>NC_050465.1:50003042-51485200 GCF_903995425.1 Onychomys torridus
TAGGTCAGAAAGAAAATGCAAGTAACTTCCCACTACATCATTCTCCAGGATCTGAGACCCCAGCTTGGTGTACTTTCTTTGATTCACCTCTCAGAAGCTTCTTAATTTTATCTATCATCTATCTATCTATCTATCTATCTATCTATCTATCTATCTATCTGTCTATCATCTATCTATCATCTATCTTCTATTTATCTATCTACCTATCTACTAATCTCTATGTCTGTCTGTCTATCTCTATTCCAAGGTTTTTAGTTGTGGTTTCTGGGATGAATATGGGAATGTATGCCTACCCTATTGGCCCTAAAATTCCAGAGTGCTTCCTCTTGAAGCACTAGTCTAGTTTATATCACCATATCCACTTGAAAATGGAACACAGAGGACATTGTAATCATGAGGAATTTAATATTATGACATTAAGAATTCATATCTACAGTGACAACTTTATGAACTTTCCATTATAACACATCCTATTAAATCAGGGCTTCTCTTAGATCTTAAGTCTCTGACATTGGAATTCAATATTTTTTTTAAAGTTATGAATGATCACTTGCCCAGAACAAATGACTAATGTCTGTTTTTCTAAATGTGACACTTCGTTGTGGATGCAATTGTTGCTTGTGGAGTAATAGACACTGGGGAGGAAGATTGCTCCTATTTTAACTATGCTGTCATTTTCATGTCACTCTAAGGTCAGGAACAACACTTTTACAATGCTCTTGATATTAAGTTCTCTCTTCCTTCACAAAGCATATTATTTTCATATGAAAATAATAAATACTGACCAAATGGATAATAGATATGTGGGTGCATATCTTTTTTCATTTTTCTTTATTCAGAAATTTTCTACTCACTCTACATACCACCCACAGATCCCACCTCCTCCCTCCTCCCACCCTCCAGCTCTCTCTCCCAAGATACCCCCACATCCCCCAATTCTAGGTCTCCCATGGGGAGTCAGCAGAGCCCGGCACACTGAGCCTAGGCAGGTCCAAGCCCCTCCCCACTGCACCAAGGCTGTGCAAGGTGTCACACCACAGGCACCAGACTCCCAAAAGCCTGCCCATGCACCAGGGACGGATCCCGATCCCGCTGCATGGGTGACCCCCAAACAGTTCGAGCCAACCGTATCCAGAAGGCCTAGTCCAGTCCCCTAGTATACAGTTCATGGGCTTCCACTAGTGTGGCTGGTCATCTCTGCATATCTTCCCATCATGATTTCGATGTTTTCCCATTTGCAGAATCCCTCCTATCTCTCATCAATTAGATTCCCAAAGCTCAGCCTGGTGCCTTGGCTGTGGATCTCTGCATCTGCCTCCATCAGTCACTGGACAAAGGCTCTATGGTGATAGTTAGGGTATTCACTAGACTGGTCACCAGAGTAGACCAGTCCAGGAAGTGGGTGCATATCTTTTTTTTGTTTTTTTGTTTTTTGTTTTTTGTTTGTTTGTTTTTCGAGACAGGGTTTCTCTGTGTAGCTTTGCGCCTTTCCTGGAACTCACTTGGTAGCCCAGGCTGGCCTCGAACTCACAGAGATGCGCCTGCCTCTGCCTCCTGAGTGCTGGGATTAAAGGTGTGCACCCCCACCGCCCGGTCAGTGGGTGCATATCTTACAATGGTAAGTTCTCACTATTAAGGCAAGAAGGTGAATAAAGATCATTTAGAATAACCTATTTCTTTCATAGATAAATACACCCAAAGTCAGATATGTGTTATGTCCAGGTTTTGCTGATTAGTTTTCTGGTAGAGCTAAATTTAGTCTTTCTATTTCTATGTAGCATAATGGCCATAATGTGAAAGAATTAGTAATGTATAATGCCTTCATAATATATTGGCATTTTAGTGTTTATTATTTCTCCTAGTTACATTATTTATAATTACCTAATCACAATTTAGAGTTTTCTTACAGTTTTTGGTACTGCAGTTAAAATTACCCCAAAAGACAATGTTGATATATATATTAGTTTCCTTTTATTGCTGTGGAAACCCCAACAGAACAAACTTAAAAAAACAATAGACCTATTTTGGCTCACAGTCTCAAATGATTCAGCCTGTATGATTTCTTGACCGCTGGGAAATCTGGTAAAACAACCTAACAGCACAACCATGTGGTGGAGTAGGGCTGTAACCGGGCCAAAAACGAAGCTGAGAGGGCATAAGAAGTTGGGAATGAGATAGGAAGTGCCCATGGATAACACGCTCCTAAGGACCCGCCTCTGGGTGGCTTAATTCTTTCAGCTCCACCCAGTCTTCTAGGTTTTGAAAGTGTCCCCAAGTTGCATGATCATCTGGGACCAAATAATCAGTTCATGAGCCCACAGGGGACAGTGGATATCCAAACCACAACATTGTATTCTGATAAGGGACTGTTTCAGCTAGCTTGATTGGAAGTGAAATAGTGAGATCTTGATCCTGTTTTTGAGATGCTGGGGGAATGATGGCATTTCATTTGCTTCCACAGCTGGATTCTGATGGCATCATCACTATAGAAGAGCAGATTGTTCTTGTTATGAAAGCTAAAGTGCAATGTGAGCTCAACATCACATCTCAACTCCAAGAAGGAGGTAATAATGCCAAGAAACATGTCTTTTCTTTGTGTTCTTCACTCTGCACAAAAATTCAAATAGTGCCCCCCCCCCAAGTGCTAGGGAGATCCTCGTCAGTCACTCTGTGTTACCACATGGAAGTATGTAAAGGGAATGATGTTCTTCCACCTTTTTACCAACATGTACTTCCCTTTCCTATGATGGAAGTGACTTGTCTGCTTCATGAGTTTGGGAGTACCAACAGGGCATGTGTGGACCTGGCCTCTCTTTGGATTTGCCTGTTTGTGGGGTGCCTGCGTTGGCTTGCCCTTGACTGTGCAATACGCTTGGAGGGGTCAATTCTGCCCCTGTGGATATTGTCTACAGTCTCAGGTTGTGATCTCAACTTCAGACAAGTCCATAAGCCATGTCCTACAGAAAACTTTTAAAATAAAATGATAATTTCCAGGAAATGATCATTTCCTGAGTTTTTGAGTCATCTCTCAATGATTTCTAAATTCAGTTCAGAAATAGGGCTTGATTCACTGAACCCCCTGTGTCCCAGCTAGCTGGATGGAACAATGTCCTGAAAGCTATACTTCAACAGTTTGCAGATGAGAATCTGCTTATACTGGCTTGAAATGTTCAAAAATTGTGACTGATTTTTCCATTTGTTATGACTAGAGACTGTTGTTTGCATGATGGTGACTTATCAAAGTGTGCTGAGACTTAATGGCTTTTACTGTAGCCAGTCTTGATGAACGATCTATGTGGTTTTCAAAGGAATGTACATGCTCCAGTTCCACTACAGTGTTTTATAGAATTCACCAGGTTAAACTCATTAGTTATGATGTTCATATATTCTGTAATCAGAATGATCACTTGACCTATTATTTCTTCTCTCTCTCTTTCTTTCTTTCTCTCTCTCTTTCTCTTTCTTTCTTTCTTTCTTTCTTTCTTTCTTTCTTTCTTTCTTTCTTTCTTTCTCTTCCTTCCTTCCTTCCTCCCTCCCTCCCTCCCTCCCTCCCTCCCTCCCTCCCTCCCTCCCTCTCTTTCTCTCTCTCTTTGAGACAGGCTTTGGAGCCTTTCCTGGAACTCACTCTGTAGCCCAGCCTGGCCTTGAACTCATAGAGATCTGCCTGCCTCTGCCTCCCAAGTGCTGGGATTAAAGGCATGCAACCACCACCACCGGGCTTTTTGACGTATTATTTCTCAAGATACATGTTTTTATAATAGCATGCTGGCGAATTTTTCATTGAACAGTTCATTGGATGTTTTTCACTTCCTAGACTTTGAAACTATGTTATTAAATATATGCATGTTTAGAAATTTATTTTCTAGTGATTAAGCATCTTGTCAATATAAATAAGGCTTCTATAACTTTAGAGATACTTTTGATTGGAATATTAAAATTATATATACTTAGATGATCACATTAAAAAGTTAATTAACCAACATCAATCTATTTCTTGCTTTGTTAGTTAAGTGTAACTTTTCCAATCCTTTAAAAATGTTTTAAATGTGATATAATATACACAATTTTAAACTTATTATTTTGTCTACATCTACATTTACTGTTCAAGTATTAAGTATATTCACATTATTATTTACCCAATCTCCAGAAATATTTCATCTTGAAAATTTATAATAATTAATATATTTTAAACAAGCATTTGTATTTTCCTGTTATTTTATTTAACTTTCAATCCACTTAAATCTTAGGAATATCTCTTTTTTGTTTTGTTTTATTTTGAGACAGGATACATAGCCAGGAACTCACTGTGTAGACCAGGCAGGCCTTGAATTTACAGAGCTCTACCTTTCTCTGCCTCCCAAGTGCTGGGATAAAGGTGTGTACCACCATATCAAATTAGGGACCTTTTATGTGAAAAGTTTACACATGAATTTTTGCTTAGTTATTCTGATAATCTTTGTGTATTAAATAAATAGTTGAGTTTGGTTATCTTAATTGTGAGTGCCAATGTGCAACATTTGAATTTAACTCTACCATCTTATTTGGACTCTTTCTGGGTCCCTTCCATTTCCCCCTTCTCCAATTTTCTTTTTAATTGATCAAAGCACTTTTGCTTATTTTTTTTTTTTTTAAAATTAGAGACATTTATTTCATGTGTATGAGTATTTTACCTGCATGGATGTGTATGTCATCACATATGTTCCTGGAGCCTGGGGAGTTCGGAAGAGGACATCAGGTCATCTGGAATAGAAGTTAGAAATGATTGTGAGCTGCCACATGGGCGCTGGGAACTGACCACTGAGCCATATCTTCAGCTCCCCTTCAGTGTATTTTCTTCTAGTCTGTTCCAATCTCAATAGCTAATTGGCAGGATACTAAATTCCTTTAGTAATTACCATAGAATTGTAAAGTATATATTTAATTTAGAAAGTTAAGCCAGGTGGTGCTGGCACGTACCTTTAATCCCAGTACTCAGGAGGCAGAGGCAGGAGGGTCTCTGTGAGTTTGAAGCTAGTCTGGTTTACAGAATGAGTTCCAAGACAGCCAGGGCTACACAGAGAAATCCTGGCTTGAAAAACAAACAAAAAAAATTAGTTTAAAGTTTATCATTATTTCTTCTTTCCATATAACAGAACAGATTTGGGTACTTTAATTGTTTCCAGATTGTAAGTTATTGTCATGTAGAATTTTAGTTTGACCTTAATTTTATGTTAATTTCCCCCTCTTCCTCAAATATGTCTTTCATTTCTTTTTATATTTATTTACCTTGAAATGTGCTCATTGTGCTATGAGTTTTTGTTGGTTTTGGAGGTGACTTTTCTAATTGCAATCTTAATACACTTTTGGACCTATGATTCTTGGTTGAAATATATCTGTTAGTGTCTGAACATAGTTCATATTTTATCCTAGAGGCTGTTGCTACCATTGCTGAATCAGTTTTCAGTCTTTGTTGGTGATCTGTTTCTTTCTGGTTCGTTTTAAGAGCTCCCCTCTGACTTTTATGTTTTCAGTTTCACTCTGTATCCAGGCAGGAAGCCAATGGATTTTCTGCACCTGAGGATCTGCATTTACAAAGGATTCTTAAGGGTTTAGCAGTGTCTCCCCAGAAGGTTTGGTCCTGATCTGGTAGCACTATTTTGATAGGTTTTGGAAACTTGAGGTGAGCTTAGCGGGAGGAAGTGTCCCCCACTCTCCACACTCCTCCTTCTCTCTTCCCCCTTTCCTTTTCCTACCTCTTTCCTCTCTCCACCCCTAAATATTCTCTACTTGTTCACTCAGCCATGATGTTGTGCTTCACCATGAACCTACTAGAATCAACAGAGCAAAGGATTTCAGACTAGAACCCCTGAAGCCATGGGCCCAAATAAATCTGTCTTTATCCATCCTGGCACTCTCAGGCATTTTGTCAAAGCAATGAAAAAACTACCATAGGTGTGTTTGGTCAGGGGAATGTTACTGGTCTTTGAAAAATTTCCCCCCTCTATTCTGTGTAGTATTGCTTGGAACTTCTAGTAGACAAACACAAGAGCTTCTCATACTACTTCTCTGGATTTATATCTTATTTATAGTCTTTTTCTTAAGTTTCCCTGTGCTGTCTTGGTAATTTCCTTAATGTATTTTCTAGTTAACCAACTCACTGCCTAACAGTGTGTGATAGTTGTTTCAGGCATTTATTAATTACTTTGAGCTTTTAAAATTTTTTGAATCCTCCATAAACCTACTTTTAAGTCTTTTGCACTTTTGATGTTCTTTGAATTTCTTCTTGTTTTCTCAGGCGTGCATTTCCTATTCTGTGTTTGTTAATTTCTATACCTACAGACGTTGCTGGTGAACCAGGGCTACTACAGTGCTGCCTTATTTCCTTATGTGCCCTATGAGATACGATGATGCATTCAAGGTCTTGATTTTTTTTTTTTTTTTTTTTTTTGCCTCTACAAGACTCCTACAGGAACTAATGACCTGACTTTAGCTTAAACTTAATTTAGACAATCTATTGAGTATGGGCTTGAAGTTACAAAATTTTGGATAAGAATTTTTCCACTCACCATTTCTTATTTCAGCTCTAAATCTAGGTGAGTTTGAAACTATCTCCTCTGGGAATGATTGTTTTGTTTTACATTCACTCACTGGTTTGGGGACTTCTTTTGAGGATAATGATTTTAGAGTCGGATTGCCAGTATATTTTATAAACTTATCATGTCCTAGGCTTAATCTTTCATTACTGAAGTGTAATCAAAACCCAAGAGGTTAGTGGGAGCTTCTGAGATAATACCCTAAGCACAGTGATTGATGTCCCTATAGAATAATTTCTGGCCTCATATTTATTCCTTTTACTTTATGGTCCATGTTACAGCAGAGAAGAAATTTTTATATTAATTTGGCTTTAATATTGTGTCTTCCAAGAGAGGTAAGTTTTCTGAAATGCCACTCTGAGAGAATCCCAAAGGACACTCTAAATTTACCTTTAAAGAACACTCAGATATACAAATCTGTGAGCAAGAAGTAGCATGTGAAAGAACTTGGACAAATTATTATTGATATCCATGAAGGGCAAATGAACCATCTTAGAGCTCACCTTGTCTACCACTGTCTTCTGCATCTCTCCAGAAGTTATATATTATTGTATTTGTTCAGTGGTGACCACTGAAAACTATGGATAAGATGCTATTCTTTGCCCTGTGTGCTTGATGGTTTTATGGGAGTGGTAGCCATCCTTCAGGATGGTGCACAAATTTTGACAGCAGAGATGTTCACAACCGTGGAAACACTGCAAACATCTCAATCAGTGAGGAGTCAGGGAAAGTTTCCTGGGTGCCTAATCATCACATTTTAAAATTAAAGAGGTAGGAGTTAGGTGGATAGAGCAAGAAATCAATCAAGCAATCAAACAAACACACAAGCATTCAGGAAGAGGGCTAGGGCAGCAAAGGTGAGTAAGTATAAATCAGTAACAGACTGTAGGTGCATCAAATAGGAGAATAAATTATCTGGATATACTGACTTGTGCAAAACTTGACATTTGTGAATATGTGCATATGTGCATGCACATATTAATAGTAAAATAATAGTAATAGTAGTACGTAGAATAGGAGTATAATAGAATAATAGTAAAAAAGAGGAGTCATGCTTTGAAGTCCTTCTACATACAGAAATAATATAGACTTAAATGTGGTCAAAGTTCAGCCTACCTTTCAAGGAAAATGTTTAATTATACGTAAATTAAGTGAGACATTCTGTACTTGTTGTTAAAGACTAGATTGACATTTTGAATTTGCTAGCTAACTTAAGAAATTTTCATTTTAAATGATCTTAAAGTTGAAGCAGATATAAAAATATTTAGAAAGGGGATGTTATGCTGCATACAACCATTGCAAAACGATAGTAAAAATAAGTCAACTGAAGTAAGTCTATAATGCCAATTACTCTCAAGTCTATGTTATAACTATTCTTTTTATCTCTGAAAAAAATTTAAGACTTGTGAGATGGCTCAGAGGTTAAGAGCATTGGCTGCTCTTGCAGAGAACCTGAGTTCAATTCCCAGCAACTACAAGATGGCTCACAACTATCTGTAACTCTAGTTCCAAGGGTCTGATGCCTCTTCTTACCTCCTCAGGCTCTGCACCCCTGTAGTCAAATTCATGCAGTCAGTTAGACAGACAGACAGCAGACAGACACATATAATTAAATCACTAAAAATTTAAAAATTATAATAAGAACATGAAAATTTCCCAATGTTTATGAAAGGAAAATTGTAAATACAGATACCTAGTCATAAAATTATTGAAGATTTAAAAACAAAAAAAAAATGAAGGTTTCATGTAGATGGTTGTTTTTTACTCTTTACTCTTTTTTTTGGGAGGGCCCACCAGTATCCAGCTCCCAAATAAATCACACACAAAGGCTTATTCTTTTTTTTTTTTTGAGACTGGGTTTCTCTGTGTAGCTTTGGAGCCTGTCCTGGAGCTCACTCTGTAGACCAGGCTGGCCTCGAACTCACAGAGCTCCACTTGCCTCTGCCTCTCAAGTGCTGGGATTAAAGGTACTTATTCTTCATATAAACACCTAGCCTTAGCTTGGCTTGTTTCTTGCCAGTTTTTTCTTAACTTCAAATTATACCATCTATATTTTGCCTCTGGACCTTTTCCTTTTTTTACTTTTGTATATCTTACTTTCACTCTTACTCCATGGTTGGCTGTGTGGCTGGGTGGCTGGCCCCTAGCGTCCTCTTCCACCTATCCTTTCTCCTGTCTCACTATTGGCTGCTCAGCTCTCTATTAGACCACCAGGTGTTTCAGACAGGCAAAGTAACACAGCTTCACAGAGTTAAACAAATGCAACATGAAAGAATGCAACACATCCTTGCATCATTAAATAAATGTTCCACAGAATAAACAGATGTAACACATCTTAAAATAATATTCTACAGTTTCATTCCTTCTGATTCTCCTTCCAATTAGGGTATGATTTTGTTATGAGTAACTCAAGAGCTAACAGGATAAAAGCTAGATTTTATAAATTTTAGACCATTCTGTGTAAATATGGATGAACAAGCTTCAGTAATAATTATCTTTGCTTGGAATACAGACAGGAGTCAGAGTTATAGTTAGTGGTGTTAATTTATAAAAAGGACTGTAATGAGCCATTAGTAATCAGTTTTGTGCCAAGTATTTCTCACTTGATGACCAAGGAGAAGATGTTAATTAAGAGCTCCACATTGTGTGATTGAGATCTAGGCTTCATAGTCTTTACAACCCTTTGTGAATATTTATCATTCTTATTGTTAAAGAGCCACCAGACACATTTGCATGTCCTATAAAAACATTGTTTTGAAGGCTGTTGGTGTTCTGAATTTGGGGGTGAGGTCTATGGTTGTGTTTGTTCACGTGTGGGGTGGCATCTTGCAGAAACCAGAAAAGTGTCTCAGAATCTAAGAACACCTTTCATGACCACTTTAATAACGAGTAATTGTATGATATGCTGACCCATAGGTTTTTACGTTTATATGAAGACTTTAATTCATTGTGTGACTAACTCCTAAACATAGAACATGACATTGTAGCATGCATTTTCCAGACAAGAAAACAAGACCATGCTTTCAGGTTCAGTTTGTGTTGTTTGTGAAGTATGCATTGATTGGATAGTAGTGTTAACCTTCTGAAACAATAACAAATAACTGGGATAAATAAGCTTCTACAAAATATAATGTTTATTTTGGTTCACAGTTTTGGTTTTATTTTATAACTGGTTGCCTCTGTTGCTTTGGGCACATGGTGGGATAACATGGCAGAAACATATTACAGAGCAAAGCTATTCAACTCCGAGGATGGAAGGGGCCCTACTGTCCCTTCCAGGGAACACTCCCCATCACTTGAAGATGCACCAACACATTAAAATTCCTATCACCTTCCAATAGCACAAGCTGTGACTAAGCTTTTAACCCATGGGACTTTGTGGGGCCTTTAAGACCCAGACTTTAGCAATAGTCCAGATATAAAAAGACACATGAACAACAAAGTAAATGGGTGGGAAGTAAATGGGTTTGGAATTCTAGCACATTGTAAAAGAATTGATGGGTGAGATTGAGTCGTTAGTCATGGTGAGCAACAAGAAAAGCAAAGGCCCACCACCACATCCAGCAACAGCAGCAGCAAAAGCAAAAGCAGATGCTGTAGGAAGAGAGGCAGATGCAATGGTCCATCAGAAGCAAGAGGCAGTGGGATGAACTCCAGGGTTGCCTGTGGTGTGTGAAGTCAGGCTGTGATTGTGTGAGGAAAGTCAGGCCGTTTCCAGGAAAATGTTCTCTTCTGTGAGAACAGTGTGGGTGAATGAAGACATTTTCTTTTCTTATTTCCTTCAGCAAGACACAGAACAGATCAAATGTTTGTTTCTAGGTGATAAGCAGACACTGAGAAGTTAATTCCAGGTTGATGCTGGATTATTACTGGGGATATCGGTGTATGAGGTTCTATTGGGCTGACTTTGAAATCAAATGGTTTGGCATGATGAGTGTTAGCTAGTACTTGTGGTAACAGAAAAAGAAGTCCCTAAAGATAGCCATGACTAGCACCCAGTGTTAATCCCATGTGTACTACGCCCATAGCCCAAAGAGGTTTTGTAGGTTGGACTTAGGCTTACGTACATTGAAATGTGGAAGCTGTTCTGGGTTACCTGGGTTCACACAGTATAATCATCTAGGTCTTGAAAACTGGAAGAGGAAGATGGAAGAATGAATTGAGTTGTCAGTAAAGGAGAGCAGAGAGGGACTGGAAATCCAGGAAGCATCCAGTCTGGGCTGCTGACTCTGAAGATGGATGAAGGCTGTCAGGAGCCAATCATGTGAACTGTTTTCAGAAGTGGGGCAAGTGCACTGCTAACAGCCAGAAAGAAACCCCTTTCCCAGTAGAGGAACTGAACCCTGCCCACTACTGAAAGGAGCAGGGAGATATATATGCACCTCCACAGTCTTCAGAAGGGAACACAGCCCTGTCAGCCCTTGGTTTTGGCCTTGGGAGTTCATAAGCAAAGGCCCTACTGAGGCAGAGTTCTGGCCTTGTTTAAAACTGTAAAATTTGTCATAGTAAATGAACACGGCACTCAGAGCAAGTGTCTCTGTTGGGGTAGTGGGAGTGTGATGTGGCTGATGAGCTTTCTTCTTGGCAGTTCAGTATATGACCAAAGGAAAGGAGCCCTGGAGAGCATGGCATTGTCAGTGAGCACTTGCTAAACTCCACTAAGTATCAGAGGCTGTGCTCGGAGCATGGCTAATGCACAAAACAAAGCAGATAACAGAGCTCTACCTGTGTTTCTTCAATCCTGAGACTCCAGAAAACAATAGGAAAAAATGCCACATAATTCGGGGAGGTGATGAGCACTGTGGAGAATGACAGTGGGAGGAGAGGGAAGGGGGAATTGGGATGCAGTTTCAGACCGGGAATTTGAGAAAAAGTCTGGAGGAGGGAAGGGACCAAGTACTGAGGTGATCAGGAGGAACAATGCTGAAACCCAGGAAGAGCCAGCTGAGCTCTACCTGGTCAAGTCAGTGACATATCCTCAGGGTCTTCAGACTTGACCAGGAAGTAGACTGGGGCTCAGAGGGAGGTGGGGGCAGGGAACTTTGGGAGGATTTGGGAGCTAATGTGGTAAGAGTGACTGTGTCATTGGTGTTTGAATTGGGTAAGAGAACACCCAGGCACACAGCAGGTAACAGGAAGTAGCTTTATTTGCTAAACAGGAAGTAAGGACAAGAGAAGCCAAGGATTCATCATGGGCCTGTGGCTTGTGGCTTAGACTTCGGAACTTTCTGGAATGTGTGGACTCTCTATTGTAGATCTACCATTTCCTAGACATTGAATGACCCTAGAAAACTTCCTTCCCTGGGACATACAAAGCAGGGAGCACACACTGTGTTGCAGGAACTTCATGTGTCTGAGAAGAACTTGAACACAGCCTTCTCTTCTTTAGCTAGACTTCCTCCCTATCCTTACATGTTGCATTACTATCCACAGTTGATCATGGGAAGCATAAGCACACTGGTGGGGAGAGCTGTAGAAGACTGTCCTGGAGAGAGGCTTGGGGTGGGGAGAGAAAGAGGAGGAGGAAGAAGAGGAGAAAGAGGAAGAGGAGGAGGAGGAGGAAGAAAAAATGGAGGGAATATGCAGTAAGAATGACCTGCTGGAAACTCATCCAGTAACACTAGCTAGAGGTGTGATGGACTTGGAGGTTGTAACAACGATGAGACTGCATTCATCTTGAGAAGTATAGAGGGGGCTGGAGAGATGGCTCAGTGGTTAAGCGCACTGACTGCTCTTCCAAAGGACCTGGGTTCAATTCCCAGCACCCACATGGCAGCTCACAACTGTCTGTAACTCTGGCTCCAGGAGATCTGACACCTTTACAGAGATATACATACAGGCAAAACACCAACACACATAAAATAAAAATAAATAAATCATTAAAAAAATAAAAGAGAAATGTATAGCTATGACAGCTGTGTCTGAAGTGAGCTTGAGATTCATACTTCTTGGTAAAAAGAACCTGAGTCTTGAGTCATTTTTGCGTATCATGTTCTTCAACAGCAGTTTTTCAAATTCTAAGGTAAATTTTGTAGCCACTACCAACCAGGACAGTTGGACGAAATATGCCACAGCTGTTCACAGTGATCCCAATGTTTCTTATACATTAATTGTTGTTGCTTTTACAGAGACCATACTGGAAGGATTTAGATACTTTAATTTACTGATTAGATACTTTAGATACTTTAATGATTTAGATACTTTAATCAAAGACTCTTGCTAATGTGCCCATGATGAGACATTTGTACTCATTTGCATCTCATCTCTTCTGGCTTAGTTTCCAAACTTACCTGGTTGTTTTACATTCTACTCCAGGGACTGAGCTGAAGTTTTCTGTGTTGGAAGCATTTGTTTAACATTGTTTTCTTGTCTTTCTTTATTTCTGTTTCTTATCAGAAGGCAATTGCTTCCCAGAATGGGATGGACTCATTTGTTGGCCTAGAGGAACAGTGGGAAAAATGGCAGCTGTGCCATGCCCTCCTTATATTTATGACTTCAATCATAAAGGTATTGAACTTTTCTGAGATGATTGATTGTGACCAGACATTTACTCCTTTCTTTGATGTTTAATAACAGACATGTGGGGAACTGTGTAATCTCAGCATCTTTCATGTTTTTCTAGGAGTTGCTTTCCGGCACTGTACCCCCAATGGAACATGGGATTTTATTCATAACTCAAATAAAACATGGGCTAATTATTCAGACTGCTTTCTGCAGCCAGATATCAGCATAGGAAAGGTAATGACATTTCTATGTTTGTGGCTCTCCAAGGAAAAGCAGAATAATGTTTTTACACAATTTTTGCTTGTCAATCATTATATACAAAATCCTTTTTATTCAATGATACAAAGATCATGAAAGATAAAAATATCAGTAGAATCCTTTCAAATGCAGCTGAACCTTTCTCTTATTTTGTTTACATTAGAGTTATCCGGCTGACACACACACACACACACACACACACACACACACACACACACATACACACAGACATGCACACTCTTATATTACATTATTATGTTATATTATTCTATATTATAATATATGTATACAGATAGGTAGTGAGAAACATGATTCATTCTTAATTACCCATGAATCCCAAATCTCATCTCACTGTGTTTCTGAAGGATCTTTTTATTTTAGTGAATGACACATTTAATATGTTCCATCTCAGAAGATTGCAATTGATGATTTCATTTTAAATGACGAATCAGAGTTGTAGCATTATACTGACCAAGGTTCAGCATATAGGTCTTCCAGTACAATATCTTCATTTCATAGACATTCGTCAACTGTGAGCCAGGGAAACAGTGTGAGCTCATGAAACAGTTTGCTGATGGCAGGATTAAGGGCTAAACTCTGGCATGCCAGTTTCCCGTTAGAGCGGTTTGGTGTTCCCACCATATGCAAATATGAAAAAGTTATACCCAGTGGTTTAAAACTCACAGTTGAATCCCAGTCACATAGACCTGTTGAGCAAAAGTGTGTGTGAGACAAGACCATGGAGGTGGAAACGAGTGTAGTGAGCTGATGTACAAGAGCTGTGATGAGGACCATAGAACAGGCCATTGTACAGTAGCTCTGTTTGGAAGAGAAATGCAGAAGCAAGTGTGGTGTTTTGAAAGAAAATGGCCCCTAAAGGGAGTGGCACTATTGGGAGGTGTGGCTTTGTTGGAGGAAGTGTGTCACTGTAGAGGTGGGCTTTGAGGTCTCATATGTACTCAAGCCACACCCAGTGAGACAGTTCACTTCCTGTTGCCTTTGGATCAGGATGTAAGGACTCTCAGCTCCAGCACCATGTCTGTCTACATGCTGCCTTGCTTCCCAACATGATGATAATGGACTAAACCTCTGAACTGTAAGCAAGCCAGCCTCAAATGCTTTCCTTGATAAGAGTTGCTGTGGTCATGGTGTCTCTTCAGAGCAATAGAAACCCTGACACAGGAAGTGTTTGAGATGAAGTTTTCTTTGTCCGTTCTGCGCAAATAGAACTTTCTTTCTTCTTTTTAATGGCAAGTTTCACCACCTCAGTGAGCTCTTTGGTAATTTTCAACCTTTAGTGTAGCAGAAATCTTAAAAGTCCTTCCTAATAAAATCAAACCTGAGGCCAGTTATTGGGGTGAATGCTGGAAGATCAGAGAAGCAGAACAAGCCACAGCTACCTCACCTCGCCAGTTCCTCAGCTGATCCTGTTTATTCAGACTGAAAGCCTCTGAGTCCTCACCTGAATGGATCTCAGCTGAACTGTGCTAGAAGCCTAAAAGCTTAACCAGCCAAATGCTTCTAGTTTCTGGCCCTCAGGCCTTATATACCTTTCTGCTTTCTAC
Source organism: Onychomys torridus (assembly GCF_903995425.1). Lineage (NCBI taxonomy): Eukaryota > Metazoa > Chordata > Mammalia > Rodentia > Cricetidae > Onychomys > Onychomys torridus. Next base: position 50,017,942 of record NC_050465.1, read on the forward strand.
CATCACTCCCTGGGATTAAAGGCATGAGTCACCATGCTTGGCTGTATCCTTGAACAGATGGATTTCTGCCTCTGGAATGCTAGGATTAAAGGCGTGTGCTACCACTGCCTATCCTCTATGTTTAATATTGTGGCTTTTCTGTCTCTGACCCCAAATAAGTTTATTAGGGTGCACAATATTTTGGGGAACACAATACCACTACACTTTAGTTTTGTACTTCTGGGTTGAAACTTCTCAAACAGACAAGGAGAGTTTGCTATATACTTTACAAGGCAACCCATTCCAACACTGAGGTAATTACTATGAGATGCTACAAAATCATTTCAGACTTTGACAAAAAGCAATCACTGATCACTAAAGGTGCTTTTAAATTGCCAATACAATGTGAGCATGAAATATAAAAGAAGTTAACATTCACTGACAAGTTGCATGCTTGGTGGTGATCTTTTCTTTTGTGTTAAGAGTGACGCATGCTTATCTTTCACAGGTTTCAATTGGCCATTCATCAGCATGGCTTTGGTTATACAGAACTCTAGTATTTCAAACATTCCTTGTGACTACAGTGTATTCTAAGAAGCGTAATAGTGAAGGATGGCTAGTAAACCCCAGATAAATACTATTTAGTTTCCCCCATTTTAATGTGTGTGCATGTGTGCACTTGCACGAGAATGTGTGTGGAGTTCTGAGGCTGGTGCTGGGGTACATACATCCCCAGCCACTCATCCACTTTGTTCGTCTAGGTTAGGTCTCTCAGTTAAACCTAGAGCTTGCCCACATGATGTCACACCAGTCAGTTTGCTCTGGGAATCCCCTGGCTTCTGAGGCTGGAATTACAGGCAGCCCCTATGCCTACTGGCATTTTTGAGGGCTTCTGGGCATCCAAACTCTGCTCGTACATACATACATACATACATATATATGTGTGTGTAGTATATCTATTATTATCTAATAATGATATCTATTATTATAGATACTATTATATAATAGTATATCTGTTTATATCTATCTGCTATTTCATTTGAAAATTATTTGAAAGCTTACCAAGAGGTAAAGAATCTTGTGACTATTAAGCAGTTTTATTTCCATAATACAAAAACACTCAGAGGATTGGGCTAGGGAGAAGTTTCAGTGGGTAAACTGCTTAGTTCATGAAGGTGTACATTGGATCTCTAGCACCCATGGAGAAGCTGGGGGCAGCAGGGTGTGCATATAACCCAAGTGCTGTGTGTTGGAGAGAAGCAGATCCTTGGTGCTTGCTGTTCAAAGCAGTGTGGCCAAAATGGTGAGCTCTCGGTTCAGTGAGAGATTGTCTCAGAAAATGTACTTGTATGAAATGGTCAAAGAACAAATTTAATTAGTAAAAGAACAATTAAAGTTAATTGCTTGAAAACATGGAGAGTGCAAGAAGACCCCCAACACTGACCTCTGACTTCCGTACACACATATGTGGGCGAGCTAACCCCATTAGAGCCTGAAATGTTAAACAGTAGCATCTTACAGAAAGTATTATGTAAACTCTCTCTTGTCTAATAGATATATGCAACTTAGAATACAATTAGCAATTTTTGTTAAACATCTCAAAGGACTTTCAAGAGTGTAGTTTCTCTCTTATAATGCCCAGTGGCAGTGCAATCCGCCGCAAGGCAGTGGCACTGAACCTGCACCAAGCCATGGTGAGGCAGGGTACTCTAGGTGAGTGTGGGCACAGAGCTGGAGGCCTGACCCCGGCTTACCACTATGCTTGCCTCTGCCAGGGCCTTTGGTATGGGCACCCAGCCCTGCACTTCCGGTTTGCCACTTCACCATTCACTGGTGAGGCCGGACCCCAGCCTCCTCCAGTGCGGGCTCCACAACCTGCCTGCAGCCTCCCCAGTCCCGGCAGGCCAATCAGAAAAGGGAAGATCCTGCAAGCCACGCCCCCTTTTGATACCGGTGGGGCTTGCCCTGACGTGTCGTCCAAAGATGCCACAGGCCAATCAAATTTAAACCGATGTAATCCTTGCTGTTTAGCCAGTTGTGTTTGCTGGAGATGACCTAACAGTCCCTGGATTTCCCCCTGCGGTGTGTAAAAGGAGCCTGAGAGCTTCTCTCCGAGTCCAGAAATTTTCTCCCAAGAAATAAATGCATATGTGAATGGTGGTCTTTTGTGGGGTGATTCGTGGGCCCTAATAGTACAGTCACAGTAGATTTCCTGGTCTCCTGGCTCTTAAAAATGTTCTGTTCCGTCTTCCTTCATGTTTCTTAAGCTGCCGGTGTAGGAGTCCTGTTGTAGCTGCATTACTTGGGGACAACACAGCTGCCCAAACAAGACCTGAACAATTCTAACAGCAGTTGACGCGTTAATGCAGATAGGGGAAATCTCCCGGAGACTTAGATGAAGAGCTCCAGCACTTAGTGACTGCTGAGAGACAGAGAGGGTCAGACTCCCTCGTGGATGAGCCCCCTGATAAGGGTCTGTCCTCGAACCATGTACATGCAGGCAACAACACTGAGTAGGCTCAGCAGGCTGTATTTATATGTTTACTCATTTATGTGTGTATGTGGCAACAATGCAGAAAGGAGATGGGGCCATGAATTTAAGAAGGAAGTGGGAGGAGGGATATGGGATAGGAGAGGAAGAGAGCAAATGATGTAACTATATTTTAATGAAAATTTAAAACGTACAGAGAAACAAAATCTCACGGGGCCATACCTTTAGACGTCTTAAGTTTACTTCCAAGATTGACTATAAAGATTTAGAGTTGGGAAGTCGAATGGAAAAAGCAAAAAACCTTTACCAAACAATCAGTTGTTACCATGTACATCATGAATAATTTAAATTGTACTCTAAATCAATAGTCTGTAGAAAATCCTCAGTACTAGCAATGGATAAGCTTTTTCTTTAAGAGAAGGAAGAGGTCGGGGTGGGGGGCACCTTTTATCCATGAGTCTGCAGCAGAAGGGAGCAAGCATGTCACAGAAGGTGATAAAAACAAGTAGGAAGGATAAAATCTTTCAAATCAGCCTGGCAGTGGTGCGGCAGCGGCGGCGGCACACACCTTTAATCCCATCACTTGGGAGGCAGAGGCAGGTGGATCTTTATGAGTTCAAGACCAGCCTGGTCTACAGAGTGAGTTCCAGGACAGCCAGAGCTGCACAGAGAAACCCTGTCTCAGAAAACAAAACAAAACAAGAAAATCTTTCCAACCAACTTTTAACAGACAAGAGCTAGCATAAGGACTTAGTCACATAGGACAACCCCCCAGTGACAGTGACACCCCTTGGGGCCCTTACCATGTGCAACATTGCAGTATGCCAAAGGCTGCAGCAGTGAAGGGTATGGTGAGAAATCCCTCAAGATACACATAGGACTGATGTAAATAAAAAGCAAGTTATCTGAAGTCATGGGGACAGAACACAGGAAATGAAAGAAATCCCTTGAGACACATGATTGTGTATCAGGCAGGTGACAGGAAGAAACACCTGCCAGCCACACAAGGCTTGAGCACAAGGCTGAGGCCTGACAAAGGAGCTCAGAAGGGTTTTCGTAGGAAGCAAGGCAGGGATGGACTAAGAGTGTCGCACATCAGCAGGTGGAGAAAAAGCTCCTGAAATGCAGAAAGGATTCAAGGGTGGTCTCTGATGTCTTCCATTTATTTTGCAAGCAAGAAAGAAATAAAGGCATGTGCACTGGAAAAGAAGTAAGATTGTCTGTAGTTGCAGATGATATAATCTTATAGAAAATCCCAAAGTCACCGGGCGGTGGTGGTGGCACATGCCTTTAATCCCAACACTCGGGATGCAGAGCCAGGTGGATCTCTGTGAGTTCAAGGCCAGCCTGGTGTACAGAGTGAGATCCAGGACAGGCACCAAAACTACACAGAGAAACCCTGTCTCAAAAACCCCAAACCCAAACCAAACCAAACCAAACCAAACCAAACCAAACCAAACCAAAAAGCCCAAAGTCCACTGAACAACTACTAGAGCCAATGAATGAATTCAGTGATATTTCAGGCTTTAAAAAAAAAAAACAAAAAAAAAAACAAAACAAAAAAAAACAAAAAATTCACACTAAATGAGTAGGGGTCCCCTACATTAATAAACTATCTAAAAGCACCAAGAAAATAATGTTATTTTTGTTTGCCAAATGAAATGAAATAATTAGAAATAAATTACTCAAGGGAGTTTCAGACCTGCACACAGAAACTATAAAATACTGATGGAAGAAACTGAAGCAACAGTAATTGTGAAGGGAGCCAGTATTTGTGGATCAGGTGAATTAATATTAAAATGCCCATGATAACCAACTTGATTTACAGCTTCAACCCAGTCCCTATAATAATTCCAGTGACTTATCTTTTTACTGGAATAGACGAAACTATTTTAAAATTCGTATGGGCTCACAAAAGGACACAAGTAGCTGAAACTATTTTGAGTGATGACAAAGGTAGATTATTCACATCATCCGACTTCAAAGTGTGTCACAAAACTTAGTAACCAGGGCTGCACGACACTGCCATAGAAACAGACCTACAGAACAGACGAGAGAAGTTAGGAGTGAATCTACATACATGGCCAACTCAGTTTTGAGAAAGGTACCCCAAAAACACACAATGGGGAAGAGACGGTTGTTTCAGTAAATCATGTTGGGAAATGCTGTGTATTACCAGCTGAAGCATACAAGGGCTGTGATCCAATGTACAAAAGTCAAGTCAAAGTGGTGAATGACACCTGTTTAATTTCTGAAATCATAAAACGAGCAGAAGAGAATACAGAGGGGAAAACCTTCATCAGAGTCATCTGGTTTTTTGATGTGGCCTCCAAAACCGTAGACAACAACAGCAATACAGACAAAAGAGATCCACCCAACCCGGGAAATAATCAATAGAACAAGAGACAACCTACAGAGCAGGAGAGCATACACAAGAACGGTAAGAATGTACCCATCCAGACATGGCGCAGCAAACCTCTAATCTCATCATGTGCAGGCAAGGATAAGAGGATTGTGAGTTCAAGGGCAGCCTGGCCTATGGAGTGAAGACTCCCCTCCCCACTAAAGGATATATCAAAATACGTAGGGAATAAGGACAACTCAATATCAGAAATAAAGCAATTATTTCACAGGCTAAGGATGTAAATGGACATTTCTCAAAAGACAACAAGCCAACAGACAATGAAAACCTGGTCAACCTTACTAAGCAGAAAAAATGTGAATGATTTATCATCAGAAAATGCAAATTAAAGATACAATGACAGATATTCTGAATCTATTAGAACAATTACCAAAAAGACAAAAATAGAAGAAGTTAAGAAAGGGGACCCTTGCATATTGTTCACTGGTGGGAGTGCAGATCAATACACCATTGTGGAAATAAGTATGGTGGTTCTATAAAAAATTAAAAATTGAATGTCATGTATCTAGAAGTCCCACTACTGAGTTCATATCCAAAGGAAACACAGTCCAAATATTGGAGAGACATTTGCTTACTCATGTCCCTTGTAGCATTATTTGATTGTCAAGCTACAGCACACCCTCAGAGTTGCCAGGAAACAAAAGCTGTCAGAACTAACATGAGAAATACCCACATCCCACCAAGCTGGATTTAAAAAATACCATTCAAGCAACAGATAATACATATTCTATGGGCTGTCTTTCAAACATTGGATTAAATTGACAGTTATAGAATATTCAGTAATTCAAAAGTCATGTCTTTTAGAGCACACATCAAACTTTTATCAAGACAGAATTTACACCAGTCTAAAAATAACTCTCTTGGGTTGGGGATTTAGCTCAGTGGTAGAGCACTTGCCTAGCAAGCGCAAGGCCCTGGGTTCGATCCTCAGCTCAAAAAAAATAAATAAATAAAAATAACTCAACATAAGTGCCTTGACTGAAATTCTAAACATGGTCTCTGACTATAAAATGATTACTTAAAAATTAAAATAAGTACATAAACAATTTACAAACAGTTGAAAATTACATGACTCAGGGAAAGTTCAAACTGAATAAATAAAAGTCTGAAGTACCATAAATTATGTGAAATGCCAAATGTGAACCTAGAAAGAAAGTTATAATGTTGATGGTTTAATTAGAAAGTAAGATCATTGAAAATTTGAAGTTATTCTGTGCAGGAGTACAGCTTCTACATTCAGCAGGGTAATGTGATACCTAAAATAAACATTGACAATAATGCACAAAATAATAAAATAGAATTCTAAAGGTGTTCAAACAACACACAAGTTAGAAGGTTTTTAAAACAAAAAAAACACAACATAAAAAATGATACTGTATAAAATACACTCTAAATACACAAATCAACTGGTTGAATCTGTTAAAATATGATCAAATTGTGTACTATTAATAAAGAACTCACTCAAGCATAATAGCATATATATGATATGAACATACCATGGATACTACTCAGCAATTAAAAAAATTAGTGATGGATGTGACAACTTGGATGCCTGTCAAGGACTCTTCAGTAAATCTTTTAATGCCTCAGGTGGTTTACATACCACCATGAAATGAAAATTGTGTCATGGAAAACAGATTCAAAGCTGCCAGGTGCTGGATGATAGGGAAGAGGGGGGGTAGACATGGCTACATATGAGCAGTATAGTAGATCTTTACACTGGTGGATGACTTCTGTGTCTTGATTTTGGTGATAGTCATAAAAATTTTCATGTGTGATACAATTACACAGCTATATTGGTCAGTACATTGCAACAATGTTTAATTTTTGGTTTGTATATCCTAGTATAATTATGTTAGATATAACCATTAAAGGACAATGGATGGGGGACACATGAAACACCACTTATTATATTTTCCATATTCTGTGATTCTATCATTTTAAATAAAAATTTAACAGAAAATGAAGTACAAATACATGTAACAGTATTGAAGATTATCAAAAGCTGGTCTCAAAAGAGGACACATTTTATAGCTTTTAAGTCTTAAGAACAGTCTGGAAGAACATGAAGTGTGTGAACAGAGAAAGTTAATTTGTGGTGACAAAAAATTGGAATAGCAGTTGTGTGTGGGTGGACAGTGGGTTGCTTTTTGACTGGTAAGGGGCACAAATGAACTTGGTGTGTCAAAACCTGTCAAGCAGTGTACCTTAGACTTGTCCATTTCATAGCATGTAAATTACAGTCTGTAAAAGCTAGAGAGAACCAGAGACAATATCCCAAAAATGATGTAATTGTTTTGAACCATTTTCTTTTACATATGGTGACTATCTCTTCCCCTACAGCAAGAGTTTTTTGAAAGCCTCTACGTCCTGTACACTGTTGGCTACTCCATCTCTTTTGGCTCCTTGGCTGTGGCCATTCTCATCATTGGCTACTTCAGGTGAGTAGTTCCCAATTACTTTTCTCCCAAAAGGAATGTTCTAATGCCTATCTGTAGAAGACATCCAATGCATACAATCTGTGTTCCCTAACCTTTTCTTATTGAGATAGGGTCTCATGTAGCCCAGGTTGGCCTCAGATTCACTGTGTGGCTAATTATCTTAGTTAGGGTTTTTATGGCTGTGAAGAGACACCATGACCATGGCAACTCTCATAAAGAAAACATTTAATTGGGGTGGATCACTTATAGTTTCAGAGATTCAGTCTGTTATCATCATGAAGGGAGCATGGTGATGTGCAGGCAGATGTGGCACTGGAGCTGAGAGGGCTACATCTTACAGGCAGCAGGAAGTCAACTGAAAGTCACACTGATGGATGCTTGAGCAAAAGAGACCTCAAAGCCTGCCCCCACAGTGACACACTTCCTCCAGCAAGACCACACCTCTGAAAAGTGCTACTCCCTCTTGGGGCCATTTTCTTTCTAACCACCACATTAATGATGCTCTACCTGATCCTGATCCTCCTGCCTCCACTTAAATAGTGCTGGAAATGCAGTCTAAATACCATACCTGATTTATATGGTCCTAGGGATCAAACCTAGGGCTTCATGAATGTTAGGCAAGCACTCTATCACCTGGGCTACATCCCAATTCCAATTTCCCTTTTTAGCTAATTCAAGATTCTGTTGGGGATGTCTTTCTGTATGCTATGAATGTGTTGCTCCAATTGACTGATAAATAAAATGCTGATTGGCTAGTATCCAGGCAGAAAGTATAGTATAGGTAGGATAAGCAGCTTGTGGCAACTTATAGGTTAATAAAAATGGGTTAATTTAAGATATAAAAAATAGATAGCAAGAAGTCTGCCACGGCCATACAGTTTATAAGTAATATAAGTCTCTGTGTGTTTACTTGGGTCTGAGTGGCTGCAGGAGCCAGGTGGACACAGGAATACAAGAGATCCACCTGGCTCTGCTTCCCACAGATTCTTAATGAAACATATTGTTAATTGTCTTTGAAAATTTATTTTCACGTTTTCTAAAACCTGAAAGCATAAAATGTGTGAAGCCTTTGGGCTAATGAATCTCTAGCTCAGTATATTTGTTTGCAAAGTGGTTGGTACTGCATACAGTTTAACAAACCTTTTCATTCGTGGTGGAGTAACTCATTTTGGTATTGTTGGACAAAAGTATGTTTGATATCAGCACATAAAATAGTATTACATTTGTGACCCACAAAATTCGATGTAATTTAAGTTGACACAAAACTATGACCAACTGAACCACACTGAGAACAGCATATATAGGATGCTTATACTACCATACCCACAGTTGTGAGTCCAGGAATTGATGAAAGAAGCAGTAGAAAGGGTAGGGGCTATAAGTGCCCCAAGGGAGGACACAGTGATTTGCACAATGCCAACCAGTGTGTAATGGTTTTGGAGGGTAGACAAGGGAGAAGGAATGTCTCCTACTGAGACCTCAAGTGATACCTAAGTACAGGATGTAAGCAAAGAACAGACACAGTAGGAGTCATCAAACCTATGTGTGAGTCAAGGAACCTTGTTATCTGAGAACGCAGGATTTCTTTTCTGACATCCCAATTCATTTAGTGAACTTGTAACAGATTCTTACTGTTGGAATTCAAGTTAAGAGAGGAAAAGAAAAGAGAAGAGAAGAGGAGAGAGAGAGAGAGAGCGAGATAGAGAGAGAGAGAGAGAGAGAGAGAGAGAGAGAGAGAGAGCGAGCACTATATTGACATTTTAGTATAGCATAGCAAGAATTGGATCCCAATGATGGTAGGTCAGAATATATTTGAAATGAATACCCATAAAGTTACATTTCCATTTGAGACTCAAGTTGTTTCTGTAAGAAATCTGATCACAACTTTTCATATTTGAGTTTACCATGTTTTCCTTTAATGGGAAGGTGTTTGGGCTTATTGGGCATTATTGTCTTCCTCTGTTCTAATTTCATCCAATCTAAATAATAAATCTTTTCTCTACATAGACGTCTGCACTGCACTAGGAACTATATCCACCTGCATCTGTTTGTGTCCTTCATGCTGAGAGCTGTGAGCATCTTTGTCAAGGACAGAGTAGCCCAGGCTCACCTAGGAATAGAGGCACTTCAGTCTCTGGTGATGCAGGGTGACCTTCAGAACTTCATTGGAGGACCGTCTGTGGACAAATCTCAGTATGTACGTGTTCTCATTTTCTCTGACTACAGAATTTTTATAAAGAGATTCCATTTCACATTCCAGTAAACATTAACTGTATTTGTCTATCTGTCTATCTATCTATCTATCTATCTATCTATCTATCTATCTATCCCCTCATGTCTAATCACTCATTTGGACTCATTTTTCAAGAACGTCCTACAAAATGCACGGTTACAGTGGAATTTGATGTATGAATCACAATGGCTGTCGTGGGTACCTTCAAATGTAAAATCTCATCAGCAAAAAACAGACATGTGGGATGTAAAAGGCTACCACACTCAGTTCCCTTGCTGTATCCTTGAAGTTTTGTGCCAACAGAAAACTCCAGGGCATGAGACTTTTCTCTAAATGCCTCAGTCTTAGAGTTTAGAGTCACACAGTAGTTCAGTCAATTTGATCATGGGAGATAATCAACTTAGATTGGCACCTGGCACTTAATTATAGTAGTGGATTGATTTCTTCCACAGGCCCAGGGAATGGCGGCCTGCATCTCCATTTCCCTTTGACTTTGTGATCCTGTTGTGTGATCCTGGCCTGGCCTGTAATTTGGTTTCCCCAGTATTGTGGAATAAAGTGACAGTGAACTGGATGAAGCAGATTCTGTGAGGGAGTCTGGCGAGGGTGAACTGAGCCCAGCTCAGATCCGCAGAACTATGAGCCCTTCTATCATCCCTTAAATGTGAAATGTTTGCTCTTTTCAGTCATTAACATTTGGTACAATTTATTTTGCTGTGGTAGTCACATGAAAAGCCCAGAATGAAACAAGTCTGTCATAGAAGCATGACTAATAGTAATATTTTTTCCTCATTTTTATCCTATTTTCTGATGATCATAGATCATTTTTATAAAAAGAATTACAAAATTTGGTAACTACTAAAATAAAAAAATATCTTACTTTAAAAACAGATTAAGTTGGTAGTTTGCAGAGTCCTCTGTTAACACAACTTGATCTACTCTCTTCAACATTCTTAGCATTCTCCTGAATGAAGACATTTCTGATTACCGGAAGGTAAATAGAATTGTTGTTTAGTGGTCTCAGGGTGGTGTTCAGCACAATGAATGTCCTAATTCAATGCAATTCTCGTTCATTTGCAACAGGTCGGGTGCAAGATCGCTGTTGTGATGTTTATTTATTTCTTGGCTACAAACTATTATTGGATCCTGGTGGAAGGACTCTACCTGCATAACTTAATCTTTGTGTCTTTCTTTTCCGACACCAAATACCTGTGGGGCTTCATCTTGATAGGCTGGGGTAAGCACTGACGTCACCTTTCCTCTGACTGGCTATGGAATTGAGTGTATTGCGCCTTGTCCATCACCAGCCTTCCTTCAGCCATTTCCCTAAAATAACCCCGCCCATCTTACCTTATTACGTTTCTTTTGTTTCATTGTTCTGTTAATGAAATGCATTTAATGAGCTTCTCAGACTTAAATTGTGGTTAGTGTTCCTAGGCCAAGTTCTCGCTAGAACTCTGAGGAGGAAGCTGGAAAGGACACGTTATTAGCTGCACTTGTTCCAACCTTCCAGGCCCATGCCTTGTGCTATGCCTGCTCTGTCGATGTTTCCTTCCTAACAGTTTTGAAGTTTGAATTTATAAGCTACAACAGTGCACCTATGATTTGTGTTTCTAGGTCAAATAATGAGAATGTTAGAGAAGCATCTATAGTACTGTTTTGACTGCATTTAACACAGAAAGTTACAAACTAATTCTGGAGCCTTACCATTCTTGGAAGGTGATTATTCAAATTACTTTTCAGTAGAGTAAATTTAAAAAACATGATATTCAGCTCACATTCCACAAATTACTTATCAGTACCGGGCAATTACTGGATCAGGCAGAATCTCAACAAGAGACAGAAAAAAGAATACTGTGGACTTGTTAAAATTTCAGGGAAAGGAAAGCCCGAGGTGGTTAAAAGAGAAGCACCTGGAAACTGAACAGTTGTAGACAGACCTAAGTTGTTACCTTAGTATTTGAATTATGAGTGCTCAGCATAGGAGAAAGGTACTAATGTCTCAGGATTAAATTGGAAGACTTGTTTTTTTCCCCCTCCTAACGAAGCAGGAACATTTCCCTTTGCTCATTTTGCCTTAAAACTGCATCTGGAAATGTGAACTAAGGAAAAGGGAACTGGTTCACTCACTGAAGGCTTTTGGGACTGACAAGACATCAGATGACTGTAATGCTGTTGTAATTTTGAAATGGTGTTTATGGGCAAAGTTTTACCTGTGAACCCAGCTCACTTCTTTCCTTTTATGAATTTCTACATCGACTGTGTGCACTACAAATTCATTTTTCTCTAATTTCTTATGGTTTGATAATGAACAGATTCAGACCCTCTCACCAGCTCTTTTTTTGGGCTCTTGCCACTCAGTGCAATCTGTTTTGCTCAGTTAAAGTTGAGAGTTCGCAGTGAAACCTGGGAGACTTGATTTCAGATCTTCCAGTGGGGGAAGAAGAAAGGATAAAAGTGACTTGTTTCTAGCAGACTTTCATGCAAGCAGAGGATTCTAACTTTCCTTCACAACTTCTGTTAATTTGCTTACAGTGATCTTGTCATTGGGATAACAAGGCAGTGAATAAGCACAGTCCTTTGCGATCTCTATTTCCTGAGGGAGATTTAAGAATGCACATTAAAGTACATAGGATCTTCACAGACATGGATATGGAGCATCTTTTGCCCAACATTAGCTTGATTTCACTAGCACAATCTCACACGACAATAAATTCTGCAGCTAGTCTATCTTCTGACTCTCTCTTTGCGACTCGAGTCTTTAAAAGATATTCTGGAGGCTGTGGTTCTCACCTACTGTGACCCTTTAATGCAGTTCCTCATGCTGTGCTGACCTCCAACCATAACATTATTTTGTTGCTACTTCATAACTGTAATTTTGCTACTGTTATGAGTTGTAATGTAAATATTTGATATTCAGGTTATCTGATATGTCCTTGTCAAAGGGCTTCTTGACCCACCAGAGGGGTTACAACCCACAGGTTGAGAAATGCTGTTCTAGGGTATATTTAATGAGAAGATTCCTGGCTCTGAAAGCAAAACTCTTTTCAAAAGTACCTATCTACATCCGGTTGTTTGATAGATTATGCTGTTCTCATATCTCAGAAACTGAGAGGCTGATTTTATTTTCACAAATCCCATTCTTCAAATGCTTACAAGCACGACATCTGCTTTGCAAAGTGGAAATACTTCAGAGAATCCAAGTGCATATTTTCCCTCAATGGCATGATTTGTCAGCTGTATTGTAGAAGGGAACTTAGTTGTTTCCTTCTGTCACTCATTTAAACTCTCTTCAGCTAGGCAAGTACTTAGAAATCTAGTACCCATGTTGTAGTGATACACTATTTACATTGGTTTTTGAAACAATAATTTTAAACAGTGCATTGAAAAGAAAGTTACAACCCGAAAAGGAACCAATGCCTTTCTGATCATTTCTGGATTAAAGACAAGTATTAACATGACCACTTTTATAAGATTTAACCATAAAGATGTAGAGAGTGGGGGTGGAGAGATTGATCAACAGTTATGAGCACAGGTTGTTCTTCTAGAGTACCTTGTTCAATTCCTACTACCCACATCAGGTGGCTCACAACAGCCTGTGACTCCCGCTCCCAGGGGTCCAATGCCTCTGGCCTCTGTAGGTAACACACACACACACACACACACACACACACACACACACACACACGGCACACACTTTCACACACACATAGCCACACAATTAAAAATGAACTTTTAAGAATGACGGAGAGGGAAATAGAAGAAAGTAAGGAGTCTTTCTCGTTCAACCTAACACTCCTTACTTCTTCCTGTCCTCATCTCACTTCTCCCACAGATGATGTTCTATTCTTCTTCCCATTTATTCTCTCATCTACATACCCTTCTGTGCTTTAATTTTGTATTTAAAAGGTTTCACTTTTAGTTTTTACTATTATGAATATGGTACTTTACTTTTATATACTTCATCTTCAACTGTCAAAAGAGGTGCCAATGTCTGCTTATTATTATGAAAGTTCCTATCCTGGGCTGCCATCCCTTCAGTGTAGAAAATATCTCACATTCTGTGTTCTTTGAAAATCACCAGCAGGCACAAACATTTCATCACCTGTATGTAATGTGTTACACGTACATAATGTGACCTCAGTTTAGAAAATAGTTTTTAACTGTTCATTGGGTGGTAAAGTAAATATAGAGATATTTGTTGACATCCCTGTCTTAGTTCATTTTATGTTGAAATAACAAAGTAGCTGAAGCTAGATAACTTGTGAGGAATAAGTGGAAGCCAGCAAACAATTCTGGAGGTCTGAGAGCATCGGCTTCTGGTGCAGGCTTCCTGGTGGGGCAGAGTGTGTGTTATGTAAGAGAGAGAGATGCTGAGAGAGGAAACAGAAGAGAGCCGAGGATACCAGGCTCTCTTTATAAGACCTGTTTTCTGAGCAGCCAGTTTAGTCCCATGAGTGTGGACACATGCTTCTGTTAGGAGCCAAAAGAAAGGACAAAGCCACGGTCTTCCTGACCTTAAAACCTGCTGGTAGCTTCTCCTTGCCGTCCACTTTAGAATGCAAACAGTGTAATGTTCTTAAGGCCCATGGCTTCTCCCAGCTTTTCCCTGCCCTCACTGCTCCACTCCTTGGAAGCAGGTGTCTGTGCATGGAGAGGCAGTGTGTACCACCCTCTGCATGATTATGGCTTTGGGAATTCCAGTCCCCTCCAAATGTGGTTTCCCCTCCCATCCCTGCCGTGAAAACTTGACCAAACGTCATCATTTTCAGATCTCCAGGGGCCATTTGCCCTTTATGACGTCACTCCTGATGAGGTGGCGTTAGGTGCACTTGTCTTGATCAGAACACTTTCTGTGTGTCTATTTTTCTTTCCTAACTGCTAATATTATAGGCATGTGAGAGAAAAAAAATCCCCGATCTGAAAGTAAATTCGGGTTCCAAATCTCTTTCTTGTTACAGGATTTCCAGCGGTGTTTGTTATGGCTTGGGCGGTGGTACGAGCCACTCTGGCTGACACCAGGTTAGTGGAAATCAAAACGCGGGTGGGGGGGGGGGTTTCTGTGGGCGGAGGCCGTCGCTTGGTTGTTGTTCCTGACATTGTTGTCCTTTGGGGAAGTCACATGAAGTGGTCTGTATTGCCCCGAAGCTGTTTACCTCCCAGGTCAGAGAACAGAAAGGCTCACAGAATAGATTCAGATGTTGAACTTTGTGTTTTATGTAATCTAAAAGACTATAACGATCAAGATATGTCTATGTCCATCTTCTTAACTTTCCACATTCAACCTCTGAGTTTGCTTTTGCTTGTGTGTGTGTGTGTGTGTGTGTGTGTGTGTGTGTGTGTGTGTGTTGCCAAGGCTTGAACTCAGGGCCTTGTGCTTTCTAGGCACACAGTCTAGCACTAAAATACACCCTTAGTCCTAAGCTATTGGAAATACAAAAGAAGTCTCTTCCAGTCTTAAAATTCTTTTTCCTTCTCCTTTTTTTGGGGAAGAGTGGGAGGCTTTTCAAGACAGGGATTTTTCTGGGTAGCCTTGGCTGTCGTGGAGCTCACTCTATAGACTGGGCTGGCCTCGAACTCAGAGATCCACCTGCCCCTGCCTCCTTCCTGAGTGCTGGGATTAAAGGCGTGTGCCACCACTGCCTGGCCCCGTCTTAAAATTCTATCAAGTATTATTAGACTAGGAGAAGCTAAACTAACTGATAAAATGGCAGCATCAGTACTTTCTGTTTCCTGGTTTTATGTACTTACAAAACAGGCAACACATTATAAGACACTGGCAATGGTGAGTTTTAAATACCAACCAACTTGCTGCCACTTAAAATCCCCGGAGAGGAGAGCTCGTATTGAGGAAGTGTCTAGATTTGGTTGGTCTGGGAGCATATCTGTGGAGGATGGTCTTAATGGATATGGGAAGCCTGATGATGACTGTGGGCAGCACAATTCCTTAGGCCGGGGTCCTGAACTATGTAAGACAGAGGAAAGCGGGCCGAGTAGCTAGCAAATAAGCAGGCAGCATGGGTGCCTTTGTTTCTTTCTGACTAGGGCTGTGATGGGACACTAGTTGAATGAGTTCCTGCCTTGGGTTGCCCTCATTAAGGGACTGTAACCCAGAAATGGAAGCCAAATAAACCCCTTCCTTCCTAACTGCTTCTTATAGGGGCTGTTGGTTAAATTGGCACTGCTGGTGCCTGGCGGAGGAGCGTGATGGAGGAAAGTCATGAGCCATAGTTACCTTTTAGAGCTTTATTGGGAGAGAGAGGGTAAGAGGGAGAGAGAGAGAGAGAGAGAGAGAGAGAGAGAGAGAGAGAGAGAGATGATCAGAGGGCCTGCCTACTTTTTAGGCTGGCCTGTGGTCCCAGGCTGATGATGCAATTAAGGACAGAACCCTTACAAGGGCATCTTATCTCAGCATCAGAAGCAGACCTGCTTTGTTCTTTCTTCATTGCAGGGGGCGTGGGGGGGGGGGGGGCGGGGACAGGGGCATGACATGGGACCTGTAACTTCATCATTCAGAACGAAACGTGGGTTGTGCAGTTGGAAAGGCCACAAAAAGAGGCACTCAAACATTTAGGATTTGCATACTCTCCAGGGACCAGCCCCTCTTGTCTCCTCTATTTTTACTGAATATGGTGGAGAGGGAGGGAGAAGTGGGTGGGGGAGGGTTGGCTTACTCACTATGATAGGATGGTACAGGTTTCCAATGTTGGTGTATAAAGTCCTACTTTCTAGTCAAACACTTGAGCCTGAAACTACAACATTCAGAAATTCGTTCCCTAGAGTGTTAAAATCTATTTAAAAACATCCGAACAGAGTTGAGTTCCTCAGCTGGGTATGATGTGGACTGTTGAAAAATTAATTTAAAATAAGAAGTCATAGCATTTTATTGAAAGTGTCTGAAATCTCACTTGCTTCTCTTATTATGTCAAAAAGAAAATTTGAAATTTTGACACTCTAACCCATCAGAGTCAATGCTTTTGATTCATTTAGAGAGAGCCGATGTTGACCTACTTCCAAAAATAATGATTTTGTCAAGAGTTGGAATTGCATGATTGAATCCCATGTGTTAGGAGACATGATGCTAAAATGTCAGTGAGGCAGAGAGAAAAGATTGTGAAGATATTATCAAATGCTAAAAACTGAAATGAAAAATGTATGGAATCCAAAAGCCTTGTAGCTGGTACATCAAGACTTTTGTTATAGATGAAGGCTTTTGAGGGTAGTGTGAGCCATGATGTGTGCAACTTAGTAACACTCTTTTATCTTTCTTGTCTACTGAATGATGTGAAAGGGAGATGCCTGTACATAATGCTGAAAATGTGCAATTCAATGTTCAGTGTGCAAGTGTAACAATTCTGTGTCTTGATTTCCATTCTGTTGAGATTCCAAGTTCTTTGGCTGTGCAGACTTTAGCTGGGAGGGACAGAATTAGTTTGACATAGGGGTTTTGTTGTTCTCTGTGTTATAGTCTTGCAACATACATGTGCAACTGATACATTTTGGTATCAACAAAGAAACCTATATATGCAATTTTATATGTACATTCAAAAGGAATATGAAATTGCACAGCAGCATATAAATTACATTTTTTTTTTTGGTGAGATAAGTGTGTTAGTGTTTTGGTTCCATTTATTGCTCCTGTGACAAAAAATACCAGACCAAAGCAACGTAAGCAGGATTTATTTTGGGTCACAGTTTGAGGTATGGTCCATCATGGCGGAGAAGTCATGGAGGTAGGGCATGAGGTGGCAGGGCATGGTTTCTGTGGCCAGGGTGTAGAGAAGAACGAATGCCATGCTCTGCTTGCTGTCTTCTTTTTATTCAGTTTAGGACTCTCACATATTGAATGGTGCCACTCATATTTAGGATGGGGCTCCAGAAATCTATCACCCATTGAGAAATGCATAGACATGACTAGAGGTTTGTCTTTTAGGTGATTTTAGATCATATCATCCTGATAATCAGTATCGGTCATCACAGCTTTCTGTTACTGTGACAAAATACTCAAGACAATCCACTTAAAACTAGGAGAAAGTTCAGATTGGACTCTCAGAGGTTTTGACTCATGGTTGTTGGGCCTATATAGTTCACCACAATGAGAAGGGGCTGTTCGCTTTATGGTATCTGGGGATCAAGAGGAAAGGGGGTTGAGACTCCTAATTTCTCCCTCAAAGACATTCTCCAACAGTTCAACTTCCTTCCACTAAACCCCACCTTGTAGAGATTCTGCCACCTCCCAGTAATGCCAGACACTGGGACAAAGCCTTTAACACATGGACAGTAATTTAAGATCCAAAATATAGGAATAAGAAAAAGTAAAAATATGATGCTTGTATTCATTTAGAAATGTACAGGCACTGTCATCATATTTAATAAAAGAACAAGAGAATGCTAGGAAGATCAGAATGTCTCAGTATAGCTGTCATCTTCTATTTTATGATTATTGAGGTGAGAATGTATTACTTGTACATGAAACTATGCTCTAAAAACATATAGTTGTAGGTACAGAGTGAAAATATTTTACCTTTTAAAAATTGTTGAAATAGCATTTTATCATCTATAAGGTATTCATAAAGTACAATTTATTGATAAGTTTATCATACAGAATTTGAAAAATTAACATTACATTTCCCCCAATTCTTTACATCATTTACTATTGGTATAATCAATACTGAGTTTTGTCGGGGTAGAAACAAATGGAAGACTTCCATTTACATGTCTTTACATTTAAAACAGTTGCTTCAAGTGTTATCTTAAACTTTCAAGTAGAAGTAATTTTAAAAAATCCTCTGTAATATTTAATCTAGTGTATGGTTTTTACCAGTACAAGCCAGATTAGGTGAGGTTGAGTTAAACCTATTTTGGATTCAATTTATGTCATTTCAATAAAGCAAATATTTAATGGCCATCTGTATTCCATATAGTCTAGGCATTTGGGATAACTCACACCACCCTGTCAGATCCCCACACTGATCTCTGACAGTGTGTTACTTAAATCTTCCTTAGGAATTAGGAACTAATTGTAACGAACAGCTAAATTGTGGGGTATTTTTTTTAACCAATGCTATTAACATAACCTATAGACGTTAAAGATGCAAATCATGGGTCACACACAGATATGAAATGAACACTTGCCAAAATGTTTAACTCCCTGTTCAATGAGGAGTAACTTGGAAGATGTTAAATTGGTTCAAATGAGACATGAATGAACCACTTATATTCATGAAAATTAATACTGAAGGTTTACAAGTAAATATAAAAACTAGTCAAGAGAACACTAATGAGTAACATCAACAAAGCTGAGTTCTTATTTCTTTGATAAGAATCATTTGTGTTCAGTTTTCTGTTGTATCTGTATAGATAATAAGCTGTGAAATAAAATTGCTCTAACTTCTGAAAGAGCTAGATTTTTATTTTTGCCAAAAACTTCTTAATTATCATGTGTTATTTTGATGCTAATACAAGCAAAGTATCATTGTGCCACACTTAGGCAACTGGTTTTGTTTTGTTTTGTTTTTTTTTTGGTGGCTGTAGAAACAAAGGTCTCGACTTGACCACTATAGAAGTAACTTCCTCATATTATAACACTCATGTACAGGCTCCTTCATGGTAAGGAAATCAAGATTTATAATGTGTTTTCAGTGGTTTGGATACTGCAGGATCAGAATCTTAAAAATGTTTTTGTTTCTCCAAAAGAAGAAGCTGGGGCTAGAGTTGATTCTCATTTATTTGTTTGGCCAAAATTATTCATTAAGTTTTCTTTTCCTTCCTTCCTTCCTCCCTCCCTCCCTCCCCCCTCCCTCCCTCCCTCCCTTCCTTCCTTCCTCCCTCTCTCCCTCCTTTCCTTTCTTTTGCACCTCAGGTGTTGGGAACTTAGTGCTGGAGACCGGTGGATTTACCAGGCTCCAATCTTAGCCGCTATTGGGGTAAGTTTAAAAGTTTTTGTAGCTTCAATAAATAATAAACAAACAAAATCGCCACTAAAACTCTGGGCAAGTTTGCCTGTTGCTTTATTGTACGGTAGGTTTTTAGGAACTTTTACACCTATCACAATAGCTGGGGAAGTCAGGGCTGGTGGTCAGCCTCCATTTGTGGCTGTCATTAAGTCTGGTGCAGGCACTGGTTGCTGTTCTTTGAATCAGGGTAACCAGGTGGCACCTGGGAGCATTTCTGAGGCTTCATTACACACGTGAA
Source organism: Onychomys torridus (assembly GCF_903995425.1). Taxonomy (NCBI): domain Eukaryota; kingdom Metazoa; phylum Chordata; class Mammalia; order Rodentia; family Cricetidae; genus Onychomys; species Onychomys torridus. The sequence goes on from NC_050465.1 coordinate 50,037,702, forward strand.
TATTTACACATGCAGGGATTTATAAGGCTCTAAATTACAGCCTCCTTTTCATCGATTGCATCCGGAGTTAATGTTCTCAAAATACCTATTAGTAAATGGAGGTGGTGAGAAGCGAAAAGCAGAATAACAGCAGAGCAGAGGAATTTGGGGAAAGAAGAGAGATAGTGAGATCCTCTCTAGAGCTTTGTCTGACTCTTCTGTTTGTCTTGCTTGCTCCATGGACATGGGTCGGGTCCCTCAAAAGAGATGCCCTACAAAACCCTGTCCACAAGGTAATGGAGAAAAAGGCTAGAGCTGGCATGTACTGCAAGAGACCCATGTGCCTGAATGTTTCTACTGTGTATTGTGTCTGGGTTGCCAAGGAAAACAAAATTACACATCTGGGCCAACAAGACTCAGCAAAATGCTTACTTTTCACTTTCCCAGATGATTCCATGGGATCAGCTTCTCTGTGGTTTGATGAAGAAATTATGCTAGCTTATATTCACTTGGTTCTTGCATGTCATACAAGATGATGCACGTCCTAAAAACACATATGCCAGATAGATGTTAACACATTAGAGAGTAATTCAAAAGCCCAACGACTACTTTTGCCTTTCTTTGATCATGGTATTCTCTCTCTGTCCCTCCCTCCCCCCACTTCCCTTCTTCCTGCCCCCTCCCTGCTTCCCTTACAAGTGTCAACCACTTTCCCTGCCTGGGACCATACTGTATACGGATGGGCAGCTGTTCATATGTCTAGGCACTTCTAGACAACCAGTAGGGGTTTATGTTGCTTATAGGAAAACTGGTTAAAGAAGTCTTGCAGGTCAAAAAGAACCTTTACCCGAGGCCTGTGGATGTCGATGCTTAGAGAGGGGAACAAAACGGTGCAGGGATAGTTCAGGAGGGCACTTTGAACCTTGCCATTGGATTGTCAACTTAGACCGTGTCTCAGACGTTCAAAAACTGTGTCTGGGGTAAAGGAACAAGTGACTTTAATAAATTCTTGCCTTTTAAAAGTAAACAGAATGCTACCCTGTCAATCTAGTGACAACCCAGAATGGCAGTGTGTCTCTGAGACTGCATCTGTGACCCTGAAGGGAACAGCAGACTCCACAGAGTTTGCTGTTCTCTGCTGATTTCTCCTTTCTCACGGAGCTCTCCACACATCCAAACTGCCACCCTCTGTCTTTTCCAAATTTCTACTCTCTCCTCTGAGTGTTTGCTCCTTCGTGTCTTATTATTGTCTTTTTAAGGGGCAACAATGTATATCTTACTACTTTTGTGTTTTCAGTTAATGTTCCAAAATACATCTGTTCTATTGCAGCAGCTGTTTGGTTTTTTTTTTTTTTTTCATTTGATAAAAGGAAGGACCCATAAGTCCAAGAGCACTTTATAGAATTGTCAGAATCGAAGTAAAAAAGCAGTAAACTATTGGGCATAGTCCATGGAAACAAATAATTTTTTTTAACCCAAAGTCTTGTCTGTTTATTGGCTGAAGTTGCTATCATCAACATGAATGAAGAATTTATTCGCAGAACTTTCTAAACTAAAATGAGAAACAGCCAATTTAGAATTAAAAAAATTACAAAATTGTCACACTGATAAAGGACTATGGAGGACATTTTTTTTCAACTAAAAATCACAAAGCAATCTCTCTCTCTCTCTCTCTCTCTCTCTCTCTCTCTCTCTCTCTCTCTCTCTGTGTGTGTGTGTGTGTGGGTAGGTACCTGTGTAGGTGTGAGGTTCTCACATATATATGGAAGCCAGAGGTTGTTTGGTGTCTCTTCAACAGTTCTCCATCATATTTGTTTTGAGCTAGGCTCTCTCATTGAACCTGGAGCCAGCTTGCTGATTCAGCTGGCTTGATCGGCCAGCAAGCTCCAGGGTTTCACCTGCTACTGCTCACTAGGCCTGCAAACACCTGACTTCTTCTCCAGAAGTTACAGGGGCTTGAACTCAGGTTCTTATGATTGTAGGGCAAGGGCTTTACTGAATAAGACATATTGCAGCCCAAGAATCCTTGGCTACTATTTCCAATGTGATGAAGTTCTTTTAGTCAGTCTTATAAATCATAGAAGAGATTAGAGAATAAACTTTTTATTCAGCGAGAATTGGCTTCAGGGTTCATTATTCTAACTCAAGGATAAAAGACATTCCTCCAGTCTTCATGATTGACTGAGTCTGTGAATGTATCAGAAAGTTCTCATTAGATGCCAGAAATTATACTGGCAATCAATGTCTTCCTTATTTCTATCAATAACCTGGAGAAAGTTGAGTTAAAAGAAAGACAATTTAAAAAGACAAGGAGAAGCCTAAGGAAAAGAAAAGCTGGAGCTACAAACAGAAACCCTAAGGCAGAGTTTATAAACCACAGGGATAAATAGCCAAACTAATGGAAACACATGAACTATGAACCAATAGCTGTGGAGCCCCCAGCTGGATCAGGCCTTCTGGATAAGTGAGACAGTTGATTAGTTTGAACTGTTTGGGAGGCCCCCAGGCTGTGGGACCTGGACCTGTCCTTAGTGCATGAGCTGGCTGTTTGGAACCTGGGGCTTATGCAGGGACACTTTGCTCAGCCTGGGTAAAAGGATGAAGGGACTGGACCTGCCTGTACTGAATCTACCAGGCTGAGCTGAATCCCCAGGGGAGTCCTTGCCCTGGAGGAGATGGGAATGGAGGGTGGATTGGGGAGGGTGGGAGGAGGGAGGACAGGGCAATCCGTGGCTGATATGTAAAATTAAATTACTATTTAAAAGAATAAAGTAATAATAAAAAATAAAATGAGGAATTATCCTAAGAGTCAAGAGATAAGCTGTAACAGACAGCTCCAAATAGGAAGGGCCTGTTTGGATGACCACACTGGATATATCACCTCAGATATAAGATTACTAGTGGAAATGGCTGAGAGGAATCCTGAAAGCACCCACAATCCCACAGAGTCAAGTGTGAGAAGACACACAGCAGACCCAGTTCAATGTGTGTTAGAACCTAGATTCTATAAGAAGTGATTATTTTACTTCAATACTGAAGACCAGTACTTTATAAGAAAAATTGGCCGTTAGAAAATGAAAGGTGATTTTATATCTATTTCAAAAGAAGGTAGAGATTAATAACAGAAAACCACAAGCAAGAAAATTAGTGACTAATAGGGTGGCTTTATTCATCCATTCATTCATTTAGTAATTTGTGAAGATTGGTGGTGGTCTGGGGAGAAATGTGTTGGTTCTGACTCCATGTTCTGTGTGCTAGCATCAGGAACTGAGGATGAGGAGTGCTGGGGATGGACCTTGAAGAGGTTTTTATGTCTCATAAGAAATTGAGACAGAATTCTGCAAGTGGTAAGAATGCAAGGTTTTCACACTGAACCCATGGAATCAGAGCTCCCATTCAGAAAGTCCTTGGGGCTTGGAGGGGACTAGCAATGGGACGATTACGTAGTAATGATACTGAGGGCCAGTGGGTCTCAGTGGTCATGATGATACTGGAGGGTGGTGAGAACCTGCTGGAAGTTCCGAGTTCTTGAGTCCCAGAATAAACAACTGGACAACAAAGACTGGTGTTCCCATAGAGTGATAAAGGATAGACTTCAGTTTCTAGACCACAGTAGTGTTATAATGTTTGTGCATGTATACCTGTAAGCGACTTTAGACATAGCAGGCCTCTCAGAGACTCTTCGGTTCCTGACCCCATGATCCCCAAAGACACTTTGAGTGGTCCTCTGGCTATGCAGAGCTTTCTGATGATAGAATATTCTTTCTTCCTGCATGCTGGCATGCTATCACTTTGATATTATAAAAAAGACTGTGGAAGTGCATACCCCAAATTAATAAATTATCTTCCAGTTATATAAATTATAATCTCAAAAAGTAAACAAGGGAGGAAACAAACAAACATTTTTTTTTTTTGGTATGAACTGTTTTTGATAGTAGAAATCTTTATTATGTCCTCAAAGCAGAGGTATCTACATTCTGAAAAAGTGAGCCAGCCTTTACTTTTGTAACTTATCTAATAAAGTATTTCATGACTCACCTTCTGCTCACTGAGGAAAAAAAATACAAAGTAATATTCTTATTTTTACTTTCATTTTCTTGCTTCCCATGTGAGGCCCCGTTTCCAAAGTTAATAAATATCTGATTAAAGAGAAACTGGCTTCCCAGTTACTTTCCATGGCGATTCATCCAGCCAGGCAGTCACTCAGCACCCATGTTGGATGCTGACTGGGTCTCTTCTCACCGAGTCTGTGCAGAGGTGTGAAGAGAGGGAGAACATTGGCACCATAGTGCGTGGCTTGACTGTATAGCTGTCATTTGTATAGCTATAGGTTGTTTTGAGATAGGATATTGCTATGTAGCCCAGGTTGATCTAGAACTTCTGATCCTTCTGCCTCTGTGCTGAGTTTACAGGCAAATACCATCAGACCTGGCCTATCCAGCCCATTTTTTTGTCTGCACCTGGACATGGTATGAATCCCTATGGAGGTCTGGCCTGTCTTGGGTCATAGAGACTAGACTCTTTGTCTAGACTGCCTTTATTAAGGTTTTCTTCATTCAGTTTTTACTCTGTGGTTTGCAGAATATATATTTATATATCCCCCAGGCCAATGTAATGAAGCATCTCTACCGTGTTTCCCTCTTGGTTTTATGACTAAAGGTCTTACATTTAAGCCTTTAGTATAACTGGGAGACTGTTTAGTCTGTGGTGTGAGACAGGGGCCCAATTTCATTCTTCTGAAAATAGATAGCTAGTTTCTTCAACACTATTTATTGAAGAAATTCTCTTTTCCATGTTGTGTATTCCTCACTTTTTTCTTGAAAATTATTTGATCATAGATGCATGGGTTTACTTGTGAGACCTCTAGTTCCAGTGGGCCACCTGCGTTTTTCTATGATACTGCCACACTGTTTTGATTACTGTGATTTTGTAAAATAGTTGGAAATCAAGTAGTATGCTTTCAGATTTGGTCCTGCTCAATATTGTTTCAACTATTTAAGATTTTAGGTACTCTCAAGTGAATTTTAGGATTTTTTTTTACTACTTCTGTGAAGAATGTGTTTGGAATTTTGAAAAGGATTGCATTGAATACAGGGATCTCTCTTGGTAGTACAGACATTTCCACAAATTAATTCATCCAACCTATTAACATATTTTCTCATTTACCTGTGTTTTCTTTAATTCCTTTCAATAGTATTCATTACTTTCAGTTTCCAAATCTTTTCTTTGGTTGACTCTTTACTGTCTTATTTCCTTTTTGTTATTGTGATCCAGATTGTTGCCTTATTTTCTTTTTTTTTTGTAGTTTAATGTTTGTGCAGTTTATCAATATTTTAACAGCTTTGGGCCCTACTCTGGAAAGTAAGTGCTCAGGCTACATCTCTCTACAGTCACTGTCTTTTCATGGATTTCACGCTAGATGGTTATCCTGTAGCTTTGCTCTCCAATCATTTTGTTGTTTTAAACTTTTTCTTTTCTTTCTTTCTTTCTTTCTTTTTTTTTTGATTACCCAGCACTTTTCTTTTGTTATGATGATAGGAATGAGGCTTTGCTATGGAGGAAATCTCTCCCTCTCTCCCTCTCTCTCTCTCCCTCTCTCTCTCTCTCTCCCTCTCTCCCTCCCTCCCTCCCTCTCTCTCTCTCTCTCTTGATGTGTGTCTGTCTGTCTGTCTCTCTCTCTCTGTGTCTGTCTGATAGCTGGCCTTTAACTGGCTAGGCAACCAATCCTGTCTCTTCCTTTCAAGTGCTGGGATTACAGGTGTGCATCACCATACCTGGTTAAGGAGGCACAATGAAAACCAGACCCTTCTCCTGTTAATGAAATGCTGCCTGCAAAATTGTTTCAGGAAGAAAGCACTTTTAATGTTAAGTTATTAAACTAGAGCACCATGTGCATGGTAGGTCATTTGCTAACATTTGAGACTGCAATGGCAAAGAAATCTTGTTCTTTTTTTATGGCTAATCAAAATAAAACTTTGAATAGGTGTTTTCAAGATGGACAACAGCTGATTTTCACATAAGAGGGCTCATCAATGCCATTTGGTGCATATGAATCATCCTAAACTTGGTTCGACTACCTGTGTTTGTTAACTACCTTTATGCAGAGGCAAAATAAATTTCTCAATGCTTTGTGGCAGAGGAGGTGGCTTTGAACATTGAAGATGTCCACCTGCAGAAGTTAGGCTTCTTCTCTCCCCTAGAAACCAGGAGATAGGAGCTATCTCCTTTGACGCTTGTATTTTAAAGAACTGGTTCCAAGGTTTTGAGAAAGACACCCTTGGGTCTTCAATATGATAAAAGACCTGTCTGATGAACAAAAAAGATTTATATAGATTTTGAAGAGATGAGAATGTGCTTAAAAGTTTTCTTAGGTAAATGGTATGAGGAAAAGGAGGGAAGGAAAATCTCCTCCCCCATTTTCCCCAGGGACAATAAAGCCTCTGAGTTTTAATATGTATTTGTGCATATCCTAACTCTGTAGCAGAAATTTTCAGGTTATTCTGAATGTTAAACTGCTTGCAGTGACTTCTAGGAATACTTCCCTATGTATTTACCTCCTGGGATTCCAGACCTTTGGGGATTTCCATGCCAGGCATCCCATATCCTCTAACCTACAAAAGGGAGAGTGAGCAGAGAGCTCCATCGTAGTGTACAGAGAGTGGTCCTTCTTTTTCTGGGCGATTTGGTGTTGTGAAAGCAGAAAGGATGAAGATAATGGCAACAAATATGACACAGTGCTCACCATGGGCTGGGTACAGGTGCAATAACTCTAAATAAGGAAATGGACCAAATTGCTTAGCTGCCAAGTGAGGAGAGTTGAGATTCTAATGTGAGACTATAAATTGTTACCTGGTGACTCCAGGCATCTTTAATAGAACCCCAAATCCCTGAGTGTGTAGAATGGACTCTCTTGCTTATGCTCACAACCTTTACACAGCTGTTTACCTGAGCTGGAACTTGTCCAGGTCTGTTCCACATGACTTTCTGAGTCCTTGGAAGGCTAGGGTGTGTTTCTTTTGCTTCCTTGGAGTATCATATCTTCAATTTGACCTTTTGCATGGTCCCAAACCTCCAAGAAACAGAAGGCTTCTGACTGACTGTTTACTGTCTCCTTGCTCACTAAGCTGCATGGTATATGTAAATAAATATAATATTGTCTCTTAAATCTCTACATTCTTAATGCATTTTGAGAGTTTCCTGGAACACAGTGGCCAATGGATCAATAGTAGTTTAAAGAACCAACCACCCATACAAAGTAGATGTCCGTGGGGACTGGGACAGTAGAAAGGCAAAATAAGGAAAAGCACATACAACTATAGAAATTCCAAGTCTTTTTCACCAGATCTTTTTCTGTCTAGGGAGGTAAACTATAGCTGTGCTGAGAAAGGTAAAGGTCGTACAACAGTGTGACAAAAAGAGACAACCTGTGTTTTGACCCTATTTATTTCACTTTAAATACATGCCAAATCTTATCTTGAACAATTTTTATAAAAAACATTTTTTTCCATTTCAATAGGTATATTTATGCCTTAAAATGGGAGGGCAGAGGAATCTGTGGCTAAAAAATTAAATTAATTATAAAATTAAAAAAATGTATTTCCTTTACAATATCAGGTTTCTTTTCTTTATGGCTTTTCATCCAAGTGTGCCACAGCATTACAAAAACAGACACACTCCAAATTGGGTCCCTAGCCTAATTCTGGCTTTGGCTGTTGTAACGGTGCGGCTTCTCTTTAGAATGCTTATATTTCTGAAAGTAGAATCAGGTAGAATGGGGCCAGAATTTCTCAGTGACATGCAGAGCAAATTGTGTTTAAGGCAATAAAGGAGTTCTGGGCAGTCAAATGTGTAAGGGAACCCAGGTTTCCAGATGAGCACTGACTTCAGCACAAATGCCAAAGCATTCTATTGATTTTGCAAGGGTGGGACTGATAGCCAAGCACTGATGTTTTGTTTCCCCTCATTGAAATCTTCAAGAGAGTCAGCCAGTCGTTAGAAAATAATGCTTTTTATGAAAACGAGCACCCCCAAATGTGACAGTTGGTTATTAAGCTCCCTGTCTTTATGTTGATGTGAATGACTTTCAAATTCTCCTACAAAGCACTAGAATACTAGAGGAATATGTTTTAATTAACAACAGATAAACCAGGCATGGAAATGGTGCTTGCCCATTATCCTAGCACTCTCCAGGCTGAAGCAGGAGGAACAAAGTTCAAGGTCATTCTCACTGGGCTACAAAGAGAATTCAAGACGAGTTTGGGATACCTGGGATTCTGTCTCAAAAAGTGAAAACCAACAAGCAAACCAGAGGAGGACATACGTTTAGATGCTGTGGCTTCCAGAGCCTCATCAGAAAGTACGGGGATGGCCAGTTGGAAGAGCAGGGGAAGCAACAGGCAGGGCCAGTCAGGCCTGGAAGAAACAATGAAGACACAATGGGCAGATTCAGTATGTGCTCAATAATCTGGGGCTCCCCCAAGACACTAAGACCTGAGTGTAAGGACTGTCCCAGTGGAAAAGAATTAAAACCACAGCTAGATCGAGTGAGAGGTTGAGCAGACTGCTATGGGGCCCTTGGAGATGCTTTGAGGATGCTCCTGGTGGGGTAGAGAGTGGCTTGGGTGTCTCTAGAAATCTGAGACACTGGATTCACAGGCGAAGGGAAAGTAATGTTGTCTGTGCCAGGAATGAAGGCAGACTGCAAACCAGGTAAGAGGTCAGTGGGCAGGTGGGTGGAGTCATGACTGAGCTAACGTAAGTTGCAGTTTTCCATGAAAGTGTGGGGACACAGGGAGAGATTTAAGGGAAGTTAGGGATTGGAGTTGTGTGGTTTCCCCACCCTTGTACCATGCTGGCCTTGAACTCACTGTAGCTGACCATAGCCCTGACCTCATGATAGCCTCACTTCTACCTCTTGAGTGTTGAGATTACAGATGTGCATCACCACACCCATCTTCATCTTTTACAAAAAGGAAATGTACATTTTATTTATTTATTTGTATGGAAGGCAGGCAGGGCGTGTACACATGCTGTGGTTGTATGGAGGTCAGAAGACAAGTGGGCTGGTTCTGTCTACCATGTGGATTCTGCAAACTGAGCTCAGATAATCAGGCTTGGCAGCAAATACCTTTACTCACTGAGCCATCTTGATTCCCTCCCCCGCCCCGCTCCCTTTTTGTGGTGCCGGGAACCAAACCCATAGCTTGTGTGTGTTATTTGAGCATTCTACCAACTGAGCTATATCCTCAGCCCGAGATAGGAGTTTTGAAAAGACAGTAGAAAATTCTGGAGACATCATGTGGCCAGATTAGGTGAATTTATATGGAAGAGCTGATGCCTGTCTTAGAGAGGCTGATGGACCTCCAATTCAGCCCTGTTCGACTCTGTCATCAGTTATGGTATTCTGAAGTCTTTTACTTTTTAAATGAGATACTCTGCTCTTGATGCTGGTTCCAGAGACTTAAGGACCTAAGGGAGAAACCATAACCCATGCTGCTGTTGTAGCTAAGGAAGATCAAAGTTGTGGCAACTTGTGACTGGCAGCCTGTGCTTTTCATAGCTTTCTGGGAATCAATCTCACACATTCCATTCATTAAATGATTTCTTTGGTGATCACTCGAAGCCTGCATGTATGTCTCTGTACAATGTGCTGCCTGACCTTAGCTGAATTAAAATGTGTATATGCAATAACGTTAACTCTTTTTTTGGAGGAAGATAGTATCTCTTTGTAATACTGGCTGTTCTGCAATTCACTCTGTAGACCAAGCTGAACTCTAACTCACAGATATCTGTCTGCCTCTGCCTGGGATTAAAGGTATATTACCACCAGCCGAGTGAACCTTTTTTTTTTTTTTTTTTAAGGAAGCAAGAAAAGTAAATGTAACTAATGCATGTAATTGTAAACATGTAACTAATTTATTGATGGATGTCACTGGGTGAATAGAAACTTCTTCCAGAATCCATCCTTTTCTCCCTTCTCTTCCTTCTCCCCTCTCTTTCCAGATAGAGCCTCATTTGTCTACCCCAGTTTGTGCCTTTGGACACACTCTGGAGTGGCTGCCTTCCTTCCTCCCCTCAGTCCTGAGTTTTCCTTACACCAGAGAGACTCAACTGATGTGTTTTTTTCTTTTCCTCCTTCATCCTCATCATCCCTGATGAAGCCCATAACATTCATCCTGGGTGAACGCAAGCCATGGAGTTGGCTTCAGATAGCCCATCCTTTGTTCTAGGAACTTGCACTGAGCAACCTGAGCAGTATCTTCATACCTCCAGGGACAGCACTGGCCCTCAGCATCCTGTCCCTCAGTGAGGCAATCTCCTCTATGGACAGAGTTCTTCAACAGGTCCACTTAGCGAACAAACACAAGATACGTCTCTGGCCCAGCTGTTCTGTTCTGTTTGGTTACCCCTGACCTTATTAACCCTCACCCTTTGCTGCAATACTTGTCTGCATCAAAATCAAATGCTATATGCATTTCTTCCCCTAAGAAACCTTCTAAATGCAGCCCACCCATTCACACTACAGACTGACTTATTTCTTAATACGTTGAACATGAGGAATATTTTTACTTAATTTATAGGTATATTGGTACAAATTACTGAGCTTTTAAACAGTAAGTAATAAACTCTCCATTCTAATACTCCAATTTGATTCTACAATAAATATAAATAGAAAATGCATAGTTCATTTCTTGTTAGTCTGTAACTCACAGACAGCTTCTACAGTATCTATTAGAGCTTGAATTTTATTTGTAGTGTTATTTTTGAGAAATTTAAGGAAGACTTCTGGAAGGCAGATTTTTCTCTAGGAAAAAACCAGTTTGGTATTTGCAATTCTGTCAAAGTTACATACTAAATTTTATCTATATAAATCCCTCCTTTGGGGATAGGGGAAAGGTAGCAGGGAGAGGGTGATCTGTGGTTGGTATGTAAAATGAATAAAAAAACCTGTTGGAATTAAGAAACAAACTGTTAATTTGAAGAAAAAATGTGAATATCCAATTATGTATTATTTTGTGTATAAACTTTCATACTTCATTGTTAGAAAGTGTTTGTTGGGTTTTGTGAGTGTGTTAGGTGGGTGATGAACTGTGAGTGTTCTAATTTGGAGATTTTCTTTACTTTCTAAAGATGATGAGTTATTTCAAGTGACAGGGCTCCATTAGGCAGAAGAATGCAGCTACTTTCCCTAGCTGGAAGCAAAAATGTAATAGGTTGCTTGTAGGTTTGTAGTATTTACGGGGTTTTTTTTTGTTGTTATTTTGTTTTGCTTTTGTTTTTTGTTTTTTTTTTTAATTTGCTTGTTTTTGTTTTTAATGAATAGATATTCATTAAAAAATCTCTTTTTTGCCAATTTCCTTCTCATTCCCATTTCTTGATTTTGGAGGTTGATCTTCCTGTGGCAATAGTTGGGGAGAGATGAATCATTAACCTAGACAACAGAGAGTAGATTGTACCTGTTTATCTCCTATTCATATTTTAAAGAGCAATGGGTATGACATTTTAAAAATTCATCTTTTAAGATTTTCCTAAGAATTTTATGAGAGTTATCATCTTGTTCCTATGTCAGAATTCTTTGAGGTATCTTTTTATAGGTGTGTAGAACAAAACATTCATGAGATGAAAAAAAAAAAACCCTGACAATCTGAACTCTTATTAAACGTATTTCTTTCAAAGTAGACCATTAGTCATCCATGTCAAATGCACAGAGATTGGTCCATAGCACAACGATGCTGTAAACGTCTAGAAAATTGTGAAGATAGATCAATAAAAATGACTCTGAAGAAGTACTCACTCCTGATCCACAGTTTTCTAATTCTCAGCACCATGTATAATGTAAACTCTTCAAGCTCTCTCAGCTGCATCGATTTATACAGGGTTATTTAAATGTGAAGATCTCCATAGTAGCATTGTCAAATTACCATCAGGAAAACATCTTCTAAATGGTTCCCACCTTACACGTTCTTTGATCCTGTGGCTTATTTTTGAAGAGTTCTCAGAAAATGAACTACAGCCTGCAGAAAACAAGCATACAAATTCAAATGTGTCAGTGAGCGGCCGGCTCTGATTTCTTACTTTAGTTCTTTGGTTCTTTTTTAAATGCTAGCTGTGGGTTGCTCAAAGACATGAGTTTTGATGATCTATTTCTTTATGGCCATTCTACAATATTGCTTAGCTCTATCTACTATAATTCTGAGAAAGTGGGCCAGGAAAGATTGTAGGAGTTAGAGGGGATGGAGGACATCAGGAGAACATGGCTCACTGAATCAACGAAGCAGGGTAAAAATGGCTCACAGGGACTGAAGTAGCAAGCACAGGACTTGCATGGGTCTGCACCAGGTCCTCTGCATATATGTTATGGTTGTTGGCTTGGTTTCTTTGTGAGACTTGTGATGGTGGGAGCAGGTGTACCTCTGACTCTTTTGCCTGTTCTTGGGATTCCTTTCCTCAACAGTCTTTGCATTTTACTATTTTGAAGCTAAGATTCTTGGTGTCCATCCCCCTACAAATGGGGTTTAGGAGTTAAGCAGTGCTTACAAAGAGCTATTCCATACATGAATATTTAAACAGTGATAAATGTAACTTAACATTTAGGTCTCTCAGGAAGATTACAGCCCCTCATGGAATCACTCACATCTGTACACTGCCCATTAAGGACGTAGTCTGCATTGACAATGTTACACATGAGAGTGCATTCAAAGGACTTACACAAAGTATATTATATTATGAGAACTCACTAGTACGTGTTTTGGCTTTGTTTTATTGCTCTTTCTTGTTCTTCTTTTAAAATGTTATAGTATTCCTACATACACATTTGCTTACATATATACATCCATACATTATAGGCTGGGATATGATTTGGGAGAACATGCTTTTTTTTTTTTTTTCTTTCTGAGACTGTGGCACCTCACTCAACACTATACATCCTAAGATTACTGATTTTTCCTGCAAATTTTGTGATTTCATTTTTCTTCAGAGATGAATAATATTCCATTTTATATATGCACCAGATCGTCAACATCCGGTTCTTTTGTTGACGGGCATCTAGGTTGCTTCCACTTCTTTGCTATCATGAATACGGCAGCATTAAGCATGGGTACTCAACTATATTTGTGGTGGGGTATGGAATTCTCTGGGTGCACAGGAGTGGAATAGCTGGGGCATATGGTAGTTCTGGTTTTAATTTTTTGAGAAAACTCCAAACCTATTTCCCTACTGGTTGTATTAGTTTTCAGTCCCCCACCTCCACCAGCAGTGACTGAAGGTTCCTCTTCCTCCACATCCTCTCCACCATTTATTGTTAGCCTGTTTGTTGATCACCAGCAGTTCTATTTCCGTAGCATTTCATTTTTGCGGTTCTTTGTGTCTGAGGTGTCGTTTGTAAATACTTTCTCCCATCTGTGGGCTGTGTGCTATGCTGATGTTTCCTTTACTATGTACACACATTTTAGTTTCCTGGAGCCACACCAGTTGAGTCTCCAGGCTGACTCTTGCGCTCATCAGGCTCTGTTTAGAAAGTTCTTGCTGATCCCATTGTTTTGAAGACCATTTCCAATGTTTTTAATCTAGAAGTAGAATTTCAGATTTAAAATTGAGGTCTTTGATCCATTTTGAATCAATTCAATCTTTTATTTTGTCACAGAACTATGCATATGGCTTCAGATTCCAGATAACAGCTGGGTACCCCAGGTCAAATCTCTTTGAGTTGGAAAATTTTGGGTACACAATAAAAATGTCTCATATTCATGTGGGGCTTGGAGAGTGTTCAAGAAATGGCAGCCAGGAACCACTGGTCCAGAAGCACCACCCTCTTACACAAAGGGCTCTTCACACCAACTCTCTGCTATACCCCTTCTTCAAAGACAGAACTCAGTCCTCTCCAGTAGTTCCCCACAATTATTACTTTTCAAATTCAATACAACTTTCTACACCAGGAATCTTTTCTTATACAGCATCTTGCCTATAAAATATGCTTAACACACATCTCCCAGTACATTTTTACACATCATAGGAAAGAATATTATTCTCTGAACAATTCTATTATTCCTCCTCCTCAACACAGAGGCAGAACCCAGTTATTAATTCATTTTTTTAGAAAGGTAGTCCCACATATACAATAACTTAATTTTGTCCTGCTGCCCTACCTTGGGCTTCATCTGGTCTTTGGAAATTGGATCCTGGTAGATTATTCTTTGATATTTCTAGTTTCTAATGCCATTAAAAATTTTAATTTTATATTTTTTTGAATGAGAGCAATTTGAGAATCAGTAGCGTTTATTGTCTTATCTCAGATTCTGCATTCCAATGTATGGAGTGGCTAATTCTTAGTCTCAATACAAAGAAGTCCAAATTTTTAAATTTCCATAAATGTCTTGAAAGGTAGCTTAATTTTCTGTGATGTCACCTTCTTTTGTCTTTCAGCTGAATTTTATTCTGTTCCTGAATACAGTTAGAGTTCTCGCTACCAAAATTTGGGAGACCAATGCAGTTGGGCATGACATGAGAAAGCAGTACAGGTAATCCAGAGATGCCTCCATCCAAGAAAACATTCTGTTTGCTGTTTAAAGAACAAACACCAGTTAGTCTGATGTGTAAGGGATTTTACTCTATGGATGTGTGTTTTAATTCATTCACTTATGTGATTTGTTGGAAGAAAGTATCTGTAGTCAATATACGAATTTCCCAAACTTTCTTACTGTGCCTAGATTCTCTGTGTATTTTTGTCTGTTCTTAGCAGGTTGTTAATTTTCTATAAATTATATGAATTCACACAAAAATCTCTTGGCGATTATCTCAGACAACTGTCTGCATTTAAAAACATGTCCTTGTGAAAAGAGCCAAGCAGGTGCATTTGTTGCATTGCATCCAATCCTTTGGTGAACTGATGCCTACCAAATACAAATTTTAAGAATGTTTCAAGTGCACTGGTTGGAGGAATTCCTTTTCTTTGTCTTTCATGCAGAAAAGGACAAACTGACTGTTCCTAATCACTATTGATTCATTTCAAGGGAGTACCCATTCCTTCCAGTGGTCATTTCGGTAATTCTGAGTAATAATGGCCTCTATCCAATTGAACTAATATATCTAGTCATCAGGTAGATGTGGACTAGTTTTTCTATCCCTTAGAGGGGTAACAACTTCTGCCCCAGTTGGCTACGAAGTACTGTCTCAGACACAGGAAGGAACAAGTCATGTGCAGCAATTTGATTTTATTTCACAAACATTCTCCAAGTTCTTTGCTGATTCCTTCTCCTCTAATATCTAGTCAGTCTTTTCTGTCCAGCAGCAAAGGCTGCAGAGATGGCTGGGACTCTCTTAGGATGAACAAACCTGCAGCTTCCAATTCCAGCTATGTTCCATGAGTTATGGTGGTAGTATTGTGCCCAAGAATTTATAGGCAAAGGCCTATGCTGTACTAATATAGCTTGTCTCATGTAACTGTCCATCAGTGAAGACATAGGCCCAGTATAATGGCGTAATGGGAGGTGGATTTAATGATCTTTCATTCTTCTTCATTCAGTGAAAAAGGTGTGATGTTATTTGTAAATGGTGTAGATTTTTAGTTCTGAATGCAGGTTGCTCATTTATATTTCCAGTTCAGTACTCTGTTTCAGAATCCCCAGATTATCAGGCCTTACTTCTGAAACAGACTTGGGTATATGAGAGTTGGGTGCTTGTCTCAGTGTTAGTCCTAACTTGGGAGTATACCACTTAAATGTATGTCTTTGCCAGTGTTCTGTTGCTGTGCTGAGACACCGTGACCATGGCAACTCTTCTAAAGGAAGACATTTAATTAGGGCTGGCGTACCCTTCAGAGATTTAGTCAATTTTTGTCATGGTGGGAAGCATGGTGGCATGTAAGCAGATATGGTAGAGAGGTAGCTGAAAGTTCTACATCTGGAACCACAGACAGCAGGAAGACATAGTGAGCCACTGGGCCTGGCTTGAGCTTATGAAACCTCAAAGCCCACTCCCCAGTACTTCTTCTAACAAGGCTACACCTACTCCAACAAGGCCACACCTACTCCAATAATGCCAATCTCTAAGAGTCTATGGGGGCCATTCTTATTTAAACCACCACATTCCACTCCCTGGTCCCCACAGGCTTGCAGTCATATCATAATGCAAAATGCATTTAGTCTAATTTCAAAAGTCCCCATAGTCTTTAACAGTCTCAACCCTGTTTAAAAAATCCAAAGTCTCTTTGGAGACTCATGGCAATCTCTTAACTGTAAACTTCTGTAAAATCAAAGTTGAAAAGCAGAGCACATACTTACAACATACAATGGCACAGGATATACATTACCATTCCAAAAGGGAAGAAAAGGAACATAGTGAGGAAATACTGGACCAAAGCAAGACCGAAAAACCAGCTGGGCAAACTCCAACTCTGTATCTCCACATTTGATGTCAAAATGTTCTTCAGATCTCCAACTTCCTTTAGCTTTGTTGAGTGCAACATACTTCTTTTCTTTTGGGTTCTACCCCCTGTTATCAGTTTTCCCACAACTCTGGCATATCTAACATTTGAGTTGTCCAAGAAAATCCAGGCTTCACATTTACAGCTTCACGCAATGGCAGAACCCTTCCAGGGGTGGAGGTGGTGTTAGTTACATTGATGAGTTATATTGATTGGATTTGCCATGGAACAAGGCTGTCCTCCAGACTAATTTATGTGACAGAGTCAGAGAGGCTGAGTGGGGACTGCATGGATGCACATCCACAGGACCAGGAAGGACATCAAGAGGCAGAGTAGGAGCTGAGCTGTTGTATCCATCCTGAGGTTGTTTTGAAACACCCAATTTCAGAAGCTTGTCTTGGTCAGCTCTCATGGTTCACAGCAGCCTTGGAGTGGGTGTGGGGTTATCCACAACTTGACACCTTCAACTTTAAGCAATTTTCTGTGCAGTGTCAGGGAAATCTTTCAATAACCCCAGAATTCCATTGTGGGCACATGCTTCCTAGTTCCAGAGACCTTCAGTGTACTGAGAGGCCCTGGAGAAGCAGCCTCTCTGGACTAACTGGGGTCTTGGTGAAGGAGATCTCACTGGGGCCTCCAGAGATATTGCCAGAATCTTTCTGGTATGAGCACTCTGATGCCAATGAGAATGGAAGAGAGATGTCATTTGAGGACCAAAGCCAGGACAGCTCCTGAAAGGCTTTGATCCCAGGTCCAACTGGTATTCTCATTTTATACCTTAAAAACCACAAGGTGGGGTGAGAAAGCAAGCAAGATTTTATAGCAGCATATGCGGCAGTCAGCAGGTTGTTAAGGGAAACGACCCACTGTTTCATCTATGCCTTCAGGTCATTCTGTTCCAGGTAGCAAGTGAAGCCATGCTTGGAAAACAGGCAGTACACACAGGTGCTTTAAGTAAATCACTAAACAAATCAATACCCAATAATTGGTCTTTTATACCTTATTCTAATATATTTTACCAAGCAAGAGGAGTTGTCAGAAATTGGAAAATTCAGCATGTGAAAGAGTTCAAGAAAGAGAACACTTTAATATTTCCTCTGATTGAACTTGTCATTCAATCTGATGTCAAATATGTCATTAGATACGAGGTTTTGCTTAACAAACACCGTATTTCATGTTTCGGATAAAACCAACACAGTACAACAGCAAAAATACAGATTTAAAGGTGAATAGTCAATTGTGGTGTAATTTTGGATGGATATTTTCCTTCTTTGGGCTTCTATCCTCAGCTGGGAATGGAAAATATACTTCTCTTACAAGAAATGAGGGAACAGCAGGATGCTATAGTAGCATGGTGCAAAATAGATAACAGTTTCATTTGCTACATTTCCCTCTTAGAAGAAGGGAGAGAGGAAGTAAAGGAAAGAGAGAAAGTGACTGAGATCTTGTAGAATATTTTTCTTGAAGGGAGGAAAGTACATGCAGAAATGCATATATAAATTTCATTTGCAAATAAATTTAAAATAAAAATAAAATAAAATAAAAACTCTGCTTGCATAGACATGAGAGAAAGCTTTATTTAAGGCCAGGAGGGATCAAGAAAGGTGTAGGATAATAAACAGGGTCCATCAACTTGTTTTTTTTTTAAATCTAAACATGATTTGCCAAAGGATACTAGAGATTTTTCTGTGTGAATTTACCTGGAGAATGATGTGGGCTAGATACTGTGAGAACTGGGCATATATTTTCTAAGTAGGACGCCATGTCCCCAAAACACTTGACTCCTTTGCATTTTTCTTGTACCTGGAATCATCACCATACTCCCAGCAAGCCAGAAGACCCATATCAATATCTGCATGCCCAGATCATCTCATTAGACATCTGTATCTTTGTAGAAGGCTAAGATATAAAGCCATACAGTGTGTGTGATTGACCATATGGACACCAATAAACATCAATGCCAAGAATAGACAGATAATGACCTATGTGTACATTTGTGAGTCATATGCTCTGCAGGATAAATTCTGAAAGAGGATGTAATCATGGCTAATATGTAAACATGAACACAGCTCAAACATTTTATTTAATTCCACAGTTAATGAAGGAGGTGATGAGACATTTCACCTGGTTCAAAAGAGAACATATAGTTAGGAAATGCATGCTGGAATGAATTTATAAATGGATGCAAACTATAAAACTTGTTAATACCTACAGAGCTACAGTCAAAGGCACTGATAATCTTCTAGATACAATTTGTGTTTCAGTGGCTGGAAATGACTTGCATTACTGTGGTAGAAAGATATCTATGATGCCCCTTAGGATCTCTAGCCTTTTCTGTCCTATATAAGTCATGTGTAATACCTGACTTGTCACCTGGACCTTGAATGTGGGCAAGATCTATGATGACTGTGTTGCCCTCTCCTTCATCAGGTTACATTATTTGACAAAGACAGTGGGCTAGTCAGTCTTATGATATATTACACAAGACTCCATCCTGGAAGCCTGTGGTTTGGACCTAGAGGCAATCTGTAAGATCCAAGTGACTCTTGGCTGAGAGCCAGAAGGCAATAGTACAAATACAATGGAGGTCGTTTGAAATCTGAATGAGTTGACAAGAGAACCCTGGGTCCAGATGTGAATCCAGCCCTAGCTGAAACCTTGAGTTCAGTTTTGAGAGACTCAAGTATAAGATCTAACTGTGCTGATCTGTACTTCCAGCACTGCATTGTAACAGAATGAATATCATTTAAGGCAGGGACTTTGTGATACTTTGTTATACAACAAACTAGAGATGAATTCAATTACTGCTTCTATAGATGATCCCTTATCCCTACAGAACTATAAAACAGCTTAGTCATAGACAAGAAAAGAGGGCTCAAAGGACAGAGCTAGCAGGATTTCAAATGGATTTCATTACCTAATGCAATTTTGCCCTAGTCTGAATTGAACTGAATGGTGACAAAACTTTTGCATTTGTGACCATCTTATAATCCTTTGCTCTGATTTAACATTTTTAGTTTGAACCTAGTTTTTGGTTCCTAGCCACAAAAGTAGGAGCAAAGTTAGCTTGATTTTGAGAGCACTCTCCAGGGGGATTTACACTGCATCTTAAAAACAGGATGTAATTTTCTTTCAGAGAGATGTTAAACAAGAGTTTCAAGGCTGTGCAAGTGCAGTTAATGCAATTCCTGAGTCTAACCAGACTGTACTAAATGCCTAGGTGTTCACAGCATCCTTTCTAGTTGCATAGCCACAGGGACTCGGCTCACTACTCAGCATTCAGAAGGAGGACAAGTTCAGGCAGGCTCTGAGAGCTGAGAGCGTTAGTCAGGTCCAAGAGACCCACTGCCTATCAGCAATGCTCTCCTGAATGGAATGGACTAATGTGGAATTTTAAGACTGAAGGACCTGTAGGCAAGGCAAGTGAGAACTTAGACCAGCGGATGAAACGCCCACAGTCTACAGGGGAAACTGAGTGAGGGGTAGGCCACTGAACAGTGCCAAGGGAGCAGATGTTTTTGACACTGCTGAGACACTGTAGACAATGAGGGGGGTAGCCAGCTCTAGACATCTGAGTTAGACACCTGCATGCGAACCTGTGGGTACTCCAGAAAGCAGGCTATAGTGTTAGTAAGAGTGATGACTGCGAGGAAGCTTTGAAATATTAGAGCCATGACAGGCTTGTGGACCCTGTTCCCCTGTTTCTGAGACTAGATAAATGAGTCAGCATTCCATAGGTAGAAAACATCAAGCCTTGTTTCCGAATCTAGCTCTCTTTAGTCTTAGACCAGTGAGGTCTTGGCTCACCCACACAGCTTGTTCCAAGAAGGAAAAATAAATAATGCAACTAGAGGAGAGATTGGTAAGGACAGAAAGCTAAATTGTCCAAGATTCTTGGGTGTAAATGATTCACAAGGGGGGACATTCGACAAATGAGTAAGAAATAGGTCACACTTGGCAATTTTTATTTTGGCTCAAGAGTGCAAACAAAACAAAAGTAACCCCAAACTGGAAAATGGTGCACTTGGTGTCCTGGTGATGGATGAATTGCTACAAATTTAGAGGCGTAATGCAGCACACTTTCCATTTCCTTCTCCATAGGTCAAGAACCTGTGTGCCCCTCCCCTGCTTGGCTGTCACCAGGCTGCAACTGAAATGCCAGTCAGGGTGGTGGCATCCTGGGAAAGTTGGAGAGGGGAGACTATATCTGAGTGCGTGTGACTACTGGCAGATTTGGGTGCTTGTCAGCTGATGTCCAAGTTCTACTGTTTCTTGCCACATGAGCCTTTCAGTAGAATGGCTCCCACATGGCAGCTTGTCTCACTACGGAAGGCTAGGAAGATGGTCGGTAGAAGGCTAGGCAACACAGTCACAGAAGCGGCATTCTATGATTTCCCCTAATCTACTAGAAGAAATCCCCCAACCTGACCACACTCAGGGAAAAGATGGACAAGGGTGTAAGTAACAAGAGGTGGAATCAGTGGGGACCATTTTAGACTAAGTCTGTCTGTATTGGACAAGGTTTTCTCAGGACAGAATCAATAGGGCTGGCAGAATGTTCACAGGTGTGCAGATAGAGATAGATTTATGGTGGATAGGCAGTTACAGATAAGTGGGTATCTGGAGATAGCACTTGGTCAACTGGTTCATGTGAGTCTGGAGGCTGAGAAGGCCTGTGGCAAGCCTTCAGTAAGCCACAGTTGCTGGACTCTGTTGAACATAGTCCAAAGTCTTAGAACCAAGGAAACAAATGGTGTAACCCTCAGCTCAAGAGGGATACCCGACAGCAGCCTACAGGTGTAAATCCCAGATGCAAAGCCTGCAGAGCCTGGAAGGCAGAGGGCAGGAGAGCTGTGTTCCAGCCTCAGAAGAGAAGAAGCATGTAGACCTTTCTCCTGCCTTCTGGTTCCATCTGTTCTCTTGGTGCAGCTACCTGCCCTCATTCACAGTTTCCCCTTAGCCTGTGGGCTTTTCATCTCTTGGTCTGAGTCCTCCCTTGCCTGGCCTATAGTTCCTTAAGTTTTAGAATTCCACATTGGTCCATTTCCTTCAAAATAGCATTGCTGATAAACAGCAGATCTTTTGGACCTGACTGGTGCTCCACACTCTCAGAGCCTGCCTATACTTGTCTCCTTTCTGAATACTAACTAGTGAGCCCCAGGTGCTTGGTGGTGCCCGCCCACACTGAAGGTAGGCCACTGCGTACAAATCTACTTTGGAAACACCTTCTCGGACACATCAAAATAATTCTTTACCAGTTGCCTATGCCATCCTTAGGCAAACTGACACAAAAGCTACATATCACATCATCACATTGGAAAACTCAGGATTGCTTCAAATATACAAGATCGTTAGGATGAGGCCAGGGCAGGGTAGGGATGGCTCATGCCTTTAATTGCAGCATTCTAGAGGCAGAGGGCAGAAGCCAGAGCCAGAGCCAGAGGGAGAGAACAGATCCCTGTGAGTTTGAGGCCAGGTTGTTCTACTTAGTGAGTTCTAGGCCAGCCAAGGTAATGTGGTGAGACCCTTTCTCAAAAACAAAAAACAAAAACAAAACAACCCAAAAATCAAAACAAAAACAAACAACAACAACAACAACAACAACAGCAAGCAAGCAAGCAAGCAAGCAAGCAACCAATCAATCAACCTACCTACCAAATAAAAAACAAGATGGGGGGGGGAGAGAAAGAGAGAGAATTAAATAGAACAACAGGTAGTTAGAGACAGAGTATTTGACGGAACATTCAGAATAAGAGGATAGACTGACCACATGTAGCTCATAAGGAATTGTGAAGTGTCCTGAAGAGTAATCGATTAAAAAAATTAAAATTCAAAATTTCGTATAAATGTACTCTATTTATGTCATTCTCCCTTCCTCTTTCTATGTGCCTTCCACTCCATCTCAGATTCATAGCCTTTTCCTTAATTATTATTGCTATTAATTATCATTAATATTTCTTAATTATTATTGCAAGAAAACAAATATATACATATAACCTGCTGAATCAGTTTACTGCTGCTCATGTGCATAAGGTTTTAGGGCTGACCACTTGGTAATGGGTAACCAGTCAGATGACCCATCCCTGGGGAAGACTGATTTTTCTCTCTCTCAGCAGCCATTAATTGCCTATATCTCCTCATCCAGGGGTGGGGCCTCACTGGATTTCCCCCATCCATGCTGGGATGTCAACTGGTGTTGGAATTGTTCGGGTCTTCTTTTGGCAGCCATGTTGTTGAGATTTCATGCATGCAGCCTCCCTGTCATGCATACATGGAAGGCACAGTCTTGCAGCAGACTTCCTGGTCTTCCAGTTCTGACAATTTTCTGCCCTTGCTTCCCTGATGTTCCCTGAACCTCCGGTGTAAGATGGAGGAAATGCCTCATCAAGCCTCTAAAGATGACTTAGGATGGTAACAAAGGCCATTTAACGACCCTATAAAAACAGCACTCTGTCATCAAGAAGAACAGATGAGATGAGGGGACACTGACTACGGGAAGTGAGAATCAACTACCTGACTTACTATAAGGGGACAAGAGGCAGCCCTGGGGAGGGGGCCCAGTGGGCAGAACTCTTGCTCTGAAAGCATGAGGACCCGGGTTTGAATCCCCAGCACTCGTGTGAAAGCTGGGCATGGTTGCACATACCTGTAACCACAGCGTTAGGGGGCAGACGCGGGCAGGTCCTCAGAGCTCACTGGCTAGTCGGCCATGCTTTAATAGTGACCTTCAGGTTCCGCGAGAGACTCTGTCTCAAAAAAAGAAGACACCAAACATCCTGCTTGAGTTTCTGCATCCTAGTGCCGGGGCCTAAGCACTTGTACTCATGTGCATACATTTCATAGATCTCTCTCTCTCTCTCTCTCTCTCTCTCTCTCTCTCTCTCTCACACACACACACACACACACACACACACACACACATACACACACACATTCACACTCACACACACCACAAACACAGACCACACATACAAACACATACACACACACCATAAACACATATACCACTAACACACATACACATACACTCCATACACAGACCACACACATACACCAAAAACACACATGCCACAAACACACATACACCACAAATACACACACACCACAGACACATATACCACAAATACACACACACACACACACACACACACACACACACACACACACCCCAAACGATCCAAAGACAACACCCACAAAGAGCACAAGGAGAGGAAGGAGAGGAATGCACAGTGGCAGCTGGGGAGTCCCTGACTCAGTTCTGCAGCAAGCTGCTTCTCCCGCAGCCACCTGAGGTTGGTTAACAGAAAACCCTGTGTTTTCTTCCAGGAAACTGGCTAAGTCCACGCTGGTCCTGGTGCTGGTGTTCGGTGTGCACTACATCGTGTTCGTCTGCCAGCCGCACGCCTTCTCGGGGCTCTGGTGGGAGGTCCGCATGTACTGTGAGCTCTTCTTCAATTCCTTCCAGGTGACCAGCAGCGCCTGTGGCTCGGTGCTTGTGATCAGAGTTTATTTAGTTCGACCTCTTTCTCTGCCCTTTGCTCTGGTTCGACGTACCTGTCTTCTGAGGGCCAGAAAGAGGACACCATTTTCTGGTTCTCATTGTGTTCCCTTCTAGGGGTCAGGTTAATGCCCGGACCCCAGAGAGAACCAGTCTGGAGCTGTTTGGCACAGGGACAAGCCTGGGTAGCCAGATAACGGGGCACATTGTTGGAGAACACGGCACTGCTGCAGGGCAGAGTCCTTCACTTGTCTTGGTGTGTGTGGAAAGTAAATGTGATTAGAAGAAGACAGAAGCAGGGAAAGGGTGATAATGGGGAGGGGAGAGTGAAGACACATCCGCTCCATCCCAAGGTAAAGAGGATGACTGTAACCTCTCAATGGACCGGTCTTCACCTTGACTGGAGTGATGTATTTATTCCAGAGGGAGTAACAGAGAGCTCGAGACAGACAGGAGTGAGCATGGCCTGAGAGCACAGATGGAAGCTGCCCTCATGGAAGTGGTTATGTACAAGTTTCCTAGTCACAGAAAGAAGGAGTCATGAGTGAGTGTGTTTATCCAATATGTTGGTGGGGTGAGCCATGACAAAGACGAAGACTGTCCACTCTGTATTTCAGATGGAACCTGAAAGTGTTCTTAGCTCTTGGTTTGTGTGAGTTAGTGGTTTGCTCAATCAATATAGTCTAGATTTTTTTTTAAAAAACCTGATGGTTTGAACAATGTAGGTTTGCTACAAGGTGGGCAATGAATGGCCCTTAAGGGAACGGAGGATAGCCCAAGATGATCTGAGCTCTTCATCAGCAACATGCCAACTCCTCACAGCCACAAATCAGCAACATGCCAACTCCCCACAGCCACAAATCAGCAACATGCCAACTCCCCACCGCCACAAAGTTCTAATAAGGCTAGAGACTCTGTAACATGGCCAGGGACTTTCCGTTCCCAGCAGCCTGAACAACTGAAAATTTTACCTTTGATGGTATCACTTACTTGCCAAGAATATCCAAAAGTTTCTGTTGTACTTGGTATCAAGCTCAGGTGTCATTTTCTGCCACATATAGCCCTGTGTGGCCTGAAACCTTCTGACCCTCTCGGAATCTCCCACGGAACTCATGGGACCTGGCTGTTGCTTCACCAGTGGGCCTGGGGTGGGGGTTGAGGTGGGGACGGGTGGGGAGTGTCATACTCAGCTCTGTTCCTTGAATGTGCCCCACCCCCCATTCATCCAGTTGACATCTTGCTCTTCTTACTCTGACCAGTTTAAATGTCACCCCAGAGAGGGTCTTGGCTGAGTCTCTCATCCAATACACCTGCTCTATACATTGATTTTACCCAGAAGACCATCATTAACTTGTTTTCCTCTTGTGGCTGTTGGCTTCTATTTTATCTCGCTCTTCCAGAACTGTTCTGTTTGTGTCTTACTCTGTCATGCTGAGTCACTCTTAGCCCGATGTTCAAGCTCAGTAGATATTTCAGAATGAAGAAAAGGTCCTTTGAGCTCTTACCATATAATATTCTATGTTGGTAGCTGCTAGCATTTAAGAAGTATAAACATATTTTACCAAGCAGGGGATGTGTTGTATGTGATCCTTGAGTGGTAACTTAAACGAAAGCACATAATTTATGTTCTTTGTGGACCGCAGAGTATTTCACTCAGTTGTTTGGTGTGGATGAAACCAAAGGAAGGTCACAAACAAAAGCAACATAAGCACAAACATTGGGAAGTATTAGGAGAAAGTAATTTTCTGAGGAAATCATCAAAAGTCAGCGTTTTAGTTGGTGAATTTTGACTCAAGATATTTTTCCTGCTGTGGACTTCATGACTTGCCAGAAGGCTCACAGCCTCTTTTTCTCTGCAGGGTTTCTTCGTGTCTATTGTCTACTGTTACTGCAACGGAGAGGTAGGTCTGAGGACACCAGGGGCCTCTGAAGATAAACGCCAAATTAATTTTCGTTTTAACCCACATTGTGTCTTTATGACAGAACACAAGAAACTTAGTAATTTATAAAGAGTAGAGGTCTGTTTCTTACAGATCTAAAAGTGGGGTGGTCTGTGTCAAGGCGGCCACACCTGACCAGGCAGGGCCTTCCATGATGGAAGTCAGAAGCAAGGGAGCTCACACCCCTAAGTGACCGATCTCACAACCCCGAGCTCATTCCTAAAGAGGGCGATTCCTGTTTTACTTAGTTCTAAATCAGTTCTGGTTAATATTGAGACTTTTGGTCACATCAAGTTCTTTAAAAGGTCAACTACTTTCCTTAGCATGAATTTAAATGAAAAGAAATTAAATTCAATTAAAACAGGTAAGATTTTTCACGACAAGCTGAGGATGGTACCATCTCAACCCATTGGGAAGTCTCCAGAAAGAAGTAACCACACGTTACATGATCACGTGGATGATGCTTGTGACTCTGGAGCCCCCGGCATGCCCTGCTCTTGCATGGGTTGGTGCCTTCCTTTTTCTTTCAAATTTCCAACTTGCTCCAAGCCCCAGAAGGCCAAGGACCCTTGTTAATGCAGTAGCTCACCAGAGACTTCTGAGCACGTTGGGTTCTGTGGGATGTTGGTCTCTGCATAAGGAGCTTGAGTGCCAACTTACCAATGCACCATCCCGACTCACCGCTGTGTTATTTTTATCTTAATTTGCAGCAGGGCTAAGTACGTCAGTGCCCCTCCCCCGTGCCCTCCTTCTATCCCCCCCCCAGATGAAGAGATGAGTGTGTTGCTTCAGGGGACACCAACTTATAAGTTTTTTTTGCTTCCCCTGGGTCTTTGCTCCCCCTGGTGCTTTCGAGAAAGAGTCAGTAGGAAGGACACTTTGGTAGCTGGTGAGTCCAACCCCCAGCGTCAGACTGCAGCTGCGGAGCCTGCCTCTCTATCTCTCTCCTTCTTTATTTTCCTCCCTCCTGTTTGCTCCTGCAGGTTGACAGTATGGCAGTTGTGTTACAAGCAGAGTACCTCCCTGGGCTTTCCTCTGCCTCGCGTGGTGTCAGACATCAGCCGTCACAGTGCTGAGAACAGTGTTTCTTCAGTAGCTGAGCTCTGTTCTCATTTCGGCAGAGAGCGTTTTGAATGGAGAATTTGGGAGCTTAGAGTCAGAAGCGGAAGGGCACAGAGCTAGGCGGGGTGCAGGGGTCGCGGTTAGCGGGCTGTGCCAGCTAAGTGTAGGCTCCAACCTCCCACAGTAACAGGGCAGCAGAAGCCTCAGCCTCTTAATGGACTGTTGGGCCCTAGAGAGGAGTTCTGCGTGTCAGTACAATTGTGGGTCCTTTGCGGTTGGGGATTTAGCTCAGTGGTAGAGAACTTGCCTAGCAAGCTCAAGGCCCTGGGTTCGAGCCTCAGCTTAAAAAAAAAAAAAAAAAAAAAAAAAGGAGCTAGGGGGACTTTGATCAGGTACGCTGGCTAGAATGAGCAGCAGAGCTTCCCTGCAGCTTCAAGTTGTCTCAAACACCTTCAGGAGTGCCGGGGTTATCTCTGGGGGTATGTGTGTGTGAGACTTTGTGCCTCTTCCATGCAGGATTTGGATGGACTTGTCACATGAAGGGTCCTGTGCTCCCCACTTACCACTGTTCATCTTTTATTTCCCCTCAAACCCGGATTTCCCTCTCTTCCTTTTGATAAGGCCGTTGTTTGTATCAGCGACACTTTAGTGTCATTTAAATACTAAAAGTAACGTTGATGGAGAAGGACTTTTTGAGGTGTACAGAAGGCGCAGATCTGTAGAGTCCCTGGCTCACAGAGGGACCTCATCCAGTGCTTAGTACTACCATCACTGAAATCTAAGCAGAGCTCATCATAACACGGGCCAGGGGGCCACGGGGCTCCTTCATGGTTTCTGACACAGCGTGTTTCATGCCCTGTAGGTCCAGGCTGAGATGAAGAAGATGTGGACTCGGTGGAATCTGTCCGTCGACTGGAAAAGAACGCCACCTTGTGGCGGCCACAGGTACGGCTCGGTGCTCACCACCGTCACTCACAGCACCAGCAGCCAGTCACAGATGGGGCCAAGCACGCGCCTGGTGCTCCTCTCTGGCAAAGCCACCAAGAATGCCAGCAGACAGATCGACAGCCACGTGACTCTGCCTGGCTACGTCTGGAGTAATTCTGAGCAGGACTGCCAGCCACACTCCATCCCCGAGGAGACTAAAGAAGGTCATGAGAGGCAGGGAGATGATATTCCAGTGCGGGAGTCTTCCAGGCCAGTGGCATTCACCTTAGATACAGAAGGATGCAAAGGACAAATCGAGCATATCTGACTCACCATTTGTGACTATAGCGGATTGACAGATCTGGTAGTAGAGATAACCTAAGTCGGAAGACTGGAATTCTGGAAGAAGGCATTGCTTAAACGTTTTCAGTTTCCACCAGCTGGCTACTATAAATATTCATGCGTAAAAGGGTATTTATTGGGGTAGTTTATTAACTTATGTTGGCATTACTCCTTCCTAAATTAATAATTTATCTGTGGTTATTATTTTGCTTCTTTTGGATAGAGAAGGTTTCGAACGCTTGGCTCTCTACCTTTCTCTCATAAATATCACCCTGAATATGATAAAGACCATTTAGTTTACGTCGTTTTCCTTTAAAGCAATCACTGATTTTTTATCTTTCTCATTTTAATGAACTTCCGTTATGTGTTCACCTTGTCGATGTGCTGGAGCAATTGTAGAATGTACAATAGAAAACAAATTCTTGGACACACTGGAAAATCAATGGACTGGACATAATAAAGTGATGCATTTCTGACAGTTATGATTGATTCTAGGAGCAAAGAAAGCCACTCTGTTCTTCCTTTGAATGTCCCCTGTGTGAAGAGCCCAAATTTTCTCTTTTTTGTGAACCATGACAAGTCAAAAGTTTGCTCAGTGACCTTGTGTTTGAAAGCTGATTCTGTGTGGGCTCGTTTATACTGAGGCTAACCCACATCACATCTTTGCCTCTTTCTCTTCTGTTGTTTGCTATGTTACAGATGGTATGTGGGATAAATTAAAAGTTTGCTTTAAAGATATATGTTTGGTCATTAAGAAAATTTCCTTTCACCATTGCATGTCATCCTTGAGAAGCAACCAAATGTTCTTTCCCCAACTCTGCAGCTCCCGGCCTATAGCTCCCACGCTGTACCAAATTTGACATTCCAGTTCTGAAAATATTTACTGCATGCATACTACAGAGCAGGTATTCTCCTGGGGTTTTTATAAGTATTGACTCACTGCAGATTTTGGAGTAGGTTTTTACCACTGTCACTGTGTTTTACAATGACTCACAAGATGAATCAATGTACCCGAAGTCGTTGAGTATGTTTTCAGATGTAATCTACAGACTACAGACTCCAAGTCTCATGCACTTACAGTTACTATCACACACACACCCACACACACCACTAACCTATGAAATAATTTAATGAAGTCCTTTTGGGTAGAGCATACTCCAAGACCTTGCACTGCAATAGATCTCAGTGTATGACTCTCACCAAGTTTCCACTCATGTCAAAGACAAATCTGTGTGAAAGGCATCAGAGTAGTGTACTTTTGAACTAAAGCAGCACAGTTGAAGCTGCTGTTTCTCAGTCTATTGAATAACTTCAACAACACACAGTGGTGTTGATTGTGACTTAGGTGCCCTCTACTTATATGTCTCCTTTATTTCCTTCTCTGAGTGTTAGCTTGGAGTCATTGCCTTGCACTCAGCTAGTGAAGATGCCCCTGGGCTTATCTAACTCACCCAGTTCAACTCTGCTTTGCTGCTTCCCTGCGTTGCTGGCCTGCGAGGAGAGAGCCATCGTGAGCTGAGTCACAGACTAAGTTCAGTTCTATGGCTAATTTTATGCAGACTTCTATAACATAGGAAGGAGGGGACTGGACCTGCAAGTACTGAATCCACCAGGTTTAAATGGATCCCCAGGGGTGTCTTCTATAACATAGCTTCATTTTAAAAATGAAAAGACTTTTATAATTCAGTTGGTCCATTTAAAAATGTAGAAACTGTCAGCCTTCTACTTCAAAGAGATGTTATGATAGCTAAGAAAAAAACATATTAAAATACTTGGTGACATAAATACTATATAGAAATGCTTGGTTTATGTCATTCCTATCGTTACTTGAAGTTACAGTTTTATTTTGCCTTCTTATAAATTGCCTTAAAATGTCACTGTAACAATAAGGTATTTTTAGAATAGATACACTTAGAAAACATGGAAAATAATGACTTTCTAGTCTGCTCCAAATCCTAAGGCTGGACCACAACTTCTTTATGAGTAGAGGACAGCCCATCATTATACTTCAGATCCCCATTACATGAAGCAAAGCTCCACTTTATTTTTATTATTATTATAATTATTATTATAATTATTATATTTGTGTTTTAATTTTACACATCAGCCACGGGTTCCCCTGTCCTCCCCCCTCCCGCCTCCACCCCTACCTTCCCTCCATTCCCATCTCCTCCAGGGCCAAGAATCCCCTGGGGATTCATTTAAACCTGGTGGATTCAGTATAGGCAGGTCCATTCCCCTCCTTCCAGGCTGAGCAAAGTGTCCCTGTGTAAGTCCAAGGTTCCAAACAGCCAGCTCATGCACTAAGGACAGGTCCTGGTCCCACAGCCTGGATGCCTCCCAAACAGTTCAAGCTATTCAATTGTCTCACTTATCCAGAGGGCCTGATCCAGCTGGGGGCTCCACAGCCGTTGGTTCATAATTCATGTACTTCCATTTGTTTGGCTATTTGTCCCTGTGCAAAGCTCCATTTTCTAAATGATCACTGTAAAGTGCTGCGTGCTTGTGGACCAGATGTTTGTCAGTTTTCAAATACAAGAAGTTCTAGATGCAAGAGGTTTAAATGGTAGGATAGGTCACAGAGGTGTGGGAGGATAATCTTATATGACTTACTAAAATGCACATTAATACTGTATTTTCCTCGCAGTCAAATAAGAGTTTGACATCAGAAATAATATTTACTGCCCAAGGTAAACATGAATGATTTAGACCACATAACCTTTTATTGTGCCTGTTAAATAACATGAAAACACCTATGTTTTATAGCATATAATGTAAAACATATCAAAATACCCAAGAACCTTGGTTTGAAATATTAGGAAGCAGATGACTAATATGTATGAGTTTCTGTATATTGTTTGTGCTCATAGATTAATATTAAATACTTCAGAATGAGTCTTGGATAACGTGTGCACATAAATGACACTGCAGATGTTCACACTGTAATCCTCAGAACTGATGACTGTATTAGGTTCCATAGTAAAGGCGAACAAAGGTTACAAACCAAATTGAGATTCACTGATCAGCTGACTTTAAAAGAGGGGGATTGTCTTAGATCATCTAGACAGAACCTATTTAATCACAATGGCCCTTAAAAGTGAAAGGAAAAGAAAGACAGAGGATGGAGGCTTTGCAGTGTGATGTAAGAACCTGCTCTCTTGTTCCAGGCTTTGGAGACAGAGAGAGAGGCTCTGAGCCAAGAAACTCTAGGAGCTTACTGAAGCTGGAAAGGGCAAAGTAGCAGCGCTTCCTGTGGAGTTTCCAAGAAGGAAGGCAGCTTCACTGGCACCGGCCTGACCTTTGCTGACTTCCCCTACAGAAGTGTAGAATAAAATGCGTCTTATGATGCTGGCTTGTGATAGCTTAGAATGGTCACCATAGGAAACTTACAGAGACTTATATGGATTGCTAATAAGAAAGGAATTGAAACCATTCATTACGGTTTCTTGGAAATCAATTATTGTGCCAGTTTTTACTGTATTTTACGTGCTATATTTATTAGGAAGAAAACTGTCTTATTTGCCATCTTATTGAAATTTACATGTTTCAGGAATTGCTTTATTGTGGAAATGTTGATGTTGTTGGATAAGACATTTAACTATTTCTAGGTGATGCATTCTTGCACTTAAAACACCATAAGAACCCACCACAAACTTACAGTTTTGATAGACTTTCATCAAAGTGGCAGAATACAAAACCAACACATAAAAATCAGTAGTTTCCTATACACTAAAATCAGAATTGCTGAGAAAATCAGGAAAAGAAAAACAAACCAAAAACAACCCCCCAAACAAGCTATTCACATTATGCTGAAACCAGCCAATAAACCAACCCAAAACAGCAAAACAAAACAAAAACAGAGGAAAAAAAAAATCTAACCAAGGAGATCACAGAGCTCCACATTGAAAATCTGAAAAGACTGAAGAATGAGTTGAAGATGTTACAAGATGGAAAGAATTTTCCTTAAAATGCAAATTTCTGATGCATACTGCAAATGAAAACAAAACACAACAACAATTACCCCCCCCCCCCAATGGCTCTGCAGAAATACTATCCCACCATCACAAGGCCAAAAAAAAAAAAAAAAAAAAAAATCCTATGTTCAGGGATCAACCTGGGACCACTTGTGCTCATTGTTATATGCCATGGTGTCATTATCCCCACTCCAAGGACTCAGAAGCAGTTATAGACACTTTATACTTTGCGACCGATCAAAGTAACCGAATCAGTTGTGTTTTTCTTCGATGTCTTTGATTATTCTTTAACTCTTGTGGTCTTTTAAAACTGACATTAACAGAGTTTAATAGTAAACCAAATTGAAAGTGAGTAAGAATAAGTGAGAATTAAACCATTTTGATGGCAGGAAAACCAATCATTTAGACTTTGGTAAATCGATAATAATGGGACTATAGTTTGATACAAAAGCATTTTATGTCCCAGTATCTCATGACTGTGAGGATAGAAAATAACCTTTGAATTTAAATTCTCTTGAATTCCACCCAAAATATACAATTAGATATAAACACATAAATCCTGGTCTTATTCTATCTCAGGAGAGCCTGAAAAATTTGCTCATTGTATTGCTGCAAAATAACTGAACAATTTTATCTTTTGATGAGTCATCCCTGTGATATTTAAAGATAATGTTTATGTTGGTTTCCACTCATTCACTATTACAAAAGCTACTCAATGGAAGTATCTATAAATGGCAGAAGCTAAGTGCAGTGGATAAGCATTCTCACCCTTCACCAACTCTTAATTTAATGCTATTAATACTTAAGCCCACCTCTTCTTAGACTGAATCTTCTTTGAAACCACACTTGATTTTGATAGCTTACGTGGATCATTTTTATTAACGATTTAAATAGCAAAAGAGGAAAACAGATTGAATATTGGAGGCTGTGAGTTACATTTGCGTTTGTGTTACATTTGACCACATCTTTAGTGATAGAGGAAAGGAGGATAGACAGAAGCACCTTTATAGAACCGAGATGGGAGCACTTTATGTTTCATATTGTACAATGGAGTCTGCGCGGGCATGTTATTAACAGCTTAGCATGGACACACTGTTAATGGCTTGCTGGTTCTGAGTTAATTCTCCAGCTCAGGTGGCCCTGGTGGAGTATAAGTTTTGATTTTTTGGCAGCCTCTAACTGGATTAGGGCTTTCAAGAAATGCCTGAGCTCAGACATCCTGAGAATAAGGGGAGAGTGCAGAAGATGATAACAAAAATGTCACACATATTATGAGTCCAGAAATGTGGCCGATTGCCTGACCAGAGGGCCAGGACTAGGCATGAGAATGAGTTGCAGTGGCCTTCCCTTCCTATATAACCTACTGGTTAGAGATGAGATCTAAGGCATGCCTTTGTTTCTGCTTAGGGTTTGAATTGGCTTTTTTCCCCCTTTACATTGCCAGCTCTCTAAATAAAGCAAAATTAAAGATCCAATTCTTGTTTCTACTCATTTGTGTTTGTGGTGACAGGCAGCATGAGCTTCAGTACTCTGGTTATGTCAGGGTATTCAATAGATTATTATTGACCAAAGATGTTTTCCGGGGTCACTCATATTGACCTCCCAGAGGTCACTGCTACGTCTTTAAATGCCAGTCTGAGCAGGTAAAAGGTATCTCCAGTTCAGCTTACCATGAGGGTCATTGGGGGTGGGATCTCATTCCAATATCATTTGTGTTGGCTATCAGGGCATCTGATAATTTCAAAGCTGATATGACTTGGGAAAGAATCCTTCCCCAAATCACAAGGGCTCTGTAAAGTCCCTATATGCATGAAAATCACAATGTACAACTGAACTCTGCTGCATCATGTTTTTAGTAAAACTTGGTTTGAACATGGGAAGAATAAAGAAGATTTTTCATGCTTGTTTTCTCTTACACAGAAAAGGGCTATCTAAAACAGGACTTATTTATATAATGCTATTTCCCTGTTTAGGGAAGTCTTATTTTCCCCTAGCTTAATCATGAGAAAAACAAGACAAACCTAGACTGAAGGGTATTTTGCAGGATTCTTGGGGCTGGTACTCCATAAGACTGGTGCTTACAAAAAAAGGCATCTCAGATTATCACAGGTCCAAAGAGATGGGACTGGGCAGACACAGAGCAAAACTCACACACTTTTCATTTATAACTGCCTATCACATTGACTCCACTTTTGAGGATAATTAATATTGCTAGATTTCTTTATTGACATTTTGGGGAGAGTTTAGTGTCCCCACGTTCTTTTTTCTTTTTTTTCTTTTTCTTTTTCTTTTTCTTTTTTTTGAGACAGGGTTTCTCTGTGTAGCTTTGCACCATTCCTGGAACTCATTTGGTAGCCCAGCCCAGGCTGGCCTTGAACTCACAGAGATCTGCCTGCCTCTGCCTCCCGAGTGCTGGGATTAAAGGCATGCAGCGCCACCACCATCCCGCATCCCTACGTTCTTTTAAATGACATTTTCATTTTCATTCCAGTGGGATTTCTGATGCACCGAAGAGTAGCTGGTAAAGCGTGGGACTTGATAGCCAAGTCTAGAAGTTTTACTGTGTTGGGTAGTTATTAAACTCCTAACACAACTCTTCTCCATATTTCCTCTTGATAATTATCCTCTTGTAAAATATCAATATCTGTGATGTAATCTCGATATATGATTACCTTTGTGAATGAGGTAGTCACAGCAATTCCGTGATTCTCTTGTTATAATTTACACACACACACACACACACACACACACACACACACATACACACACACACACACACACATGCACATATACACACATACACATGCACATATACACACATACACACACGCACATATACACACATACACACACATGCACATATGCACACACACATACACACACACACGCACATATACACACATACACACACACATACACACACACACACACACACGCACATATACACACATATGCACACACACATACACACACACATACACACACAAATGATAGGAATGTACTGATTTTTTTCTTCTTTATCACCGTTAAGACTAGATGCTCCAGAGAGGCTAGCTAATAAGGAGATCCCCAAGAGGGATGCATGGATCATCTTGAAAAGGGAAAATGGAGGAGATCTCCATGAGTAGACTAGGGATGATGGCGGGTAATGGAGAGTAGGGGATGGGGGATGAGAACATAAGGGAATGGGATGGTCGAGCTGGAACAGGGATGGAGTAGAAGAGCAATGAAAGAGATACCATGATGGAGGGAGAAATTGGTGCTAGGGAAGCTCCCAGGAGTCCCCAAGGATGACCCCAGCTTAGACTACTAGCAATAGCAGAGATGGTGCCTGAGCTGGCCTACCCCTGTAATCAGATTAGTGACTACCCTAATTGTCATCATAGAGCCTTCATCCAGTAACTGATGGAAGCAGATGCAGAGATCCACAGGCCGAGCTCCAGTAGTCCAGTCAAAGAGAGAGAAGAGGGATTCTATGAGCAAGGGAATCAAGATCATGATGGGGTAACCTACAGAGGCAACCAAACCAAACTAGTGGGAAGTCTGAACTGTGGCCCTATAGCTGTGGAGCCTGCATGGGGCTGGACTAGGCCCCCTGCATAGGGGAGACAGTTATACAGCTTGATCTGCTTAAGAGGCCCCCTGGCAGTGGGATCAGGATCCATCCTTATGGCATGAGTGGGCTTTTTGGAGCCCACTGCCTATGGTAGGACGCCTTCTATAGTCTTGGTGCAGGGGGAGGCTTTGCCTTGGAGGAGGTGGGAATAGGGAGTGGGATGGGGCAAGGGAAGGCTGGGGTGGTGGTGGGAGGAAGGAGGGGAAGGGATCTGCAGTTAGTATGTAAAATGAATAGAAAATTTCTTAACAATAAAAAAAAATAAAAGAAAATTGGCACAAAAAAGGGAAAAAAAGACTAAATGTTTCAACTATTGAACTGTCGTGTGGGTATTGGTGATATATCAATTTACTTAAGGAGAAAAAGAAAAATAAAGCCCACTTGCTTTTAGTTTAACTAATATCCAGTTAACCCAGATTGAACACTGTAAGTTTAGCACACAGAGATAGATGACTGTTCCTGCTTCTGAGAAGCTGACAGTTGAATTTAGAAAGAGGTAAGGTAGAAGATGGTTGTGGGGGAGAGGGGAGGGACTTGCTTTAACCGTGGATGACAAAGAAGGCGTCTTAGGGGGAGATAAAATTGAGTATTCCAGAAAATATTTATTTATTATTAATCAGTAACTGATAAACCGTGTGTGTGTGTGTGTGTGTGTGTGTGTGTGTGTGTGTGTGTGTGTGTGTAGGCAGGCATGGCATGTGGAGATCAGAGGACAACTCTTGGGAGTGCATTCTTCCTTTCCAGCTTGTGTAGTCTGAGAAGGAATTAAGGTCATCAGGCCTGCATACTAGTACCTCTACCCACTGAGTCATCTCTCTCACTGGCCAAAAGATAAATCTTTACAAAGAAGGAATGAGATGGCTGTGGAGGGAAACATGTTCTGGGCAATTGAAATTGCAGGTGGGAAGCCATGGGCATGTGGGGGAATGGAGCACACATGGAGATCTATAACCTTACTAACCCCACTTCTGCCCTTTCCCAGCTCCTAACTCCAGTAGGCACACCCTGCTAACCCACAGGCCATCCCCGACAGGAAACCAGGTACATGGTGTACATCTTCCCCTCTCCTTCGGTTCCTCCAGCTCCTTCGGTTCCTCCAGATCCAACCCCCCAGTCTCACCCTCAGGACTACAGCAGACTCTCCAGGGTGATCTTTCTTCAATGCTTTCCCTACTCCCATTCCAAGGAGATGAAATAAACAAATCCTGGTTGAACACTCTGCTCTTTCTCTCCTGTGAATCCCTTCAGACTCTAACCTATCCCCATTCCTAAGTGTCAGCTCCTGATACCCAGAAACAATTTTTACCTGAAACCTCCAGTAGCTACAAATATCAGGCCTAAAGAAAATTTCCTACTAGTGAATATATTGCCATCACACTCTCCAAAAATTCAGAGAGGACAGAGAAACTAAAGAGCACCCACCCAACAAAGATAAATCCAGAAATTAATGCAAAGACCTATAATCACCCCAAACCCAGATCCTTAGATGTCAGAGGAAAAACACAATCAAAACAGCCAGGGCAACATGTTTCCCCTAGAGCCCAGCAACCCTACCCCAGCAAGCCCTGACTATTTCAACATAGCTGAGGCAGAAAAAAAAAAAGACCTTAAAACCACTGTATGAAGATGATAAAGGCCCTTAAAGAGAAAATTAATAAATCCCTTAAAGAAATCCAGGAAAATACAAACAGTTAAGGAAATGAATAAAACTGTTCAAGACCTGAAAATGGAAAGAGAAACAATAAAGAAAACATAAACTGAGGGATTCTAGAAATGAAAAATTTAGGAAATCAAATAGGAACGACATAGGCAAGCTTCACCAACAGAATACAATAGATGGAAGAGAGACTCTCAGGCATTGAACATAAGATAGAAGGAATGGCTACATCAGAGAAAGAAAATGTTAATGCTAAGAAACTCCTGACACAAAACATCTAGGAAATCTGGGACACTTTGAAAAGACCAAGGCTAAAAATAATAAGAATAGAGGAAGGAGAAGAATCCTAGCTCAGAGGCCCAGAAAAGATTTTCAACAAAGTTATAGAAGAAACATTTTCTAACCCAAAGAAGGAGATGCCTATAAGGGTACAAGAAGCTTAACATTAAATAGATTGGGCCAGAAAAGAAAGTACCTCCCGCCGGTGTGGTGGTGGTGGTGGTGGTACACGCCTTTAATCCCAGCACTCAGGAGGCAGAGGCAGAGGCAGGTGGATCTCTGTAGCCAAGGCTACAGAGAGAGAGTTCCAGGAAAGGCACAAAGCTACGCAGAGAAACCCTATCTCAAAAAACCAAAAAAAAAAAAAAAAAAAAAAGAAAAAAAGAAAGAAAGAAAGAAAGAAAGGAAGTACCCTCAGCACACAATAATAGAAAACACTAGAAATAATAGAAAACAGAACAAAGAAAGACTATTAAAAGCTGCAAGGGAAAAAGACCAGGTAACATATAAAGGCAGACTTAGAATTACACCTGACTTCTCAATGAAGAGTATAAAAGCCAGAAGGTCCTGGACAGATGTGCTGCGGACTCCAAGAGACCACAGATGTCAGCTCTGACTATTAAACACAGCAAAACTTTCAATCACCATAGATGGAGAAAATAAGATATTTCATGGTAAAGCTAAATTTAAACAATATCTATCTACAAATCCAGCTCTTCAGAA
This sequence comes from Onychomys torridus, assembly GCF_903995425.1. Taxonomy (NCBI): domain Eukaryota; kingdom Metazoa; phylum Chordata; class Mammalia; order Rodentia; family Cricetidae; genus Onychomys; species Onychomys torridus. Next base: position 50,076,119 of record NC_050465.1, read on the forward strand.
GATGTAAGAAAGAAAACTCTAACCTGAGAAGGTTACTACACTCATGAAAACACAGGGAATGAATAATTTTAGACAGCAAAGTCATTCCTTCCCTTAAGGGAAGCATACACACACACACACACACACACACACACACACACACACACACACACACTCGGACACCCCACATCACTACCATCACCACCACCAAAAAAAACCATGAATCAACAATCATTGGACATTGCTGTCTCTCAATATCAATGGTTTCAATTCATCAATAAAACCACACAGAACAACAGAATGGATGAGAAAACAGGATCCATCCTTCTGCTGAATTCAAGAAACACACCTCAATATTAAGAATAGACATTACCTCAGGGAAAAGGGAGGGAAAAAGATATTCCAAGCAAATGGACGTGAGAAACAAGCCGGTGTAGCCATTTTAATATCTAACAAACTAGACTTCAGATAAAAACAAATCAAAAAGAGATGGGAAAGGACACGACATATCCATCAACGAAAAAAATCCCCAAAGTTGACATTTCAATTCTTAACATATATCACCTAAGCACAAGGGCACCCATGTTTGTTAAAAAAAAAAATAGCAACAACAAAACGCTGCTATAGCTTAAATGACATTGATCCTCAAACATAGATAGTGGGAGACTTCAATACCCCACTCTCACCAATGGACGGGTCATCCAGACAAAATTAAACAGAGAACTACTGGAGCTAACAGATGTTATAAAACAAACGGGCCTAGCAGATATTTACAAACTAACCAAAAGGCAGAGAAAGAATATCCAAATTAACAAAATAAATAATGAAAAAGAGGACATAACAGACACTGAGGAAGTCCAGAGAATCACTAGGACATACTTTAAAAACCTGTAGTCCACCAAATTGGAAAATCAAGAAGGAATGGACACTTTTCTTGATAGGTACCACATCCCAAAGATAAATAATGATCAAATAAGCAATTTAAACAGACCTATAACCTCTAGTTAAACAATAGCAGTACTTAAAATTCTACCAACTCCTCATGCCCCCCCAAAAGCCCAAGGCCAGATGATTTTAGTGCAGAATTTAAAGGAAGCATTCCTGCCAATACTTTTCAAATTGTTCCACAGGAACAATGCTCAATTCACCTTTTGAGGCCACAGTTACTCTGATACACCAACTCAAGAAACTAGATATAAAAAAATAAACCAGTTAAAAATGGGATACAGATCTAAACAGACTTCTTAACAGAGGAAACTCAAACGGCTAAGAAACACTTAAAAATGTTCAACATCCTTAGCCATCAGGGAAATCCAAATCAAAACCACTTTGAGATTCCATCTTACACCTGTCAGAATGGCTAAGATCAATAACACAAGTGGTAGCTCATGGTGGTGAGGATGTGGAGCAAGGGGAACACTCCTGCATTGCTGGTGAGAGCACAAACTTTTATGGTACTATGGAAATCAGTATGAAGTTTTCTTAGAAAGATGGGAATTGCAACTCAAGATCCAGCTGTTACACTGTTGGGCATATACCCAAAGGATACTCTACCTACCAACAGGACACTTGCTCAGCCATGCTCATTGCTGCTCTGTCCATGATAGTAAGAAACTGAAAATAACCTAGATGTCCCTCAACAAAAGAATGGATAAAGAAACTGGGACGTTTACACAATAGAGTATTACTCAGCTGTTAAAAAAATTACATCATAAACCAGGCAGTGGTGGCCCACGCCTTTAATCTCAGCACTCAAAAGGCAGAGGCAGGCTAATCTCTGTGAGTTTGAGGCCAGCATGGTCTACAGAGAGAGTTCTAAGACAGTTTCCAAAGCTACACAGAGAAACATTGTCTCAAACAACAACAACAACAACAACACATCGTAAAATTTGCAGGCAAATAGATGGACCTAGAAAAAAAAAAACAAACATCTTGAGTGAGGAACCCCAGACCCAGAAAGCTAAATACAGTATGTATTCACTTTCATGTGGATATTAGCCATTAAATAAATGATAAGCAACCTACAATCTGTAGACCTAGAGAAGTCAGATATAGGGGTAGGGACTAGGGTGGACATATGGATCTGTTTGGGAGAGGGAAATAAAATGGATTTTTACAGGTGGACTGGGGCAAGTGGGAATGGTAACTGTAGGATCAGGTGGGGAGGGAGATGGGAGTTTGTTGAGAGAGGAAATGTGGGCAGAGACAGCTGGAAGTGAGGGGCACTTGAGGGATGATAATGGAAACCTAGTGCGGTGGAAACTTCCTAACATATATGAAGGTGATCTAATGAGCTCTCCCAATAATGAGGGAGATGCAACCCCTACAGGTCGTCTCTTGTCACCTATTGAAGCTTCCAGTAGTAGGGCTTGGTTACATTCAATTTGAGTTGTTGGATAAAGGGGTACCATGGAAATCCCCAAACAACCCAAGCTGTTGCTAAGATGGGTTGTGTTGTAGATTATGTTAAGGTATGTTGCTTTTGTATGTGAAGCTGTGTTACTGTGCCTGTGTAAAACATCTGATAATTTAATTATGAATGCTAAGGCCAGGTATTCATAATTAAGGACAAACCACCATGTGTGATATTATTTGGGAGCTGGGGGGGGGGTGAGAGCAAAAACAATGTTACAACATTTTGATTATGAATGCCAGCATTAGCTTGGCTTAGTTTCTAGCCAGTTTTCCTTAAATTAACCTGTCTATCTTTTGCCTCTGGCTTTTTCCATTCTCTAACTTCTGTATGTCTTACTCTTACTCCATAGTATGCTGTGTAGCTGGGTGGCTGGCCCCTGGAGTCCTCCTCCTCTGGCTGCTAGATCTTTGATCTTTCACTCCCCCATCTTTCTCTGTGTATTCTCTCTGCCTGCCAGCCCCACCTATCCTTTCTCCTGCCTTGCTATTGGCCAGTTCTTTATTAGACCATCAGATGTTTGGCACAGGCAGAGTAAATATTTAAAATATTCTACAACAGGGTTGCTCTCTACAAACTGACAGTGGGGCCCTATTGATGAGATCAATACCTATACAACTCATTTAACTTGGAGAAATTGAGCTGGTGACTACATGGAGCCTTCACCCCTATGTTCTGGTGACTTTGGTGTGAGAAGATACTCTGCACACTACCAAAGAAGAAATGCAAACATCAACCCAGCTACAAAATCTTTGACCTACAATCTGTCCTCTTTGTAAGATATGCTATAACAATGGTGGCACAGAACTTGTGGGATTAACTAACCAATGTTGGATTTGACTTAAGGTCCACTCCACTCATACCCACCACTGCTTGTGTGACTAAGAACTAGATAGCTCAGAGGCCTGTTATAAAAACTAAACACTACTGGTCCAAAAAACTATAAATAAAATGACTTCTAATGAAGTTCTGTTATACTACTTACTCAGTCATCATCAAAGAAGCTTCTTCCTCTTGCAGCAAATGGGAATAGATGCAGAGACCTACAGCCAGACATTACCTGAAGAGAAAGTCCTTGCTATACACATCTCTCAATGGGAGATCTCCGTGAAATCCCTCCCTTTAGAGCTCAGGAAAAACCTGTAGAAGAGGAGGTGTAAAAAGTGTGAGAGCCAGAGGGGATGGAAGACACAGTGAGAACAAGGCTCTCTGAACCAACTGAGCAAAGCTCATATGAACTTATAGAGACTGAACAAGGGAGCACAAGGCCTACATTAGATCCTCTGCATACATATTACAGCTTTTAGCTTAGCATTTTTATGGGACTCCTGCGTGTGTGAATGAGTGGGTCTCTGATTCCTGTGCCTGCTCTTGGGACTCTTTCTCTTCTGTTGGGTTGCTTTGTCCAGCCTCAATGTGATGTTTTTTGCTTTATCTTATTGTATTTTATTTTGTCATGATTTGTCATTATCTCTTAGAAGTCTGTTCTGTTCTAAGGAGAGACAGAAAGGGAGTGGATCCATAGGGGAGGGGAGAAGAGGAGGAATTGGAAGGAGTAGAGAGAGAGGAAACTGTCATCAGGATATAGTGTATGAGAAAAGAATCTGTTTTCAGTAAAAGGAAAAAAAAAGAAGTATTTCTACATCTCTTTACTTTGTAGATATACATCCTCCCCCTACATCAGCAGCCCACACCTCTTGGTACATTTGCCGCAACTGATGAGCCTACATGTACACTGTATCATCCCCTGAAGACTACAGCTTACACTAGTGTTAACCTTGTGCAGTTGTACTTTCTTTGGACTACCGGATCCCAAATGGAAAATTCTTGCTAATTATGAAAGCTTGGCTTTAGCTTAGGCTTGTTCCCAACTAGCTCTTAAAACTTAAATTAACCCATTTATATTAATCTACATTCTGCTACATGGCTAATTACCCCTGCTCAGTGTCATGCATCCTACTGCCCCCTTGTCTGGCTGGTGGTGTCTTCTCTGCCTCTCAGATTCTTCCCAGCATTCCTATCTCTGTCCAGAAGTCCTGCCTATCCTCTCCTGCCTAGCTATTGGCCTTTAGGCTTTTTATTAAACCAATCAGAAGATGCCTCGACAGAGACACATCTCCTCAGCATACAAAAAGGTTATCCCATGGCGCTCTTGGTGTTGGACGCCTTGTGGCTTGACAAATGTTTAAGGACATTTAACCTCTATCACAGCTTCATATATATCTTTGACACTTGGTTGAAAGCCCTGTGCTGTGTGTAGTAATCTCTTGCTCCTTTCTAATGTTGAGCTATGACTGATCTACTTATTTGCATTTTCCATTTATTTACTTATATTTCTCTAGAGGCCAGAAATGGCAAAATAGTGATCTTACTATAATCATTACACATCTCTCCTCATTATTCATTATAATTTTTCTTGGAGGTTCATTTCATATTTATTTTTTATAGAACTCTTAATGTGGTGAACTAAATGTGTAGAGATACCCTTCCAACCTAAGAAGAAACAGGTGATCTAGGTAGGTTTAAAACTGTGATTATTCATTCTGGGAGTAATGAAATCATGCATTTCTCTATTCTTGTATCTTTGTGTTATAGATCTACTAACATCTGTGGGAACAATATTGAGAACCTGTAATTGTAAATTAAACTGAGAACAGGACTAAAATTTTTAATCTCTATTTCAGTGTTTTGACAATAGCACACATGAGGGTTTTCCTTGCTTAGTTACCATGTTACTAATAGGACATGAGGTCAATGCAGGACACATATTAACTGTTGTTGATCAATAATATTCCTGCACCCCATAGATTGCCCTTCATAGAGGACAGCAGCAGCACCAGGAATAGGATTGTGTCAGGCTCTGCTCACCATTTCCACCTGGCACCGTAGACCTTAGTAAAAAGTCACTAAAATACCTTTCAACGACCGAGCTCACAGCCTTGTTCCAATGATCTCTTATCAGAAACATTTGCTAGTTGAGGTTCTGGTAGTAGGTTTTATTAGGCAATAGGATTGCTGACTACAGATATGATTAAAGAAATCTATTTGTTCATCTTAGGAGCAATAATGACTCTACTAAAACACCCTTTGAACTATCAGTATTTGCCATGCATGATCTTTGGGGGAATAGTTCTTGCTTTTGAAAGAGCTCCATGGGAAATAATTCTGATCCTCTAGAGTATCAGTTACTGCTACTACCTAAAAACATCAGTCTGTCATAAAATCACACCCTTGATTCTTATTACCACAGCATTATGAAGTAAATACATCGCTCTTTTACCACGGGGAAACCGAAACAGATATAAAGTAGTTTTTGCAGGAAACTTTTCTTGGTAAACCAAAAGCCTTCATCAACTGTAAAAAGCTGGATATTGAGTCTGTTTGTATTAAAGCAGCTGGAGATGGGACATGAAAGCCAGATGACCAGCACAATGTTTGGAGGGGACCTTTCAGCAGGGCTCTGCCATCCTCCTAACCCCAAGAGGGACCCTCGTAGCTCACTGTGCAACCATTTCTTCAAAGCACCTTGGCTGTGCCTCGACTCCTTAGAGACTTTACTAAGTGTTAGATCTCACACTTCAGTACTAAGAAGAGATCCAGCTGCATAGCTGAGACTCTCCCAGCTGGAATGAGTCTTGGTGGGGGCCTGCTTTCCCTATTTTCAGAGGGATCCAGGCAGAAGAGCAACCACTCTTTAGGAGCTATAGAAGTATTCATAACCATAAAGTAATATTGACTAACACAACCACTGTATGTCTTTTAGAGATTATTACACTGGTCAGAAATAGCAGAGCTGTGTAAGACAAGTTAACACTCAAGCAATAGGTTAGAGTAAATAAGAGAAGAACTGTTCAGAACATCTTCTGTTTGGTGCACAGCATCATTTCCTGCCCCATCATCCTTTGGACACTGGGTTAGTTAAATGTATACAGTTTAATTTCCAAATAATTGGGGAAGTTTTATGATCAGAAAACCGACTCTAAATTATTTCACTCATTTTTTTCATTTAGTAAGACTGGTTATTATGAAATCTTGTTTTGTTAGTGTTTCACATTTATTTAAAAGAATGTATACTCTTATGTTAAAGAATAAATTATATTTAGCATGGAGCCATATCACATTTGTATGTAATGTTGTGCTATTAGTCACAGGGCATATACATGAGTGGAGTGTTTGAAGTTTTTCATAAATTTCTTTTTAAATGTTAAGACACAACCATTCTTTATTCAAAGCCATGTAGTTTTTATCTGCAAATATCCAAGGAAGCATGTACAGTGGAATTTCTGAGGGTAGTACACAAGGACCCTCAATTTGTATCTACACTTTTCGGTATGTTCATAGTGGTTTAGTTCCCAATTACAGCTAAATTTTCAATAGAAACAGATTTCTTATTATCAGCCGGGGAAAATCTAGAGCCATGTACTTAGAAACATGGTAGAGGACTTCACTTCTGGAATTAACAGGAGAAAGTATTTTAGGAATTGTATGCATTAACACAAGCCACAGGAAAAATACTGCTTAAATAGAACTATGCTCTGCAGGAGATGACCGAAAGAAATTATGAAAAAGGTTTTCTTGTTATATTTCATGATAAGTGTACAAGGTTTCGTAGATGTCTTCCTAGCTAGATTTTTGTCCACTTAACACAAGATGGGGTCATCTGGGAAGAGGGTACCTTAATTGAGAAAACTCCCCCACCCCATCAGATTGTAGGCAGTCTGTGGGACATTTTCTTGATTATTTATCAATGTGGGCAGGCTCAGACCTTGGGGCAGTGCTACTCATGGGTAGGTGGTTCTAGCTGTGCATGCCAGAGAGAGCAAGCCAGGTCGAAGTACCCCTCTTCAGTCTCTGCTTCAGTTCCTTCTTCCAGGTTCTTGCTTTGAGTTCCTGTCCTGACGTCCCCTCATGATAACTGTAGGTTGAAATAAACCCTGTCCTCCACAAGCTGATTTTGTTCATAGTGTTTTATCAGAGCTTAGAAAGCTAATTAAGACAGATGTATATGTTATATATACTTTTATCTCAAATGTTTAAGTGGTACATATAGGGCTTCTTTAAAATACATCAGCAGTCATATCCAACCTACAGCTTGGGCTGGATAAGTTATAAAGAACACATTGTAAACTTACTCAAAATATTGTAAGATTTTTCTTTCTTTTCTTTTCTTTCTTTTTTTTTTTTTGGTAACTCAATGTCAAAGTTCTCAAGCATGAACTTTGTAGATGACAATGTTGGTTTACAATGCCAAAAATTTGAAAACCACTGGAAGCAAAAAAAAAAAAAATATATATTGTGAAATTTGTGGCATGTACAGAATTTCTTTCATGCTATTTGATTAATTAAAAATTAACAATATGTTTGTATTTAAAGTGTTTTTACTATTTTATTTCAGGAATGACTATAAAATGATTAATACATATGTTCAAACCTTAATGTATACACTGGGTAAAGAGTTTATTGAACATTTAGATGATCATGTTCCACTGGTAAATCAAGTCTGGGCTAAAATTTAGGAACTTGTTTGTGCCGCACCCATTCCAAGTGCTATGAAGACCCTGTAGTTGATGCTCACTCTTGAGAGATAAAGAAGAAAAAGAGTCATATCAGGCATGCTAGGGTTCTGAAAGTTGGGAAAGACTTTCTCAAAGAAGTAAGGACTCAGAACAAGCACCACTGAGTAAAGACTCCTCAGGATGTAGCTCAGTTGTAGAGTGGCTGGCTACCTAACATGTCAAGGCCCTGGCTTCAATCCAGGCATTGCAAAAAGAAGTAGAAAATTCTTCTAGGGTAAGTAACAAGTACACAGTCACCCTCACTTCATAGAGAAATGTGCACTTACCTAAAACCCTCAAGATATAAAGATCTTGGAAAATTTGGAAGTTTCATTGCCATCATTATTTGGTGTTTAGCATGTTAAAAAAAAGCCAATGACCCAAGTGTGATTTAGAAATATTTAAAACACCCATTCTCTTGAAAAGAAAGTAGCAAAACATGACTACATAACCAAAAAAATATTTTTAACACTCAAATGAAAGCTAGTTGAAGAGAGGAGTTGAGTTTTGCAAGGCATGTCATCACAATTCAAGGAAATATCTAACTACATGCTCTGCACTAATCTCGCCCACAGCCATCACACAGGCATAACAGACAAGATAAGACATGTTTCTTCTATTTCTGAAAAGACGCTGTCACTAACAGTGATGTGTAAGCTAGACAATTGTAGCATAAATCTTAAAAGTTCCTATTAATAAAATCAAACCTGAGGCCAATTATTGGGGTGAATGCTGGAAGATCAGAGAAGCAGAACAAGCCACAGCCACCTCACCTCGCCAGTTCTTCAGCTGGTCTTGTTTCCTCAGACTGGAAGCCTTTCAGTCCTCATCCAGAATGAATCTCAGCTGAACTGTGCTGCTCAAAGCCTAAAAGCTTAACCAGCCAAATGCTTCTAGCTCCTGGTCTTCATGCCTTATATACCTTTCTGTTTTCTGCCATCACTCCCTGGGATTAAAGGCGTGAGTCACCGTGCTTGGCTGTATCCTTGAACAGATGGATTTCTGCCTCTGGAATGCTAGGATTAAAGGCGTGTGCTACCACTGCCTATCTTCTATGTTTAATATTGTGGCTGTTCTGTCTCTGACCCCAGGTAAGCTTATTAGGGTGCACAATATTTTGGGGAACCCAATGCCACCACAGACGATATTCTAAGCCACCATAAAGTGATGAATTTAATTTATACCAATGCATTTAGAATGTGAGTACGAATAGAAACATAAATCATGACAAATATAGAGTGAACACTGGAGTAGCTATGTCCCATGCAGTTAGCTTTGAAGAAGGTATATCCTGTGCTAAAATCTGATAGTTTCAATATCAGGTTGGATCATGGGTGAGGGGTCATGGGAAATATCAAAGACCATAACTTTATTTTAGAGGTAAAACTTGACACCTCTAGGCTGCTGTGTGGTCACCAACTACATAAAAGCATAGCTTCAAGAGCCAAGGACCACCTAACAAAAATCCCAATACCAGAGATGAGAAGCCCTCCTTTTTGTTGGCCAGGGCTGTGTGGATGCCCAGGGTCCGTGCTGCCACCTGGGGCCATGTTGGTGTCTGAGGCCTACCCTGCAGCCAAGATGATGCCAATCTGAGTTGTTTATGTTGCCACCCAGGGCTGAGATGACATCTGGGCCCAAGCTGCTGCTGCTGGCCATGTCTGGGTCCACGGTCCAGCTGCAGCTGGGGTCAGTATTGATGTCCATTGCTGGTGTTAACCACAGGGGCCCATTTGAACTGTGTGTGGAACCATGTGTTGAACCATGTGTTGAACCCTGTGTTGAAGTACAAGTGCTGTTCTGAGCTAGCCTCACCTCTCTCTGGAGAGAGCTGGCCCACCCTCATGAGAGAGCTGGCTCTATCCCTCACCAGCCTTGGGATAGTGGACACAGATGACTCCCACATGGGAGAACTGCTCTCCCTTCCTGAAATTGGGAATGCTGGCCACACCCCTCATCCGAGCAGCAGCAGGGACCAACCAACTCAGCTAGGCACACATTCAGGACTTTGAGTTGGCCCACCTCAACATCTACTGCATCTATGACCTGCTAGAGCAAGTGAAGAGACTGGTCCTGCAGAACCATCTCCATGACTTGAGGCAACAGCAGGATGGTGTACCAGAAACCAGAGGCCTTGAACCTGACCAACAACACATTACATGATGAACATTTGCAAGTAAAGCTGTTTGGACAAAAGGATATACTGCATGACACACAGCAGCTCCAAATGTCACTAAGATGAATGAACGGAGGCAGGAAAGAGGAGGAGCTAAGTGGGTTTTTTTTTGTCATTTTTGTTTTTTTAAATTAATATTTTTATTTGTATTTTTAATTTTTTAACTTTTATTTTTAAACTTTCCTTTGAGGAGGACACTACAAAGGTGAAGGGCAGATACAGAAGAACTGGGGAATGAGTGGGATTGGGGTGCATGATGTGAAATTCCCAAAGAATCAATAAAATTATGTTTAAGAAAAGATAGATGGGGAATAAAATAGGAAATATGTTTGAGAAATGCCATAATAAAAACTCTCAACAAGTTAATAAAAATAAAGAAAAAGTATATAAGCCATGAATGTGTACCAGATGTGTCCCCAAGTCAGATATCCTGTGGCCATTGAAGGGAAAAACAATATTTTCATCATATGGAATTTAACAAACTCTATTGAATTCTCCAGGTTCACAGTTGAGTTCTATATTACACATAAACACTCAAACTTATAGGATTTGCATCAGGTACAGAAAATATTGCATCACTACTGTTTCTAATAAACACCATTGGATTAAATAAATATGTTTTTGTAGACTATAGTATTGCTTATTGACTACTGCTTATGTAATAACACTGTTGAAGTTAATTGTCTATAATTAATGGCTAATGTTTATATTGGTAATTTGTACTAATTTTTATGATGGCTATTCTTGGTTGTCAACTTGACTACATCTTGAATTAAATAAAATGAAAATGACTGGGCACCATTGTGAGGGAGTCTTTTCTTAATTAAATCATTTGAAGTGGGAAGACCCATGTTTAATCTGGATTTTCGCAGTGGGAAGAGAAATCTTTAATCCAGATCTTTTGAGGTGGAAGATCCACCTTGGACCACACCTTTGGACCACACCTTTTTTTTTTTTTTTTTTTTTTTGGTTTTTTGAGACAGGGTTTCTCTGTGTAGCTTTGCACCTTTCCTGGAACTCACTCTGTAGCCCAGGCTGTCTTTGAACTCACAGGGATCCACCTGCCTCTGCCTCCTGAGTGCTGGGATTAAAGGCATGTGCCACCACCACCCAGCCTGGACCACACCTTTTGCTGGTAGCCTATATAAAGGACATGGGTGAAGGAAGCTCTCTCTTTCTGCCTGCTTGCTCTCATCCTCACTAGCAAGTCCATTCCTTCACTGACATTGGAACCTCCAGTGTATACTGAAGACCAGCTGAGGTTTTCAGCCTCATGGACTGAACAACTACTGGATTCTTGGGCCTTCCATTCATAGGCAGCCATTGTTGGACTAGCTGGACCACAGCCTATATGGGGGTCATTCATTATATAAGCTCTGTTACTCTAGAGAATCCTGACAAATACAGATTTTGGTACCAGAAGTGGTTCTAGAGCAACAGAAGTATAAAGAACTATTTAACTTACTTTTGATTTTGCAAGAGCCCAGAGTTGAGAGACTGAAATTTTGTTTTAAAAGAACTTTAGATTTTTATGGAGATTGAATTTTAAAGTATTTGAATTTGTAAAGATTGTGTGACTTTTTAAGTCTGTAAAATGTAGTATATTGTGGTGTTGACATTAATGTGTGATCTCAACGATGAACAAGAAAGGAAGGTTGTGGCTTAACAGTGATGTGTTTGTGTATCAAGCTGGGGTCAGTTGTGCTGGATAGTTTTATATCAACTTGACACAGGCTAAAGCCATCTGAGAGAAGGGAACCTCAATTAAGAAAATGCCTCTTTAAGATCAGGTCATAGGCAGGCCTGCAAGGTATTTTCTTAATTAATGATTGCTGGAGGAAAACCCAGCCCATTGTGGGTGGGGTCGCCCCTGGGCTGATGGTCCTGGGTTTAAAAGAAAGCTGGCTGAGCAAGCCATAAGGAGCAAGCCAGTAGGCAGCATGCATCCACCGTCTTTCCATCAGCTCCTGCTTCCAGTATCCTGCCCTGTTTGAGTTTCTGTCCAGACTTCCTTTCATGAAGAACAGTGATGTGGAAGTGTAAGACACAGAAACCCTTTTCTCTCCAAGTTGCTTTTGGTCCTGGTTGGCCATGGCATTTCATCTCAGGAATAGTAACCCTAACTATAAGTTGCTATAGTTGCTTGTTACTTGTTTGGTAAGAATTAAACTATTGAAGCAGCTGTATATGTTAAAATGTGGGAGCTAGAGATCTTGCTATGCTCCTAACTTCAAAGCAAGCTTCAATAAAGTTCCAAGGCATTCTTTTGTAAAACAAGTAAATCCATATTCCAGTTTTCTAGGTGCCTTCAGGCCTAAAACTGTTTTTTCTTTCCATGTAGAATAAACTGAGAAAATAAAAATTTGGCAATGTACATTCTAGCTCTTTTTTGATGTCATGCTTTCTTAGATGGGCCACTATCTTTGCTCTTGTCTTTATTTTTACTAACATTTACCACAGTGAGGAGATACTGACCAGAATAAAATCCCTCCAGCAACTGGGCATCTAGGCATGATCTTCCTGTACACTCCTAGGTATCAACCAGGAACATTTTGGCCCTGGCAGACAGTTAGTCACACCACAATAGCACTGGAGGTTTGAAAAATCTGAGTAGCCATTTGTCTATATTTTAGTTTATCGATGAGTAACATTTGAACACTTCATCAAAATACTTGGCTTTATTAAATTAAGAAGTTATAAACTACAAATTTAGTTAGGACATTCAACTAAAAAAAATAATTGCTTTGAGGTACAAATATGAATAAGTCTGTATTGTGATGTGGCTTTCCTAAGTCATTTTATTACAAAAAGCAAAGGAAGCCCACATGTATTATTCATTTTCTAAATGAAGTAGATCCTTTTTCTTGAATAAGGGAAAGTGATTTCAAAGCAAGCAGGCAAATGAAAAGTGCCTTGAAAATAAAGTGTGAGGACAGAGGCTTTTAGCACTCATCTGTCTAAGTGTGGGTCAATATTTTGACTTTTCTTACTCTGAGTTAGTTGAGAACTTCTTAGGTCTGGTCCTGTTCATCACATCATTGTCAGCCTAAGTCATTCTATTGAGCAGCCTGGCTGTATTATAGCATAAACCCACTACAGTCCTTTTATCATGCTCTTAAGTACATATCCCCTAACAAGGAAAATTGTCCAATAACTCAACTTATAGGTTGTATTTTCTTGTTCCATGGATATTTTTATTTCTGTGCACATTTATTCAATTTATCTTTACCATACATAGCAACATTGCTTTCTGTCCCCTTGAAAATTGGTGAAATGTAAAAGCACACATGGCATTCAAGTTCCCCTTAGGTGCACACTTTACTAAAAAGGAAATAAATAGTTGATACCAACCGACAATACAGAGTGAGCAGATACAGGGACCAGTTTTGCCGCTGGAAAAATAGTCTGTCTGGCTAGGAAGGACTTTAAGTGGTTACTTAGAAGTAGAAGAGTAGGAAACATCATACTCTAAGGTGCAAATCCTCTATCACAGTTGATCTACTGAAGACCAGATGTTCCCATGGAGTTCCCAGGACAATAAGGCATCTCAAGACTATAATTCTGGGTGAGGTCAGGATTCCTTCAGATACTTTGATCAAAAACAGCACATTATAATAAAATGACTATACAAGCAGTTTGAAAAGCCCAGCTGTCTCCTGTGAAAACATCATATAGCTTTCTCAAAACTGGAAAACAGTGATATCTCAATATACTTTTATGCTTTAAAAAAATACAATCACTTTTTTCACACAAAGTCTAACTGGCTATCTAATTAATAATCCATAGCTAGCATACTATTGCTATTTTCAGTGATTTATAAATACTTCATTACTTATAAGTACTACAGTATTAATTTCTAATGTAAATATCAATGGGTATATAATTGGCAAAAAAATTTAAAAAATTGTTTGATGTTCTCAATTAGCTTTCTTACTTTCGTGTCTTGTGTGTGAGAACCACTGAAAATAAATAACGTTGCTGCATAGGCATGAGCAGGAGGTTGGTTAATGAAGCATGACACTCACCAGAAAGTACACCACTAAAGAAAGCAACACCCTTTCCTCCATCTTCCAGTAACTGCTACTGGTACCCCAGGGAGGGATGGGGCCTCATGAGCACTTTCCCATCCATAGTAAAATGCTGATGGATGGTCCCAGTCTTGTGAGGGTCTTACCCATGTAACCATAGCTGCACCATCAGCACATTTGCTGTGTGATGTCTAGAAGACTCTGCTTGGCAGCAGTGCCTCTAAGCCCTATATGTACTCACTCTTTCAGCTGGTATCAATTTAAAAAAAAGGTTGTGTGGGTTTTTTTTTTTTTTTTTAGTTAAATGACCATTGAAGGAAAACTTGAGTACAACTGTGCTTTCATGTTTCATCATTATAATCTTTCTGCTTCCTCTTTTCATGATATTCCCTTAGGCTTTGGACATTCAGAGGGTGATATAGATGTCTCATTTAGGGATGAGCATTCCACAGTTACTAAATCTTTGCCTTCTGACCAGCTTTCCATCTCCAAATGAACCATTGCCCACTACAAAATGATGCGTCTTTGATAAGACCTAAGAACGAACAGCACTCCCTTTTGGAGGAGGGGATGGGGGCTGAGTTGGGGTGGGGGAGACTGGGGGGAGGAGAGGAGGGCTGAGAGGGGGATCTGTGGTTGGCATGTAAAATGAATAACAATTTTTTAAATAAAGAAAAGAATAGCAATAATCTACGGGTACAAAGAGAAATATTTAGAAGGCCGTTTTACACTATGCCTAGCTAGCAAAATAATTATGGTGAATTCTCCCTTAGGGCCTGGAAGCTTCTCAGCCATAGGCTCTTGGATAGGTTTACAGTACCAGGCATGTTTCCCTCCTGTAGAACAGGCTTTAAATCCAGTCATACCATATTTTGACAGACTGGTCATTATTATAGCTCCCGGGGCTCAGAGCTGGGTAAGACTGCTGATTCTCCCCATCATCTTGTGTGGAACCTTTGGTCACCATGAAAGCAAGACAGCAGTGAGGAAGGTTCCAGGCCAGTACCAGGTTTATTTTTCCATGTTTGTGACAAAGATGGATGGTGTCTTTAGCAATAGGCTCTGAACATCAGTTCTTTCTGGGTCTCCAGGAGTAATCACCATAGCCTGCATTGTTGAGGCGGGTGTCTCTGGCACTCTACTGACCAATAACTCGAGACAATGTACCTTACTGTTGCCACTGGGATTTTTGTTTAATTAGCCTACAGCTTCTGGGAGGATCATTATTTTCCTGTGTAGGGTACTTCCATTCAAACTCTTTTGTAATTATGCATTTTCATAGATAGAAGATAGAGCGTTTAAAGAGTAGGCAAAAAAGTCAGAGATATCCCTATTGTCAGGGGTCCCACAAAAACACTAAGCTAACAACCGTACGTTTGCAGAGGACCTAGTGTAGACTCATGCAAGTTCTGTGGTTGTCCCTTCAACCTCTGTGAGCCCCCATGAGCTCTGCTTAGTCAATTCTGTGGGCCAGGCCATGTTCTAATGGTGTCTTTGACCCTGCTGGCTCCTAAAACTCTTCCTCCCCCTCTTCCTCCGAGTTCCCCCTTTCTGAGGAGAGGGGCCTGATGGAGATCTCCCATTTGGATACTTTCTCCACCTAATGTTTGGCTGTGGGTCTCTTCATCTGCTTCCTTCAGCTACCAGAGGAGACCTCCCTGATGACAATTGGGCTAGTCCTCCTTCTGGGTTGCCTTGACCAGCCTTGATATGGGAGTTTGTGCCTAGTCTTATTGTTTGTTTGTTTGTTTTTGCTTTTGTTTTTCAAGACAGGGTTCTCTGTGTAGCTTTTAGAGCCTGTCCTGTAACTCTCTTTGTAGACCAAGTTAGCCTCGAACTCTGAGTGCTGGGATTCAAGGCATGTGCCACCACCGCCAGGTCTTAATGTAACTTTGTTTTGCTGTATTCAGTTGATATCCCTAGGAAGCCTGCTCTTCTTATCTGAGTGGAAACAGAAGAGGCATGGATCTGGGGTAGAGGGGAAACTGTAGTCAGGATTTATTGTATGAGAGAAGAATAAAAAATATAAATGAAATAACAAAACCAACAAACAAAAGGAGAAAGTTTCCCTGTGGTTGTTTTGGGCACGCTTATTGTTAGTTATCCACTCTCCTCTTTCCCTCCCATTTCTCTTCCCACTTAAATTCTCTGCAAAACACTTGTGTTCTGCTACCCCCCTTCCTTAAGATCTTTCTCCCACTCCACTTACCAGCATCACATTTCTAGCTCCCTGGCTTCTCCAAGCACTCCAAGTTAAACAAACAAATCTAAAGATCTACTGTTGCAATTCACATCTGAGGCAGAAATGGCATTTGTCTTTCTGGGTCTGGTACCTCATATCAATTACTCTCTCCATTAGTAAGTTGGCCTACTTTGAGTTCTCACATACTACTTTGCATTGTTTCCTGTCCCAAACTGTAAATACTCTTGTAGAGAGTTTTGTTCAAATTTATTATTCCTAAAATTGCTAGAGCAATGTATGGCCAATATAAGGCAGTACTTAGTAAAGGAGCTAGTAGGTAAAATAAAGCTCATCTAGCAAAATGACTCTGAATTGAATTAGCTGATTGTTTTCTTTTGTGGAATGTTGTGTAAGTTATGCTAAGCCTTACACAACCCAGGTATTCCTATGGTTCTTTATTACTGGAAATGTCTCATTTCAAAATTGGCTTTTTATTGTTTTCAACCAAGGGTTACAACTTCAAGTTATATATTTGTGTATATTACTTACTCTATTTCATCTTTCTAAAAAAATTAGGGAGAATATAAACTGTCTTTGTGAAATACTCATTACATGAATTTTAAGTAAGGGTATGTGTTACAAAACAGGTTTGTTGACTTCATTAAATCAAGGAGTTATCAAGGCCTTTCTCTTTGTTTTGTTTAACATAAACATTATTTTACTTATACAATGTGTCTTTGTCATAGCCATCACCAATGACAATAAGTTCCCTCTATACCACCCCCAACAGATTTGACATATCTTCCATCTCCCTTCCCCATTCTTGGGGTTCTTTTTCTCCCCATGAAGTTTTATTAGTGCTGTGTATGTATGGAGTCAGCCACTGGGGATGGACAACCTGTCAATGCTTCCCCAAAGAAAAGTGACTCTCTTTCTGAAAGGGCCAGTGGTTGGCACAAGACACTCCAAGACCAAGTTCTCAGCACAAAGGAGATTTATTTGCCTCAGAAGGACAAAGAGCAGGGAGTAAGAGACAAAAACAGGAGATAGAGGACAAGGGAGAAGGGGAAGGGATGTTTGTCCCAGAGGGACAAAGGACTGCCTCTGGACAGAAAGGAGACAGATGTGGCCTGTAGGCAAATGGCAGTTTATTTATTTATTTATTTATTTATTTATTTATATTAAGAGATTCATTTTACATACTAACTACAGATTCCCCTCTCCTCCCTCCTCCCACCCCCAGCCCTCCTCTTCAAATCACCCTCCATTCCCACCTCCTCCAAGGCAAGTCTCCCATGAAGAGTCAGCAGTGCCTGGTACACTCAGTTGAGGTAGGTCCAAGCCCCTCCTCCATGCACCAAGGCTGTGCAAAGGGTCCCACCATAGGCACTAGGCTCTAAAAACTGGCTCATTCACTAGGGACAAGTCCTAACCCCATTGCCTGGGAGCCCCTTAAACAGTTTAAGTTAAACAACTGTCTTGCTTATCCAGAGGGCCTAGTCCAGCACCATGGGGGCTCCTCAGCTATTGGTCTACAGTTCATGTGTTTCCACTAGTTTGACTAGTTGTCTCTGAACTTTTTTTGTTCATGGTCTCGATATCTCTTGCTCATAGAATCCCTCCTCTCTCTCATCAATTGGACTCCTGGAGCTCTGCCTGGGACCTGGCCGTGGATCTCTACATCTGCTTCCATCAGTCACTGGATGAGGGTTCTATGATGTCAGTTAGGGTATTCAGCCATCTGATTGCCAGAGTAGGTCAGCTCAGGTACTCTCTCGATCATTGCCAGTAATCTATGGTGGAGTCATCTTTGAGGGTTCCTGGGAACCTCCCTAGCACTCTGCTTCTCCCTATTCCCATGGTGTCTTCATTTATCATGGTATCTCTTTCCTTGTTCTCCCACTCTGTTTCTGTTCCAGCTCGAACCTCCTGCTCCCCTAATCTCTCATTCCCCCATCCCTTGCTCTTCATTCCCCCCTCCACCCCCACCCCTGTATGCTCATGTAGATCTCATCCACTTCTCCATTGCTGGGTGATCCTTGTGTCTTTCCTAGGGTCCTCCTTACTAGCTAGTCTCCCTGGAGCTGTGGGTTGCAGTCTGGTTATCCTTTGCTTTGCATCTAGTATCCACTTATGAGTGAGTACATACTATATTTGTCTTTCTGAGTCTGGGTTACCTCACTCAGGATGATATTTTCTAGTTCCATCCATTTGCCTGCAAACCTCATGATGTCATTGTTTTTCACTGTTGAGTAGTACTCCATTGTGTATATGTGCCACATTTTCTTTATCCAATCTTTGGTTGAGGAGCATCTAGGTTGTTTCTAGGTTATTAAAAATAATGTTGCTATGAACATAGTTGAGCATGTGTCCTTGTAGTATGATTGAGCATTCCTTGGGTATTTGCCCAAGAGTGGTGTAGCTGGGTCTTGAGGAATATTGATTCCCAATTTTCTGAGAAACCGCCACACTGATTTCCAAAGTGGTTGTACAAGTTTGCATTCCCACCTACAGTGTAGGAGCAAATGGCAGTTTATAAAGGTAAGAAGGGAAACCCCGTGTTAGGATGAATTGATTTGTTTTGGTTGGGCATGTTGATTAGGAAGGCCAAAAGGAGGCTTTTGATTGTTGGATTTCAATACTTTGACAGTTGGACCTTGGGGGAGGAAGTGGCCGAATAAGGAAATAGACCTTGGTAGCTAGCTTTAGGAATTTAATCTAATGGTTTTTAGTAAGGGGAAGGGCAAGGCCTGCCAGAGCCATGTTTGTCATGCTTGGGCTGGCTAGAGTCCCTTTACTCTCCCTCACGAGGGGAGAGGGCATCTGGAACCCCTCCCTGCTCCATGCTGGGATTTTTACTTTTCTTAATTTTGTACATGTTTTGTGTGGTACACACAGCTGATGTGAGGTCATGTGTGTAACAGCTGTGTCATGTCCACAGGTCAGCCTTTCACAACTCTCCTTTCTGTCCTCTGGCCCTTATGTTCTTTCTGTCCTCTCATCTGAAACGTTCCCTGAGCCTGTGTGTGTGTGTGTGTGTGTGTGTACGTGTGTATACACGTGTGTTTGTACATGTGTGCATGTGTTTGTATGTGTGTGTGTGTATGGTGTGTTGGGGAGTGATATAGAAGTTTGATCTACAGCTGAGGACTCATGGTTGCTTATTCTCAGCATGCTTATCAGTTCTGAGTCTCTGAATTAACCTGGAACAGGAAGTTTCTCTGATCAA
This sequence comes from Onychomys torridus, assembly GCF_903995425.1. Lineage (NCBI taxonomy): Eukaryota > Metazoa > Chordata > Mammalia > Rodentia > Cricetidae > Onychomys > Onychomys torridus. The sequence continues at coordinate 50,095,681 of NC_050465.1, forward strand.
TGTTGAGAGCAGCACAAATCCATGGAGATAAACACATATATTTAGAAGGGAACCTGACAATATAAACATTTTTAAAAAACAACTTCAACAGGTTCTCCCCTACAGCTTATGGCTTCCTTAGCCATGGATTTTACCATGGTTACAGCTAGGCAGTGAATACAACTAAGTGAACCCCAAAGAGCCATTGATTACCCCAAAAATAGTCTTGGCACTACTGCACTAGAGGAGATATCTTACCTGGCAGGTCATTATTATGGCAATCAGTGTCCAGCGCTAGATAAGACCTTTGATACATTTTCTTTTCCCATAGCCTGCAGAGCACTTTATAGTACTGTGAAATCTAGTCAGCAGGAAGTGAGTTTCTGGTCAGTAACAAACTGAATTCTCCCTGTCCTACAACTGAAGTATGTGGCATCTCAGTGGTAGGGTCTTATCATCTGGCTGTAACAGACAGTCAAGAGTAATTGGCAATAGTTTGTCTTGTTTTGAGGGCCTCAGGGCTCCCCTGACTAATAGTTCATAGGGAAGTAACCTGTGCCTGGCACTGAGATTTTAATTTAATAACCTATCTCTTGTGGGATATCTCTGTTCAAACTCCTTTCTTTTTTAGAATTATGCTTTACTACTTTGCATAAAGCTTTTTCATGTATACTTAGATAGACATTATGACATCTGTCATTTCAAAATTTTCAATTATATTAAAACACCAAGACTATCTGTGCGCAAACTGCCCTCTTCACAAATGTTTTCTCACTTGATAAGTGGAGTTAATTACCTGATTTTACTCCTCTCTAGATAGGAGGTGAGCAATGGTATATACACATCTATAGAAAACACAAGGAAGGAAAATCAGCTTTCTCATGATCCTATCTGGGAGAAGCAATCAAACATTTCAAGAAAGAAGCATGAAAGTACAGTGCTCAGCTCAGGGTACCCTATGAGGATCAGGTTCTTAGATCTGAGGAGCTGAGATATGGGATAAGCTGTATCACATTCTCATTCTAGAGACGTTTAGCTATGGGTGTTGGCAGTCATTCTACACTTGGACAAATCATATATTTGATGGAATAGACTTCTAGACAGCTTCTCTGTGAGGTCATGTAGCTTCCCGAGGCCTGAGATAAAGTTCCTCTGGCAACTCCCTTTTGGAAATAGGTGCTGTGGTGGCTTCCTGTTCTTGATTGTCAATTACATCTGGACTTAACTAAAATCTGAGAGTGGAGGGCACACTGGTGAGGAATTTTGCTTTATTTAAAGTATTTATTTTAATCTGGATCATTGAGGTAGGAAGACACACCTTTAATCTAGGCCATACCTTTTGCTAGAAGCCTATATAATGTCATGGAAGAAGGAAGATTTTGCTCTTTGCATGCTTACTCTTGCCTTGCTAGGAAGTCCATTTCTTCACTGGCATTAGAGCCTACTTATTTAGGATTTCAGTGTCTACAGAAGAGCAGCTCAGACATTTAGCCTGTGGACTGAGCAACTACTGGATTCTTAGACTTTCCTTTCTTCACAGCCAGCCATTGTTAGATTACTTGGCCTGCAGCCTGTAAGTCATTTCAATAAATAAGAGATTTATTCTGTAAGTTCTGTTACTCTAGAGACTTCTGACTAATATAGGTGCCATGGCTCCTTTCTTCTTCTTTTTCCTCAGCCTTGAGGTTGAAGCATTTAGATGCTTGCTGGTCTATAGCAGCATTCACATCAAAACCCTGCTGTTAGATGCAAGCCTCTAAACTGTAGAGGCTGTAGTTGTGAAGTGTTGGGTATGTTTCTAAATGTTCTCTGCTATCTGAGATTCAGCAGCAGTCTCCTAAGCAACAAGCAAATTTCATTCTCCACAAGAGTAATTTCTTGTCAAACTCATCAACATTCTGTGTTGAAGAAAATACAAGTGGTTAACGTAGCGCTGTTCTCAGCCAGGAAGGAACTCCTAGTACCTCATTGCTTTAATACTATATATTGCTTTACTTTGATATAATTATATCATTTCCCCTTTCCCTTTCTCCCTCCAAGCCTTCCTATGTACTCCACTGTTGCTCTCTCTTAAGTCCATGCCTTTTTTCTTTAATTATTCTTACACACACACACACACACACACACACACACACACACACACACCCTAAATAAATAAAAACAATCTGCTCTGTTTAAATTTACTTGTATGTATGTTTTTAAAAACTGACCATTTAGTATTGGGTAACCAATTGGTATGCTCTTCCCTGAGGAAGAGCTATTTCTCCTGCCCACAGCATTCTTTAGTTTCCAGTAGTTCCCTTTCTAGGGTTGAAACCTCGTGAGTTTTCCCTTCCCATTTTAGTATGTCTATTGGTATTGCCATCATTCAGGTCTTGGTTAGGCAGCCATGTTGATGGGACTCCATGGGTGTAGCTTTTCTGACATTTCTAGGAAATACAACAAATCTCCTATTTCTCTAGCTCATGCAACCTTTTTGTCCATTCTTCCAAAACGTTCCCTGAGTTTTAGGTGCAGGACTTGTGTTGTAGAAGTATCAGATGAGATTGGGAACCACATAATTGATCATTTGATTGTTTGTGGCTTTCTATAATTGTCTTTGGAAGCTGCCGGCTATAACCTCCACTTCACCAAACCAGCATAATCCCTAACAACAGTCTAAATATTTATTCTTATACCCCCTGATGAATGTAGTTCTCACTCCTCACACACTGCTCTTATTTAGGTTCAATGCTGTCTTTGAAGACTTAGAAATGTGGAACTTCTGTTACAAATGAAACAACAACTTATGCAGTTCATTTCTCCAGAGCAAACCCTTTAGCTATTGTGCTGGTCTGAATGAAAATGGCCCCCAAAGACTCATAGGGTGTGACATTATTGGAGGTGTGATCTTCTTGGAGTAGGTGTGGCCTTATTGGAGGAAGAGTGTCATGGGGGTGGGCTTTGAGGTTTCAGAAACTCAATCCAGGCCCAGTGGGGTTTTCTCTGTCTGCTACCTATGGACCAGGATGTAGAACTCTCAGCTCCTTCTTCAGCACCATGTCTGCCTGTGTGCCACCATGCTTCCTGCCATGATGACAATGGACTAAACCTCTGAACCTCTCAGCCAGCCCCAACTAAATGTTTTCCTTTATTAGAGTTTCCATGGTCATGGTATCTCATAATAGTGACAAAACCCAACTAAGATAGCTATGTTAATTACTTCTGTATCACCAAAGAACAGATTTCCAAAAGTATACCGTGTTCTTAGAAATAGGGCTTTATTTTTGTGGCTACTCTTTTATGAAGGATTTCTCACCCAGACGTCGTGACACATTCTCGCAGATGGTTTCCTGTAGTGCAGAAATATATTGGGCTATTTCTTTATGTCTTCTCATTTTTCTGTTCATGGACTGAATTAAAAAAAAAAGGAAGATAGGAAGTAAGAATAAAAAGTAAGGGAGGGATGGAGGAGTAGAGGAAGATGAGGAGGGAGAGGGAGGTCACTTTTACAAAAGATGAGTTTTTGTAGAAAAAGTTTGACCAGCATGGGGTCCTAGCTGGTTAGAAGCTAACACTAGATCTTCTCTCTTTTTGATCTGACAAAAATTTAGCAACTTGGGCCATTGTCACCCAGGATAAAAACATTTTAACCCTACACTAAACACTTTTGTAGAGTTAGAGGAGAAACAGAGAATTGTATCTCTGGAGTTTCAGTAATGTGGCTTTCTAACCCTGAGCTTAGTGTGAAGACTACACACCCATAAGAGCCAGCAGAGTTGGCAGCCAGACACAGGAGCCCAAGGGCGTGTCACTGGGTGAGGGATGGCGAGGACACCAGGAGGGTTGAGCTTCACTGCCACCTTGACTGGATTTAGAATCAGCTAGAAGATTAGTGAAGCACACCATGGGTGAGTCCACGAAGCCATTTCTAGATAAGACTCATTGCGAGGTGAAGAACCATCTTGCTTGTGAGTGTCACTATCTCACGGACCCAGAAAGAGTAAAAGGAGAAAAAGGAAAAATCCAGTCAAGTGTCAGAATTCCCCTCTGTTTTCTTGCTGCTCTGTGATGACACAGGGTACCCTGCTTTCTCATTCCCTCTCCACATGATGGACTGAACCCTCTGAAGCCTTGAGATAAAAATAAATATTTCTCTATTTTATAAGATTGTATTTATTACAATGATATAAAGTAGCCAATACCTTCTCCTCAGTGTAAAACAAGCAACACCTAATCTACCAACACTTGTGTCTTTAGCCAACCATTAGGTACTTGTGCAGCACATCACACTCAAAGAAAGGTAGGGGCCCAAGTTCTGTTTGCTAAGGAGAGCTCAATGATGGTTGACAGAATCCCAGGGTTCTGTTTTACTGCATTTACATTCAACTTTTATTTTATGATTTCTTGTAAATTGCTACAAGATTGTAAATAATGTTAAATAAGATTATTTTACACAGTTAACAGTTCATTTTTACATGTGCTTATTTTTGCATGAGTGTGACTTGAGACATTATACAATGTTTCTTTCTTTGCCCAAATGACAGTTTTATTGAGTGTTCATGAATAAGCATTTCATACAGTTGGTAGTGTACCAAAGAATAGTTTATAATGGTAGAATTGCCATGTAGTTAAGGCAATGGCTGTGAATGATTTATCCATTTTCCTGCTAGTATTTAGTGAAAATGAGAGACTGGAAAAATGGTAGGAGATGACTATATTAATAATAAGGACTATCTCCATTGGTCTTACAACATTATTAAGACAAGTTGAGAAAACTTGAGTCTTATTCCCATGAAGAAAATAAACAAATTTAAAAAATGCGAATTTAGAAAATAATTAAAGTCTATGATTTTTCTCACGTGTCATAGAATACACGCAAAATAAACTACGTATGTATTGAAAAAAATTAAAGTGTAAAAGTAGTAGAAAAATTATGAGAAAATCCTTTTTTTAATAATTTTTTTTCTTTATTATTATGTGCTTTAAATTATATACATCAGCCATGGGTTCCCCTGTCCTCCCCGCTCCTGCCTCTACCCCCCTCTTCCCTTCAGCCCCTCCCCTCCATTTCCATGTCCTCCAGGATCAAGGCACCCCTGGGGATTCATTTAAACCTGGTAGATTCAGTACAGGCAGGTCCTGTCACCTCCTTCCAGACTGAGAAAAGTGTCCATGTGTAAGCCCAAGGTTTCAAACAGCCAGCTTATGCACTAAGGACAGATCCTGGTCTCACAGACTGCATGCCTCCCAAACAGATCAAGCTATTCAATGGTCTCACTTATCCAGAGGGCCTGATCCAGCTGGGGGCTCCACAGCCTTTGCTTCATAATTCATGTGCTTCCATTCATTTGGCTATTTGTCCCTGTGCTTTTTGCAATCTTGGATTCAACAATTCACGCTCTTGCAGACTCTCCTCTTTCTCGACAGTTGGACACCTGGAGCTCCACCTGGGGCCTGGCTGAGGATCTCTGCATCCACTTCCATCAGTTATTGGATGAGAGTTCCAAGACGACTGTTAGGGTGTTTGGCCATCTGATCACCAGACTAGGTCAGATCAGGCTTTCTCTCGACCATTTCCAGCAAACTACAGAGGATATATCATTGTGGATTTCTGGGGACCTCTTGAGCACTCTGCCTTTTCATGGTCTCATGTGGTCTTCATTTATCATGGTCTGTTATTCCTCATTCTCCCTTTCTGTTCTTGATCCAGCTGGGATCTCCTGATCCCCTAAGCTTTCTTTCCCTCAAATCTTGCCCTTCATTACTCCCACTGTCGTCCAGGTTGTTCATGTAGATCCCATCCATTTCTCTGTCATTGAATGATCCTTGGGTCTTTCCTAGGGTCCCGTTTTCTAGGTAGCCTCCCTGGAGTTGTGTAGCAGTCTAGTCATCTTTGTTTTACATCTAGTATCCTCCTATGAGTGAGTACATACCGTGTTTGTCCTTCTGAGTCTGGGTTACCTCACTCAGGATTATTTTTTCTAGATCCATCCATTTGCTTGCAAACCTCATGATGTCATTGTTTTTCTCTGCAGTGTAGTATTCCATTGTGTATATGTATCATATTTTCTTTATCCATTCTTCAGTTGAAGGCATCTAGGTTGTTTCCAGGTTCTGGCTATTACAAACAAAGCTGATACGAACATAGCTGAGCAAATGCCCTTGTGGTATGATTGAGCATACCTTGGATATATGCCCAAGAGTGCTATAGCTGTGTCTTTGGGGAGATGGATTCCCAATTTTCTAAGGAAGCACCATATTGATTTCCAAAGTGGCTGTACAAGCTTGCATTCCCACCAGCAGTGGAGGAGAGTTCCCCTTGCTCCACATCCTCTCCAGCATAAGCTGTCTTCTGTGCCTTTGATCTTAGCCATTCTGACAGGAGTAAGGTGGTATCTCAGTGTCGTTTTGATTTGCATTTCCCGGATAATTAGGGATGTTGAGCAATTCCTTAAATGTCTTTCAGCCATTTGAACTTCCTCTGTGGAGAATTCTCTGTTTAGTTCTATAGCCCATTTCTTAATTGGACTATTGGGCATTTTGATGTCTAATTTCTTAAGTTCTTTATATATTGTGGATATCAGTCCTCTGTCAGATGTGGGGTTGGTGAAGACCTTTTCCCATTCTGTAGGCTGTCGCTTTGTCTTGTTGATTGTGTCCTTTGATCTATAAAAGCTTCTCAGTTTCAACAGGTCCCATTGATTGATTGTTTCTCTCAGTGACTGTGCTACTGGTGCTATATTTAGAAAGTGATCTCCGGTGCCAATGCATTCAAGAGTACTTCCTACTTTCTCTACTATGAGGTTCAGAGTAGCTGGATTTATGTTGAGGTCTTTGATCCACTTGGACTTAAGTTTTGTGCACGGTGACAGATATGGATCTATTTGCAGCCTTCTACACATTGACATCCAGTTATGCCAGCACCATTTGATGAAGATGCTTTCTTTTTTCCATTGTACATTTTTGGCTTCTTTGTCAAAAATTATATGTTCAAAGGTGTGCGGGTTAATGTCAGGGTCTTCAATTGGATTCCATTGGTCCACATGTCAGTTTTTATGCCAGTACCAAGCTGTTTTTATTACATTAGCTCTATACTAGAGCTTGAGGTCAGGGATTGTGATGCCTCCAGAGGTTGTTTTATTGTACAGGATTCTTTTGGCTATCCTGGGTTTTTTGTTTTTCCATATGAAGTTGAGTATTATTCTTTCCAGATCTGTGAAGAATTGTGTTGGTAATTTGATGGGGATTGCATTGAATCTGTAGATTGCTTTTGGTAAGATCGCCATTTTTACTATGTTAATCCTGCCTATCCATGAGCATGGGAGCTATTTCCATTTTCTGACATCTTCTTCAATTTCTTTTTTCAGGGACTTAAAGTTCTTGTCATATAGGTCCTTCACATGCTTAGTTAGAGTAACCCCAAGATATTTTATAACATTTGTGGCTATTGTAAAGGGTGATGTATCTCTGATTTCCTTCTCAGTCTGTTTGTCTACTGTATATAGAAGGGCTTCTGATTTTTTTGAGTTGATCTTGTATCCTGCAATGTTGCTGAAGGTTTTTATTAGCTGTATCAGTTCTTGGTTGAATTTTGGGGTCATTCATGTATACTAACATGTCATCTGCAAATAGGGAGAGCTTGACTTCTTCCTTTCCAATTTGTATCCCCTTAATCTCTTTATGTTGTCATATAGCTCTGGCTAGAACTTCAAGTACTATATTGAATAAGTATGGGGAGAGGGGACAGCCTTGCCTTGTTCCTGATTTTAGTGTTATTGCTTTGAGTTTCTCTCTATTTAATTTGATGTTGGCTGTTGGCTTGCTGTAGACTGTCTTTATTATGTTTAGGTATGTTCCCTGTATTCCTGATCGCTCCAAGACCTTTCTGCATCTAGTGAGATGATCATGTGGTTTTTTTCCTTGAGTTTGTTTATATGGTGTATTACATTGACAGACTTTCATATGTTGAACCACCCTTGCATCCCTGGGATGAAGCCTACTTGATCATGGTGGATAATTGTTTTAATGTGTTCTTGGAGTCTGGTAAGAATTTCATATTATGTGAAATTCTCAAAGAAATTGATAAAAGTCCCAAAGGGGGGAGAAAAGAATCACACACCATCTTTTCAGTTTAGCTTGGGTTATCCTGAAGGCTGGACCATCCTAGCTGAATGGAGTTTATGGGAATGTAACAATTGATACAATAGAAAGAAATCTAAGAATTATTTACCCAGTTTTTTTTTTTAATGTTACAAATGAAAAAGTTTTACAAATAACTTCCTTCTTACGTATTGCAATGGCATAATAATCTTTTTTTTTAATTATTAGACAGAGTTTCTCTGTGTAGCTTTGTGCCTTTCCTGGATCTCACTCTGTAGCCCAGGCTGGCCTTGTACTCACAGAGATCTGCCTGCCTCTGCCTCCCCGGTGCTGAGATTAAAGGTGTGCGCCACCAACACCTGGCCTGGCATCATAATCTTATCAATGAGTAAACTGAGCTCACAGAAGTGAGAGACCTGTTGCAGAGGTTGCGGGCTCCCTGCCCACATCCTCCCTGGAACCATCAGGTCTGTGTACACCTGCCATGTGGTTTCCATGCTTGTAATGGCTTGCTTTGCCGACTTCCTCTGGTTACCTGAGTACTGGGGATTTAACTCCTCCAGGGAGCCACACTTATATGAGACAATGTGCACTCTGTGCCTTCATCTCTCTAGTAGAATGAACACCAAGTCCCCCCCCCCCTTTTTTTCTTTTATCAAGTGTCCCAGAGTTCTTTGCAGGATTGTTTTAGTTGCCCAAAGCAGCATCTACTTAATAACACACTCTTTGATGGCTTCCTGACTCTTTCATTCACATTTCTTCACACGTCACAGATGCCCCTGGATTGCTGTTGGTAACTCCTCATTTCCAATATTTTATCCTCAGGTTTTGATTCCAGAGGAACTTAATTTAATAACTCAAGAACATACAACTTGCTTGTATCTAAGCCAGGAATAAAATTCGCAGTTCTGTTGACGAGTGATCTAGAGATTGTGCCTTTAGTCTTATTGCAAAGCAGAGTGCATTTAGAGGGTCCAGGTATGACTGCAAACAAAGATGACCAGACTGCTGCACAACTCCAGGGAGGCTACCTAGAAAACAGGACCGTAGGAAAGACCCAGGGATCACCCAATGACAGAGAAATGGATGAGATCTACATGAACAACCTGGACGACAGTGGGAGTAATGAAGGGCAAGGTTTGAGAGAAAGAAAGCTTAGGGGATCAGGAGATCCCAGCTGGATCAAGAACAGAAAGGGAGAATGAGGAATAACAGACCATGATAAATGAAGACCACATGAGAACAGGAACAGGCAGAGTGCTGGAGAGGTCCCCAGAAATCCACAATGATATATCCTGTGTAGACTGCTGGCAATGGTCGAGGGAAAGCCTGATCTGACCTAGTCTGGTGATCAGATGGCCAAACACCCTAACTGTCGTGCTGGTACTCTCATCCAATAACTGATGGAAGTGGATGCAGAGATCCTCAGCAGGCCCCAGGTGGAGCTCCAGGTGTCCAACTGTTGAGAAAGAGGAGGGTCTGCAAGAGCGTGAATTGTTGAATCCAAGATTGCAAAAAGCACAGGGACAAATAGCCAAATGAATGGAAGAACATGAATTATGAAGCAAAGGCTGTGGAGCCCCCAGCTGGATCAGGCCCTCTGGATAAGTGAGACAATTGAATAGCTTGATCTGCTTGGGAGGCTCCCAGGCTGTGGGACCGGGACCTGTCCTTGGTGCATGAGCTGGCTGTTTGGAACCTTGGGCTTACACAGGGATACTTTGCTCAGCCTGGAAGGAGGGGACTGGACCTGCCTGTACTGAATCCACCAGGTTGAAATGAATCCCCAGAGGAGTCTTGATCCTGAAGGACATGGGAATGGAGGGGAGGGGCTGGGGGGAAGGTAGGGGTGAGGGCAGGAGTGGGGAGGACAGGGGAACCCATGGCTGATGTATAAAATTAAAACACATAATAATAATAAAAAAGTTTTTATTTTATTTTATTTTTTTAAACCAGGGATGATGAGAGGCCTCAGCAGGTAGAAATGCTCTCTGTCCAAACCTGCAGGCTCAGGTTTGGTCTCCAGGACCCATGGTTGAAGGAGAGAACCAACCCAGTGTGGAAGGAGGTAATTAATCCCTGAAAGTTGTCCTCTGACCTCCCCATGTACCCTCCATTAAATATTCTAAATGTTCCTATCAGCAATTAAAGTAATCAAAAACCTATATCTTCTTGGAATTTAATTATTTGAAGTTCACCTAGATTTTGCTCTTCCTGGGCTATTTGAAATCAAAATCCTTCTCCATGCCATTGCTACTGTGGACATCAGCCCTACTGAAGAGCCACGCCATTGCAGCTGCCGTTTGCAGCAGATAAATTGCGATCACATGCTGACATTAATTACATATTTTGCAGTTGGGATAATTAATAAACCCTGTTATTTAGTTTACTTTGTGTTTATCAAACACAGTTTTTGTCAGGCCACTTCAAAATGTGATGTTATAGAATATTCCTGTTTTGCTATTTTTCTCCGTAATTATTTTCAGCTTATGTGTAACCAAAATTTTATAAAATTGGAAATGTAAATTCTTTTATGAAATTATTACATTTTCTGCTTCATTTTTGTGTGTGTGCACATATGAGTGCATGTGTGTGCATGTGTGCCACAGAATGTATGTGGAGGTCAAAAGGTCTTTCCTTCCACCATGTGGGTTCAAAGGTTCAAACTAAGATAACCAGACTTGGCGATGTGCACCTTCAATCCCTTTAATCATTGAACCATCTCATGGGCTCTCATCTGTCCACTAAATGGCTGTTCTCTCAGATACATGGCTGACATAGATTTCTCTCCATTCTGTAAGTTGGTTTGCTAATTAGTTTGCTAGTCTCTTTCTTTGCTGTGGAGAGCTTTTTAATTACCTGGGGGACCAGTTGTTAATTCTTGCTGTTGTTTTCTGAGTTGCTATGCCTTTTTTCAGAATATCCTTATATGCCAATGTCTTGAAGTGCTTTGCATACATTTTCTTCTGGTAGTTTTCATGTTTCCATCTTCCTTTATGGTCTTTGATCTCTTCTGAATTTTGTACTTGTTTTATTCCGCACATAGATGGTCAGGTTTCTCAGAGCCATTTGTTGAAGAGATTATCTTTTCTCCAGTGTGTAGCTTTTGGCATCTTTGTAAACAACCATGTGGTTGTTGTTTATTTATGGGCCCACAGTTGTATCCCACCGGTATGTGTGTCTGTTTTTCTACCAGCGCCATGCTGGTTTTGTTACGATGGCTTTCCTGTATAACTTGAAATCAGGTGTGATGATACTTCCAGCATTGTCCCTTCTTAGGTTGGTTTTGGCAGTTCAGAGTCATTTTGGCTTCTATATGAAGTTCAGCATTGTTTCTTCTAGTTGTATTATGAATGCTGTTGGATTTTGATGGGGATCATGTTGGTTCTAGGGTTTGCCTTTTAATAGATTTTCTCACAAGTTTAATTGGGATGATAGAAAATATGAAAGTCTGTCTTTTAGTGTCTTCTTCAATATCTTTCTTTAGTGTTTTGACGTTTTCATTGTATAGGTCTTGACCTTTAGGTTTATTACTAGACTTTTTTGAGTTTATTGTGACTGGGATAATTTTCCCAGTTTTTTTTTTTGTGATTATGCTCATTATTGATATTTAGTACATTTATTCTGTTTTTGGATGTAGGGTCTTACTTTGTAGCCTAGGCTCATGTGGGACTTACAACTTGCATCCCAAGTTGGCCTCAAACTCGTGATGATTCTCCTGCCTCATCCCTGCTTCATTGAGAACAAAGGCATGAGCCCTCACATCTCATTTCCAGTTTTGAATTTTCTTCCTGCTACTTTGCTAAAAGTGTTTGTCAGAGCTAAGAACTTTCCGGTAGAATATTTAGAATCCCTTAAGTTTAGGATCATGTCATCTACATGCACGGATAGTTTGATTTCTTTCCTTCTGATTTTTACCCCTTTTATCTTGTTTTATTGCCTTGTCTAGGAACTCAAGTACAATATTGAATAAGGCTAGAAACAGTAGAAACTTTTGTCTCATGCCTAGCTCAAGAGAAAACACTTGTGTTTTCTTCCCATTTAGTAGTGGGTTGACTGTAGGTTTATGGTATATAACATTCCTTACTATTTAAGATTTTTTTGTCTTTTAAAAATTGCATATATATATGTGTATGTCTCTGTGTGGGCATGTGTGCATGTATCTATAGATGTCTGTAGAATTCAGGAAAGGGTATTAGATCCTCTGGCGCTTGAGTTACAGTGTAAGCTGCCTATGTGGATGCTGGAAACTGAAATGGGGTCCTTTGGAAAAACAGTATGCATGCCTAACCACTGAGATATCTCTCCAGCCTCAATGTTTATTATCTTGAAGTACATCACTGGTCTTTGCAAGGCTTTTTATCATGATAGGACGTTCAACTTTGTCAAAGACCTTTCATATATTAATTGGGATGGATGATTATGTGATTTCTGTCTCTGAGTTGTATTGCCTCTTTGAATTTCATATGTTGAGGTATTTGTATGTCCCAGGAAGGAGAACAAAAAGATTGTGGTGGTGGATCATATTTTAAATGTGTTGTTGAATTAAGCTTGCAAACCTTTTATTGAGAATTTGTAAAAATTTTATATTCATTGGGGGAAATGGATAGATGTTTCTCTTTGTTGTTGTTGTTGTTGTTGTGTGTTCTTATCTGGTTTGGTATCAGAGTAATTTTGGTAATTTTGTCATGGTAGCATTCCTTCCCTTCCTGCTTTATGGATAATTTTGTGTTAGTTCTTAAAGGTCTGGTAGAATTCAGCAAGAAATACATTTGGTCCTGGAAACTCTTTAGTATTGCTTCTGTTACATTTCTGTCTCTGTCTCAATTTCTCTCTTTCCCTCCCTCCCTTCCTCTGTGTAACTGTTGCACACACAAACACATGCACGCTCATACACACATACCAATAATTCATATATGTCTAGGAATTTATCCATTTCCCCTAGGTTTTCCAAGGTTTTGGAATTTGAATTTTCCTGGCAACCTGCTGTAATGGTCCCCCTTGTTAGCTCAGTTCTTATTAATTCAGATCTTGCATGTACTTAGTTTGGTCAACAATTTGCCAATCCTTCTCATCTTTGTGTTGATCTTCAAGTCTCCATTTTATAAGTCCTGCTCTGCTTCTTACTTCTTTTTTTAGTTTTGAGTTTGGATGTTCTTGTTGTTTAAGACCTTGAAGTGACAAGTTATTAGACTTATATCTGATTTTCATAGCTGTAACCTTCCTTAAGAACTGAGGTATGCGAAAGATTTTGGTACATTTTTTTTTTTACCATGATTTAAAGAACAAAGTCCTTCCTTCCTTCCTTTCTTCCTTTCTTTCTTTCTTTCTTTCTTTCTTTCTTTCTTTCTTTCTTTCTTTCTTTCTTTCTTTCTTTCTTTTTTTAAAAGAGTTACTTTTATAATTTTGTTGGTGTGTGTGTGTGTGTGTGTGTGTGTGTGTGTGTGTGTGTGTGTGTGTTTGTGAATGCCTTGTCTGTACAGTGTATTAGTTCCCCAAACCCGGAGTTATAGATGTGAGTTGCCTGATATGGGTGCTGGGAACCAAGTTCAGGTCTCCTGGGCCCCTGGAAGAGCAGCAAATGCTATTAATCAATCTCTCAATCCCTGGAAGTCCTTTCTGACACATTATTTCTATTATTGGAAGTTATTTGTCCAGATTAGAGTCAATTAATGAGAAAAAAATCTGTTTAACAAAGGCAGCAATCTCATGAGACTCAGGGAGTGGAAAGAGGCTCGAAGAACTAGGGAGACCTTGATAGATCCTCTAGAACTGTTTTCTCTCATTCGGTACTTATTCTTTCTAATTTACAATTTTCAAATTATGTTCTATGACTTTAACTTGCATCTGAAAAATTTCGGTTAAAATTTCTTCTCATCAGATAGAGCTTACCTTTCAGTTTGCTTCTGTTATGGTCCTCAGTAACTAACTTACCTAGAAACTTAGATCCTTCATTTCAGAACGTGCTCACTTAAGTTATCTCAAGACAAATATACTGGTGGTGTGCAACTGAGAAGACATGGCTCATTGAGATTAAACAAGATGCTCAGGGTCATGTAGTGAGTGGCAGACTGGGAATGGACTTCGAGTTGGGGTCCTTTCTTATATTGCCTTACATGCAGCTCCTCCAAAGGTCTGGCCACTTATTTGTTCCTCTTAAAGACTTATTTATTTATTTACTCACTTATTTATTTATTTATCTATCTATCTATCTATCTATCTATCTATTTATTTATTTATTTATTTATTTATTTATTTATTTATTTTACTAGATTCTGCTTAGAAGTAGAAGCTCTCAGTGAGGACAGCCTATGTCTCTTGACAACCTGTTCCTGGCATTTGTCTTTTGCTTTATTCATTATCTTGGTCAAAAGTTTAGCACATTTTGTAGTCTCCTTGTTTCCCTCAGTGTGCTGTTTTATTTTCAGAGCAATAGTTAGCCATTGTGTTGTTGGACATGTGGAGTAACAAGATGTTGGATCTTGGGTGCTTTGGTCTTGAGTGTCTGACCTCTTTTAAAGCTTTTCTGACAACATATTGGTGGACATCATCTTATTCAGAGAGAACTGAGAACTTTCAGATCCTGCCAGCTCTTTTAGGCTCTAAACTGCAGAGGCATAGTGATATCTGCCATTCCAAGAATATTCTCTACTCTGTTTTACTTCAAACAAGTTGAGATTGACATCTACAATGCACCCATGAACAGACTTGCATTTCCTCTCTCCAGTGCTTCTTGGTCTTTAGCAACAATGCTCCTTAACCAAAAGCAGGTAGACTGCCTGGTCAGAACACCTTGCTTCATGGAAAATCTTGTTTGCCATTCCTACCACTGATGAGGACCACACAACCCTTCTATTCTTCAAACAAGAGCATCAGCAGCTCTTCCTGACTGTTTGCTTCTTTTAGAGCATAGAAAGTTGGGATTCATCATCCACTTCAATGAATTTCTGACAGCTGGTGTCTGGGAAGAGGATCTTCAACTTTGTTTTGGCACAGCCGACCACCTAGGGGGTGCTACAGAACAACAACAACAATCAACAGCAATATTAAAACTTACGTGTTTGATGTCTGAGCTTCAAGAAGGAAGAACTGGGGATATTTTAGGCAAACTTGATTACTGAGTGTTGACAAAATAGGGATTTATGTACCAATTAAATCTGCTATCCTGTTAAGTCATATTTGCATAGGTCACATATTTTCTCTGATTTTGTTTGGATAGGGAATTGTGCAGGGTGGCTACCCACCAACCCCACAGTTCCCCAGAGTTTTCTTGAGTGAGAGCAACAGGAAATATTAGACAGAAGGATTGTGGAGATAAACAGATAGAAAATACAGGATAGCCTTGAGAGGGCCTGGAACCTATTCCAAGGAGCCCTGACTGTCTCTGCCCCAGGATATTTATAGAAATGCCAAGGGGTGGAGCAAAAGACCTCCCACCAGCACAGCCAAGTGCAGACCATCTCAGACACCCGCACTCAGGCCCATGGTCCAATCATCCTCTCTATGCAGACCTGCTGGGTAAAGCCATGAAGAACCTGAAAACGGGCTCCCACAGAATTGGAGACCAGGCCAACACAAAGAGATGGTTAAACAGCTTCAGTTTCCTCTTTTCGTGTCATAGTCATTTAACATAGTGTCATCTGTAGTGTAACATGGTTGGGTTGCAAATATCCCCAAACCAGATTAGTCAGAGCAGACTTGATGTTGAGGGCTCAGTGTAGCAAGGTTAACATGTCAGAGGAAAAGTCTTTGAAAGGCTTATTCCTCTATTACACATAATTATAATGCTATTCCCAGATTCTACAACTCCTTGTTATTTCTCTACTATAATAAATTATCTTCATGAGTGGCAAACTAGGTCACATTATACTAGGTTCTGTTTCCTCTTCCCCTGGAAAATAATTGCATTTTTTATTAATCATAATTGCACAAATATGTCATTGGACTAATCTTATTTTAGCATCTTTAAAATTAATGTATTCTACAGTTTATCTTTTTCTCATGATGGATGGTTCTGACTCTTTGGGAACTCATTAAAGTATTGGGAAAAAACACTCTGAAATCCATGCCAGTGGCAAGTTCTGCACACTAATGTCCTCAGACATTAAGATAAATCTATCCTTGGTATTATTTTAAAATTTATCTGCTTATTTCTATTCAAGAAGCAGGTACAAACAGGTAAGTCGCACATAGTGGTTAATCCACATTGGCCCTGTATGACAAGCAACATCACTGGAACTTTAGTCAACTGATTGGTGCCTTGATGCTCATCACTACTCAGCTACTAAGAGTCCTTGGAGGGAGTATTTCTTATAATACTGAATAAAACCTTCTCTCTGAGAACCTTGGGGTATCTCCTTCATCCTACTAATCACTGGGGTTCATGGTGTGGTGTCTCCTGTTTCTCGATACTTGGTATTTAAGGATACTGCTTCTCCTTATTCTGAGGATGCCTCCTTATACTCTGTGCTAACCGTCACTGCATTGCAGTAGGTGGGCACCAATTCCTGCTTCATTTGTGTTTGTTTCAACTAATACTGGGTGGGAGTAACAGAAATGTAGCATTGGTTGAAAGAGTGTTTGAGGGATAAGTGTGTGTATAGTTGATTAGGGGGAGAACTTTCAGCAAAAGAATGTTACATGTTGCTTATATGAAATTAGTTAATGTAGGTCAATAAAACTATCAACTTTGTGGTTACCATTATATAGAGGCTAAAACTCTACAAGATTACACATTGTAATGTCTGAATACTAATAGACAAGGATTATAAAAGTCAAACACTGTAAGATTTCCTCAGGGATTAAGTGAATATAGTCTCAGGATGGCATCCAAAGTGTATGTCACTTATCTTTTGTATTAATTTCCCATTCCAAAAGACTCTGTGAATATTAAAGAAAGTATCTGTGGATCTGCTTCTTCCTTGGGATCTTTAGTGCATTGGTCCATGAGTGTAGAAGGAGCAGAAGAGGGGAACAGGGTTTGGATGGCTGTGGGTATGATGGAGACAACCCTCCAGGAGATGACTTAAGTCAATCAGCTCAGCTTTATTCCAGAGTATAGGCAATATATAGGATTGGGAAGCCTGGGGACAAACTCTAATTTGCATTAAGTGGCATGCTCCTATTATAGGCTTGGTATATGGCAGCAGGGTCTTATAGCAGAGCTCCCAGTACAAGTCTTAGTTACCATATGTGCAGCAGGGGGAAATCTAGCAGAAAACTGTGCCAAGGGTAATGCTAGAGATAAATCAGGCATTCAGGCTTAGAGACTGCTTTCAGATAAGGTCCTAGGTCTCAGATAAGGGTAGGTAGAGAGCAGGAAGTCTTGCTGCAGAGGCAGTCCCCATGTATCAGAGCTTTTGGAGAAATTATATATAATAGACTGGAACCTCTGACCAGCAAGGCTTCCCAACAATATTTGAAAAGATAGAAAAGAGAAATGGAAGTGGAAAGGGAACTTCTTGGGAAGAAGGTGTTCAGTAGGAGTAGAAGGCAGACGAGAGGCAAAGGTAATGTTAGTCAATGTGATCCAAATATTTTATTTATAGGTCTGAAACTACAGAAGAATCATTAAAAAAACCTTACAGAATAAAGGACAGTTACCTAAAAAAGAAAGCAAGAATCAGGTCACAAGAGTATTCTCAAAAGCAATATTAGGAAATAAAAAACCTGTACAAATATCTCTGGAAAACACCGAAAGGAGGTGAATGTAAATGCGCAATGTTTCCCACAGATGATCACTCAAATATGAGGATATGTTGAAAATATCTTCAAGTACAAGGCCTCAAAAAATACTGCTCAAGTACATTTTGAGGAAGTATTTCAATAGACAAAAAGTGTAGAGTGCTTTATTTTCTTAATTTGTTTATTTAATGGTGTGTGTGTGTGTGTGTGTGTGTGTGCGCGTGTGCACTTCTGTCATGGTGTACCTGTAGAAGTTAGAGGACAATTCGTGAGAGTTCTCTCCTTCCACTATGTGAATCATAAAGATTGAGCTCAGGTTATCAGATGTGGCAGTGAGTGCCATTACCTGATTAGTCACCCCATTTGTCCAAAATCTAGGATACATTAAAAGAAAGTTCATAATCATCTAAAGAGCAAAGACATACAAAGACACAGATGTGAATGAATACACAGCCTAAGTACAACATCGATATTATGATTACTAGGTTTAAAAGGTTGTACATGAGTATGTAGATACCACTTTCTGGCAACAGTGTAGGGAATATTTTGTGTGGGGGCAATCCATTATGTCCCCCACACAGATATAAGCTACTCCATTTATGCAGCAGAATATACCTTTGACCCATTTTTAGCAGCTGTGGCCTTGGCACCTGGTTTTAGTTCTTCTGTTACATCCACTAACCTAAAGCCTCTAGTACACTGTGAACTCAGCCACTGTATATTCAATTAATTTCACTATAATGTTTAAGGCAAGATTTAAAAAAATCCTTTAATGTCATAAGAATGTACTAGTAAAATTGCTTTTGAAATTATTGCATAGTAGTTTATGGGCCTAGGACTTTGTAATTTTGACAAGAAGCCCCAGAAATTTGGAATGTTGTTTACTGATGTTTTGAGAAACACAATTTAGGACCTAACTTATGAGGCAGTTTTTATTTTCAGTGTGTTATAGGATTAGTGGTATCTTAACTAATTTTTATTTATGTAGGACAATATGGGACATATAGAAGATATAGTTCATTAGTTCTTATTTAATTATTTTACACCCCAACCGCATTTTCTTTTCTCTCCTTCCCCCCTTAGTTCCTCTCCTTGCCTCCCCTCTGCCACCTGTCCCCAATCCACTCCTCCATTGTGTCTATTCAGAAAGGGGCAGGTCTCCCATGGATATCAACGAAATATGGCATATCAAGTTGCAGTAAGACTAAGCACCTCCCCACTACTAAGGCTGAACAAAGCAACCCAGTATGAGGATAAGAGTCCCCAAAGCTGGCAAGAGTCAGAGACAGCCCCTGCTCCCACTGTTAGGAGTCCCACAAACATATCAAGCCACACAACTGTCACATATATGCAGAGGACCTAGGTCAGTCCCATGTAGGTTCCCTGGTTGTCAGTTCAGTCTCTGGGAGCTCCCATGAGCCCAGGTTAGTTGATTCTGTGGGTTTTCTTGTGGTGTCCTTGACCCCTCTGGCTCCTAGAATCCTTCCTCCCTCTCTTCAGCAGGATTCCCAGAGCTCCACCTAACATTGGTGGTGAATCATAGGAATTTAGTCCAATAGCAACTGAAACATATCACTTTTCTAATTAAGAAATGTTTTAGGTTCCTTTCCTTGCCAAGGACGGAGTAAGAAGTAGGCTAAGGATGCTATGAAGGCACTTTGCTGAGAAACTGAAAGTGTTGTGTAGCCCAAGAAGGTCTGTCTGTTAGACAAAGGATAGACACAACCCTTAGAGTTGGAGGAAGCAGGTCCCACGATAGAATCCAACTCCTCCCTGTTCCTGTTTGCACATCCTAAGAAGCGATTATGAAACCCTGCTCCAGCTGTGGAGATAAAGCCTCGATTTAAAAAGTAACAGACTGTCTCAGTAATGGAGCAGCAGGAGGCCTCCACCAACAGACAGTGGTGGGATCAGTGTTTCTGTCTACTACAGTTATACTCACTGCTTAACTGAAACTTGTTTTTTTAAAAAGAAATAATTCTTCTTTCTTTTGCTTTAAAGTAGATTGGATGAGCTCATTACATAGTCTTCCATCTGTTCTTTACATGAAACTTGGTGTTGGCTTTAGCCATTCCCTAAATCATATTATGTAAAAACCTGGGCTGATTGCCTTGGAGATTGTCCCAGGAGGACTATTTAGTAGGTGTCTATGAAAAAAGATGAGTAGACATTCCACTCCTCAGAATGACTTCATGTGTGAGGGCATTTTTGTTCCATTAAAATATGGGAAAACTCCTTTGAGGTCTAAGATCATACCTACAGTCATCAGCCATTTATTATCATAATAACATAGCAAACAACTACAAATGGTCACTGATATACAATGAACATTTATTGCTCATGCATCCTAGGATCGATCTGCTTAATTCCATGGGAGTTAGCTGAGTTGTCTTGCATACCTAAGGTTGGGCTGACTAGAGACTGATCTAGGTTGATTGCTATGGAGTGAATTGCATCCCCCTCAAATTTCAAAAATTGAGGTCTTAATTGTTAATACCTCAGAATACAACTTTATTTGGCAATAGAGTTATTATAGTTGTAATTACTTAAGATGGGATCATTCAGATGTATCCTGATTCCCTCATAGTGAGGGCTAAGGATGCAGCTAAGTGGTAAAGCACTTGGCCAACATTGACAAGGTCCTCTCTTCTGTCATTCAATGATTAGTCTATAATTACAATGTAAATTGTTATATTTCATTCTTTTCTATCTCTCACCTATATTAAGCAACATCTATTTTTGCAGCAGTACTTATCTACATTTTTGAAATGCTAGTAGTTTCTTTGTGTGTGTGTGTGTGTGTGTGTGTGTGTGTGTGTGTGTGTGTGTGTGTACATGTGGAGCCAGAGATTAACCTTAATTGCCATTCCTTTTAGTGAAGAGGGTTATGCTTCTTGTTGGATGGTGGCAGTGGTGAGGCTCAGCTCATCCAGTCATTTCTGCAGAGATTGGCCCTCTCCTGGCATGGAGAGGAGTTATTTCTGCCTTCACACTTGAACTGAAGTCTTTCTTCTCCCTGGGTATCAAGCTCCTGGCCTTCAGACTGGAATCATGGCATTTGCATTTCTGTTCTTCAGATTACTAACTTACCTTGAAGAGCTGAGGACTCAGCCTCTTTCTTCTTAGGAGACATTTCCTTCTACTTAAATATCCCCAGACACTGTCCCATTAGTTCTGTTGCCTTGGAGAATCTCAATTTGGATCTTAAGCTTCATAGCAATTCACAATAGAAACTTTTATTATAGGCATATGATGGCTAGTCACTGTTCAAAGTTTTTCAAAGTGATGTGTGACTCAGACAACCTGAACTGGATCTAACCACAAAGCCTCTTCCTGTGGTCTGACTTTTATGGTATAAGACTTGTGATTGAGTCTTCTAATTCATCAATAGCCCTGTGGAATAATTATCATCACCATGTCATTTTATCAATTAGAAAGTTGAGGGACAGAGACATAAATGGCTTTTCTCCAGTAACATATGGACAAAAAAACCACACAAGCCAAAATGATCTAAATTTGTGAGATGCTTTTTTTTGAAATACTATACTGTAATGCCTTTCAACAAAAACTAAAATTTGTAAGTGAGAGAACCTCATTTTGAGTCAGCTTAATGGGCAAAACCATAATCAGATTGGAAAAACAAGGATTAAGACCTTTTAAAGTAATAAACCATGTTTCAATGCTCCTCTTGGAAAACGCACAACATGCAAGTAAAATGTTCTCTAATTGAACACTTGTATGTAGAAAATGCCATTGCATAAGACTGAATTCATGTCACAGACTATATAAGTTTTTACTATTTTTATTGAGTAGAGAAACTCTAAACTTTTTAAAAATGATTTTTGTTGAAAGGCCTGTCAATAGAAGAAATATTTATAATACCTAGTCTTCAGAGATCATGCTCAAAGAATTATTGCCCTGGTGCTCATCCAGTCTTTTCAGGTCTTTTCTGGTTAAGACTGGGATGGTCTTGTTACATAACATGCTTAGTGAACTATAATCCATATTCCATGTAACTCACTCTTCTGGTGTTCACAATTTAGTACAGCTAGTGTGTTCATAGCATGTACAACTGTCACTGCTCTAATTTTAGAACACTTGCATTACCTGCAAAGAGACCCTGCGCATATTGGTGTCATTCTTTATTTACCCTTTAGTCTTTAAATAAGCACTTATAATTTAAGGTTAATATATTGGCATTGCTTTAGCTGCACTGTATAAATTTTGTTTTATTGTGATTTTTTTAATTTATTGAAACCTATTTTATAATTTGTTTTGTGAATTTATCATCCTATTTATTATTTATTTAGGAACTTATTGTTCATTTTCACATATACATGATTTTTCCCCAAGTTTTCATCTGTTACTGGGGTCTATTTTAATTTCATTGTGATTATAAAATACACTTTGCCTGATGCTAATCCTTTAAAATTTACTAATGTGTGTTTTATAGCCCAACACATGATCTGTTTAGGGTAATATTTCGTGACACTCTTAAGAAGAATGGTGTACTCAGTGTTGTTTGGTGGAGTATCCTACTGTATCTAAGTGACTTCACAGTTCATTTAGGTATCACTTATCTAAGGTTATTCTGTTTATCTGCTCTCTTTGTTATTGTATAACTGTCCATTTCTCCTCCACTCCTAAGTATTGGAGTATTTTGGTGCATTGTGGTTTGTGTTTAAATGCATCTATGTTTATAGTGCATAAATACTGTTTCTTCCTGATAGATTAATCTTTTTATCATTATAGAATGCCCCTTACTTGTTGCCTTAAAGCTTGTTGGATATTAGCATAGTCATTCCAGTTCTCTTTGGATTGTAGTCTCATGGCATATATTTTCCTAACCTTTGACTTCAAATCTATTTGCATTTAATGTGTGTGCCTTGAGATAGTATACCATTTCATATACTTCACAAGGACTTTTTTTGGTTAACAATGTCCCATAAGATCTTAAGACTTAGTGACACTGTAACCATCTTAGTTTGCCAAAGTACAATGTATGGTGTTCTAAAATAATAAAATTGCCTTCTGACATATTCTCAAAATGTATATTTGCTGCTAAGTGGTACATGAGAAAATTTAAACATTTTATTTATTTATTATTTTTATATGTATGGGGTTTTGCCTGTGTGTTATCTGTGTACCATGGGCACACAGTGCCTACAGAGGGCAGGAGAGGGTGCCAGATGTCCAGGACTGGAGTTACAGATGGTTGTGAGCTGCCATGTGGGTGCTGGGATTTGAACCTGAGTTCTCTATGAAAACAGCAAATGCCCTTAACTGCTGATGCATCTCTCTAGCTCCATCCCATTTTGGCTTCCACAGTCCCAGGCTGTCTGCACCTCCCATCTCCAGCCCACCAGCCCTGAGACTCCTTTGTCCTGAGGCCCGAGGTCTTTCCATTGCCTCACATCACCTGGGCTAAGGTGCTTCCCTGCTCCTACGAGCCGTAGCTTCTATTCAGCAGGAAACCCAGCTCAGTCAGGTGGCTTGGACCACTTCTAGCATATTTATTTGTTTCTTTGGGTTATACTTTCCAGTTTTTTAAAAAATTTTCTTGACTCAATGTTGTTGTGTATGACAAAAGACAGTGGACTCTGAAAGTCTTCCTGCAACTGGATTTGTAAGGTAGAAGACCACTACCAATTAGCTCAGCATAAGATTTGGGTGGCGTTTCACAACTTCATGCTATACCAACTTGTTTTTGTTGTTCTTTGTTTTGAGTTCCCAAATGAGTGAATATATTTGGATCCTATCAGTGTGCCAAGCCAAGTGGGCAGAAGCTGGTCCTTCTGTCAGCCTTTGGAGATCTGAGGTCTTAGGTACATGGTCTATGTCTTTCTCCCTTCAGGAAGACTCTGGAAGTTCAAATTTTTCATCTACTCACCCTGTGTTGTCAACAAGCATGTTAGTGACTGTCTACCTGGTCTACTGTTCCTGATCTAGCTGGAATTCAGGTGTCTAGGGTATCTTGGGTCTTGTCTGAATACAGACTAGCAATGCAGAATTCAGTTCTTTGTGTAGTTGCTAGAAACTTTGTGGCAGTGGATATGTGGTTGGATCTTTTCTCTTCTCAGGAAACTGTGGGTTTTGGTCTACTGCCTGTGGAGGTAGACTGGTGAGTTCCAGGTGAAACTGCTGTCATTGGTCTCCAGTGGCTAGAATCTGCCTCATCCTCCTGTTCCTCGGGGAGGGAGCCTGACTTCTGAATAGCCTACAGAAAAGTTGGTGAATTTGATACACGGACTATTTCCTTTCTGAGAGCAAAGCTAGGGCCTAGTAGTTTTCTTTATGACTATCTTTTACTGTGTGGAGAGTGGGCATTTGGTGATAGGGCATCTCAGATTACCCCATCAGGTTTGGTATGGCTAATTTCACCCCTGGAATCTCTCAGCTACTTTCTGGATTTTACATACAGGGGAACATCTGTGTTATAATGCAATCCCCTTTCTTCAATGCAGGGTTGATACCATGATTCCCTGTTGACCACAAATATGCAGCAGAGAGACTGGATGTGAAGCTTTGTGTGTCTCCTTCTCTTACAGTCCTGCCTGATAACCAACAACAATGAACAGACCACTGATTAACTGCACTCAGTTGTTTCTGAAGAAACACTCCACCAAGCCCTTTGAGGAACAGTAATTTTACATTTATCATCTTATTTATTTTTGTTTTCCAAAGCACTGTAGAAATTAGTTGAAAGTTCCATAGCTTGCTAAATCCTAAGGGAGTTAGCATATAAAAGCATGACTCATGAGGTTCGAGTGGGTGAGAAACAAATAGCTAAAAATTGATAGACTTTGTGTTTGAATTGAAAACACTTGGAAGTGAGTCGTGTTTCTGGAAAGCATGAGATTTCTACAGAGAAATCATTCATTTAATGATTTTAATCTGATTTGTGGTTTATGTTCACAGTTCCTTGTTTTCTTTCATTCTTTTATCGAAACCGAGAAGACTAGTTCTTCGTATATGAATGCATCAAGTCTGTATGCCGATACCAGGATATTTTCCCCCAGGGTTGGGAGATAGGAATTCCACCCTGAGTGACCTCAGTGCTTGATTATTACTTGTCCTGATTCAAGCAATGGGAAATAGTATGCTTCCCAAAGAACAAAACTGCATGTTAGTGGTCAGCACCTTAGAGAGGCTTGGCATTCAAGAGTGGGCTAATCAGAGCTACAAACAAATGCCACAAACAAACACAAAACCCCAAGCAATCAACCAAATATAAAACTCCCTAAAAGCAGCAAACAGCCACTCCCTCAAACCCACACACTCTCTAAAGCCTGTGAAGTGGTAAGTTAGCTACAATAAAGCAAAATTCCAGGGATTAAACTGGAATGGCTGTTACTTGCTGTGGATATGGCACTGTGTAAATAAAGTTCTGATTGGCCAGTGGCCAGGCAGGAAGTATAGGCGGGACAAGAGAGTAGAGAATTCTGGGAAGTAGAAGACTGGAGGGAGACACCGCCTACTGCCGCCATGAAAAGCAACATGTAAAGACACTGGTAAGCCACAAGCCATGTGGCAAAGTATAGACTAACAGAAATGGGTTAATTTAAGATAGAAAAGGTAGATAACAAGCAGCCTGCCACGGCCATACAGTTTGTAAGCAATATAAGTTTTTGTGTGCTTTCTTGGTTGGGTCTGAGCGACTGTGGGACTGGTGGGTAAAAGAGATTTGTCCTGACTGGGCCAGTAACTACAGTTACTGACCAGGAATCATCATACACCTTGTGGATGAAAGACTATTTATGATATTTAAAGGGTTGATTAGATTATTCCTCTTCTGTCTGAGTACCCCTAAAATCAAAGGATATTATTATTAATACAGTATGGATCTATCTATCTATCTATCTATCTATCTATCTATCTACTTATTGATGTGGCCTTAAGCTTCCAAGAATAGCTGGCTGATGTACTGCTCCCAACCCCTTTGCAGGCTCATACATAGCTGCTTAGTGTTTTTTTTCCTCTTTCACTAATATCCCCCAGGTGCTCCATTTCAGAAACACCCCACATACCTTCTCAGTCTGCGGAGATCATTTTGAATAATGCCACTGCGGCTCATGAGATTGGCACTGCACACCCTGATCAGTCAGATTTAGAGGAATTTTGAAACTGATGAATAGCCCAATCAGCACCAATGAAATCATATCGTTGTTGACTTCTCTTGAAACTGTCTTGAAAGTGGCATTTTCTTTCCACCAACATGGTGCTGCTGATAGAATGTACACCTGGAGCTGCAGCGTCCTCCCTGGGAAGGAAGCCAGCATACAGTGTGGTGCAGAGGCCACTTTTCTGCAGTAGTATTTCCTGCTTAAATACTTATGTTGCCATTCTTCCAGCCTTGTTGACCTCAGCACTACTCATTTTGTGGTTAGAAATTTTAAAGGGTTGGGAACAGCTTTTTAATTAGTTGTAAACAAAGGAATTGTGACTATAATAACCACTCTGTGAGTTTCTTTGAAGGTTTTACTCAGCTATTTGGCTGGATTAAGTTGGTTTTATGTCACACATCTCTTGTTCTCCTCCAGAGACCAGAGGGCTATGTCAGTCATGTTCTCACTACAAAGGCAGAGGTGCTAGTGTGCAGGCCTGAACTGAACTTGCAAATGCATTGCAAGTCCTTGCTTCTATCACACCTGGTGACGTCTTGTTGGTCAAAGCAGGTGGTATGACTCTGCAGACATCAGAGATCAGAAAGGTCTTTCCCATTCTTTGTGAGAAGGTGCTACATATTTACATGACGAAAGTGTAAAGGCAGAAAAGAGTCAAAATATTTATATAATCTGCCACGCACAATGAGACCAAGAAATAGGATTTCGTTAAACCTCATGCTGTTCTTAGGCACAGCAAATAGGACAGCTTAGAGTGGTGATTCTCAGCCAGGGGCTTAAAATTACAAGACAAGAGACAGACAGACCTCTGTTAGTTCATGGACAGCCTGGTCTACATAATGAGTTTCAGGCCAGGCAGGACTACACAGTATGATATAGTTGCAAACACAACAAAACAGGATAAAACTTCAAAGCCTTGGGGATGGATGCGTAGATCAGTGGTGGAGCACTTGCTTAGTATATACAAGTCCCTGGGCTCAACCCCAGAGTCACAGAACAGCAACCAACCAAGTCTTAAACCCTAGTTTCCCAGAGATTTTAATTTAATGGAGTCTAGGTCCTGTTAAGAAACACTCACTAGTGGTGGTTTTAATGTGTCCCCCAAAGTTCATGTATGGAAACATAATGTCCAGCATCACAGTGTTGGGAGGTGGGGCCCAATGGCAGTTGATTGGGTCACTAGTATAAAGGCCCTAGCAATGGATTAATGTCCCCGTGGAGGGTGTGGGCTTCTTATGAGAGTACATTGGCTATAAGGAACATGCTCTTGCTATCTCAGTGTCTGTCTCATGTGCCTTCTGCTGTGGATGACACAACATGAAGGTCCTCAGCATATCCCAGTATCACGCTCTTCAGTTTCCCAGGGACTAGACTTCTGAGCCAAATGAAACCCTGCTACATAGAAATTATCCAACCTGAGATATTTTAACAACATAAACAGACTCTGAGACATAGTCAACTATTGGGCTTCTTCCTATTTGGCATTTTCTTTTTTTCCAGAGTGAAATGGGGAAAAGAACAGACCAAAAAAAAAAATAGAAAAGTAGCCCTTAAAAACCAATCTACAGACAAGTTTTTATGTAGTCTTCTGTGCTCAGAGCTGGAGAAATAGTTGGAGGTTTTAGAGATACAGACTAATGATATAATGACACTGTGCAAAGTGCTACAAAGCAGGAGTACAGGACACTATGCAGATGTAAAAACAGAGACCTGTTTCACCTGTAAAGCTGTGACCAGTCAGGCCGAAAACTGGCAGAGGTATGAAGAGAAAATCAAAATGGAAAAGTCAGAGGGATGGCTCTCTCTTGTTATCAAGTCTTTCTTCTGGAATGTTTTCATGTCATCACTATTAGCCAGCCTGTCTTCAATAGGGGACACACAGCAGGAGTAATTTCTTAGAACTGTGTGATCTGGGCTGCTAGTAATGCCTATGATTAGGTCATGAGTTGGTATCTGGGCAATCTGTCAGATTTAGCTACCTGGTTGATCTTAATTGACTCCAGCCCTCTAGGGGGCAAGAGCATTTGTGTCAGAATGTCTGCCACCTGCTCTGCATTATGCACAATTACACGATCTAAAGCTGACTGCGCTGGTGACAAGGGCAGTCAGAAGTTATAATCTTTCAATCTGAGGTAGGATTATAATTCTTTCATTTGCAAGCCTGCTCTTTCTGGTTGACCTTCTGTCAAGTGGAATATAAACTCTACTGAAAATGAATGACTATCCGCAAAGTCAGCTGGAACAATGCATCTCCCATGACGTCCTGCTTCATAAAATTATTGTGTGAATTCTATGTAGTTGTTCAGTATTCCATCAAGTCTATAGCAGATTTGAATTCATAGAAATGAGTTTATTGCCTTACTGATTCATTAGAGGTATTGAGAGTGATTTAGTCTCTGAATTTTCAAGTACTTTACCTGCTGAAAGCATTTGAAAAATTAAAATTCAAGATGGAAAGATGCTGGTATTTTCAATTTTGTCTAATCAGTGGCCAGAAAATATATAGAACTCCATTAATGACTGGCCTAAGCGTTAAATTAACTTTTTTCATATTAATTCTGTTGCCTATATGAAGCCATTCCCCATTTAAGTTTTCAATTTCATCATCAAGCTGCTGCATATACCAAATACAAGATTTAAATTTGATGGATTAGTTTTACAATTGATTTGGAATAAGTTACTAGAAATCTAGGATTCTCTTTTAAAATTGAAAATAGATTGTTCTCTTACACAATGCATCCCACCCACTTTCTACACCCACTTCTATCTGCTGCCAGAGGAATCCTTCCTGATGATGACTGGACAAGGCACCCATCTATGAGTACAGCAGAGTATCATTAAGAATAATTTCATTGATTTTTTTTTTGCCTGTTGTGTTTGGTGTTTGGTTCACACCTAGGTCTCTGGGCTATCCAGTGTCTCTCTGGTTCCTGGCCATCCAGGTAGTGTAGGGCAGGGGATCTCTCTCATGGCATGGGACTCAAGTTAAACCAAACATTGGTTGGCCACTCCCACAAGTTTTGTGCCACCTTGCCCCCCCCCCCCTCCCGCCAAGGGTTTTGTAGCTGGATTGGTAGGTTAGTTTCTCCACTCAGAGCCTGCAGAGTACTTTCTCATGCCAGAGAATAGAATGGGTGGTGGTAGTAAAAATATATATACAGGCACCATATCGACCTCTCTATGTTGAACGAGCTGAGTTGATGTTGCTCTCGGAAATAGGCCCTCACTGTCAGTTTTCAGAGAGTGAACTTCTGTCCTAGCATCAGCCCGGGTTGTGTGGGGCTCTCCACGGGACTTCCTCGGCCAATAACTCAACTGAATGTAACCCAGTCCCACCACTGGAAGACTTGTCTGGCTACAAAAGTTGGTCAGTTCAGACTGCATATCCTCCATTACTAGGAGTCCTCTCCAGGGTAAATCTTGTAGATTCCAGGAGTTGTCCACTGCACTATGTTTACACTCTGACACCCAAATCCCTCCCAATTCCAGCTGTCTCTCCCCATACTCTCTCCACCCTTTCCCATGCCCCATCTGATCCCACATTCCCCCAGTCCAATTGCAGAATCCATTCTATTTTCTCTTCCTAGGGAGATCCATGCTTCCCCCCTATAGCCCTCCTCTTTACCTAGTCTCTATGTATCTGTGGATTGTAGCTTGATCATCATTTTCTTAATAGCTATTATTTACTTATAAGTGAATACATATCATATTTGTCTTGCTGAATCTGGGTTACCTCACTCAGGATGATTTTTTTTCTAGTTGCAGCCATTTGCCTGCAAATTTCATGATTTTTTTTAACAGCTGTGTAAATATACCAGATTTTTTTTTAAAATCCATTCTTCAGTTGAGGGACATATAGGTTGCTTCCAGTTTCTAGCTAATATGAATAAAGCATCAATGAACATGGTTGAACAAGTGTCCCTTGTGGTTGGATGGAATATCTTTTGGGTATGTGCCCAAGAGTGATATAGCTGGGTCTTGAGGAAGATCGATTCTCAACTTTCTGAGGAACTGCTATATTGATTTTTATTGTGGCTATGTAAGTTTGCATTCTCACTGGCAATGGATGAGTGCTGCCCTTGCTACATATCCTCATCCGCATGAATTGTCACTTGTGTTATTGATCTTAGCCATTGTGCGTTGTGGGGT
Organism: Onychomys torridus; assembly: GCF_903995425.1. Lineage (NCBI taxonomy): Eukaryota > Metazoa > Chordata > Mammalia > Rodentia > Cricetidae > Onychomys > Onychomys torridus. The sequence continues at coordinate 50,125,698 of NC_050465.1, forward strand.
AATCTTTTTGTACACTGTGAAGATGTGTGTTTGCCAATGTGCCTTTTGATTGGTTTAATAAAGAGCTGAATGGCCAATAGTTAGGCAGGAGAGACTAGGTGGAACTTCTGGGAAGAGAGGGAAATTCAGGGTTAGAATCTAATACTTGAGGAGATGCCAGCAAGTCAGACATACAGAATGGAGGAGAGGTTAAAAAAAAAAAAACATGTGTCAGAACAATGTGGCAGAACATAGATTAATAGAAACAGGTTAATTTAAGTTATAAGAGCTAGGTGGGAACAAGCCTAAGCTAAAGGCCAAGTTTTCATAATTAAGAAATAGTCTCTGATCATTATTTACAGGCTGGCAGTTCCAAAGAAAGTTCAATAAGAAATCCTGCTAAAATTGTGACAGGTATAAGATGGAATCTCAGACTTGTTTTGATTTGCATTTTCCTGATGGCTAAGTGTGTTGAACATTTCTTTAAGTGTTTCTCAGACATTTGGGATTTTCTGTTGAGAATTCTGTTAAGACATGTACTCCGTTTCTAAAACTGTATTATTATTTTTTAAATATCTAGTTTCTTGAGTTCTTTATATATTTTGGATATTAGACCTCTATCAGATATGAAGTTGTTAAAAAATTTTCCCATCTGTAGACTGCCATTTTGTCCTGTTGACAGTGTCCATTGCCTTTATGAGGTCCTGTTTATTAATTGTTGATCTTAGTTTCTGCGCTATTAGTGTTCTATTTAGGAAGTGTCTTGCGCCAATACTTTCAAGGCTGTTTTCCACTTTCTCTTCTATCAGATTCTGTGTGTCTGGTTTTTTTTTTTTTTTTTTTTTTGAGTTCTTTGATCCACTTGGACTTGAGTTTTGTGTAGGGTGATAAATATGTGTCTATTTACATTCTTCTACATGCAGACATCCAATTTTACCAGCATCAATGATGTTTTCTTTTTTTTTTTTTCCAGTGTGTATTTTTGGTTTCATTATCAAAAATCAGGATTCCATGTGTGTGTGAATTTATGTTTGTGTCTTCAGTTCATTTCCATTGATCAGCATGTCTATTGTTATGCCAGTACCATGTGCTTTTTAAACTTTTTATTTGTTGCTTCATTGATTCTTTGCATTGTTCTTTGTGTTTATATTTTATTGATTTTTAACTCTCTGTTTGATTATTTCCTGCTGTGTATTACTCTTGGGTGTGTTTGCTTCTTTTTGTTCTAGAGTTTTCAGGTGTGCTGTTAAGTCACTAGTATGGAATCTCTCTAAATTCTTTATGAAGGCACTTATTGCTATGAACTTTTCTCTTAGCACTGCTTTTATTGTGTCCCATAAGTTTGGATATGTTGTGCATTCATTTTCATTCAATTCCAGGAAGTCTTTATTTTCTCCTTTTCTTCCTTTCCTGACCCAGTGGTAATTTGGTAGAGAGTTGTTCAGTTTCCATGAGTTTGCAGGCCCTCTGTTGTAGTTGAAATCCAGCTTTAATCTATGGTGGGATGGTAGGATGCAGGGGGTTATTGCAATTTTCTTGTATCTGCTAAAACTTACCTTGTGACTAAGTATGTGGTCAGTTTAGGAGAATGTTCTATGGGGTGCTGAGTAGAAAGTGTTTGTGTTTGGGTAAATGTTTTATAGATATTTGTTAGCTCTATTTGAAGCATAACATCTGTTAGCTCCAGTATTTCTCTTTAGTTTTTTGTCTGGATGATCTGCCCATTAATGAGAGTAGGATATTCAAGTCTCCCATTATCAATGTGTGAGGGTCAATGTGTGATTTAACCTTTTGTAGTGTTTCCTTTATAAATGTGGGTGTCCTTGTGTGTGGTGGTGTTGTGTTCCTCAAAATATTGTGCACTCTAATAAACTTATCTGGCGTCAGCGAACAGAAAAGCCACAAAATTAAACATAGAGGTTAGACAGTGGTAGCACACGCCTTTAATCCTAGCATTCCAGAGACAGAGATCCTCTTGGATCTCTGTGAGTTCAAGGCCACACTGGAAACAGCCAAGCATGGTGACTCATGCCTTTAATCCCAGGAAGTGATGGCAGAAAGCAGAAAGGTATAAGGCATGAGGACGAGGAACTCGAGATGGTTAAGCTTTTAGGCTTTGGAGCAGCAGTTCAGCTGAGATGCATTTGGATGAGGACACAGAGGCTTCCAATCTGAGGAAACAGTATCAGCTGAGGAATTGTCAAGGTGAGGTAGCTGTGGCTTGTTCTGTTTCTCTGATCTTCCAGTGTTCACCCAAATACCTGGCATCAGGTTTGATTTTATTAATAAGACCTTTTAAGATTCATGCTATACTTGTGTTTGGGGTATAGGTGTTGAGAACTGAGATGTCATCTTGATGGATTTTTTCCTTTTATGATTATGAATTGTTCTTCACCATTTCTTTTGATTAATTTTGATTTGAAGTCTATATTGATAGATATTAGAATAGCTATACCAGATTTCTTCTTGGAGCCATTTGCTTGGAAAATCTTTTTCTAACCCTTTACTCTGAAGTAATGTCTGTCTTTGATGTTGAGTTTTTTTTTTTTTTATGCAGCAGAAGAATGGATCTGGTTCTCATATCCATTTTGTTAGTCTGTATCTTTTTATTGGGGAATTGCATCCATTGATATTGAGGGATATCAATGACCAATAATTGTTAATTCCTGTTTGTTGTATTTGTTGATGGTGGCTGTGTGTGTGTGTGTGTGTGTGTGTGTGTGTGTGTGTGTGTGTGTGTGATGTGTGTGTGTTTTCCTTTTTTGGGTTATGCTGTTGCAAGGTTTTTATTTATTACCTGTGTTTTTGAGGTTTTAGTTAACCTTCTTGGGTTGGAGTTTTTCTTCTTGTACTTTATGTAGGACTGGATTTGTGGATAGATATTGCTTAGATTTTACTTTATCATAGAATATCTTTTTTTGCCACTTATGATGATTGAAAGTTTTGCTGGGTATAGCAGTCTAGGCTGGCATCTGTGGTCTCTTAGAGTCTGCAGCACTCTAAGATATTCAGGCCCTTCTAACTTTTAGAGTCTCTGTTGAGAAGTTGGGTGTAGTACTAGCAGGTCTGCCCTTATATGTTTTTTGGCCTTTTTCTCTTGCAACTTTTAATATTCTTTCTTTGTTCTGCATGTTTATTGTTTTGATTATTATATGGTGAGGGGTCTTTCTTTTCTGGTCCAATCTATTTGTTGTTCTGTAAGTTTCTTGTGCCTTTATAAGCACATCCTTCTTTAGGTTAGGAAAATTTCTGCTATGATATTGTTGAAATATTTTCTGGGCCTTTGATTTGGGATTCTTCTCTTCCAAGTTCTGCTGCCTACTGGGGCTGGAACATGGTCCCCTTCTTCAATTATATCTTCACCAGCTTTCTGTCCTTCACTGCCTAAGCTTGGCTGTCCTGAAACTGGATCTCTAGACCAGGCTGGCCTCAGACTCAGAGATCTGCCAGCCTCTGCCTTCCCAGTGCTGGGATTAAAGGCATGTGCCACCATACCAGGTTCTAAACTTTTCTTTAGTTCGTTTTCACAAGTTAGAAACTTAGCTGTGGGGTCTTGCCCCGAGGAAACCACTCCCTTTATTCCATTTCTAAACCTATTTATTTCCTTGAACACAGGACTTAGTTCCATGCCACTTCCGGGTGCTCCTTTTCTCCTTAAATTTTACATTTTGTAATTTACCCTGCTCAGCTTGCTCCTTTTCATTATAATTTTCATTAGAATTACCACTAGTAACCACATGACAGAGTCTATACCAGGCTGTTTTGAGATTTCCTCTGCAAAGGGAATTAATCCAAAACTCTTCACTTTAGCCTCAGGCAAACTTTTCAGACAAGGTCAAAAAGCAGCCACTTTCATCACCAAAATATTATAAGAACAATCTCTTGGCAACATACTAAAATTTTCTCCTCTGTAACCTCTTGAGCCAGCTTCCCACAGTTCATCAATCACACTCAGCATTTCTGTCTTCCATGCTCCTACTTGGATGGTCCATTAAGCAGTGCTTAAAGCATTCCACTATTTTCCTAACCCAAGATACCAAAGTCCAAATTCCTCCAAACAAAAGCATGATCAGGCCTATCACAACAATACTCCACTCCAGCTTCCAACTTCTGTCCTACTTAGGATTTCTATTGCTTTTGAAAAAATGAATGAATAAATTAAAACCAGTCCCCAGTGTATCCAGAAATTTTTCCAGTCCTTCCTTGCCCAGCAGTCGGGATGAATCTCTCCCACCCATGGTCTCATAGCCACTTATAAAATAATTACACAGAGTCTTATATTAATTACAAACTCTATGGACTATGTCTTCAGCTTCTTGCTAGCTAGCTCTTTCATCTTAAATTAACCCATTCCCATTAATCTGTATGTTACCATGTGGCTGTGGTGTTACCATTCTGGTGGTATCTTGTTGCTCTTTCAGCAGTGGCTGGTGTCTCCCCTGACTCCATCATTCTTCTTTCTTTATCTCTGCTTGGATTCCCCACCTGGCTGTAGGCTTTCTTACCACAGGCCAAAACAGCTTTATTTATTACCCAATAGTAGCCACACATATTCACAGCATACAGAAAGACATCCCACAGCACCCTAGGGTAAAGGTCAACTACTGAACTGTCATTTTTACTTGCTGGGAAAATGAAAATCAATTTTCTCCAATGGAGTTATACTGGTTCTATCAACCACTCCAGCACAAGCCTCAGGAGTAGTTGACCAAAATATAATGGATTCTGCAGTGTATGTATGTGTGTGTGTGTGTGTGTGTGTGTGTGTGTGTGTGTGTGTGTGTGTATGTTTATTTGGCTACAGTTTGGTAATTTTTTTGTTTTCTGTTTGGTTGTTGTTTTATTTTGTTTTCTTATTGTATTGGCTTTTTGGCTTTTTTTTTTTTTGAAGGAAAAAGTTGTGTGGATAGGGAGGGGCAGACGATCTGGAAGGATTTGGGAAATGGGAAGAATATGATCAAAATATGTTTAAATTTAAAAATAGTCTTAAATAATAAAAATATAAAAACCACACATGCACATGAATTATCTCACAGTTTCTGTGAATCAGGAAACCAAAGATAGCTTAGGGGGTCCTCTGCCTAGGGCCTCCACCAGGCTGGAGCTAAAGGCTGTCTGGGATTTGGCTTCTTACCTGAAGGGTAAGCCTCCTTTCCTGTTGATGTGGCAGAATGCTTTTTTGTTTTTTATTTTTTATAGAAGTCAGGGAAGTTTGTTTCTCATAAAAATATTCTATTTAATTGGCAAAGATTAATTATGTATATTTATTTGAGATATGTTGTGATAATTTTATTTATATTCACATTATAGAATGATTCAACCCAGCTAATTAGTATATCTATCACTTTGACAATTTCTTTTTTTAATTGTTCTGCTCAGTGTTAGACACACACAGAGGTGTGCTTTTATAGTGATTTTAAACCCAGTCAAATTGACATAGGAATTAACCTCTCACCTTTGAATAAATTATTTTTTCATTTGAAATTTAATATAAAAAGTTAAAAATATCCTACATGTTATTTACTGTATGTCCTAATTTATAAGTTCATGTGTGAAGGTATTTGGAGAAGGGACTTTAGAAGATTGTTTGTATTTGATTAGTACATTATTCCTCAAGATGAAATTGGTTGCAGACAGCCCAGTACATCTAAATTTTCAGAATTCTGAAAAAGTAAATGTCTTTGTTGAAACCACTTCATCTGTAATACTTTGTTATGGGAGCCTGAATTAACAAACATGGTCTAACTTACTCACTGTGCTCTATAGTGTGGTCAGTAACACATCAAGGATTACTGGGTAGATTCTTTGGGGCACTATTCATGCATATTTTTAGGGTGTTACATATCAAGAGCCTATCTCTAAAGGTTTAGTGGAGAAATAATTTAGTTATTCATCATTGCATTGGTGTTTGAAGGAAATAATGGATCATGTCAATAGCCAGTTGTTTTATGAAAGTAATGCCCTTTACACTCAAAAATTACATATTTGTAAATTGCTGTTTTGCCCCCCCCCCCATACTGTGTTATTCATCCATTCATAGTACGTTTTGGTGATCACTTTCTGCTGTCACACACACACACACACACACACACACACACACACACACAATTACACAGTCATTTGTATTTGAGGACTAGAATAGAGAGCAAAAGCTAAAGTAGATATTTGTGTGTGTATATCTATCTATCTATCTATCTATCTATCTATCTATCTATCTATCTACATTTTTTTGAGACAAGGTCTCACTGGGTAGCCCTGGCTGGCCTGAAACTCAGCACACAAGACTGGCCTGGCCCTCACAGAGATACGTCTGCTTTTGCTTCCTGAGTGTTGGGATCAAAGGCATGCGCCACTGTGCCTGGACTTAAAGATAGATATTTCAAAATAGCGAATACATATATTTTATCTAAAGTATAGAATGAACTACAGCAGATATGGACAGTGATGGACAAAATGATTGGGATCCTGGAGCAACTTAAAATAAGGAGGAAATAACTGGCTATATGGCAAGTTGAAAACCAAGACCTGATCATAGTGTTTGTCAGGTAGAGGTTATAGACACTTGTAGTACTGACATCTGCATCCCAAGACATAAGTAGACATGATGCTGACGGATGAGTTCAAGAGAGAACAGACAAAGTGTTGGTTAAGCAGCGGTGTACGTGGCTGTCATGCCCATGGATGTTGCGGTGGTGGAAGAATCGTGAGCTATGGTTACCTTTCTAGAGCTTTATTGGGAGAAAGAGACAGAGACAGAGACAGACAGAGAAGAGAGAGAGAGACAGAGTGACTGCATGGAGGGAAGAGAATACAGAAGGAGAGAGTGTGGAAAGAGAGAGCACAGAGAGGGCATGCCCGCTTTTTAGGCTGGGATGCTGTCGCAGGCTGGTAAAAGGACATAACTCTTACATCAAGAGCAAGTAGAGAAAAATGATCTGAGGATTTTGTTGTTGTTGTTGTGTTTGTTGCTTCAAATAGGGTAGAGAAAGGTTGGAAAGGGCTATGGCTGTCCAGGAAGATTTTCATTTTTTTTTAAGCTAAGGGACATCATGTAGTGTATGTGTGTATTGAAAGCAATAACAGAGAATAAATAAAGAATGATGGAAAAGTAAGAAGAGAGAAGAGTAGAAAGCACTATGCCTAGGCTCATGAGTTTCTTTCGAGTCAATGTAGTAAAAACTTTTATGTGGCTGTACATGTTGGACCACTTGGTTTAGATTGATGTCAAACATCAAAACTCATTTTTATAAAGCAGACAGATGTAATTTTGCAGTCTGGTGAACATCTTTACACAGGACTGGTTTAGTGTAATCATATTTTTGTGAATCTGAAGGAGGAATGAATGTATGGCTTTCATCCATTATACTTCTTGTATTTGTTCTCTTTCTTAATTGAGTCTTTAGTATTTTCTGCGGGATAATACATTCAAATTGTCCTTTGGAGTCTTCTAGTATATTCACTGTATATTTGTTTTCTCATAGTAAGAACAAAATATCATATACTGTTATAAATTAGAGAGGTGTATTTTGGCACACTGTCCTGGCCCAAAGTCGAGTGCTAGTGATGATCTTCCTGCTGGTCTAGTCTGACTTGGTGGGATTCTGAGGGTGCTGCATGATGAAAGGCAGGGAACATTCTGTGCATATCTTCTGCCTTTTCCTTTTCATGATGCTAACAGCATTCAACCATGGAGGCTCCATGCTAGTGACTATGGTGATATTTCATTTGTGCTGAAATGTGATTTTATTTGTATGTTAATAAATAAAGTTTCCTGGGGGTCAGAGCTAATAGCAAGCCATTTAGCAGAAGTCTGGCAGTGGTAGCAAACACCCTTAATCCCGATCACATGGCAGACAAAGTCTCTGTGTTCAAGGACACAGCCAGCATGGAGACACACGCCTTTAATCCCAGTACCAACCACAGAGACCTGGAGGTCTGTATAGACAGGCAGTGATGAGGAAGTCATGTGGTTGGATTTAGAACCAATGAGAAGGCAGAAAAGAAAGACAATAAAAATGTCACACAGGAGAAGGTCTCTTTCTCAGGGGAAGGATGGCAGCAACTGATAAGCTAAAGGCTATTCGCTAGTACTCTGACCTCTTGGGCTTTTAACTCGTTATTTGGCTCTGTGTTTCTTATTTAGTAAGACTGTATAGAATCTCATCTACAAGTGACTATCTAATTGTAGTCATCTCTTAAAATTCTGACCTCTAAACTCCATAATTGAATTAAGCTTCCATACTTTGAATACCTAATAATGAGTCTAAACTTCATACTGGGGAGGCATCTATGTTGAAGGGATCAAGTGTACATATACTCATCACCCTTCCAGCATTGTGGGGTGAGATCCTGTCAGCTTTAAGAGTTCCTGAAGCCATCCAATTTTCCTTTGCTCCTCTCACTGGCCAGAGTTAGTCCTTATTGTTCAATACCATTGAGAAGAAGGAAGAGTGAGGAGGACACTAAGTTTGGGTTGGGAAAAGGATACAGTTTTTAATCTCATGAGTAATATTCTTTTCAGTGAAATGATAAAGGCCAGCTAGGCATGAGAGGAAAGAGTTTTAGATTATCATACAGATATACCAGTACTCATTCAGGGCTTTTGCTATTTGACCACAAATGTCAAGAGACACCTGGAAATCCATTCTTATACCCGTGTGAGAAGGAAGGACCCTGAACCCTCTTAGGTCAGTGTGAATGTGCCAAGGCAGTGCTCAATGTCCACATGTTTGTGGTCATTCATTAGAGAACAATAATCATGTTCATTTTCCTGCAGACACGGTCAGTTGCTCAGTTGTAGTTACAGCAGACTAGACAGCTATTTGAGTGCAACCATTTTTTTCTTTTCTTTTTTAACCATCTAAGTATGCTAGAGGTGGGGTTCAAAATTAGGAGTAAATACTAAAAAGAGAATTTGGTGGTGAACCAAGAATAAGAAAGAAAAACGAAAACAGTGATATCATTGCCAGGGCTTTGTGTCAAGTGGAGATTAAGAAACAGGAATACCTGCCAGGCACCAAGTGGCTCCAGCAGGCAGAAGACAACCACAGGCCTGCCTGGTGCCAAGCGGCCCTGGTGGCTGGGCCTCACTGTGATGAACAGGTATGTGGTGGAGAAGTAGGAGAGAAGGAGAAGTGGAGTGGTGCCCGAGCTGAACTGAAGACCCGAAGGCGGTACGGAACAGTACTCTCTCCCTCTATCCTTTCCATCCCCAGTCTGATCCCTCCTGTTCCCATCCCTAGGAAGAGAGTTTTATCAAGCATGTTCTACTTACTTCTGTGGGTCCTGCCTAGAACCAGCACAGAATGGAGGACACTTTGGTCTATGCACCATATCGAAGACATGCCACCATTCTCTGCTTCTTGGGCTCTCATTCGCTGATTTTTAGGAATTAACTATCTCTACGTGGGAGTATTACACAATTCCTGTTAAGCACAAACAGACTGGAGTTCTACCCACACTTGCTGTGGTTAGAATGACCTACTGCTCAGTTCAGGAGGACAGATGATGTGGGCAGATAAATGGGAGGTTAAGACATAAAGATTTTGCTCCTTTTGAAATTTCTTCCCTTTATTTAGTTTTGTGTGTGTGTGTGCACATGAGTATGTATGTGTATGAGTGTATATGTGTGTGTATTAAAATATCACAGCACACACATGGAGGTCAAAGGACAGCTTTCAGGAGTCAGTTCTCTCCTTCTGTGGTGGGTTCTAGTGGTTGAACTCAGATCCTTAAGCTTGGCAGCTAGTGCCCTTATGAGTGGAGTAGGCATCTTAACTACATGCAGCTCCTTCCAAATCTCTTCTAACTTCAGGTCTTCTTGGAGAACTCTTTATCAATCATTCTATCAATGGCCAAATAATTTGCTACTCTCAGAAATCAGTAGTTTGTCTTCCAAGGCAATTTGTACTTAAGAAATAGTCATGTAGTCTTGAATAGAGGGTGGAGATAGGGATCAGGGTAAATGATGTCCTTGGTATATTAGGAATTCTGAAATAAAAACCCAGAGATAAGAATATGCAAAGTGGAAAGCCAGAGAAACATTAATAGCATGTGTAATTTCTGAATAATGAAGAGTATGTAAATTAGTATAAGGAGTTTTTTTTTTTTTTTTTTTTTTTTTTTTAAGACAGTTGATCAGTAACACTGACTGATGACAGTGGCTTCCATGTAGTTGGTGCTAGCAGGTAAGCTTACAGAAATGTTGGTACCAGGGACTAGGTTATTGCTGGGTAAGGCCTGACCAGGCATTTGTTTGAAGGAATATGGACCTTGGGACTCTGGATTAGAAAAGTAGTTGAACATTTTAAGTGCTGCTTAATGGGCAATATAAGTAAAAGCATGGAAGATAGTGGTACTCAATATGATTTGATGAACTGTGGGGGACTTGCTCAAAAGCTTTCAGAGGAGAAGAATGTTAGGATGTGGCCTCGAGACTGATCTTGTGATATTTTGATCAAGAATGTGGCTGCTTTTTGCCCTTGTCTGAAGAGTCTGCCCAAGGCTAAATTGAAGAGTTTTGGATTAATTCCATTGGCAGAAGAAATCTCAAAATGCCTACTATAGACTCTGTCATGTGGTTACTAGTGTTTGTGCTTATAAAGATTTATAACAAAAAGGATCAAGCCGAGCAGGGTAAATTATAAAATGAAAATTTTGAGTAGAAAAAGAGCACCAGGAAGTGGAATGAAGCTAAGTCCTATGGTCAAGGCGACAAACAGATTAAGAAATGGAATACAGGGAGTGGTGATCTCATGTAAGATCCCACCCAGCTAAGTTTCTAACTTTTGAAAAAAAAACTAAGGAAAAGATTAGAACCTGGTGTGGTGGGGCGCATCTTTAATCCCAGCACCGGGAAGGCAGAGGCTGGTGGATCTCTGAGTTTGAGGCCAGCCTGGTCTAAAGATCCAGTTTCAGGACAGCCAAGTTTAGGCAGTGATGAAAAGAAAGTTGGCGAAGATGTAATTGAATGAGGGGGCCATGTTCCAGCCCCAGCAAGCAGCAGAACTTGTCAGCTCCAACCACGTGATTCTGGCTTTAAAGTTAAGGATAGAAGAAACAAATTATGGTATTTGCCTCTGCACTAAAGAAAGCAACTGAGGCCAGGCATATGTCAGTGGTGTCCCTAAAAGGAGGCCTAGTAGAGAGGTCATTGCATGAAGCTGTGAAATTGAAGCCTGGATTGCCTTGGAGACCCCAAGATGTTAGCCATGCCAGTGTCTAGGGATACCTGCTGAGGAGAGCTACTAATAGGGAGTAGAACCAGCCCAGGAGAAAGAAATGTGTTGCTATCAACAAAGCTGAACAGAGTTGGAGATCTGAAGAGCATTTTTGACATCAGACATGAAGATGCAGAGTTTGGAGTTTGCCCAGCTGGCTTTGGTCCAGTATTTCCTCACTATGCTCCCTTCCCTATGTTTTGGAATATTATGTATATCCTATGCCATTATAGGTTGGAAGTATGTGATCTGCCTTTGATTTTGATTTTTACAGGTGATTATAGCTAAGAGATTGCATGAATCTCAGAAGAGACTTTGAACTTTGGATTTTAAAATATTGTTGAGACTGTAATGGACTATGGGGACTTTTGAAGTTGGACTAAATGAATTTTGCATTATGATATTGCTATAAGCTAGTAGAGGCCAGGGAGTGGAATGTGGTAGTTTGAATATAATTGGTCCCCATTATTTCAGAAGGAGTGGCTCTATTATGAGGTGTGGCTTTGTGGGGGTGGGTATGGCTTTGTTGAAGGAAGTGTGTCATTGTGGGGGTGGGCTTTGAGGTTTCTTATGCTCATAATACTGCCCAGTGTCTCAGTTGACTTCCTGTTGCCTGCAAGATGTAGCACTCTCAGCTCCAGCACCACATCTGCCTGCATGCCACCATGCTCCCTGCCATGATGATAATGGACTTAAACTCTGAAACTGTGAGCAAGCCACCAAAATTAAATGTTTTCCTTTATAAGAGTTGCTGTGGTCATGGTGTCTCTTTCTCTTCACAGCAATAGAAACCCTAAGACAAAATGTTGGAAGGAAGTTTGAATTTTTGTGGTTTATGGGCAATAGTGTTCTGGGACTGCTGATAATATCTATGGGGACTTTATGTAGTAAAAGTGGTCCTTCTTCAAAATACTTTTTAGCTCTGACCAGACTCTTCTGATACTTACGATCAGTGTTCTAGAATTCTATGGTACCCTACTAATCCAGAATCCTTGATTGGGTGGTTGTCCACTCAACTGTAGTCTTGTTCCATAATTCAGTATAGAGACAAGGTTAGTCTTGAGGATCTGTTCTGCAGACAAGATAAAGAAGTTGTCATCTAGAGACTTCTTTACTGATAGAAATGATAAATTAGAGGATAGAAATCCTTTTACTACTTATGCTTCCTACTCACTTCAGTGCATAGATGGGATAATAGGATCCACTACAGCCAGTTTAGCATCATGAAGACCACAAAAGATGCACACACCCAGAGTTCTAATGTTGTTGAGACACTGAATAATTTAAAGTCTCTAAATTTCTATAAAAAATAAATAATATCTTTTTTTGAGCATATGACACTGTTAGTTGTAGCAGGAATCTTAAAGAGTCTTATCAATAAAAACAAACCCAGGGCCTGGTATTGGGATGGATGCTGGAAGATCAGAGAAGCAGAACAAGCCTCAGCTACCTCACCTTGCCATTTCCTCAGCTGATCCTGTTTCTTTAGAAAGGAACCCTCTGAGTCCTTATCCAAATGGATTTCAGCTGAACTGTGCTGCTCAAAGCCTAAATGCTTAACCAGGCAGTAGTTCCTCATCCTCACGCCTTAAATACCTTTCTGCCTCCTGCCATTACTTTCCTGGGATTAAAGGTGTGAGTTACCATGTTTGGCTGTATCCTTGAACACACAGAGATCCAGGTATATCTCTGCCTCTGGAATGCTAGGATTAAAGGCGTGTGCTACCACTGCCTACCCTCTATGTTTAATATTGTGGTGGTTCTGTTCTCTGACCCCAGATAAGCTTATTAGGGTGCACCATATTTTGGGGAACATAAAACCACCACAGTTAGTTATGATTAAAAGTAACAAAGCTTATGTTGCTATCCATTACCAAGACTTGTATGAAAACCTTTGATAATATATTTGGTAAATGTGCCCATTATTGGTAATAACAAGATAATATAAAGAAACAGAGTGATCCAGTCATCTGTTGAAGGACCTTCAGGCTGTTTCTATTTCTGGCTACTTTGAATAAGGCAGGTATGAACATTGCTGAGCGTACCTGTGAAGTAGGTTGTCTTTTGAGTGTATACCAAGGAGTCTTATGGGGAATTTATTTTTAGTTTTTTGATGATTCTCCATACTAATTTCCTGAGTGGCTGCACCAATTTGCATGCCAACCACCAGTGAATACGGGCTCCTTGTTTCCCACAACTTCACCAACCAGCATCTCTTGTCAGTTATTTTGCTGATCTTTGTTTTAATTTGCGTTTTCCTGATTGCTAAGGATAATGAACTTTTTTGAGGTATTTTTTAGCCATTTTTTTTATGTCTTCTATAGAGAATTCTTCATTTAGATTCCCTAGCCTATATTTTAATCGATCATTTGTTTTCTTAATTCTATGGTTTTTTTTTTGTTGTTGTTTTGAGGCAAGGTCTCTCTATGTAGCCCCAGATGTCCTAGAACTTGCTATGTAGACCAAGATGGCCCCAAACTCACAGAGGTCCACCTGTCTCTGCCTCCCAAGTGCTAGGATTAAAGGTGTGTGCCACCACCACTCAGCTTCATCTTGAGTTCTTTATATATTCTGGATATTAATCCTTTGTCAGATGTATAGTTGGAAAGATTACTTCCCATTCTGTGAATTTCTTCTTAAGCCGTATAGTTGATTTCTTAGCTTTTCGGACACTTTTTAATTTTATGAAGTCCCTGTTGTCAATTGTTGGCCTTAATTCCTTGACAACTAAGAGTCCTCTTCAGAAATTTCTTTCCTACCCCTATATTTTATAAGGTGCTGCTTATGTTCTATTCTAGTAGTTTTAGTATTTTAGGTTTAAAATAGAGGTATTTGATCCAGTGTTGCCACCTGCACAAAATACAGGTGATTAGAAACAGACTAATTTAAGTTGTCTGCATGTGGACATTCAGTTTTCCCAGCACTGGAAGATTTTCTTTGTGGAAGATGTTCTTTTCTCCTGTGTATGGTTTTTGTTCCTTTGTCAAATATCAGATGGCATAAATTATGAGCACTGCGTTTAGGGTCTTCTGTTTTACTCTGGTCTATATGTCTTTTTATGCCAGTATCATGTTGTTTTTATACTATTGGGAAGTAGTATAACATATATTGATGTCTGGAATAGCAATCCCTTCAGTATATATATATATATATATATATATATATATATATATATATATGTACTCAGGATGACTTTAGCTGTCTTGGGTCTTGTCTGGTTCTTTATTTTAGAATTTTTTTATTTCTGTGAAGAATATTATAGATATCTTGATTGGGGTTGCACTGAATATGTAAATTGCTTTTGGCAGGCTGGCTGTTATTATTATAATAATTCTACCAATCCATGAACATGAGATATATTTCCATTTGCTAATATCTTTCTCAATGGCTTTCTTCAGGGATTTGAAGCTTTCATTGTTGAAGTATTTCACTTCCTTGGTTAGACTTATTCTAAGACATTTCATTGAAATTGATGCTATTGTAAATAATAGCATGCCCATAAACTCTTTCTCAGTGTGTTTGTTGTTGGTGTATAGAAAGGCTAATTATTTTTCTCCTTTGGTTTTGTACACTTATGCTTTGCTGAAACTGTTAATTGTTTTTAGAAGTTTTCTGGTGGAACTTTTGGGATCTCCCATGTATAATATCATGTCATCTGCAAATAGGAATACTTTGATTGCTTTTTTCCTATTTGTTTCTTTATTTCTTTTTCTTGCCTGCTACTCCAGGTAGTGCTTCCAGCACTATATTGAAAAGGAGTAGGGAGAGTGGACAGACTTGTCTTGTTCCTGATTTAAGGGGATTGATCAAGTTTTTCTTCACTGAGGGTAATGTTGGCTGTGGGCTTGTCACATATAGCCTTTATTATGTTAAGGTATGTTCTCTCCAATCCTTCTTTCTCTTAATGTCCCCTAGCAGCTGAATAGACAATGAAAATATGATACATACACTCGGTGGAACACTATTCAGCTACAAAGAAAAATGAAATCATGAAATTAAAGATAAACTGAAGGATTAGAAAAGATTATATTGAGTGAGTTAAATGTAGACCCAGAAAGACAAATGCTGCATGTTCTCTCCCTTGTCCGTGGGTCCTAGCTCCACAATTCTCAAATACACAGGGTGAAGTAACCACAGAAACCAGGAAAGTATGAAGGGACTGTTGGGTGGTTACTGTCTCTTTATTAAGCCAGCATAATTCCTTACTACATTTTGCAGTGTATCCTTACACTCACAGAAAAGTGTAGCAACTACCTCTCATCAATGAAGCCTTTCTTTACAGCAAATGGAGACCATCACTGAAAACACAGCGGAACACAATGCAGAGATCAATAGATCATGAGGATCCCAACACCAACAGGTACATCTGTCTCACAGCCATTGCCTCTATAGCTCAAGGAACAGCACAGAAGAGGTGGAGGAAAGATTCTAAGAGCCAGAATACCAGGAAGTCTTCTGTGAAACAGTCTTCCCTAGAAATGGCTGCATGAACAAAACCGGAACAGTGCCAGTGTCGGTGAACATGTTAATGTGGAAATGGATTAGTGATGTAATACTATTTCAATTAAAAACATATTTTAAAAATGATGTGAAATGGGAGTTGGAGAAATGGCTCAGAGGTTAAGAGCACCAACTGCTCTTCCAGAGGTCCTGAGTTCAATTCCCAGCACCCACATGGTGGCTCACAACCATCTGTAATGAGACCTGGCACTCTCTTCTGTATACATAATAAATAAATAAATCTTAAAAAAAAAGAGTTTTTTTTTTTTTTAAAAAAGATGTGAAATGTTCACTAATAAGAATAAAGGGCTGGCCAGGCATGGTGGCACATGCCCTTTGTCCCAGCACTCAGGAGGCAGAGGTTGGTGGATCTCTGTGAGTCTAGGCCAGCCTGGTCTACAAAGAGAGTTTCAGGACAGCCAGGTATGATATACAGAGAAACCATCTTGAAAAACCAAAACAAACAAAACATAAAAAAACAACAAACAAACCCTGCAAAAAACCAACAACAATAACTACCAAAAAACCCCCCAAACAAACAAGCAAATACAACCCCCCCACAAAAATCATACCAAATCACCCCCCCCAAAAAAAACAACAAAAAAATTGAACATTTGATAGAGAGGTGGGAAAGACAGAGGCTCAAAGTGTTTCTTCTTAGAATTATTTTGCATCTGTAATCCCAGTATTTAATAGCAAGATGGCAGGTGGAGAGAGCAATCCCTGGAATTGTGTGGACTAGTTGCCTGGTTAAACAGTGGTGGACAACAAAAGAGAGACCTGTTTTAAACCAGTGAAAGGAGAGGACTGGCACCCAGTTTATCCTCTGACCCTCCATGCATTCACCATGACGTGAGCACACTTGTGCACACATACAAGCAAACACACGTGTACACACACACACACACACACACACACACACACACACACAGAGAGAGAGAGAGAGAGAGAGAGAGAGAGAGAGAGAGAGAGAATGAAAATCACTTTATATAGCACATTTTTTTTTATTTTGTATAAATTTGACTCATGTTTATTTAAACCATTGCTAATGAAGAGAAAACAGGGAGATGGGATTTCTTCTACATGAGGCAACAAAAGCAGCAGCTAGATGCAGACTTAGGTATTTTCCAGAAAAAGAAAATCCAGTAACTCCTAGAAGGGCAAAAACATTAGAAACTATAGTATTGAGCTATATAAAATATAACATTATACATATATAATAAGGATGATACACATAGTGTGTTTATATAATTTAAGTGTTTTTTCCAGAGAAGATGATCTGTTAATTTCTTACAGTGTATATATAGGTGTGCCTTATAAAGAGTTTTTAAAAATACTAACATCCATAGGACTCCTACATTTTGAAGACTAACTCTCGTCCACTGTAGCTGTAGTCACTATTTGCAAGGTTCTTGATTTACCCACACTAGCGTTTCTAGTCTAACACATTTTGAACTGCTCACAAGTTTTCTCATGTTTTGCATGCCGAGATACACTTAAAGAATTGTTCAACATCCTTAGCCATCAAAGAAAGGCAAATCAAAATGACTTTGAGATAGCATCTTACACCTGTCAGGATGGCTAAGATCAAAAACACTGATGACTGCTTATGCTGGAGAGGATGTGGAGTAAGGGGAACACTCCCCCACTGCTGGTGGGAGTGCAAGCTTGTGCAGCCACTTTGGAAATCAATATGATGGTTTCTCAAAGAATTTGGAATCAATCTACCTCAAGACCCAATGATACTACTACTCTTAGGCATATACCCAAAGGATGCTCAATCATATCACAAGGACACTTGCTCACCTATGTTCATAGCAGTGTTATTCATAATAACCAGAACCTGGAAACAACCTAGATGCTCCTCAACTGAAGAATGGATAAAGAAAATGTGGTACATATACACAATGGAGTGCTACTCAGTTGTAAAAAACAATGGCATCATGAAATTTGCAGGCAATTGGATGGGACGAGAAAAAAAAAAAAGCATCCTGAGTGAGGCAATCCAGACCCAGAAAGACAAACATGGCAGTATGTACTCACTCATAAATAAATATTAGCTGTACAGTAAAGTATAACCATGTTACAAATCACAGCCCCAGAGAGGCTAAGTAACAAGGAGGGCCCAAAAAGGGACACATGGATTTCCCTGGGAAGGGAAAATAGAATATATCTTTTGGGCAAACTGGGAGTTGGAGAGGGAGAACAGAAGCATGAAGGATTGGATTGGGTGCACTGGGGACAGGACAGAGGGGGAAAGTAATGAAAGAGGTATCTTGATGAGGGGGAATATTTTGGTGTCAGAGAGAAACCTGGTGCCAGGGAAACTCATAGGTATCCACAAGGATGACCCTGGCCATATCTGTAACATGGAGATATACACTGCTGTAGGAAAGGAATTGCAAGAAACTGTTCTTTCTGTCCTTGGACCCTGTCCTGGTGTATGACACCACATTTACCAGGATAATTATTACAACGCTACATCTCCTGCTGAATTCCTGCTACCCAACAAAACTAGAGTCTGTGGGACTGTTAGGGAGAATAGAAGTTTATCTCCAAATTTGAAAATGAAAACATCAAGAATGAAGAAAGGTGACATAATATTTTCCAGGAAAAGTGACATTCTTCTCTGAACATGGGAAGACAAGCAGATTGTCCGAATGGCATCAACAATCCATGACACTTCTATCTTGACAGCAGGAAAAAGAAATAGAAAAACATGAGAGACTATCGTAAAACCCACCTGTATCAAGCAGGGAATACAATGTCCGCATGAAAGGCATTGACCATGCAGATCAATTATCTTTGTTTTGATCCATTCTGAGGAAAATGATGAAATGGACAGAAAAAGTCATGCTGTATCTTGTAAACTGTGGACTTTTTAGTTCCTTTAGAGTGTACAACATCCTCAATACCCAAGCAAAAATGAAGTATAAACAGTTTCTGCAATCAGGGGTCAGAGACCGGATAGCAGATGATGATAATTCAGGCTCTCTGGAGCCAGAGACAAATCTGTCCAGCCCTTCTCTAGGGGTGCAAGGAGAGTACCTCATAAGATCCACCCAAAAACTGTCAGGTGATATGAAGCAGCATGAACCTACGTGTATTCCAGCGAGCGGAAAGAAAAATTTCCTATGGACCCTGCAGAGTTTGTGCTGCCCACAGAAAAAGGAGCGAATTTGGATACTTAGGTAAATTTTATATGGTCCCTCTTCATAGAGGAAAATGTTTTATGTAGTGCCATACATTAAAAAAGTACTAGGGACTTTAATTAATTGTTTAATTAGCTGTTTGTTTTGTAAATAAAAATGCTATAATTATTGAAAAAGAACACCTAAAGTGCATCATGATTTCTAATTATGATGATTTAAATAACATGCCGTTTGCCCAAAAATGTGTGGTTCCTGGCCTATGTCTTAGAGGTTTCTATGCGGTACAAAATGTGTTAAGTGTACATGAAAATGAGCAAAAGACTCTCAAGGTGTGTCATTTGATCTTCAAAACCAAGAGGTAAACTTAACAAGGTAGAGGTTATCATTCCTACTTAAATGTGAGGAGAAGGGCATCAGCAGGCTTTTTATTTTTTATTCCTACTCACTAGTGAATGGTAGGAGCTAAACTAACCCTGGGCTTCTGAATTCAGACTCTGAGAATCCCCTACGATGCTGTAATGCTGGTTCAGGATATCATGCTCATTTCCAAGTCCTCTGTCCTCTCTCTCTACTTCCTTTCTTCCCTTTTTTACCTTCCTTATTTCTTAATTTATTGAGTTACTTTCTTTGCTCATGTGCTTGGAGTAAATGAATTAACCAAAGGAGCTGTTCCATGGGCCACAGTCTAAGGAAGGGGACATATACATACACACATGCACGTGTACACAGACATGACGCAGACACACACAGACACACAGACATACAGACACACACACACACACACACACACACACACACACACACACACACACACATTCTCCTGGAATACTTGTGATCCTAGGGATGATGGTGAGAATTAATTACTCTCTTTTTGTCTGTAGCCTTTCCTCATCTTTTCTTATTCTTTTTGGAGAAGTCTGAACTAGCAGAAAAGCATAGAGCTCCTCTTTGCTCAGTGAAAGATGGGAGAGGCTGCAAAAGGACATTCTTCTTGCAATTGTTAGTTACCCTTTCTACAGGAGACTACCTGCATCCACATCAAGAAGGGTGCAGAGCCTTGTCCTGGACTAAGTGTCAATCACTGCTAGGAATGAAGCCGCTCTCAAGGTGGAGGTGGCGTTGAGAGCACAGTTTGAGGAGCCCTTTCTCTGGGCAGCTCACAAGAGCTGTACTTCACAAAGAGATTCTGGACATGGGGTGTTATTAATTTGGTAGGGAGAACTCTTGACAGCTCATACTGTTTCAAATACATAAACAGCACTGCCCAAACAGGGCTTTGGTCTTCAAGAACACTGAACAAAGAACACTGAAGTGCATATGAGTTGTGCTTACCAGGTATTCAGTCTTTTGTTGGTTTGTCTCTTGACAGTCAGAGTGGCTGTAAGCCATGCACAGTCAGGGAACTCCAGGCATGTATACGCTGTCCGAGGCACATTATAATTCTCACCATTTTAATGGGATCCCACCTGCTGGGTAAATACTATAATCAAGAGTTTAAAAAGAATAAATTAGCTCTACTTTTTCTGTATTCTTATTTCTGGGGGGGGGGCACTTGCAACAGTTTCATGATCAGAAAGTTTTGTGTCTATTTCAAATAAGTATTTACCCAAGCTTGTAAATATCAAATTTAATTGTACCACTATTTCTTCTGTTTTCCTCCTAATTGTTGGTTTAGCAGTATGGCACTTTCCTAAAAAAAAGATTAGTAAAGTAAGAGCACACAAACTTTACCAAAGTTTAATATTAACTTGCATAAACTGGATCACTGTCAAACCTCAGCAAAGACACAGTGGACACACCTGTGCTCTCCTCAGATGTATGTGTGCTGATGGTGGTTTTGTGACTTGAATTTTCTGTTTCCACATTTGTGATGGGGACTGGAGATGCTGAGAACTGAACCTGGTTCCTCTCACATGCTAGACACTGAGGTACACCCCGAGCCTAATGTTTACTTCCCAACCCATATTTCTTCAGTTTATACAACAGATGATAGGAAAGGCACAAGAGGAATTCTAGATTGGTCACAGCAGATACACAGTGTAGACAAACAAACAAGCAAAGCCTCAGCCTAGCTACACCCTTGTGTGTAACTGTGGATCCTCTCAGGAATTCTCTAGAAGATGATCTGTATTTATATCCATTGCAGAGTGTACATGCTGATGATCTCCCAAAGAGACATGATGCTGTGTCTATGGATCTTGCTGGTGGTGCCACTATTATGTTACACTTACTGAGGAAGCTGGCCTAGAATGTCTGAACTCTGGGTGAAAAAAAGGCAGGACTCCAAAGGTGGAAAAAAAATGGAAAGTGAGAAATAAGGAACACAAGCATTTTAAAGAAGCTAGCGGCTGAATAGAGCCAGTGAGAGGCCGAGACAAAGTCGTGCTCCTTGGTGTCCATAGGACCCTGTAAGGGTGAGCAAATGCATATCAAAGATTTTAAAGGGCATAGCTTCTAGTTTGGATGTCTATCAATCTATGCCAAGAGCATTTAGAATTACATTTTATTACTTATAGTTTTAAAGAGAGCTTCTTTACATGCAAAAGTGTTCCAGAGTAGGCTGCCGATGACCTAGTAATTTATGATGAGTAAGTGTGTCCTTGTGGGTTTACTTTGCAAACTGCTTCCTGAAGGTTGCTTATGGCCACCTTGGTTACACTGTCTCATGTAACCAATGTTCTGCGAGTCCCCTGTGACTTATCTTAGTCAACACCCACCCTTTCCCTGACCTAACAAGTGCCCTCTCACTTCCCTCCTACCTTCTGCTCTTGCTTTACTTCTAGAGGAAATCTTTTAAAGGGGAAAAGAAGACAGTAGATATTGGTCAAAGGAGAAGAATAAAATTAAAACTTAAAACATGTAGTGGAAGAATTTTTATCACATTAGTTTCAGAAAGCATTAGTTGCTGCTCTTTCATCATAGAGCAGAAAACACTTTCTTCAAAATCTTACTTGCTTTGATAAGTTGAATTTAATTTTATTATTTATTCTTTTATTCATTCATTTATTTAGTGTGTGTCTTAGTTAGGGTTTCTGTTTCTGTGAAGAGACACCGTGACCATAGCAACTCGTATAAAGGAAAACATTTAACTGGGGCTGGCTTACAGTTCAGAGGTTCAGTCCATTATCATCATGGCGGGAAGCATGGTGGAGTGCAGGCAAACATGGTGCTGGAGAAGGAACTGAGCGTTCTACATCTTTATCTGCAGGCAGCAGGACAGTGTCCACCCTGGGGGTAGCTTAAGCATAGGAAACTTCTAAGCCTGCCCCTATCCCCACAGTGACATACTTCCTCCAACAAGGCCACGTCTCTTAATTATGTCATTCTCTTTGGGGGGGGGGCATTTTCTTTCAAACCATCACGATGTGTATGGTCTGTATGTGTGGGGTGTGCATGTGTGTGGATGTGTATGCCTGTGGGTGAGTGTGTGGAGGCCAGAGAAGGACCTTGGGTGTTCTACTCTATCATTTTCCATGTTATTTTGTTGAGACAGGATTTTTCTCACTAGACCTGGAGCTATGCTGGCAGCCAGCCATCACTACAATCTTCTTGTCTATGTCCACCTTCTGGGCTAGGGTTACAGGTAGGGTGGCATGTCCCAAGACACTCTGTCAAGTATGAACTCAAGAATTCTGAAAAGTTTTGAAGGACTTTGCTATCTGTATATACATGCTTATCCCATCACTATTAATTTGTATTTTTGGTGATTAAAAAAATGACAGTAGTTCTCAGTTTTTTGTCAGAAGGCCTCAATGTATGTTCTTCCCACAAGAGATCCTTGTTGAAATTGATATTGCTGCCTAGTGTGTTAGTGAAACAGCTGTTGACCTCATGTTGGCCAACAGGAAGAAATGATACCCCATCTTATGCTCACATTGGGAATAGTGTTTCTAACTGTGCTTTGTTCTATGTTTCCCTTACAAAATCAAGAAGACACACAAAGACATAGGAAGAGGACCTTGCATCCTCATTGCTTTCCCAGCTCTGTAAATTTTTGATTATTTTAAATAGATTTAAAGTCATGAATACTTGCTTTTTAAAACAACTGCACTCTACAATCATGGGCATCATTTTTACCCAGGTCATGCCAATATTTAGTCAGAGTATTGTAGGACAAAAGAGACCTAGAAACCCAAATATAGATGGTTGAACTTCATTAAAATCAGGTCTGGCTGAGAAATGGTAGAGTAGGCATTGATTAAGTCATCAGTCATGAATCCTTTCCTTGTTAGAAATCTGCATGTGGTTTTTATTCAGGTGGAACATAGGCTGTTACAAAATATCTTCTTACCTCTTCCTAGAGTTGACCTGATGCATTTCAGGTCATCATAATGTGGGAAGGGAATTACCACCAAAGACTTAAAACCATGATGGCCAATCATGTCTCTAGTGGGCCTACATTTTTATCTGCAGCGTCTTCATGCCTAGTTCTGTGCCTAAGTCTTCGGGCAGAGACCTCGTTGCACACCTCTGCTGAGATTCCCTCACAGGTGGTACTTTGGAGATATTTTTCCACAGTCCAATTTAACACCCAGGACTCCACTCCATCACCCTTCTATCTTATCTCAGGGATCATGACACTGAAAAAAATCTTTTGTTTGAGATTCTCACAACAACAAGATGACCACTTTTTTTGTTTTTATCTACTTGCTCTTTAATTGTGTGTTGAAGTTCCATAGGGGAAAATGAAGTTTGGGTCATACTATTTTTCTTTAACTAATTAGTCTTAAATGCCTTCTGTATTGGTTACTTTTTTCTCATTGATACAATAAAATGCCCAAGAAGAAGAAATTTAAGGGAGGAAAGGTTTATTCTGGCTTATAGTTCAAGCAGATACATTCTATCATGGCATTGTGAGTGGGAGCCCTGCTGGTCACATTTCATGTATAGCCAGGATGCAGAGAAAGAACAAGGAGTTAGGACAGTCTATAAAATCTTAAGACTTGCCCTCAGTGACTCACTTTCTTCAGCAAGGCTCCCACAGGTTTCCTGAACGTTTCTAATGGACCAACACCAAGCGTTCCACAAATCTTAACACCTCTATTATAGCTTGTTGCTTTAATTGGCTACTTTAATGCTTGGAACCTCAGTCTCCTATCCCAGCTCATCTGAACTCCTGTCAAGTAACTTAGGAAGCAGTGTGTTTTTCAGAGACCCATGACTTGCTTAAAATGGGAGAGCAGCGGTTGAGTTTGTGCCAAAGGAAAATGAAGGCATTAAATGATGCCTTGCCTGTTGTGATAGAAGGAACACTAATGCACAAAGTTACAAAATTTAAGGTTCATACCTTGAAAACTATTTTAAACTTAGAAGAAGAATATTGAATAAGTCTGAAAATTGAAAAACACCTCACTATCATGTGTTGCATATATATGTGTCTCTACTTGCCAGTAATTTTTGGTAATAATGCCATTGTGATCTTTTTGGCTTCTTAACAGAATGAACTGATATGAAAGCTAGCCTGGATGAAACAGGATGCCTCTCGGTAATGACTTTTTGTGCCTTTATGTCCACAGTACAATACTACTTAAAATCTCTATGGAAGATAAGTAAATCCCTGGGTTTCAATGGACTTAACTATTGACTTCAAGAATTTGAGAAACCGCAGTTAAGGCTATTGAAACTAATAGCATCCAGCAGGATTAATTTTATTAGATTTTAATTAATCAGAGATAGGGATTAGTAAAGCTTTTAACATTCAAATGAGGATTCACAGAGGAAACAGTAAGTCTCTGAAGCATTTGTTTGTCATTAGTAATGTAGAACTGATATTACTCAACAAGGGAGAGATTTCCAGGGGTGGATTTAGAGTACTACAACTGAGGAAATATTAACCTTTATTTCTTCCTACATTTTATCTGAAATTTACACATTTTAGTGCATACCATATTCTCAGTAAGTTATTTAAAAATAAGATTGTTTTAATGAATGCATAAAGTATAATAGTCATATTTATATTGCATGCATAACTGTTTTTTTTCACTCAATTCTGTACATACTAATTTATGCTATTAAAGAAAACTTGGGGGCTGGAGAGATGACTCAGAGGTTAAGAGCACTGGCTGTTCTTCCAGAGGTCCTGAGTTCAATTCCCAGCAGCCACAGGATGGTTCACAACCATCTGTAATGAAATCTAGTGCCCCCTTCTGGCCTGCAGGGATACAGCCAGAACACTCTATGCATAGTAAATAAATAAAATAAAAAAAAAAGAAAAATAGGAAACTATAGTGACTATGTGGCATTTTAAAATACATATTTTAGGTGGCATACTGTATCAGCTTTTTAATTCTCTTTGCTAGTTGGAGAAAGGTTTTTTGAGGGAGAGAGAGGAAATACTTTTCCTTGGGATAAGGATATGGTTGCCCTTAAATATGAACTTTATTCTTGTCTAGAGGTGTTTAGCAGTGAACTTTACCATAACTATCTCCTTGTGCAATTTCAGTCACCTAGCAAAGCAGAAGCTCAGCATGGAGAGCCAATCTGTTATTTCTGTAAGTACTGTCTGGTATTGCTTTTGTCTCTGTGGGCTATTGTAACAAAATGCTATAGTGGGTAGCTTAGAAGCAACAGAAACCTGTTGATAGAACAGTTTTTTAAATAATTACTTAAAGTATGGATCTGAGAGACCAAATAGACAAGTGTGTGTGTGTGGGTCTCTGCAGGTGTCAAGCAGGCAGCAATCCATGAAGAGGTGGAGAATGAAAACTTAGTTCAGCTTGACTTTTCCCATCTCAAATGCCAGAAGATGGGTTCTGGCGATAGGTTACTTGTATTAGTTTAAGAGTCTAGGGAGGGATCTGTCCCCACCCAGGTCATACAGATAGTGCAGAGGTCATTTGGGCTATTTGCCATCTCTGGTTCTCATTGTGGGAATTTGGGGGAGTCACTGGCTATATAGATAATGTGAGGGACATTTAAATTACTAGTCACCTCTAGGGATCGGCCCAACAGGTATCACAGATCACCAGGCTATTAATCACTTCCAATTACCAGGTTTCTGGTAAAACAGGTTATATGCCCTTCCCTTTGAAAAGACAATTCAGGTGCTTGATGTTCCTGGAGATCTGTGGGTACAAGGTTCTTCGTGCTCCTAACAGAAAATATACAAATGACACCTCTTCAACTCTAATAATTTTTCATCAGTTTTATGCCATTCTTCCCTAGTAAACTTCCAAGGCCGGAAGCCATAATAGCCTTTGTGTTGCTTTCAAGCACACACTCCAGTAAGTTGGTTCTTAGCATCCATGTCTGCAAAAGTGATTGAACCACCTTTTTATGATGAGGATGGAGAAGGAGATGCCTGGATGAGGAGACCCATTGTGAGGAGAATATTTCTACACACCGTAGCCAGAAGTTTCTCTGGTCACACCCAGCCTTGTGGTCCTGCAGCCACTTATAAAATAATCACTCAGAGGCTTATATTAATTACAAACTGTATGGCCAATGGCTTAAGATTCTTGCTATCTAGCTCTATCATCTTTAATCAACCCATTTCTATCCATCTATGTTTTGCCACATAGCTGTGGCCTTACCAGTCTGCTGGCATGTTGCTCCCTGGGTGGCTGGCTGGTGTCTCTCCCATCTCCCATCTGCCTTTCTTCTTCCTGTCTCTCTCTTGGATTTCCTGCCTGGCTATAATCTGACTCACCATAGGCCAGAGCAGCTTCTTTATTAACCAATCATAGCAACACATATTCACAGCGTACAGAAAGACCACCCCACAGCAATAACCACTGCTTTTGATATGTAAATCCTGGGCTATCAAGATCTTGGTTGACCCAGGGAAAACCTGTAGAATGAGGTGACCTTGATCTGCATTAAGTGCTACACCTTGGCACCTTGCTACTTTAAAATGTCTCAGCTTCCTCCCATGCCTGGAATTCCTTTTGCATGAGAGTGGTTCTCAAGATGTGCATACTGGCAGCATCAGTGCCAACAGGCACTTATTTTTTTTAAAGAATTAATGTATTTAGACACTCACATTTATCAGACATGTGTCCATTAACACAACTGTATGAATTTGGAGCAGCTTTAATTTAGAATGGAGAGCTATAATAAGAAGCATCTTATGCTAAAGTGGGAGAATCTTGAAGAGTTGGAACAGAGTAGGATTTATTTTATAACTAGTTAATTTGACCTAATTTTTTCTGTAAAAAACAAAACAGTGATACCTAATTATTACAATGAATTTTTTTTTTTTTTTTTGTTTTTGTTTTTTGTTTTTCAAGACGGGGTTTCTCTGTGTAGCTTTGCACCTTTCCTGGAACTTGCTTTGGAGACTAGGCTGGCCTTGAACTCAATGAATTTAAAATGATTCCTTTGCTTAGCAGGATGTAAAAAAAAAATGAGATGGGGACAAACTAGTTCCTAGGAGAGAAGATGTTAGTTAGCTGTTGGAACATGGTCTGGGAATGGATTTGTATGAGGGAAATTCTGAGTGCCTGTGAGAACACTCCAGAAAAATAAGACAAGAATCTTGTGACCTCAGTTGCTTCAAAACATGGAATTGTTCTTGGAATGTGTTTTTGTGTTCCTCCCAGATGTAATGGATAGGAATGAGTTTACTTCAGGTCATTTATTATTGCTTGCTGCTGTTATTCAATTAAATTTTTATATGCCTCTATAGAAAAGCATGTGTGGCCATGTATAGCTTGTCGCTGTGATTATGTACAGCTTGAACACAGGAGAGCTTTACTCACATGACTTTCTTAACCCTCAGCGTATAAATTGCCTGATACCTGAATAAAGTTGGCTATTACACATGAGACTTGAGTCCACCTCACTTATTGGTTCCATTCTCCCAGGTCCTGCTGCCTCTAGAGGGGTGACAGTATGTATACATGTGCTATTCTAAAAGGAGGAAGATATATGAGTCAAAGGTCTCTAGAACTTCCACATTTAGCCCAACCCAGTTGGCTCAAATGGCATCTTTTGAGTGTGATAATTTATTCATCAACATTGAAGGATTTAGAGCAGGAAGAGATGCTGTACGAAGAGAGACTTCAGAAAACCCACTCATTCATATGCTTACCTGAGAGTGATCTCTTTACCTCTAATTCTTTGAGGCAAGGATGAAGCTGAATAGCTCCTGACTATCTTATGCTTTCAGCTTTCCAGAAATTACTTTGTGTGTGTGTGTGTGTGTGTGTGTGTGTGTGTGTGTGTGTGTGTGTGAACTTTTTATCTTAAAGGATGGACATTCTCAGAAAAGTACCAGATTACTAGCAATTATAATTGTTATAGTTATCACTGTTATAATACCAACTAATGGATGCCTTCCTGATCATCATCAAAAGTATTGCTCTTCTCTATATAATGTGCATAAGAATCACTTGAGGGTCTATTTCCAGTGCAGGTTATGATTCTACATTTAGCTTGTGACTGAAGTTGATAGGAATAATGCTGAGTCTCTGGACCCCATTGTGAGGAGCCAGGATAGGAAGAATGAGAACCATATGATATTCCTTTCCTGCCATAAAAGAAGAGAGGGAAACCATAGCTTGTTCCTGTGACTATCAAGAAGTTGTTAGCTGCTTGCCACATTTTCTCTAGCAAAAGTAATTCCCAGTGATGTAATTCTGGCTTCACTGACCTCCCCTTCCTGGAGGTGCAGGATCACTTACTTCTACTGAACCTCTGCCTGGGGCCAAAAAACTAAGTAGGCATGTCTGACTTGCACTACACTCAGTTTTGATTAATAATGGAATCATTAAGCTTCTAATTTTACTTGCAGACGCTTACATCTTAACTTTTTCATTCTGTGGAGCTTTTTTGAAGTACTCTGCCAGTCCAAGCAGTGGGAATGCAATAATGATGCCATCATGATGGTGTACACTAGAAAGCAGACAGAATGATACTCTCCAAACAGCTAGGAAAATTTGCATGACGCTCAGATAGAGTTCAACCAGATCTACTTCACCAGAAGTCCTAATTGCCAATTAAGGTCCAGTGCTGACACTTATTAGGGGCTGGAAATTAGAGATAAGAGACTTTTAAAAAGCTAACTATTTTTATTAGTTCTATGAGAATTTCAAACACCCATACACGTGTTTTGATATTTAACTCCTCCCAGATCCATTTCCTCCCTACCTTTCCACTGCTCCCAGTTTCATATATTCTTCTGTTTTAAAATAACCCATTGAGTCAAATTTGTATTGCCCATAAATTCAAGGGTGTGAGACTATCCATCCCAGCCTGGCCTATCTGTCAGGGACCACACCCTTAAGGTAATTGACTCTTCCTCCCTAGTAACCACCTACTGCCAGTAGATCCTCAGCCTAGGACTTAGGTGGTCCCTTCCCATCATGCAGGAATGTTGACTGGTGTGATCTTAAGCAGGCAATGGTTTTGTTTTGTCCAGAAAATACTGTTTCACTCTGGTCCTTCCAGGCTTTCTGCTGCCTCTTTCTCAATGTTCCCCGAGCCTTGGTGTAGAGGGCCTATGATCTAGATGTCCCATGCATGGCTGAGCTCTCCACAGACGTTTAGCGCCTCTGCACATTGATCAGTTGTGAGACTCTGCATTCACTGCCACCCAAGCACAAAGAAACATCTCTGGTAAGGTCTGAGAGCTGCATTAATCTATAGCTACACACACACACACACACACACACACACACACACACACATACATACACACACACACACACACATACATACACACACACACACACACACACACGCACACACACAAATTTAGAAGGCAATTGGATGTTATAATGGTCATAAGTTCACAAGTTCACTCTTGGGCCTAAGGTCCTACCAGCCATAGATTCTTAGCAAGACTGACAGGAGCAGGCAAAGTGTTTCCTCCTGTGGAATTCAATCAGATTCCTTTAAATCCAACCAGAAGGAGGTTGGTTAACCCCATAACATTGGTGCCATAGTTGTAGACCTGTTGGTGTGTCTTGCTCTGCCAGTCATTATTTTAGTTTACAGGTAAGAACTTCTAAAATGTAGACAGATAAACAGCTTTTGAATACTGATGACTTATCCATTTATGCTTTGGTGGTTGTGACACCCATACAGAATTTTCTCTTTCAAATTGTGCTTAAACTTCCATTGCTAATATAAAATGAATAAGCCCAAAATTATACACAAGTCAGTTAGTTTCCTTTTTATTATTTATTTTTTTATACATGATATACACATTTGCCAAGCATAAAAGTAAACTTTATCGTGATTTAAGAATCTTATTTTATGGTATTTATTCGATTAAAATTCCATGGAGGCTTCCAGAATTGTGCAAAGATTGTAGAGAAATATTCTGGGATGAGTAAATAGTTTAGAAGCATAGCAAAAAAAAAAAAATCTAATTCAGTACTCATGGAAGCTGCAGACATTGAGGTGGTGATTGATATATAACAGCTCAATGGATAGTATGTCTCCTCCTCCACCTTCTCTTCCCTCTCCTCTCTATCTTTCTCTGATATCCAGTTTAAGGTCTGAAAATTTTTACAGTTCCCTCTTAACCATTTCTTAGTAGTGTATAGTTCTATTTGGGAGAAGCTGTAAATAGGATGATGGCAGAGTCTTGGGTAGCAGAATCATTTCCCTCCTTTTTTATTTATTCGTCTCTCATATATTACAAATGGCCAGCCAAGATTCCTGCCCTTTGGGATGAATGCCTTGCTTGTGTGTAGTATCTGTGGCTAAAATGGGATTTCACACCCATGACTAAGCTTCATTAGAAGGGTAGACAGAAAAGAAGTTGATTTTGATTTATTAGAAAAAAAGAACACCTTCCTGTCTTATCCAGATGAAAGCCATCATAGAAAGAAATTTTTAGAAGGAAATGGAGCACCCCACTGGTTGTGAAGAAAGAACCAATCACAGTAAGGTTGTGTGTGGAAAGCATGGGGGTCTTGGACCCCCACATTCAGTTTCCAGAGTCCAGGAATCATGCCCACAGTTTAAGAAGTGGTGTCTTAAGACATTTATTAAAGAGGGATTGCAGTAGTGAATCCTCTATTCTTTTCAGATATATTTGTGTAACCTATACAGGTTTATTTTTCTCTCTATAACCTGGAAATCCATCCCTCCAAATATAACTGGCAGAAAAGGTGACTTCTTGTATTTACAGCTAGTATACATAGTTGGTCTAAGTAGCCCTTACACTAACTGACATTGCAACTTAGGGTCTTACTTATTTATATTTATATTTATATCTACATTATCTATCTGTCTATCAATTTGTCTATCTATCTATCTATCAATCATCTATCTATCTATCTATTTATCTATCTATCTATCTATTTATCTATCTATTTATTTATTGAGTTCCCCTTTTCCATTTAAAACAATCTACCAGGTTTGTACAGATGAGAGTCATTTTTGTTTCACACCGTATTTTTTTTTCTGTAACAACAGTCCATTAGCGACTAAAATCTATTTTAATCACATTGGCTGTGCTTGGCTTTGGTTTTGACACTACTATCATGTGATAGAATAGAAGTATAATGGTCTAAAGTCTTGAGGCTCTAACACATATCATTAAGTTCCCTGGGAAGCTTAATTTTAACTTTGCATCTCAAGGAAAATGTATTAAAGCTGCCAATACAATGCTTCTCACTATTCTTTAGGTATAGAAGATGCTAAACTAATTTGGCCAGGATTTTGGATATTAAGGGTTTAGAACATGTACACATAATGCCATTTGCTTTGGCAAAATTTCCTCCACATTTTTCTTTGTGAAATAAATTGTTTTATTTTCCAGTCATTTACAATATCCACATTTTATTGCTCTAAAAACCAAGGCCTGATGATTTAGTTTTCTCTTGCCAACAACAAGCTGAGTAGCTGAGTAAATGGATACAGATTCCTGGTTCTATAGAAATACAAATTTCCATCAGTCTCCGTGAATGACTTGAAGGTGAAAATGTTTTACTAGTGACACAGTTAACAGCTTCTGGCAATCAGACTAACAGGTCTGGTGAAGGCACAACATTTAAATTGCTGAGCAGCACCCCAGCTCCTCACTGCAGATTTTATTGAGCAAATCCTCCTGTCTGGGGACACACAGAGAGCTCTCACACTGTTCAGAGGTGAGTCCTTACTGGGATACAGAGCACTATTTAAATCCTGTTGTTAGCATGTGCTTTTGTATCTGCCTGAGCACACGATTTAATTCACCTAGATATCTAAGTAGAAGAAACACTTGTTCTTTAGGAGCATCAAGATGGATGTGCGATTTAAGTTTGTTAGAGGAATTCTTTCTTGTTTCTCAGTGAACTATTTTTGGTTCATTATGGTAGGAGAATGGACAGGACACCTGCTTAGAACCTGCTTTTTACAAACTCTGGAAACTTCAAAAGAAGAACATTAATTCTAGGAGGGAAGAGGAGTGGATGGAGTTGGAAAGAAGGAAGGTGTAGAGGGAATGGGAGGAGAGGAGGGAGGGGAAACTGTGGTTGGTATGTAAAATAAAATAAGGAAAAATGCTATGAATGAAAAAAAATAAAACTAAAAAGAAAGAAAAAGCTTCTAAAGCAAAGTTGTTTTTTTATACTTCATCATTATTGTATAAAAATATAAATAAATTTTATACTCGTTTTGTGAATATAAGGTTATATTAACATTTAAATTATATCACTATATTAATGAAATATTTATTTTATTTTTTGTGTCTGAGCATTTGCCTGGTTGTATGTATATGAACCACATG
Source organism: Onychomys torridus (assembly GCF_903995425.1). Classification (NCBI taxonomy): domain Eukaryota; kingdom Metazoa; phylum Chordata; class Mammalia; order Rodentia; family Cricetidae; genus Onychomys; species Onychomys torridus. The sequence continues at coordinate 50,158,211 of NC_050465.1, forward strand.
CATTCTGGGTATCCACAGATGCCAGCATAGGGCATTAGGTCCCTTGGAACTGTAATCATAGACAGTTGTGAGCCTTCCAATGTGGGTGCTGGGAATTGAACTCTGGTTCTCTCTGAGCAGGCAGTGCTCTTCACCACTGAGCCATCTCTCCAGCACGCTGATTAAAATTTAAATTAAACATAAAGCTATGCCTTTATTTTTACCATTATCACTATATAAAATTACAATTTTAATGGTGAGTTATTAGTGAAACAATACAATGTAATTGCTTCTAGTTATTAAACATTTGGTAATGCAGTTATTTATTTCATGTAGGTGTATTTCAAGAACAAAAATGTGGCACAAACAACAGAAACATTTTCCCCATTATTGTAGTATTTGGAACTTTGTGTTTTGTTATTCTGGAGCCATTCTGAGTTACAGACTAAACCAAATGAATAACTAGAATTTAAAATTTTAGTAAAGGCTGTGTAATATCAGAATCTAAGTTAACCCCATAGTCCTGAATTTGAACTGTAAATTTCAGTATAAAGTCAGGATATATTTCATCTTAAAACTGAACAAAATAAAACAAAGTCCCCAAACTTATTTAATTCTGTCTAATGAAAAGGCCTGAAATAATAATTAATGTAGTAACAAAGACTGTACCCACTGGATGTTATAGTATCTAAATACTGTCACCCATAAACAAAATTAAGAGTTCATGGAGAACTGGGTAGTCTCTGGTTTGGAGAAAAAAGCATGGAAAAAGAGCTTTGAACATCTTGTCATTCATGGTGAAGAAGTTGCTAAAGGACTGAGAAGCCATGAAGAGACTTCCTCTAAATCAGTGTGTTGGTACCTCAGGAAAATGGAAATTAATCTCTCCCAAGATCCAGCTATACAACCTTTGGGCATATACCCCAAAGATGCTTCATCCTACCACAGAGACATTTGCTCAATGGTGTTCATTGCTGTACTATTTATGATATCCAGAAATGAGAAACAACTTCCCTCAAAAGAAGAATGGGTAAAGAAAATGTGGTACATTTACACAATGGAGTGTTAGTCAGCTGTTAAAAAATGACATCATGAAATTTGTAGGTAATTGGATGGGATGAGAAAAAAAATCATCCTGAGTGAGGTATCTAAGACTCAGAAAGACAAATTTGATATGTATTTATTTATATGTGGATATTAGCTGTTAAGTCAATGATAACCAAGCTACAATTTGTAGAACCACAGAGGTTAGGTAAAGAGTAAAGGGACTTGGGATATAGATAGATCTCATTAGAAAAGGGAACTAGAATAGGCAGTGATGGATATGTGTGTGTGTGTGTGTGTGTGTGTGTGTGTGTGTGTGTGTGTGTGTACTGGAATGAGAAGATCATTGGGAAGGGGACAGGGAGAGAGTAATGAGCGAGGAATACAGGGAGAAACAGATAAAAATTAAGGGACATTTGAGGAGTAGTGTGAAAACCTAATTCAGTAGAAGCTTTCTAAGATATATACATATATGAAGGCAATCTAAATGAAATCACCAAATAATGGAGGAGACAAAGTCCCAACCAGCCATCCCTTGTAACCAATAGAACCTTCAGTACTAGGATTGGGTTACATCTAATTGAGTGTTGACCAAAGGGGTCCCATAGGAATCCTCAAACAACCTAGGCTGTCGCCAAGACTATTATGTTGCCCTCCAAACCTGATGACAGGCTTCATTGATGAAGAGAATACCTATATACCTCTTGGAACACAGAGAGATCTAGTTGGTGCCAACATAGAATCTTCACCCCTATGTTCTAGCATCTTTGGTACAGGAAGGTACTCTGCATGCTACTAAAAAAGAAACATAAACACCAAGTCAGCCACAATCCCTTTCATCTACAATAGTATCTTGTCTGCAAGATATGCTAGGGCAATGGTGGCACAAACTTGTGAGAGTAACCAACCAATATCTGATTTAGCTTAAGGTCCATTCTACAAGATGGAACCCATACCTGACACTGCTTGGGAAACCAAGAACCAGAGACTGTATTAGCTCAGCAACCTAGGGTAAAACCAAATATTACAAAACAACAAAGCAGCAATAAAATGACTCATAATGACATCCTTCTATACTCATAGATCAGTGCTTTGCTCAGCCACCAGAGAAGCTTCCTCTTTCAGCAGATGGAAATAAATACAGACACCCACATCCAGACATTATGCAGAGAGTGAGAGACCTTGAAACATTCAGTCCTCAATGATATATTTCTATCAAATCCTTCCCCTCAGGGCTTAGAGAAACCCACAGAAAAGGAGATAGGAAGAAAGTAAGATCCAGAGAGAATGGGGAACACCAAGAAAACAAGGCCCTCTGAATCAACAGGATCCAAGTTCAGATGAACTCACAGAGACTGAGTCAGCATGCATAAGGCTTCCACATGTCTGGACCAAGTCTTCTGTGTATATATCATGGCTTCCAGTTTAATGGTTTTATGAGATTCATGAGTGTGTGCACAAGTAAGTGGATCTCTGATTTTTGTGCCTTCTCCTGGGCTCTTTTCCTTCTGTTTGTGATGTCTAACTCTGATATGTTAGTTTTTGTTTTGTCATATCATATCATATCATATCATATCATATCATATCATATCATATTCCCTTAGAAGCCTGATTGTTTTCTAATGAGAGAAAGAAAGGAGTGGATCTGGATGTGAGGGGGAAGTGGGAAGAAACTTGGAGGAGTAGAAGGAAGGGAAATCATAATCAGGATATATTATGTGAGAAAAAAAATCTGTTTTCAATAACAGGAAAAACATAAAAAATTAAAAAGGGAACTTTAAGTCCACCATATTTTTACAAGGAAAATGTATACTGCTTGTATAATGAAACTTAATTTTATGATACAGTAAAATAACACCAACAGAGATGTCCCTGTAGTAAAGGGGGAGGCATATACTGCCTTAGATGACTACTTTCAGTTCATTTTTATACTAAAAAATCACTGCTTACATGAGGAGAATAAAAACAAGAAAACCCATTATTTTTTTCAAATGGGAAAGGGAAGAACTGGGCATTTGCCTTGCCTGTGTTTTATGAATTATTGCACCAGGATGGCCGAAGAGTTGGTGGAGAGTTTATGTCAAAACTGAAGCAGGAGAAGACTGAAGAGTAGAGAGCTCAGCCGTTTTGAAAGCTTTAATGATATCATGAAGATCATCCAGTATTATCAAAGCTGAGAGACAGCCAGGTGTCTTCTGTCTTCTTTTCATTGTTTACACCATAACTTATGAAGAGTCGTGGTTAAAATTCCACCTCTAATCTGGGTCCTCAGTTAGATCTAATGACTAGTTTCTCGAAAAATAAGCTGGAGGGTGGAGTTAGGCAGTGTGGCAGCCATCTCTCAAATCCAAATTATGAGAAACTGTAGGAAATTGACACAGTTCCTTCAGCAAATTAGTTGCAGAAGAAAAGGAAAAAGGTAAGATACAGATCAAAATAAATAGTTTATGCTGCTTACTGGCCAAGTGCTTGCCTAACTTGTATAGGGCTGATGGTTCACTCCCCAAACACCACAAAGCAGAACAAAAACACATAAACTGGTTTGAAATTTGTCTCTTATTTGGATCCTGATTTCTGCAAACAAATTGTAGCTAAGTTACCCATGTGCTATTTTGGAAAGAAAAATCTTAGCAGACTTACCTCCTTCCTCATACATAGTGAGAATGTAGCTTTTATTATTGCTCAGTGTGGATGATTGGCTCTATATTGTCTGATAATCAGTCTTCTTCATCACACCATGGACTTTTGTGGGTCCAGAATCCTGCATGTGTCAAGGGAGAAAAACCACACCCTCATACTAGTCAGCAATAGAGGCCTTAACTTTAGTTGCCAAGACTAAAGCTTTTGCTGATGGCGTACAAACGTTGAACCTCTGTAGATCGCAGATGTGTGGGTAAGGTTGGCTTTCTCTCACAACTCTTTATACAGTAAGATGATAGGAAATTCAAATGAAGTAATTAAGGAGAGCTTAATAAGACTAGTCAGAAAGACAACTTCAAGTAGATTGCATTGGTCAAGTCAGTAAAATAGTGACAATAAATATATAAATTTGAGTCATTAGTGATAAAAATAAATTTTCATTAAATTAATGAGAGGCAAGGAAATGTTTTCTTACAGAAAGGATAAATACAGAAAAGGTGACAACAGAAAATTTCCAGTTGCTGAAGAGCACAGTAATAATTTTTTAAGTAAGAATATTTAGTGGATGCTAAAATTAGCTGGGTAAGACCAAATCCCAGCTTGGAGTGGGTAAGTGATCACAAAGTCCCACCCTTAGCCAAGGATCTATTGCACCTGATAACTGTTGAGAGAGGGAAAGTTTGTTTTTTAAGAATGTATTGGCATGGACAGGTCAACTATGCTCCAATGGAAGGTCACAAATCCAAGAATATATGGGCAGTACACCTTGGACTCGATGGGTTAAAGAAAAAGAAAAAGAGAGGACACCATCAGGGATGAGGAGAGTCATTCGTCTCTAGGGATGAGCCTTCTGATAGGTCATCTAATCCCAAGTGGTCAGGCATGAACACACACACACACACACACACACACACACACACACACACACACACACACACAATAAATGGACTCAGCAGGTTGCATATATATAAAATTATACATTACATTTATGTATAGTATATGTATATGTGGCAGGTTGTGAATTTGAGAGAGAGTTGTATGGACACCAGAGAGGTTAGAGGAGAGAGAGGAAGGCTGGAGATAATGTTACTCCAGTGCTACAGTTAAGGAGGTAGGGAAGCAGGGGTTAATCTTGGATCAGTTGGGGGGTGTGTGTATGAATATAATCAAAATACATTCTACAGAATATTAGTCTCCTAGTTTGGGAATGGTTCCATGTCTATAACAGATGGAAATCTTTATGAAATGTACACAGAAACTTTAAAACTATTTCTACAACAGTTTTGGGAATGGCAGAGGAAAAGGGAGTTTGCTGTGAGATTGTGTCTCCTGGGAATGTCAGATTCTATACCCATAAAGTCTAACCAATGTGACTGCCTAAAAAATGAGCTGAATATATGATGTGGAGAGAGATGTGACTGAAGAAGCAAAGGTGATGAGAAAGAGGCTGATGTGGGTGGCCTATGCTGCCACCTGGTGACATGGTGTCCTTCAGATCTAGGCTGCTGCCAAGGGCCATGTCTGGGTCCATGGCCCTACCACAGCCAGGGGTTGTGTGGATGGTGTGATTCCTGTTACCACTGACGGTCATGCAGATGCCTGGGGTCTAGGTCATCACCTGAGACCATGTTGGTGTTTGAGAACCATGCCGCCTCCATGCCATGCTGATCTGAGTGTCCTGCACTGCCACCTGGGGCCATGGTGATGTCTGGGCCTGGGCTGCTGCCAAGGGCCATGTCTGGGCCTGTGGTTGCACAACAGCAAGGGTCTGAGTTGATGTCTATGGCTCCTGTTACCATTAAAGTCATGCAGTTGCCTGGGGTCTGGGCTACCACTTGAGACCATATTGGTGTCCAAGAGCCAAGCTGCCACTGGGGCCACACTGATCTGAGTGGTCTGTGCTGCCATCCAAGACCATGGTGACATTTGGGCCTGAGTTGCCACTGAGGACCATATCTGACTCTGTGGTCCTGCTGTAGCTGGGGTCTGTGTTGATCTCCATGGCCCATGTTACCAGTGTAGGTCATTGGAACCATGTGTGTTGAAATCCCAGGGCTGTGCTGAGCTGGCCCCACCCTTCACTGGTCCTGGGAGATCTGACTCTGTCCCTCACTGGCTGCTGCAGCAAGAGAGCTGGCTCTGTCTCAAATGGGAGAACTGGTACCCATGATTCTGGGCTTAGGAGAGCTGGTCCCACAATTCACTGTAAGCACAGTAGAGTTGGCTCTGCCCCTTGTCTGAGAGAGGGACGTCCCATCTCAGTTATCACCCAGGCCTATAGCTAGTGCTTTGAGTTGGCATACCCCAACATCTACCCCATCTATGACCTGCTGGAGTATGCAGCGAAGGGACTGGTCCTACTGTAGAACCATAGCAACAGGATTTCCATGACTTAGGGCAAGAGCAGGATATCCAGGAAGAGTTTCAGTGAGGGTCCAGTATTGACAGTATACTGTAATTGGAGGCTTTTTTCCATCCTCCCCATCTCTCAACTGCTTCCAAATAATCAATCAGAGGCTTATATTAATTATAAATGCTTGGCCGATGGCTCAGGCTTGTTACTAAGTAGCTCTTACATTTAAATTAACCCATTTCTATTAATCTATGTATCTCTACATGGCCTTTGGCATCTTGCTCCTTGGGTGGCTGGCTTGTGTCTTCCCAACTCTGCCCTTCATCTCTATCGTCAGTTTGATTGTACCGCCTAGCCTTATCTTGCCTCACCATTGGTCAAACAGCTTTATTATCAACTAATGAGAGCAACATATATTCACAGCATACAGAAGGACTATCCCACAGTAGTATACCAGAAGCCAAAGACCTTGAAACTGACCAACAACACATCATACAATAAACATTTGAAAGTGAAGCCGTTTGGACAAAAGGATATACTGTGTAACACATCATAGCTCCCAATGTCACCAAGACAAATGAAGAGATGATAGGGAGGTGAAAAAGATGGAAGAGTGAAGTGGTTTTTTAAATTAATATATATATATTTTTTAAATTTTTCTTTTTGGGTGGGGATGCTGTGAGGGTAAAGGGCAGATATGGAGGGATTGAGAAATGAGTGGGATTGGGGTACATGTGAAGTTCCCAAAGAATCAATAAAAAATTATGTTAATAAATGATCTGAACAGGGTTGGGGATTTATCTCAGTGGTAGAGCACTTGCCTAGCAAGCACAAGGCCCTGGGTTTGATCCTCAGCTCAAAAAAAAAAAATGAGCTGAACAAATACAATAACCACAGACATGTTGAAGTGAAAGGGGAATGCTCACAGTCTCAACCCTACACAAAGAACTACAGGCAACTGTGGGATGCTGCGAGCAGGAGAAATAGTCTTCCCTGGAGAAGAGTTCACCATTTTTCTGTTGAATACCAAATGGCTTGAAAACAAATATCCAAGTAACATTATACTTAACATGTACACATGCAATTATAGTAAGTGAAAAAAGAGGTTTTGAATTTGAAGGACATTGGACAGGGGTATGTGGGAGGTTTGGAGGGAAGAAAGGGAAGGGGAAAATGTAATTAAATTATAACCTCAAATATATAAAAAGAAAAAAGAAAATAGATAATTAAAAAAAGGGGCACGAAAGCCAAAGTCACACTACAGATGCAGTATGGAGGGAAATTTTGAGGTTTGACTTGTAACTAAAATTTTTTGTGCATATACGTGTATTTGTCTTAGCTTTCTGTTGCTGTGATAAAAGTTCATGACCAAAAGTAACTCGGGGAGGGAACTATTTATCTTACAGCTTGTACTCCAACATGCAGGGAAGTCAGGGCAGGAACTCAAGGCAGGAACCTGGAGGCAGGAACTGAAGCAGAAGCCACGAAGGAACACTGCTTACTGGCTATTCCTGATGGTTTGTTAATCCTCATTTTTTATACAACTCAGGACCACCTGCCCAGGGTTGGCACCACCAATTATCAACCAAGGCAATATCCCACAGCTAGCCTACAGGAAGCGTTTTCTCAGTTATGATTCTCTCTTCCTAGGTATGTCTGGGTTTCTGTTAAATTGACTAAAACCAAAATCATGGTTTGTAACTTAAGTATATGCACATGTGTGCCTGTGAGTATGCATGAATATGGAGGCCAGAGGTCTGTATCTAGTGTCTTCTATCACTTTCCACTTTATTTATTTATTTATTTTTTTTGAGACAGAGGCTCTTATCAATTGCCTAGACTGGCCAGCCATCTCTAGGGATCTCCAGTCTCTGCTGCCTGCCTCCACTGCCAGGGTTACAGACACACACTGCCATGCCCAGTGTTTTATATGGGTGCTGGGTGCTGACAATTCCAACTCAGGCTCTTGCGTTTTCAGGGCAGTCACTAGCTCCACTGAGCCATGTGTCTAGCTCCAATTCTTGACTTGTAACCTTTATCAACTGCCAATGAAATGGTTCCAGTTTTTCCAGGGAAGGATAAGCAACAACCCTACTGCTTGATCCCCATAAAGGGGACTTTGAAAAGTTATGTGTCATGGCTACAGTTGTAAGCTTTTATCTATAAGCCATTACAGTCTAATAATTTAATAATAAGATTTAATTGCTAGTTTATTTTAATATGATTTTCCAAGCCTTTCTTCATCTTTTAAATTATTTTAACTGCCTTAAAGTCAAGAATGTACACCCTGATTGTCCAAAATTGCATTTAAATTTAGTAAAATTAAAATTACCTTCCAGAATCCCCAGAAGGACTTTACTATATTGCATTGATAGGGTCACAGAGATGTTTATTGACTGCGTGGATAATGAGGCTACAATGATATAAAAGAGAATAGAAAAATGTCTGATGAAACTAAACGATTCCTCATTATAAAGTGGTCTCTTCGGCAGCATTACAGGCAAAGAGAGTTTAAATCCCATTTCAGGGATCAATAACACATTTGGGTAGAATGTCAATGTTCTGTATACAAACATGCAAGATAAAGAAATTTTATTTTCTTAATGTTGTGGCTTTTGGTCTCCTACACATACTCTAGACTCCTCAGTTCTTTAAGAAAATCTTGTTGAGAGTGAGTGTAGGGTTGGCTGTTGGAATTTCTTGGCATTAAAAGTGAGCCATGTCGAGCTTGTGTGTAATTAAATGGTTTCTCACACAGAAGCTGGGTGTTTGGTTATTGCCACAGCAACAGCTAATAGAAAACACCTGCCATCTGGTACGATTAATTTACAGTTAAGCTTCTGTATTGATGGTTGCCATTTAGAGCAGAGAGAGGATGTGCACAGGGATGTTTCCATAGGTTGTGCATCTGAGGAAACATGTCTGAAGTTGTCTGCTCTGAAAGGGGAAGGTTGCCATGTCTGCGTCCCTCCCGGCTGGGGTTCGGTTGGCTTTCTTCAGGAGCACAGTGTGCACGTTTCCAGTTGTTGGGTGAGTATATCAAAGGTTATACATACGAGGAGATGCCCAGTGGGTCATAGCTTTGTACAGCTCCCTCTGCTTATCTGTGAGCAGGATCTAGCCTTGCTTATAGGCAACAAAATTTGGAGAAGAGAATGGATTTTACTGCTTAGATGAGGCCACATTAGGTAATACTTCTTCTTACTGGAGCAGAGATATCTTTTACTGGATTTGAAGAAGCAAACTGCCATGTTCTGAGGGGCTTCTACCTGGCAAGGAACCACTAGAGGCTGCTAGGGGACGACAGAGTCTCTGGACAGTTGCCAGCAATAAGTGGGGGACCTCAACCCTCCAGCTGTGAAGAGATAGGTTCCACCCATAATCCAGGGGGCCTGAGAACAGATCTGTATGGAGTTGAGATGGAAATGCATCCTCCATCAGTACCCTGATTCCATTTAGTAAGACGCTGAAGCACTAATATCAGGCTTTTGACACAAGGAAGAGTCAAGGAAACATGTAATTTCAAGTCAATAAATTTTTAGTAATATGCTACACACTGGAAAATATAGTCTTTCCACCCTGCCCAGGTCCTTGTATTATCATGAAAAAAAAAGTGACTTTAAAAAAAAAAGACACTTATTTCTCTTTTAAAGAGATACAGGACTTTTGTCTTCTGTTTCTTTGATTTTGCTTGCAAGTAGGATGGTAGATGTTACATTGTTCATTTAAATTTAAATCAAGCAAACCCAATGAAATGTTCTCTAGGACAGAACATTGTGTACTTAAAAAGAGTTCACTTTTGTGAGAAAATGCCTATGGTAAAATGCATTGTTGTTCTTCAGGCACCAGCCCTTATCTGGGACCCCAGCAAATAGTCCAGGCAGCACACACAGATGCAGAAAGAATAGAACCAGTTGCAGACCAAGCCAGTGACCAGCCTATTCATATCACACTCCATCTCCTGAGCATGCATAGTCTGGTCAGTCTGGCTTTCCTGAAGTTCTGAATAAACCTGAATGGGTTTTATCTTAAACCTGTGCCATCAAGTCCTCCCCCTACCCCCATAATGACAGCTTGTGGTGGTTTGAAAAAATAATGGCCCTCAAAGGCACTAGTAAGAGGTATGGACTTGTTGGAGGAAGTGTGTCACTGTAGGGGCAGGCTTTGAAGTCTCTTTTGTTCAAGTGTCCCTCAGTATGACAGCTAGTCAACTTCCTGTTGCCTGCAAGATGTAGCGCTCTCAGCTCCAGCACCACATCTGCCTGCACACTGCCATGCTCCCCGTCATGTCATGATGATAATGGACTGAACCTCTGAAACTGTAAGAGAGCCACCCCAATTAAATGTATTCTTTATAAGAGTTGCTGTGGTCATGGTGTTTCTTCACAGCAATAGAACACCCTGAGACACAGCTGCTCTGGATTGCTACCCCAGATGTCAGGTTTAACATGGATAAAGCTTCCTTCAGCTTCTGTCTCTGGAGATATTTGGAGACTCCCTTTCCTCACAGATGGCCTATATGGTATGTCTAGCATGATGGATAAATGAAGATTAGCTGTCACATGTCACTAGAATTTGGAGGTTATTTCTATAATATGATCAGGGTAATACTTATTAAACTAAATAGTATATTAAAATGAACACAGAATGAAAATATTTTACTCTAATATGATCAGGCTAATATTTATTGAACTAAATAGTATATTAAAATGAACACAGAATGAAAGTGTTTTATTCAGTCAAAATAGCTACCATTAAAACACATAAAGTGGGGGCATATATCAAAATATTAATAGTGACTGTTTCTAAACTTGAGCTGGATGGTGATATCCCATATGATTTTTGTTTTAACCATATAACAGATTTTCCAAAATAGCCGCAGCAAATATACATGGAAACCTTAAAATAAAAGCACAAAATTCAAAATGAGGATTATTTTTAAGCAGAAATCACCAATGATATCCTTAATTATATACTTGTGCCCCATCCTCATATCCCCTTATGTATATCATTGTATAAGTGAATTTGTATATCTTACTTAGGAAAGAAAAACTATAACCCACTGTTTTCTCTTTTAATACAAAACTCTGAAGCACCAAAGGCCAGCAATGGAAATGGAAAATGGCTTTACTTTCTAACCAATTGTACTAGATTGAACCAGATATACAATCGATGATTCAGATCACTTTTGGATTGTTTTTTAAAGCTTTTAAAAAAAACATGATTTTTTTATTGATTTTTTTTTTGGAATTTCACATCATGCATACCAATCCTAATCATTTCCCAGGTGCGGTGGAGGCAGGGAGCGGAGGAAGGAGGGAGCTTCTTATGAGGGTGGGGCCACTTCTCCTATGGTGGGATTATCATGGTCAGCTATCTCAGGACCACCAAGAAGCAGGGTCAGTTCTCTGGTGGGGCTGGGGATGGCTTTCCCAGGGCAGTGAGAGGTGGAGCCAGCTCAGCACAGCCCTTACACTTCATCACACTGTTCAACACACGGTTCGAATGGGTAACGTGGGCAGTGGACATCAACACAGACCCAGCTGCAGCAGGACCATGGACCCAGACATGGCCATCAGCCGCAGCATGGGTCTGGATGTCACCCTTGCCCCAGGTGGCAGCGCTGGCCTCTCACATTGGCATGGGCTCAACAGCAGCGTGGTCCCCGACTCCAACATGGACCCAGGTCTCAGACAGTCACTCAGCCTTTAATGGTAACCAGAGCCGTAGACATCAACACAGACCCTGGCTGCAGTAGGGCCATGGACCCAGACTTGGCCCCAGACCATAGCTCAGGCCCAGAAGTCACCATGGCTATGGGTGGTAGTGCAGACCACCCGGATCTGTATGACTGCGGTGGCAGCATGACCCTCTGGCACCAATATGGGCTCAGATGTCAGCCCAGATTCCAGGCATTTGCACAGCCTTTTGTGGTAACAGGAGCCACAGCCATCTACCCAGTCCCTGACTGCAGTAGGACCATGGACATAGATAAGGCCCTTGGCAGCAGCCCAGGCTCAGACATCACCATGGTCCTGGGTGGCAAGCAGACCACCCACATCAGTCCATTCCTCACCGCCTTTGCCTCTTCAGATCTGCCTCCTTTCTCTCCCATACCCCATCATATATTTGCTCACCATAATGGTGTTCACGATTTCTTCTACCCACCCAGGGCAAGCGGCCCCAGGCAGGTGTGTGGGTTTCTTCACCCACCTGGTCCAAATGGTGCCAGGCAGGTTCCTACTTTTGGATTTTTGTTGGAGCTTTAGGATATCTCTGCTTCAAAGCTAGTTAACATTCACACTTTAGGAAAGGGAATTTTACTTTTGTTTGAATTAAGCTCTGGTTTATGAAACAATCTATAACATGTGACAGATCTCAGCACATTTTCTTGTTCTGCTGGCTTATTAATTATGTTCCAAGTTATCCAGGCATCAGCTGTTGAAGTGGTCTTATAGCTTCGGGGAGACCAGGTCATTGCTCTAATTCTTTCTTTTTACTGGACAATATTCAATTGCAGGGGGTTATGTTTTTAGAAAGAGATGAACATGGAATTGTTCAGTTGAACTCAAATGCACTTTTAACTGAGGTCTTGTACAAGCTTTATAGTTAGCGATAACCACCAGCAGCTGGATAATTGAAGAGAATTCTGACACACTAACTGCTCTCCTCAGTTCAATATTTCAGCAGTTAAAATGGAGTGGGGAATGTGGTTCAAGTTACCCTTTCCACTAATTGGTCATTGTGTTGGTTTTGTTCTTAGAAAGAACAATAAAAGATGACAAATGTGACACCAATTTATGTACAGTGACACTGAACTTGATGTGACTGCATGCTAGTGGAGTTGGGAAACAGGGCGTTAACAAGCTGCCCTAGCCGTCTTGCCTACAGGACTAGATCAGATGTGCAGAAGGACTTTTTTTCTTATGAAAAAATTAATTTCTGTGTGACTCCTGCTTTACCTAAAGGAGCTCTACTCCTTCTTATTCTCTTTGGACCAACAGTGTTGACCCACAAAAAGCTCATGAGTGCAAATATGCCTATATCATGTTCCTAAGGGTGATTGTATATGTGTGTGGGCATATGCTAATAACTTACTTGTTCCTTTTTGAGCACTTACAGTTCAAAAAGCTATCATACTCTGCTCCTGGTATACTGATTTTGTAATATGTAAAATCACTACTTGAAGCCAGGGTCCAAGCACATAAAATTTCAGGTCTATATATCCTGTTTGGGAAGTAAAAGGATCACACACACACACACACACACACACACACACACACACACACACAGAGAGAGAGAGAGAGAGAGAGAGAGAGAGAGAGAGAGAGAGAGAAGAACCAAAAGAGAGAGAGAGAGAGAGAGAGAGAGAGAGAGAGAGACAGACACACACACACACAAACACACACACACAGAGACAGAGAGAGACAGAGAGAGACAGAGACAGAGACAGAGAGAGACAGACAGACAGACACACACACACTTTGTTAGTCTTATAACCCAGTTCTATAAATCCAGATAGATTCACTTGATGCTTCTGAATACTGAATTAGAGTCCCTGGGCACATGCCAAACATTGGTGTTTGCCCATGTGTTCCAGGTAATTCTAGTGTCAGGGAGGTTGAGGAGCTGGGCACCCATGAATGCCCATGGAAGGAGAATATCTAGGCAAAGTGTACTTCAAAGTGACTCAGTCGCCTGAGCTCGGTCAGAGGCTTATTCCAAACACTGGAAGATGATAGTTTCCCTGACTGCACAGCAGAGGCATGCAGTTATGGGAATATGAGAACTATAGTGACTCTAGTGATGTTGGAGGAGAGTGTATCAGGCACAGCTTTCTGGGCTGTAGACATCCGCCAGCACAAAGAACTGTGGTCCTGGTCCTGGTGAAATGACTCAGACCATCCCCAGCAGCAGTAGGCTCTATTACTGGACACATGGTCCAGGAGATCCCTAACATCAAAAGGAGCAAATGTCACATCTGTGGGTACATATGAGACATGCCCTTGAGATACACAAAAATGCTTCAGAAAGTGCTAGAGGGCTCAAAATAATGAGCAGTAGTAAGAAACAGCTCTTTTCCTTCAGGCTGAAGGGGCCTCTATGTATCTGGATTATATACTCAAGTGCAAGTTTTAAAATGGTCAACAAATTTGCTCCACATCTAGTTAGACAAATAATGAAAGTTACACAATACAATGTTGATTTACACAAACAATACATTTGTGCGAAACAAATCTAGAGCTAGGGAAAAATATTAGTTCTAAATTCTAGCTTTCCTAGTAATTAGCTATATAACCCTAGAACTTGTTTAAAATCATAGAGTAATGGAAAATAATTACTTTAGTGGTTTTTTGTTTGTTTGTTTGTTTTTTACTTGTTTTCAGACAAGGTCTGGTACAGACCATGCTGTTTCAGAATTTGCTTTTTATCCAAGAATGACCTTGAACTTCCGACCCTCCAACCCCACTTCTCAAGTGCTAGGGTACAAGTGTTTACTGCATGAAATTTATTCCACATGAAGATGGAACCCTGGGCTCTATGCATTCTAGGCAGACATTCTATCTAGTGAGCCATATCTCATATCTCCAGGCAATATTGTGAAAGCTCGATTTAGGCACTACTAATCTGACATATTAGATAATTAAATGATTCGTGAGGTGTGTGTGTGTGTGTGTGTGTGTGTGTGTGTGTGTGTGTGTGTGTGTGATGTCCTAATTTAATTCATGAAAGAAGACTGATTTATGTGGGATGATACAGTATTCTGCCTTTCAGGCTTTTGATTATAAAATCCATCTTAGTGTCTGTTCTTGATCTTTGCATGTTTATCATTCTAAAGAAATCTATGAAAAGCCCATTTATTGTTCCTTCACAGGCCTGTTTTGCCTACTGTGTGATATGTAACCACCAAAGCAAGAGATTAGTCAAAGAGAAAGGATTTATTAATGAGCAGCCAAGCATGAAGGCAGAACTGCCAGCTGCAGATCTATCTCCCTAATAACAGGCTTAGGGTTAACTATGGGCTAATCAGGGTGATCTCAGGTGTGAGGACTGGTGGTTGGGATGGGGTCTTTTATGGTTAGAATGTGTAATTATTCACGCTTTATTACAGGGCAAATGTTCAGACAATGGTTCTGTTAGAGTAGTTGGAGGTAGAGTTTTTGACTATAGTTCTTGGTGTAGGCTTGAGACCTTGGCTTTTGCCTGTGTAGTTCAGTATGTTTGTTGGTTCTTATATGTGTGTCTTTGCTGTATTCATTTAAATATATTGCTAAGAGGTTTGGGTGATATTTTAAATGGAATTATTTTTAAAATTTCATTTGCACAAGAAATCACAACTGATTAAAATTATTTACCTTGTATCCTGTAACTTTGAAATTTTGGTAAGATTCTTGTGGATTTGTTTATACAGAATTTTCTGTTTGAATAACTATGCCATCTGCCTGACATTATTTTTTTCTTCCCATGTTTGTGATTTCAAAATGAAATTTAACAACAGGGCTTCACTGTCAGTTTGTGGAGAGCCGTCAATACCCTTGGCAACAGCCTGGGTTGTTTGGGGGTTCCTATGGGACCCCTTTGACCAAGAACTTGACTAGTTGTAACCCATTATCAGTACTGGCAGCTTCATTTGGTGACAAGAGATATCCAGTTGGGGCTGTTTCCTCCATTATTTGGTGATTTCATTTAGACTGAATTTATACATGTATATATTATAGGAAGCTTCTACTGTGTTAGGTGTCCATAGGACCCTTTGTATATATAATTCTTAGGTTTTGCTGTCCCTCCCTTACACGTGGAGAAGTCGAGCCAGTGTCTACCTAGAGTCTTCACCCTGATAGACTAGTATTCACATTACCAGAAGGCACTCTGCATGCTCCCAAAGGAGAAAGGTAAACATCAACCTGGTTACAAATCCTCTTGGTCTACAAAACTGACTCGCCTGCAAGATACAGCAATGCAATAGGGTCACAAAGCTTATGGGATTAACCAATCCATATCTGATTTCAATAAAGGCCTATTCTGTGAGATGGAACTCGTACCCAAAGCTGCTTGGGTGGCCAAGAATCTGAGACTGGATAGCCCAGCGACCCAGGGGAAAACCAGATACTACTGTTCTGCCAAATAAACAGAGCAATAAAATGACTCGCCATGACTTTCTGCTGTACTCATGGATCTGCTCCTTGATCAGCCGTCCTTAGAGAAGTTTCCTCCTGAAGGAGATGGGAACAAATACAGAGACTCATAGACAGACAATATGCAAAGAGTGAGAGACCTTGGAACACTCAGCCCTAAACAGGAAGTCTCCATCAAATCCCTCCCCTCTGGGTCAAGGGATTTCTGTGGAAGAGGAAACAGGAGGAGTGTTGAAAGCCAGAGGGGATGGAAAACACCAAGTGATTGAGACCTTGTAGATGCAACAGGACTGGAATATCTATATCTATCTATCTGTCTGTATCTATCTATCTATCTATCTGTCTATCTATCTATCTATCTATCTATCTATCTATCTATCTATCTATCTATCTAAGCTCACAGAAACTTCGGCAGCATGCTAGGGCCTGCACAAGTCTGTAACAGACAGAGTCCTAGAGCTGAGAGGAGAAGAGGACATACATTCCCATCTCTAACCCAGAAGCTATTTCCAGTTGATAGCCACTTGCAAATCAAAAAATAGTTTTAGCCAAAGGAGTCTCACTGGGGAAAAGAAACCACATTCAAGCGTAGCCCCCCTTGCTCAGCAGTGAATGGTCAACACAAAAAAAGCTCAATGCTCAATGGTGTCTTTTGAGGATTTTTTGTTTGTTTCATGATGTTAAGTCAGGATGTGGTGTGTATTTTTCTTTGGCTCTTTTTCTTGTTTGGTTGTTTTGCCGTATTCCAATTTATTTGTTTTTTATTTACCTTATTTCATTTTTATTATTGCTTTTCAGATGTCTGTTTATAGCAGACTGTCTTGGACCCCCAGCCCCCAAATCATGACACGGAGACTTACCATTATAATGCTCAACCTTAGTTTAGTTGTATCCTACCAGCTCTTATAACTTATTTTAACCTGTTTCTCTTCATCTACATTTTGCCTCTGGGCTTTTTACTCTTCTTTCATTCTGTATTTCCTACTGTCCTGCTTCCTCCATGTCTGGCTGGCTGGTGGCTGGTGGCTGCCTGGCCCCTGGTGTCTCCCTTTCTTTCTCCCTCTTTCTCTCCCAAGCCTAGATCCCTCCTCTTACTTATTCTTTCTGCCAGCTAGCCCTGCCTGTCCCTCTGCTGCCCAGCTGTGGTCCATTCAACTTTTCATTAGACCAATCAGGCGCCTTAGGCAGGCAAGGTAAAACAAATGTAACATCTCTTTACATAGTTAAACAAATGCAGCATAAACAAATGTAACTCATCTTTACATAGTTAAACAAGTGTTCTCTTCCACAACCATTCTGTTAAATTAAAGACAAACTTCCTCTCACCTGCCTGCAAAAGAAAAATAAAATAAAACAAGATTGTGTGTATTTTTTTTTTTGC
The DNA here is from genome assembly GCF_903995425.1 of Onychomys torridus. Lineage (NCBI taxonomy): Eukaryota > Metazoa > Chordata > Mammalia > Rodentia > Cricetidae > Onychomys > Onychomys torridus. Next base: position 50,175,744 of record NC_050465.1, read on the forward strand.
ATATGTGTTTGTGTAGGGTGTGTGCTCGCCCATGTGTATGCCTATGGAGGCCTGAGGTTGACGTTGGGTGTCTTCCTCTATCGCTCTCCACTTGGTATTTACTGAGACATTGTCTCTCATTAAACCTAGAGGTCATTGTTTAGGCTAGGCTGGCAGGTCCGTCAGCCTTTGAGGTTGCCTGTCCCTGTCCCCTAGTGGTTGGTTACAGGTACATGCTGCTGTGCTCAGCTTTAACATAGGTCTGGGGATCTGAACTCAGGACTTTATGATTGTGTAGCAAGCACTTTACCCACTGAGCCATCTCCCCAGCCTGTGAGATTTTATGATTTTCTTCCTTTATTACATTCTTGTGCTAGTGAGGAACTTTGATGTCATAATAGTTAAATGGTGAGACGAGGTAGACCTGTCCCTGGTGTTCAGTTAAAACCTGAATGTGTCTGATGTATCTGTAGAATTCATTTTGTAGATGCTAATGAGGACATTCTACCTGAATGCCAGTGTGCTGACATTTATCATGAACGGCCAGTGGGATTTGTCATGTGCTCCTCTCTATGGCACAGATCGGTTTTATTTTTGTGGTCTTCCTGTTAATAAGCATCATTGCATTGAAGGAGTTATGAAAACTCCTGATGGAATGTGAAGTATTTTTAGATACATCTTTGGGTTTGATCCATTATTTTCTTACATATTTTCATGTTTATAATGTTCATATGCTGGTTTTATGTAGTAGTTATGTTTTTGGATTTTATAAAATAAATTGGATGGCACTGTATAATTGGTATTAGTTTTTTAAGTTTCATTTTGAAATCAACAGTAAATGTATTACACTTGGGAGATTCTTTTGAGAGGAAAACTTTTATTTGGTTATTTTAATTGTTTAAATATTTATTTTGAGACAAATTTTCTCTGTGTAGCCAAGACTGGCCTAAAACACATTATCCTTCTTTGCCAGCCTTGAGTGTTGAAATTAGTGTGGTGTGACATCATGTTTGGATGATTGGTTGTTTTAAAAATTAACTTTTAAAAATGTCTACTTTCTGGGAGTCAGATTTATTATTTGTACTGTACAAATTTGCCAATTTCATTTAGTTTATTTAACTGACTGACTTAAAATTTGCTCATAGCATTTCCTTATTTAAATTTTACCAAAGTGTAGGATCTGTAATGATTTCTGAAATAAATAAAAAAATTGTACATCATTTTCTTAAATTTGATAAGAAATTCAGCAAGATTTAAAAAATATTGGTATGTCATGGATTACTGGGAAAAAATCTTTAACTAGAAATGTCAGGGAACATCAAATGTTTGAATATTAACCCACTTATATGCCAGACATAATATTTTTAGACATATTATTGATAAAAATCTCCCATTTTTTTTGTATGTTGTGCTAGGGATTATGCTCATGGTCTTATTTCTATATACTAGGCAAGCATTCACTACTGAGGTACATCTCTGTCCCAACATTTGGTTGCATTTTGTCATAATTGAAAACTTTAAAAATAATTCACCTATTGCTTTTCACTTGATCTGAATAAAATGTCTCTTCAGTATGTGAACTTTTTCCCCACAAAAAGATATGTGGTTGATTTTTTTACATATAGCATGAATACATATATAAATTCCTCTTTAGCTGTCAAATGTCAGTAATATCCTCAAGGCTATCATATTTTTGATAAAACACCAAGTCATAGAATTTCTGAAGAACACGTTATATAATTCTCAGAAGTCAATGTTATAAAAGGTATGTCTTCATGTTTTAAACTTTGACTTTGTTTTGTTTAACCCCAGCAAGAAGGAAGAAATTATCCTTCTAGTTATGTGCAAGACAGTGTTAGAAATGAAGCTACACATATTATGAATATGTGTTAGAAAATTAAATCAGAGCCTGATATGACATAAATATTCATGGAAGTTATTAAACTGACTTGTAGTTTTGCTCTTTAGTTATTGATAATCATTAAGGGAATGTTCTCACCTTCTATATCTAAACTGGCTTAAAAGCCCATAGATTTCAGAGTTATCAAAATTATTAACTGGTTCAGTTTTCTAGGTGAATACATAAAATTGTTGAAGTTCAACCATTAAGTAGTTTATTTACAGCCACACATCTCTTAGAGACAGTGAGACATGTTTGATCCATACCATCCTACCTGGTATCTTGATTTTTTGTCTCTAGTGCATTTATGTTGTAAGTTTTTCTTTAAATTATAGTTGATACTTTTGGATTTTTCTCATTTAAGAAACAATTATGCTTTTCTGAAGATCAAACTCTCCTTGAGTGTTGGTAGAATATAAACATTGGAACAAGTCAGATCTGAGTTGGAATTGTGTTCCATCTCTGCCTCTGTGTCTTGGAAAAATTCTTTAGTTTTTGAAAGCCTTGACTTCTTCCAAGATAATAAAACCTAACTATAGGGGTAGTTGTCTGTGCTTCATCCTGAAGCACCACTTCTCAAAGGCAGCAGGTAACTGCTAGGTATCTGCCCCGGCCACTTGGGGCGTGGCCGGGATAGGGACCCCTTAAGAGGGGAAATGCAAAGGTGATTGCTGTCTTGGCTACCTCATGATCCTGGATGCTGGATTGCAGACCAAGTCAGAGTTCTCCAGAGAACTGCATTGGACTATGTCTGCCTTCCCTGGATTATGTAACTTGCTGGTTGTAAGTCACACCAAAATAAACCTCTTTTGACTATCAGGTAAACTACATGGAATTGCCTTGTTAATTGCCACTTTAGCTAACTAACTGTTTTGTCTTTTTGATTAAATATAAAATTCCATGAGCTACTATTCTATCATGAGGGGACACAGTATGAACCCTTGAACAACTTGCTTATAGATGATGTCATTTAATATCACAGTTTCTAAGTCTTCATGGCAGTTATAATTGGATTTAAAAGCCAAAGTAAAACTTGTGTACCTTCTTTGAGGCTCTAATTTTTACTGATGAAGAGAGGGAATGAATATAGAAGACAGCTGTTTAGTGTTGGGAGCTAAAGAAGGGGAATGACATATCTAAGAAGCACTCATTGAAAAGGTCTATGGGAGGTGCAAGCTGAAAGAAGAGTTGGTCCCAGTGTCTTCATAGGAAGGGAGAAGGGAATTGTAGCAGTGACCACAGCTGAGGGTAGATCAAAGATTTGATTAGAGAATCTGTAGTTGGAACTTTTCCTGTGTCCCACCTGGTCCACAGCTGCTCAGACCCAAATAAACACACAGAGGCTTATATTAATTAAAAACTGTATGGTCATTAGCTCAGGCTTATTACTGGCTAGCTCTTACACTTAACCTATAATTCTTATCTATGTTTAGCCACATGGCTTGGTACCTTTTCTCAGTTCTGCCTTGCCATTTTGCTTCCTCTGTGTTTGGTTGGTGACTCCTGACTCAGCCTTCCTCTTCCCAGAATTCTCCTTGTCTGCTTATACTGCCTATATTTCCTGCCTGGTCATTCAGCATTTAATCTATCAACTAATCAGAGCAACACACATTCACAGTATACAGAACGACATTCCACAGCAAGAATCAGCTGTATAATTCCTACGACTGTGCAAAATCAGTTTTATTAATTTGTTCTGTCTTTCCAAAAGCTACTCAAAATGATGAGTGCTACAAAGATATTGATAGTTTAAAATTACCTAAAAATACAAGAATACAATTATATAGTTAAGAGATTAGGTAATTGACTGTATTTAATACCACAAAAATTTTAGTTGAACAAATATTGCTGCTGTGAGTCTTTGTGGTGGGGTTGAAGAGGTTATAGTTTTTTTTTAAAGTCAAATTATCACATCTTTAGTATTTACTTATTTCTACCATATTATTAGTTCATTGCCAAATATGTTTTGAGTAGTTCATAATTTGTTTTCCATGAGCCAACACAGGGAGGGCTTGGATGGACAGCAAATAGAAACCTAGGATTGATTTTTAAGGTGATCAAAGACAGATCATGAATGAAGATTACTGTATTACTTAAATGGTAATTTGCTGCAAAATATATCACTTGCATTATGGAATATAAATGGTTATACACATTCACTTGAATACATAAATTCGTATGTACTATAGTATGTACGCTAGTCTGATATTAGGATCGAAAACACTTTAATCAGAAATTCTTACTCCAATTATGATTTCATATGTTCTTAAAAATAGTAATCTAATCCAGTGGACTCACCAGCCTGCACAAGGAATGCTGTTTACCATAGGTAAATGAATGAAATTCAAGGTATATAAATGGATAAAACAATAGTGTTGGCACTATGGCCTTCTGTGGGTCAGGGGCAGAGTTAGTTCAAACTTGCTGCCTGTGCTGCTATAGTCTAGGGATCCATTTAGTTTTTCACAATCTGTGTTTTGGTCATTGTCTGACATTTTGATATGGAATAACTTGCTAGAATATTATTACACAATGCCTCAGGAAGAGGGGCACCTACAGCGAGCATGTAGACGTGAATACAGCTTTCTTAGTGCCTGAAAGAGCGGGATCCATATTTTGGGTCTATTCACTAATAGATTTTTTTCTTTTGAATCTCTATATAGAGAACACCATGTAGAAGATGTGAAATAGACTCTGCCTTTAAGGTGCCAGAACAGAAATGTAACTAGTGCTCATGCAAAATGAGAAATCAGTCTGAGGGGACCTTGAGATGAAGACCAAACAGGGCATTTTCTATTTCTGTGCCTTTGTTTAACTAGAGAATTTCATTTCCTCTACAGAAAAAAAATGCTGACAGTAAAGACCTAATTTGGAATTAGGCTATTAAAAATTATAAAGGGTGATTGAAAAACTATAAATAGGCAAGGTTTCTCTAGAAAGAAACATCCTGCTGATAGCTCCTATTGTCTGTTTTGAGAACACTTCAGCTTTCTGGCCTCTTATTTCCAACTAGTATTTCTTGGACCTAGAGTGCACTCAAGACTCAAATAAAATCTTAATATCAACGAGTAGAGGGCAGAGCAGAAGTAGCTATCATCCAATTCCTTTATCTACTTCCAAGAAATCATCTTTTCAGGAAGAGCAAGCAAGCATTTTTAAATTAAAGTCTTGGGTGAGGAATTGTTCTTTTCCATTCAGGTTGAAAGACCTTTATAGTGTGTTATCTAAAGATCTGGGGTCACAACACAGTGTGCTTCTGTTCTTAATGATATCTTACTCTGGCTATATGGCCCAGATTGTTAATAAAGGCTAAAAATGTCCTGCTTCCTCTTATCTCCATTACCAAACTATATATTTCCATTGTTGAAGTTTTGGAGTCTTGCATGATCCTTCTTCCTAGTTCAAGCCTTATTCAAGGTAATTAAGGCTTCATTAAAAAAATTAAGGTAATATCTGAAAAGAAGGTGTCTGTATAATTAATCCAAGATGTTCTGTGAGCTGGTTAACAATGATAAGCATTTCTTAAATGTTAATAATGGTGCTTTCCCTTTCTATGTATTTTGATGGTAGGGAATGAAGTGCTCACCTCGGGTGCTTTTGATCTACTGGTTGTGTTTTCTTTGATCACCCATCAATAGACTGGTGGCTTATATAGTCTAACAGTTCCCCAATCTTCCAGGAATCTGGAGTCCCTATTTCCTTTAATTTCCAAACAAAAGAACAGGCTTCATGACTTATAGTGTCAGAACACCATCCAAGAACAGAGTCATGCAAGGGGAACTCTGAGTGCTTCTGAGAAAACTCCAAGAAAACAAGGCAAGAGTCTTGTGACCTCAGTTTCTTCAAAAACATGGAATTGTGCTTGGAATGTGCTTTTCTGCCTCTCCCAGGTGTAGTAGATAGGAGTGAGTTCACTTTCGATTATTCATTGTAACTGGCTATTGTTATTTGTTCATCATACACCTTTAAAGCAAAACATGCTTTGCCATGTGCAGCTTGCCTTTGTGAGTGATTGTACACTTTACTCAGGTGACTCTTTTAACCCTCAGAGTATAAATTGTCTGGAGCCCTGAATAAAGCTGATATTGCATGAGACTTTTGTCTGCCTCATTTTCAGGCCCTGCTCTCCCAGGTTCACACCTCCAACTAGAGCAGTAAACAATATAGAGACAGAAAACACACAGCCCCTCTCTGACTTTCTTGGAACTCTTAGGATGGTATTTAATTTTTCTTTGAAGTTTTCCATGACTTGTCTTGAGTATCTTTTTTCCAACATGGTTTTTGATTCTCTCAAGGATATTCCTCCCTTTCCCCCACTTCAATGGCTCTTCATCTTCATTGTGTCAGCGATCTTTTGTCTGAGTATTTGTATATAAGGCAAAAACCTCAGCACAGGAAGGAACACAATTAAATCAGGCTTCCTGAATTTCAGCATTTTTCATGTATTTTCCCATTAATGCTTAGGCTGCTGCCCTTTTGTGTCCTCTCACCCCGACTGCCTCACTCCCTCATTTTAAAATCTTTTATTTTTCCTCACACACTTTCTTCTCCAAACCCCAAATGACCAAAGCTTCATTCATTCTTCATGAAATCCCATGAATCATATTGCAAGTCCACTTCTCTTTAATGAAATAAGCAATTAGATATATTTTAAAAGTAGGTCTTATGCCTGTCTGTCCAGTACTTTCACAGTCAAACAAAATGCCCAGAATCAGCTGTGCCAAATTAAAAGCATTATTTATAGAAATGTGGTAATCAGGTTAAGGATAGCATCGATTTTCAATTGGACTATTTTAAAACTTCATATCTTATTAACATAATTATAAATTAAAATAGTTTATAAATATTGTCCTTTATAGTTTTGTGTAGATGGAGGCTTTTCTGTCCCACTCAGTCTCACAGCCACTTTTAAAATAATCACTCAGAGGATTAATATTAATTAGAAATTGTTTGGCCTATTGCTCAGGCTTATACTAACTAGCTCTTACAACTTAAATTAATCCATTTCTATTAATCTATGTTTGGGCATGTGGCTCATGGATTTACCTGTGTTCTAATACATCTTGTTCCTCTGGTGGCTAGTTGGCATCTCTCTCAACTCTGTCCTTCTCCCTGTATCTCTGCTTAGATTTCGCATCTGGTTCTATCCTGCCTTGCTATAGCCAAAGCAGCTTCTTCACTAACCAATGGTAATAAAACATTTATAGCATATAGAGTGGTTATCCCAAAGCATTCTTACAGGGGCATTGTTGAGAAATTGATTACACAGTACAATAGAAAAGCACACATGAGCACACCATAGTTATTTCTAGCCCTGTCAACTGCCTATTGGGTAGTACAGATTTACTTTATTATTATTTTTTTATTTTTTTGAAATTAAAATGCAATCACATTATTTCTCTTTTCCCTCTCTTTCCTCCAGCACCTCTCCTGTGCCCTCTTAAATTCAATGGCCTCTGGTCTCTTTAAAAAACATTTTTATATATGTTCCTAAATATCATCTACTCAGTCTGTATTATGTTTTCTCCTATACTTACCTATGAAAAAAATGTTAACCCTAATAAATGAAAAAAATAAACTATAACAATGTAACATAATGAGACTTGTGTCAATGTTGTCTTGATTTTACAATCTCTTATACCTCAGCTTGCAAACCTCAACACAAGACATTTGTCTTTCCTCTTGACTGAGAGCTGCCACCTTGTCCCATAAAGACGTGACTTGACAGATTCTTCTCCAGGTGTCTGAATTGCCAGCATCAGTACCATTTATTGTGGGGATGTTATTAAAGAAATCAAAGGATACTGACCACAACCACTGTGCTGCTGTGATGGCCAGTCCATAATCAAGATAACTCCTAAAGAATTTAAGGGTCACTAATACAGCCCAGGTCTTTCGGATGAAGGGCTGATTCATACGTCATCTGAGAGGAGGAGAGGCAGATGGGAGATCCCATCATGCTCTTTAAGAAGGGTGCACAATTTAAAGCTCATTAATTCCCTATTTATAGAACTTTTCATCTACTATTTTCAGACCACTGTTGACTATAAAAATAAAAAAAACTGCAGAAATTGCAGAAAGACAAAGGGAGGCTAAGGGGAAATATAGTCAGCTTTGATAGGAATGAAGTCCTGGTGAAGCTCCTCGGTTCTCACGGATGACCCTTTGTTATTTTGGTGACAGTCACCAAACACACCTGAGAGTCCATTCAGAAGTGATGCAAGGAGAAATTTTATCTTCTTTTGAGCGTGAGTTTTTGCTTTCTTTTGACGAATAGGAATTCTTCTTTGCTCCCTGCAGTATTCTTAAGGGCAAATCTTAATCTGTAACTTAGTGCACAGGAGGGCTAAAGCCACACTACAGACTCCAGATCCCAGCTTCTATTTAGCCCTGGTATCTGCATTTGTTGGTTTTTGAATCATTGTTTATCTGTTAGTTTAGTTAATTTGTGTTCTAGGCAGAATTTCCAAGCATTCTTAAGCAGTTTGTCATTTTGTGTATAAGACAAGTTTCTCATTTTGTACTCAACTTAGAATGCCACATGGCTTCCCAATAAGTGTTCAAACTGAAGTCCAAGTTCCTCAGCAATGCTTACCAAAATTGTGAGCCTTCTCCTCCTCTCTCAGCTTCATCCCTCACTGTGGCCAGCTCACCCACCTTCTCATCCTGACTTAGTGCGCCTGTCTACAACCACACTTGATGATGTTCTCTTTCTGTATTCTCTTCCTTTGCCTGGCCTGAATGTGCTTCCTGTTTCTGATCTCTTCACTACTCAGTGCCTTTCCAGCATCTGTTCGTTGTTTCTGTCTAGTAACTATTACATGTGTAACAATGTAACTCTTATGTAGTCTATTGTTCATTGTTCCTGACTAGTAACCATTACATGTATAACAATGTAACTCTTATGCAATCTATAGTTCATTGTTCCTGACTAGTAACCATTACACGTGTAACAATGTAACTCTTGTGCAGTCTATGTTCTTAAAGATTGAACTATCTGAAAGTAATTGAAATGATTTTGCTAGTCTAGTTATCAGGGATAATAGCAAAAATGATATTTAGTTTTTCAACAAATGTTTTTTGAAAAAATACAACATACTGGGTGAGAGATTGGGCCTTGGAAATATGCACTGAACAAGATTCTCAAAGTACTCACAGCAGATGAGACAGGCCATACAAACAAGTTCATTTATTTTTAAATTTTTATTAGTTCTTTGACAACTTCATACAATGTATTGTCATCACCCACCCTCCATCTCCCTACTCCTAGATCCATCCCCACTTCCAAACCTACCCTACCATTAAGAAGTTAGAGAGATATTTATATACCCACATTCAGGGCAGAATTCCTCACAACAGATGAAAAGTAGAATCAATTCAAGCATCCATACATGAGGAACAGATAAAATGAAATGGAGCATTGAGAATCACAAAAAGTAAGAGTTCTGACATTTGTAACAATATGAATGGTTCTTGAGGGCATAATGCTAAGTCAAGTAAGATAGTTATATTTTATATTGTTATATTATCTCACTAATATGAGTTGCCTAGAGCAGTCTATTCATCTAGACAGAAAAAACAAAGGTGGCAGACAGAGGTTGAGGGTAAGAGAGATGAGGAATTTTATGGGTATAGCATTGTGTTTTGCAATGGTATAAGACCTCTAGAGATTAGCTTTTCGGCATTGTAGGCATGCTGAATTATACTGTTAAGATGTTTAAGATAGCGAATTTCATGTTCTATAAATTTTACTGTGTCTAAAATAAAAAGAAGCTAATGAGAACAGCCTTAGGATTAGAGAAGGGAAGACATGGTTTGCTCCATGGAACTCAGGGTATCACAAGGAAACTGGAAGGCACACAGTGGAAACACAATTAGTTTCAAATTGTGGCTTGATGGACAATCGAACAAACTACCCAGGAAATGAATGAATGAATGAATGAATGAATGGAAAGGCAGCTTTATCTTACTGAATGAACTTGCTGTGAGCTAGTGTAAATGACAGCTGTGCTTTGGGAAATAATGAGCTTGGCTCCTAGATCTCTAAAATTATGTTCTTTAGTGGATTTCCAACAGAGATAATGGCAAGATTTGAGAGCTTGCCTCTTACAAATTAATTTGAATTACTATGACATAATAAAGGTCTCTGGGTATTTCTTTATATGAATGGAGGTTACTGCTGAATAGGCAGCTCTCAGCAACAAAGAAACAAATTCAAAGGCACTGAAATATGTAATTGAGCACTTGCATAGAGGATATTAAAGGCTGATTAGCAATATGTATCAGAGACTTTTTAGAGATAGGCCTTCCAAATGCAAATCAACATTATTGTTCAAATATGAAAAATAAATACCGGATAAGGTACAAACACTCCAGATTCATAGTTTGGACTTTCCTCTAATTAGCTGATTTTCATCTCTGAATGTGAGCTCTCTGTTATGTGTGTGTGTGTGATCTATATCTATATCTATCTATCTATTTATATCTACATCTATATCTATCTATCTATCTATCTATCTATCTATCTATCTATCTATCTATTCCAGATACATAGAAGTACTAATATGGTCTTGGACTTGGTTCTATAATTCAGTGTGTAATAGAATGGGTATAGTTAATTCTTTATTACAACATGACAAGTTTCCACAACATGATTTTGTTAACATTGAATAAAATGTTGAAATAGCATTTTGTATCTCACAGTTCTGTGGGTCAGTATCTAGGTGGACCTGGTGGAATATTCTGGTAAGGGCCTTACAAAGCTGAAATCCAGAATGGATGCCAATCCATATTGAGGACCCAAGAAGTCATCCATGATCTGGTTCAGGTTGTTGTGAAAATTCTGTTTTAGACTGAAGCTCCTGTTTGTTGAGTGGCTGTTAGGGGCTGCTGTCTTCTCTTAAAGACCATTCTTGGGGGATGTTCACATGACTCCTTCCTGTCTTTAATCCAGTGAAGATTCAGCATGTCCTTTTCATGTTTCAGTCTGACTTTTCAGCAACTGAGCAGAAAAAACACGCTTGAAAGGCCTATATGGTTAGTTAAACTCACCTGAATAATCTCATTTTAAGTTCAGATGTATCGCAGAGAATGACTACCATGTCTCATTCCCACACTGAAGAACACAAGTTGATTGAATGAATCGCCATATAACTTAACACAATCATATTTCTTCTCTACACCCAAGAGGAGGGAGCTAAACAAAGAGAGATAAAAGTCATTTTAAAATTCTGCCTGCTATAGTGAGGGTGAAAAAAAGTCATTGCTAGACAGACCTTCATCCACCTAGAGAAATGTCATCTCTCACTTAGAGCTTCTAGATTTCATTGTTATCTGAAAAGGGTTCTTAATGAATTGTCCAACTGAGAAATACTAATATCACAGAGAGAAAAATGTCTGGAAAGGTAACTCCATCTTGATAAATTCAAAAGACAAACTTTGGAATTTATATCCTGATAGAGTTGAGTTGATATCAGACACTAGGAAGTTCAAAAACCTACATTCTCTTCTTATGTGTTATGAACTGAGTGGGACCTCCATGAATCTTTTGCTTTCTAATCAGAAAGCAGTTCTGCTAGGTGTTATGAATACTATGAGATCAAGTCCAGGAATCGATTTGGAGAGCAGAAAGACAAAGCTATCACTTGGAATAAGTTTGTATTGGATCATAAAGCAAGAACTCGAACTGTTTTTAATTTAGTAGTTAAGGGCTGAGGAGGTGGCTCACTTGGCAAAGTACCTGCTACACAAGCCTGAGAACCTAACTTTGGTCCCCTCAAACCCACATCGCAATGTGCTTCTGTAACCTTAGCACTCAGCAAGTGGGGGTCAGGGGTTCTAGGGCTGGCCAAGTAGGCCAGCTGAAATAACAAGGTTCAGGTTTAATGAGAGACTCAGTCTCAAAAAATAGGGTAAGGTGTGATGCAGAAAAGGATACCTGACATTGATCTCTCTCTGTATACACACACACACACACACACACACACACACACACACACACACACAACTCACAAAATGTAATTAAAACACTCAAAAGCATTCTTTGGTTTTGCTTAAGGGATTTGGAATTTTAGGCCACTCTAGCAATTGTATAGGGCACCTTCCTTACACCATATGCTCCCAGTGCTTTCCCAAAGCTCAAAATCCTTCATTTCTCAAAAAAGCTCTATATTAAATTTCTGTTAGAATTTTCTCACATTGAAAAAATATTTCTACAAAAGAAGAAGTCTCCTTTTACTAGTCTTAAAATTAAAGTCATATGGTAAGATCCAACTCCAAGCCTATATTCTATAGATCAACTCATTTATTTTATGTTGGATGGTCTGATGTTTAATTTAGCCATATGTAAGTTTTTTAAAAAACTCTCACAATGTCTATTTTTAAGGACTCTCTTACAGTTTCAGAAAGAACTCATAAAGATATTTGGAAAAGCATTTTGGAAAATCTTGGAACATGCTTAGAGGGTTCTATCACGTAGTTTTGACATCATCTAATCATTCTTTGTTCTAGTTAGGCTGCAGACTAAAGCAGTGTTCCCTGAGGCTGATATCAGAAGCTACTTGTTTTGTAAAGTATTGTAAAAGAAGCAGTTGATATTCCTAGCATGAGAAACTTTGTTTAGGAGTGCAAGGATGCAAAGAGCAAAAGAAAATTTCTGGATTAATAACAGTGAATTTCAATTCTATTGTTTGTACTTACAAAAAATTCTTTCCCCATTGCTTTGTCAGAACTTTTAAACCTGCCCTTTTTCTGTGAACTGGAAATGGAGTGAAACTTCACATTCAATGATTTTTAAAATTAATGTTTTTAGTCATTTTATTCTTACTGTATATATATATTCACTGTGCATACCATTGTTACATGAGCTTTTCATATGTGCACATCTTGAGTGATGAGTATGTTCTTATCTATTTCCTATATTTCCCTTTTTCTGACTACTCTCCCACTGAACTCCTTTATTTCTCTAGCCTTAATTTGACTTTCATGTCATATATACATACATGATTTTCTGTATTTATATAATATCTAGGTACACAGATGAGAGAAAACATACATTTGTCTTCCTGAGACTTCTTAGTTCTCACACTGTGAATATTCCCAGTCATTGTCTCTTAGCCAACTTTTCCAGATGACTTCCATTTTCATATTCTTCCTTTTACCTCTTGTTTTCTAACTATGCTATCTTTTGTGAAGTACTAAAATTTGATAGGTTATTAACCACTTACCATTGCAGGTACAAGAAGAATTAAGGGTCTTGCCCATCTTAGGCAAGTGCTTCCCCATACACTATCTCAGGCCTTTTATGGCTCGCTCTTTATTTTTGAGTCTCACTAAATTGATCTTTGTGGCTGGAAACTCATACTGTAGACTCTGCAGACCTTGAACTTGCGATCCTCCTGCCTAGCATCCAAGGTAGTTGGGATTTCAGGTCTGTATCAATGGGCTTGGTCCTCCACAGCAGATCCTCTTGTCATACCCCAAGATGGCTCACAGTGGAACCTTGGGCAATGTGTGTTCCCATTTATATTCACTAGTAAATAAGAGAAGGCTTACTGCTGCATGACCTCAATGCAGGCCCAAGGACCAACAGACTATGGTCTGGGACATCCAGAAATGAAGGAAATTAGACTTTTCCCATTTTAGTAGATTATCTCAGGTCCTTTTTATAGTGACAGAAAGCCGGCACACAGAGTTTTTAAGATTTAGATTTGAATCTCTTTGGCCATGGTAGAGACCTTTCCTGAGTCTACCTTGTCCAATTCACTATGTCTGGGTTTTGGATCAAGTTATGGTCTTAAGCTCAAGAGAGACTCTTTTGGGCTTGCAGGAGACATCAGTCCTTCCCTGTATCTGTTTTTTTTTGGGGAGAGATAGTCCAACATGATTTAATTTAAACGTTGGAGATATTTCTCTTATGTTGATGAAAGTTTTGAATTCAATTTTGGTTCAAACGGATCGTTGTCTCCACTTTTGCAGGGGATAGTTTGATTTAACAGTCTCATTTCCCACAAGTCTTCAAGATGACAACCAGTAACAGTTGGGGCAAAATGACCTCTTTTCCATGACAACCATAAGAAAGAATAATTTCTGCACCAACTATAGAATGATGCAGTCTGCCTCAGTCTGTTTAGTCTAAAATAGTCTGGGTCATTTATAATGAATGTCAATTTATTGACTTACAATTATGGAAGCTGAGTAGTCCAAGGTTAAGGAGCTTGATCTGGTAAGGACCTTTTTGCTACATGATCATGTAGTAGAAGAACAGGGACAGGAAAAGAGACAGCAAATGGTGGTGAAGTATTCCCACAACAGCTAACTCAATCCCATGATAATGACATGAATCCATTCATGGAGGCAAATTCCATAAATACCTGTTAATGTCATGAAAGTAGAAGTTAAATTCCAACATGAGTTTGGGAGAAGATAAGCATTAAATTCAGTTTACAGTCGAAGGGAGCCACACGCTCACTTTTATAGCTACCTGAATAAGTCTTCAGAGGAACAGCACATTCTTTTCATCTTGTCCCTGGCTTCTAAAGCAACGTAGGTTAGAATGATCAGGATCCAAGTTTGAACTGTTGATGATGAGGTGTATGTAGTTTGTGTCATCCATTGTTTTGTATCTGATTGGCTAGACTATGGTATCAAGTTGTTTGGTCAATCACCTCTACCTTGAGTAAACCAAATTGCTTTCCATAGTGCCAATGAGCCCTAGACAATTAGTTCCAGGCCTTAGGAGCAAACATTGAAGGCTTTGTAATAGGAAGCAATTCTGCTGTAAGACTAAACAAAATCCCTTCTACGTCCCAGAGTACTGGCTTGGCCTTAACATTTCAGACCCAAGAGTTCAGCAACTGTTCTCCAAACTCTTTGGGGAGTATGTGTTGGAGACTGCTGATGTATATGTGTGCACATGTACATCATGATGTAGATTTACTCATGATGCAGGAACATGTGGAAGCCAGAGGTTAGGATGCCCTTCCCAGGTTGCTTTTCCACCTCATGTTTTGAGACAGAGTCTCTCCCTGAACCTGAAGCGTGCTGTTTGGGCCACACTAGCTACCTAGCAAGCCTGCAAGAGCCTCTTGTCCTTTTATCCCAGCACTGTGGTTACAGACTTTTATAAGAGTCCTAGGGATTAGAACTCAGGTCCCCATGCTTATACTGTGAGCACTTGACTCATTGAATCTTCTCTCCACTCCCCTTTGCCTGAATTTCAACCTGCTGGTTTGCCCTATAAATCTCTCTGCATACATAGATATGTATATGTATATCTATATATCTATCTATCTATCTATCTATCTATCTATCTATCTATCTATTTATCATCTGTCATCTATCTCTATCATCTATCTATCTGTCTGTCTGTCTGTCTGTCTGTCTATCTCTCTCTCTATCTAATCAATCTGTGTGGTAAAGACTGGATACATGACCAAATTTTGAATTCTGTAAGAAGTAGAAGGGGTAAGAGATAAGAGCATATTAATAGCAGTATTAATATAATTCCTTCACTTTATAGTCACCAAGTTCAAAGAGGAAGGCAGACTAGCTAATAATGGCCCTTCTGACAATAAATGGCCCTTTAGCAATGTAGGCTTTTCCATATCATATTTTATTGGATATTATGGATTTTGGCACTCTGACCTAGCTGTGCCCAAAGGCAGAAAACTATAGATATCAATTTCAAAATAACTTATGAAGAAACCTACAAGTTCACTTGGATTTAAGTCTTGGGATATATAGAGACTGGATTTAATATCTCACTTTTGATTAGTAGGAGAGGGGAAATTGTAGCTACAGTTTATCACAATTAGTAACTACACAATGCTATACTGTGTGTGTTTTGTCTAAAGTGATTATTGTTGTTGATATTGTCTTATTTTACAAGACTGAGACTATTTCATCATAGTCTATCCTAATTATAGTCTTGGAACCTTTGATGGTGGGAGCACACTCAATCATACTTCTCAAACTGAAGGACATCCAGTTGCTAACTCACTCTCACCTTCCCATCCCTCCCCAACCTGCCTTTTCCTTCCTGCTGACCTTGGCGAAGAGAGGGATTAGAATAGGAACAACTGGGTATTTTCTAATGCAATCTAACGAATTTTTGAGGTGAAACCTGAGACATCACCAGCTCCTCTCCATTAGGTTTGTCTTCTGCTCTGAAAGACCTTATTCCCTCCTGCTCAACATAATCCTTTTTCTGTGCTCATTTCCGAGTCCTAACATGGAGATTTTCATCCTATCCCAACACTCATTTCATGTTGCATCACACTGACTGATAATTGTGACAGTAACTAAAAGACAAAATAATAAAGAATCTATTTTTTTTTTTCAGACTAGGCCAGGCATATGTTCCATGTGTTTGCAGTCCTCTCCCTGGGGAACCCCTCAGGCTTGTTTCTTCCCCTTTCTTGCCCTGATTAGCCCATCATGTTCCTGGCAAAAGGCAACAGGGCTAGGATAAATGAAATTTCCTAAGCGAGTGCTACACCCTGAGGTTTTTGTACTATATGAATGTTTCTTGGGCTGTGAAATAATTTACTGATGAATATGAAATAGACATGCCTTGCACAAAATCCTATCAATATGGCATGAATTGAAGCATTATCAGGTTTCGGGCACCAAGAATTTCGGCTCTAAGCCATTTATTTTCTTATTCTGTCAGTCAATAATGATTGCTCAAGAAAACCAGCTCCAGTTTGCCAGCTTTTAGGTTTTTAAATGTCCCACTAAACCAATATATTCAACTTTAACTATCAAGCTCAATAATTTTAAATGAAGAAAAGAAGTTGATGCTGTGTTTATTGGGTGGTTATTCTGTGCTAAGCATTTCATGAATTCCATGCAGTAGTGATTAGCTCTTAGTTACCAATCATGCATTGGTGTCACATTAAGGAAAAAAAAAAGCCCTTCCCCTTAGAGTCATTTAACGAAGAGCAAGCCCCAATTTTGATTCTCTCCTTCATACTCTGGTGTCTCCATCCTCTGTCTGTCGTTGAGTATGAATCTATTTCTGCTTGAAGAGTGCTGTCCTGTGAATCTGTCTGTCCCTGTGAGTGACTGTGCGTGTGTGATTGGGTCTTCTGTGTGTTTTGTCTGTGAGTCTGTTTTGTCACTCTGAGTGTCTGTCACTCACAAGGTGCTTCACTGTCTTTATTGAATGTCACAAAGTATAGGATATATTTTACATGAGTCTTTAAGAGAGTTTTATTAAAGACTGAGTCACCATCTGCGTCTAATCCCAGCTGATGCAGACAACAAACAGCACTACCAAGTCATTGTTTATCAACCAATCTCTATAAATGGATGCTTTTGGTCTTTATGGTAGATTTTACAAGTTTTCTTTTAATCTCTGATTTTCCCGCTTTCATCAAATGGTGCACATGGGCTGCGTTGGGCTGGAATCTCCAGCTCGCCCCAGTGAAAGCCCCATTTCTCTTTCTCCAAACCTTTCCTCTCAGAGAATCTCCACAGGAGAAGAGCCACCAGAAAGCCCAGTTTCCCCATTTTTGGCAAGTGTGGCAGCTCCTCCCCTGAAGTTGCCAGTGGCCCAGTCCCTACCTAAAGTGTGATAATTGGTGACAGTTGCATGAACTGGCTTTTTTGAGTTCATTACCTAGGGTGGAACGCCTTGCTCGGCCTTGATGCAGGGGAGACAAGCTTGGCCCTGCTTCAACTGAATGTACCAGGCTTTGCTGACTCCCCATGGGAGGCCTCACCCTTTTGGAGGAGGGGATGGGGGGGGGGGGAAGGCTGAGTGGGGAAGCAGGAGGAGGGATGAGAGGGGGATCTGTGGTTGGTATGTAACATGAATAAAAAAAAATTCTTAAAAAAAGGATATATTGGGGAAAAAAGTGTTATAATTGGGCACAAACTCAAGCTTATGGAGGACATGCCATCACCGCTTGCCTACAGGATATATAAGCCCCCTCTTTTATTTCTGCCAATGTGATTTTCTCCTACCCCTTCCCCGGCCTTGATCTCTATCTCTGGGGGCTGGAGAACTCACCTGGGAGTGGCTTTGGCCCAAATAAACCTGATCTTTTACTGAGAAAATGAGTTAGAAAATGACCCCAAACCTTGTGTTCATAAGGTCAGTATGGTTGAGTAAAATCTTAATTCCACTGGAGAATCCATTTTCCTCCCTGCATGCCTCTCCTGATGATATTAGTATCAGGTCACTGTCACCTTGAAATAACATTTATAAGTGGATTAGTAAGAGCTTCCTCACCCTATGCTAAGCCATTTGCTTTCCTTAGCATTATTGTATAAATGGAATGGGAGTGTCTTTAAAACCCATAGGCATCTTTCCACTGGGAAGCCTGTTGTTTATCAAGGTCTTAAAGCTACATGAATATATTTCCATGTTAATAGCTATCATTAAGGTGAATAGTTTTAATTACACTACAGATTGTATTTCAGTTTATGACAGCCCACCAAGTATTTATTTGCACATCTATTGTACTTTGGGTACTGGCTGATGGCTAGAAATGTTTAGAAATGTTTAGAAATGTTTAGAAATGTGTCTGCTCAGCCTGTATTGTGTGACAGATGGGTAAACAGATGGCCTTACTTGCTAGGAGGGACCAGGTTGGGAAGGGCACACGGAAATAACATGCAGGTGTCAGACTTCCTGGAAAATTCAGTCCAGATTCCCAGTTATTAGCCCCTAATAAAAGTTCAGGGATATGACAGGTTGAACTTCCTTGCATGTGTTATTTCCATATTTTATATCTCCTTGGTAAAAATAACTTATAAGAGGAAAGAGAAAAGTTTTTTTTTCCAGAAATTTATTATTTAAAGGAAATTTTTATGTATTCTGAACATTTGGGAGTATCTTAGATAAATTTCTAATATTTTCTTAGAATGGATAGGTCTATTAAAACCATGTTACGTGGCATTTGAGACAGATTTCTTTTTTTTTCACCTTTCTTTATTAAGAAAGTTTCTACTCACTCCACATACTATCCACAGATTCCCCTCCTCCCAACCCCAGCCCTCTTTCCCAAGCCACCCTGCATTCCCACATATCCCAAATTGTGGTCTCCCATAGGGAGTCAGCAGAGCCCAGCACACTGAGCCTAGGCAGGTCCAAAGCCCCTTCCCACTGTACCAAGGCTGGGCAAGGTGTCACACCACAGGCACCGGGTTCCAGAAGCCTGTCCATAGACCAGTGATAGGTCCAGATCCCTCTGCCTGGGTGCCCCCCAAATGGTTTGAGCTAAACAACCATTGAGACAGATTTCTAATTGGTCCTATGATGCTGCTTTTCAGAGTGCTACTTGCAGGAAACCAGCCACTTTAATTTGTTCAATTTTATTCTTCAATAACAGGATATTCAGGTCTTAAAGTACATAAAACTTTTTTTTCTTTTTTGAAACCAATCAATAGTGCCCACTAAGAAGAAAAAGTCGCTGGGAGGGTAGGGACATAGAGAATTTAATAAGTAGGGCAAATGTTTAGAAGATGTCACCATGACACTATTCTGTAGACAATCAATTTCTAAGTAGGAAAGATTTAACTCAGTGTTTCAGGGCTTCGAATGGTAGCTTAGGTTTGCTTCTTTGGTTCCATGGCAGCACTGTACATCACAGCATGTGATTGTGGAGTCTGCTCATCTTGTGGTAACCAGAAAGTAAGGTCAAGGAGAAAGGAGCCAGGGTCTAAATATCATCTTTGAAGACATTCCTCTATAATCTAACTTCTTTCTATTGGCCCTTCCCCCTGAAAGTGCCAGCATCAGTGTCATTACAGGCTGGCAACAAATCATCACACGGCCTCTGTGGAACATTTGAAATCAGAACTGAGGCACTGACCTGAAAGATTTATGACTAGTGCTTTTTATTTGTTGGGTATCTTCTGATGAGCATACTGATGGTCAGTAGGACCATAGCGTTGTTGATGAGTCCCCACAGGGATTCTTAATTGTCTAATAAAAGGATTTAACTCCATTGCCAATAAGAGATACAAAGCAAAACATTTTATACTTTTTTATTTTTATGAGAAAAATTCCAAAGTCTTTGATGATATGATCTAGCAGAGAAGACATAGTTATGCTCACATATAGCTGCTGCTGTCATTGTAAAGTGGTGAAATAGTAATGGCAGGGTAGTTGGCAGTTATGTAGGGCATAAATTATTTATCACTAGGTAACAGTTTTGTTATGACAAAATGTAGTAGGTTAGGAGAGGAGCCATACATTTGGTTGGTTTACAATTCTACGCTTTAGTTTAGGGAGTGCCCAGCTGAGTAGTTCATCCAACATTGCCTGAATGCTCATATGTCCTTAAGGTCAGCTTTACTAATCTGCCCAAGGCACCCTCACATGTCTGGGACACTATCTGTAGCTAGACTGAGCATGTTCTCCTGGGAGTGGTAATGACCCTACACTGGTAGTCAGAAACATACAAGACCTTTTGATGCCTGGGATCAGACTTGTACACATTCTGTTCAGAGCAAGTAAAATGAACAGTCTTGATTCTTGATACAAAGGAGGAGATGGAATCCACTTGTAGGAGAAAGAAATTGCTGGTTACACTGCATGCACAGTCAAAAAACAGAGTGAACTGTTATTAGGGTCAGGCTATCTCACCTCAAGACTCATTTCCAGTAGCTGCTTCCCCCAGTGAGGCTTCACCTCCCAAGTGGTCCATAGCCTTCTCAAACAGCACAAGAAGCTGGGGACCAAATGTTCAAACATATGACCCTATGGGGGACATTTCTTCTCCAAACCACAATATCATTACAGGGAACCCTCCTTTCTTATCCTCTCCAAAGAAAGAATTAAGTTGAGGAATAGCATTTATGCAGAAGTTTATTTAAAAGCAAAGCATATTAAAGCAAAGACAAACTGGAGTGGGCTATCCAGTAGGTGGGGCAGAGCAGTGTTTTTGGCCTTGGTTTAATTTCTTTAACATCTGCTTGATCCATTTTTCATTCAGCAGTGAATTTGTAAGCTTTTTCTGTTTTGTATTAGAGACAGGAGTCAGAGTTTGACAACACCCTTTTATAATTGTTGTTTGGCACAGTTACAGGACTTGGCCTGTTGATAGAAATTCTTTCTCCAGTCCCACTGTGCCTATCTATTGTCTATCTAACAATATATAAAAGACTACTCATAGAAGCAAAATAGGAAACATTGCCGTTGACCACCAGCAGTGGGTTGGTTGCATATGTGATGGTGTATCCTCATATGGGCACAGCAGTTCAGGTTTATATGAATGCAGTGTGTCAAACAGTCTTACAGGTACATTTTAGTTCACTACACTTTCTCACTGCTTCAGGTATGAATGATTTTTTCATAATAAATAGGAAAATAAATAAACTCAATTCCCTGTTTTCATGACCAATAGGAAGTAAAATTGGTAAATAAAATGCAATGGAGTGTGGCCTACACTACCTTGTGTTGGAGGTTAAGATATTTAGATTACAAGTGCTCTGAGTGCTTCAAACAATTTGGCAGCATTCAAAACACATCCATCAAAATCCTAGTTTTCTTGGCTGAGGGAGATTTCTTTAAGTCAGCAAGTCTGGCAGCATCTCTCTGGAGGTATAAATGTTATAGGAAGAAAATAATTGTGTGTTCAGAGTAAACAGTTTCCAACTTTCTTTACCCTGAATCTTGTTAAATAAACTATTTGAGTTCAGTTTTGGAAAAAAGGTGACTGATATAAGAGTACTTTTTCTTCTCTCTCTCTCTCTCTCTCTCTCTCTCTCTCTCTCTCTCTCTCTCTCTCTCTGTGACAAGTCCTTTGCTTTGCCTTTGCTAGGTCAGCATTTTACCAAAAAAACAAAAACAAAAATGTTGATTGGGAACCCTAGCATCCAGAAGTTCGGATTTTACCTAGGCTATGTTAGTAAATTGTGGACTCCCTAATAACGTTGATTCTCATGGTGTTTCATGTTTCAGGATAAACTCCCTTTGTCCAACTACTCCACAAACATTTCTAATCTAAGTGACTGAAAAGTATAAGAACTATCACAGCTTTAGGAAGGAAAATACCTTCCTTCAAAGCTTCATGTGTTTGTGTTGAAGAGTGGGCCCCTGCCTTTACCTCAAATTTGACTGGGAATCTATTTTGAGGATGTGAGTAAAGGCATGCAAATATGGCAGATCAGTCAGTAGGTCAGGACACTTTTTTGTGTTCTTAGCTCATTGAATTACCCTCTGGGCCCCCAGGACTTCAAATTAGAGACATGAAAATTCTCTAATTGGACTCCATGTTGTTTGCCCTGCTTTTGTGGTTGACTGAATACAATTAGCAGATACAAGAACGCTGTATGTTGAAGCAACCTTGAGGTTTCCTATCTATTCACAATTGATTGTTTTATCAGCATGTAGTCGAAACATTTAATAATTATCAACTGTGAGACTTCTTCTTTTTTATTTTCATTTTTCGAGACAGGGTTTCTCTGTGTAGTTTTGGAGCCTGTCCTGGATCTCACTCTGTAGACCAGACTGGCCTCGAACTCACAGAGATCTGCCTGCCTCTGCCTCTGGAGTTCTGAGATTAAAGGCATGCACCACCACCACCCGGCTGAACATGAGACTTCTTGTTAAGGATTATTTTCAGCTTATTTGGCATTTTACGCTTCTTCCCATTATTTTTCTCTTGGTAGATTGCCCATGACCTCCTCATTATGCCTGAATGTCAAATTTTCCCCGCAGGCTCACATGTTGAGCTTGTGGCTTCTATGTTGGTGACCTGGTGTTACTATATTGGGAGAGAATAAGGATTTTAGGAAGTCAGGCCAAACTGAAGGGAAAAGGTCCCTACAGGCAAGCTCTTGAAAGTGATCCCTGGTCCCTTGCCCTCTCTCTGCCTTCTGTGAACCATGAATAGAGTCATTTCTGACGCCTGATGTTTTGCTTCAACATAAAGTTAGAATCAATGCAGCCAAAGACTCCTCCAAAATGGGGAGCCTAAATCCTTCCTTCCTGAGTTGTTCTTACAAGGAATTTTGTTGCTTTATGAAATGCTGACAGACATACTCCTTATCTTCTTGTGAACAGCTCGTCATTTATCCCATGCTGTTTTGGATGCCTCACACAGGCTTATGGGTTGACCACTCATTATCTGTGTGAAGTACACGCACAAATCCATAGCGCCAATGGTACCTATTTGAGGTCTCCCCAGAGTGTGTCTCTGACGAAATGGGTCTCCTTGAGCTCTTGTGGAAGATTTTGTCAACTTTTGACCAGCAAAGCAAAAGTCAGATGAAAGCATCCTATGAAGCAACAATTTCACTTTACTCATTCTGTGTATTCCTAAAAGGTATTCAAAGGAATTGTTTCAAAGTCAAAACAAGAGCTCCTCACTTAGTTTTTTTCTTATGCTAGGGGGAAAAATGTGATCCAAGGATAGAAGCAGTGAAGAACCGTGGAGGAGCTGGGCAGAGTGAGGCTTTGAGGACTCAGAGTCAGTGAAACCCCATGGGAGCAGACCTCAGGGAAGATGGGTAGAAAGGCATGTGCTGTCACAGTTCTTTCTTTCTTTCTTTCTTTTTTTTTGGGGGGGGGAAGAAAATTTTATTATTCATATCTGGGTGTTAAAGTTTACATGCATGTGTGTGTGTGTGTGTGTGTGTGTGTGTGTGTGTGTGTGCTCATGTGATAAAATCTTTTTTCTTTATTATTATTATTATTGTTATTATTACTATGTGTTTTAATTTTACACATCAGCCATGGGTTCCCCTGTCCTCCCTACTCCTGCCCCCGACCCCACCTTCCCCCCAGCCCCTCCCCTCCGTTCCTATCTCTTCCAGGGCCAAGACTCCCCTGGGGATACATTTCAACCTGGTGGATTCAGTACAGGCAGATCCAGTCCCCTCCTTCCAGGCTGAGCATGTGTCCCTGTGTAAGCCCAAGGTTCCAAACAGCCAGCTCATACAGTAAGGACAGGCCCTGGTCCCACAGCCTGGGTGCCTCCCAAACAGATCAAGCTATTCAATTGTCTCACTTATCCAGAGGGCCTGATCCAGCTGGGGGCTCCACAGCCATTGGTTCATAATTCATGTGCTTCCATTCAATTGGCTATTTGTCCCTGTGCTTTTTGCAGTCTTGGATTCAACAATTCACACTCTTGCAGTCCCTCCTCTTTCTCAACAGTTGGATACCTGGAGCTCCACCTGGGGCCTGGCTGAGAATCTCTGCATCCACTTCCATCAGTTATTGGATGAGAGTTCCAGCACCACAGTTAGGGTGTTTAGTCATCTGATCACCAGACTAGGTAGATCAGGCTTTCTCTCAACCATTGCCAGCAGTCTACAGAGGCTATATCATTGTGGATTTCTGGGGACCTCTCAAGCACTCTGCCTATTCCTGTTCTCATGTGGTCTTCATTTATCATGGTCTATTATTTCTTGTTCTCCCTTTCTGTTCTTGATCCAGCTGGGATCTCCGGCTCCCCTAAGCTCTCTTTCCCTCAAATCTTGCCCGTCATTACTCCCACTGTCATCCAGGTTGTTCACATAGATCTCATCCATTTCTCTGTCATTGTGCCTTTCCTAGGGTCCCGTTTTCTAGGTAGCCTCCCTGGAGTTGTGTAGCTGTCTAGTCATCTTTGTTTTACATCTGGTATCCTCCTATGGGTAAGTACATACCATGTTTGTCCTTCTGAGTCTGGGTTACCTCACTCAGGATGATTTTTTTCTAGATCCATCCATTTGCCTGCAAAACTCATGATGTCATTGTTTTTTTTCTGCTGAGTAGTACTCCATTGTGTATATGTACCATATTTTCTTTATCCATTCTTCAGTTGAAGGGCATCTAGGTTGTTTCCAGGTTCTGGCTATTACAAATAATGCTGATATGAACATAGCTGAGCAAATGCCCTTGTGGTATGATTGAGCATTCCTTGGGTATATGCCCAGGAGTGCTAATGCTGGGTCTTGGGGGAGATGGATTCCCAATTTTCTAAGGAAACGCCATATTTATTTCCAAAGTGGCTGTACAAGCTTGCATTCCCACCAGCAGTGGAGGAGAGTTCCCCTTGGTCCACATCCTCTCCAGCATAAGCTGTCTTCAGGGTTTTTGATCTTAGCTAGTCTGACAGGTGTAAGGTGGTATCTCAGAGTCGTTTTGATTTACATTTCCCAGATAATTAGGGATGTTGAGCAATTCCTTAAATGTCTTTCAGCCATTTGAACTTCCTCTGTGGAGAATTCTCTGTTTAGTTCTATAGCCCATTTCTTAATTGGACTGTTGGGCATTTTGATGTCTAATTTCTTGAGTTCTTTATATATTCTGGACATCAGCCCTCTGTCAGATGTGGGGTTGGTAAAGACCTTTTCCCATTCTGTAGGCTGTTGCTTTGTCTTGTTGACTGTGTCCTTTGCTCTACAAAAGCTTCTCAGTTTCAACAGGTCCCATTGATTGATTGTTTCTCTCAGTGTCTGTGCTACTGGTGTTATATTTAGAAAGTGATCTCCTGTGCCAATGCATTCAAGAGTACTTCCTACTTTCTCTTCTATCAGGTTCAGAATAACTGGATTTATGTTGAGGTCTTTGATCTACTTGAACTTAAGTTTTGTGCATGGTGACAGATATGGGTCTATTTGCAGCCTTGTACACATTGACTGTAGTTAGAGATTTCCTGCCTGGCCCAGTCAGGACAAATCTCTCTCACCCACCAGTCCCACAGTCTCTCAGACCCAACCAAGAAAGCACACAGAAACTTAAATAGTTTAGAAACTGTATGGCCGTGGCAGGCTTCTTGCTATCTGCTTCTTCTATCTTAAATTAACCCATTTCTGTTAGTCTATACTTTGCCACATGGCTTGTGGCTTACTGGTGTCTTTACATGTTGCTTTTCATGGTGGCAGCTGGCAGTGTCTCTCTCCAGCCTTCTACTTCCCAGAATTCTCTTCTCTCTTGTCCCGCCTATACTTCCTGCCTGGCCACTGGCCAATCAGAACTTTATTTACACAGAGCGATATCCACAGCAATTGACATCTAGTTATGCCAGCACCATTTGTTGAAGATGCTTTCTTTTTTCCATTGTACATTTTTGGCTTCTTTGTCAAAAATTATACGTTCATAGGTGTGTGGGTTAATGTCAGGGTCTTCAATTCAATTCCATTGGTCCACATGTCGGGTTTTATGCCAGTACCAAGCTGTTTTTATTACAGTAGCTCTATAGTAGAGTTTGAGGTTGGGGATTGTGATGCCTCCAGAGGTTGTTTTATTGCACAGGATTCTTTTGGCTATCCTGGGTTTTTTGTTTTTCCATATGAAGTTGAGTATTATTCTTTCCAGGTCTGTGAAGAATTGTGTTGGTAATTTGATGAGGATTGCGTTGAATCTGTAGATTGCTTTTGGTAAGATCGCCATTTTTACTATGTTAATCCTGCCTATCCATGAGCATGGGAGCTATTTCCATTTTCTGACATCTTCTTCAATTTCTTTTTTCAAGGACTTAAAGTTCTTGTCATATAGGTCCTTCACATGCTTAGTTAGAATAATCCCAAGGTATTTTATATGATTTTTGGCTATTGTAAAGGGTGATGTATCTCTGATTTCCTTCTCAGCCTGTTTGTCTATTGTGTATAGGAGGGCTACTGATTTTTTTTGAGTTTATCTTGTATCCTGCTATGTTGCTGAAGGTTTTTGTTAGCTGTATTAGTTCCTTGGTTAAATTTTTGGGATCACTCATGTATACTATCATGTCATCTGCAAATAGGGAGAGCTTGACTTCTTCCTTTCCAATTTGTATCTCCTTAATCTCTTTATGTGGTCTTATAGCTCTGGCTAGAACTTCAAGTACTATATTGAATAAGTATGGGGAGAGGGGACAGCCTTGCCTTGTTCCTGATTTTAGTGGTATTGCTTTGAGTTTCTCTCCATTTAATTTGATGTTGGCTGTTGGCTTGCTGTAGATTGCCTTTATTATGTTTAGGTATGTTCCCTGTATTCCTGATTGTTCCAAGACCTTTATCATGAAGGGGTGCTGGATTTTGTAAAATGCCTTTTCTGCATCTAGTGAGATGATCATGTGGTATTTTTCTTTGAGTTTGTTTATATGGTGTATTACATTGACAGACTTTCATATGTTGAACCACCCTTGCATCCCTGGGATGAAGCCTACTTGATCATGGTGGATAATTGTTTTGATGTGTTCTTGGAGTCTGTTTGCCAGAATTTTATTGAGTATTTTTGCATCAATGTTCATGAGGGAGATCAGTCTGTAGTTCTCTTTCTTTGTTGCATCTTTGTTTGGTTTAGGAATCAGGGTAATTGTAGCCTCATAGAAGGAGTTTGGTAATATACTTTCTGCTTCTATTGTGTGGAACAATTAAAAGAGTATTTGTAGTAAGTCTTCTTTGAAGTTCTGGTAGAATTCTGCAGTGAAACCATCTGGTCCTGGTCTTTTTTTGGTTGGGAGATTTTGATGACTGATTCTATTTCCTTAGGGGTTATTGGACTATTTAGATGGTTTCTCTGGTCTTGATTTAACTTAGGTATGTGGTACCTATCCAGAAAATTATCCATTTCTTTTAGATTTTCCAGTTTTGTGGAGTAGAGGTTTTTGAAGTATGACCTGATGATTCTCTGGATTTCCTCTTTGTCTGTTGTTATGTCCCCTTTTTTCATTTCTGACTTTGTTAATTTGGATGCTCTCTCTCTGTCTTTTGGTTAGTTTGGATAAGGTCTTGTCTATCTTGTTGATCTTCTCCAAGAACCAACTCTTTGTTTCATTAATCCTTTGTATTGTTCTCTTTATTTCTATGTTATTGATTTCAGCTCTCAATTTGATAATTTCCTGGCATCTGTTCCTCCTGGGAGACTTTGCTTCTTCCTATTCAAGAGCTTTCAGGTGTGCTGTCAGGTCCCTAGCATGAGATTTCTCCAGCTTCTTTATGTTGGCATTCAGTGCCATGAATTTCCCTCTTAGCACTGCTTTCATAGTGTCCCATAAGTTTGGGTATGTGGTGTATTCATTTTCATTGATCTCTAGGAAGTCTTTAATTTCTTTCTTTATTTCTTCCTTAACCCATTGGCGATTCAGTTGAGCATTATTCAGTTTCCACGAGATTGTAGGATTTCTGTAGTTTTTTCTGTTGTTGAAATCTAACTTTAAACCATGGTGGTCTGATAGAACACAGGAGGTTATTCCAATTGTTCTGTATCTGTTGAGGTTTGCTTTGTGGCCAAGTATGTGGTCGATTTTAGAGAAGGTTCCATGGGGTGCTGAATAGAAGGTATATTCTTTTTTGTTTGGGTGGAATGTTCTGTAGATATCGATTAAGTCCATTTGAGCCCTAACATCAGTTAAGTCCATTATGTCTCTGTTAAGTTTCAATTTGGCTGATCTGTCCAGAGGTGAAAGTGGGGTGTTGAAGTCTCCCATTATTAATGTGTGGGGTTTTATATGTGATTTAAGCTTTAGTAATGTTTCTTTTACATATGTGGGTACCCTTGTGTTTGGGGCATAAATGTTCAGAATTGAGACTTCATCTTGGTGGATCTTTCCTGTGATGAGTATGTAATGTCCTTCATCATCTCTTTTGATTGATTTTAGTTTGAAGTCTATTTTGCTGGATATTTGGATGGCTACACCAGCTTCCTTCTTAAGACCATTTGATTGGAAAGTCTTTTCCCAGCCTTTTCTTCTTAGGAGGTGTCTGTCTTTGAATTTGAGGTGTGTTTCTTGTATGCAGCAGAAAGATGGGTCCTGTTTTCATATCCATTCTGTTAGTCTGTGTCTTTTTATAGGTGAATTAAGTCCATTGATATTAAGGGATATTAATGACCAGTGATTGCTCGTTCCTGTTGTCATTTTTATTTTTTGGTGGTAGTGTGTGTGTACTTCTCTTCTTTGGGGTTTACTGCTGTGGTGTTATCTATTGCCTATGTTTTCATGGGTGTATCTGCCTTCCTTAGGTTGGAATTTTCCTTCTAGTGCTTTCTGTAGGGCTGGGTTTGTGGATAAGTATTGTTTAAGTCTGGTTTTGTCTTGGAAGGTCTTGTTCACTCCATCTATGATGATTGAAAGTTTTGCTGGGTATATTAGTCTAGGCTGGCATCCATGGTCTCTTAGTGTCTGCATTATGTCCGTCCAGTTCCTTCTGGCTTTCAAAGTCTTAATCTAGAAATCGGGTGTTATTCTGATGGGTTTGCCTTTATGTGTCACTTGGCCTTTTCCTTTGCTGTCCTTAATATTCTTTCTTTATTATGTATGTTTAGTTTTTTAATTATTATGTGGCGATGGGACTTTTTTGGGGGGGGTCTAGTCTGTTTGGTGTTCTATAGGCTTCTTGTATCTCCATAGACATTTCCTCCTTCAAGTTGGGAAAGTTTTCTTCTATGATCTTGTTAAATATATTTTCTGTGCCTTTGAGCTGGTATTCTTCTCCTTCCTCTATCCTTATTATTTGTAGGTTTGGACTTTTCATGGCGTCCCAAATTTCTTGGATATTTTTGGTCATGACTTTGTTGGTTTTAGTGTTTTCTTTGACTGATGAATCTATTTCTTCTACCGTATCTTCAACACCAGAGATGCTCTCTTCTATCTCTTGCATTCTGTTGGTTATACTTGCCTCTTAAGTTCCTGTTTGTTTACTCAGATTTTCTATTTCCAACATTCCTTCTGCTAGTGTCTTCTTCATTTTTTCTATATCCCTCTTCAGGTCTTGGACTGTCTCCCTTCTCTGTTTTGTTGCCTTTTCATGATTTTCTTTCAGGGACTTATTGTTTTCTTCTGCTTTAATTGTCCTTTCCTCTAGTTTTTTTATAGTATTCTTCCCATTTTTTGTTTGTCTGTTCCTCTACTTTATTTTTGATTTCTTCTATTAAGGCTCTAGCCTCTTCATGATGTTACTTATAAGGTTGTTTACTTCTTCTTCTTCTTCTTCCATTCTGTGATGTTCAGGTCTAGCTGTTGGAGAAGGGCTAGGTTCTGGTGATGCTGTATTGCTCTTTATTTTGTTGTGTGTACTTCTGCCTTGATGTCTGCCCGTCTCCTCTTGTGATCGTTTTTGGTCTTATCAGTGTAATTGGTCCAGAGAGAGCTGACAGATTTAGGGAGCCTCTCTCTGGTCCAGATGGAAGCTCTGGGCTGGATGGGAGCTGTGGTCCACATGAGAGTGCTGGCCGGATAGGAGCTGGGAGGCTGGACTCTGAGTCTTGGGAAGTCCCTGGGGTCTCCTTATTTTGTCCAGATGGGAGCTCCTCTTGTCCAGATGGGAGTTCCTCTGGTCTCTGGTCCAAGCTGGGAGTTCCAGGGCAGGATGGAAGCTGGGGGCTGGTCTCTGATTCTCAGGAAGTGGCTGGGGTCTCCAGCAGATGGGTGTGGGGGCAGGGTGTGGAGAGTTCAGGGTCTGCCTGCGGTCTTGGAAAAAGGGAGTCTTCCTGCAGGGCCAGCTGATTGGCTGGAAACTAGGGCTAAGTTGGGCAGGTCTTCCCAGGATGGCCTGTGTCCAGTGTTGGGACTCAGGGGCAGTTGCCTCTCTGGCTATAACCCCAGGCACTCACCTCTGGTCCAGATGGGAGTTCAGGGGCGGACAGGAGCTGGGGGCTGGTCTCTGAGTCTCTGGAAGTGGCTGAGGTCTCAGGCAAATGGGTGTGGGGGCCGGGTGTGGAAACTGCAGTATCTGCCTGCAGTCTTGGAAAAGGGGAGTCTTCCTGCAGTGCCATTGGCTCACAACCACCTGTAATGAGATCTGGTGCCCTCTTCTGGTGTGCAGGCATACAAGTCCTTTCTTAAGTGACAACTCCTCCCTCATTGTGTAAAGAATGGAAGCAGTGGAAGAGATGGGGGTCGTCCCCGCTGTGCAGATAGGGATGGGCTAGTGAAGGAGTTCTGTGCTGCAGCTTTCATACCAGCATAGACCTAAACAGGCTGAGCAAATCCTAATGGGACCCAAGGCGGGCAGTGGCACTGTCTATGATGCTGAGGGCCTTTTGCTTTCTTTGTGAAGCTCTTAGCAAGTGACAGGTTTCCCGCTGAAGTTTGAGTCTGTGCTTGTATTTCATACCAGGGAAATTCCTTTGGTTAATAATTTAAGGAAACAGTAATTTAGGTCCTAGAGTTAGGCGTCAACTCCTATAACTAGTGTACTCACTAGGGTGAATTCTTTAGCTCAAAGATAGCAAACCAACAACTTTTACATTTATATTTTTTAATAAAATACAGCTTTAACCCTACACAAATAAATACAGGCAGCTAGGGAATGCAGAGAGTGGGAGAAATAATCTTCCCCAGGGAAGAACACTTCAATTAGTTATCCAATACCCAATTGTCAGCCCTGAAAGCACACATATAATTAACATTATACAGATTGAGTAGGTTACATTGAGGAACACACACACACACACACACACACACACACACACACACACACTTAACAATTATTGGAA
This sequence comes from Onychomys torridus, assembly GCF_903995425.1. NCBI lineage: Eukaryota > Metazoa > Chordata > Mammalia > Rodentia > Cricetidae > Onychomys > Onychomys torridus. The sequence continues at coordinate 50,206,985 of NC_050465.1, forward strand.
AAGAGGCCATGAACTTGAAAGAGAGGAAGGAATGATAAATGAGAAGATTGAAGAGAGTAAAGAGAAGGGGGAAATGATGCAATTATATTATAATCTCAAAAATTAAACTAATAATTAAAATACTTGGTCCAGTTAATTAGAATGTTTGAAGGAAGGCACACACTGGTTGTCTGTGAAAGACCACATAATTACCGAACATTTTTACATCTAGTACTTGTCAATTTCACTTCTGTCATCTTCCTCATTGCTGAAGTATCTGTTTTTCATTCTTAGGTGAAGACAGACCCTCAGTATAGAAGACCAGACTGTAACTCTCTTACTCCAATTCCAATCTGCTAGCCCCTCGGGTCAAGTGGCAGTGAGTACGTACCAGCTATCCTGTTCATGTGCAATTTGAATATTTATATCCTGTTCACTTGAACTTTCAGTTAGTAAAACCCATCTTCTCTCAAAGTGACAGTGAAGCATATCTGACCGTAAGCATTGAATTTATTTTGTTCTTTACTTATGATTATCAAATAATACAAGATCAATTTCTTTTCCCATGATGGTTAAGAAAATCTTTTTGGAAGGAACACGGTCAGTCACAGATTTATTTAAATTCCTGCTCTGAGATAGAACCAGTGCTTGTTGGGTAAGCTCTAGCCAAAGAACAGAATCTGATTCTTATAGTCAATCTAACATAATATTCACACTTGGAGGGTGTGCCCTCCTTCCTCCTCAACCTTACTCATACTCTGATGGTGTACACTCCCCATCCTTACTCACACTCTGATGGTGTGCACTCCATCCTTACTCACACTCTGATGGTGTACACTCCATCCTTACTCACACTCTGATGGTGTGCACTCCATCCTTACTCACACTCTGATGGTGTACACTCCATCCTTACTCACACTCTGAGGGTGTGCACTCCATCCTTACTCACACTCTGATGGTGTACATTCCATCCTTACTCACACTCTGACGGTGTACACTCCATCTTTACTCATACTCTGAGGGTGTACACTCCATCCTTACTCACACTCTGATGGTGTATAGTCCCCATCCTTACTCACACTCTGATGGTGTACATTCCATCCTTACTCACACTCTGATGGTGTGCATTTCCCATCCTTACTCACACTCTGATGGTGTGCACTCCATCCTTACTCACACTCTGATGGTGTGCATTCCCCATCCTTACTCACACTCTGATGGTGTGCTCTCCATCCTTACTTACACTGTGATGGTGTGCACTCCCCATCCTTACACACACTCTGATGGTGTACATTCCATCCTTACTCACACTCTGATGGTGTGCATTCCCCATCCTTACTCACACTCTGATGGTGTGCATTTCCCATCCTTACTCACACTCTGATGGTGTGCACTCCATCCTTACTCACACTCTGATGGTGTACACTCCATCCTTACTCACACTCTGATGGTGTGCACTCCATCCTTACTCACACTCTGATGGTGTACACTCCATCCTTACTCACACTCTGAGGGTGTACACTCCATCCTTACTCACACTCTGATGGTGTGCACTCCATCCTTACTCACACTCTGATGGTGTACACTCCCCATCCTTACTCACACTCTGATGGTGTGCACTCCCCATCCTTACTCACACTCTGATGGTGTGCATTTCCCATCCTTACTCACTCTCTGATGTTGTGCACTCCATCCTTACTCACACTCTGATGGTGTGCACTCTATCCTTACTCACACTGTGATGGTGTGCACTCCCCATCCTTACTCACACTCTGATGTTGTGCACTCCATCCTTACTCATACTCTGATGGTGTGCACTCCATCCTTACTCACACTCTGATGGTGTGCACTCCCCATCCTTACTCATACTCTGATGGTGTGCATTTCCCATCCGTACTCACACTCTGATGGTGTGCACTCCCCATCCTTACTCACACTCTGATGGTGTGCACTCCCCATCCTTACTCACACTCTGATGGTGTGCACTCCATCCTTACTCACACTCTGATGGTGTACATTCCATCCTTACTCACACTCTGATGGTGTGCACTCCATCCTTACTCACACTCTGATGGTGTGCACTCCATCCTTACTCACACTCTGAGGGTGTACACTCCATCCTTACTCACACTCTGATGGTGTACATTCCATCCTTACTCACACTCTGACGGTGTACACTCCATCTTTACTCACACTCTGAGGGTGTACACTCCATCCTTACTCACACTCTGATGGTGTATAGTCCCCATCCTTACTCACACTCTGATGGTGTACATTCCATCCTTACTCACACTCTGATGGTGTGCATTTCCCATCCTTACTCACACTCTGATGGTGTGCACTCCATCCTTACTCACACTCTGATGGTGTGCACTCCCCATCCTTACTCACACTCTGATGGTGTGCACTCCATCCTTACTTACACTGTGATGGTGTGCACTCCCCATCCTTACACACACTCTGATGGTGTACATTCCATCCTTACTCACACTCTGATGGTGTGCACTCCCCATCCTTACTCACACTCTGATGGTGTGCACTCCCCATCCTTACTCACACTCTGATGGTGTGCATTTCCCATCCTTACTCACACTCTGATGGTGTGCACTCCCCATCCTTACTCACACTCTGATGGTGTACACTCCATCCTTACACTCTACACTCCATCCTTACTCATACTCTGATGGTGTGCACTCCATCCTGACTCACACTGTGATGGTGTGCACTCCCCATCCTTACTCACACTCTGATGGTGTGCACTCCCCATCCTTACTCACACTCTGATGGTGTGCACTCCCCATCCTTACTCACACTCTGATGGTGTGCACTCCCCATTCTTACTCACACTCTGATGGTGTGCACTCCATCCTTACTCACACTCTGATGGTGTGCACTCCCCATCCTTACTCACACTCTGATGGTGTACACTCCCCATCCTTTTACTTTTAGGTAGAAATTGAAAATGGAAAACAATTACATTTTTAGCAGCCAACATACACTAGCTTATTTATATTTTTGTCTAAATTGTGATTTAAACAAAAAGTTGTTCATTATTATTATCATTATTATCATTATCATTATTATTTTGCAGTTACTTTCAGCTATATGTGTTTTGTCTCATGGCAGTGGAAAAACATCAATCAGCATATCACTTCACCACATATATTTTTGATTTTCATTCTTGTAGGTAATGAATTGGCTGGGTTCTCTGCTGTAAGATAGCATTGTTACAAGTATATTCTGGAAAAGAATACTGTCGACTTCTCAGTGTAGGTGGAATTTCTGTGACTGGCCAGCAACTCCCATATGCCCAGCAGCTGCTTCCCAAAGAATTGTCTCAGAGACTTAATATTACTTATAAATGCTTAGCTGGTAGCTCAGGCTTATTACTAACTAGCTCTTACACTTAAATTAACCCATAATTCTTATCTATGTTTAGCCACGTGGCTTGGTACCTTTTCTCAGTACAGCATTCTCATCTTGCTTCCTCTGCATCTGGCTGGTGACTCCTGACTCTGCCCTTCCTCTTCCCAGCATTCTTAGTTTGCTCATCCCACCTACACTTCCTGTCTTGCTATTGGCCAATCAGTGTTTTATTAAAACAATTTGAGTGACAAATCTTTACAAGTGTACAAGAGAATTATTCCATCACAAGTCAAAGGCCAGTGTTTGGAAATAAGAGTTGGTAAGAAAGAATACAATTTACTCAAGGACCAGCATCTTAGAAGATGGGGGATTAATGACTACACTGCTTGTGTGGGTTCGCAGGAGGCTTTTATAGGAAAGAAAAAGACTGGAATAGGAAGGCTACCTGCTGAGTGTGGTCTTTGTTATTCAGAATTTGTTTCACTTTTTTGTCTGGACCAACCATCAATGCACCTCTATTACCAGATTGTACTTCTTTTTCCAGTTAAACCTCAAATTGTGTGCCTTGTGATAATGCACAAAAATAACTATTAAGAATGGATTTCAAAGGTTACTATAAATCTAAAGGAAAACTATTTAGCAATTAACATATTAACCACCAAAGTGGGGTATTTCTTTAGAACTAGAATGCTGAAAAGAAGAATGGGGACTTCAGACTTTGTAAAAAGATTAGTGTAGCCAGAGGTTTCTCAGGTCCCACCCAGCCCCACATTGGGCACCACTTTTTATGATCAATCAACCCATGTAAGTCTATTAAATGGATAACAGAATTTATTAAGATATAAATTGAGGAAATACACCCATGTATACAGAACAGAGTAGATGGCTGAAGTTGTCCTCTGATCTGACCAGGAGTGAATCCACCTTGAAGGCAGGAGCAAGGATAACAGGCATGTGACCCTTCTCCAGCTCCTTGTATGAGGTCATGTACAATGGCAGGAAGCACCTCCTCCCTTGGGCTATATAGCTGAAGGTCATGGGTGGAGCAAATACCACTACATATTAGGGAGGGGCTGTTGGAAAAAACAAAAGAGGTGTGGTGGTGGTTAATATTGACAGACATCTTAACGTGTTCTAGAATCATTAAAGAATCAAATCTCTAGGTATGCCTGTGAGGGATTATCCAGATTCGGTTAATTGGAGACCTAAATTTGGGCAGTACCATTTCCTGTGTTAGCGTCTCAGACTGAATGAAAATGAGAAAGCAAGCTGGGCACAGCACTCACCACCCTCCAATTCTTGATGATATATGTAATGGTTCCTCAGAGTCTTGCTACCATGACTTCCTTAAGTTGCTTTTGTCAATCTTTTTTTTTTTTTTTTTTTTTTTTTCACAGCAACAAAATAAGTAACTAATACAGAAATTTGGTACTAAGAAATGGTGTCATGGCTCTGATAAACCTACCCACATGTTCTTAGGCCTTTGGAACTGGTTTGTAGGAGAAATGTGGAAGAGTTTGGAACTCTGGACTATAAAAGTCTTAGGGCAATCTAAGCAGAGTGTATTGGTTCATCCACGGGCAACTTTATAAGACTAGAATGCTGAGAGAAATGTTGAAAGTAAAAGCCTGGCTCACAGGGTTTTAGAGGGGACCTGAGGTTCAATGGGTAATTGTGTGAGAAGCCATGTATGTGATATTCTGGAAAAGAGTCTGGCTGCATTCTGTCCATGGTCTGAGGACATGAGCGGGGCTAAACATAGGGATCATGGATTACCTTGTTTGGTGAAAGAAATGTAAAGAGAGAACATGGTGTCTTAATTAGGATTACTATTTCTGTGATGGCACACCATGGCCAAAGAAAAGCTGGGGAGGAAAGGGTCTATTTAGCTTCAACTTCCACATTGTAGTGCATCATTGAAGGAAGCCAGGACAGGAATGCAAATTCTATGCCAGCTCCTGGAGGCAGAGCTGGTGTAGAGGTCATGGAGAGATGCTGTTTACTGACTTTCTCAGCATGGTCTCCTCAGCCTGCTTTCTTATAGAAGCTGGGACCAACAGCCCAGGCATGGCAGAACTCACAATGGACTGGGCCCTTCCTTATCAATCACTAATAAAAAAAATGCCCTGTAGGTTTGCCTATAGCCTGAACATATGGAGGCATTTTCTTAATTGAGGTTTCCCCTAACTGATGACTCTAACTTGTGTCAAGTTGACATAAAACTACCCAGTACACATGGCTACTGTTTACTTCTCATTTTTAGGTTTATAGTGAAAAGGAGCAAAAGTGAGGCAGAAAGAATTTTTTAAATAAGCAACTTGTCTAGGAAAAGTGCTCAAACAAGTTTAAAGTTGCAGCCAAGGCATATGAAAAAGACTTTTGCAATTGTTGAAAAGAAACCTCCTGCCCTGCAGTGGGGCAATAGAAGACTCCAAAATACATATTCATTTGAAAAGACAGAGCCTGGACTGATAATACCACTGTAGCCATCTAAAGCAGCTGCCTAAGAAAGTGTTATCCAGGGTCATTACATGGAGGCTAATACAATTCTGCTCTAAGCAGTCCAGGTTACATCCCAAGCTGGCAGCATCATCTATGTGGTATTGGTATTGTAGGCGTAAAGGATGCAAGATCAATTGTAGGGGTGGGGCAGCAATCTTCTACTACCATTCCAGTTACCAAGGCCAGGTAATGTGTGATAGGGTTGAAGTCCGTGCAAAGAGACTCTGAGAGGGAACTTCATGATGCTTTGAAGGTAAATCCTAAGTTGCAATGGAGACCTCAGACTATGGGTGATTTCAGGGCCATAGGAAGTCTGTTGCGAAAGCTACACATATGGAAAGGAGCCAGCCTAATAGGAAATTGAATTTCTAACCACTACCTTCACACAGAGAGAATTCCAAACCAAGATGATTTTCAGGGAAATCTTGCCAAATATATAAGGAAAACTCATATTAACTTTATGTTGCTATTCACTATAGAAAGTAGTTGATCATGGCATCTAGTGAGGTGTGTCTCCAATTCTACTACACATTCTTTAATGAGGTAAGTGTAACTTAATGGAAAAAGAAGACTTCTGAATATAACAGTCCTTAATCAAATATTTACAAATTAAAGCTAGTAGCTTATAAGGATAATAATGTATCATAAACAAGTAGGGTTTATCCTTGCAACAAAGGGTTAATTCCAATTAAAATTAATACAAGTCATCATTATAAGAAAGTAAAAACATCATCATCTTACAAAATAAAAAAGAGCCATTTAACTCATGCATGAAAAATTTTCAGCAAACTAGGTATGAAAATAAATTCCTCATTCCTTATCTAGATAAAAAAAATTACAGGTAACATTGTCTCACCATTCTTGGAGTTAATGAAAACTCTTTCCCAGAGTATAATACAAGGATATTTTGTGTGTACTATTTATTCAAATGATTGCTATTTACTAGAAGCACAGAATGAGATACCAATAGGCTTCAGTGATAACTAACAACAGATGAGATGACAGGTTTCCCACATCCATCACTATTTCATATCTTAGGAGGGGATTGTGATGGCTATTCTTAGCTTTCATCTTGATTATTTCTAGAATTAACTTAACCCCAAATATCTGGGTACACCTGTGAGGGATATTTTTTCCTTAAGTAAACCATTTGAAATTGGAAGTCCCATGTAGGTTCCACAGCTGTCAGTCTAGAATTCATGAGTTCCCACAAGCTTGGTTCAGTTGTCTCTGTAGATTTCCCCATCATGATCTTGATCCCCCCCTCGCCTGCTCAGATAATTTCTCCTCTCTTTCTTCAGCTGGACTCCCAGAACTTGGCCTGGTGCTTGGCTGTGGATCTTTGCATCTGCTTCCATCAGTCACTGGATGAAGGCCCAATGATGACAGTTAGGGTATTCACCAATCTGATTACAGGGGTAAGCCTGTTCAGACACCCTCTCCACTATTGCTAGTAGTCTAAGCTGGGACTATCCTTGTGGATTTCTGGGGATTTCCTTAGCACCAGGTGTCTCCCTAACACCATAATGTCTGCCTCTGTCATGGTATCTCTTTCATTGATTTCCCACTCTGTCCCTCCCCTAGCTAGACCATCTTATTCCCTCATGTTCTCACTCTCCATCCCATTCCCTCTACCACCCTCCCCACTCCCCTGGCCCCAGTTTACTCAGGAGAGCTCATCTATTCTCCCTTCCCAAGGTGATCCATGCATCCCTCTTAGAGTCCTCCTGTTGCCTAGCTTCTCTGGGTCTGTAGGTTGTAGACTAGACTGGTTATTCTTTGCTTTACATCTGGTATCCACTCATGAGTGAGTACATATTGTGTTTGTCTTTCTGAGTCTGGGTTACCTCACTCTGAATGATATTTTCTAGTTCCATCCATTTGCCTGAAAATTTCATAATGTAATTGTTTTTTTACACCTGAGTAATACTCCATGGTGTAAATGTACCACATTTTCTTTACTGATTCTTTGGTTGAGGGGCATTTAGGTTGTTTCCAGGTTCTGGTTATTATGAATAATGCTGCTATGAACATAACTGAGCAAGTGTCCTTGTGGTATGATTGAGCATTCCTTGGGTATATGCCTAAGAGTAGTATCATTGGGTCTTGAAGTAGATTGACTCCCAATTTTCTGAGAAACTGCTGTACTGATTTCCAAAGTGGCTGTACAAGTTTGTGCTCCCACCAGCAGTGGATGAGTGTTCCCCTTACTCCACATCCTCTCTAATATAAGCTGTCATCAGTATTTTTGATCTTAGCCATTCTTAAAAGTGTAAAATGGTATATCAGAGTCATTTTTATTTGCATTTACCTGATGACTGAGGATGCTGAACAATTCCTTAATTGTCTTTTGGCCATTTGAGATTCTTCTGTACTCTAACATTCTTGAAGGAAAAAATAATAGAAGATTCATAGCTATGTTTTGGATTGCATTTGTAAATAACTCAGTTTTCTTTAACTGAAACAAAGGAAAAAATACCCACTTCCATGTTAGTGAAAAGCTGAAGGAATGTAACAATTTAGGCAAAGCTAAATCCAACAAATATCATGCAGTCTACCTTCTACCATCTTTTGTCTTTGTTTCATCTGTATGGAGGTCATTCTCAGGTGGGCTCTAACCAAAGTGGCAAAGGAATCCTTCCTGGCTTCAGGATACATAGCAAACATTTAGAAAATGCAGAGATGTTAAAAGTTCTGATGACTCCAATGACTGACAGAAAACACCGAGTAAACTTCTGTTTGGTTGGTTTGAGCTTATGTCTGGACCTGTGCTTAGGACAGAGTCGTCTAAGCACTCAAACACCTTTGTGAAAGAGTCTGTTACTAATAGGAAGGAAAAGGAATATTTGACTTTGAGCCATGCCTATGTCATGGTAGGCAAAATTTTACTCTGTTGTTCCACTGGTTGAACTACTCATGCCAGAGGAACCATGGACAATCTAAATGGGATATACAAGTTGCTGTGCTTGAAGCAAATGCACGCTGGGAAAGAGCATCCTTGGTGCATTTTGTAATGTCTGAGTGGATGTTTCTCTCATGCTATCTGTTAAGTATGTCTTCATCATTTTTTTCTGAACTTCAAACTTTACTTCTATAAATATATGTATGCCAAATTAAATAATTTATAAAATATAGCATTTATCATCATAATCATCAAAATTATTTTGTTCAAGCAAATGTTTATTGGCAAAAACAGGGTAAAAGATTTTATTATTCATAATGGCTGTTGCTGCACATAGAAATAGAAAGCCCATTAATTTGTACAGAACTGTAAAATTTTCTGAGAGTTTGTACTACTATAATCACTTTTGAACTTATAATAATCTTGCCAGTTTCTTAGGGCTGGTGTTAAAAATCCCTGTATTACAGAAAGGCAAAGTGCATTTAGGGTGAATTTTTGTGTGTTTGTGACCAGTAACTATTCAAGTTGTTACAAAAAGCTAAATATTATAAAAGTTTAAGAATATCCTATGATTATTCACTATGGATAGTACATGGCAGCATGGGGCCCCAGGACACTAGACAATAAAGAAAACCAAGAAGATGGAAAACTAGAGAACATATTCTACAAACATGTATGTATGTATGTATGTATGTATGTATGTATGTATGTATGTATGTATGTCTTGGAAAACAAATTTAATTGTGAATGGCCACCAGCCATGTAATGATGGAAAAGTCTCTTATGGATTGATAAATTCAGCTGTAGGATCTCACACATACAGGTATACTGTTATTTGTCACACTTCCATGGTGTTCAACTTAAGTCACTTTACTGTGGAAAGGTTACTTACTTACTTTTGTGTTGCTGAAGCCAATGAAAGAACAATGTTAAATCAGGAGTGGGCCATTTGGGGTCAGGTTTCAGATGGTCCCATCTACAGTTGTTTGGTCTCATGGTCTTGGGTAGACCAGTATGCAGCATGCACATCTGGTGCAGGAGAGTTATTTCCTTCACAGTGGACAGGAATAAGAGATAGATAAATAGATAGATGGATAGATAGATAGATAGATAGATATAGGGGAAGAAGAAGAGGGTGAGGGCAAAGCCCCAAATTACACCAACTACATGTCAATTACATGTCCTGAGTGATCTACTTCTTTCAGCTAAGTCTTATCTCTTAAAGTTCCCACTAGCTAGGACTAAGGCATAACCCATGAGCCAAGGGGGACATTTCATATTCAATCATAAAGGAATTAAATAGGTACAATGACTAAAACCCTCTTCACTTCAGGAATACACACCAAGTAGAGTTATTATTGTTTAAAGAACCAGTTTAGGCTGGCTAGGACTACAATCAAGATAGTTTAAATTTGTTATAAGTGTGTAGTGGGTATTTGCTCAGCCAATGACCTTGGGCTACCCTGCTGGATTGAGGCAGTGCTTCTTGTCTGCCTATGTGACCTCTTTAAAGGGAGGAGAAAGGGGGAGGGTCATGCTCTCTCTTGGGTGGTGAAGGCCGGGTCAGGCAAGGTGAAGTGAATCTACAACTGGATTTACCATATCCAGTATTTGTGAGTGTATTTCTCCATTTCATATCTTAATAAATCCCTGATACCCCTTAAACAGACTCTCATGGATTTCACTAACATAAGTGAAGTACATATATTAATATTAAAACTGTGAATGTCAAATGTTCATTATCTCTTGGTGTCCTTCATGACAGTTACTGAGTGTTTAACTAATAAAAGGCATGCATGAGATGGCAGTGGACAAGTTTTAGTCATCAGAAATGAAAGCACAGTTTGAGGGTGCCAGTGTTGAACATGGTACCTGGTACCTTCTGAAAAGCTTCTCTCTTCAGAAGGTAGATCAGGTCTATAAATAGCTTAACCACAAAGCCTTTCAGAGTGGAATGCAATGAAGGTGTCTAGTGGCTCCTCCGCCCCTGTTCTCAACACAATATAAAGCAGAGCCTGAGTTCCTGACATGCCATAGTCCATGTAGAAGTCTGTGGGGATAGATGGTATTTACCGGTCTTTGTGGGCAGAAGTCCTTATTTTTGAATATGGGTGTGACCCTCAGAGGATGCCTGGACATCAAAGATTAGGTGGAAATGTGTGCCCGAGCTTGGAAGAATTGAAAAAACGGAGAGGGAGCAAAAGTTGTCTGTACAATACCAAAGATATCGTTGACAAAATGATTAAATCAACACGAAGTTATGAGTCAGAGCTGTAGAAGTGACTCAGCAGCCAAGAGCACATGTTGCTCTTGCAGAGGACCCGGGTTCGATTCTGACACCGACATGGTGGCTCAAATCCAAGGGATCCATGCTTACTTCTGCCCTCTTTGGGCATCAAACACGCATTTGATACACATGCATACTTGCATGCAAAACATTCATACAATAAAGTAAAATAAATGTAAAAATGAAAAACCCCAAACAAACAAAACAAAATCCAGCTACAATCCACTGTTAGACATCTGAAAGATGCGTCCAGCAACCTTCCCCTTACAAAGCTACTTTAAGCAGTGCATTCTTAACCTCTAAGATCTGTGGTGATATTTTATTTGTGCTGAAATGTGATATTTTATTTGTATGTTAATAAAGTTTGCCTGGAGATCAGTGGTCATAGCCATAACCAGAAGTCAGGCAGTGGTAGCACATACCCTTAATCTGATCATATGGCAGGCAGAGTCTCTGTGTGTTCAAAGACACAACCAAGTGTAGTGACACATGCCTTTAATCCCAGTACTAACCATAGAGACCTGGTGGTCTGTATAGACAGGCAGTGACAAGGAAGTCATGTGGTTGGGCTTAGAGCCAATGAGAAGGCAAAACAGGAAGGCAATAAAGGTGCAGGTTAGACAGGAAGAGGTTCTCTTGGTAAGCTATGGAGGTGTTATGGTAAAGTTTGTTCGCGGCTATTGCTCTGATCTCTATGGCTTGCACCTCTGTATTTGGCACTGTGTTTTCTTATTTAATAAGATTGTTTAGAAATTCATTTAAAAAGATCCTAATTAATTACCCCTCATTTTCTGTTTCTAGTGACCTGCTTAATATTTTATATACTAATTTCACATTAATTATCAAGTTTTTAATGGTATTACTTTTTTTTTTTTTTTTTTTTTTTTTTTCGAGACAGGGTTTCTCTGTGTAGCTTTGCACCTTTCCTGGATCTCGCTTTGTAGACCAGGCTGGCCTTGAACTCACAAAGATCTGCCTGCCTATGCCTCCTGAGTGCTGGGATTACAGGCGTGCACCACCACCGCCTGCCAATGGTATTACTTTTAACATGGCTGATTTACATAGCTTGATACCCATCCTAATACTTTGTTGACTATTTGAATAATGTCTGGCTTTCATATAATCTCTTTCTATCTTTCTGGGGTAATTACTACCAACCTCTAGATGTACTCAGGTTCCTCTTTACCTTCCAGATACCCAGGAAAACAGTGAATGGATGTAATTTCTATCAAGCCCCGCCCCAAAGATTATTCTCTTTTTACTCATTTCTTGGAGTAGCCTCAATCCTGAGATAGCCAGTTGCCTTTCATAGCTTCGGTAAGTGCTTTTCTTGGCTTTACTTTTCTCAAACCTCCCCTAACATCTTTCATAAATACTAAAAACTTTTTTAAAAAATCTATACCAGTGATTAGTTAACCAATGGCTTCTCTTCCCAATGCTATTTGTATTTTTTAAAACTTTTATTCCTATATATTTTGTTTTGTTTTGGTGGTTTGTAATGTTTCACCTCTGCTCGTAAGTTACAAGCCATCAAAGTGAATCCTAACTCCTACTACTTAAATCATATTTTTTTGTCAACTTGACACAAACCTAGACATATCTGGGAAGAGGAAATTTTAATTAAGAAAGTCACTCTGTCTAATTGGCCTGTAGGCAAGTCTGTGGAGCATTTTCTTGATTTATGATTGATGAGGGAGGGCCTCGCTCGCTGCAGGCAGTGTCATCCCTGGGCAGGTGGTCCTGCTTGGCATAAGAAAGCAGGCTGAGCAAGCCATGAGGAGAAAGTCAGTAAACAGTGTTTCTCAGTGGCTTCTGCAGTTAATACCTCTAGGTTCCTGCCCTTACTTCACTCAGTGATGGAGTGTGACCTGAGAGTTATACGTTGAAATAAACCCTTTTCTCCTAAAGTTGATTTTGGTTAGGATGCTTTACCATATCATTAGAAACCTCAATCAAGACAATAATGGTCACTAGATAATTTTATTTAATTTCTGAAGTAAATTATGTTACTTCTTTTTTTTTTTTTTACTTTATAAAATAAGTTTATTTCAGTTTATTTTGGCTTTTTTTTCTTGTAAAAGGAAAGTGAGTTGTGACCAGAACTGACCCAAATTAGACTTCAAATATTCTCTACTTAAGCTATACCACTACTTCATGGATTCTTTTCAATAAAATGTCCTTGTGATTCTTCTACAAACTAAAGCTTGAAGGGGGAGGGTACTAGAGAGATGGTTTACCAGGTAAGAGCATTTATTGCTCTTGCAGAGGCTCAGGGTTTATTCCTAGCACCCACATCAGGCAGCTAACAGCTGGCTGTAACCCCAGTTCCAGGAGTAGTTAAAACAGCTTATGTTATAGGCCATCATCAAATTTTAAGTACCATCTGATACAACGTTTCACAGAATTTAAACATAGATAGAAGGCACATTCAGTTTCAGAAATGGTAAAGCACTCAGAAGGACGAACATGGTATGTACTCACTCATAGGAGGATACTAGATGTAAAACAAAGATGACTAGACTACTACACAACTCCAGGGAGGCTACCTAGAAAACGGGACCCTAGGAAAGACACAGGGATCACCCAATGACAGAGAAATGGATGAGATTTACATGAACAACCTGGATAACAGTAGGAGTAATGACGGGCAAGGTTTGAGGGAAAGAGAGCTTAGGGGAGCAGGAGATCCCAGCTGGATCAAGAACAGAAAAGGAGAACAAGGAAAAACAGACCATGATAAGTGAAGACCACATGAGAACAGGAATAGGCAGAGTGCTGGAGAGGTCCCCAGAAATCCACAATGATACATCCACTGTAGACTGCTGCCAATGGTCGAGAGAAAGCCTGATCTGACCTAGTCTGGTGATTAGATGGCCAAACACCCTAATGGTCGTGCTGGAACTCTTATCCAAATACTGATGGAAGTGGATGCAGAGATCCTCTACCAGGCCCCAGGTAGAGTTCCAGGAGTCCAATTGTCGAGAAAGAGGAGGGACTATAAGAGTGTGAATTGTTGAGACCAAGATTGGAAAAGCACAGGGACAAATAGCCAAACGAATGGAAGCACATGAATTATGAACCAAAGGCTGTGGAGCCCCCAGCTGGAGCAGGCCCTCTGGATAAATGAGACAATTGAATAGCTCTAACTGTTTGGGAGGCACCCAGGCAGTGGGACCTGGACCTGTCCTTAGTGCATGAGCTGGCTGTTTGGAACCTTGGGCTTACACAGGGACACTTTGCTCAGCCTGGAAGGAGGGGACTGGATCTGCCTGTACTGAATCCACCAGGTTGAAATGAATCCCCAGGGGAGTCTTGGCCCTGGAGGAGATGGGAACGGAGGGGAGGGGCTGGGGGAAAGGTGGGATCGGGGGCAGGAGGGGGGAGGACAGGGGAACCCATGGCTGATGTGTAAAATTAAAACACAAATATAATTAATTAAAAAAATACTCCATTGTTTAAATAAACAACAACAACAAAACACATTGATGTTCTTTTCAGGGAGTTAGCACTTTGGCGATATTTCATGTTTTCTCTACTTTTTCTTACCCATATCTGAAGATCAGTCAGAGGTCAAGAGGTTTACTGGGCTTAGATTTTTCTGTGTATTAACATTTTGCCACAGAGAATTATGTTACTTCTTATGACAACTTCTGCTTCCATGAAATTTACCACATTCATGCCAAGATATTTGTTATTAAGCACAATTTGGTTTTATATCTGCTATGATCAAGAGGTCAAAAACTACAATTTAGTGATTTCCTGACTCTCTCATTATTATCTTCAAACAGTAAGTCTCGAATTCAAATGCCTACAGAGGTCAAACAGGTGTGTATCTGTGTGTCAATGATAAAGTGTTTTAGCAATTCCCAGCTATTAAATGTTATTACAAGGCAAAAAGACCTGAAAAATGAACTCCCCTATGTGTGTAAGGAACTGGACAATATGCTCTTTCATGTGCGAAGAATAGCTCACTGGTGACCTCAATTAGGTCAACCATTAATTTCACAGTGCCAGCTCCACAGTGGAGATCGAAAGAAAGAACTTCCATAGATGTTTGCAGGAATTCACAAGTCCAGAGTGGTGGGTTATCATCAGATGTTTTCTGGTCCATTAAATAATCACTGTGACCTCAGGGGTGCATCAGAGAGGAAAGTAAATGGCAGGAAGAGAGTAAGTACAGCCTAATTGGGTATTCACCGTGACAGATGAATGCCTCCTCTGGGCCCCAAACACAAAGACACAGCTGAATCAATCAGTAGCAATAGAACAGAAATCAAGTATTCTTCTCATAGCAAGGGCATGTGAGTAAGATTCCAATGGAGAGTGTATTGGCATAAAGCAAATGAAGGGACAGTTAGATTATTTGAAACACCTTGCTGATCTTTCCAGATCTTATGCACATCTTCTGTGTTCCAAGTAGGTTCAAGATAAAATTGGCAAGGCTGAGTGCAGTGGCATTAGACGCAATCTGAGAAGCAATACACAGGATGCTTATGTTTTCTTTATACTTTTCTGTGCTTCTATAGATAAGTATGTTTATATGGATTATAGAAAGCATGAGTTTTATGCTGGGGGATGCCTTTCTGTATGCTGTGAATATGTGTTGCTGTGATTGGCTAATAAAGAAGCTGCTCTGGCCTATGGCAAATCAGGTTATAGCCAGGCAGGAAATCTAAGAGAAAGACAGGAAGAAGAAAGCCAGAGGCAGAGGAGATGCTAGCCTGCCACCCAAAGAGAAGCAAGATGCTAGCAGACTGGCAACTTATAGATTAATAGAAATGGGTTAAGTTATAATAGCTAGCTAGTAAGAAGCCTGCCATAGGTCATGCAATTGGTAATTATTATTAAGCCTCTGAATGATTATTTTATAAGCAACTGAAGGACCGTGGGCACAGGTAGGGCCAGAGGAATGCGAGACCACGGGGCCAGGTGGGACCTGAGAAACCTTCCTGGCTACAGTTTTGTGTTTTCTATGCTGTATGGCTTGCAAAGATACCTTTCTTTTTACAGGATTTTAGGAAACCATGGATCTTTCATGTTTCTCTGGAGGATGTGGCAGTCCTCTGTTCCTCTGTCTTCAAGGCAGGTTTTGTAATGAGCAGCTATCGTTGATGGAAAGTAATGTCTCCCCTGTGAATTTTTGACACTAGCCTTGGAAAATAACAATGGTACTGCTTTCTGAAGCATGGGTGCTCAGTACTCCAAATTCTTCTGTCACATCACATGTGCATGCAGCTGCTGTCTGAGCCCCTTCATTTGATGTGTGCAGATTGAGTTCAAGAAATCAATGCCAAGAAGTTGGTAATTGGGCTTTTGTTATTGTTTTGGGTAATACATTGTTCTTTGCTTCAGACCCAGATGTTTTAGAACTTCTATGGGTATTCATAAAATTTCTATTTTTAGGCTATTCCCAGTTCTTATAAAGTTTACTTCTTATGTGCTAGTTATTTATTTACTATATTTTCTTAATAGACAGTATCTTACTATGTGGTCCTGGCTGGTCTGGAACTCACTAAATAGACCAGATGGAACTTGAATTATAGAGATCTGCCTGCCTCTGCCTTAGGAGTCCTGGGATTGGCATTATATTTAATAGTCAACGAAGCATAAAACATGTGCAGCCCCATACTTTATATTTTCACTACAGCATATGCCCCACTTCTCTCTTTTGTATTCCACTCTATTCTGATTTCCCTTTTGTGATTTGCATTGAAATATGTTTTGATCCCTATTGAGTGGCAGAGAGCCATTTATCTCAAGTGCGGTTTTCTTAGGAAGACATTATTCTGGGATGCTGACATAGTTTGTACTTAATTGTCTTGCCTATGTGGAGTATAATGGGTTTCTAGTTGCTTTCAAATCTGAGGCTGAAACCATGTGCATCACTTCTGCATATTATTAGGGCAGATGTTTCATCTGTAATTTTTTTATTACTTCTTTTATATTTTGAGATTATAATTATACCATTTCCCCTTCCCTTTCCTCATTCCAAATCCTCCCAAATACCCCTCGTTATGCTCTTTCAAATTTATGGCTTCTTTTTTCATTAATTTTTATATTCATATACGTATATGTGCCACCCAAGGAGTGATATATATATATCTCCCTAAATACAATCTGCTCAGTCTGTATAATGTTTCTT
This sequence comes from Onychomys torridus, assembly GCF_903995425.1. Lineage (NCBI taxonomy): Eukaryota > Metazoa > Chordata > Mammalia > Rodentia > Cricetidae > Onychomys > Onychomys torridus. Next base: position 50,224,163 of record NC_050465.1, read on the forward strand.
GTCTGTGCATTTTCAAAGCTAACCATTTGGTATTGGATAACCAATTGTGCTCTTCCATGAGGAAGATTATTTCTTCTGCTCTCAACATTCCTTAGTTGCCTATAGTTCTTTGTGTAGGGGTGTGGCCTTATGGGCCATTCCCAGTCACTTGGGCATGTCCACTGTTGTCCTCGTTCACCTCATGTTTGGGTGGTCTGTTGATGACTTTATGGGTATAGCTTCTGACATTATTAGGAGATACACTCTCATAGCAAACTCCCTGATCTTTGGTCTCTTACAATCTTTCTGTCCCATTATACATGTTCTCTGAGTTTTATGTGTGGGAATTCTTTTGTAGATGTATTCATTAGGACTCTACTCCACAACTCTGCATTTTGATAGGTTGTGGGGTTTTTGTAATGCCTTTCATCTGTTGCGAAGAGACGTTTCCTTGATGAGGGATGAGGACTATATTTGTCTGTGCATATAAGGACAAATATTTAGAATGTATTTTAATCACTTGGATTTTATACAGTGAATGCTTTCCTTTTTACATGCTCATATTTATCTGAATGAAATCTGGATAGCGGCTTCAACAATTGCCACAATACATCACTTTATCTGAAATGTAAAGAAGTAAAGATGGGGTAACTAGATCACTTGAAAAGGAAGCACAGTGGAAATCAGCCCTGGAAAAGAAGAGTAAGAAAATAACCCAGCTAGGAAGAAAATGTCTGCCTTCCTACCAAAGATCCTGTTGTCTGTGCTTTATGCCAGTCCGCACTGATGAAGTGAATAGACAACACCCACAAGCATTCCCATTTAACAGTCTACATCATCACAAATAAAGAGACACAGGAAGTGACAGATGCGGACAGAAATGCTACATTTGCCATTGAAACACAGAAACATAAACTACCTTTTCAATCCCAAATTTCCACTTCATTACAAACGCATTAAACATGCCTGGCCCAAAGTAGTCATGCTTTATTTTCTCTAAATATTCTATAGTGCTCTTCTGAAGACCGATCATAGATGTCTGGGGGATATAGCAGAGTGGGCAAAAAACCCTGAGGATTTGAATTTGGAACCTTAGCACCAATGTAAAATCTGGGCATGGGTGAGTGTGGCTGTAATCCCAGCATTTCAAGAAAGCAAGGGAGACAGAAATACCTTGGCACTTGCTAGTCATCCATTCAAGTTAAACTGATGAGCTCCAAGTTCAGTGAGAATCCCTGTCTCAAAATCAGGTGGGGAGTCACTGAGGAAGTTATCTGTATCTGTCAACCTCTGGCCTCTAAACACACACACACACACACACACACACACACACACACACACACACACGGATGGATGGATGGATGGATGGATGGATGGATAGATGATGATGATGATGATGAAGGTAGATAGATAGATAGATAGATAGATAGATAGATAGATAGATGGATAGATAGATAGAGGGGGGGCAGACAGGCAGAAAGAGACAGACACAGAGAAACACACACAGAGAAATGTATACACACACACACACACACACACACACACAAAGTATATTCTCCTAACAAAATCACAGTTCAGTTTTTAAAATAAGGGAATCCAGCTGTGGTATGATACCATTATCCAAAACAAGAAACATCCAAATTTTTGTCATCACAATAATAATAAATGAATGAATGTTATACAGCAAGAGAAAATTAATATAATTTTCCAAAGAAAACTGCAATGAAATGTTTTATATTTATTAATTTCTTTGAGAACATTAACTATTCATTATTTTTAATTGATTCATAATATTATTTATATGTCATGGTATATAGTCTACAAATTCACATGATAATATCATCTTAATATATAATGTATATAAGGACTTCCATCATGGTTAAGAAAGTATTGTCTGAAACCAAGTCAAATTCCAGTTACTTGGGGTACCTTACTTAACTTTGCTATAAGATGTGAAGAATAGTCATGCTTGCCTTGTAGGTTTGTTACAAGGATTATATAAGCTAAAGTAAGTGCAGTGTTTACAGTGTTTAAGCACATAGAAATGTTTCAGAAATAATCCTTTTTTCTACCATATTTTCTTTCTGAGTGTTTCAGCAGCATATCCAGACCTAGGCTTCTTCTCCCAGCTGTAGGCTGTCTGTCCACTGTCAGTCTTTCTTGTTAACGCTATGCTCTAGCCCAGTAGTTCTCAATCTGTGGGTCTCAACCCTGTTAGAGTTTGAATGGCCCTTTCAGGGGATCATGTATCAGATATCCTCCAAATCCGATATTTACATTGTGATTTGTAACAGTAGGAAATTATAGTTATGAAGTAGCAGCGAAACAAATTTTATGGTTAGGGGATCACCACAACATGAGGAACTGTACTAAAGGGTTGGAGCATTTGGAAGGCTGAGAAACACTGTGCTAGTGTCTACTGCTTCCTTGAATGGCAGGCTTACAAAACGGGGAGAACCAAGGGAGTCCTGACTTCTAATTCAGTTTCTCTGTTAACAGCCTTGCACCCTTGGATAAAGCCCATTCATTTTCAGTGTACACAGTGTTTCAGTGCTACTGTGATTGAAATGCAAAAAAAAATTAATGTTTTGTACATCTGTAAGGCAGCAAGGAGGGGTGTATGTGACCTACAACATCCAAAAGTTGAATTGTTTCACTGTCCAAAGTTCTTATTATTTGGGACTCTTTCCTAGACCCTTTGAGAGCTGCTAAAAGCCCTTAATCAAACTTGCAAATTAGTTCTGATGGTATTTCACTATAAATCCGCAATTTCTGATGGTATTTCACTATAAATCAGCAAAGATACATACATAGGCACTGAATTATTTTCTTCCAAAAGATGTTTAATGTGATCTTATCTGAAAATGTGTTCTTGTGAGATGATCATGTTTTCATGAAGTGTGTGTGGCTTAGTTTCTTTCCTTGCTGTTGAGGATAAAATACCCACAGGAGCAATTCTAGGATGAAGGATGTATTTCAGCTCCTAGTTCAACCGTGCAGTCTATCATAACATGGGAGTCAAAGTACCAGGAGCTTGGAGCACCTTATCATATGACATCTACGGTCAGGAAATAGAGAGGAGGAAGGTCAATGCTGAGCTCACTCCCACCCATTGTACACAGTCCAGGATTCTAGCCAGGGGATGGCATGGCCTACAGTGTGCAGCTCCTCTAGCCTCAGTTAACACAGTTAAGTACCTTACTATGGACATGCCCAAAATCCCATCTGCTAGGTGATTCTATATTCTGACAATCTGACATGAACACTATCACAGGATCCTAATATAATTTGACTAATAGCATTATTTAAAAAAAAAAAAGAATCTGGACCCAGAGACAGCAAAGCATCCGATGAAAACTGAATGTAAGATGAAGTCAAAGGTTGAGATGATGAATCCACATTCCTAAAGATGCTGGGTGTGTGGAGCAGACTGTCCCTTGCAGCCTCCAGAAGGAATCCTGTTAATGGCAGTCATTAGCAAAGGAAAGGCATTGATATGTGAACAAATATTATTGCAACCCATACAATGTTTATAATTTTACCCCATTAAAACTCAGCTAAGTCTCACTCTGGTTGGTTCCATTTGATCTTTACCAGCAGGGGAAGCAGAAAGCACCTCATTAGAAATGTGTAAATGTGAGATTTTTCTCTTTTGCTTTGAGTGGAAGAAAGTGTCTTGAATAGGGCTTTGCCTGTACTAGTTTTTCTTCAACATGTGTTTTGTCATCTGCCTAGCACTTTGCATACTCTTTGTTCAGACACTGATTCCACTGGTCACCACGGTTGGGTGGATAAAAACCTTAAGAGTCTTTCTCTTCAGGTCAAGAGGCTTTTCTGGGCATTTGTATGTGTTGGGGGAAAAGGGGGAAAGACATCATTTAATTTTGCAGACCATGAGTCAATTACTTCAAACTGTTGAAAGGGTAATTTGTACTTCCATACTAAAGGTGTTTTTAAAAAGAAATACATCTTACCTTTACTAGGTTAATTTGGAAAAGGAACAAGGAGTCTTTAAAAACTATGTTTAAAAGTGGAAATGACCAGAGTAAGTGTTTGTGTAGGGTATGTACTTGTTCCCTTTTCCCTCCATTTTCTCATTTCTCCCACTCTCTCATATTTTATAGCACTATCAGATAAAGATCATACTAATAGTAAAGCAAAGTTTCCACAAGTCATCAAAATTAGCTCATAAGCACAGCTTCCTTGGGAGACACTGTCTGTAAGATCTGGGAAGCACAACTCCATTTTTTTTTTCAGTAAGTTCTTGTGGTGGTATTGTGTTCCCCACAATATTGTGCACCCTAATAAACTTATCTGGGGTCAGAGAATAGAACAGCCACTAGATACAGAGGCTAGAAAGTGGTGGCACTCATGCCTTTAATCCTAGCATTCCAGAGGCAGAAATCCATCTGGATCTCTGTGAGTTCAAGGCCACATTGGAAACAGCCAGGCATGGTGATACACACCTTTAATCCCAGGAAAGTAATGGCAGGAGGAAGAAAGGTATTTAATGCATGAGGACAAGGAACTATAACCTGGTTAAGCATTCAGGCTTTCGAGAAGCAGTTCAGCTGAGATTCATTTGATTAAGGACTCAGAGGAAATAGGACCAGCTGAGGAACTGGCAAGGTGAGGTAGCTATGGCTTGTTCTGCTTCTCTGATCTTCCAGCATTCACCCCAATAACTGGCCTCAGGTTTGATTTTATTAATAAGTACCTTTAAGATTCATACTACAGTGGGGTGGTGGTGGCACACGCCTTTAATCCCAGCACTTGGGAGGCAGAGCCAGGTGGATCTCTGTGAGTTTGAGGCCAGCCTGGGCTACCAAGTGAGTTCCAGGAAAGGCGCAAAGCTACACAAAGAAACCCTGTCTGGAAAAACCCAAAGAAAAAAAGATTCATACTATAAGTTCTGGAGTTTTGTTTTCACCCAACCTAGGAATACTTTTAAAACTTCCAGAAACACATTGATATAATGCTGTCAATCCTCAAAGAGTACATTTACTATATTCCTTGTTAAATCCCATCTCAAGGGGAGATAGATTTTTTTTTTAACTGCAATCCTGATGATGGAATACTATGGCTTGCTTTCTCAGATGCATAGGGTAAGTTATAGTGGTCATTTAATACTTCCACGTCCTTCTCAAATGTTGGAATGGCTCTGAGGTTTTGACCTACTTGTCACATGCAAGACACTCCAGCAACATGGCTGGCATAGGGGAAGTTTTGTCAAGATTCTGCCTTGCCTGGAAAGCAGTATGATTTTATCGATAATGCCTTTTCTTTTACTTTATGTGTAAGTAGAAAATAAAGTGATACAAAGAGGGTTCAAAAGAGTATCTGTCATGTCTGATATTTTTTAACCATACCCAAAGCTTAGGCATCTTGTCATCCATGGTCTCTCATCTAACTAACCACTGACCTTACAACTAATATCAGCTGTTCAGTCAGTGACTCTTCTTGTTCTGACAAAGGTAACTTAGTGGAGGATTGATTTATTTTGGCTCATGGTTTGGGGTACAGTCTGCTGTGGTAGGGAAGGCAGGGTGAGTGTGGTCAGCTGGTCATATTATGGCTGCCTTTAGGGAGCTGAGAGAGATGAGTGCTTGTGCTCCATGCTCTCTCCTTTTTATTGAGTCTGGGACTCCAGCCCATTGTGCCACTCACATTTAGGGCAAGTATCCCCATGTAAAATCTAGACAAGCCTTCGGTCTCCTAGGTGATTTTTAGGGCCCATCACATTGACAATCACCATTACTCATCACAGCTGCTCTGGCCTCGGAGTCTATGATTTTCAAAGCAAAGTGTTCTTCCAAGGCATCCTTCAGTATCTGTGATAACATTGCAAGCATCTGCTTAAGAGATTACTCACGGTGACTTACTCAAGCATCATTCCTTTGTCCTGACCATTGCACTGATTTAACCCTCATAGATTTTTAGAAGGAGATGCTGTAGATGCCCAGGAAGATCTTTTGTCCTTTCAAGAGAATTGGACCATAAAATAAGGTGACGTCTAGTGGTTCCTACCAACCTTTCCTTTGCTGCAGCAGCCGCCATTGAGTCTTCCTGTGCTGTCAAGGGAAATTATGTCTGTTCACACGACTCTGCCCTGGCAGTTACCCAGGTCAGACACTATCTGTAAAACTGTGTATTGTATCTTTTTAAATGTAGAGGAAATTACAGGGGATGTTTGACCAAATCAGACATCTGTTTTCAGTCCCTCTGTCCACCAGGAGAGAAAAATGACATAAATTTTATTTCCTTAAAGAAAGATCACAATCATAAGTATATTTTAAAGAGAAGTACATAAAGCCACAGACCCTTATGGAGCTGGTGATCTGTTGCTATTTTGTCGTGTGCACTGGATGTGCAGTTTGGAGGGAGCTCCTGAGGGCCTGGATGGTACACTGTTTTTGTTTCTCCCAGAAAAGTTACCTGTGAGGAATTATTATTTTTATTTAATCACCAGGAAGTAGGAACAAAAGGGCACCAATTTGAGTTGCCTTTTTGTGTATTGTAAAAAAAGCACATTTTTTGGCATAGGGCTTTGAGAAGGTGTATCCTAAGCACATTATGTGTCCTAGTTTTTTTTTTTTCAGTTTTAAAAAGCAAACTACATCTGATGTCAAAATAATAGAGATATGCTCATTTTAATAGCAACTAATTGGTTTCATTTGTTCAGTTGATGGAACTTAGAGCCTATAGGACGGAAGGATCTTGTTTTGTTACCTTCAGTAGAGGCCACGTTCACTGTGTTCATCATGTTCATCATGGTTTTCCCTCACAACACTTATTTCTTTCCCAGAGATAGGAGGAAAAGCTCCCTAGCTTTGTATGTAGAGAAGTCCAGTCAAATAAGCCAGCGATATCAAGCCTCCAGGCAGTCTGACTGCTGTCATTTCTAATGGTATTGTTTTGCCTGGCTTTCTCCCTCAGTTTTATTGGGTATTATTTACATAAGTAATAAATTTGTCATCCCTCAACATACAGTTTATTAATTGAATACTGAAATAGCTTTCTGGGTTGCCATAACAAAGTACCATAGACTGGATGTGTTAAATAATGGAAATTTATTGCCTCACAGTTTAGTGGTTGGTATTAATTTAAAAGATGAAGCAGAAGTAGGCACGCTGTCAGTCATTTATTGAATTTTGATCATCTTGGCCTGGGCCAACTGCTGCAGACATGAGCATTTGGCCTTCCAGAGTGGTTGCTGTGGCAGCTGTGAGCCAGAGTTCCGGTATGGACCCACTACTAGTAGCTGGTTTGTATTCTCTGTGACTCGTTGACCGTGTTAAATCATTTTTCCATAGAAGGTACTTAGGTATTTTTTTTTTTATTTTTGTGATGCAACTATTTCAAATGGATAAAAAAAATTTTTAAACCAACAGACAAACATATTTATCTCATGTCAATAGATAGCTGACTTTCTCTTATAATATGATTCTAGTTTACACATTGTGAGGTTGTGAAACTTTACAGACAAGTGATTTTGAAACTACTCCTTTCTAAAATATTCACTGATGAAAATCAAGCTTTACTTATTATTATAAAGTCATATTAAAATCTTGCAGGGGAATTTATGAGCAAATAAAGTTAGGAAGTGCTTCGAGCAGCCATGATGCTGATGAACGGGTAAGATCGGTTTGGCGCTTTCTATGTAGAATCTTCGTTCCTATGTCACCAAAGGAAAGCTTTGACAGTTAAGAACCTTACAAAACCCCATTAAAAGAACATAAATATCTTTTTATTTTATTTTATTATTATTATTATATTTGGGTTTTAATTTTACACATCAGCCATGGGTTCCCCTGTCCTCCCCCCTCCTGCCCCCACCCTCACCTTCCCCCCATTCCCTCCCCTCCATTCCCATCTCCTCCAGGGCCAAGACTCGCCTGGGGGATTCAGCTCAACCTGGTGGATTCAGAACAGGCAGGTCCAGTCTCCTCCTTCCAGGCTGAGCAAAGTGTCCCTGTGTAAGCCCAGGTTCCACACAGCCAGCTCATGCACTAAGGACCGGTCCGGGTCCCACAGCCTGGGTGCCTCCCAAACAGTTCAAGCTAATCAATTGTCTCACTTATCCAGAGGGTCTGATCCAGCTGGGGGCTCCACAGCCTTTGGTTCATAATTCATGTGCTTCCATTTGGTTGGCTATTGTCCCTGTGCTTTTTGCAATCTTGGATTCAACAATTCACACTCTTGCAGTCCCTCCTCTTTCTTGACAGTTGGATACCTGGAGCTCCACCTGGGACCTGGTAGAGGATCTCTGCATCCACTTCCATCAGGTATTGGATGAAAGTTCCAGCTCGACTGGTAGGGTGTTTGGCCATCTGATCACCAGACTAGGTCAGATCAGGCTTTCTCTCCACCATTGCCATCAGTCTAGGTATTTATGCAGAATTCTACCAGAACATAAATACCTTTTTAAAAGGTACACCGTGAAGTAGCTGTAGTAAGTGCCCAGACAAGAGAAGGATACTTTAAGGACAATAAGAGTCAGAGAGAAAGGGAAATGAGGCAGAGGCAAGTGTCTTCCCAACACAAAAGGACAACTGGCGTGACACAGAGCGTAGAAACTGGAGACAAAGGAGGTGCTTTTTAAATGTTCAAGTTCAAAAATGTTTTTGGAGTGCCCACTTGAGAGACATTTTTAGCTTCTTGAGGTCTGAAGAAAATGGTAAACCACAGGTTCTAACCTCAGAACAAATACTCTGAACAGTATCTCCTAGAAATGGCTGCATAACCATGACCAGAACAATGGTAATAATCAGTGAAAATGTTCATGTGCAAGGGAGGAAATTTCATGGCGTCCTACCCTCTACAAAGAACTACAATTAACTAATGACTGCTGGGACAAGGGCGGCCTTCTCTTCCACAGATGGGTCCCCTTATTTGCTTGTCCAGTTCAAAGTGGCGAGTCTGGAAGCCATATACACATAAATAGCAAACAGACTCACTAGGTTGTGTTTATAGATATTTGTGCATACAAACCACACACACACACACACACACACACACGCACATGCACATGCACACACATGCACACACACGTGCAGCAATAATAATAAATGAAAAAGAGGTATGAATTTGAGAGTTGGAGGAGCATGGGTAGGGGTAAAGGGAAGGGGAAAGTGATGTAATTCTATTTCAAATAAGAATATGTTTAAATGTTTAAGAAATTCAAAGCTGGGATGTGGCTCAGTTAGCAAAGCACCTGCCATGCGAGGTGAGGATGTGAGTTTGGATCATAGCACCCATGTAAAAAATGAGCCAGGTAGAGGGCACCTGTAACCCTAGTGCTGGTGAGGTCTGGAATGGGGCAGAGACAAAAGAACCCCGAAGTTCACTGGCCAGAGAACTCAGTGGGCTTTGAATTTAGTGAGAGACCTAGTCTTCCAAAACAAAACATCATGATCTAATGTAACATAACAAAAGCAACAACAAAAAAATGAAGTAGAAAACAGAATACAATAGAGATCGAGACTTTTCCCTCCACATACTCACATTTGCAGAAAAATCACACACACACATACACACAAGAAGCCATGGTAATGCCATGGTCAGCTTCCCCAGGCCTCCAGCCACTATTAGGCCTAAGTTTCAGTTTCTATTTCTGTTTTAAGTTTCAGTTTCTGTTCCCTGATAGAGAAGGCAAGGCTTCCCTTGGAAAAACACAAACACTGGGCTGTAAATCAACAACACCAGGCAACAGCAGGGAGGTGAGGGAGGTAGCATGCATCAGGCTGAGTCCTTCCCTACAGTACAAATCCTGTAACCCTCCCTTCAGGCCTGTCCAGACTTGCCCAGACATGCCCCAGCCAATCAGAAATGTATTAGTGTAATTGCTACTTGCTTAGCCAAACGTTTGTTGGAGATGACCTAACTGTCCCTGGCATTCCCCTAGCTGTGTATAAAAGAAGGCTTCATGCTTCTCTGGGGGTTGCCACCATTTCGTTGTGTGGCAGATCCCAGCATGCTTGAATTTGTTCTCAAGAAATAAACGCTCTTGCTTTTGCAGATGTGAGTGGTAGTCTTTTATGGGGTGATTTGTGGACCCTAACACAATCACACATGCAACTCCCACACACATAAATTTATTTACTCATGTAAGCAGGAAGTTTATAGCAAAGCAAGCTTCAGGGTAGTTGTGCACTGTGGCAACTTTAAGGATCTGGGACAGTCTTTACTTTTGTTCTCTCTCCACGGCATCTTCCAGAGACTCAGATCCATTTTAAGGATGTCTTTCTTCTTGATCAGCTTATATTTATCTCAGTAGCTCCAAAAACCTTGTATTATTTTCTGTAGCTATTGTGAGAATACCATGCTTTTAGATTTATGGACCAATCTTAGTTCATATGCTAGTCATAAATCAGTTCCTCAGGTGAAGGTGATATGAGTATGATAATTGTGAATTTCAGCCAACTTACATCCAGAAGTTCTTGAGTCAAGACTATTTCAACCAAATATGATGGTTACACAGTGGGGGAAATTCTGGTTTCTGTCAATAAGATGAAGGAACTATTAGTTCTGGTCTTTGGTTGACAATAAGGAAAAAATCCACTGTATAATCCTCACTAAGAGAACCAATCAACTTAACTTTGCAAGAATGGAGCAAGCCTTGAAAAATTAGGTCTCTGTGAAAAAAGTCTAGCTTATATAAAAATATTTTGCTTTAATTTCATTGAAGAATGCCTTCATGGTCTTTGTGTTATTTTAGTATTTTACTAATGTTGGAGACAATTTTTGAAACAGGTAAAATTGTGACTATTATCCAGATATGAAAATGAATACAAGTTGAATATTTTATTTATGTTATTAATGAGGAAATCACTGAAGTGTGACAACCAATTTAAGGGAGAGTCTTCAAAGCAGAAATTTATTTAAAGGAATGTCAAAGTGAGTATACAAAGGAAGGTGATAGCTGGGGAACTCAGTTGAGCCTGAGAGGACAGAATTTGCATGTCTACGTGTTATTTTCTATTGCTATCAGTTATTCCAGTTCACGTGATTTTCAGAGCCATCCCCACAGAATCACAGAGGGTAAAGGAGAAGGGTGAGCAGGAGGAGAGCACCATTTTCTGCTGAAGCACACATTTTTATTGTAGCTGTAACCATATCTTACATATTTGGGTCAAGCAAACACAATCTACCAACTTCTTGAAAGAATGTGGACTATGCTGAATGCTTTTCTTTGCTCTCCCAATAGAGATGTTGATCTTCAGTAAATTTTTAGAATTTTTAATTTTTTTCCCAAAGGAAATACACGACTTTATGATACAGTAATACAAACAGCTATTTGATTTAATTGCTTTTGTGTGCATGTATAAGTATGTTTATTTGTCTGTGTGTGTATGCAGAAGCAAGAGGCCAGTTTTGGATATTTTTCTCCAGGTGCCATCAACTTTTTTTCAACCAGGCTCTCTCATTGGGTTGGAATTCACCAAGTAGGCTAGGCTGACAGGTCAGTGACAGACCCCAGGATCTGCCTGTCTCCTTATTCCCTAGGCTGGGATTATAGCTTTGTGCATACTTACATACATGCCACAATGCTCTTATTTTGAATTCTTTTCCATTGTATTTTCAAATTTAGGTTGTGGGTGTTGAACACAGGCCTTTGAGATTGCAAGGCAAACACTTACTGACTAAGCTACTTTCTTAGTTCCTGTTTGGTTTAATTTTTAAATATCAATTTTCTATCTTTTTGATGCTTTCCTACTCCAGAGCCTATAGCAAATAATTTAGCATGAGGGCATTTTTATGCACTATTAATTTATTAATTATATATAATCCACTGACAGGGGAAGTGGCATGTACATTAAAGGTATTTGGAACATTCTTTGAAGACAACATCACAGAATAGTGGTAGAATTCAAACTAGACACTAGTGGCAATACTCTAAGATTGACATTTTTGAACACATAAAAATGAAAATTCACAAATATAAAAATATGAAGAAATCCCTACAAGTCCAGGCTTTGGAAGTATTAATAAGCTTTTTGTAAAAAGACTATTATTAAGGACTCTAAGAAAGGAGCATCATGGAAGAAACATAAGACCCAATTTCCAGCCTCTTGGAAGTATTCCTTCTCATGACTGTCTATGAAGTTCTCCCTTCACTTCCAGAAAGGTATCAGGGTGAGCCCACCTTTTTATCTCCCATATGTGAGATCTCTTGTGAAGATAAAGCAGGAATGCATTGCATTTTTCAAAAATGACAAAATCAAACCAAACCTTATGACTAAAAGAATGAAATTAAAAAGTGGTCGAAAGGAGAAAAAAGGTAGCAGAAAGATAGAATCTGGAATCATTTTCTTCCAAAAGGATGGCATCTCCTTACAGTTCCCCATTGCTGAAGATCCAAATGTGAATGCTTTCTTCCCATCTTCCAAAGCCAAAAGCTCTCTCACATTCTCATAGAAATTCAATGATAAAAATGGCAGGAAATGCCTGGCTGCCCATTTGAAGAAAACTCAGTCACTTAGACACCTGAAAGGTGGAGAGGGGATTCCAAACCCAGATTTCAGTTAGATTATTTTCTTTCTTCAGACAGTGATATTTTTTTAAAAAAATAAATGTTAATTTTTTTAACATTAAGCATTATTTTCTCCTAACTACTGTTTCAGTTCAAATGTACTCCAAATGGTACATGGGCCTCTACTAGTCTCAAAATGGGCCAGGCAAAAGGAAGGAGGACTGGCCATCCATCCTCTCCACAGCCACTCCATGCAGAAATTCCCCAAAATACCAGTTGATGCTGTTGGAAAGAAGTGTAAGTTTATGTCCAAAATGTTGTGAGTTTCTCTCCTCTGACTCATTGCTGTAAATTTCTCAAACTGCCTGAAAGGACTCCATAAAACATACCATCATGTTGGAGGAAGTGTGCTATTACAGTGTGGACTGATGCCCCACGCCTCTTTTTTGGTGATAAATGTTCTGAGATGTTTCTAGGGTACAACTTGTTCTGTTATTCTTCAAGATACCAAAAACTCCAAAGAAAGGGTGAGCTGAGATAGTCTTTATGTTTCATTCCTCCCAAGTTGGAAGCAGCTTCTTGCCTTCATGTCAGTGTAGGGTAGTTGTCTTTTCATGTGTGATAGTGCTCACTGCTTTAATTTCATAATTCCATTCAGATTACCTATGCGAAGAACTTTGCCATTTTGGTAAAATCAGTTAAATGATTAAATATGGATATGCTATTTTTCCTCAAGGCTGGATCCTATTATTTAGTTTCTTAGTAATGTTCTTCACATATTTTACCTAAAATTTACATATACTGTCTTTGAACCTCAAAGGGGTGTGTATGGGGGAGATACAAATTTTTGAAATAAGGGATGAGCAATGAATATTTTAATATAATTGTCACAATTATTACTGAATTAGACACAAGTTATTCTTAGTGTTTTTTATGATTATAGCATTTCGAGTGATAGGAAAAACAACACAGTATACCAATATACCAGAAAGTCCTTATATAAGTTACACAAAACAGATGTATTTATTCATCTTCCAGTTTCATTAAGAGAAATGCTTATGGGAAAATTTTGGCAGATTGTTTTTGGATTAAAAAAGACAAATGGAAATTTTACTTGGTGTATTATCCCTATTCCTTCAGTGAAATGAACAGCATTTCCCAACAGAAATGGTTCATTAGCAATTAAGTCTAATTTTTCAGACTATAGTCTGAACACTTTAATGAAAAACTCTTCCCTTAATACTACCCCTAACAGACTCCATCAGATTAATTACTCTCTACACCTTAAATGGAATATTCACATTTTGACAAACTGAAACTAATTTCTACCCTCCCCCTAATTATTTATACTGTTTACATAATCAGGAAGCTGGCAGCCTCTAAGATTTGTTTCTGAAACTAGCACCATATCTGTCCTGTCTTGGTACTTAGTGTGACTGGAGAATGGGATACCTTGATTAATTATTTGATTAATTCCTATTTGTAGAAAGTTAACATATGAAAAATAAAATAAAACTTGTCATCCTTGGTCAGTAACAAAGTGTATCCTCTCAGACTACTTTCCTTTCTCTGGAACTGCTTGTGCATGCCCTTGAACGCTGGGACTTAACGGCTTTTCTTCAACTACTTCTTTTGTATTTCACTCTGTTGGTGTTACGACTCACTCCGTGTAATTTGTCTTAAGATCTTTTATATATTTCACCTACATTTTTATGTCTTCTCTTTGGGCCTTAAGATGCGGTCCAAAGATATTGAACCTTTCTTTCTTATCTCTCTGTAATAATCTGTTATACCTGGAATATACCAGCTCTTCAGGAATCCCCATTCTTTGCCCCTAATAATCTATTAAATCCTTTCCTGAGGATTAAATTAGTTAAAAATCTTTGATTGCTTTCAGAACTCCCACTTAACTGCCTTTGCTGCTCCTACTCAGCTCAGGGATGATTTTATAAGAATACATTGCTTATTTAAGCAACAATAATTGTATCCATGATAACAGTGGGAGAATGTATTTCATATTCATGTACCATCATTGTTTTAACAGCTGAAAGTTTTCACTGTATTTGTGTGTGACAGAACTTGGTGTCAAGCTTGAGTGAAAAGTGAACGAGTATTTTCAATTCCAGTTGTAAGACACTTTGGTTATTTCAGGTCTTTGGTTTGTAATATTAATGACTGAAAAATATATGTGTGTAGATATACAGTATACAATATATACAATTTATATACAACTTCAAATTAATAGCAGTAAAAGTAGATATTTCAAGAAAATTCTCTGTATAGAATAGGGCAAAATGGTGCAACTATGATATCAACAGCTAAAATAAGAATGCAGGTCTTAGTGTCTGCATTAATGGTGTTTTGTTGAGTAAGTCTTCACCCATGCCAACAAATTCAAGGCTATTCTCCATTTTCTCTTCTATAAGGTTCAGTATATTGCCTTTATGTTGAGGTCTTTGATCCATTTGGAGTTGGGTTTTGTGCAGGTTGAAAAATATGGATCTATTTTTTTCCTTTTAAAATTTATTATATTTGTGTTTTAATTTTACACATCAGCCATGGGTTCCCCTGTCCTCCCCCCTCCTGCCCCCGCCCCCACCTTCACCCCAGCCCCTCCCCTCCAGACATCCAGTTTGACCAGTGCATTTATTGAAGATGCTGTCTTTTTTTCCCATTATGAATTTCTGTCTTTGTTATCAAGTCAGGCATCGATAGGTGTGTGGATTTATGTCTAGGTCTTCAATTTGATTCCATTGATCAATGTGTCTGTTTTATGCCAATGCCATGCTGTTTTTTTTTTTATTTTTTTATTTATTTTTATTGCTATAGCATTGTTGTGTAACTTGAGATCAGGAATGAGGAGACCTTCTATAGTTATTTTATTGTTCAGGGTTGTTTTAGCTCCTCTGGGGTTTTGTGTATTTTCGTAAGAAGCTGAGAATTGTCACTTCAAGATCTCTGAAAAATTGTGTTGGAATTGACGGGGATTGCAGTGAATCCATAGATTGCTTTTGGTAGGATGGCCATTTTACTGTGTTAATCCTACTGATCCATGAGCATAGGGCATCTTTCCACCTTCTGGTATCTTCTTCAATTTCTTTCTTCAGAGACTTGAAGTTTTAATCCTACAAATCTTTTAACTGCTTCATTAGAAATACCCCAAGATGTTTTATATTATTTGTGGCTCTTGTGAAGGGTGTTATTTCCTTTATTTTTTTCAGTCCATTTGTCATTTGTATTTAGGAGGGCTACTAATATTTGTGAGTTAATTTTGTAACCAGCTACTTTGCTGAAACTTTTTATCAGCTGTAGGAGCTCCGCTGGGAAATTTTGGATCACTTATGTCTAGTATCATAAAAGATATTTTGACTTCTTTATTTCTACTTTCCAATTTCCAGTCTCCTTCAGTTGCTTTATTGATTTAGCTAAGACTTCAAAGTATGCAGAGAGTAGGGAACCTCTTCTTGTTCTTGATTTTAGTGGAATTGCTTTGAGTTTATCTCCATTTAAATTGATGTTTGTAGTTGGTTTTATTTATTTATATTTTACTCTTTGCTAATTGGGGTACCTGCCACAAAGCTCCCAAATAATCACACAGAGTCTTACTGTCTTTTATGAATACTCAACCTTAGCTTGGCTTATTTCCAGCCAGATTTTCTTAACTTAAATTATCCTGTCTACCTTTTGCCTCTGAGCTTTTATGTTTCTCTATTTCTGTGTATCTTTTCTTTCCTTCTTATTCTGTGTCTGGCTGTGTGGCTGGGTGACTGGTCCCCAGAATCTTTCTTCCCTTCTCCTATTTTTTTTCATTTCTCCCTGTTCTTTTTTTCTTCTATTTACTCTCTCTGCCTGACAGTCCTACTGATCCCTCTCCTGCCTAGCTAATGGCAGTTCAGCTCTGTTTTTAGACCAATCAAGTGTTTTAGACAGGCAAAGTAACACAGCTTCACAGTTAAACAAATGCAACACAAAAGAATGCAGCACATCTTTGCATCATTAAACAAATAGCATAAACAAATGTAATACTATTCTATTATATATATTTTTATATATACATACATAGATATATACATACATATATAATATCCTTCTGGATATCTTCATCTTTCTAGAATTTTATTTCACAGAATGTTATAGGTATGAAGTAATGCAGTACAGAGCATTTGGCATCATTCCTGTAGCATGTGCACTTGAGTGAATTTCTGTTCTTGTATTTACCAACATATGATTTCTAAGTCATACAGATGGGCTATAATCTGGTTATCCATTTCCCAGTTGTGAGATTTGAGGGTTAATTCTAAAATTTAACAATTACAAATAGAGTCACTATAAACACTTTATCTATGTGTTTTAGATTCTGTTTTTCTTATTCTATTCTTGTTTTATCTTCTCCTATAGTCTAGTGTGGTTGCATATAATCATTGTTAATAGATTTGACTCCTGCTATATTTTCTTCCATAAATATGCCTAAAGAAATGTATCAGAGTTTACTTTTTCTGGTCTATAACCTTTTCTATCCACATAAGATTTTTCAGTTTTTCGGGGAGTGAGGTGAGCCTGTACTTCATGTTGAGAACAGTAAG
Source organism: Onychomys torridus (assembly GCF_903995425.1). NCBI lineage: Eukaryota > Metazoa > Chordata > Mammalia > Rodentia > Cricetidae > Onychomys > Onychomys torridus. The sequence goes on from NC_050465.1 coordinate 50,241,197, forward strand.
TACTGGGCACACATTCTTCCTTTGCCAGTCATAATGGAAACCTTTCCCTGTATATTATCAGCACATCACTCCCTAAACTTGACATAAGACCTAGAGTTGCTTATTCTCTATGTTCCCAGCATCAGCAATCTACAAGGAAGGCAAGGAACCTGGCATGGCGTCTCTCCTCTGCCTCTCTTCCAGGACAGCTATTCTTTTTTTTTTCTCCTCATTTCTTCCACTACAATAAATCACAGTAGCTATTGTGGGAGACCCTTAGCTCCATGTCCTAATTCTCTCAGATGATGATCCGAGTTTCAGAAACTAAAGCATACTGCCACAGCTACATCTTCCATTTGCTATAGTAGGTAAATTTAAATAAATAATGACTTCCTTTGTCTTGCCCAGAGCAGATTGTATTCAGTTTCCTACCTGGACCAAGCATTTTGAGGATCCTTTGACCACACTGGTTTCCTGAGGTTCTCATCCATCCATCCATTCATCCATCAGCCTTTTCCTGAGGCTCCAGTAATGATCCTTCTCTCTTGGACTCATGTGCTACATTGTGCAGGCTGACAGCAATGTGGCTATTGGAGACATCCTGTGACAGCTTTTCATGAAAGCCTGCTTCTTTCTTATTCACAGTTTCCCCTCTGCATACAGATATAAATCCCTTGGGTTCACATGAGACAATTCTCAGAGAGCAGCTACACAAGACTTTTCTAACAGCCTCTCCTTTCTGGCACATGTAGTCATTCATTCTTCCTTGGTTAATTCCTTTGGAATGATTTCATTCCAGAGAAGATTCTTGGCCTTCCTCCCTACACACACACACACACACACACACACACACACACACATATATATTCTAAACCATACCACATAGAGTTTTACTTTACCCTCCTACATACTGTGAAAAAAGAAAATTCTTTTGTTAGTAACCTCTCTTTTTAAAATATAACTATTATTACATTCATTGCCTGCTAATGAATGTGTTGTTCTTACCATTGCCATAATGCCACTATTTTCCCCACTGTAAAGGCATGGGGCCTTTCTTTTCTTTTCCTCTTTCTTTCCTTTCAACAAGGTTTCATGTTGCACAGGCTGCCCTCAGTCTCTCTGTAGCCAAGGATGACCTTGAGCTCTGGATTCTCCTGCTTGTTTGTCACTACATCTGACCTTTATTGACCTCCCTCCCTCCCTCCTTCCCTCCCTCCCTCTCCCCCTCTCTCCCTCCTTCCCTCCCTTCCTTTTTTTCTCTCTTTCTCCCCTCTGTAATTTTTCCTCCTCTATAGGTGTGTGTGTGTGTGTGTGTGTGTGTGTGTGTGTGTGTGTGTGTGTGTGTGTGTGTGTTTTATATGTGTATGATACATATGTTCTTTGGGGCTGAGGATATAGGTTTTCTAGTTTATCACTCTCTTCTTTGGTCCTTTGAGGCAGGTTCTCTCACCAAAACTGGAGCTAGTCTGGAAGGCTCCCAAGCCCAAGTAATCCTCTTGTTTTTGTCTTTCTCTTCCTCCAGTGCTGGGGTTGGTTGTAGACACACATGGGCCATGTCCAGCTTTATATGTGGATGCTAAGAATTTCAACTCAGGGCTCTTACTTACTGAACATCTTCTGGTACCTTGATTTTTCTTTTCTTAGTGAGATGATATAGGCCTTAAATGAAAGACCAAATAACAAGGTTGCCTCTGGGTCTACAAAGAGAATGTACAAGAGCAGCATTATACTCTCCTGCATGGTTCCGCTCCTCCTCTTGTCCCTCAGGCTTTCCCTCTGTCTCATTAGGGTCTTGTTTATCACAAACTGCCCTCAAACTCTGTAACTTGTTGTACAGCTGAGGATAACTTTGAATCTCTGGTTCAACTGCTACATCTCCCCCAAGAATGTGGGGGTTACACAGCCCAATTTATTCACTTCTGGAGACTGATCCCAGTGCTTCATGCATGTTGGACAAGCAGTCTTCCAACTGAGCTACATTCCTGGCCCCCAAGGTGTTTTTCTTCCTTTTTTACTGCAGTTTATACCCTCACCTCTTCCCAGTATTTTCCTTTGACAGGAGGTGATTATATGTGGAAGGTACTGATTCACCAGGGTCCAGCTTTATGCAGAAATGTAGAGAGAAGTCTGCTGCCTCAGTTCAACCGCTCTCATTTTCTGTGCATGTTCTCTCTTTCTTCTTCTGACTGGCACACTCATTCATAGTCTTCCTGGATGAAATTCTTTCTAATGGGCTTCCCAGAGTCTGCTGAAGAATGAACTAGGTGGACTCCATGACTGCTTAATGTTGAGGTGGATGAAGATGCCTATGGTGGTACATGAGACCAAATGCCAGCTTCCATAACTAGCTGAAAACACCCTTCATTTTAAACAAAAGCAGCTGGGGAAGGATGAATTGGAAAAGATAAGAGTTTTAGGAAGATTTACATCCCTGGGAAGATAATTTGCATAGGTATCATCTTTTTATTATTCCATTCTCTCTAGCAAAAGAAAATTTCTTCTTTCTCTACAGTTCTGAAGGAAATTGATTTTGAATTTCAAACATCTAGTGCCTATAGCAAGCCCTTGTGAGAAATGATACCAGTGTAGCTTAAATTATAACTCTATTTGGGAGCCCAAAGCAGAAATGGGCTTTACAAGTAGAATATGAACCTCCCATGCACATTAGTGTATGCGGCACACATGTGGCTTTTCATCTCCAGAGGTGCTGTCATTCATAGACAATGTGATGATTAATCTTCATTATCCCCATGATAGGGTTTAGAATCACCATGGAAACACACCTTTGGGTTTGTCTATAAGAATGTATTCAGAAAGGTTGAACTGTGCAGGGAAAAATTGTCCTGATATGGGCAGTGTTTTTTCTATGGTCTTTTGCCCTGAACTCCATATAAAGAGTAAAGCAGCTGAGAAGCAGTGTCCATCTCTTTCCATATCCTGATTATGGACCCAGTGATGACTTAACTCAGTGGGTTACAAAACAAGACAAAACAAAAATAAAAAACATGAATATGGTAGTAGACCTGTGTGGAGGAAGTGGGGATAATATTGGTTGGCAGGAAAAAGAATGCACTATGAATACACACAATTGTAATTGTCAAAGAACTAGTTGAATCAATAAAACAAAAGAGCTAGAATCCAAAAAAATCAGTCTTTAAAAATGAGCTCAAAATGATTTATAGACTTAAATGTAAACCCAGAGCTGTAAAACCTGTGTGAGAAAACATTTGTGAAGCTCAGCAGCTGGTTTAGGGCATGCATCTTCAACAGCTGGGGTAGGGCATGTGTCTTCAGCAGCTGGGTTAGGGCATGCATCTTCAGCAGCTGGGTTAAAGCATGTATCTTCAGCAGTTGTAGTATCTGCCTTATGCTAAGTTTGTGTATATCAGTAACACTGGAATTTACAATTGTCCAGATTTCCAGATCTGTCATTATAGAGTGGCTGTCTTTCTCCATTGTATAGTTTTTGGCAATCTTTCAGACTATTTGCAGATGCAAGTCCTTTATTTTTATTTGTATTTTAATATAGAAGCATTGAATCTATAATTAGCTTTGGGTACTACAAATATTTTGATAATATTAATTTTTCCATATCACAAACATTTTTATATATTTTTGACTTCTTTCTCTGGTGTTTTTCATAGTTATTGAATGTAAAAGTCTTCACCTCCTTTGTTTTATTGATTTAAATATCTTAAGTTTGAATGTTTATATACAAATATTTGTTATATTCCTAGAATTTTATTTATGTTCATGTTGTAAATGTATCATTTCTTTAATTTTTCATATACTTCCTTACTAGTATGGAAAACTGACTTTTTGTTGATTTTTATGTTCTACAACTTTAAGAAATTGATATTATAAATTCTAATTTTGTATGTAAATCCTGTAGAGTTTTCTACACATAGGACCATGCCATCTACAAACTGAGACATTTGCTTCATTTTATTGGACACTCTTTATTTGTCTGTTATTGAATAGATCTGGATCACACCAGTGATCAACAGAAAGACTTTCTAAACAGTAAACCATCTATTTACCAAAAGTTACAGTTAGAAATTTGGAACATTTAAATAATGAGATATTTATTATTTTCTTAAAAGCTTTCTCAAATTAAATATTTGCGTTTCATGTAAGTAATACAAGTCTATATTTAGGAAGAAGAGTATTTAAATTTTCAAAAGGAAGGTAATGATGGCATAACAATAGAGTAAAATGAAATTGTTTTGATCAAATTAAATTTACAGTCTATAGAATGGTTTCTCAGTGATTTATCAGATATATTTTTACGTCAATTTACTTGGGACTTCTGCAAATGAGCTTTATGTTTTAATTTGTTACTAACTGCTTGATTGCTTTCATTTTCATTCCAATTGTATTGCTGAATGTTGGTGGGGTTCCCTGCAAGCTTTATGGCTGGCAGGGAAATGATCCAGGTTTGGTAAGAATGAAAAAAGAAACTTAGCTGTTGCTGGTTCAAACTTCTGGAGTCTGACACCAGGTCATTTATTTTAGCCATACAATTTTGGAAAAAGTTTTCTGATGACAATGAACTCAGTCCTGTGAGTATAGCACAGCTTAAGATATGTTCATATCAAAATCTTTACAAAGTACATCTGGCTTCTTTCATAAAGATGGGCAATGTTGACTCAAAACAGTGCTCAAGGTTTAGGGTCTAGGGAGAATGAGGTAATCATAATGCCTGTGGGAGTCAGCATTGGCCTGGCCCGAAGGTAACACAGAAGTCTCTTAGGCTGTTGTAAACTGCCAGTGACATCTTTCAGAATGATGAGTTTTGTGGCATAGAAACAATGCTCAAGATTTCAGGGTAAAGGGTCATAAACAAAACATTCTGTGGGGTAAAGGCAAAGCCTGGCTCTGCAGATGGCAAAGGGTCACCAGGTTGTAAACCACATCCTTTTCCAGCATTATGGGAGGAGGACAGGTAAACATAACCTTCCTTTGAGGAAAGAAGCCTGCATGTTTAACTTTTCCTGGCTTCTCCAGTGCTTATCTCTGTGCACAAGGACCGCACTCTCTCTGTAGAAAGTTCATCATATTTCAGCTAAAAAGCCCAGCCAAAGGATCTAAATAATATACTTTATTTTCATGCAAATCTGGATGTTTTCTGCTAAGTCTTATTAAGTGGTCGCCAGTTTAAAAAATAAAATTCATCCTAAAACAACTTGTTGTCATGCAGCAATCATCACCAACTAAATGAAAGATTTAGAGCATATGACATCATCTATATCACAAAACCGACTAAGAAGTTCAAGGAAAATGTGCTGTCTTAATTTTTATCTTTACTTTCTGTTTAATGAAACTGGTGGTGATTTGTTTATGTCTTAAAAGCTGGGAAGAAACCAAATAATTCATTTTGGGAATGATTCACCTTAAAGTAATAAATATCTCCCAGGACATTCAGAACTAAGACTGGATAATTAAAGGACTAATCTGAGTCTAATTCATCACAACAGCTCTGTGGCCAAAGCATAAGAACATCTGTGGTGGATGAAGACAGAAAAGGAATGATTCAATGGTTTCGAATAACATTTGGGAAAAACACAGCGTAGAAATGGATAGAAAATGATAAAAAGTTGTTAAGATTAAAAATTTAAAGACATATTTTAATACTCCATGCACATGTATACATGGGTTATCGCACATAAAGTTATACACTAAAATCAACCAAGTGTTACGTTATTCATGATAATAAAAACCCAAGGGACATGAAGTTGGGAGAGAGATGGAGTTGTAGAACTGAGGATAGTTCAAGAGAGGAAGTAGTAGAAGGATGTGATCAATATATATTGTATACATGTATGAAACATTCAAAAATGAAAATGTTTCAAAAGGATATATCTAACTCATTCTGTGCAAACCATTTATAATTATGGGTTTTTATACAGCAGTATATAATGAGGAGTATTGTTGAGGAAGGAAAACATGTACTAGTACTTGACTCTGAAATCATGTCACTTGGCCTAAGGGCATCTTGTCTTCCCTATATTTGTTTGTGAAAAAGAAATTGTTTTGAAAATATTAAAAACATAGTATCAGTGTTAGTGAATATTTTAGAGATGTGGTAAATTCAATTGGTCTATTACAACTATTTAGGCATATGGGGCCTTAAAAAAAATTTGTTGACAAATTGGTTTTTATTTGTTATGAAATAAGTTTGCCAAAAATTTAATCATTCATTACTGAGTGAAGAATTAGAAAGATTTGATGTGTTTGAAAACTGATTTTTATTCCAATCCTGTATTAGTTTTCAGTAAATATTTTGCTTATCTTTCATCAAGAAGCTAGCCACAAGCAGGTGAGAGGTAGATTACAGATGTGTTTACCAAGTTTTATAATTAAATGGCTATACTTTAAAATGTGTCATTAGGCAATGCAGTGGTTTTACTGGATGAAAATGGCCTCCATGGGATCACATATTTGTATGTTTGGTTCCAAATTGGTGAACTGTTAGGAAGGATTAGGAAGTATGGCCTGCTGGAGAAGTGTGGGCTTTGAGGTTTCAAAAGTCTACACCAGGCCCAGTGTCTTTCTCTCTTTCTGTCTGCCTAATGCTTGTAGATCAGGAAGTAAAGCTCTCAGCTACTGCTTCCTTCCTGCCATGATGTAAATAATAACCCTCTGAAACTGTAAGCAAGCCCCCAGTTAAATGCTTTTTTTTTTTAAAATAAGAGTTACCTTGGTCATGGTGTCTCTTCACAGCAATAGAATAATAACTTAGACTTATATCAATGTTTATAAGGTTTCTTTCAAGGGAGGAAACACAAACAATATATATCTCTACTTTAGAAATAATTCCAGGCATGGTGCATATCCTCATAATGCCATCATTTAGGAGACTGAGGCAGGAGGATTGGCCTAAGTTAGAGGACAGCCTACGTTACAGATTGAGACTGTGCTTCAAAAAATGTTTTCTGAATATTTTTAAATTCCCTTTTTTCCAAAATGCATCTCCAGTGCCTTTTACATACACAAAATAAGATTTGAAAGTGAGTCAAAAGATGAATTATTAAAGTCATTCTAGTGTGTGTGTGTGTGTGTGTGTGTGTGTGTGTTTGATTATTTTCCGCTTTTGTTTTTAAGTTAGTAATTTCTATAAATTTTGTGGATGTATGCATGTACATGTATATGCCTATAACCATACATGTTTGTGAACAAACACACACACACACAAGTATTTTTAGGACATTATCTAACTTAGCTTCAAATTCTTTATCTGAAAAGTGAGTATGATAAGATCCACTTTTTAAAGTTGCTTAAGATGTTGAGACAAGGCCGGTATTATTTTCTATCTTAAAGCTTTATTGTAAGTAGAAAGCCCTAACAAGTGACAGTGATAGCTTTTACATTACAAATCTATACCTGTTTTATACATGTAGTTGATGGACATAGTCCTATTTGCACACCAATGGTACAACCAGCACAATTAAGTAATTGCCATTCTTCACTTCCATATGTTTTCTTGTGTCCCTTTTATGTATATTTTGGCAGAAAACTTCTCAAATAATAGACACTTAACATGAAATTTGAGCATGGATCTCCATATTGCTAACCACAGGCACAAAAAAAAACTCGGTAGCAGATATCTAGCTTATTCACCATGGTTAGCAAACCTCTGCATGCACAGAATAAAAATTTCAATTTTCCTTCTTTCCTCAGAGCCTCACACCCACCATTTCTTCCTCTGATTTTATGTATTTGAGGATTTTAGATACCTCTTACAGAGAAGGAATGCAGTTTTTCCTTCTGTTATGAGTCTATTTCACTTAGCATAGTTTTCTCCTGGTGCATACATGCTGGAAATGGCAAGGCACATGTTGACTACATTTTCCTTTAAGATGAGTGAGGATAATGCCAAAACTAGTGAACAGATATGCTGGTTGAGCCATTATATCTCTACTGTGAGGTTCTTAAGATGAAATGAATCAATGAAACTGCAACCCACACTTCAGATGTAACACTGAGGTTTGTTTTGCTAAGTAAGGGTTTTACTTATGTATGCAATCAGATTAGAGATAAAGGACACTAGTTTTCTGTAATATAGTTCACTGATGGGCGAGAAAGGCCAGCCACCAATGAAGGGCTGGGGAGGGGTGTGGGATGACTACCATTTCTGTAGCTGACTCTTCCAGATCCAGTCAGATCCCTTGAATGAATGTCTTTCAAGCAGCAGTATCACAGTCCAAGTGAAGCCATTTATGACATATCTGTTCTCAGACATATGTATTTTGGAAGGGACTCCATACCCTGCAGAGGATAAGCCTAAGGGATAAGAGTGAAGAACACAGACAGTTATAGAGGAGAGGGCAAAGGTGGTTCTGCTATTCTCTCTTTCTAGAGAACACCAAAAAGCCTTCTCATCTATCCTTTAAGCAAATGGCATTAATGTGCACCCAATTAGTTGAAGCAGGATGAATCAAAGAGAGAACTGTGAGCAAGTAACCAGAATCTGCTCCAATATAACTTTAGTCTCGATTAATAATGGTGAGCACTTTGAGGCTCAAGGAAACATTTATATTCCATTCACTCTGAGTCATCATTGAGAATCAAAATACAAATAATTGCTACAGAGCAAAAAGGCATTTGTTTATTTTACAGAAAAATTCTTTCTCCAATATTATTTTTCTGTCTTTTATAGATATGTAACTTCATGAAAAACAATTTGACAAGTTAGAAGTGTTTTGACTGACATCAAGGTATTTTTCTCTACTCAGATGGGGAGACAAAGTGAACAATACACACATGTAATAATTTAAACACACTTGTCTTTATACACAGTTGGAAGACTGCATCACAGTCAAGCACATCTTGCAGCATACCCAAACTGCATTATAGATTGATGGAAAAAGATAGCATACTAAACTACAATCTATATGTTTATACACAAGGACCAACACTTTGAGTAAAGGAAGGGTGAAAAGTCATGTTCTTTGAGAAGGTGTATCTGTATTCTACAGTTGAGTTCATTAGGTCACTGTGAACCTTGAGTCTGTCTTTTGGTATTCATGCTCCTTTTCTTCTCCTGGATAACACACATCCAGGACTCTGGATCATGGGGTCTCAAAGCTCACCTCAAGCTGTCATCACGGAACACATGGTAGAACTGAGATTCCAACGCCTCCAAGGCCGAGTCAGGTATTCTGAGGATAAGGCTTGGGAATCTCTGTTTTATCCAGTCACTGAAGAAGGCATATAATATAGTATGCCTTCACTGATATAAACTGAAATATGAGAGTTGCTGCCTTGGACGCGATTGAAGAACAATTAGGAGCCAATGCAGCAAGTAAGTGCCTGGAACTGGAGAAATGGCTAAATGGTTAAGAACACATGCTGCTCTTGCAAATGACCTTCGTTCAGTTCCCAGGACCCACAAGGGGCAGCTCACAGCCATCTGCAACTCCATTTCCAGGAATCCTTCTGGACTCTGTAGACATTGCGTATTTATATTTACACAAGTGTGCATGCACACTCAAACATGCACACATAAAATAAATAAAAAAATATGTATTTTAAAAAGAAATGAACACCTATATTAGGCATATTTAGAGAAAAATAGCTTCTTTTGTATTATAGAAATTATCTCTTTTATTAACATTTCAGAAGCAAAATTGAAAGATTATTTCTAAGTGTTGCCATTTTACAAGGTCAACTTTGTTAATTTCACAACTAGCAGGAAATTTATGACATATTGGGTCATTAAGACCCTATTTGCTCATCCATAGCCAAACTGTCCAATGCTAATGACTACATTTATTTTCCTGTCCCTCTAACATGTGTTAATTCTTCCACCTCTCCTAATTTATGCAGGAAGGTTTTTGCTGTTGTTGTTTGCTTGCTTCTTTTGGTTTTAATCAATGATGCCCAGTTGTCACATGGAAGAGAAATCTCTTCCTGAGTTTAGAAGCAAGAAGTTGCTTTAGGTCTATGGGGAGATTTCAAATCATGTGAAAATGTTATTTTCAGCCTCTGTGGTGTTGTCTTCACCTGGAATAATGGTTTCTCAAGTTCATTTGCCTTTTCATTTCTGGCTTATCATGGTCATTTGCTTTGCCATCTATATTAATTTCTATCATTTTTTCCTATTAAAATTAGTCAATTTTACTTCCTTAATTATTCTTCAGTTGCAAATATAGCACATATAAATTGATGGCTGTAAATTAATTAATTAATTGTAATTAGCATAAAAGTCAATGGCTCTTGCATATAATGTGTTGCTCTCATTTCTAGTATTTTAATATCTTAAACACATTACATATTTTTGTTACTTATAAAAGACAATTGTATATGCTTTACATGCCTACAGTCTGAAGACTAGATTTTAGCATTAGCATTTAATGCCTCTCTAAGAGTTAGTGCTCAGAGTTTAAAACTTAGAGACTCACTAACTTCTGCAGATATCTTTAGAACAAGTTCAGAAATCACAAAGAAATTCTTCCTCCCCTCGTAACTAAGTCCGTAGCCAATATGATGACTTTCCCACCTCCATAATCTTGAGTCAGACAAGCTAGATTCACTTTAAAGATCAGATCAACAACTAACAGACAATTCTGCTTCTGTTATGTAATAGATTAAACTTGCTTCTACTGTAATTATCTGTACTAATGTGAAGAATAATTTGAAATGTAAGGATTTATACTCATATAGAAAATAAGTAGGATTCACATTTCATTAGGAAATAAAAAGATTGAAGTGACTCATAGTAAGGTTTGAGAGACAGAGAGCAAGGATACTATTTTTTTTTCTTGTGTGGACAATAAGATTCTCTGTACCTTTATTTCATCTATGATGTGTAAATATAGATATTATTTAGTTGATAAGGTTGTCATGATGATGAAGTAACATAGAACATGACCAGAGGTCTCCAATGTTACTCACAAATTGTCAATACTCAAAAAATGGCAGATAATTTATACATCTCTGTGCTAGCAAAACAATAAGATTTTAAAATGGTATTCTTCTCTTTTTTATGTTTCAACTTTTTTTTCCTCCCTCCCTCCCTCCCTCTCTCCCTTCCTTCCTTTCTTTTCTGAGACAGCGTTTCTCTGTGTCATAGTCCTGGAACTCACTTTGAAGATCAAGATGGCCTCAAACTCAGAGATCTGCCTGCCTCTGCTCCCTAGTGCTGAGATTAAAGGTGTGCGCCACCACATGAGGCTTGGGTCTTATGTTTTCAAATTTTAAATAAAGGTCTAGCTTTGCCAGTGTCTGTCTGTCTGTCTGTCTGTCTGTCTCTCTCTGTGTGTTGTATTTGCATGCATGCATGTGTGTGTGCTCATGTGTGTGTAGAAGTATACATGAGTGTGAACAGAAGTGCAAGAAGCACAAACAGTGGCAGTGTGACAATGGACGGGTCTCTGGAGTTGATAAGAAGAGCAGAGTAGCAAACAGGATTAGGATCTTGGACACTCGAGTTTGTATTGCTGGGTTGTGGCTTAATACATACATAAATTCTATGTATCTGCAGCTTAATAAAAGGTCTGCTGTATGTATATGACCCCAAATTCAAAATCAATAATTGTTCATTCTTTATAATTGCTCCCTAAATCTCAAAACGAGCACAGGGTTTTCAAAACTGCTTTTCTCTAATCTGATGCATTTTTCCCTGCAAAGATATTTCTAGCATTAAGTGGAATAAAGTTCTAAACCAGTTAGTCAGTTTTCCCTTGTGATGCAATGGAAATAGAAACAGAAGAAATAGGATTGGCAACATTGGGCCTAACTTAGCTTTGTTCTCTGTGTCTAATGGAACACTCTTGATCATATGGGTACATGTATGATCAGTGATGTAGGTGTGGCTGTTTGGAGACTCTTAAACGACAGCTTATTGTCTAAAAAAATCAGGACAAATGGGAAGTCGATAAAAATTTTATAACATTATAGCAGAGAATAGTTGAACCATTGCTTTAGGCTAGTTTAATGAGATTGAGTGGAAACACAACACAATTTATTCTGAAGTCAGGAATCAATATCATCAATGGGGAACAATTTATATTTCTAAAATACACTAATAGTTCTAAGAGATGCGCTATTTTCAAAAAGATTTCTCATAAAATCAGCCTGCGGTTTTTAAGATCTGTAAAAAGCAACAGGAAAAATAGTGAACTCTGCTTTCCTGTCTTTTCCTGGGAGCAGACACCAGGGAGTCAGCACACTGGTGTCCGGTAATTGTCATGTAAAGTAACAAAAAGTGAAAGCGAACAAAAGAGGCAGAGAGACATTAGGCTTCCGATATGGATGAGGTTTTGTGTTTGAGGCTATAATTTACACTACATACCTTAATTCTAAAATAACCACTGAAGTAGGTATTAATTCCATTTTAAATAAAGGTAACTAAGTTCAGAGAATCAGTTTGATTATTCTAAGGTCATGCATCTAATAAATTCAGTTCCTCTAAAATACATATGAATGGAAGCATACGGAGTGTGCTCTTTTGTGTCTTTTTTTTTTCATTCAGTATAATTTCATCCTTATAACCTCATAGGAAACAAAAGTGGTTCCATTTTATAAAATCAGTGCCAAGATTCTAACCCAAACTTGTTCCATTTCCAGCTTTACACCAGTTTTCTTTTGATACAGAGTCAGGAAACTAGTGTAAGGCAGATCTTAGCTCCTATAGGAAATATATAATATAGAAACAGTTCCATAGCAATGACCATACACAGAAAATTTCAACCAGGTAGTGCAGCTTCTCCAGAAGATATAAGAAAACAGACCGAAAAAGAAGAGTCTGAAAAAGTCATATTTCAGCAAGTATACTGGCAAGAGAAGGGTAAGTTGATAGAGTAGCTTGGAAAGCATTTTGGCATTATATAGTTCATTGGAATGTTTGTAGACTATGGAATCTACAGAGCAGCTGTTCTGCTGGTAGGGTATATGAGTGTGTGTACCTTAGAATAATACTTGCATAGGACTATCACTATACATAAAATACCAGAGATTATTGTGGGCCAGTGAGATGGCATAGTGAATAAAGACACTTGTCACCAAGCTTAATGACATAAGTTCAAGCCCGAGGTTCCACATGGTGAAAGTTTTTATCTGATTTCCATTGAGTACATACCATGGCACCCATGTATCTCAATGTATGTAATAAATAAATAAACATAATAAGCCTTTTAAAATGATTATAGATTATTCGTAATCATTCGAAACTAAAATTTACCCTCCACTACTGTGGCCCAGATCGAGTAACTTAAACATCTATGAAAAGAAAGTCCATACAGAATATGCACGATTATTGCAAAAGTGCTGACTTAGTGAGATTTAAGCTAATTTGCATGCTCTGTTCTTTGTCTATTACTACCAGAAAAGTATATTATATTGCTGACAGAAGCATCAATATATGGCAAGCTGAAAAGGAAAAGTTATAAAATCAGTAGTCATAAAACTCGGGAGACACGTAGGAATAGAAGAAGAAAGGGGGAAGGAAATGGTGACTAACAGGGAATTTGGAAACCTCATCCTCGTCCTAGATATTTCTAAATTCATATCCTTCGCTTAGTTGTATGTGTGTGTTTGTACACATACATGCACACACACACTATATATATATATATATATATATATATATATATATATATATATATATATACATGCTTACACACACATACAGCCACATATATACACATATGCACATGCACACACATGTACATATGCACAAACACATACACACAGGCATGCACACATATGTACACACACATATACAGATATACACATGCACATGCAAACACACATATATAAATACATACATTTGTATATATGTTATCACATCTTTCATTTAATAAGAAAAAAATGTTGATCATGAAGGAAAATCCAATCATGAGAATGCTAAATTCTCCACCTGGAGGCATAGATAAATAAGTTTTTCACAAAAGAACTCCCATCAATAACATGAAGAAAAATGTATTTTTGAAGGAAAACAAGACAAATATCAATAATAAAGAGAAAAACTAAGATTTTCCCATTTGTTACAGGATGGCTTAATACTCATTTGGAAAAATCAAGTATTTGTTACAGATACAGATCCAAAAATTCAAATAAACATTGACAACTCAAATTGTATATTAAAAATGGATTCATTTTAAACAAATTTAATTAATATCTTTTAAAATTTGTTTTTATTTATTTATTTTTTTTCAAGACAGGGTTTCTCCATGTAGTTTTGATGCCTTTCCTAGAACTCACTCTGTAACCCAGGCTGTCCTCCAACTCACAGACATCCACCTGCCTCTGCCTCCTGAATGCTGGGGTTAAAGGCATGCACCACCACCGCCTGGTTTTAAAATTTATTTTAAACACCACACTTTATTTTATGTATAGCAATACAGCTTACATATGAAATAGCATTACAGTAAAATGATTTGACATGTGATTGTGAAAGATGGATTTTCTTTAAAATTCCACTGATATTGGTGTGTAGGAACCAGACGTGCCCAGGCTCTCAGTGTGACTTACTGTCACTTTGACCCATTTGAGCGGTTTTTAAAATTTGTTTTGGGGTGTAGGGTTTGTAATATGAAAAAATTTCCTTTTTTATTCTAGTTAAAATTTCCAAAGCGAAAACTAATTTGAATATGAGAAAATCTATCATTGTGTAAGTAAGTAAAATGAAAAAGAACAAAAAAGAACCTATTAAAACTCTAAGCAAATAAAGACCAGAACCGTGGCCTTCTAGATCACAACAAACTAATATTGGGCAAGTCAGTAAATGGGAATAATGTGAAGCGGTTCATCAAATTTAAATGTAAGTTATGGATTGCTGACATTGTAGTTTCCATATTGTTAAATGGGAAAGGATTTAAATTGCATGTATCAATACCAAAAGGGGAAACCTATCATAATAACATCTTTCTATAAAATTAAGATGAAATAGCTGTTTTAAAAGTCTTTTAGGAACTGAGGGCGTGGCTCACTGGACAGAACACTTCCTGTGTAAAGCTGATGATCAGAGTTCACGTCTCCAGAACATGCCACTGGGCAGAGGAGGCAGTCTTATATAATCTGCCCCTCTGGATGCATATAAGGGGGCTCTCTAGGGCCAGCCAGCTAGCTAGAGTAATCAATTCCTGTCCATTCTGAGTTATAAAATGAGATACTCTCAAAAAGTAAAAATAAAAAAGAAACAAATAACATGTATTGAAACATCACATTGTAGCCATAATTTTGTCAATTACTATATTTAAATTAAGGATAGTAAAACTTTCAAAGTATGGCTTATAGACTGACCAGTTGGCATACCAAGTAGAGGCTCCTGTAGTCAAGCTTGACCACCCAAATTTGATTCCCAGGACCCACATGATGAACAGAAAGAACCAATTTTCACAAGTTCTCCTCTGACATCCACCCCCCCCACTAAGTACCTTAAGTCTATAAAAAAGTTATTGTTTTTATGACACAAATAAAAGTATATAAAAACTATGAGCATTCTTCTAAAAATGTTAGATTTAACAGGCATAATTATCAAATTATCTAAAGGACATTCATAAAACTTAGAGTAGTCTTCAAGATTCATGGTTTTAAAAACCAATTCCAGCACTCGAATGATATAGATATAATAGGATGAAAGGGTAGATTAATGAACTTACTTTTAAAGAACAACTTGTTTAAAATGTCTTACATTGGTATAGATTTTAGTCTATTGATACAAACTTAAAGTTAATTTTGTTATTCTGTATATATATTTCTACTCTTGTTTGAGATATTATGTTTATGCAACTCATTTAGATTGTAATGGATAATTAAGAAATACAGATCTATTAGTCTTCTATGATAATTAAACTTATAGTCATGTTAAGTTTTCTAGGTATACATAGATATATTTCAGATAGACAGGTAATCTTCAAACACTTCAAAGGTCTATAGAATATGGCATTTAAAATATTTTTAAAATTTAGACTTTCTGGACAGTGAGACATATCTGCTCCTGGCAGCACCGATTTACTTCAGAGAGGAGGATGGGCACTGAAGACACTTCATATGGAGTTTATCTTCACCTTGACAATAATAGACATTTGGGCAAGAAACTGTTCTTGCCTGGACTGCTTGATCAACTGGACATGCAGGACCCATAGAAAGGTGACCAATGATCTTTGCTTGACAAAATGGGCCTTCAGGTTCCTGCTTCGCAGAGGAAAGTGACAGACATTCTACAGGACACTAAAAAAAGTGACCAAGAGACTCTATCCCTGTGGGCTGAAGACAAATGCCCCAACTTTACAAAGGAACATTAGGTGACTGTCCAGGCTGCCAGCTGTCTCTGTCTACCCTACAAGACTCCTGAAAATTGCTTGCATCCTTCTCCCAGTTCTCAGGTAATATTATATCCTTCTGAGGTCTTTGATGTGATTGAAGACTAGATAGTTATAATTTCCTCAGTTATGATAAAAGATAAGTTAGATATAAAACCTTAGACTCACAAATATAAGATAGATAGGATATCTTCTTTAATATTGTAACTGTAATTCTTGCTTGATAATTGTTTTATTATATGTAATTTTACTATGTAAAAGTTAAAACCTTCCATTTAAAAAAAAAAAAAGAAAAGGGGAAGTGCTGTGGATATTGCTCTGTATAAATAAAATGCTGTTTGGCCAGTGGCCAGGCAGGAAGTATAGGCAGGACAAGAGAGAAGAGAATTCTGGGAGATGGATGGCTGGGGTGGGGAGACACAGCTAGCAGCCGCCATGACAGGAAAGATGTAAGGTAGTGGTAAGCCATGAGCCACATGACAAAATATAGATTAATAAAAATGGGCTAAATATAAGAGTAAGAGCTAGACAATGATAAGCCTGAGCTAATGGTCAAGCAGTTTAAATAATATAAGCGTCTGTGTGTACATTTTATAAGTGGGCTACTGGACTGCTGTGGCTTAGTGGGACCTGGAGAAAAACTCTAACTACACTTGAAAACTACTTTCCAAGTTAACAGAAACTACTTTCCAAGTCAGTAATTATCTAATTGTTCTTAACAAATCCCCAGTGTTCATAGCATCCTGTAACACCCAAGACAAATCCAGCCATGCTTCATCACACTGTAGCTTCATAGTTGATGACTACGTACACCCTATAAACTATCCACAAGACAGTTTCTTTTTTTATTAAGAAATTTTTTATTCATTTTTTATACCAATCACAGACGCCCCCTCATCTCTTCTCCTGCTCCCCTAGGCCCACCCCTCCATCCTCTCCTCTGAAAAGGTAAGGCCTCCCATGGGGAGTACAGTGACACAGTAAACATAGTGGGCAAGAGCAAATAAAAATAAGCCAATATTAGAAAAGAGTTTCTTTATAAAACAGTAAATGCACAGACCAAACTGTTCTTATATTTACCTCCATTGATTTTTGAATGAACTCAAACCTGAATTTTTAGAAACCAAATTCTCAAGGACCAGAGTTGAGCAGCAAAATCAATTGAGTCTATAGATTCAGACACTGAAGACTGTAAATATGTTTCTGAAACAAATTTGTATGACAGCAAGAACTTATAGTCAATGTAGTCAGGATGAAAATAAAATTAAGTGGTAAAAACTCCGAAGCACAAAAGAAAATACTGTTGTTAGCAGGTGATATGATTGTCCACAAACAGTAGCCAGTATGATCTATTAAGAGAGGTATTAGAACTGCTAAAATAAAATTCAGCTATTTCATGAGACTAGAGATCAACAGCAAAACACCAGTAACCTTTCTATGCTCAGGCAGTCTTCGGTTATACCATATACTGCAGAACACTGTCTACAATTGGAGCAAATATTTATGCTGCCAGGGAACTCTGAATCTTTGAGCAATGCCTTCAAGCACTTTCACTTAAAATAATAAATGTAATGTATTTACATGTAAATCTGTGAGTGATATAGTATTTTCTTACATTGGAACTGGTTATGGATGTCTTCAGTTGCAATTAAAAAAAAAACAACCAGTGTTGTGAGGGGGAGGGAGTCCTATACAGAAGGAGAGGAAGGGAGGAGGGAAGAATTAGCACTGAGGATGTTTGATAGTGTCTTAAGGAATCACGCTGTTTCATATTTATCTAACATAATAAAAAAAGTACACATATGTGTATTAAGTATTAAATGAAGTTACATCAAGGGCTGACAATGCTTCCCACAGGAGCCATATACACTATAACAAAAGCTCCAGTACCAGGCATGAGAAGCCTCCACTTGAATTCATTGATCAGGCTAGTCCAACAGCTCCCCAAACAATATAGCCTGATGCTGTTGCCCTTGGTTGCCTCTCAGAGGTTGAAGGTAAGTCCTTACATGAAGACAGTGCACACGTTGGACACAGTACTCAGATGATATGACCTGGAGATAACCTGAAAGTCTCTTTACTGCAGTCCAGCTTTTATAATCCCAGAAAGTACTATGTATACAGCTGAGGGAGGAAAGCAATCAGTAGTCCTACTCAACTGTTACACCGATGAATTATAACAATGACCAGCATGATAAAACACCACTAGAGGTACAGTAGTGGCACTTATATTCTGGTGGTAACCAACAACTATTTAAGTTAGACTTAAGGCCCACTCCACAGGAGGGAAATGATGCCTAGACTAGGAACAAAGCCAACCATCTGAGACTATTGAGGTCTTTGATCTTAGAAGAGAATCTACTACCATCACTTTATTAAACTAGCACAACCCTTAACCACATGCTAAAACTTGTCCTTGTACCCACAGATAAGTATACTTCTCACCAAAGAAGCTTCTCTTTATCGTTACAGAAAGACCACACACAAGAGGTCATGGTGCAGAGATTGATGGATCCTGTAGAGTCCAGCCCCAAGCCTACACCTACAACACAATCCCTGTACCTAAGATTCAGGAAACACTTTGGAATAGAAGGTGGAAAGATTGTAATTGCCAGAGGACCAGGGAGTCTGCTCAGAGATCTTGTCTCCTAGAAACTCAGGGAAGTTACACTCATGATATTTCAACAACATGGTGCCTGAATAAGACCTGAACACATAATGCGAATAGACATGCAAATGCAGAGAAATCTCACAGGGTCCAACCCCTAGACAAAGCACTATGGGCAACTAAATGACTACTGAGAGAGAATGAGTCACTCCCAGGGATGAAACCTCTAATTGGTTATCCAATACAAAGTGGTCAGGCCTGAAATCAAATATGTACAAAACCACACTAAATTGATTCAATAGGTTGTTTTTTTTATATGTTTATGAATATATATATATATATATATATATATGTGGCAATAATAATTATAAAAGAATAATAATTTGAGAGGGAGTGAGGGAGCACATGGGAGGATTTGAACAGAGGAAAGGGGAGAGGTAATGTTTGTGGGGTCTCATCCATGCACATAGAACTATAGGCAAGTAACAGAAGGAGAATTAGCCCCTTCCAGGAATTGTCCTCTTATTAGATCCCCCCTGCCCCCCCCCCTGCAATGAGGGTGATCAGCTGGGAAACCATATGCATGCAAACAACTAAAGTAGACTTAACAGGTTGCGTTACATATTTGTACATACCCTTACGTATGTAAAAATAAAGAAAAAAAGTTATCAGCTTGAGAGGTGGGGCATGGGAGAGGCTGGAGGGAGGGTGTCTGGGTGTGCTGGAGGGAGGAAAGGGAGGGGAGAAGTGATGTACTTCTATCTTAACGGAAGCATTAAAAATGAAACCAAACCCTTCATGATAAAAAATGTACTAAGGAAAAAGAAAAAAATACAAACGTTAACAAAAAATTATATAACCATTTTCTCCTTGTGTATTTTTATCCAGAACTGCACAGATTATACCAGTAACATCATGATATACTGATAATAATCACATTTTGATAATTGCTATTTTTTAATGCTAGGATTCTGTTAGTGAACTCAGACTTTGTAGCTCAAAATTTTTGCCAGACATTCTATCTGAGTATGAATTTTGTTCCTTGCTTAAAATCTGAAAATTAGGGAAAAAGAGAGATGGCTCAGCAGTTGAGAGCATTGGATACTCTTTGAGAGGAGCTGGGTTTGAATTGCTGCACCCACATGCTCCAGTGCTGTGGAATGTGACACCCTCTTTGGCCTCTGTGGGCACTGCGCACATGTGGTGTACAGGTATATGCAAACAGAAAACCCATACACATAAAACAAAAATAAAAAAAAATTTAAAAAAGGAGCCTTACCTTTTTGGAGGAGGGAATGGGGGTGGGTGGGTTGGGGAGCAAGGCTGTGGGCGAGCAGGAAGAGGGATGAGGGGGGAATCTGTGGTCAGTATGTAAAATTAATTAAAATTTTTCTTAATAAAGAATAAAATAAAAATTTCCCTGTTACTGAAAATAAATTCTTTTCTCATACAATATATCCTGGTGCAGTTTCTCCTGTCTCTATTCCTTCCAGTTGCACCCCACCTTCCCTCCTACCAGGATCCACTCTCGTCCTGTCTCTCAGAAAAGAACAGGCTTCTAAGAGATAACCACACAGCAAAGCAACACAAAGTCTAATGCGATAAAACAAAAACCATCACTTTGAAGTTGGACAAGGCAATCCTACAGAAGAAAAAGAGCCAAGGGAAGGCACCAGGGTCAGAGACTCAGCCATTCGCACACTCAGAATCCCATAAAACACTAAACGGGAAGCTGTAAGATAGGTACAGAGGACCTGGCATGGACCCGTGCCGGCCCTGGGCTTGCTGCCTCAGTCTCTGTGCATTGCCCACTTGATTTAGAGGGCTCAAATGCTGGTCCTAAAAAAAAGTAGTGATAAGATGATTATTAACTAATTAATGATTTAATTAATATTAAAATGAGCATAGACTCATAGATCCAGTGTCTTATTCAGTCATCATCAGAGAAGCTTCCTCCTGTAGCAGATGGGAATAAATAAAGAGACCCATAGGAAGACATTATTCACACACACACACACACACACACACACACACACACACACACACACAGACCTTGGAACCCTCATCTCTAAATGAGAGGTCTCCATCAAATAGCTTCCCTCAGAGCTCTGGAAACATCATGGAACAGGAAGAAGAAAGAACATAAGAGCCAGAGCAGATGGAGTACATTAGAAAAATAAATCTGTTTTTAAAAACAATCTAAAAGTCAATTCAGTTTAGAGGCACAGACCTTACTCTGAGTCAACAAATTATTTGAAATTTGCCTATTTTATATTCATTCTTTTTTCCATGTTAAACTATTTATGCTTTATTATTGTAAATATTTCCAGGTTTTTAAACTGTTGCATTTTCTTGTTTTTTGTTAGAAAAATATTTTGGTCCTTCCTGCTTTAGAGTGGATTTCCTATCCACTTCTGCAGATTTTGTATAGTTTCTGTTTCTACTCTTGAATTCCAGAGAGTTTTCTTGTCTCCCTTTTATTTCAGACCCAGGGTGGTTTGATTTCCTTGAACATTTTCTAGACATTGTTCCACCATTATCATTTCTGTAGTCGTACTTATTAACTGGCTTTGTTTAGACTCCAGTTCAAAGCCTTTTTGTTGGCGTGCCTTCGCTGCTGGCTCCCGTGTAATTTGACCTTGCTTCTGTTCTCTGTCCCTGTGCCTGGCGCTTATTTTTCAGACTAGTGCGGTGTCTACTTCCGTTTGCTTTTATCTTTAGCACTGCTACTTCAGAGAGCATTCAGTCTCAGACTCTCACTTGTCCTGAGGCTGGAGAATAAAACGACACCGTGGAAAGCACAGCATTCTATTCTCCAGGCATCGCACCAAACACAGAGGAAGACTCTCACTTGTCCTGAGGCAGGAGAATAAACGACACCGCTAAAATCACAGCGCTCTGTTCTCCAGGCTCCGCGGCAAACACAGAGGAAGCTGATTTTGACAGGGCCAGAACTTGAATTGCGGTCAGGACTTGGTTTCACTTCATGCTACAGAATTCAGCTGTTGGCGATCGCATGTGTCTCAGAATCTACAGCGGTTAAGCATGGACTTCTCGTTTCTGACTATGGGAAAAGGATGGCAGTATGGCAGTATGGCAGGCTCCTCATTGAGGGACTGTGCCAAACTTCAGAAGAGAACTTTAAACACGTGAAAGGAAGAAATTAAATTTAAGAGGCCGGGCGGTGGTGGCGCACGCCTTTAATCCCAGCACTCAGGAGTCAGAGCCAGGCAGATCTCTGTGAGTTCGAGGCCAGCCTGGGCTACCAAGTGAGTTCCAGGAAAGGCGCAAAGCTACACAGAGAAACCCTGTCTTGAAAAAAAAAAAAACAACAAAAAACAACAACAACAACAAAAAAATTGAGATTATAATGTAATTATATAATTTCCCCCTTTCCTTCCCCCCCTCCAAACCCTCCTTCCTCACTTTCAAATTCATGGCCCCAATTGCCTAATTGTTGTTGAGTGTATGTGTTTTGTGTATTCCCAAACACATAAATACAACCCAATTCAGTCTATGTAATGTTCCATTTATGTATGTTTTCCAGGCTGAGCCTTGGGTATGGGGTAACCAGCTGAGGTGATCTTCCCGGGGAAAGACTATTTCTCCTGCTCTCGGCTTTTCTTCGTTTCCTACAGTTCTTTTTTTAGGGTTGCCGCCTTGTGTTGTTTTCCCCATCCACTTGGTGTGCCTATTGGTGTTGTCCTTATTTAGCTCATGGTTGGGTGGTCATACTGGTGAGACTTTATAGGTGTAGCTTCTGACATTACTAGGAGATGAACTCACAGGAAACTCTCTGGTCTTCTGACTCTTAACCATATTTCTTTCTTTCTTCCACAATGATCTTTAACGTGTGGGAACTGTTGTAGATGTAGCCTTTGGGACGGAGCTCGACACCTCTGCATTTTGATCAGTTGGGGTTTTCTGTAATGGTCTCCAACTGTTGCAAAGATAATTTTCCTTGAAGAGTGAGGACTGTTGTGCCATGTCCTGAAGGATGTGAAGGAACTAGTTGGTTGGAGAGGTTACAAAATTTTTACTTTTAAGATTGCCAACAAATGTATTTACTTTTGCATAATACATTGCTTTGAAATGTGTGTACATTGTGGAGTGGCTAAATGGTGCTTATTGACATATGCCTCATGCCAGTCTATGTCTTTTCTTTGTGGTCTGATTGCATAAAATTTCTGTACTAAAAAAAAAAAAAAAAAAGAACATGGTACATAGTTATTAGCAATTGACCAGCTTTGTCTGTGATGCTGGAAACTAAACCCTAGACTTCATGCTTGTCAGGCAACTGCCCTGCCATTAAGCTAACTCTCTGGCCTCAGGTATCCAATTTTTAATAGTATAGATGTAGACTACTTCTGTTCATATTGTCCTGTGATCTGAAGATAAGCCATGCTTCCAGACCTTTCCGGCAGCGTTGTAATGTCAGTTCTTCTCAGGTGCTGAGATTAAAGCTTAGATAATTTTTTTGCATGTTTTGGATTGTTAATAGTTGTCATGTTAAGGAGATTTAGAAAAAGCTACATTAAAGGTTATTACCTTCACATCTGATTGGAGTTGAAGCCTGTGAACTTTTCTTATAAACAGTCTATCAAACATGCCAAGGAAAAATACATGTGATACATGGCAAGAAAGTTGGAAAAGGTCTGATATTTAGAGTGGATGACACCCAAATTCTGCTAGTCAAATGGATATTCATGTCATTTTTTCTCTTCAAGGGAAACTTTAGCCTTTTACATGAAACATCTTCTAATACTTTGACTTAATAAACTTCAATATTATTTTAAATAATGAGGAATAAGCTTCTACTTTGTTGTTACAAGTTCTAGCCCACCTCTCTCAAGGCTTATTAGGAACATTAGGGAGGAGAGATTGGGAAGGAGTGCTAGAACATAGTAACATGGAAAGATAACTGCAGCAGTGGTTACCTGTACAAGACCTGCACAATTGGACCAGTCACCATTTCATTATGTAGGAAGAGTGGTTCATAAGACCCTGCCCTTCACTGAGTGATATTAGAGGTAGTGGGAGGAAGTGATATGGGTGCTGGGAGGGAGGAGGTATTGTTTTGAGTGATATAGCAACTGGTGATTTGCCTATGTTCCAGTAAAATGTCACAGTCATGTATGGAAGTAATGACAATTAAATTCAGTCTCCTCTCTCTCTCTCTCTCTCTCTCTCTCTCTCTCTCTCTCTCTCTCTCTCTCCCCCCCCCTCTCTCTCACACACACACACACACACACACACACACACACACACACACACCCCAAAGTAAAGATTGCATATTCTGTAGAATTTAGAAATAACAGTATGCTTTGTTATTTCTAGTGAGTTAAAAACCAGACCACTACATGATTACTTATCCAACTCATTGAAATCACGTTTCCTTGTGGGTATTTGTGTTTATTATTCATGTTATATTCCCTCTTAGCAAATAATACAATTTTCACTAAATTCTTGAAATTTTATTTTTCTTTTGAGTTTTAAAAATTCTAACCCATATATTGCATCTACACATTTAAAAAGTAATACAGATTTAAAATGTTCAAAACATCAGTTTTTCCCTATGAATAAAATGATAAATTATGTGATGAAAATATAAGTTTTTGTTTTTATATTTGTATGTGAAGCCTATGTCATATACCTTTCTTGCTTCAAATTCATGATTTTTACTTAGTAACTCTAAAATTTTACAGGAAAGTCTTTCATATTTCCTGGTAGTCCTTTACTTCTGTATCTATACCTTCACCTGTACCTACCTCATGTAGATCATCTTGGAAATCTATTAGAAAACAATTTTAATAGTGTTCTGTTGTCAGCTCTTACCATCTGGCAAGGAATTCCATTTTCTCTCTTTTGTGAAGAATGGCTGTAACTTGACGCAGTGCAGAGGGTTCTGGTCCTGTGGTCTTTAAACTTGTACTCCTCTCTTTTCCTTCTGAGTCCTTTAATAAAGAAAAATCTATAAATAATCAAATTAAATAAAGACTTGAATAATAATGCAAACTTATTCCTGAACATTTCATAGACTGGGAATGATTTTATGTATTTTGAAAAAATGAGGGCAGACATAACACATTAGATGTTGTAGGATATATATATATATATACACACACACATACATAAAGTATTGTGATAATCTTCACCAGTGTTTTTTATTTGGGTTGTTCCTTAAATATCTATGTCTTCGCAGTCATCATCTTTATGAAACTCATGATGTTTAAAGATAATAATGCCTTTTACATGTTAGAATTACAGAGATGATAGACATTGAAACTAATTTTTGGTAGGTGCATACATGCTGGGTGAAAGCCATTCCATATATCATTTACAGTTGTTTTAACTAGCTTCTGTCTATAAAATTACTTTTATTTAAAATAAGACAGTTCCCCTACCCAGAGTTCTAGAATACTGTGATAGTCTTTGTTCTGTAGTGAGAGTCAGTGTTTTGTTCAGAAGAAATGGATAGATGTGACTTAACGAGAGCATTGTCAAGATAAGGTACTCTTGAACAAGAATTGTTCATCAGGTAATGACTTTCCAAATAAAACTTAAGAAATGCTCACATCTTGAAAACGGAATTTGTTCCATAAAAGATATGAATGAACCCTGTGAGGAGTGATGCGTCATTCTTGTTTGCTCTGTTGCTTTGCTTTCCTTCTCTAGGAGGCAGGAAATTCAATCTTTTTGAAAGTATGGATGGAAAAAACAAGAGGTAAAGTAATACAAGTGCTCTTGAAGCTGTGATCAATGCAGCATTGTTCATTAAACTGAATCCTGGGAAATCAAAGTCCTTGTGGATTTTAATAATCCTATTTTCCTTATTCAGGCACAGCTTTCCAGCCCCTGTTAAAAATCACCTTCCTTGAAGTAATTTTACAAATGATTACAGCATTTCTAAGTGAAGTGTATTGAGGTATGGTTACCATAGAAGAAACTTTTCCATCTTAAATATACATTTTAATGATATTTGACAAAATTGTACACTCAGGTAATTACCAGCATAACCAAGATGCCAGATATTTTAGTGGTGATGAAAACTCATCACTAAAAAAATCCCCTTGTGTGCCATCCTTGGCAATTATAATCAAGCAGTTATAGATGTTCATGTACAGATTTTTGTATGAATGTAAGCTATACTTCAGTTTGACAAAAACCTAGCAATGAGCTTCATAGATGATATGTAAATGGATGATTAAATATATAAAAACCTATTGAGTAATTTTCTTCAATGATTATGCAGTTTTGACATATATATATATATATATATATATATATATATATATATGAATTCTAAGTATTCTGGTATCAAAAATATTGGATTATTAGCATTTCATATAAATAGTAGCTTCAGTAACAGGTGAAAGGTGGAATTATACTGCAGTTTTAATGACTTCATTTCCCTAATGGCTAAAAATCATGTTGAACATCTTTGCATAAGCTTATTTAGTACCTAAGAATCTTTTTGAGTGAAGCATTTGTTAAATATGATCTATATTTTAAGATTTGGCCCTTGTTACTTCTGCTCTGTTCTTATAGAGGCAATGAAAATTGAAAAATATAAATAACAAAATATAAGTAAAAATACATAAAATATAAATATGCATATAATGACACCACCATTTACAAAAGCATCTATTTATGTGAAATATCCATGGTTAAATTTTCAGATCATGCACTATTTTAAAGTTTAAGACATTGCAGAGGAGAATCAGACATGAACTAGTAAACAAATGATCAATGAAAAATGTAATATGTCTTCATGAGTTAAGCAACTCATTATTGTTTAGGCAGCATTTGCCCCAATTTGATCATCATATTGAATCTAATTCCAATCAAAATCCTGGTAGGAATTTGTTAAAATAAAAAAGTTTATTTTAAACCTTACGAGAAAATGAGAAGTTTCTAGACTTGTCAAAATACATTTGAGTTCATTAGAAAATAAAATCTACTTGGTCAAACGTACTATTCCCTTTATATATTGCTAGATTTTATTTGCTGATTAAAAACAAGTTTGTGCCCATATTTATTTGTTATTAGTCTGTACGACTTTTCTTTGTGATCATTGTTCATGTCTTGGTTACTTTTCTATTACTGTGATAAGACACCAAGACCAAAGCAACTTATAGAACAAAAGAGTTAACTTGGCATTTACAGTTTCAGAGGGCTAGAGTACATGACTTTTATGGTGGACAGAATGGCAGCAGGCAAGCAGGCAGGGATGGCACTGGAGCAGGAACTGAGAGCTTATGTAGTGAGCTATGAGTCAGAGAGGGAGGGAGGGAGGGAGGGAGGGAGGGAGGGAGGGAGGGAGGGGGGGAGGGAGGAAGGGAAAGAAGGGGAAAGAGAGAGGGGGCAGAGAGACAGAGACTGGGAATGGTGCCAGTTTTTTTAAATTTTGACACCCCTACCCCCCAGTAACATAGCCTTCAACAAGCCTACACCTGTTAATTCTTCCCAAACAGTTCTACTAACTGGGGACCAAGCATTCAAATGTATGAACCTATGGGAGCCATTCTTACTCAAAACTCTACATTCTGGTTTTAAAATCAGACTAGTCTGGCTTGGGCAATATATATGAAACTATTACTTTTCTATTTGGAGATAACAAAGATCAAGGAGTTGCTATGTATGATTTTAAGATTTAATATAAAGCAATTATAATCAGGACAGTAAAACATGAGAATAGACCTAAAGATTATTATAATGTATGCACAGCCCAGAAACAGATCATTTCTAGGGGTTTCTGCCTGGAGATACTTAAGATGAATCGTAACATGACAAGACTTTGGATAAACGTAAGTTTGAAGTTATAGATTATGCCATGGAAAGGCAACATGTTGATGCCCTAAAATGTCCATCCCCCACTAATCCCTTCAAAACTCATGCGCTGCTAGTAGTGGATCAGATTTGTTATTGTGGAAACACATAACAAAGACAACTAACTTTGGGAATATGGGCTCCAATATCCAGAAAATTCACTTACGACCATAATCAAATGATATTTTTGTGGGCTTTTTGTTACCCCTCACAACCCAGTTTAAAGTTCCTCTTGTAGGTATCCATACATCTACTTACTATATTGTACTAGAATGTTTTACTAGCTCCTTACATCATTTTAGGCCAAGCTTTCCAGTTATATGGTTCTAAGTCTTGGACTTCAAATCCTGTCCGGAGCCTGAGTACTCCCAAGAGAGACACAGGGCTTCTGAGATGGGATGTTTGCACAACACAGGACAGGACAGAACTATTTTTTGCTTTTCCCTGATGACATTCCTCATCAAATTTACTCATGTTCTTCTCCTTCACATTTCAGGAAGAGATAGAGCTGCCTCAAAAATAAAAACAAAAAACAAAAAACAAAAAACCAAATATACAAACAACAAGCACCAGGAGAATATAAGTGGATGAGGGCATGAGCACTGATAATCCATTTTATCTCTGGAGGAAATGTGTGACCTTCCTGATGGCTGTGGAAGGATTTTCTTAGCAATTTGCAAGAACAAAACAACAGTGATTCTTTCATTAAAAAAAAATGTTTGGTTTAATTATGCTGAATCCTGTGTGATTTTAATGGATTTTTTTGCATTGGTTGGTTGCTTTGTGTAATTTTAGCAGTTTCCCATATGTCTTTATGTAATGTAAACAGCTACAAAAGTCCCTGAGTGCTAAGATTTAGATTTGTTTTCCAGTTCCTAATACTTCATGTGTCTGTCTTCCCTGCATTTTGTTTTCTTGGGAATTGCTGACAACATTTACTTTTCATCTATTATTCATATTATAAGTAAACATTTTAAGAACATTTATTTCCCTGAGTGCCTTTTAAGATGTTGCCAGCATGGGCTTTACTCTGAAGATTTCACAGAATCACTATTGCCATAATTTTCATTACTACTGTCAAATAACAAGGTGGATGAAGTAGTAAGAAAAATATCAGTTACAATTATACAATCATTGACATAGCAAATGATATCTGCTCCTAAATATTATAAAATAATCATGCTTTGAGACTGAATGAAGAAATACAGGATGTGTCAGAATATATCTAATAACGTCCTCATCAACTGTGGTTTAACTTTTTTATTTCTACTTTCAAAGAGTCATATAATTATGGGCTGGATGGATAGCTCAGTGGGATAGCCTTTGCTACACAAATCTATTGATCTGAGTTTGATTCCCAGAACCCATGTAAAAACGTTGGATATGGTTGCATGTATCTGTATGCCATGGAATGCTTATGTTACTGCTTTCTAGAATTTCTCATATTGCACAAAAGTATGTTATTAATTAGTTAAAGAACACAAAGTTGAATGCTATAATATTAAACGTATAGCCTTGAGTGTAGGCATAATAGTCCCTAAACAGCCAATAGGTATATAGATAGATACACATGTAGAGATACTCTTTTAAAGTAGCACATGTTCTTTAAGGAGAAGAAATAGGTGGACGACTAGTGCGCATACCTGAACTTGTGAAAGTGGAGAACTAGGTGATCAGTTGCATGGCTGCAGTCACCTGGGAGGCTGGAAAGCCTCTCTCTATAGAGAACACCTCCAAAGGCTCATCAAGTTCGAATTAAGATTATCTCCAATGCTGTTTGTCACACTGATGCCTCTACCCCGAGTAGAGCTGATCAGGAGGGATATTTCCCAATGATCCTGGAACATGGAGGTGCTGGAATTGTGGAAACCATTGGTGAGGGGGTTACTAAGCTGAAGGCAGGTGATACTGTCATCCGGTTTCACATTTTTTTGTCTGAATCCTAAAACAAACACTTGCCAGAAGATAAGAGTCGCTCAGGGGTAAGGATTAATGCCAGATGGCACTAGCAGATTTACCTGCAAAGGGAAGTCCGTTTTTCCTATCATGGGAACCGGCACATTTCCAAGTATGCTCCATCTCCGTTGCTAAAACTGATCCTTCAGCCCCTTTGGATAAAGCCTGCCTTATTGGCTGTGGCATCTCAACCTGTCGGAGTGCTAGTGTGAACATTGCCAAGGCAGAGCCTAGTTCTACCTGCTCCATCTTTGTCCCAGAAGGAGTGGAATTGGTGCTGACCATGGGATATAAAGTGTCTGGTGCATTCTGGGTATCGACTTCAATAAAGATAAAGTTGCAATGGCCAAAGAATTGGGATCCTCTGAATGTATCAAGCCCCAAGATTTCAGTAAGTGCTCATTGAGAAGACAGACTGGGGAGTGGACTACTCTTTTGAATGTATTTGCAATGTGAAGGGCGTGAAAGCAGTCCTTGAGGCTGCCCACAAAGGTTGTGCAGGCATGTGGTGGTTGGCGTTGCTGCTTCAGGTGAATAAATTGCCACTCGTCCATTCTCCCTCGTGACAGGACACACATGGAAAGGGGCTGCCTTTGGAGGATGGAAGAGTGTAGAGAGCATTCCAAAGCTGAGGTCTGAATATCTGTCCAACAAGATAAAAGTTGATGAATTTGTGACGGGCAAGGAGTCCTTCAACCAAATTAACAAAGCCTTTCACCTGATGCATTCGGGAGAAAGCATTTGTTTGAACTGTTCTAAAGCCGGGGGTGGTGGCGGCGCATGCCTTTAATCCCAGCCCTCGGGAGGCAGAGGCAGGCAGATCTTTGTGAGTTCAAAGCCAGCCTGGTCTACAGAACAAGATCCAGGACAGGCTCAAAGCTACACAGAGAAACCCTGTCTTGAACTCCCCTGCCCCCCCCCCCCAAAAAAAATAAGATGTTACATTGAAAAGAGAAAACTGTCTACCCTGTACCTTTTCCTGTGATCGGTATACGAACAGAGAGACATATTTGCAAGCTAACAGCTTCTTAGACTTGAAACACTCCTAGAAGGAACGTGTGTAATCATGGCTGTAACCAAAGCCAAGGCAAATAGTCACAAGTTGGTCTTCTGAACTCTCCGCAGAAATAATTTCTGCTCATCAAAGAATATTTTAACCTAATAAAAATAGTTGGCAAAAAAGAGAAGAAATAAGTTAACTTGACGTGTGTGTGTGTGTGTGTGTGTGTGTGTGTGTGTGTGTATACATACATACATCACATACATATGCGTGGAGGCCAGAGCTCAATATAAGATGCCATCCTCTAGTACTTTCCACTTTTTACTGTTTTGGAGACAGGGTCCCAGTGATAAGAACAGGGGCATGAACAGACCTAACTGACTTTTATGTAGGTGCAGGGAATTTAAACCCAGATCCTTATACTTGCTCTGCAAGACTTTCCCCAAGGAGGAATCTCATCACTCCACATTCTAAACAATCAGCAAAGCCTGATTGTTTCAGGGAGAGAAACTGCATAAACCTGAGGAAGATGTGTAACCTAGAATATTATATTAGTACTTTTAATAACATCTTACTTAAATCTAATGAAATGTGGCCTGAAACAAAACCTCCTTTGTAGTGAGAGTTTTCCTGCCTGGCCCACAGTCAGGACCAATCTCTCTCACCCGCCAGTCCCACAGTCGCTCAGACCCAACCAAGTAAGCACACAGAGACTTATATTACTTACAAACTGTATGGCTGTGGCAGGCTTCTTGTTATCTACTTCTTCTATCTTAAATTAACCCATTTCTATTAATCTATACTTTGCCACGAGCCACGTGGCTTACCAGTACCTTATGTCTTTTCTGTCATGGCGGTGGCTGGCAGTGTCTCTCCTCCCTCAGCCTTCACTTCCCAGAATTCTCTTCTCTCTTGTCCCACCTATACTTCCTGCCTGGCCACTGGCCAAACAGCATTTTATTTATACAGAGTGATATCCACAGCACTCCAAACTTCCTTTAATAGTTTAATAATATATAATTTATACCTTCTGTTATTACACCAAAGACAAACTTGTGTCACATTAAGTGCCTTATTGGTCTGTGGTCCCTGTGATCACACTGGATTTTTCATTGTATTTCATCATGTGCTTTGGCTTTAGTGGAAAGCACTGGTTAACTTAAACCTTCATCCTTCCGTATAGGCTCGTCATACCAGCAGCCTATGAAGTGGCAGTCTGGCGATGACTGACTGTGCCAGAATGATGACTAACGATAACATTTATTCATACCATCATTTTTGCTACATTCAGGTTTCCGGAGAGAAAAAGGGGAATGGGTTCAGAGACACTGACATGAGCATTTGAAAAAGTAAACAAGCTTGTCCTTAATTATGATGAATTCAAGTAGAATGAATGCAAGAAGCAAAAGCTGCCTTCTGAGGAATGCTATACAAGTGTCCAGTAGATCCCAAGGGTCTCCATAGTAACCAGAATGGTTTCTAATGTTGATCCATTCCTCCAAAGCCCAAGCAGTTGTTTGGGTTTTCTAACTTCCTTGTGTTGGATAATAAATGCCTAACAGTTCATCCGAGCCATGTTCTGTTCTCTATAAGATAAGGATGCCCAGTGTACTATCTAGGCATTATTATTATGAATGGATGCTCTACTGTTACATCCTGACATTGCATTACCAGCATAGCTTTATGCTTTTCTTAGTAGTTTCCCATCAGGGATGCTTATGACTTTTAATAGTAATATTAACACTGCTTTGTTCAAATACACTGTTTGAAATCCTGATCTTTATGCATGCTGGTCATGATAAAATATATTACAATACATTAAAAGGAGACTAACATTATTCTCAGAATTTTTTTTGGAAAAATACAGATTCTCTCAGTGATAATTTAAATGGCAACATCTGCTATCATTTCTAGTGCATTCATTTCTTATAAAATAAAATTACTGAGTTAAAAATAAGATTTTCATGAGATGAGGCCTAGGTAATTGGAAATTAAATATGTTTGCAAAAACTTGTTTTAATGCATTTAAAATTTTATGTTTTAAAATTACTCAACAGAAACAAAATTATAACATCTAAATTCATAAATAGGGACATTTATGAAAGTTTAGTCACTATATGGGGCATTCGTTCCCCAAGCCACAAAGGCAATTAAGTAGCTATTAATAAAAAAGGGAAACCCTTACATGAATCATCTCTTTAAATTGATGTTTCACTGTGTGGCAAAGCATGTACATTTGGTATTTTCATGTTATCTAGGCCAGTGCCTTGATCCCATTTTTAATTAGTGTGGGCCCTGTTTGATTTAATTTAAACTCTCTTTGACTTTTCCTGTATTATGTGCTCCTAAATCTACCATCAGTCTTCACAGAATCCTATGTTGGGAAAAATGCATTCTTTGCTCTGTCAAGGGACACTGAGAAATTTTTGCTGTCAACTCCTAATAGTCCTAATGCAGCTGGTGATCATCATTATCTGTACAAGGAAACCACAATTTCAAATTGAAATGGAGAAAATAATTACCCAATTATGCGGCTATTTGGCATCGTGCACTGGTGGCCATTTATGAAATGCTGATTGACTAGACCCATCACATATGATGTCTGCATCATGTTTCAGGTTTTTGACATTACTCATCAGCTCAGGCCAGCCCAATGTTCTTCCTAAACAACGCTGCTTTTTCAGTTCTTGAGATGATGGAAGCTAGCTTTCTAACTGTCAGTATTTGTGCATTTCAAAGTCTTTAGCAAGCATGACTTCAGCTCCTCAACAGTTACACATAGGCTATGGTGTTACACATAGGCTGTTATGGTGAAAAAGGCAACACTATTCTTACAAAGTTCTGGATATTTTCATGTTAAACTCACAAATTAAACAAAGACGTCTGGTCATGAAAACAATAAGAAAGTAGAGAGAAGGACAGCCAGTTTGTTTTAGGATTCTTTCAGGTATAGACTACCTTTGTAACACACAGAACAGCTTACAGTATGGTGAGGACACTGATTTCTTTATTTGTGGGGGTCTCCCTTCCACCTTCTGTTTCCTGCCACCGGTCTGTCCTTGTTTCCTTTTTTTGAGTTGTGTAGTTAATAGTTCTTAACTGATTGAAAAGTCATGTTTTCCATTTTAGTACTTCCAGGGAAAAGGTCTCTCCCTAGATAAGTTATTGGCAGCAATGCCCTTACACATAGAAGTAGAACCCACAGCATATTTCAGTGGCATGGTCGAAATTATCCTGTTTGGACTTTGTCTACATTTTCGTAGTTAACTTGGAGCTTAGGCTCAAAAAGAAAACTTTGCCTGGATTTGCTAACCACTTCATTACCCTTTACAAAGAGAAAATGAGGAAGGATGGCAGAGAAAAAAAATCCCCTTGGGAAACCAACATCTCTACTAACAATCTGTCAGCTTTCAAGGGTTGTAGTTTTTTGTTTTTTTTTTTTTTTTTTTTTGATCAATGATAAAATTCTGTATTCTCAGTCAGGAGCAGTGAAAGCATTTACTTCTAGTGAAACTCTATGTGCAACACAGCTTAATGAGAAAACCAAAAATCTCTCACTCAAGAAATTCCCAAACACATGTTCCACAGGATATACAATTATAATGTTCTGTTACTTAAAACATTGGGCAAATTCATATAAATTGGGTTTCTGAAAAGGAAATTGTATTTATTTTAAACAAGAGAATAGAAACAAGGCTTTTTTTCCCCACTTTCTTCTAAGACTCTCCCAGGAAATGAAAATTTTGGTTCCCATAAATTTTGCAGCACATTTTTAATAATTAAGAAAGTCATTTATTGTAAGAATTCAACATGGGAGGAGATAGATTAATGTATAAAATGGCAAAGTTTTTCAACAGTAGGAGCAAAATATAAATGATATGAATCATCACAGAAGAAAAGATATTTTAAAGAATATGGTTTATTTAATACAGAAGTGCTTTCAACATTTACTTTCTTTAAGGATCTGTGATACATTTTTATGTTTTCAGACATCTCATGTCATGGTGGGAGGACATGTTTGAACTGATTAGACCTGAACTGTAACCTCAGCTACACAACTCAGTTCTGTGGTTGCCCTAGCACACCATGAACTTTGAAGTACCCAGATTTACTCATTTAAAATGAGCATGTTAGCCCATGCTTTGTGGAGTTCCTTTGGGTTAGGCATCAAATACATAAACTGAGTGAGCATAACATAAATGAATATATAGTAATTTGAAAAGACAGAAAGAAATGAAAATTAGTGAAACATATTGAACTTTTCTGTATAAAACATCCCCCTTCCCCAGAAGTTCCCCAAGAGTGACCATCACAGCTTATTCCATCATTATTGAGATAGCTACTTCTTTTGGAACCTTCAACAATAGCGCAAGTCATGTGAAATCAAGGAGAGCATTGTGCCTCTTTTATTCGTGGAATGACTATTATGGGTTGTGTGGACACTAAGAGGGAAATGGAAAGATAAACATATACAGTGGTGACCCAAGATGTCACCTGTTGATTTCAAATGATCAAAGACATCCGCGCGTGAGATCAATAATTGCTAATTAATTCAGCATTCATCCTATATTCTCCTCCAGGTAATCAGGGCAAAAGAATAACAACTGAACTGCCCATGGGGAAGATGCATATTACACAGAAAATTATTGAAATTCAAAATAATAAAGGCAAGTGTTTGTATGTGCAAATAGAAAAGACTTGGTTCGGTATTTTAAAATTCTCATGTCTAGAAATCAATATTAATATATGTATATTAATTAAAAAATTAATAACAGGAAATGTTGATTAAACATTCTTTGTATGAGCTTTCTAGTGATCTGCTTCTGGCATGGTGAGAATTCAGAGTCTAAAGCGATGATCTCTAACCAATTTTCCATCTCATTGGCCTTTCAAATGTGGCTCATATTAACTATGCAAACTGTTGCATGACTCTTCTGAGCCTGAGACTTACTTGCTAATTTCAAGGACGTTTCTGAAGATTAAAAACATATGCAAACCTGAGTTTGCATCCTAGAGGTTCCTAATAAATGTGATTTCTTTCGGTGAGCTCCCATTGAGTCTCACAGTTTATCTGAAGAAAATCTACAGTGTTCGTAGGAAGAAACTCAAAGACACAGAATGGAGTATCTAATTTACAAAGTATTTTAATGTGACTTACAATTCCTTACATTTGTAAGTCGTACTATAATTTCCAAAGTACTTTTTTCTCTTATTTCATATAAATTTCTTGTGACTCTAACAACATTACTACAATAAGTTTCATTTTTAAAAAGTGTGTCTCATGGGGTCCAGAGTATACACTGGACCTGTATAAACTGCCACCATGTAATATTCTTGGTGAAATAATTTCTTCTCAGGTAATACTTTCCCTAAATAGTCCCAACTTCCTCCACTACTCTTTATTCTTCTACCTCTAAAAGGAAACATGTGAAATACATAAGTTTTATGATTGGATGAAACTAAATCACAAACCCCAAAACCATTTAGAGCCCATCTTCTCTTTCTTTTGTGGAGACATGAGTTGAAATTTACTTAGTTGACCTGAGACTTAATATCTGTTTTCACTTTACTCTTAGGATAGCCGATTCCCTGTTCTGCCCCAGTCCTATGTTTGTCTCTCAAATGTGTTGAAATGTTGGTAGAGAAAACCATACTAATGCTGTTTCTCTACAAACTCCAATATGACTTCAGAAATTGTACAAAAATAAAATCAAGGGTAAAAGCATCAGAGTGATTGGCTCAAGGATATAGTGAGTACTTTGATTCAAGGAAAAAAATCCACATCTTCAGCCGTAAAGTCTGAGTTTCTAATTCACCACCTTTTACCATCTTATTTTTTTTTATTACTTCTTTTGGAAATCTAAGAAATTTTACTTATTGGGCCAGGACTCATATACTCTGTGATTTGCAAAAGTTACTGAAAGTTTTCTGTGCCTTTGTGCATTCATGTCTGAAATAGTGCTGTGATACCTTATTGGGTTAATTAGAGGATTGACAAAACAATGAACATAAAGCATACACAAGCTTCATACCTGCCACCTACTAAGTGTTTCAAAAAATCTCACTTGCTTTATTTCCTTAATACCATAGTGGACAACTCTAATGGAAATTTTGTATTGTTTTGTTTTGGGATTTTGAGACAGGGTTTCAGTCTATAGTCCTGCTCACCTTGAACTCTCTGTGATCCTCTTGCAAAATCTTCTGGAGTGAGGGCCCTGATGCCTGATTGCTTAAATGAAGATTTTTTTCATTTGTTTTCTGTTTCATTGAAAGACATTTCCATGAGATAGTTGCCTAGCTTGATTCTCACCACTGAATGATTATAAAAGCTGACATTTTTAAAAATAGGTTTTGCATAGGACCTGGGTTCAGTTCCCAGCACCCACATGATGGTTCATTACCACTTGGAACTCCATTTTCAGGGGATCAGATGCTTTCTGTGGGCATCAGGAATGCATGTGGTCCATGTACACCCTTGTGGACATACACACGTACATATAAAATAAAAATAAATACTTAAAACTGAGCAGTTCCCTCAAGGCTATGGAAGCATGTTGTCCTTTTAAAAGTAGTATTGTCTCTGCTAGTTAAGTCCCCATAGGATCACAGGTCTTAAAGGGACCTTGTCCCTGCCGCCAGGGACTATTTAGACCAGAGAGCCTGTGCCATTTCCTTACTAGGGCTGCCAGTTAATAGTTTCTTTTTGTGATAGCTAATAGTTACACAGGAAGAAGCCGTAAGAGTTGTCAGTGTAGCAATAGAAGTTTAGTTGTGAAGTTTTGGTTTCTAAGCTATTGACACATTGGACCATCTATTTCAGCATATTTAGATATCAACTATGAAGTCTGACGCTCTTGTTTTGTTTTGTTTTGTTTTGTTTGAGTTGTAATGGCATGTTTGGGGATAACAGCATCACTTGCTAGTCTCTCATGTTGCTTTATATCCGGTGTAATCTTTTATTGTTATTGCTTTGACATGACTCATCTCTACACTTTTCAAGCTTCGTTCAGTTGTGATGAGTGCTGACCCTTTGCATGCAAAGAAGTTTTAATGCCTGAAGAATGTGCTTTGTCAATTCCTATGAAATTAACACCTTTAGTTAGTAGTAGGTTCTGTCTGTTTGGACCTTTCTCATCCTGTGAATACTCCAAGACTTCAATAAGTGTAAACTAGAGCCTCTAGATGTCACTATTTCTTTAATAAAGTATAATATAAATAGGCACCCTAAATCTTGCCCAAGATCTATGTGAGCCTTTAGTCACTTCATATACTAACAAGTTTAGAACACTTGATGATTTACCCAGTGTGCTTGTGCTATTTTTAAAGAGCTAAGTAGTAGTGTTCACAGGGTTATATTTTTTCCTCTGTAGCTCTCCAGATGTTCCCATATTAGATATACATTTCCTTCCCCAGAGTAAGCAATGGGTTGGCATCGGGAGCAGAGCTGATCACTTCTTGCAGCAAAGATTATTTAGTCTTTGAAACTTACCAATTTATACCCCGACTTTAAATTGGTTATTACAACATTTCCTAAGATGTCATGCCCATGAATAATAGATCTCAGTTTTTATCATAGCGATCCTGATATAGGGACACATCTAAGACAGTTATTAGGTTCCTAATTGTCTATTTATACAGTGATATTAATATCATATTAAATTTTATGATGTTAAATATTAGCCATGTTTGAAAGGGAGGGGTCAGAAGTATCTCAGCTGCTCCCCTTTTTGGGGAGATTTCTTTGTAATGAAGAGAGAAATGGAGTTGGGTGCCATGGCACATTCCTATAATCCCAGCACTCTGTAGGCTGAGGCAGGATGATGCCTGGGAATCTGAGACAATTTTAGACCATAAAAGAAGTAATAGGCTATCCGGAGCTACATACTGACACTGAGGAGAGAGAGAGAGAGAGAGAGAGAGAGAGAGAGAGAGAGAGAGAGAGAGATCACAAGCAAGATTTGAGGCTTCCCTACTGTTGTGAGCAAATTGTATTAATGTGAATGTTATATTTTGACAAATAGATTCTTGTTTATAACTATGTTTTCATGAAGGTCTTCTTAGATTCTACTATCTCTCCAATTACATTATAATTATTTAATCAGTAAGTCATTTTCCTGGGAAATGTAATTTTATGTAAAATAATAAGAAAGTTAAACATTCTGTGAAATGTGTCTGAAATTGTGAAGTAAAATGCAAATAAATGATTAAAAAAATAAGAAAATTATTGTAAATTGTGAAAATTATGAGACCCATGCCTGGGAGGACAGCTTAGTGGGTAAAATGCTTGATGCTCAAAAATGAAGATCTGAGTTTGGATCTACAGCACCCACTTAAAAGCCAGGCCTATGGCAGGCCTCTTTATTCCTAGGGGACAGCAAGAAACAGGAGAATTCCTAGGGCCTGCTAGCCAGCAAATCTTGCTGAAATGGTAGGCTAGTGGTTCAGTTTGAGACCCTGTTTCAAAAAAATTTAAGTTGGATAGAAAAAGGTAGCTAACACAGACCTCAGGCATCCATGTGCACACATATAGGTGAGTGCATCAATGCAGATGAGTAACCCCACCCCACACATATCTACATGTATACATATACCACACATACGAATGATAAAGGCTTTTGTAATGTGTTTCAAAATGACATGTTGCTTTGAGTAATCCTTGCAATCAACAAACTAGGGCTAGATAATAAATAAGATTAGCCAGGTATAACTGGAATTATATATACTATTTGTAACAGTTATGAAGATTTGAGTTTAGCTATATTTAGTACCAAAAACTGTTAGTATAAAGTAGACATTTAACATAGCTAAGGTTCAATAATTCACAGGGTAAGATTTAGCCCTTCAGTCCCATACTACAGTATCATGTGTCATTGAAGTGATCTGTCATATTTCCTTATCCAGCAAGCTTCAAAAATCATGAGGTGAATTAACAGAACAGACATGACATTCAAAGTCAAGAGATGAACGGCATTGCTTCAGCTATTGCTTCTTGATATAGGTAAAATACATCCTACTTAGAACACTCTTAACTATCTGTCTTAATTAGGGCTTCTGTTGCTGTGATGAAACACCATGACCAAAAGCAACTTGAGGAGGAGAGGATTTATTTTGCCTACAGTTCCATGTAACAGTAAATTATTAAAAGCAGCGAGGGAAGGATCTCAAGCAGGGCAGAAACCTGGAGGTAGGAGCTGATACAGCGGCCATGGAGGGATGCTGCTTATTGGCTTGCTCACCCTGGCTTGCTCTCCCTGGCTTGCTCAGCCTGCCTTCCTATAGAATCCAGGACCACCAACCCAGGGATGGCACCACCCACAATGGACTGGGCCCTCTCCTATCAATCACTAATTAAGAAAATGCCTTATGCGTGGCATCTACCCACCAACCCCATAGTTCATCAGAGTTTTCTTGAGTGCAAGCAGCAGGAAATATTAGATAGAAGGATTTAGATTGTGGAGATAAACAGATAGAAAATAAATAGCCTCGAGAGGGCCTGGAACCTATACAAAGGAGCCCTGACTGTCTCTGCCCCAGGGTATTTATAGAGACACCAAGGGGTGGAGCAAAAGACCCCCCCCGACCCCAAACACAGCCAAGTGCAGACCATCTCAGACACCTGCACTCAGGCCATGCTCCTAATCATTCTCTCTATGCAGACCTGCTGGGTAAAGCCATGAGGAACCTGAAAACGGGCTCCCACAGCCTTATAGCCAGATCTTACGGAGGCATTTTCTCAGTTGAGGCTCCCTCCTCTCTGATGACTCTAGTTTGTGTTAAGTTGATCTCAAATTAGCCAGTACACTATCCATACTCAAGACATCGATCATCTTTGACCTGCAAGCTTGTCTTTATCAAGTCCATTTGGATTTTGGTTTATCAGGATTATGTTAGACTCATAAAACAATTTAGAAAACATTCTCCCTTTTTCTATTCTCAGAAGAATTTCTGACAGGACAGGCTAGACTGATTTTTTTTTTTAAAATATTTGAGATAGTTCCTGTGATTGTGCGGAAATTTTTTGGTGGAAAAGTTTTAAATGTATTGATTTAATTCTAATGCACACATGAACGTACAGAGACTGTGGCGGCACACAGGACCTGTACAGGTCCTGGACAAAGTCCTTGCACTGAGAATGGGAGGAAGGCAAATGTTCCCAAACCAAACCAAGTAGCTATTTGCAATTGGTGCCTTCTGAAAAAGGGAAAATCAGTTTTCCCAATGGGATGCTGTTGGGTTATCAACTATATTCCCAGGGCAGGTTCCCTGCCCAGGAGTAGTTGACCTAAAAACACGCTCTGATTTTGGTGCTTCTTGTTGGTCTTGATATGTTCATTTCTTTCTATTATTTCTTTTTAGATGATTTGACAAATAAGTACTGCACATCGAGAACACGCAAGCCTTCTTTCCCCTCCTTCATTACTTACTGTATTCCCTTGCAGTTTCACTGACTTCCATGTCATAACTGCACATGTGGTTTTATGTTTCTCTATAAAATCTAGAATTACAATGGAGAAAAAATATAGTAGCTGTCTTTCTGAGACTGGCTTAATTGACTTAATATGAAAATATTTAACTGCAAGGTAAAGTTTTAAAAATTCTGAATAGATCTAGTAATACACAAGGTTTTCCTAATGTCCATGATATCCTTACATAGACTTTTCTTTTCATGTCTGATGGGTCCATAATAACAATCTCGCTTTATTTCTGACATTGATAGTGTTTTTTCTTTAGATCCAAAATCAAATGTACTTCACTTTCTCTGTTACATATCGCCTTTTTCTAATGCATATACACCTTGTATTTATTAATCTCTCCTCATGTAATTCTTTCTTCCTCTGAAAGTCTTCAGAATATAATTTACTGATATTTTTCTAGATTTTGAGATGACAGATTGACTCACTGATTTTTAATATTTCTTCTTTTCTGACATTTTCATTAAGAATTAAAAAAAATATATTTGTACATTGCTTAGCAGCATAATAATTTTATGCCAAAATTCTGTCATCTATTAGTTTAAACTATTTTATAAATTATATGACAGTAATTCTTTGATCCAATACTTATATAAAAGTGTGGAGCTTAATTCAGTTCTTTAGAAAATTTTTATCATTCAAATTGTTTAATTAAAAATTATCCACTTGCTTTGTAAATTCCAAAGCCATTTTCTATCTCTCAGAAGATGTTTCCCACTCTTAATGACTGTGATGATAATTCCCAATTTGCTAACTCATGAACAAATTTCAATAGCATTTATTATCAACACTTTCTGAAATATATCTCACAGTTATAAAATAAGAATCTGAGGGCACAGGTGGATTCTAGCCACAGCTGTTAGGGTATGTCTTCATTTGCTGCCTTTCTTGAGTCATGAAAGAATAAGTGACATTAATAATAACAACTTAAACAGAAAAAAATTTCACTTCCATAAGCCTGTAACAGTGGTGAAAGCTTGATTTGACTTTTGTTAGTTGTTCTGATAATTCCTCTGTTTCAAATAAAAAAGTTTTCAGGGCCACAGTTATCGAAGTGGTTTCTTCTGTTTATGTTTATTAATAATTCTGTTAACAAAATCCTAGAAAGTAGAAGAAAGCAAGTTTAGAAGGATTGATTTTAGGTGGTTTTCTCTCTCTGATTAAGACTCTGAAAGCTTTGGGCTACCTAAAGCTATGGCAGGACCAGTTCCTTTCCTGTCCCTGCTTCCGCCCCAGTTTTATAATATGTAATTCCATTTAGGTTTAGAAATAAGAGTCAGATATAAGTTTGACATCTTACACCATGCACTCACACTCAAATAAGATTTGTTGTTTTTTTTCCTAAACATAGTGCATTAAACTTTCTGATTGGAAGTCTTAGTGCCCAGAATAATAATTTTCTAAGAAGTTAGGGGAATGTTTCAATTGACTTGGTAACTGAATTTATCTGACTATTTTGAATTGCTCATGACACAGAATTAAAAGGGAATCAGAGGCGAGAATAAGGAATGAGAAAGGGGAGTAGAGGAAAAAGTAGAGAGATGTGTTGGAGTTATGAATTGGATTCTTTGTCTTGAAAATTTAGGGAAATATAATTGCCATAAAATGAGATCACTGAGAGATCAATATGACATCTTTGAACATATCTAATCTTAACCAATGATAAAAATTAAAGATTGATGCTAAAAATCAATAACATCCACTATTAGGATTATAATAGTTATCCAAAATTTATTTTGTTATTGTGTTTATATATACAAATATATATTCCAATAGATTATGGTTTTTAACCTTAATATTTGTATAACATGTATTTTATGCTGTCACTGGTTATCTTTGTAACATATCTCACATATTTTATACAATTTGTATGCAATTATGATGTAATGGGCTGATTGAACAGTATGTATTTATATTCCATTTCTTTTAGCACAGAGATTATAAAATTAAAGCTGTATTCCCTATGTGCCCCTTAGTTAGGGTTCTTTGTAACATTTACATCCATCTCATTAAGTATAGATTCAGAAGATAGACTATGATAAAAAGGAAGCTGTGGTTGTTGTCTCTTCTTACTAGCCACCATTTAATGTATCTGGTTCTTCTTCAGTGTCTTTTTTTGTGACTCACCTTTACAGAACAACAGTAGTTTCCTGTGCCTGAGCTCTAGGGAAGAGCTTTGAAAATCGTATCAGGAAACAAAATTTAAACTTTGTTATCTCAGTCCTTCCAATAATTCTGAATGCCAGTTAGTAGAGTGAAATCCACTCTTTTCTGATTAATCTACCATAGTTTTGTTTCCTAGAAATGCATTCTTGATCAGTAGAATTGTGACATGCATTAATTCATCATGGAATATAGCTTTCAAATATATGCAAACATT
The DNA here is from genome assembly GCF_903995425.1 of Onychomys torridus. Classification (NCBI taxonomy): domain Eukaryota; kingdom Metazoa; phylum Chordata; class Mammalia; order Rodentia; family Cricetidae; genus Onychomys; species Onychomys torridus. The sequence goes on from NC_050465.1 coordinate 50,284,689, forward strand.
ATCTGAAAATGTCACTTTGCTTTCATTCCTCATGTATGAAGTGATGAGTTGGATAATAACAGATTTAATATAAGAAAATACAGAAGCCAGACAACAGTGAAAAGTTTTTTAAATAAGAAAGGGGAGAAAAGAATAAAAAGGAATGGACAAACCTGAGTTCTCTTCTGAGTGAAAAATCTCCTTGTAAATCAAGAGGAAACTAAGACAATAAAGGACATTTACAAGTATTCTTCACCAGCAATCCTTCATTGGTTTTAAGTATTCAGGTATATGTAAAATAAAAAGAAAAGTATTTCAAATTTAGTATTTAAAATAAAACTCCATCATTGCTGATGCAATTGATATGACAATAACATGGAGAAGTGTGTCATGGATTTGAGAATTTTATGTTTCACAAAATGTAATGCTATAATCATTCTAACAGAACTATGAGAGAGTATGTATGTCTCTACGTTCATATGTATAAGCATGTAGTAACCAAAATACACAGAGAAGTGAATTTTGATTTGCCGTTCCATTCAGATATGGCTGTGCCATTGAATAGGAAAATCAAAATAGAAAAGTGGAATTGTTGAAATAAAAAATAAAAACAGCGAAGGTAAGCACAGGAAGAAGAAATATGTGCAAAGATTGGCATATGTCCAACAATGTTTGGTAGAATGTCTAAGACAGAGACTTGAATGTAGAAATTAAATGAACTAATGATAGTTATGAAAAACTTAAAACTATGTGAGAAATTGATACGGCAACAAGATGAAAAAATACTAATTATGTTTGAACATATGACCTACATTAGCAAACATTTTAGTTAAATTAGAATTTTTAAGACAATATATCCAATTTTCTTTTCAAGCATGCAGAACATATTCATCAAAGAAGGCTGCATGCTGGGCCATAAAATGTATCTTGAGGAATTTAAAAGTATCAAAATTATGTGCAGAATATTCACTGATATCACAGAACTATGCATTAAATCTGTTTCGTTAAGAAACTTACTAACAGCCTGGAGAGGTGGCTAAGTGGTTATGAGTATGGACTGCTCCTGTAGAGAACTGAGTTCAGTTCCCAGCATCTATACAGGGAGACTTACAACTGCCTGTAACTCCAGCTCTGGGGTGGAGTGGGGTTCCAGCTCCCTCTTCAGGACTCCAAAGGCATATTCACTCACACAGGCACACCCCCACACACAGACACATACACATATGTGGAGATCACAGGACAATTTGCTTGTAATTCTGGCAGCTGAGAGGCTGAAACACAAGTCTTTTCATGAAGGGAAATAAATCCGAAGTACTGTCTGTGACTCTCCATGCGATCTGAGTGCTGGTTGTTTAGTTTCTTCTTTCTGTTTGTTGAATCAGTATTCCTTTGCATATGTTCTGGTCTGTTTGGATGATTTAGGTAATAACATAAAGTCATTCACATGCAGCTGACATTTGAAGTCTGTCGTGTGTGTGAATAGATAATAGAACAGTGAGGGAAGGGGATGACTTTGGCTGGAATCCAGGAGAGCATCCCCAGGGATGATGCTCAGCAGAGGAGGCTTAGAGGAGGATGGAAACATGTTGGAAGCCATTAGTAACTTTGACAAAACACATGCTGGGGAAATTGTAAGTAAAGATAGAAGACCAAAGGGGTTTTATGTTAGAGTAAGATTCAGTAAGAAAAACAAACCCAGGTACAGGGATGCCTGACCAGTATCCAAGTCCCAGTTTATCAAGAGAAAATTTGTAGTAAAGGAGTGATCTATTATGTGTTTTAGAAATATTTCCTTGTACAGGTAAAATAACCTTCAGCTTCATCCATGAAATAAGAACGTGTTTTCCTTATGTACAAGAATGGCTTTAGGAGCTGCCAATGTCTAGTCAGAAGCAGAGCAGTATGCTCTTAAATCTTTGTAATTCTTTTTGGTAACAATCAAAGATAGGGAGATGCTACTTCTGTATTTCTCTAACTCCCATTTCCGAAGGAATCTGGGACAATGTGGGCTCAGCTAAATGGTCTGGCTGTCTGAAGGAAAAACAATCTGTTAGCAAGGAGGACAGAACCATAACCCAGAATACTTCATGCACATGTATCGCATCCACTGAGGAGACAATCCCTCTTCTTACACAGCTACCACATCCCTGCATTAGGTTCTGAATCTTTATCGTCATTCATTTCATCAATGTTTGTTGAGTGTCTGTTACTCATCAGCTGCTGTTCTAAGTCCTTGGTCTATGTTACTGGCAAAAAGGAGAAAAGCCCCTGATGATGGAGCTTAATTATAGCAAGAGGCTGTTATATGCCTTACATAAAAGTCAAACTTCATGGGCTCAAATTACTGATGGTGGTGGGACAGTTAAGTGTATGGAGTATCTCAGAATATAAATGGTGCAAACATAGTAGCATGTGTACTACCCTTGCTGGACACACCTTAGAAAGCTATAGTAAATAAAACCTTGACTATCAGTGAGAGCAAGGCCTTTTGCCAGCTAATAATCAACTTTTTTGTTCGTTTTTGGTTTTTTGAGACAGGGTTTCTCTATGTAGCTTTGCGCCTTTCCTTGAACTCACTTGGTAGCCCAGGCTGGCCTCAAACTCATAGAGATTCACCTGGCTCTGCCTCCCGAGTGCTGCGATTACAGGCGTGTGCCACCACCGCCTGGCACAATAATCAACTTTTTAACTGAAATTATTCTCTAATTAATCACTCCTAGTTGAAATACCCCAGGTTAGCTATATTAGTTCAAAGACTGTCCCTCGAATTAATTCATGTCTGTATATTTAATCTAGAAATAATTATTATGATGATTAAGTAATAAACATTTATAATGAGTTACAAGTGTATAGGCATACTTTTGGCTGGCTCTTGAACCATATCTAGAAGATGACTACAGAGCATCACTGTTTAAGGGGTAAGCATTTAGTCAGCTCCTGACTTTGTTCTGCACACACCTTTCTGTATCTTAAGTAAATGCTATATGAATGTGATCAAAAGCAACACAATAGAAAAAAGATGGAGAAATCAAGCTGTGGGTCCAGGTGGCTGAGTGGCTGTTGATTGACACACAGAATCCTCTCATCTCCAAATGATAATTATGCAGTACCATGAATAACGTAGGCAGACATTAGCATGTTCTCAATGATAGAACCACATTGCCGTAGCCACACTGGACATTGTATTAACAGCTCAGCAATGTGAAGCTCAGTGGTTACAATTCATCAGTGGTTTCAATAAAGGGGCTCTAACTGCTCCATCACAACGTTCATGTTTCTAAGCAACTATTTCTATAGCACAGTGCCACTAACCTATGATTAAATAAATTACACATGGGACCGAGAAATAGCCTTTTGGAAGATTTGAAATTCATGACAAATTTTGCATCCCAATTTTTATTTTAGGATTTCATCAGCTTAATCCACCTTCCATTGAAAACATGAAAACTCCAGGTGTGTTGCACAGAAAGAGGAAACATGCATTTCAATGAAAATCATAATGAAAGGGTCAGAAATGAGAGATGAACAGCTGTGTACAGATGAGATGATGGTTTAATTCCACCTGCAGATGACAGCACCCATCCAGGCAGAAAGCAGAGTGTTGACAAGCTACTCTTCAGAGATGGAGACCAGGATACAGAGATCGTTTACCTCTACATCCTTTTCTGGAAAGTTGGGAAGAGAATGCTATGAAGCTTACTCAACTAATAATTGCATTGGTGTGAGTGATGACAAGAAAATAAGGCATGAAGGAACACCATATGATTAACATAGGCCTAGTTGGGAGGTCTGTGATTTTGTAAGAGTCCTCAGGTCTTTTTTTTTCTCTTAACTTTATGTTTATGTTTGTGTGGCTGTATGTGAATGCCATACTGCACACACGGAGTTCAGAGGACAACCTTGAACATGAGTCACTGCTTTCCATCTTATTTAAGACAGGACCCCTGGCTTATCGTTGAACATACAGGCTAGTTGGCCCTCCAGCTTGTGGGGATTCTCTGGTCTCTCTGCTTTTTACCTCAACCCAGGAGTGAGGGATTAGAAATGTGTGCCAGAATGGCTTTTCACAAACTCTGTGTATCTGAATGCTAGATCCTAACTCAAGTCCTCATGGACACTTTCTCCGCCCTGTCATCTGCCCAGTCCAATAACACCAGTTTTGAAAAGGAGCTTGTGAATCAGTAAGATTGGGTTGAACTCCAAATCAGCCTCAAGAATAGTGTTTTCAAAACTAAAATGACAATAGATGGATCAAAGACATGCTCAAGAGATGACCTGATTTCAATCTCTGGACCCATGTAGTAGAAGGCAAGAATTAACTCCTATAAGATGTCCCCTGACTGCCACATATGCCCTGTGGCACATGCATGTACATTCTCTCCCCAATAAATATTTGTAATTTAACATGTTTTTTTTTTTTTTTTTTTTTAGAGAAGGGATGCTAGAAAGGAAAAAGTCCAGGTGGCAAGTGATTTTAGATGAGCCCTGGAATATCTCTTCCCTGTGATAGTATCATTCCATGAATGACTGAGGCAGACATTAGGGGATTCAGGGATCTTTGCATACTGCTGTCATCAATGTCAAAAATTGCCGCGTTCTTAACAGTTTAGCACAGACCTCCAGTGATTGTAATTCAGTAGTAGTTTAATAACATGCTCAGTGTATCAAGGTACATTTTTCTAATAACTTCAGCGTGCAGATGAGACGAAAGATGTCACTTGGAAGTGACAACTAGAAGAACAAATATCCTTGCTGCTCTATTTTGTTGCAGTTAGAATGGAGTAGCTAATAACTATCAGAATCCCTGTGTAAAATTGAGCTATACCTGAATATAATGTGGCAATGCATTTTTAAAACTTCATGTGTATAAGGACAAATGTGTAGTGCATATGACATTCAATAAACACTGGTGGTTTGTTTCTGCATGGAATATCACAAGAGGCTAGCAGAGATAGCTGTTTTGGCAATTTGGCCTCACTGAAACTCTATCTTGAATGGGAATCATCTCTGGGAATGGATGGTATTGAGACATTGAAGTACCACCCAACACAACCTGGGGGCATTTTGTCTTTACAGATTCACACAGTTGGGCATTGTTCACTTCTTCCTTTGTGGCCCCATTCAGAGACCACAGTGGGTCCAATTCCCTGCTAGGAAGGTGAACAAGCATACATTGTCCTGTGTTATTCTGCACACTGACCCGGGATATTGAGAGAGCTGGACACTGTGTCAACCTCAGCTAGGCTCTCGTTTCTAGGATATCTTCCCCGTGGTGGTGCTGCTGGAGAAAGCAAGTGAGACGAAGAGATGGTGTCTCCAGAAGAACAGAAAGAAAACTCAGAAGCTTCCCCATGCACTAAATCCAACTTCCCCATCTCATGCATTAGTTGTAATGTGTTCCTTCGTGGTCTCATGCTGCATGCAAAGCCAAACACCTCTAACACTGCTTACATCTTTCCTGAAGCTTGAGGACTGGCATCACATCTCTTTTCCTGGGTGTGTACTTCCTCCACATATAGATCACGTCCTCAAAGGTCAACCGGAAGTAGGAAGTATACAGCTAGCTTTAACTAAGATATCCAGCCCCACTTCCACCTACTGAACTCTTGACTACCTTTGCTGGTGGAGACGAAATGAAAAACCATGTCATGTTTTTCTTCTTTTCCCCTCCCCCTCCTCAGTCTCTCCTTCCTTCTCTTCCTCCTCCTTGGACTCTTCTTTCCCCTTTCTTCTTCTCCTCCACACTCCTCTGCCTTGTTGTGTGTTATTAATTGTCCTTAGTCTCTCAAGTCTTGTCTGCCTCTCCCTTCACCTGCTGAATGATTTGAGCAGACTGTTTTCAAGCAGAAGGGAACAGTAACCCCACCATTTGCTAACACCTTGATCAAGTAAAAAAAAAAAAAAAAAAAAAAAGAAATCACTGAAAGATTTTTAAAAGTGTAGTAGGTTGGGCAGGAGAGAAAATTCAACAGGTTATGAAGAATATGACAGGCAATTCAGACAAGAAAAATACTCAGGAGGAAGGAGATGAGAGAAAGCAGAACTGTTAGCCTCAGCAGCTGGTTCCCACTCCGTCCAGACAGCTGGCTAAATTAATGTGGACTTAGCAGCTCAAATGGCTTATCTCAGGCCTGCTTGGCTCTTGTTACCATAGCTTCTGACTTAAAAATGAAACTTGGGGGCTGGAGATCTGAATTCAGGTCCTCATATTTGTGTAGCTAGCACGTTATCCACTGCGTCACCTCTCTAGCCAGGTCCTGTCCTTATAGTCTGTTGAATTATAGCCTTATTAAAATGATCAATTTTAATGAATGTCCAAAGCATGGCTTTTATTGAACTATGATTTACTTCTACGTAGTAATCCAATACCTAGCCAAAGTCTAAATAAACGAATGTGAGGTCTAAATTGAAGAGGGAGACATAATTTACAGAGGAAAAGGGTGCAGTCTTGTGTTCTCCCCTTTTTGATAAAGCCAGCTTACGGCTCAGGAGCCACATCCTCATAGACAGTGAAATACGACTCTCATTACCTTTGTTCTTTTAAAGGTTTTCCAACTTCCTTCTCCTCATCAGTGAATCATCAAAATTTAATGGTTTACAGGTAAGCACAGTATTAAAAAAATAAAGGAAATAATAAAAACTCACCTCTTTACTATTATTGCTGACTTTATTTTAAACTCAAAGCAAAGGTATCTCCAAACTTAAAGAGCTTTTAAATAGGTCATTTTTTGGTGTCAACTATAAGTTGCTTAAAAAGAAGGCAAATCTTTTATTATAAGGTTGAATTTAATAGTTGGGACTAGTTCTCTTCACAACATGTCTAAAGTAAAAGGCAGAATTTCCCAATATTTTAAGGCATAGAAAAGCAGAAGGAGCATTGAGGACTTCCACCTAGTGATGTGTGCTTGTTCCTGATGGCACAGCTGAGTGTCTGGTGGGGAGAGGGTGGAGAGACTTCCTTGAAAACACCAGCTGTGGAAGACCAGTGCACCTGCCAATTGGGAGAAGTGGATAAGCCTGATTCAATCTGCACAAACCACAATTAGAGACTTGCTTGGATAATAATTCAGCCTTAATTGCATCATTCTTACCATGTGAGGGAAGATCAATGGAAGAAATGGCACGGCTCAAAGGGATTTCCTTGTTAATTAATAGTATATCCATGCAATTTAATTTGATTAATTCATTGGTGAAGACTTTGTACTTTCTGGTCAATGGCACTTACACATTGAAGAACTAAGGTCCAACATCACAAAATTTTAATGTCTAAGGAGAGGGAAGCTCTGTGAGTTGCTGAAGTTCAAACTCCTGACTCTTCAGAGGAGTCTTACTCTTGTGTTTGTTCATCCATGAGAACTGTTCTGTTCCACGTCAAGGAAACCACACTCTAACATTCTATTCTATTCGAATAGCATAAGTTCCTGCAAGTTGAGGAGCGAAGTAAAAGTCAATATTTTTGACTTAGAATAGAAATGTAGGCACAGAAGACCAAATAGAAAATCCCAAACCAACAGCCAACACTTAGTATAATGCTTGATTCTATTTCCTCTGCTTACTGTTCGACCTGCCAGTGACAGGAGTATAGTGAGGTAACCAGTGTATATATTGTGATTCATCTGGAGAAGACAGCTCCATTGCAATGCCTTTTAACTTGGAAATCTAACCTTTCCCAAAGATTCTTTAAGGAGAGATGCCACCCCACCCTGTTTTAATTAGGGATTCCATTGCTGTGAAGAGACACCATGGCAACTCATGAAGGAAAACATTTAACTGGGGCCGTCTTACAGTTCAGAAGTTTAGTCCATTATCTTAATGGCAAGTGGCATGCAGGCAGACACGGTCCTGGGGAAGGAGATGAGAGTTTTATATCTTGATCCATAGGCAACAGGAAATGAACTGTGTACCACATTGAGCATAGCTTGAGCAAAGGAGACCTCAAAGCCCACCCCTAAAGTGACACACTTCCTCCAACACATCCACACCTACTCCAACTAGGCCACATCCTCTAATAGTGCCCCCTTTGGGGGCCATTTTCTTTCAAACCACCACACATCCCTTTAAAATGCTGTAAGTCATCATCCCCACTAAAAGCATCTGCATTATTTTAACTTTTTTTTCAATAAACTATACTTTAAGATGAGTCAATGGCCTTACAAGATGGTCTGAGCCACAGGAAGTATAATTATTTCAGGAGCACCACCCTTCTGCTAGGCATAAATGTAAATCATATGCCTTAATATTCTAATCCACTAGGTCCTTTAGTTTTCAAGGGTAACATTTCACAATCCTTATATGATACCATTTGTGTGAAATAACTCATGAGTTATTTATACTTATCACAAAATATGTCACTGTAATACAAAAGGACACAGATAATTTTATGAAGAGGGTTTTTTTTTTAATTTCTGAAGGTATTTAGACAGTGGTCTACTCAAAACACTGAGGCAAATTATTATGCTAAAATGACTGCATAAGAAGCAATTCAATAGAACAATAAACCAAAAATAGTATCATCACATGAAACTGATTTAGAAAATTAGCAAGAAGGTACATTGCTCCTCAGTAGCTCCTGTAAATTCTTCTTTTTCATAGAAGTGATAACATACAGTCAAAATATTTGACCAAGTTAAAAAAAAATAAAATTATCTACTCAGCTATTTATACATTTGTAAGTAGTAAGTGATTTTAAAATTTCTTTAAATTTTAACTAATAAGAAAATCACTCACACCCTTAGTAAGTCATAAAGGTTAGAGGAACATAACTCCAAGACACAGCAAAAAAAAAACCCTCTACAACTGCAGAAGTACAGTTTGATAGGGTATGATAGCCGTTTACACAGAAGTAAACATTCTAGCTCTAGCTACTAACTCTGTTGTGTGAACCTGATCGTTTTGTGATGAATTTATCACAGGTACTTAGAAATTGCTTTTGCTGAACAGCACTGAGTTGTATCCTGGGCTCCCTAGGAAGCTGAAATGAAGAGAAAGACCAGGGACCTCTGCCCTCATTTACTCCTGCTCAACTATACACATTCATGTCAATCAATTATCTGTCTAAAACCTGGTGACACCATCAGGTAGCTGTTGGATATTAGTGGGCCTGGAGACATTGCTGATGGATCTTGCCCATAATCAATTGCTTGGTAAGCCACAGACTGGAACTGCAGGAGTCTGGTTGTTGGCCAGGGAAATGGAGTCTGAGTCATATGTCTAGCCCTGGGAGGATACACGATGTTCTCAACTGCCTGGAACATCATCGCATCAGTGGTGTGGGAGACAGACATAGCTCAATGCTGCTACTGTCAGTAATGCTAAGTGTTTCCCTAATCTTTCAGGGACCTTGACTCAGGCCAAACCAGAATTTATAGCTTTGATACTACAAAGAATTTCAGGGTTAGCTGCTATCATAAAGTCGAGTTAGAGATGTTATCAAAGATATTGAGGGAGAAAGTCATTCAAGAAAAGAATAAGGGCACATCCACGAGCATGTGTGTGGGGTTCTCTGAGAGAGTATGATTTTAAGAGTCCTGGTGTTACCTGTGTATAGTATTTCAGAAGAGTTTGAAAGTGTATTGTTCAACTGGTTTCTGGGGACTCTACCTTTTTTCCTTCTTGGATAATCGAGATTACAAGTTGGCTCTAGAGTGGTGGATGTTATCACAATTTGACAAAATAAAAAGCAGGAATCAATTCACACAAGGGGTTTAAGACTTGATTTTTCCTGTAAATGGGGGTTTCTGGTGAGAATCCTTAGAAAACTGAAGATCTACAGTGAGTGAGTGAGTCAGGCTATAAGCCATTATTAATTTGCTAGAATTCTTCCTGCAGTGCTGGCTTTACCCTGACTCCAGATGACAGAATCTCCATTCTGCTCCCAATGTGAAACACTGTTCTCACCTCAAAGGGGTTGAGAGATAATTTATCTTGAAGCCAAATATGAGTGATCATGGCCCAGGAACATGAATTCATATTACTTCAACTTCCATATTCCAACGTGAAAGGAGTTTCATAAAGCATTTTAAATAACCAAACAAAGAGAGTCATAAATCAAAATACTTTTAGAATGCATTGGTGGAGACACTAGGTATGCAGATTAAAGCAAAGTGGAGAACTCTCTGCTATAATTGCCAGATGTTCTCAGATGATGCTCCCAGTCTTTTGGCTGGTAGATTCCAGGTGTCCGTACACTAAAGAATTTACCTAATGGTCACAGAGATGCTAGGTCATGCACAAAGGGGGCCAATAAATGGCTATGGAGAAGGATAAACATGTCCCATGATAATTTGGTTCTAGACTTGTATTATTTCCAACTCTCTGCAGTCGTTGAAGTTCTAATCAGATCATCAGTCTTGCAGAAGGTTCAGTGGAAACTGCAGCTTCTTTCCAAGAATTTTTGTCCACAGCTCTCATGCTTGTAGATGAATTGCTAAGTGGTCTTATTAAAAAAAAAACCCAGAGCTAGATATCAGGTTTAAAACTTGAGAGACCAGACAAATAGGAAAAGCCACAAGCCAGCCTCACCTTGCTGACCCTCAGCTTCCAAAGCAACCTTCTCCCTGTATACCCACATCTATTTGCCTTTCTGTTCTGCTATCTCATTTACTAACAGGATGGTTCTGGAAATTCTTCTTTGAACAAGCAGAAGTAAGCCCTTCATCCACAGTAGCAGCATCACTGCTGCTACCAACACGATAACAAGCAGCTGCCACCTCCATGATCCCATCACCACCGTTTGTCACCTGGCCCTGGCTGCAGCTTCTCCTCAGCAAGCCTCTCAGGCTGGCCTCAAATGCAGGATCCCCCTACCTCTGCCTCCTATAGAAAATCCTACCAGCATGCGCCACCACAACCACTCAGATGCAGCTTGGGCCTGAGTTGGGGACTGCAAGGCCACAGGCAAATGGCTTTTTTGTGAATTTCTGTCCCAGAAGTTGGATGTCAAATGTTAATCAAATCTTAAAAGGCCTTATTAATAAAAACAAAACAAATAAACAAACAAAAAGCAAAACAAAAAACCAACCAAACAAACAAAAAAACCTGGAGCCAGATATCAGGGTTAAAACCTGACAGATCAGAGGAATAGGAAAAGCCACAAGCCAACCTTACCTTGCTGACCCTCAGCTTCCAAAGTGACCTACTTCCTGTATACTCATGCCTATATGCTTTTCTGTTCTGCATCTCATTTGCTCTCTCTGTTCACCTACATCACTTCCTCTTCCTGCCAAGCTCTGTCCCTTCCGGTCTGTCTGTACAGACCTCCAGACCTTTATGATTAACTAGTGTTAGAATTTTAGGTGTGAACCACCATGCCTGGCTCTGTTCCCAGTGTGGCCTTGAACTCACAGAGATCCAGACAGATCCCTGCCTCCTTAATGATAGGACTAAAGGCATGTGCTACCATTGTCTGACTTCTATGTCTAATATAGTGGTTGTCTTTTTCCTCTGATCCTCAGATAAACTTTATTGGGGGACACATATCCCCACAGTATTCTCTGTCTTTATATTCTGCTTTAATTGGTAAATAGCTATTTAAATCTCCCAAGAATTCCATCTAGTCAGAGGCTTTCTAATAAAGAAAAAAGAGAGACTACTACCCATCAATAGCACAGACAGGAAAAAGTCCCTCTTTAAAAATAGTCTAAAGCCTTCCCACTACATAGGTTAAGACAGATCTTTGCTCTATTGTCCAATCTCACCCTTTGAGTGTGCTCTGCTTTGCAATAAACTTTACTTGTCTTCCGTGCTATTTTGTGTGGCAACTTTTGAGTTCTTTTTGATACAGATCACAAGGATTGGGAGTTAATATCTATCTCACTTCCTCTCGGGGCTGATGCATTGACATAGAAGTAACTGAGGTATTTTATTGCTAGTTTTTCTAGTGCCTCACTATAGTCCACGAGAATGTGTTTTCTAGTGCGTTATGGCAGTCCATGAGACAGTGTCAAGAACTGTTCCATCATTGTCCTAAAACTACACTCTCCTTAGATTACATAGCAAAATTTTACAGATGGGTCACTCCATCAATCAACCTCAAATAGGAATAGGCATCTCTTGGACAATTAGGTAACTGAATCATCTTGTAGCAGGTGACTAGGACTTGTTTGAGCATATCTTGCAGAACGAGAGCAGGATCACAAATTGACAAAGAGTGTTTGGTTATACATACATCTTATCTCTGATCCAATTATTCCTCTGTTTAAACCTAAATCTCATGTCAGCACTACAAAATGCTTGGTCACCATTTTCTTAAAATGACATATTGATTAAAATAATTTCCTGCCTTTTCATCATTATAGAAACAAAAACAGCAAAACCCATAAACAAGCAAACAAAGCCCCCACAACAAAAATCTTCTGTACATAGTCATTTTAGAAGGTAATGTTTGATGACATTTTCATTTGAGTACATTACGCACTTTGGTCAAATTTACCTCAGTACCATCTCCAACCCACACCTCCATCCTCCTACAAGTCCTGCTTCTCTTCATGTCATCAACACTCCTGAGAACACAGTCAAAGGAACTAAATCACCAATTACTTTTTTTCCCTTTTTAACATGTTAGAAACCCTGGAGTTGGTTTCTGGTTACAAAATTAAAAGTATGGTTTATAGTCTTCTCCAGAGAAGGACACATAAATTCATTATCCAATGCTAAGTTGTCAGCCCTGAAGACATACACATAGAAGTAATATTATATAGAACGATTAGGTACTACTTCAAAGCAGTCATGAATTTGAAAGAGAACTGGAAGAGGTACATGGGAGGGATTGATGGAAGGAAAAAGAAGGGGGAAGTGATGTAATTATGTTATAATCTCAAAATTAAAAAATATTTTTAAAAGTACATTTTAAATCATAAAAATCAACTCTTGACTGCTTTAACTTTGATCCAAGAGCAAGGGGTCTGTTGAAGTTAGATCCCCATCTTTTCAGAGACTAAGATGTAAGGGACTGGTTTCTTAATGCTTACATTTCAAAGGGATAATTCCAAGGTCCTTGACAAAGACAATTTTAAGTTGTCAAACTAAGAAAAGAGCTTTTAAAAGAGTTTTGCATCTCAAAAAGACAGAGAAAGAATTAAAACTTGGAAATTTTCTTTTTTTCCCCAATTTCTTCCTTTCATTAAAAATGTTCTTTTCTCATATGATATATCGTGATTATAGTTTCTGCTCCTCCTACTCATCCCATTTCCTCCCCACTTTCCCTTCCCTCCTAGGGTTCTAAGAGATAACAACCAAATATGACAAAATAAAATAAAGCAAAAACTACCATATCAAAGTTGGACATGGAAACCCAACAGGAGGAAAAGAGTCCCAAGAGCAGGCACAAGAGTCAGAGACCTACTCATTTTCACAGTCAGGGGTCCCATAAAAGTACTAAGTTAAAATCTGTAATATATACACAGAGGACCTGGTGCAGACCCATGTAGGTCCTGTGCTTGCTACTTCAGTCTCTGTGAGCTCATGTGCACATTACTTAGTTGTACTTGTGCCCTTCCATTCCCACTGGCTCTTACAATCTTTCTGCCTCCTCTGTCATGGGATTCACTGAGCTCTGAGAAGGATTTGATGGAGACATCCCATTTAGACTCTCTCTGCGTAATGCCTGGATGTGGGTCTCTGCATCTGTTCCCATCTGCTGCTGGAGGAAGCCTCTCTGATGATAACTGAATAAGGCATTGATATATAAATATCGCAGAATATCATTAGGAGTCATTTTATTAATACTTTTTTTTTTTAGACCAAAAGTATTTGGTTTTACCTTAGGTCTCTGGGCTTTCTAGTCTCTGGTTCTTGGCTACCCAAGCAGTGTCAGTGGATTGGGCCTTATGTTAAATCAGACATTGGTTGGCTACTCTCACAAGTTTTGTGCCACCATTGCCTTAGCATATTTTGCAAGCAGGACAGATTATAGGTTAAAGGTTTTGTGGTTGGGTTGGTGTCCATGTTTCTCTTTTGGTAGACTATAGACACTTGGAAATTTTCTAAAGTTCACTGCTCTAAGGAAAGGGGAGTTAGCAATCTGAGGAACTAGGAAGTCTGCTCAACTTTAGTCCTGCTATAGGCAACAGGAAGCCTGTCCTGGTCATGCGTATGATGGTTCTTTATTTCTTGAGCTCAAATTATCACTGGATCCTAGTACAAGGATTCTATGTGCATAGTTTAAGCAGGGGCCCTAACTGCTACAGGGTTTCACTTTGACAGCCTTCTGTAGAATATTTCAAGGATTGGTATGTAAAATGAAAAAAAAAATGTTTTAAAAAATAAATAAAAAAAGAAAAAGATATGGGAGGTGGGAAGGATCTGGGAAGAATTGGAGTAGGGAAAATAATATGATAAAATATATTATATGAAAACAATTTAAATAAAAATTTAAAAATACAAACATAAAAAGAGAAAATTCCAAATTAACATTATTTTTTCATAAAGTTCACACTCAAGAACCATATCATCAAGTATAGCAAGAAATCCAAAGGAGTCTACTTAAAGAGTATTAGGATATAAATTGGGGAGAATAACTCAATAAACAGGATAAGGCAAAATCATCCCAGAGTCCTGGAAGGCTGATGGTCAACCCCACACTGCTTCTGCTGCTGAGTCAGTCCACACCATCCAAGCCCAGGAGGAAGAGAAGAGATGGAGGCATATGTGCCCCTCAGGTCTTAAGCTAGCCCCGAGGCCACACCCTAGGGGCTGGTACCTCAAGGTCATAGGTAGAATAGGTACCCACTACAATCAAGTTACAAAAAGAGCTGCAAAAAGTTTCATAACATTTAATTGATTTCATGATTTTTTTTTTTGTGACAGGGTTTTCTTTGTAGTTCTGGTTGTCCTGCTAGGCCACTGAGTTTATGGTTTTTGTGTTCTGCACTCAAAGCTCTCCTTGGCTACATGCTGTAGCTTGAAAGTTTCTGCTTGGACATATTTGAAACCTTTCCTTTTTTATATGGATTATCAGTCTGAACTTTCCATGATGACATTTTGTTTGCATATGCAAAAGTCCTCTTTCAGCCATTTGATTGGATTCCTTTCCTTATCCTACTTCTGTTCACATTCAATGTGTTTTCTGCCAATTTCGTTTTTTAAATGATGTTATTCTAAAAGAAAATTAGTAAAATCAAATCAAACCCAAGGTCCTCCCACTGGTAAAGGAAAGGAGTGTATGACTCATGTTTAGTGTTCATAGATCAAAACCTTGGCAGAATACAATCCACCTGAAGACATTCATTACAATATACATGTACAACAGCTATTACTCATGTTTTGTGATAGCATTATGATTTTTCAATAATTCTAGACCATTTGATTTTTTTAAGGATCATGCTTTTGCATTTTGTAGATAACAGAATTTAAATGGTAGAAAATTATATAAACAACCATGAGCTGTCTTTCTTGCAGTTAGAAAGTACAAATTATAAACTGTGCAAATCTATTTCTGCTGCTTTGAAAGAAAACAAATTATATTTGGTACAAAAAATAAACCATCATTCAGCTCAAATTTCAAAATGGCATATCAGTGTTCAGAATAATTAAACCTAGTGAGGAGAAAAAACATTATTTGCATAATAAACCTTAAGAAAAATTATAACTAATATGTAGTTATTATTAGGACAATCCAAAGAGTAAATCATTGTGCTGTGGGATGTTCTATATCTCAAATGTGTTGCTCTGATTGGTTAAAATAAATAAAGTACTGATTGGCCAGTAGCCAGGCAGGAAGGATAGGGTAGGTGGGACAAGGAGGAGGAGAATTGTGGGAAGTGGAAGAGTGGAGAGAGATGCTGCCAGCCACTGCCATGACAAGGAAGATGTAAGGTACTGGTAAGCCAAGAGCCACGTGGCAACTTATAGACTAACAGAAATGGGTTAATTTAAGATAGACGAAGTAGATAACAAGAAGCCTGCCACAGCCATACAGTTTGTAACCAATATAAGTTTCTGTGTGTTTACTTGGTTGGGTCTGAGCATCTATGGTCCTGGTGGGTGAGAGAGATTTGTCCTGACTGTGGGCCAGTCAGGAAAACTCAAGCATCATCATTGTATCACAAACTTTAAGAAATATAACAAATTTAAAACATAAAATCTTTGCAAAAATAAAATAACCACAAAGTAACACGTGGCTATATTTCATGGATCAGAGTCAGTAAAGGAATTTTTTTAACAATAAGAATGTTGCAGCCAGACTTGTTTTATATATTGCCTTTGAATTTAAAAGCCTGATGTTTATGAGTATTGATTTTACTTTATGTTACCCTGTCATAATTTGCATGATGTTGTATTATATGTATTTTCCCAATGTTATCCTGCATTTTTGACTTACAACACTTGAAACAAATACCTCTCATAAACATGGTGGCAATTTATTGAACATCTGCTCCAAGTTATGCCTGTCCTGCCTTTACATAGTTGCTATTAATTTAAATATTTAAATATCTCAATTTCTAAATAAATGACAAAGTTGTGTTGTTTGGAGGGCTGTGTACATGGTTTGGAACTGTCAATGGAGTGTTTTATCATAACCCAGCAGATATACCATTAATTTCTAGTATTCAAATGTCAAGTATAGATGATAGAAGCTGATATTTGGATTTGTGGATGAAGGATTCCCTGCAGGTGTCAGACAGGAAAATGAACCACACAAAGAGATAAGAATGAAAATGTGGTGCATATTAACTTCATCAACCTGGATCAGATGTCAGGGAGTCTAACACATTTCCAATGTATTAAAGCCCAGGATAATTTGGAGAAGATTTCTGGTGTAATACAATCCCTGGTGTACAAGAAATCATAATTGCATTGAAACTCACCTTAGGGTAGATGTCATTTCTTCAAAGAAGTTGGGTTCTAGAGATAGGCTACCTGTATTAGCTTAAGGGCCTAAGGAAGGGCCTGGCCTGGTCTCAGTCATACAAATAGCATTGATATCATTTGGGTTATTAGCTACCTCTCATCCTGGTTGTGGGAGCCTGAGGGAGCCTCTGGCTATAAGGATAATCCAGATTACTAGCTACCTCTGGTCCTGAATGTGAGAGTTTTATATGGCCTTGTGGATATAACAGTCTTATTAAATAAGAAACACAGAGCCAAATGCAGAGTTAAAAGCCCAAGAGGTAGCTAAGAGCTGAGACTAAAACCCTTTCTTACCCCTTGCTGCCACTGCCGTCCTTCCCCTCCAAAAGAGACCTACTTCCTGTATATCTATCTTTTTATTGACTTTCTGTTCTGCCTTCTCATTGGTTGTAAACCCAACCACATGACCTCCTTGTCACTGCCTGTCTATACAGACATCCAGGTCTTCTATGGTTGGTGTTGAGATTAAAGGCATGTGACTCTGTGCTGGTGGTGTCCTTGAACACACAGAGATCTGCCTGTCATGTGATTGGGATTAAGGGCCTGTGCTACCACTGCCAGACTTCTGCTATGGCTTGCTATTAGCTCTGACCCCCAGGTAACTTTATTTATCAACATACGAATAAAATCACATTTCAGCACAAATAAAATATCACCATATGGCCTGGCCCAAGAGATAGCACAGATCACTAAGCTGTCAGCAGTCACTTCCAGTTCTCATCTTTCTGGATGGAAGAACAGGTTTTTAAATCTTTCCCATTGGAGAGACAATCCTGTGTGCTTAACATTCCTTGTCTCTCTGGAGATCTGTGGGTGAGAGGACCTTTGTGTGTTCCCAACACGAGGGTACCTCCAAAGGGGTTCCTTGTTTCTGTGTTCATGAACAAAGAAATGAGCAGACACATACTATTGCAGCAACAGCATAGGTAACTTATTAAAAAATAGTACACTTCCAAGGAGATGCTGACCTGGGCCATGATAAATTTGGAAAGAGTAAAGAATTCACCAAAAGCACTATATTCAGAAAATAGCCCTGCTGTTTGGCCTTAGTTGCCAGTTTGACAAGTTTAAGAGCTATCTAGGACTGATATGTCTACGGGACATTCCCAGAGAGAATTCATACATGGGGCAGTCAGATCCACTATGAATGGAAGTTGTGCCTTTTAATGGCCTCCAGGCCCTGATGAAAAAGAAGTCACAGAGAAAGCCACAGATGCACCTGTAAGCCTCTTTTGTTTCCGAGTGGGCATGTTCTACTACTCTACTATCCATTGCTGGCATGGACCCAATACCAATGACTCTCCAGTGTTCTTGTCCTTCAAAAATTTGCTGGGACTATTAAACTTTCTAAATCAGCAGCTACTAGTTGTCTGGCCTCTCCAGTTATTGCTGGATTACTCATCCCCTATAAAACAATTCAATAAATCTCACTCTCTAATACATATACATACATCCTACTTCTGTTCCTCTAGAGAATTCTGTCTGATAGAGTCTATGTAGACAAGAAGCGGAATTAGTACCATAAGTAATCACATTTTCCTATTAAGTGTTCTTTTTTTGGACTTCAAATAAATCTCCTACAAAAATATGGAACTGTATTTGAGAAAGAATTCTTAGGACTCAAATCAGAAAACAGAATGAATGGACAGAGAACTTATTATATTATCACCTTCTGTAAGCCAGCCCTCAGCTCAGGTGACTATAACCTGCTTAAGCCCAGGCCATGCTTTCCAGAAGACCAGGTTGGCTGTCTGAAGAACTTTTCTACTGTCTCTCCTCCCCAGACTCAACCTTCAGCATCACCCATAGCACTGCAACAGAACACCAGCTCCAGCCTCCCCTCACCACTGTCCAAGCCTCCTGTGGATTCCACAGACCATCCCTTCCATCGCTTTCACTATCTCCCTTATCACTGTGTCCCAGGGACACCTCTAGTGCTACAACAGACCATCATACTCTGGCCTCCCCTTCGCCCAACCTCCAACACCAGCAAGCATTCCCCATGAACACATCAGCAGAGTAGGACAGTAAAACAGGAAACACACAGCCAACAGTCACTCTGAAAATCCATTTAGCAGCAGAAACCAAGGAACAAAAGACTATAGTCTTAGTATAAGGCAATATGTTGGGAGCACTAAGGTCCTTTTGTCCACAGGTCACCAAGGAAACCAGGAATGTTAAACACACAGGGTTGTCTTTTCAATGAAAAAGACGCACAACCTGTTACTTTGTCCAGTAGGCTGTGAAGATGATTAGTAGCCTTGCAGTCTGAATTATCTGAAGGGCTAGGCCATATCAAACTTCCACAACCAGGACCAAAGATACTTAATAGTCTAGATGACCCTTACAACATTTGTATAGCCAGTGGCTCCTCCAAGCTCCCACAATCAGGGCCAGGGGTATCTAATAGCCCGAATGACTTCTATGTTATCTGTATGACCAAGACTATGCCAGATCCTTCCTTAGGCCCTTAATATAATACACATAGCTTATCTCCAGAGCCAATCTTCTTGGAATAAATGACATGTACCTTTTTTTGGCACATACTCTGAGTTGAGTTTAGATGTAATTATGCCTCCTTGAACACTTGGGATTGAATTGCACCAGGAAACTTTCTTGAAATTGTAGTGTTTAAATATGCTTACAATAAACCACCTAGCATCAGACTCTAGAAGTTTGACCCAGCCTGGCTAATAAAGTCAATTGGAACCTAGTTTTCATTCTTGCCTCTTTGTGGACCATTTTGCTGCCAACTGTGATGTAAACCTATTTCAACTGATTATGACAGTTAATCTTGATTATCGATTTTAATGGGTAGAGAAATGCCCAGGAAGCACAGCATACTTCTTCAGGTGTCTAGAAAGTATTTTGAGTGAAGATTACTAATTTGCTCCAAATGTGGGTAGCACAATATCACAGAATTGGAGCCCAGATGTGATAAAAAAAAAAAAAAAGAGGGTGGTGAAAGCCAGGAAGTGCAGGATTTCCCTCCCTCCTTCAACTTCCCATCTGCCATGATGAGAGTTACTTTGTCCTGTCACACCCTCCTACTGTAATAGGCGGAGATCTCTAAAGCTAGGTATTTGGTTATTGTGACAAAAGTCTGTCTAAAACATATATGTGACTATATGACATTTATACATATAAACTACACACCATAGGGTATGAATACACATACACATTATACAATGTTTAAATCAGGTTAAGCATATTTATGTTCTCAAACACATCATTTCTTTATGAGGAAAACAGTAAAAATCCATTCCTTTAGTCTTCTGAGATGTGCATACTTAGTTATCTGTAGTCATCCACTTTGCTGGAGTACACCATATCTTTTCCCTCCTTTCTGACTATGACACAGTCTCTATTGTTTGTTCTCCCCCACTAATCCCCCGCCCCCCCCCACTTTCCAGTGTCTGGTACCCACTGCTCTAAGTGTATATGAAATAAATGCTTTCATACTCCTAGCTCAGTCGGTAGAGCATGAGACTCTTAATCTCAGGGTCATGGGTTCATGCCCCACGTTGGGTGCCAGACATTGGTGAAATTATTAAGGCCACTCCACGTAGTTAAAAAGGAGGTTTATTTTGTGGGGTATCTTACAAATGAAGGGATAGGTTGCAGGGTCTGGGAAAGGGATGGCACAGTCTGGCGGTGTTCTCTGGAGAACTCTGCTCAGTCTACCTCCTGCGTCCAGGGTCCTGGAACCAAGAGAGGCCTCTCTTCTCTATCCTGGGTCTTCAGCGTCCTCTCTCAGCTCTGCCTTGTAGGCGTGACCATTACTGAAGCCTCAGTGGTGGTTGAAACTTCCAGGCCAAGGCTGGAATGGCTACCTACTACACTATACATGTGCTATTTGCCTTTTTGAGTCTAGCTTATTTTTACTAACACCGAGCCTTTGCACACTTCCCTTATGAAGAATTATTCACTAAAATACTGGCCAGGGAAGTGAGATCTACACTGTACAAATGTAAATACTCGAGACTGCCATTTCATAGAAAAGTTTATAACAAAATGTACAAACCGATACATTTTTTTCTGCTGTCCAATGCATTGTAACACATTATGTTCAGTTCTACAACTAGTTAACATGCGACATCTAAATCAATAATGACCAATTCTTTAGGAAATACTTATTTATTCAAAATAATTTTTCCTATGTCATTTATTATTTAGTTAGTTATTTGTATGTGGGGGTACACTTGTGCCAGGAGTCAGTTCTCTCCCTTCATCATGTGAATCCTGTGGACTGGACTTAGGTGGTCAGAATTGACAACCAGTGCCTTTATCAGTTAAGCTATCCACCATTTATTCACATTTTATTTGATTTTTACTATATCTAATTCTTCAGTGGTGCTTTAAAGCATATTATATTTGAAACTAAAACATGTAATAATTTTGTTGAAAGAGCATCACTCTTCCTCTATACACATTTAACTAAATCTATATCTTCATGTGTTTTAGAAAGGCTTATAGCTCTTATGCTAACATCAAAACGGAGGGCCTGCTGTTTTACTCCTATGAGTTGAAAAGATATTGTACTTCTAAGGCCTTTTTCCAAATCCCCATAGAGCAGAATAAGACGATTTTCATTGTAAGTGCTTGTAGGAACTTTTGAATTCATGGTAAAACTGGTTTTATCCTTTTCCCTAAGGACATGATTTATTGGCTTCATGATAGAAAATATTTTACTTGAAACTTCCATGCTTCATGTCTAACTTAGAACTTTTTTTAACAGCCCTGCCCAGGTAGGAAAATTCTCATAACTATTTCTCATACAATAGTTCTCTGTTTATTCCTAATTATCAGACTGAATGTAAAGGGAACTGCATGATTATAGAATTCATACTGTGTCTGACTTTAGGTGTGCTTACTGAATTAAAGTAAAATAGAAAAAAATGTTTTCCACATTTTTTTATTATACAACAAATTTTGAAGTAAATGGAGATACAGCCAAAGATAAAATAATGGCTCTATGTCCTTTCCTTAAAAAAAAATAGCATTGTTATTTGTTTTTCTCTTTCTGCATCATCGTACCAAGCAATTCAGCAACTTAAAGCTCCACTTCCACATTTCCCTTCCATCTACTCACTATTAGGAACACATTTTAGAGTATTTGCTCTTGCTGAAAGTGATTACAGTGGTATGAATATGATGTGTCATCTCAGGAAGTTCATGTATTTGAAGCAAGTACTGTTCATAGGTGGGGTTTGTGAGAAGTGTCCCGTTCACAGTGGGTGTGATAAAACACTGATCAAAAACTATGGAGGGGGAGAAAGGCTCTATTTCACCTTACCCTTCTAAGTTCATCAATCATTGAGAGAAGTAAGGGCTGGAACTCAAGGCAGGGAACTAGAGGCAGGAAATGAAGCAGAGACCATGGGGGAGTCCTGCTTATTGGCTTGCTCCCGGGTTCGTTTAGCTATCTTGCTTATACAGTCCAGAACCTTCTGCCTAGAGATGTACCACCCACACTGGGCTGGAACCTTCAACATTAATTACCAATCAAGAACATGCTCCCCTCAAAAAAATGTGAAAAAAAATCTGGGCATGGTGACATACACCTTTAATCCCAGCACTTGGGAGACAGAGGCAGGCAGATTTCTGAGTTTGAGAAGAACATGGACTGCAAAGCAAGCTCTCGAACACCAGGGTTACACAGAGAAACTATGTTGAAAATGCTCTACAGGTGTGTAGACAGGCTAATCTGGTGGAGGTAAAACCCCAGAGCCCCTCAGGATAGCCCTGGGCGGTGTCAAGTTGAAACCTGAGACTCTCTAGGAAAGGAAGTGCTTGGCTCATTCTGGTTCTGTCTTCATAAGTGGGTGAATCTATTCATAGGCTCAAAGTTTAAATTGGAGGAATTGGAATTTCCACAAGGTGAATGGCTTTTTCCACATATCTCAGTCCACAATGCTAGTCTCTCTCACCTTAGGCCCCAGAACTGTGGAACCAGCTTGCCACGGGCTGAAGTCTCTGGAACCAGGAGCCAAGATAAAATTTTCCTTCTTCTGGTATTTGTCACATTGAAAGGTCTAACACACGGTCTTTTTTTGTTTTGTTTTTTAAATTCTCAGAAGCCATTTTCAATAGTCTATACTCAAGGAGAATTCTCATGCAGAAGACTTTATGACTGTAATCAATTGAGGTAGCTTCCACAATGCTGAGGTTTGTCTTAGAACATTTCCTGAAGAGTTTCTGGTAATAAATAAGTGCGTTTTTACACATAAATATCTCAAATAAGATTTATAAATTATTAGAAGTTAAACGGAGACACGGCTCTGTAAAACATGGAGGCAGCGCATTTCACTCTAATGTTTCCACCTCTGATACGTAAAATCCTGGGAAGGAGAAGCAAAGCTACAGGAGACTCTAAGTGGGATGCTTAGAATGTAGACCACCAAGAAGTCTTAGGGACATGAGGATCAATTTGGTGGTTAGTATCCTCCTTTTTTGTTCTTGGTTTTCCCCCTCTCCTCCTCCTTTTTTCTTCTCCTTCCAATCTGCATATAAGAGAAGCTTGTGTTCCCCAAATAACCTACAAACATGGACAAAACAAACATACAGAAAACAGAATGGGATACACCTATTGCCTCTAGCCAGAGGACTGGGAGAGAAGGAGGCTTTTAGGAAAGGTATCTTAATAAGGTAAGCTTTACTCCAGCTGAATAGTACTGAGCCTGTGTGAGCAAAGTTCTAGCTCCTGGTGAGGGGCAATCTCAGTGGTTGTCTTTGGACCATTCACCCTGTGCATGAAGGACTAGCTTCATCTAACAGTTGCTGGGTATCTATAGGCGTTTATGTATGAGAAGGGATGGATTGTATCATAGAACAAAGTGGCTCCAAATTGCAGGAGTGGCCATAAGCTGAGCCAATAGATGGGGCATGAATCTGTCAGTGTTCTCCATTAGTGAGACGGCTCCAGTTACTCAGCAACAAGTATCCATGCCTGAGAAATCTCCCTCTCTGCCACTTTTTCCTTCGAAGAAGCTGGCTTGGTCTTCTGGCTTGCCTTTGTCCATGAGGGCTACAGGAGGGAGCTGAATTTATATGTCACTTTGGCTAGACATTATGGTAGCTTTCAAATCTTTGCCAATTTTTAAACTAAGGGTGTTCCTAAACATTGTGCCCATGAGCTCCATCTGTCTATCATCACACTGGTAGTAAAGAGGCAGCTCAGAAGATGCTGTGTGTGCAAGTGGAACATACTCAACATCTCAGGCCAGCACTACTTGGTAGCTTGAATGAGAAATAAATCAGTAGACACTAAGAGCGAGATAATTTAGAGAGTGAAGTTTTATGGGAATTAAGAGAAATATGGTAAAATGCTTTATTGATTATGTGTAGTCTAGAAAGAGCTAAAAAATCTCATCAAAGAAATATGATATAAAGAAATAACAAATAGAAATTATATCTCTGACAAACGCAATAACATTAAAACTTACTAGGATTCAATAGCAATATTAAGGTTACTGAGAATGAATCAGTAAACTCAAAGATCAATAGGAATTATCTTGCTTGACTAACCATTAGCCGTGATTTTAAAAGTTCACTGAAAAGACAGTTGATTTTTTTCTTGTATCCTTCATTCCTTTCTGTTGATATAAACAGCTTTCTTCAAAGGAAACAAGAGGAAGAAAATTAGACTTGTCATGGCTTTGGAGCATGGATTCCAGTCCTCCTAAATGACATGTTCCACTGAATAATAGCCACAGGACAAAGGAAAACAATCTATCAATCTATTTTATGTTCGTGGGAAACACAAGTCATGGGTTACAGCAGAGTGCAGGTGAGTTTCAAGGTGCTGCCTGGTAAAACTCATAGCTTTAGGTTAATGGAAGCCAGTAGCCTCTTTTTTTTTTTTTTCATGAAGGGTTTCTCTATGTGGCCTTGGCTGTCCTGGAACTCATTCTGTAGAGCAGGCTGGCCTCTAACTCAGAGATCAACCTGCCTCTTCTGCCTACAGAGTGCTGGGATTAAAGGCATGCACCACCACAGCCAGTAGCCTTCGAAGTCACACATTTCAAATGTTTTATCTAATAACAAGGTCATTAGCAAATTTCTATGAGGGGAACTAAAGACAGGTCAAGGTCATTCAGATGTTGAGCTACAACATTCTTTCTTCTCATAATCATGAAATTCTGATCAGGCAATCAGTCTTTAGAATCCTCAATATAGATGAGGCACATCTTCAAAGCACATCACTAAAGTCTTAAGCTTTATTTCCTTTCTGTCTGAAGAAATTCATCAGCAATTCTTTAAACCAGGTCTGCGTGTTGTCAGCCCTGATGTTATACACATATATAGGTAACATTATACAGCCTGAGCAGGTTGTACTTGCTTGTAAAATGATACATGTCTAATATAATATATATCATTATATATATAATTTTATAAGTGTGTGTGTGTGTGTGTGTGTGTGTGTGTGTATGTATGTAGCAAGAATTAATGATAAAAGAGGCCATGAATTTGATAAAAGCAAGAGGAGTATATGAAGGATTAGAAGAATGGAAAGGGAAAATGGTGTAATTATATTATAAACTCTAGAACATAATTAAAAATATTAGGCATGCTTGTGACAAATGCTCTTAGTTTTTTCTGTTTTTGAAAATGTCTCCATTTCTCCTTCATTTCCCAAGGATTTAGTCTCCTGATGTGTGATTTAGATTTGATGGTTCTTTCCTTTCAGTTCTTGAAAATGCTCTGCCACTTTTTCCGGTCTCTAAGACATCAGAAAACTTGTAATTATACATTCCTCTCTGTTCCTTTAAGATGAATCTTTTGTTGAAGACCTGGAAGTCATCATTGTGAGGTGTAATCACTGAGAAAGACAGGTATTCAATGTCCTATACAATCCAGTGGGACAGCTGTAGTCTAATCCTGTCACAAATTAGCAAAAGCCATCATCTAATTTTGCTGACAATTCCTTCCATAATACCTTCCAGTACTTTTCCACCCAAAATACTCAGCATTTCAACTCACTCTTCTGTCTTCTGTTTCAGTGAACTTGAGCTCAGTCTCCTTCCCTTACCACAGTTTGGGAAAAAGTTTTCCTCAGTTTGTTTGAACTGGCATTTTACATATGTTAGGTTCTTCCCCACAAGTTTATCTAGAATATCAGCAATTGTATAGGCTCATAAACCTTTTGTGACATCGATTGTGCTGTCCATCCCAATTACCAACTTATAGAAGACTAATTGAAAGATTATGGTACATTTATTTACATTTTCGTATTCTCATTGCATCTGAATGGACTTTGGTATTATTTTAAGTAATCACTGGCAACCTGCACACTTGAAATTCTAAATTATGCTAAAAGAAGGGAAGCAATATGGGAAAAAATGTTCTAATTTGTGGTGAATATTATACTCCATGCTTTATTTTTACAGTAACTATTTCCTTATAAGTCTCCTTTCTTCTAAAGATAGCACACAGTATAATACAGTATAGTACACAGTACAGGCTCATTTTGTTTAAAGAATCTTTATTATAAATGTACTGGAACAAGGAAGGCAAAAAACAAGGATTGTCTTAAAGGGCCTAGGTGTATGTCTTTGTTAGGGTTACTATTGTTGTGATAAAACACCATGACCAAAACAAATGGAGAGGAAAGCATTTATTTGGCTTACATATTCCAAGGCATAGTCCACCGAGAGAGGCTAAGGTAGGAATTCAAATCAGATAGTAATGTGGAGGCAGGAGCTGATGCAGAAGCCACGGAGGGGTGCTGCTTACTGGCTTGGACCTCCTGTCTAGCTCAGCCTTCTTTCTTATAGAACCCAGGATCACATTGCAGAGGCAACCCTACCCACAGTGGGCTGGGCTCACCCACATCAATCCAGTAATAAAGAAAATGCCATACAGACCTGCCCACAGTCTGATCTCATGGAGGCATTTTCTCTATTGATGTTCCTTCCTCTCACATGCCTCTAGCTTGTATTAACTTGATGTCAAACAAGCTATCGCAGTGTATAAATTATAGTAGCAGGTAAAGACAAATTCTTTCAGATGATAGGGGAGGACAGAAGTCGGAGGGAAAATGAGCGAAGTACCCTTTATATATTGTCCCATTATTGGAGTGAACACAAGTCAGCATCAGGAATGGACCATCAAACCTAGAGGGTTGTCTCAACAGAGTAAGAGCAAAAAAGCATCTCTTCTTGGTAGCTGTTTGAAGTCCTGTGCTATTCAAAACTTGAGTTGCTAGACTCCAGAGAGCAGTTAGTCTGATCAGAAGAATCCTTCTTAAGCGTTGCTTCAGCAGTACCACCTGAGTCCTCTGAAAATTCTGAGGTAGTTATTCTAATTTGGGTCTGAATCACTTCTTTGAGTCTTGCTAATTTCTGTGCAGCAGTGCCCTAGGGAACATGGAGTAACTGCTGAGCTGCCCTTGCTACCCTGCATGGTAGGAGTGAGCTCTGACGGTTTCTACAGCTGGCTTCACTGCATCCTGAGATTCAAACCCAAATTGGATCCTGCTGCTGTGTAAACACTACAATCAGAAACTGAAGGACAGTAAATTAGCTACAAACTCTGGGTGTCTTTGGATTTCTCAGAATACCCTAGAATCAAGTGAGTAAAGGAGTTCTTCCTTTGTTTTAAGTTGGCAATTATCTAAGCACATGGATGGTGATTAAACAACAGACCTAATGAGGATGGCATGTTTATTTCTATTAGTTCCCATGTTTTCTTTTCCTTCCTTCCTTCCTTCCTTCCTTCCTTCCTTCCTTCCTTCCTTCCTTTCTTTCTTTTTTGTTTTTGTTTTTTGGGACAGGGTTTCTCTGTGTAGCTTTGTGCCTTTCCTGGAACTCGCTTTGGTGACCAGGCTGGCCTGGACCATGTTTTCTTTTTTAACATTGGAACTCATTTAAGAAGCATATTACCGGGTTGGGGATTTAGCTCAGTGGTAGAGTGTTTGCCTAGCAAGCACAAGACCCTGGGTTCGATCCTCAGCTCAAAAAAAAAAAAAAAAAAAAAAGCATATTACCATAAAATATGGTAATATACTAAATAGATAAAAGGAAAGAATATGATTCTTCCAATTGTATTTTAATTGAGTGCTTGAAGATACATTACTGAATAATGAAGCTAAGAACTTCTTTCCTTCCAAAATTAGAGTTTTAAAAACTTTGCTCTGCATAGAGCATATGCACACGTGTTCATTTAATACTTGCATGCACACATGCATATATATGTGGTCATTTAATACTTGTGTGTACATAATGTGACTTAAATTCTGCTTAAAAAGTATTGCTTATTTCCCTCTTGACTTTAGTCTAGATACCTCGAACTAGGATGAAATGAAAACAACCCACGGAAGAAGGGAGATGTAATGTCAGATACCTATGATTAGGTATCAGTTCAGCCATTCTCATCTTGCAGGTCACAGTGTCTCCAAGACTTAGATTATGAATAGGGACGAGTGCATTTACACTCATCCTGTTCAGACATGCTTGCCCAGTCTTCTTGCTAGAGAAATCTTGTGTTTTGCCTGAGATCTAGAGCCAGGTTGGTGCTCTGCTGTCAGTGTAGTTTGCCTTGACACTGGCAGAGAGCAACCACCACCCTGACGGAAGGGCTGCTTTGTGCCTTTAGGATTTCTGACCTCTCAATAGTTCCTCAGAGAGGCCAGGTAAAGTGTGAAACTTGGGCCAATAGATGACAAGGAGTAGGAAGACAGTAGTGCACTTGCTTGTCTCCTTACTCTCCTAGGCACCCAGGTTATTTTGCACTTCAATAGTTTGTTACCTTTGGGAAAGCCATTTTTTGATACTAAGAAGCCAAAACATGTAGCTCTAAGTTACGTGTTCCCCCCTTCCCCCACCCCATCCCCCACTTCACAGACGCTCAGACCCAGGTAAACACACAGAGGCTTATATTAATTAAAAATGTTTGGGCATTAGCTCAGGCTTACTACTGACTAGCTCTTACACCTAAACTCAGCCCATTTCTGTTAATCTATATGTCACCACACTTTCCGTGGCTTAACCTGTGTGCCATTACATGCTGCTCCCTGGACAGCAGGCTGGTGTCTCCTGACTCAGCCTTCTTCCTCCCAGAATTCTCCTTGTCTGCTTATCTCACCTATACTTCTTGCCTGGCTACTGGCCAATCAGTGTTTTATTAAACCAATGTACAAAAGCATTATCCCAGGGCAAAAATGCACTTGCTGTAAGCCTGTTACCAATGTGGTCAGACTGCTCTTATCTCTCACTCATTCTTCCTTCCCTCTCATCTTTAACCCTGACTGTTCCTTCTAGTCAAGGACTACCACGTAAGCTTGCTTCTCAGAATATACTTCCTAAGACATCAAGAGCAAGGCCTTCTTATATGAAATTTGCACATGATATCACACCAAACTATGTAAATCACAGAATACCTGAGGGGGCAGAGAGATCAACGCAAAGAGCAAAGGTGTGAATGGTAGAACCAATAAATTATGTTACTGAGTAAGTACCATTGACTGAGTATCTAATTTAGACAAGGCATTATTACATTAGGAAAGGGAAAGGGCCATTGAGTAGTAAACAAGCTGAAGACTTGGGCTTTATGGATTCCACATCCTAGTGATGGAACCCATTTATAACCCATACCTCTCTTCCATGTGTAAACCTAATTAAGTTTCTGTGTTCTCAAGAGCTTCTTTCTACCATATTCCTAATATAGTTCTGTTTTTTTTCTCCCATGTGATATCTAGACATTAGGGTAAATATTGCCTTGCTAGACAATAAGGTATAAGTGATAAAACTAGATAGGTACGGAAAATAGAATAATGAGAATTAATCAACAATTTAATAACCCTTAAAGAAAACAAAAAGGGAGCTGGAGGCCAAGCAGGTGAGATACCTACAGCAGCTGCAGAAATGTGAGAGCTGGTGTCAAGGGGAAAGAAATCTTACACATCTTTCTATACCTTCTCTTTGGGATGGCTTTTAACTACCATTGACGGGTTTAAATAAGCTTTAGAGTTCATCATGAATACTGAAATGCACTTTGATGAATCTAGTTCTAGAGCACTGGATTAAGAATGAAAAAAATGAAAAGTAAATGTATGTGTGAACTCTCTTGAACATGCATCATTTGAGTTGCTTAGACTGGTTATCAATGATATATATATCTTTTTGTTTTGTTTTGTTTGTTTTTTCTGAAAGGTTTTCTCTGTGTAGCCCTGGCTGTCCCTGAGCTCACTCTGTGGATCAGACTGGATAAGAAACTCACAGAGATCCACCTACCTCTGCCTCCTAAGTACTATGATTAAAAATATGCATTGTCATTGCCTAGCAATGATATTCTTTTGAAGTTTCTCAGTTTTACAAGAATCTTTTGACTTTCTGTGGAGTGTTTTTGTTTGTTTGTGTATTGCTCTTACCACTGGGAGAATTATCAATATCTGTTTAATTGGAAAGAAAGATAGAAGAGCTTAAAGCAAAAAGAAAGAAAAATGTTGTAAGTTTAAAAAAGAATTAAAAGAAAACACACATAAAAGAGAATTTTTTTTTCTTATTTTTCAATAGTTCTTTTTTCTTTTGCTTTCTTTCCTTTATTGCCTCCCATTCTTCAACTTTTTGGGGAAGCAAGTTCAGGCTGTAGGTAATTAACACACAAAAACTGGACCACATGGGAGAATTCATGTAAGAGGAAAGCAAAGGGAGAGCAAAGAAGAGAAACTAGAGACCCCAAGGCTCGTCAGTCTTTCAAACTTTACTTTCAGAACTAACATCAGCTTAGGCTGAGTTCATTTCTTCACAGAAACTTTGGCATGAAGATCATGAAACCACAAAAGAGCAAAGAAACCACACAAAAGTGACCAAATAGCTGAGAAGTCAGGTCTGTGACTGTTTCACTGGCCACCTCTGATGACCAGCTGCTTTGAGATGTTTGAAGAGATATTATACCTAATGAAGAAAAAAAATGCCCTCAAAGTCATCATGAAGAGTCTGTGTGTCAGGGAACACCATTCATCATGCACCTGTGGACCATGTAGCTCTTTGGTTATCAGTCCATCCAAATCCAAATAGATTTGTACATTTTATGTCAGCACAGAATATGGATAAAAGTAAAGCCCCATTTCTAGTGTAAGGAAACTAGAAGAGAGCTTTTCTTTTTTTCCTTGCTAGTATGGCCTGGGGGACATAGGGATGGGGTGGTCCTAAGAAGATTGAATTACATGAAGAAAACTGCATGTGTCTAAATATTAGCTTATGAATATCATCCTTCCTCTATAAGCTCTTCCTATTTTTTAAGGCATATGGATTGTTTCAGAGAAAAAGATGTACCATTAATGCATATAATTGACAACAGCAGTAATTTGGAGTAGAATGACATTTAATCTTTAAAGAATGTCTGTGATATATATTCCTTGCAAGCAGAAATCAATAGAGTAGATTACAAATCACTTTACTGCACAGCGTTCACAAGGGACCTTATTAGGCTTCATATTTCTTCACTCAAGCCATTTCCCTGGCAAGGAGGGATTTCACTGAATCTGATAGCTTCAGAGGTCACATCTACAAGGTGCTCATGACATATCATGTAAGTACACTACAGGGTCATCTGAGACTCTACAGGCAACTCTTAAAATGGTCAGCAGCCATACTGATGCCATCTCCTTCCCTGAAATGATTCTTCAAGAAGCTGTTCTTTTGGTAAATCCTTGACTTCAGGGACCAAGAGCCACAGTGGCTTGTGTACAGAACAACGTAGCAAGACCATAACACTTCCCAAATTATATGAAAAACAGAGTACTTTCCGATATCACTCCACAGTGCCTATCTAGCTAGAAGCACTGGAAGCCACCAATTACGATATGTTCAGAGCCGTGGGAGTGAGAGACAAAGAACCCTAAAAAACGGAAGTGCTCAAGCTGTTCCCGTGTTTTAATGGGATCTTGTGCTGCCTTTTAGTGGCTTCTCAAGCTTTGTTTTTAAAATTATGTCAAAATCAACAGGTGGTTCTATATTTGTATAAATGAGTCAACATAAGTTCCCTTTTAATGACTCCTAGTTGGCTGGTGATAACAATATGTAATTGCAAAGCAGTGAAGGGAGTAGTTTGCTTAATTTCCTGGTAAGTATTATCCTAATGCCAGGATTAACTGTCCCCCGATTCATAACGTGTGGATTGTACTGTTGAGCAACACTGGGCTGTGTTGAACCCCAGGGATAATAGTGGCTTTTTAAAAGGTATCATGAGAGTGTTGCCAGAAAACAGTGTGAAAATTTTGACTTTTCTGATGGAGCAGGGCTCAGCTTCCATACAGTTAAAAAATACACTTTGTAGTCTGAAAACATTTTTCTTTACCCAGTTTTTCTATTTTTTTCCTTTTGGCTTTTCTGTCAAGCTCTGACTTATTTGGGGCAAGTCCTTTGATGAAGTGCATGGGGGTGAAGTGAACAATACCACATCTCTCATTATCTGTCATTTCTCTCTTCCTTTCATGGAAGGAACAAACATCCGCTCCAGAGACAAACAACAGGGAAACATGATACGCTAAATTTCTTTCTCAACCCCCAGGAGAATTTTGGAAAGACACTGATGACAGTCGAATTGTAACTAAGGTTTTCTTCGGGGAGTTGATAACCTTTGGCTTGTACATGAGGACTGGAGGGGTTAACACGGGAGAAGACCTGATCAGGAGAAATTGTTTCTTAACTTGGAGTACACAGGTAGGACTCAGAAGGAAAATAAATCTACACCAACCTGTCACTTGACTTTTATTATCTTTCTAAGCATTTTGTTTTTGGCACACAGAACAAAGTGCTGGAGTAGTAGCGGATTTCAGGACTGTGACAGACACGAGGTGTCAGAGATGGAAGGGTGACCGGGAAACATGTACAGAGAGAATTCCTACTTACAAGAAGCTTCCAGATAAAACTAATGGATGTCTTGAGGGCAAAATAGAAAGGGTACACCATGAGGACAGGGGAAATTTCACTAGACCCCACCCCTAGATGACATGTTATAGGCAACCAATGGCTGTTGAGGGAGCAGAATCAGTCTTGTTCAGGGAAAAGCCTCATGATCAATTTTCCAGCCTTAATGTACACCATGTATATAAGCAACACTAAATGGGCACAAAAGATTTTATATCTAATATATATATATATATATATATATATATATATATATATGTGTGTGTGTGTGTGTGTGTGTGTGTGTGTGTGTGCATGTGATCACACACATGCATGCATATAACAGTAACGATTATAGGAGAAGTCATTAACATGAGAGGATGAGAGGGAATGGGAGTTAGATAAAGGAGGCATTGAAGGAGGGAGAGGAAGAGGGAGAAATAATGAAAATACGGTACTCACATGTGGGATTCTCAAAAAAAGTATATACATTTACTCTAACTGCAAATGAACTATAGAGGATGTTTGAGATATTAAGACCATCTGAAAACACAGATATTTATATTACAGTTCATAACATTAGCAAATTTACAGTTATAATGTAGCAACAAAAATAATTTTATGGCTGGGGTCACCACTACATGTGGGACTGTATTAAAGGGTTGCAGCATTAGAAAGGTTGAGAAGCACTGTTTTAGATGCCGCAAGAGACAAAGGAAGAGGTGTTAATAAAATGCATAATGCTGGACTTCCAGGTAAGATGTTGTTTGGAAGCTATGTCTATTTGAGGACATAAAATGAAGGAAGAAAAACAATAGATCCTAATCAATAATAGTTCTCCCACTGCTTGTCCTAGATCCTACTTTCTACTGTGATATTAATGTTATTTAAAAGATATTAAAAACTTATTTAGCGTTTGTATTTCTGTGTGTGCATCTGTGTGAGTGTGAGTGTGAGTGTGTGTGTGTGTGTGTGTGTGTGTGTGTGTGTGTGTGTGTGTTTCTCCAGATGCCAGGAGAGAACACCAGATCCTCTAAAGCTAGAGCTGAAGGTGGTTGTGAGCCACCCATATTGCTCTTAAACACAGCTGTCTCTCCAGACCCCTTACTGGTGTTTGAAAGATAAATGTAGCATCCCTGAAAATATGAAATAAATTTAACGCCATCAAACTGAAACCACTCTAAATCCAATTACATTTGTTCATAGTGAGTCAGGGACCCTATTGCATCTAATGTTCAAGTTTTTAAAATAGACAAAGTTCAGAGCCATTTTTGTATGCTTTACAAGAATTCTACTAGGAACAATAAGTTGGATGCAAGTAATATCATGCAAAATTACCTTTAGGGCTTGCTTTCAATAAATTTCTACAAATTAGTTAAGCTGTATTTTTTATAGTTTTCTATTTATTCTTTTTACAAAGCACCTAAGAATCCCCACAACTTTATCTGTGTCTAAATCTTCATTTACCCTCCAAAGTATGTGCATGCTCTCACTCCATGGAGTAAGTTTGTCTAAAACATTTCCATCTTGTTATTAAAGAGTAAATTCTAAGTCTTTTATCTTTGCCATAACTGTGAGTCTATTTTGATGACCCAGAAACTCCTAAGTGTGAACTGATAAATGAAGTATGTTTTAGAGCCTTCATTTCAGTATAAAGAATCAACAAAGTTTAAAATATGTTTGTTAAATGATATGGAAATACAGGATATAGATATGATAGGATAAAAGGGTGGATTGTTGAATCTACTTTTAAAGAGCAACTTCTTTAAAATATTTTACTGGTATAGGTTTTAGTTTATTGATAAAAATTTAAAGTTAATTTTGTTATACTATATGTATATTTCTAATCTCAATTAAGGTATTATGTTTATGTAACTAATCTAAATTGTCACGGATAATTAAAAAATAATAAATAGTCATGTTGAGTTTTCTAGATGTACAGAGATATTTAAATTAGGTAGGCAATCTTCAAACACTTCAAAGACCTATAGAATATGGCATTTAAAATGTTTTAAAAACTTAGATTTTCCTGAACAATGAGACACATCTGCTCCTGGAAGCACCAATTAACTTCAGAGAGAAAGATGGGCATCAAAGACACTCCATATGAAGTTTATCTTCTTCTTGGCAAAAATAGCCATTTGGGCAAGAAACTGTTCTTGCCTGGACTGCTTGACAAAATGTTATATCGATTGGATATGCAGGACCCATGGCAAAGTGACTACTGAATTTTGCAAGGCAAAATGGTCCTTCAGGTTCTTGCTTTCCAGAAGAAACTGCCCGATATTCTACAGGACACAGGCCTAGAGTCTCTCAATCACTTTTCTCTGTGTCCTGTAGAATATCGGGCAGTTTCTTCTGGAAAGCAAGAACCTGAAGTTCAAACCTTCCTTTTGAATAGAAAGACAAAGGGGAACAGTGGGGGATATTATTCTGTATGCTGTGAAAATGTGTTGCTCTGATTGACTGATAAATAAAGCTGTTTGGCCAGTGGTGAGGCAGAATAAGGTTAGGCAGGACATTCTAAAGAGAGAGAGAGAGAAGAAAGAAGAAGACAGAGCAGGGGAGATGCCGTTAGTCATTGCCAGAAAAACAAGATGTAAAAGTACCGGTAAGCCACAAACCATATGGCAAAGTATAGATTCATAGAAATAGGTTAATTTAAGATGTAAGAACTAGCTAGTAAGAAGTCCTCCATGGCCATAGTTTAAAAATAATATAAGCCTGTGTGTGTTTATTTGGGTCCTAGCAACTACGGGACTGGCAAGTGAGAGAGATTTGTCCTGACAGTGAGCCAGGCAGGAAACAGGAAAACTTTCAGTTACAGTTAAAGGAGAAGGAAGTACAATCAATATTTAGTTTACATACTAACAATTCTATTGGAAGATAGGCAGCTTTAGTATAATGATCAAAAATAACTATGAAGTTCCTCTTTTGCCAGTATGTTGAGATATTGTGCAAGGATGGAAGTGTAATATATGTAAAATATGTACCATACCTTAGTCATGCATTGCTATGGGTCTCTGCTCAGAGAGTAAGAATTTCTGTATACACAGTCAACATCTCCAAAGTGTCAACTTGTTATATTTTGACTTAATATTCCCATATTGTTTTCCAGCCATATCACCTCCCTCTACATTTTTATATTTTCAATATATTGACAATCATACCTGTGAGCTCACTCTTTGATTTCTTAGGATTATTGGTTTCAATGGAGAAGTAGTGTGCATTAGTGGGGTTCTATAGAGAAACAACTGGTAAATTGTATATAGAAAGAGGGATTCACAAGACTGGTTTATGGAATAAGAACCAAGTAGCCCAATATTAGATGTCTGTACGCTGGAGAAACTGAGAACATAGTTGATGCTCAGTCCACAAAACTGGATGCCTTGGCAGTTCCAATCTGCTGCTGAAGGCCTAGGGAATATCTCTTCTTCTATTAAGTTCAAAGGCTAATGGGGCTGGAATCCTATGTCAGTGGAGAATAGCAGAGTTAGAAATGACAGCAGCAGCAGCAGCAGCAGCAACAGACACACCCATTTTGTTATAAACAAAAGCAAGCAGGCAGGTGACATTGATCTTTTTTTCCAAAATACTTAATGGACAGTGCTACCCATACTGAGGAGGGATCTTCCTGCAACTCCCTCACTTAATCCTTTTTGGAAATATCCTTACTGAGTTGATCAGAGGTGTACCTCTGAATTCATCCTAGACCTCCTCAGCTTGACAATCAATATTACTCTTCACAAATCTACCCCTTTGTCACCTTGACATGCAGCCTTATCTCCTTATATTATATGTAGTTTCCAGATGAAAATAAAGCATGGTCATATTTCTTTCTCACACGATATAGCTAGCTATCCCACATGCAACCAAAAATTCACCAATTCATCCCCTAGAACAAACGCCAAAGTCTCTCAAGGAATGTTTGGTCTTTTAATATCCCATAACTTAAATCTGGTAATATAG
Source organism: Onychomys torridus (assembly GCF_903995425.1). NCBI lineage: Eukaryota > Metazoa > Chordata > Mammalia > Rodentia > Cricetidae > Onychomys > Onychomys torridus. The sequence continues at coordinate 50,321,336 of NC_050465.1, forward strand.
GCTTAACAGGACATAAATCCTAATACTATCTCAGCCAATGTTATAGTACATGGTAAGGAATAGATGAAGAAAGACAACATACATATTTGCTTAATACACACACACTTATGAACAAATGTATTCTTAACAAAATAGAACAGAAATACTTATGATGATCACATCTCTGTTTCTTGAACTAGTTACAAGGTCTTAGCAGTATTTATGGCTACCTTCTTCTACTGCTCATTTCATGTTCCTTACCACAAACAGGCAGGTATTGGTTCTTTCCATGGAGAAGTGACCTATACCTCCATTCCTGAAGGGTTTGGGGCATTTTCATCCCTCCTAAATTAGTTTGTTGTAGTTGCCTCAACCTTAATCACAGGGCATTGTAACACTAAAGAACACCATAAAGTATCTTTTGTACTCCAGACATACTCTTCCTAACCTCCACTGTGGAGCAATGGTTCAATTCCACCTGGTAATCTAAGCCAATCAGTCTCCCCAACACTAATTCATTCATCAATCTGTTGACTGCAGGGCACCAGAAGCTTAAGGTGGCCAGAGGGAGGTTTTAACTTTTAGTTCAGTGGAATGTTTGTTGTGCCTCCTGGAAAAAGCACTCCTTCCGTGAGAAAGACCAAGACTCCCAGGCCAGCTGAACACAGGTTGCAGGAATAGGAAGCAGATTTGTGTTAGTAGTTCACTAGGAATGAGAGTTAATGACACCATTCCCATCTCCACTCTTTGATTTCTATACTTAATGAATCCTAGATATAGAGGAAAGAGTATCAGAGGCTGATCCAAACATATATAGCCTTTCAAAGAGCCAAACTTTCTTTGGCACTGAAACTGTGTCTTAAAATGCCATTCCACATTTCTATCAAGCTAGCTGCTTCATGGATGATAGGGAATGTGCATTGATGATATAACAATTAGTATGACTTATTGTTATACTTCTGTGGCTATGAAGTGAGTTTCTTGGTCAGAAACAATGCTCATAGATAGTAGTTTTGACAAAAGGATTATGTACAGGAAAAGCAAATCCATACATCAAATAAGTATATTGTAGTAAGGACAAAGTATTTGGATTTTCACAATGGAAGGAGACCAATGTACTCAAGCTACTACCAGATCACTAGCTGGTCACCCTGGAAAATAGTGCAATATTAAGGCTCAGTGCTGATCTTTGTTTTTGGCAAATTGTCATTTAGCAGCAATTGTAGCCAAGTCAGACTACATGAGTGGAAGTCTGTGTTACTGAATCTATTCATAAATTCCATCATTGTGACCAAGGCTGTAGCAGGAATCTTAAAAGTTCTTATTAATGAAAACAAACCTGGACCAGGTATTGGGGTGAATGCAGGAAGATCAGAGGAGCAGAACAAGCTACAGCTACCTCACCTCGCCAGTTCCTCAGCTGGTCTTGTTTCCTCAGACTGCAAGCTTCTGAGTCCTCATCCAAATGAATCTCAGCTGAACTGTGGTGCTCAAAGCCCAAAAGCTTAACCAGCCAAATGCTTCTAGTTTCTGTTCTCCACGCCTTATATATCTTTCTGCTTTGTGATTAAAGGCATAAGTCACCATGCTTGGCTGTATCCTTGAACACACAGAGATCCAGGTAAATCTTTGCCTCTGGAATGCTAGGATTAAAGGCGTGTGCTACCACTGTCTATCTTCTATGTTTAATGTTGTGGCCATCCTGTTCTCTGACCCCAGATAAGTTTATTAGCATACACAATATTTCAGGGAACACAATACCACCACACATGGCCATTTTTTCTATAGGCCTATTGGGGAATGTCAGGGATGGATAGGGAAATAAACTGATTACTCTCCACAGAATAGGCCATCCCACTACTTGATTATTGAAGTCCTTCTCTGTTGAGGTCACTTTTGGCAAGCATTTACATGGAACACAAATATTATTTGTCTGTTTGGAGAGCTCTATCTACATACTCTCAGATCATGCTACAGTAGACCTACATATAATCCATGTAATTTTTTATAGGCATGCAGAATATAAGAGTTGAGGTCTGGGATGGTGGTGTCTTACCCTTTTAATCTCAGCACTGTGGAGGTAGAGGCAGGTGGATCTCTGAGGTCAAGGCCAGTCTGATCCACAGAGAGTTCCAGGACAGCTAGGGCTATACAAAGAAACCCTATCCTGAAAAGTAAAAAACAAAACCTCCAAAACAAAAGGAACTCCCCCCAAAACCATGAACAAACAAACAAACAAAAAAAGTTGAGGTCCAGGAAGGTCCCACAAAGATTTTGATGGAATGTCTGGTAGGCCAGGACTTAAGTAACAGAGCCTTATTCTTTATTGAATATTTCTAAGAAGCTGATATATGAAACTGTGAGGTTAAAGCTTAAGCTGCGTTGGAGATGTCAGGAGCAAAATATGTACCTTATTTTTTTTTTCAGGGATTATAGCTAGGAATTTGCCTTGAATTTTAGAAGAAACTTTTAATTTAGAGATTTAAATAGTGTTGGAGTTTTTAAGACTATGGAGACTTTTGGACTTAGGCTGAGTGTATTTTGTATGGGCTTTGAGGGGACAAAGTAGAATACCATGGTTTATAATTATGTATTTGTTTACACGTCAAGTTGATGGTAGATGGGTTTGATTGATAATTTTGGCTGTAAACTTCATTGAAACACCCAGGGAATTCGGCATGGGGATGTACTCCTGTAATCTTAGCACTTGGGAAGTGGTGACAGGAAGACACAAGTTCAAGGTTATCCTCTGCTACTTAGCAATTGAGTACTTGGAATTATACAGAAAACCCATTAGCCCAGAATAGCCTTTTCTCCTCCTAAGTAGTATTCTTTTGCTTTTGAGTGAGAAAGTGTTGTTTTTCCACAATGGATCCCTAGGATCCCAAAGATCACATGGACATCAAGAACATACTGCATGAAGTGAGAAAATTGTGATAATACTCCCAACTCCACTTGATGGTGATACTGATGCTGTATATCAGTATTGTGGTACACAGTTTGTGGAACAGGGTTTGGTCTGTAACTCATGCACTCAACCTAATAGCTGGCAATGTAGAGACCTACATGGCAAAACAAATGCAGTCCTTGGAGAGGCAGATGTATGTGATTTGGGAAAAGAAACTTAATGCATCCTGGTGAAAAATTTAACAAACAGTATCTAACCCAACAAATACAGAACTGAACATACCAGGAACACTAGTTTGTAATGAAGAACTGATTTAACTCTTAAGTTCCTTAAGAAGATGACTGTATAAATGTTGCAAAATTTGTTGCAGATGAGTAATGTGATACTCTTGGTAATTAATGGCCTCAGTGTGATAACACTTTGGACATCATCTTTTATGTGCAAACTTCGAATGTTTTTGTATCAGCCAATGATTTCAAATTATCATTTTCCTGCAAAAAGGCTGCATTATCATCGGTTGCTAACATGGCAGTTCTGTGTTGTTCAGGTCTAACCTCATTTCATAATTTTCACCCTCGTATTTGAAGGGCACATATCATTGCAAGATGATCAACATGTCTCTATATGTTCAGGTCCCCAGGTGAGTTACACAGAAACTGAGCATTTTCTTTCAAATTCATCTTGCTACATTTGAAAGAAAAGTTTCCCATGACTGTATCCTACCTCTTTCAAACTAAATGGAAATGCAAGCCTCCTCTTTCTTAGTTGAATATCAGGAAGCATGTGACTACTTCAATCATTCAATATAAGGTATTAACTAATACCAGATAAAAATATGGTTGATAGGTTTTATAGAAACAGGACATGACATTCACTGGCTGTTATTACCTTCATCCTGAGTGCTTTGATAGTTCAACAAATTTGCTTTAAAACTCTGGGGCTATGGTTCTGCTGGGGATGCTTTGCCAATACAGAATCACATACTATTTTACAGAAGCATCTTCTCTTTGTTTATATATTTTTATACTCACAGAAGGAAACTGTATTTTTCACTTCTATCAAAATTATTAACAAAGATGTCCCTAATTTTAACATATTGTTGTTACAAAAAACAAACAAACAAACAAACAAACAAAAAAAACACCAGTGCTTTTTGGACAGCCTTTGCAGTTTTATTCTTTCGTCCCTGGAGAACTAGGGATACCATCTGCATTGGCTAATCTGGATAGTTCTATATGATATCAGTGGTACTTTATTCTTTAGATGATAAGAGATGTATTTAATTTAAACAATTAAGAGTTTAATTTTGTGTGTTTATTCTTGTATTGCAAAATGGTGCCTAGTACTGCATCCTTTGGGATTTGACCAGACATTCACTGGAAGGCAGTGGGAGAAGCAGAGGGCAACTAGGTAAGGTTATCTAGCAACATGTGACTTCAGATCATACAACAGACATCCCATGACAATCAAAGGAATAGGACGATTTCAAACTCCATCTCAAAGAGCAGTCTGTTTTCTCAGGGAGGAAGGTAAGCAAAGGGTAGATGGGAGTTTGATAGCCCTCCCTACACTTATCAATAAATTGCTTGGTTATGACCTCAGGTGTTTTTATTTCATTCCCCTTTTATTGAAAATAGATTATTTTCTCATATAATATATCCTGATTATAGTTTCTCCTCTCTCTACTCCTACCAGTTTCTTCCTACCTCCCATTCAGATCCACTTCCTTTTTGTCTCTCATTATAAAAGAACAGGCTTCTAAGAGATAATAACCAAACATGACAAAATAAAATATAATAAGATGAAGCAAAAACTCTCATATTGAAATTGGACAAGGCAACAGAAGGAAAAGAGCCCAAGAGAAGGAACAAGAATCAGAGACCCACTTGTTCTCACACTCAGGAGTCCCATAAGAATACTGTATAATATTTATATAGAGCACCTGATGCAGACCCATGCAGGCCCTGTGCTTGCTGCTTCAGTCTCTGTGAGTTCATGTGAGCTTTATTCATTTGGTTCAAAGAGACTTGTTCTCTAGCTGTCCTCCATTCCCTCTAGCTCTTATATGGTCTCTTTGCTACCTTTTCTGTGGGGTTCCATGAGCTCTGGAGGGAGGGATTTGATGGAGACATCCCATTAAAATTCACACCAGTGTGTGTGTGTGTGTGTGTGTGTGTGTGTGTGTGTGTGTGTGTGTGTGTGTGTGTGTGTGTGTTACATGTCTGTCTATGGGCCTCTGTATTTGTTCCTATTTGCTTCAGGAGAAAGCTTCTCTGATGATGGTTAAATAAGGCACTGATTTATGAGTATAGCAGAATATTGTTAAGAATCATTTTATCACTACTTTTTTCTTGTTTGGACCAGTAGTATTTGGTTTCACTGTAGGTCTCTGGGCTATCTAGTCTCTAGTTCTTGGTCACCCAAGCAGTGTCAGGGATGGGTTCCATCTTGTGGAGGGGACCTTAAATCACATTAGACATTAGTTGGCTATTTCCACAAGCTTTCTGTCACCATTGCCCTAACATATTTTGCAGGAAGGACAGCATTGTATATCAAAGTTATTGTAGCTGGGTTGGTGTTTACATTTCTCTTTTGATAGTCTGCAGAGTACTTTTCCATTCCAAAGATACCAGAACATGAGGGTGAAAGTTTTATGTAGGCACCAGATCAACCTCTCTATGTTCAATGAGTCATGTGGGTGTTGTCTTCAGCAATGGGGCCTTGTTGTCAGTTTGTGGAGAGCAACCTATTGTCTTGGCAGTTTTCATGGGACCCCTTCAGCCAACAACTCAATTGGATGTAAGTCAATCCCAGTACTAGTACCCAGATTAGTTGCCACTCTGTCTCCCCCATTTTTGAGACTTCATTAGGAATGCCTTTATATATTTTAGGAGGTTCCAACTCACTAGGTTTCTAGCTGTTTCTCTTTGAATTCCCTCCACCAACCCCATCTCCTCTCCCCACCTTTTGTTCTCATCCTTCAAGACTTGAGGTTTTGTTTTATGATGGAATATTTTAATAACCATTGCTATTATGTGAAACTTTTGGAACATTTTTTTCCCCAAGAATCTCAAAAAAGTCCATCGTAAATTTGAAACAGGTTTAAAAAAGAGTTAATTGTAATAGTAACAAAACTAGTTAAAGAATCTGTGTGATAGCTCAAGTTGAAACGTTCTTCATGTGATTTACCCCGTATTTACAATGCACTGGTGTTTGTTATTGAGTCATTCTTGGCGGAAACAAATTAAATCAACCCAGAACAAAATTACATTCCATAAATGAAGATGAATTATAAAGCTGTGTCATTCTTTCATAGTGCACCTGTCACTTGTTTTGCTGATTACATTGATTGTTCAGTAAAGTCACCAGGATGAGTGTGAACAACAAGATTTCTCTATCGTTTCTGTGTTTGTGTTGTGGTTATCATGAACACATTGCAATTCACTAAGGATATTCAAAAACTATTTTCTACATTTTAGTCTAAAATTTGTAAGTATAATATGAGTATGTAGACATAGGTATCTATAGCTGTATATCTCTATATACCATACACAAAAATATAGAAGCTATGCCTTCACCTTTGACAAACAGAAACTTTTTTCTATAATATCAGTGAAATAACACAAACTAGGAGAAACTACATACTGAACCACAGCAATAACAAAAACTCTTTGGGCACAAAGAGTAGATATCACCATTGACAACAGACAAAGAGAGAAGATAAATGTGACTATTTCTGTATGAAGGACAAAAGGTAGCTGTTATTACTAGCCTGCTATCTTTATCTTTTTATTCAGGTCATTTGAACAGAGCTCAAACTATTCTCATGATAATTTAAGTATGACTCAAGAAAAAAAATTGTATTGATTCAGCCACCACTAAAGCATCACAGAAATATCTTCTGGATTTTTTTTTTTTCTTTTTGAGAAGTAGGAAAGTTTGGCAGAAAGAAGTTTGTTAGTTCTCCAGTTGTCAGAGAAATGAGTTCTCTTAAGCAGTATGGGAGCTGTGGTTGGAATTTGTTTTCTGGGTTAAGAGGTACAAACAAATTTAAACAAATCAGTGTGTGTCTGGAGGTTTTTGCACCTAGTGGAAGGCAAGGTAAGGTTCCTTTGGCACTTTGAAGCTTAGAGGTTAGGTTTGCAAACACACTCTATGTTCTGAGATATGTGATTACCTTGTATAAAGATATGTCACTATGATTAGATTAATACAAAGCTAAATGGTCAATAGCTAGGCAGGAGGTATAGCAGGGACTTTAGGACAGAGAAATGTCTGGGAAGAAGGAAGGTGGACTCACCAGCCTGATGCAGAGGGAGCAAGACATACAGGAGGAGAGGTAAAAACTATGAGTCCTGTGGCAACACATAGATGAATAGAAATTGATTAATTTAAGTTATAAGAGCTAGAGGAACAAGCCTAAGCTATAGATATAGCTTTTATAATTAATATTAAGTCTCTAGGTAATTTTTTTGTGAGCTAGTGGCCCAAAGAAAAATCTGTCTACAACTATATATGATTTTTTTCACTTCTGAATAGCAAGGAAGGGGGAGGAGTGGTACCACACATTTTCATTTTTGTTTTTGTTTTGGCTTTTTTCTTTTCTGAGACAGGGTTTCTCTGTGTAGCTTTGCACCTTTCCTGGAACTCACTTGGTAGCCCAGGCTGGCCTCAAACTCACAAAGGTCTGCCTGCCTCTGCCTCCCGAGGTGCTGGGATTAAAGGCGTGTGCCACCACCACCCGGCCACATTTTCTATTAAAGAAGACATTGGGTTTAAAATTGTTGATATTTAACATGAAATAATATAGAGCAATAAATCCACCATAAGTTCAGTAGGTGTTTAATAAGTACCCACATGGTGTGTTAATAGATATTTTGGGGAAAAATAGTATCTAGCACTAGCAGAAGTGTGTCATAATTACATGGTAAATTATCATCATATCATTAAAGGTTACTCATAGAATATCGATAAATGCTTCTATTACATGAGATCATATGAACATAATAAAATCTACTGCACTATGTACATATGCTTGTACCCATAGAAAATAGGTATCCAGGCAGAAATTGAGATGATAAAAATAACAATAATTTTAATAGTATTTTTAATATTATGTTTTCTTTTAAAAGGAAACCATGAAATGCTATTTGTGAAGAAAATAGGCGTTTGTACAGGAAAATTATATGAGTGACTGCTAGCAAGAGATGTACAAGTAAAGTGTTAGAAAGATGATGGTTAGACAAAAATTCTCTTTAAAGATAAGGAAAAGCCAGATCAAAGTAAAGCAAAGTTGAGGAAAAAAATGAAGTATGTGGACCCTAAAGAGAATTAGTCCCAAAGGGGTGCCTAGCATGGTGACCCTAACAATTAAAGTTAGCTTGTGTCTCTCCCTCAAGGGAGCCAGTATAGTGACATGAACCATCTAGAGACAGAGTAAAGCTCTGATGACCACTTCCGTGCTTTGTGGCTGATGTTACATGATGGGGGAATGTCTTTCTGTATGCTATGAATGTGCTGCTCTGATTGGTTGATAAATAAAGCGCTGATTGGCCAGTAGCCAGGCAGGAAGTATAGGTGGAGTAAGCAGGTAAGGATCACTCAGGGAAGAGAGGAAGGCTCAGCCTGTAATGGCACACAGGTAAAGCCATGGAAAATATGGCGATTTATAGATGAACAGAAATGGGCTGAGTTTAAGTGTAAGAGCTAGTCAGTGGTAGGCCTGAGCTAATGGCCGAGCAGTTTTTTAATATGAGCCTGTGTGTGTGTTTGCTTGGGGGTTACAGGACCAGGTGGGACACAGAAATTTTCTAAGTGACTGTGGGACCTTGATGCCTGGCGAGGAAAACTTTCAGCTACAGTTACATAAGCTGGAGTTCGGAACAACAAGCGGCCCTCATGTTCCCATGCTGGCTTGAGGGATCCTCTGGCTTCAATCTGCAGTTTTCATGTCAGCTGTGGACCTATGGTTGAGTCATCATTTTCACTGATGTCCACTTGAAGTTTTGAGGATTTTCACTGAGCACTTTCAAGGCTTTGTAGAGAGTCGTCTACCCTGGAGGGTAGGTGTCCATCTTCAGACCCTGATTTGGAAATCCATTAATCCCTGGGTCTTTATAGGGTACAGGATAGGTGGAAGATACACAGTATGTCTTGATCATCGGCTCACAGTTGCACATGAAATTGGGGAATAGGAATGAAATTAGAGGGGAGGGAATAGGGGGTGGATTTCATCAAAACATATGCATGTATAAAATTCTCAAGCAATAATGAAAAGAGAGGATCACAGGTAGACAGGCAATCATTCTTATTTTTAATGTTATGACTACAAATTAAAATTTATCTTAAAATGTAAAACATAAGTTATTATCTTAACACTTAATAACAAATCCACTTTAATGTAGGCGAAATAAGCTTCCCTAGACTTTTGAATGCTATTGCTTATTGGTATGGCATCTTGCCTCAGCCTATGAAGGAAAATTAACATAAATATTTGATAAAGACACAGCTATCATTTTTTAAAATGGAGTATAGCCTTAATAAAAATGTGACATTAAAAATTAAAATAAAATGGGAAAAATAGAAAATAATAGATACATAAAAAAGAAAGGAAAAGAAAAATTAATGAGAAGCAGGAAGATAGAAACAGAGCAAGACAGAGTGTCCTTCAAAGTTGGCATAGGGTAGTAAATAAAGGAGTGAGAGGGCAGCAGAGAGTGTTAGATAGGGTACAGAGTCTGAACGAAATGTCTTGCCATCCTTCTGGTTTCAGCCTGGACTCTAGGTGTTCCTCCAAGATTCCCATTTGCAGTCACAGCCCTGGGCAGCCTTTGTGAGGTCAGAGCCCACAGATCACACACTGGGTTGTGCATGGTGGTCTTACCCTTGGATAGACCCTCCCAATGACTGGTTTATGCACTTGGAACCTACGTCTAAAAATGCTACAGGTTAGCAGTCTCCAGGCTGAGCTGAGGAGCTTCAAGAGTTTACTGGTGTGTGGTGTGATGGCAGGCTCAGGGCCAAATATGCATGTTGTGTGTTCAGAACAAGGGTTGCCATGAAGTTGCCTGATAACAACACAGGTGAGCACTGCCAGAGGCACTGTGTAGACATCATGCATTTGCATTTGAATTAAAATGTCTTGAAAATTTGTCATTGTGCATTTAGAAGACTTTTAATACTGCCAGAATTTTCATGACCTCCACATTCAGATATGTGACTCCACACAAGTTGCAAGCCACAGTTAAGTAACTGGATCTGGTTTTAATCTAATCTAAAATAGTTACCTCTAATTGACACAAAATAACTGAAATCTCTAAAAATCTTGGTGGTAAAACTAACCATGACATTGCAAAAATATTGGAAAAATATCTCTCCCTTCCTACCTAGACTAGCTACATAATTAAATGGTCTTTGAAGATGACAAGTATACCGATACAAAAGTTTTCATTGCACATTATATTCATCATTCTTGTCTATCCTTCATTGCACATAATAGAGAAGATTCAGAGCCTGAGATCTTTAATCATACCTCACATTCCCCAAGGATAATACATATATCCATATCTACAGTGCTATTTACATTCCTATTTTTAAAAAGTTTTAAACATATTTTTAATGAAGAGTAATTTCAGCATATATGTTTTTAATTAGTTCAGAATTTAATAAGGTTTAAAGTATCTAAAAATTCTATAGAAGCAGACAGGACAGCAGTATTCAATATAAATAGCTACTCATACTTGAACTGATGTTATTCACTTGACTTCTTGCAGGGCCTCTGAATCCTTCATAATCAGTAGTGAGTATCTGTAGAAGGCAAGAAGGCAGTTTGGTTCAACACAACTAAGAAATTTGTGTTGGTTCAAACTTCAAGAGTCTGACTCCAAGTGGTTTATTTTAGGCATATTTAAACAAACCACAATTTGGTAAAAATCCTTTATTTTTATTTTTATTATTAAGAAATTTTCTATTCATTTTACATACCAACCACAGATCCCTTCTCCTCCCACTCCCCAGCCTTCCTCCTCAACCCCCCCCCCCATTTCCACCTCCTCTAAGGCAAGGTATCCCATGGGGAGTCAGCAGAGCCTGGTATATTCAGTTGAGGCAGGCCCAAGACTTTCCCCACTGCACCAAGGCTGCACAAGTGTCCCACTATAGGCACTAGGCTCCAAAAAGCTCACTTATGGACCAGAGATGGATCCCAATCCCCCTACCTGGGGATCCAAAACAGTTCAAGCTAAACAACTGTCTCACCTACCCAGAGGGCCTAGTCCAGTCCCATGGGGGCTCCATAGCTATTTGTCAACAGTTCATGAGTTTCTAGTAGTTTGACTGGTCCTCTCTGTATATTTTCCCATCATGATCTCAATGTCCCTTGCTCATAGAATCTCTCTTCTCTCTCATTGATTGAACTACTGGAGCTCTGCCTAAAGATTGGCTATGGATCTCTGCATCTGCTTCCATCAGTTACTGGAAGAAGGCTCTATGATAACAGTTAGGGTAAAATCTTTTCTGGTGAAAATTAACTCAATCCTGTGTGCACAATAGAACATACATAAATCTCTTTGAGGAACAAAGTAAACTGAATAAATATCACATATCAGATGTGTCTACATCCAAGCTCTTTGTAAGATACATGTGATGTGATACCTTCCATAAAGATAGGTTCTATAGATTGACTGAGAAAAACAAGCTTATGGTAATAGTCTGGGGAAAATGAGGTCAGGTCTCTGGCCACACAGATTGAGCATAGGTCACCAGGCTAGAATGCAAGTTCGCGCTCAGTCTTCTGGGAAGATGGCAGGTGTTGAATTCCTTCCCTTGAATGAACAACCCTGTGTGCTAACATTCTAAGTTTTCTGAGTGTATGTCTGTGGACACAAGGACCTTTGTGCTTTCTACAACTTCCAGGTACAGTTCTTCTAAATTCTTCCATGTCTTACTATATACCCAGCCCTGTCTGTCTTGATAGTTCCTCTGGTGTCTCTGATCTTTCAATGTTGATGTATTCCTGGGATCATTCTTTACAGCTGGTGTTTTTTCTGTCTATCCTCTCTCCATTGATGAGATCATCTAGCTATCATTATGTTTTTCTCCAAACTGGATTTCATGCTCAGACTCCAAATCAATAGTTCTTAAGTAAATATTCACATCCCCATTAAATGTTTAATAAACACTTACATTAATGTGTCTCAAAGTGGGCTTCTGACACAATCTCCTCATATCCAGTTTAACAATAGTTGCTCCTAAAGTATTCTTTTATATGCTTAAGTTTTCTGACAGGCATGTAAAGTTTGGAAACAATGATTAACCTCTATAATAATAGACTAGGTAATTTATAAAGAATAGAGATCCATTTAGTTCACAGTTCTGGAAGCTGGGAAGTCTAATGTCAAAAGGTCATATCTGCGAAAGGACTTTTTTTGGTGAGAACTTTACAGTCTCAAGGTGTCATAGGGCATCACTTTACAAGAGGTGTGAACTATGAGACAGAGACATTATGGCTTTTTGCCACCCAGGATAGATCATTAACTCATTAGTCCATGAATAGATTAATCCATTCATCAAGACAGAGTCCTCATGATCCAATTTCATCTTAAAGATCTCCCCTGTTAAAACCTCACAAGGAAGTTTTAACACCAGCTCTGGTGATGGGGGCTCTTAAATCACAGCACACACAAACACACGCACACTAACATACACAGACACATGTGAAATGCATACTTTCCTAGAAAAACGATCTCATTTTATACAGTATAAATGAAATCAGGCTACCATCAAAAGATAATTTGTAGGAAGAAAAACTTATATTCATAAAATTAAAATGTAACAACTTCCAAAATTTATTTATTTATTTATTCATTTATTTTTGAGTCATGATGTCAAGTAGCCCACATGGACTTCCAACATCATATTCTCTTGCCTCCTTGCACACCACAAATTGGCCATACCCACTTCACTTATTTAAAAAAAATTGTTATGTTTTTGGATTATTAGAGAGAGCAAAAGAAAGTAAATAGAGGAAAATATAAAACCAGAGATGAACTATGGTATGCTTGAATAAGAATCTTGAGAAGGATAAAGAAAGATTAACCATGACAGAAAAGAAAATATCAGTGAATCCCAGAGTTTAACTAAACTCCTCTGCATGATTTGGCTTGCAGCGTGGTTTTGACACAACCAATGAGTGGGAATTTTAGAATAGAAACCACTTTATTTCTGTGAAATATCAGGTCATAATGAACAGTCCCTGGGAAAGATCACTGTCCATGTCAAGTGGTCATCATCAGGCCACCCACACAGCGTCATGCAGAGCACACACTGACACCTGTCATCATGGTGATTGCATAAGCACTTTGCTGTCACACAAAGCCTCCCCCCTTGTCATCCTTGTGTGGTCTGTTACCTGGCTCAAGACCAACCATGGTGTTTCATTTCATTCATGATAGGCTCTTTGGGGCAGGTCCGTGGAAATGAAAACAAACAAAATCTCTTCTTCACAGAACTTACATCCCACTTGGAAATGGGAGTGAATTAAATGAAATATTATAAACAGCTAGCATATCTATAAATTGAATATATAATAATCTATTTCTGAAATAAAGATATTTTAGATTTGATAGCATTTATTATTAAGTTTCATAATTTAAATATGATTAGTATCAGGGGATCTAGTTGTTTACAAATGAATAATGAATAAAGCACAAAATATAAAGAAAGTAATAAAAATTTTCATCTAATATCACTCCAGGATGCACATGGATATGATATTTTCTGTAATATAACTGAATATTTTATACCAGAAACCTCGGTATTTTCTAAATATTCATGTGTTTTTCAGTGTTTAGATATTTACATGCCATTAAATATTAACATAAATTGAAAAATGTGTGCTGAAACCCCCATGTAGTTATTACATATAAATGTCTTTCTTTTAAAACAGTTATATAGTGTTTAAATTCTCTGGAGTAGATGGGTTTCATTTGATTAGCTAGTCTTCCCACCTCAGCTTCTATGTCTCTTGCATGCTTAATGGGTTTCCATTCCTGCAATATGTCTTCAGGTTCTGCAGCTCTCGTGTTTCAGGGGATGAGATGGGGAGGAGAAAGCTATTGCTAAGCGTTGCTTCTGCATCAAGGAATTCAAAAGCTAGTTGTTGTGGCATTTTATTGATTAAGAAAAATCTTGTAAAACTTCCATGTGACAGTCTCCTTTGGCAGAAATGAATGTGCTTCAAGTATTTGCAATTCTCTTAAGAAAAGGAGTATTCAGAACTAGCATCTAGATCAATGGTTCTCAACCTGTGGGTAGCAGCCCCCTTGGGGGTTCCATTGGCCCTTCCACAGGGGTCACATAGCAGATGTCTGCATATCATATATTTACATTACTATTCATAATAGTAGCAAAAGTACAGTATGATGTGGCAATGAAACAATTTTACAGTTGGGGGTCACCGCCACATGAGAACCTATGTTAAAGGGTTGCAGCCTTAGAAGGTTGAGAACCACTGCACTAAGTAAAAGGATTGTTAGGAGATTAGACACTACATTGGGAATTACAACACTTTGGCTTTGCTTCATCTACCTCATAATTGACTGGTCCTTGTGTAAGACACTGTTCTATTTCTCCATTTATTTAAAATGAGGTCTTTTAAACTGCCTCACAGCTAAATGATTATATTTAAGAGACAACTGGAAAATAAGTAATAAGATGATGTGATTAGCTGGGAAAAGATTGTTGAATTACTGTAAAAACCCAAGATCTTTATGTCTCAGAAATACAATAAGAGGTTGAAGAGATGGCACAGTGAGGGAAAAGCCAGCTGTGCCAATGTGAGTACATGAGTTCAGCTCTCTAGAACATGTCTATCTCTGGCTATGAATGTGTCTGCCCATTGTATTTCTCTTTTAAATATTATTTTCAGATTTATTTTTTGTTATTTTAAGTCATGAATGTGTGTGTGTGTGTGTGTGTGTGTGTGTGTGTGTGTGTGTGTGTATGTGTATGTCTGCCTGTGCATGCATGTGGCATACATATACATTAGCACAGGTATCCAGGGAGGACAGACGTGTTGGAATCCATGGAGCTGGAGCTACAAGCAGCTTTGAGCTGCCCAACGTGTTTGCTGGGGACTGAACCACATCCTGTTCTCTACATGAGCAGTATTTGCTCTTAACCATTGAGCCATCTGTCCAGAGGGACCCCCCATCCATTATGTTTCTCTTATGTGAATAAAACTTGGACATAAACTCACCAATCACTTTGAGTCTCCTTAACACATGTGCATTTGGGTTCGTTTATTTGAGCTCTGGTCTGCTTTGGTATCAAGCATCCTCTTTCCTCAACACAATATTTCATCTTATAACTCATCTCTAGTTTCAAATGAGATGTTATCCATGGGGGGGGAAATATACAAGGAAGAGATGGGAAATTTTCTTCTTCCCCCCCCAAAAAAAAATCAAATTTTCATAGTCATAAAAATGATGTAGCTTTCTGAGGCAGGAAAATTTGAAAGGTATATTTAAATAATTTTCTCATGAAGGTACAAATGTCATTCTTACCAAACCAGAAAGCTGCCAATGGGAAATTATGGTTATTTTGAAAGCAGAGGCTGGAGGCCTGTGCGTTAATAATAGATTTAATTAAATTATGAATTGAGACTTCCTTCCTGCCAAAGGTTTGCCTGAGCACTTTAAGACATGATGTGTTACATGCAATTCTTTGACAACCACAGAAGAGTTTGAACAAACACAAAATATATCTTTTAATGCGCTATCTTCTTTGTAACACCCTCTTTGTATACTTTGCTTTTGCTTCACTGTGTCTTCCTGTTGTTAGGTGATCTTTTCCCAACATCTTTATTCACAGACATACACCTATTCACAGTTACTACCAGCTGCTCCAAAAGACACAGGAGATGGGGCTAATAGGCTTCCTTTCCACTGTAATAAGAACGACCACCATCAGCGCCATCCCAGCACAGGGTCATCCCAGCACAGGGTCAGGTGAGAGGCTCAGGCGAGAAATTCCATCTCAGTACCTAAAGCTGTTTTGTTGTTGCTGTTGCTACTGGACCTCATGGGACTGTACAAAGCTTCTCAAGGGGGCACATTACTCCAGGAAAGTTGCATTGGGAACAGACCAGATTTCAGTTCCGTTCCTCATCCTCTGTTCCCTGGAGACACCTGCAGGCTTTCTTTCCTCCTCTTCTGTCCCTGATTAGCTTGTTGTTGGAGGAAAATGAATAGGTTTAGCATAGATTAAAATTTGTAGTTGAATGGTAAGATCGGAAGATGGTGTCTCTGACTGTATTTCACAAACTGTGAAATAATTGCAGATGAACTCAAGAAGAATTATAAAATTAAGACATTCCTGTTATCTCTAGTGTACAGATTTCAAAAGATAATTGTGTGTGTGTGTATGTGTGTGTGTGTGTGTGTGTGTGTGTGTGTGTGTGTTATGGATAGAGCATGTAGGCATAAATAAATATGTTTTCTGAAGTCCTTCAGTGCTATGGGATGTGCTGTATGTTGTGAATATGTGTTGCTATGATTGATTGATAAATAAAACACTGATTGGCCATCAGCCAGGCAGGAAGTATAGAATAGACAGGACAAACAGAGAAAAGAGGCTGGGAGGTGGAAACCAAGGAAGATGCCAGCCTGCCTGCCGTCCAGGGAGCAACATGTAAATGCAACAGGTAAAGCCATGGAACATGTGGTGACATACAGATTAACAGAAATGGGCTGAGTTAAGTGTAAGAGCTAGTCAGTGGCAGGCCTGAGCTAATGGCCGAGCAGTTTAAATAATATAAGCGTCTGTATGTTTATTTTATAAGTGGGACTGCTGGGGCTTGGCTGGACCCTGAGAGAAAACTCAAGCTACACCCTCAGCTTTATGGTGATTTAACCAATTACTTTTGCAGGACAATCAATATTAAGAATAAATTACTGCCATGTTTCTACTTGATCATAGCTACTTTGTCCAGCAACTCCTTATTCCTGAAAAAATATATCAAATTCAAATAATGATCTATTGTATATGTTAATTTTTGACTTTGCCCTATCTGTCAGCCCCCAAAGGAAAAATCCCAGATATTGTGTTATAATACCTGAAAAGATTTCAGAGTTCCCAGCAACATCCTTTCCTTGTTAGAGCTGCTGTGTCCTTTTGCGTTGCTCCGAACTTTTGTACTATAAGTGGTAAGAACGATGGTGCTCAACAAAGGTCTTCCAAACATTTAATTTGTTCTTCTAAGAATTATAATGATGTAATAGCCAAAGCATGGTGGTGGAGAAATAACATGAAGTATTTTATCATGATTAAGAGAGTTTTTACTCTTGTTACAAGTTAACTAAATCTTGTTACAAATTATTGCCACTGTTTTTGATTATTTAAATAGTGAAATAATAAAAGACTCTGTAACTATGCAGGTTCCGGCTCTCTATAAGGAAAATTACATATGTGTTCATTACATTTAATTTTATTGTTGGCAAGTGCCCTGTAATGGTTTGGCAAAAGGCTATCCCCACCCTACTCCTAAACTCTGACCCTCCATTTTTATACTTCATTAAAGAACATGGTTTGAGAATTGGGTTTTCTTTTAGCCATTCTCAAAGAACACTCACACCTGCTCTATCATATGCATTAAATAAAGAAAAATGCTACAGAGAGTGAGGGTGTCCAGAGCTCCTCATTCTCACTCTCACTCTCTTTATTTTTATTAATTATTTATTTTACATACTCACCACAGTTTCCTCCTTTAATTTATTTTACATACCACAATTTCCCCTCTCTCCTCTCCTCCTATTCCCTTTCCTCACCTCCCATCTATCCCCCATTACTCCTTTAAAAATGTTTTGCAGTTTTCATTGATATTGTAAGTGTAGTCTTTGAAAAATCTTCACACTGAGCCTTGTGGTTTAAGTAGTTTCTAGAATCTCAGTATAGACAATTGTTGTTGGACAACCTAGCCCATACCATGTAAGCCATGTAAATCTAATAAATTCCCTCATAAAATACAGTCATTGTATCCATTCTGTTCCTCTGGGAATCCTGACTAATACACATGCTCATGTCAAGTCTTTCTAAATAGCGTACCTCTTTTGGAGCAGGAAACAATGGTTATAGGTAAGAGTTTACTTTGATTTTCAAAGAAACACACACACACACACACACACACACACACACACACACACACACACAAGACCTAAGAAAGTTGTAATCACAATTTTTGGACAAATACTCAAATTATTCCAAGAACACTTCAACAAAACGTTCATAACACGTTTTGACACATTAGGAGTTCTTCCAGTAATTAGCAGCATGACCTATGATAACCAAGTAGTCTCTCTCCAGTTTCTCTTCCTACAAAGTAAAGAGTTTGAACAAAGTAATTTGAAAGTATTTTCAAACTCCAACAATGTATATTACCTTATGAAATGTAAGAAAAATTAAAATTGTTGGCTTGTTGCTCTTAAATGGGATGTTGAAAGGGCTTTTAATATTATTTTAATGCTATCTGTTTCCCCATTCAATTCTGTCACTGAATCATGTGCATATTTAGGTGTTCTCATGTTAGGTGCATATGTATTCAAAATTGTTACATAATATTGGGTAATTGTCATTCCTCTTGCCTCTATTGTGACTGTTTGAGTTCAAGCCTGCCTTTTGTGATATAAGAAGATGAATTTGTGATACTGGACTGAAACAAAGCTAGCTTCCCAAGACAGATACATGTCATAATAATGCCTACAGTTCTTCAGACTTAACAGGTGGTGTTTTGTGTGTGTGTGTGTGTGTGTGTGTGAGAGAGAGAGAGAGAGAGAGAGAGAGAGAGAGAGAGAGAGAGAGAGAGAGAGAGAGAGAGAGAGAGAGAGAGAGAGATCCAATTTCTAATTCTAATAGCTGAATGACTTTGTTGCCAAGTCTTGTCAATAAAGATAACCAGAACAACCTCTATGAGATTGTCAATCATTCAATTAAATTTTACCTTTTCATTTATGGTGAAACAGTGATAAGAAAGGCCAATGACTACTTGAGAATAGTATTTTAGTTAAAGGAAAGTAAAAACTTTCAAGTGAACTTTGCTCATTTCTATAAATGAACTGAGTTCTAGTCCATTTTATTTTCTACTTCCCATTACTTCATTTGATGTTTCTAATGAAGAATAGACTCCAACAGTAGCATGATCACTTATCAAGAAAGTATCAGCAGCTTGCCAGTGAGGAATTTGGCTTGGCCACTATAACATACAATATGGGTAGCATCTGAGAAGAATCAATGGAGTACAGCAGTTGTAGCCAGGTCCTTTATGCTTCGTTTTTATATTTGTTGATTCTTTTTGAGAATTTCAGATGTGAGTACCATATTTATATCATTTACAACCCTCTTTCTTCCTCTCCAACTCCTCTTGTGCATCATACTTCACACACACACACACACACACACACACACACACACATACACACACGCGAGTTATTCCTTCATTCACATATATTTTGAAGATAGTTGAACTCTTCTCTTTACATAACTTGAGAGTGGGGGGCAGGCATGGGAGCAGTTAGAGGGAGGGTAGGTAGGAGATCCTGGAGGGAGGAAAGGGAAGGAGGAAATAAAAAAAATTAAACTTTTGATCACAGTACAATTATACTATGTCTTTCATCATGTGGTAATTTTATATTCCCTGTCCTTTGAACCTATCAACAACTGAAGAAAGTACAGCTAAAAGTTATGTAATATAATTTTCAAGTCTTCATCATGTAGAAGTTGCATATTTCCATCTTGATTGCTTGGGGTACTTATACTTTGAATCTAGTCACCATGCAGAAGAGAAGGCAAAGCAGCAGCCATGAAAGGATATATTTATCATATATTTCATGGAAGGATTTAGTTGGTGACATCTGCAATGTAAGCCTTGGGGCTCAGGCAGACTGGGCCACTAAGGTCCAGCTAATATCATTATTGACAGACATTTGAGTGGAAAAAATATTTTTTATTATTATTAAGAGATTTTCTATTCATTTTACATACCAACCACAGATTCTCTTCTCTTCTCTCCTCCCACCCCCTAGCCTTTCCCCCAAACCCACCCCCCATTCCCTCCTTCTTCAAGGCAAGGTCTCCCATGGGGAGTCAGAAGAGCCTGGTACATTCAGTTGAGGCAGGTCCAAGCTCTTCTCTGTACCAAGGCTGCACAAAGTGTCCCACCATAGGCACCAGGCTCCAAAAAGCTGACTCCTACACCAGGGACAAGTCCTGGGGATCCCCTAAACAGTTCAAGCTAAACAAATGTTTCACCTATCCATAGGGCCTAGTCCAGTACCAGGGGGGATCCTCAGCTATTGGTCCATAGTTCATGCATTTCCACTGGTTTGGCTGGCCATCTCTGCATTTTCCTATCATGACTTCGAGGTCCTTTGCTTATGGAATCCCTCTTCTCTCTCATTGATTGGACTCCTGGAGCTTGGCCTGGTGCCTGGCAGTGGATCTCTGCATCTGCTTCCATCAGTCACTGGCCGAGGGCTCTATGATGACAGTTAGGGTATTCAGCCATCTGATCACTGGAGAAGGCCAGTTCAGGCACCCTCTTGACTATTGCCAGTAGACTAAAGTGGGGTCATCCTTGTGGATTCCTGGGAACTTCCCTAGCTCTCTGTTTCTCCCTATTCTGATGATGTCTTCATTTATCATGGTATCTCTCTCTGACTTTGCTCTCTCACTCTGTCCCCATTCTAGCTCAAACTTCTCGTTCCCCTATGTTCTCATGCCCCAATCTCTTGCCCTCCATTAGCCCCATCACCCCCAGTTTGCTTATGTAGATCTCATCTATTTCTCCTTCACTGGGCAATCCATACTTCCTTCCTAGTGTCCTCGCTGCTAGGTAGCAGGGAGTGGAAATATTCCTAGGTGATTCTGTCCCTTATAAACCCAGCCACTCTTAGATGCTTTTGAGTCTTAGTATATCAAGATCCAGAAATCACAAGGTAAAGACAAATCATTCTATCTGGGTTCTACTCAAAGTTTTAACATGGAAGATTCATAAGCGTGATTAGATTACTCTGTTTATATCAGTATATTTTATTGATTAGTTATTGTGGCAGTAGAGACTTATTTTCACACTAGGGATGAACTAAGTTTGAAACATTAATCTAGTACATTGATGATTTTGAAAGTAACTCAGTTAAGACTAGCATGGTGGTACACACCTTTAATTAGACTTTGGGAGGCAGAGGCAGGTAGATCTCTCTGAGTTCAAATCTCTGAACCTGGTCTACAAGAGAGAGTTTCAAGACAGCCAGGGATATAACAGAAATTCTCTCTGGGAAAACAATTAAAATTAGGCTTGTCTTTATTCCATAAGCCCTTGAGGTAAGTTTGGAGAGAAGGAGACCTGTGCCATAAAAAGGGAAAAGCTCACAGAACCTGATTTCTGCAGTAAGATGGTAAATTAAATATATATATATATATATATATATATATATATATATATATATATATATATATATATATACAGCCAATGAACTTAACCTACTTGAGACCTCTGAACTCTGAACAGTATCAACACACAGCTGGCCTTCAGCTGTTAATAAAATGAGAGAGGATACAGATAAGCTAAAGAAGTCACTTTGAAAAATATGGGCATGAGGAATACTCACTGACAATACATAGCCATTTATCCTTAATCTCACCAAATGGACAAATGGTGTTAAATTATAAGACCATCCAGGCTAAAGATCCCATCCAGAGTAGATTAGGAGGTTTTTTTTAGATATCTCTAAAAAGGTTAAGTTGTGGCCAGGGAGGTAGGATGGCTGGGTGTGTAAAGGTACTTGGTGCCAAACCTGATGAGCTTAATTCAATCCTTAGGACCCACAGAATGAAGAAGAGAACTGACTCCTGAAAGTTATCCTCTGATAACAGATACACATGGCTGTAGCTATGGCAAACATGTGCTTGGACACATACATACAAAACAAATAAACAGTTTGATATTTCTGTTTTTATGATTAAAGTATAATTATGTCATTCATCCCCCTTTTCATTTCTTCCCTCTAGCCATTTCCATGTTCCTGTACTCAGTCCTCTCAAATTCACGACCTCTATTTCTTTAATTGTTACCTATAGCAACACGTAAATAATTAAATATATAAACACAACCTGCTCTGTGTTGCTTGTATTGTCTGATTTCAGCGCTGATCACCTGGGTTTGGAAAACCATTTATGGGGCTCATTCCTCCTTAGAAACATGAATTATCCCTCCTCAGCATTCCATAGTCGCTTGCAGTTCTTTGTCTAGGGGTGGGGCCATGGAGGATTTCCACCTTAACATGTCTACAGGTGTTGGATTTGTTCAGGTCTCATGTCGGCAGCCATGCTGTTGAGGCATCAGGAGTGTTGCTCCCTTTAATTTATAGGAGACCCGATCTCATGTCAGACTTCCTGGTCCTCTGGCACTTACAGTCTTCCTGCTCTCCTCTGCTGAGATGCTCTTAGCCATAGGTGCAGGAGTTCTGTTGCAGAACTAGCCATTCTGCTGGGCTCCCCACCATCTGCACTTTGATCAGTGGTGGTTTTCTGTGATGGTTTCTGTCTGCTGCAATGGGGAGTTTCTTTGGTGAAGAGTGAGGGCTATAGTTATCTTAGGGAATAAGCATGCACATTTAGAATGTAGTTAGGAGTTATGCTATGCTAGTAAGATGGCAGTAGCAGGTTCTCACCAGCCAGATATCGTTGGCTAGCTTTCCAGTTACAGGCATAGATTCCTTCCCATTGAACAGGACTTAAGTTCAATAAAAACATACATTTAATAAAAAAAATATTAAGAATTGGTTGGTGGGTTGGGGATTTAGCTCAGTGGTAGAGCACTTGCCTTGCAAGCACAAGGCCCTGGGTTTGATCCTCAGCTCAAAAAAAAAAAAAAAAAAAAAAAAAAGAATTGGTTGGTGCTCCTACAAACTTTCGGGCATCCAAAAGAAGTTTAAGTAACAATGGATCATCGAGTGGTGCATTCAGATAGATCTATTCCTTAAATAATGAAACACAAAAAGCCCTTGTCTCATGTCACCAGGAAACCAAGTTAGAGATAAATTTACTTAGAAGAAAACTGTGGCTATTACTATTTTGAAACAGAATTAATTATCACTCTGCAGGTAAGAATTCATAGTAATTTTAAAGTAACCATGCCAACTTGGATTTAGAGCAACAAAGCTTTGAAATTCAGGGGCCATCACCTCCCACATCCTCACAGTAAAGTAAAATAAAAGCTGGTTGAGGAAATAATCACCCAGCTGGATCAGTCATGGGCTTCCTTGTAACAAAGAAAGTTTGGCTTGGTAGTTGGAAACAAGATCCCAGAGAAAAAACCATCAGTCTCTAAGAGCTAAGGCTGAGTTCTGGTAGATAAGTTGGTAACAGGTTCCCAGATGAATTCTACAGAAACTAGCTTTTTGTCTCACAATGTTCATCTTAAGGGCAGCATCTACAGTGGCTTTTCTATGTAAGCCACATTGAGTGTTTCAAGGCTGGCGTCAGGTAGATCTCATGCCTATTTCGTTCACAGGTCTATTTCATTAGCAGATAATAAGACCAGGAACTGAACACTCAGGTACTGAATCTGAGAAATCACAATGACCAGCATCTTCCATAATAAAGAAATGTACTCTATGCGTTTTGCTGCCACCATGCCCTCCCCCGCTCCCCAGGAGAGGTAGCTGCTTCTGCAGAGGCACAGGGTAGCAGAAAAACAATAAAAAAGAAATGTAGGCTGGTTTCAAGCTAATGTGGCAATCAGGTGAATCTTGGGGACATGTCAAGAGATAGTAAAGATGGGGATTCAAAATCCCAACACAATTCTTTACAGACTTGGAAAGAACAATACTTAACTATATATGTAAAACAACAACAACAACAACAACAACAACAACAAAAAAAAAAAAACAACCCTAGGATAGCTAAAAGAATCCTATATAATAAAGTAACCTCTTGAGGCATCATGATCCCTGCCCTCAAGCTCTACTATAGAGCTATAGTAATAAAAGCAGCTTGGTACTGGCATAAAAACCGACATGTGGACCAATGGAATCGAATTGAAGACCATGGCATTAATCCACACACCTATGAACATATGATTTTCGACAAAGAAGCCAAAATTGTACCATGAAAAAAGAAAGCATCTTCAACAAATGGTGCTGGCATAACTGGATGTCAACATGCAGAAGATTGCAAATAGATCAATATCTGTTGCCATGCACAAAACTCAAGTCCAAGTGGATCAAAGACCTCAACATAAATCCAGTTACTCTGAACTTGATAGAAGAGAAAGTATGGATTTCATGAAAGATAATCATGAAAATCGCAGGCAAATGGATGTGACTAGAAAATATCATCTTGAGTGAGGTAACCCAGACTCAGAAGGACAAATATAGTATGTACTCACTCATAAGTAGATACTAAATGTGAGGGAAAGGATGGCCAGACTGCAATCCACAACTCTAGAGAGGCTGGCTAACAGGGAAGGACCCTAGGAGGGACACATGGATGAACCTGTGAAGGAGAAGTGGATGAGATCTACATGAGTGGAATGGATGTGGGGGTGGCAGAGGGCAAGGAATGGGGGATGAGAACATAGGGAAATGGGAGGGTCAAGCTGGAACAGGGACAGAGTGGGAGGGCAGGGAGGAAGATACCATGATAGATGAGGACATCATAGGAATACAAAGAGGCAGGGTGCTGGGGAAGCTCTTAGGAATCCACAAGGTTGACCCCATCTTGGTCTGCTGGTGACCAGCCTAGCAAATAACCTAGCTGTCATCATAGAGCCTTTGTCCAGTGGCTGATGGAGGCAGATGCAGAGATCCATGGCCAGACACCAGGCTGAGCTCTGGGAATCCAACTGATGAGAGAGGAGAGATACTTCAGGTGAGGGACATCGAGATCATGGTAGGAGGACCTGCAGCGATGACCGGCCACACTAGTGGAAGCCCATGAACTGTGGACTGGTGGCTGTGGAGCCCCCATGGAACTGGACTAGCCCTCTGCATATGGAAGACCGTTGTTTGGCTTGAACTGTTTGGGGAGCACCCAGGCAGGGGGATCGGGATCTGTCCCTAGTCTATGGGCAGACTTCTGGAATCCGGTGCCTGTGGTGTGACACCTTGCACAGCCTTGGTGCAGTGGGAAGGGGCTTGGACCTGCCTAGGCTCAGTGTGCTGGGCTCTGCTGACTCCCCATGGGAGACCTCGATTTGGGAGACATGGGGATGCAGGATAGCTTGGGTAAAAAGGGCTGGGGGTGGAGGAGAGGGAGGGGGAGGATCTGTGGATAGTATGTGGAGTGAGTAGAAAAATTCTTACTAAAGAAAAATGAAAAAAAAAGGAGATAGTAAGGATAGTAAGTACATTTGAATGGACCACCTGTAACTCTGGCTCATGGGATCTGACATCCCTTTCTGCTCTCTCCAGACATTTTCATGCCTCAGGCATACACACACACACACACACACACACACACACACACACACACACACACACACTTGTGAATGTGTGTTCATAGAAAGGACTATAGTAACCTGTAGTTCCAAAAATCTGACAGATGGTGATTAAAACATGTAGACAATTTATACATAATGATTGTCTAAAAATATATCCAGGTTGTCTTCAGCAATGGAAACTCTTACATTGTTTTTTTCATGCTCCTGTGTTTCTCTTACATAATATTAAACTACAATAGCATGAAGTATTTTCAATAATTTGTTTTGGAGCCCTGAAGCCTTGTTAAACAGAACTAAATTGCAGTTACTCCCATTCTATTCACACTGTTACAGGTCTGAGGTTATTTCCTTGCTTATGAAATGGGGCCTGGCTGCACACAGCACTTGGATTGGAGTGTTTACAATCTGTATCACAGACCCAACTCAAGGGTTGTGATCAATCTTAGGTCAACACCTTGTGCAATGTATAAAAGTCATTTGTTTTTTAGTGATATAATTTTTTATAATAAGGGATGATATAGATATAATTTTTAAGAGTCTCTCATAAATTCTTTGGAAAAATAACCTTAATTTTTAGCTGAAGTCATTTAGGATTGTTAGCTAAAATGCTACATTTCACATTTTTGCAAATAAGGGAATCCCTGTGTTTTATTCTGGCTAATGGGATAAGCAATGTTTTGCTTAAGTTCATGGAGTTTTCTTAAATGGAGAGATGCTAATAGATTGTCTTCTCTCTGCTGCTGCTGCTGCTGCAGGGACATGGCTCCATTCCAACAAGCACTTCATAATGTAGATGAGAGTAAAGACCTCAGGAAGGTGGCAGACTGGATCTCTGACCACCCTTGTAGTATCAATAGTGATCGAACTTGTGTTCCTATGGACTTCTTTAGATGAAGGGAGCTCATATTTCAGTCTTGGTTATCATTTTCTGGAGTCTCTGTGTATAGTACTTTCCTAGGGTTCCCAGAGCAAGACAACACAGAAATGGTGAGTCAGACAACAGAAATACATTTCTGTTTGTGCTAGAGGCTGGACATCCAAGATCAAGGTTTCTCTTTCTAATCTGGCAAAAGATTGCCTGATTCTTCACTGGGCATTTTTGCTTTTGACTCATCTCTGCTGTTTCATTTTGTAAAGACACCAGACCTCTGTAAAGACTCTAGATGCAAGTCTCAATTGAGGAATGAAAAAGGTGTGATAAAGTTGTATGATCAATGCAATTATTGGATGGATTGACTGGTGTCCATCTTGTTTGTGAACTCTGCATTGGATTTATTTTTTTTAATATTTGTAATTAACTAGACAAAATTTAATTTTTTTGTCTTTTTCTTGCACTAAGGTAAGGTATTTACTAGAATCAGGGATGTATGACATGCATGTCTCTGTGCAGAAATGTAGAATGTCAAGAAATTCCATGGTGTTGTTTATATTTCCATATTCCAATTTCAGTTCCTACAACCTATGCATATCTTTCAATAGGTTTCTTTTTTGTTATTTATTATATTTGTGTTTTAATTTTACACATCAGCCATGGGTTCCGCTATCCTCCCCCGTCCCGTCCCTACCCCCACGTTCCTCCAAATCCCTCACCTCCATTGCCATCTCCTCCAGGGCCAAGACTCCCCTGGGGATTCATTTCAACCTGGTGGATTCAGTACAGGAAGGTCCAGTCCCCTCCTTCCAGGCTGAGCAAAGTGTCCCTGTGTAAGCCCAAGGTTCCAAACAGCCAGCTCATGCACTAAGGACAGGTCCGGGTCCCACTGCCTGGGTGCCTCCCAAACAGTTCAAGCTATTCAATTGTCTCACTTATCCAGAGGGCCTGATCCAGCTGGGGGCTCCACAGCCTTTGCTTCATAATTCATGTGCTTCCATTCGTTTGGCTATTTGTCCCTGTCCCAACAATTCACACTCTTACAGTCCTTCCTCATTCTCAACAATTGGAATCCTAGAGCTCCACCAGGGGCCTGGCTGAGGATCTCTGCATCCACATCCATCAGTTATGGGATGAGAGTTCTGCACTACTGTTAGGGTGTTTGGCCATCTGATCACCAGACGAGGTCAGATCAGGCTTTCTCTCGATCATTGCCAGCAGTCTACAGAGGATGTATCATTGTAGATTTCTGTGGAGCTCTCCAGCACTCTGCCTATTCCTGTTCTCATGTGGTCATCATTTATCATGGTCTGTTATTCCTCATTCTCCCTTTCTGTTCTTGATGCAGCTGGGATCTCCTGATCCTCTAAGCTTTCCTTCCCTCAAACCTTGCCCTTCATTGCTCCCACTGTCGTCCAGGTTGTTCATGTAGATCTCATCCATTTCTCTGTCATTGGATGATCCCTGTGTCTTTCCTAGGGTCCTGTTTTCTAGGTAGCCTCCCTGGAGTTGTGTAGCAGTCTAGTCATCTTTGTTTTATATCTAGTATCCTCCTATGAGTGAGTACATACCATGTTTGTGTTTCTGAGTCTGGGTTACCTCACTCAGGATGATTTTTTCTAGGTCCATCCATTTGCCTGCAAACCTCATGATGTCATTGTTTTTCTCTGTTGAGTAGTACTCCATTGTGTATATATACCATATTTTCTTTATCCATTCTTCAGTTGAAGGGCATCTAGGTTGTTTACAGGTTCTGGCTATTACAAACAATGCGGATATGAACATAGTTGAGCAAATGCCCTTGTGGTATGATTGAGCATTCATTGGGTATATGCCCAAGAGTGCTACAGCTGGGTCTTGGGGGAGATGGATTCCCAATTTTCTAAGGAAGCACCATATTGATTTCCAAAGTGGCTGTACAAGCTTGCATTCCCACCAGCAGTGGAGGAGAGTTCCCCTTGCTCCACTTCCTCTCCAGCATAAGCTGTCTTCTGGGTTTTTTATCTTAGCCACTCTGACAGGTGTAAGGTGGTATCTCAGAGTTGTTTTGATTTACATTTCCCAGATAATTAGGGATGTTGAGCAATTCCTTAAATGTCTTTTAGCCATTTGAACTTCCTCTGCTGAGAATTCTATGTTTAGTTCTGTAGCATATTTCTTAATTGGACTGTTGGGAATTATGATGTCTAATTTCTTGAGTTCTTTATATATTGTGGATATCAGCCCTCTCTCAGATGTGAGGTTGGTGGAGACCTTTTCCCATTCTGTAGGCTGTTGCTTTGTCTTGTTGACCATGTCCTTTGCTCTACAAAAGCTTCTCAGTTTCAACAGGTCCCATTGATTGATTGTTTCTCTCAGTGTCTGTGCTACTGGTGTTATATTTAGAAAGTGATCTCTGGTGCCAATGCATTCAAGAGTACTTCCTACTTTCTCTTCTGTCAGTTTCAGAGTAACTGGATTTATGTTGAGGTCTTTGAATCACTTGGACTTAAGTTTTGTGCACAGTGACAGATATGGATCTATTTGCAGCCTTCTACCCATTGACATCCAGTTATGCCAGCACCATTTGCTGAAAATGCTTTCTTTTTCCCATTGTAGATTTTTGGCTTCTTTGTCAAAAATTATATGTTCATAGGTGTGTGGGTTAATGTCAGGGTCTTCAATTTGATTCCATTGGTCCACATGTTGGTTTTTATGCCAGTTCCATGCTGTTTTTTATTACTGTAGCTATATAGTAGAGCTTGAAGTTGGGGATTGTGATGCCTCCAGAGGTTGTTTTATTGTACAGGATTCTTTTGGCTATCCTGGGTTTTTTGTTTTTCCATTTGAAGTTGAGTATTATTCTTTACAGGTCTGTGAAGAATTGTGTTGGTAATTTGATGGGGATTGCATTGAATCTGTAGATTGCTTTTGGTAAGATCACCATTTTTCTATGTTAATCCTGCCTATCCATGAGCATGGGAGATCTTTACAGTTTTCTGACATCTTCTTCAATTTCTTTTTTCAGGGACTTAAAGTTCTTGTCATATAGGCCCTTCACATGCTTAGTTAGAGTAACCCCAAAGTATTTTATATCATTTGTGGCTATTGTAAAGGGTGATGTATCTCTGATTTCCTTCTCAGCCTGTTTGTCTATTGTATATAAGAGGGCTACTGATTTTTTTTTTTTTTGAGTTGATCTTATATCCTGCTATGTTGATGAAGGTGTTTATAAGCTGTATCAGTTCCTTGGTTGAATTTTTGGGGTCACTCATGTATACTATCATGTCATCTGCAAATAGGGAAAGCTTGACTTCTTCCTTTCTAATTTGTATCCCCTTAATCTCCTCATGTTGTCTTACAGCTCTGGCTAGAACTTCAAGTACTATATTGAAAAAGTATGGGGAGAAGGGACAGCCTTGCCTTGTTCCTGATTTTAGTGGTATTGCTTTGAGTTTCTCTCCATTTAATTTGATGTTGGCTGTTGGCTTGCTGTAGATTGCCTTTATTATGTTTAGGTATGTGCCCTGTATTCCTGTTCGCTCCAGGACCTTTATCATAAAGGGATGTTGGATTTTGTCAAATGTCTTTACTGCATCTAGTGAGATGATCATGCATTTTTTTCCTTTGAGTTTGTTTATATGATGTATTACATTGACAGACTTTCGTATGTTGAACCACCCTTGCATCCCTGAGATGAAGCCTACTTGATCATGGTGGATAATTGTTTTGATGTGTTCTTGGAGTCTGTTGGCCAGTATTTTATTGAGTATTTTTGCGTCAGTGTTCATGAGGGAGATCGGTCTGTTGTTCTCTTTCTTTGTTGCACCTTTGTTTGGTTTAGGAATCAGGGTAATTGTAGCCTCATAAAAGGAGTTTGCTAATATACCTTCTGCTTCTATTGTGTGGAACAATTTAAAGAGTGTTGGTATTAAGTCTTCTTTGAAGATCTGGTAGAATTCTGCAGTGAAACCATCTGGTCCTGGGCTTTTTTTGGTTGGGAGACTTTTGATGACTGATTCTATTTCCTTAGGGGTTATTGGACTATTTAAATGGTTTATCTGGTCTTGATTTAACTTAGGTATGTGGTACCTATCCAGAATTTTATCCATTTCTTTTGGATTTTCCAGTTTTGTGGAGTAGAGGTTTTTGAAGTATGACCTGATGATTCTCTGGATTTCCTTATTGTCTGTTGTTATGTCCCCCTTTTTCATTTCTGATTTTCTTAATTTGGATGCTCTCTCTCTGTCTTTTGGTTAGTTTGGATAAGGGCTTGTCTATCTTGTTGATCTTCTCAAAGAACCAACTCTTTGTTTCATTAATCCATTGTATTGTTCTCTTTATGCCTATTTTATTGATTTCAGCTCTCAATTTGATAATTTCCTGGCATCTGTTCCTCCTGGGACAGTTTGTTTCTTCCTGTTCAAGAGCTTTCAGGTTTGCTGTCAAGACACTAGTGTGAGATTTCTCCAGCTTCTTTATGTGGGCATTTAGTGCTATGAATTTCCCTCTTAGCACTGCTTTCATTGTGTCCCATAAGTTTGGGTATGTGGTGTATTCATTTTCATTGATCTCTAGGAAGTCTTTAATTTCTTTCTTTATTTCTTCCTTAACCCATTGGTGATTCAGTTGAGCATTTTTCAGTTTCCATGAGATTGTAGGATTTCTGTAGTTTTTTCTGTTGTTGAAATCTAACTTTAAACCATGGTGGTCCTCTAGAACACAGGAGTTTATTCCAATTGTTTTGTATCTGTTGAGATTTGCTTTGTAGCCAAGTATGTGGTCGATTTTAGAGAAGGTTCCATGGGGTGCTGAGAAGAAGTTATATTCTTTTTTGTTTGGGTGGAATGTTCTGTAGATATCAATTATGTTCATTTGAGTCATAACATCAGTTAAGTCCTTTATTTCTCGGTTAAGTTTCAATTTGGCCTATCTGTCCAGAGGTGAAAGTGGGGTGTTGAAGTCTCCCACTATTAATTCGTGGTGTTTTATATGTGATTTAAGCTTTAGTAATGTTTCTTTTACATATGTGGGTGCCCTTGTATTTGGGGCATAAATGTTCAGAATTGAGACTTCATCTTGGTGGATCTTTCCTGTGATGTGTATGTAATGTTCTTGATCATCTCTTTTGATTTATTTAGTTTGAAGTCCATTTTGCTGGATATTAGGATGGCTACATCAGCTTGCTTCTTAAGACCATTTGATTGGAAAGTCTTTTCCCAGCCTTTTATTCTTAGGAGGTGTCTATCTTTGAATTTGATGTGTGTTTCTTGTATGCAGCAGAAAGATGGGTCCTATTTTCATATCCATTCTGTTAGTCTGTGTCTTTTTATAGGTGAATTAAGTCCATTGATTTTAAGGGATATTAATGACCAGTGACTGTTTGTTCCTGTTATTATTTTTATTTTTTGGTGGTAGTGTGTGTGTACTTCTCTTCTTTGGGGTTTACTGCTGTGGTGTTATCTATTGCCTGTGTTTTCGAGGGTGTATCTGCCTTCCTTAGGTTGGAATTTTCCTTCTAGTGCTTTCTGTAGGGCTGGGTTTGTGGATAAGTATTGTTTAAGTCTGGTTTTGTCTTGGAAGGTCTTGTTCACTCCATCTATGATGATTGAAAGTTTTGCTGGGTATATTAGTCTAGACTGGCATCCATGGTCTCTTAGTGTCTGCATTATATCTGTCCAGTTCCTTCTGGCTTTCAAAGTCTCCAAAGAAAAACGGGGTGTTATTCTGATGGGTTTGCCTTTATAAGTCACTTGGCCTTTTTCCTTTGCTGCCCTTAATATTCTTTCTTTATTCTGTACGTTTTGTTGTTTAATTATTATGTGGCGAGGGGACTTTTTTGGGGGGTGCAGTCTGTTTGGTGGTCTATAGGGTTCTTGTATCTTCATAGGCATTTCCTTCTTTAAGTTGGGAAAGTTTTCTTCTATGATCTTGTTAAATATATTTTCTGTGCCTTTGAGTTGGTATTTTTCTCCTTCCTCTATCCCTATTATTCGTAGGTTTTGTCTTTTCATGGTGTCCCAAATTTCTTGGATATTTTGGGTTGTGACTTTGTTGGTTTTAGTGTTTTCTTTGACTGATGAATCTATTTCTTCTAATGTATCTTCAACACCAAAGATCCTCTCTTCCATCTCTTGCATTCTGTTGGTTATACTTGCCTCTGAAGTTCCTGTTTGTTTACTCAGATTTTCTATTTCCAGCATTCCTTCTGCTAGTGTCTTCTTCATTTTTTCTATATCCCTCTTCAGGTCTTGGATTGTCTCCCTTCTCTGTTTTGTTGCCTTTTCATGATTTTCTTTCAGGGACTAATTGTTTTCTTCTGCTTTATTTGTCCTTTCTTCTAGTTTTTTATAGCATTTTTCCCATTTTTTTTTCTGTTCCTCCACTTTATTTTTTATTTCTTCTATATAAGGCTCTATCCTCTTCATGATGTTACTTATAAGGTTGTTTTCTTCTGCTTCTTCTATTCTGTGATGTTCAGGTCTAGCTGTTGGAGAAGTTCTAGGTTCTGGTGATGCTCTATTGCTCTATATTTTGTTGTATGTACTTCTGCTTTGACGTTTGCCCATCTCCTCATGGATTCGTTCTTGGTCTTATCAGTGTACTTGGTCCAGAGAGAGCTGACAGATTTAGGGAGCCTCTCTCTGGTTCAGATGGAAGCTTTGGGCCGGATGGGAGCTCTGGTCCAGACGAGAGTGATGCCCAGATAGGAGCTGGGGGCTAGACTCTGAATCTCAGGAAGTCCCTGGGGTCTCCTTATCTTGTCCAGATGGGAGTTCCAAGGCATGATGGAAGCTGGTTTCTAAGTCTCCAGAAGTTGCTGGGGTCTTGGGCAGATGGGTGTGGGGGCAGGGCGTGGAGGTTGTAGGGTTCATCAGAGGGTCTTGGAGAGGGGGAACCTTCCCGGTGGGGATGGGGGGGTCCTGCCCTATGGCCAGAACCTGGGGTCCAGTTGGGCCGGTCTTCCCCAGAGTGGCTGGTGCCCAGGGCTGGGACCCATGTGCGGGCCTCTCTGGGTGTGACCCCAGGCACTCACCTCTGGTCCAGGTGGGAGTTCCCTGCATTGGATTTATAATACCACTATTAGAAACAGATTTTGGTTATTAGGACAAATATACATATTATAATTGTAAAGATAATACATACTTCTAACTATTTAAAAATGCTACAGAGGTAAGAAACTGAAAAATAAAAGCAGAAATAAACAGAAATTGTAGATAAAATTTTCTGAAAATTGAATAAAAAGTAATTTAAGCTAGATACTATTAAGAGCTGGATAATCAAACAAATTTTTAAAATAAAAATTAGTTGAATTGAAGCACAAATATTTTTGAAAGAGTAAAGGTATTTAAGTGACTAAGGGCTAGGGCAAGAATAAGTCCCTGACTCTAGCTCTAGTATATTATAAACTATTGCTACTTATCACTCACTGTGGTGAAAATCCAGTGCTCAGTCTGTAAAAGCACCAGACCATTCCTTAGCTTATGCAATGGGACTGTGTGGTATGACTGGTTTTGTGGTAGTTTGACCCTGCTACAAGTATGAGCTTGTTTTCTGTTAGCTACATATGTCTTGTGGCCAGATACCTGACAGGAACAATGGAAGGTAAAAAAAAAAAAAAAATGCTTATTTGGGTCTCAGAGTTTCAGAAGTCCTGGTCCATCATTGCTGGAGATCCACTGCAGTGGGATCTTGCAGCCCAGGTTCTTCACACAGTAACATGGTCAAGGAAGCACAGGTGTGGACCAGAACTAGGGGAACAAGTGATCTACAGAGATCCACCCTTAGCAACCTACTTCTGCCAGCCAGGATCCAC
Organism: Onychomys torridus; assembly: GCF_903995425.1. Classification (NCBI taxonomy): domain Eukaryota; kingdom Metazoa; phylum Chordata; class Mammalia; order Rodentia; family Cricetidae; genus Onychomys; species Onychomys torridus. The sequence goes on from NC_050465.1 coordinate 50,355,381, forward strand.
CTCCTCAAGTCTCCAAGCCTTCCAAATAGCATACCATAAACTGGAGACTGACAATCAAAATCGAGCCGCAGAGAAATTTCATGTTCAGCTCTCAAAGTCTATAACCTCTTCTCCATGTCACTTCAGCAAGTGTCTCCTTCCCTAAACACAAGAGGGAAGTTGACACGCCCCAGCTTCCTTGCTTTGTCATTTTCAGAAAGACAAATAGCATCCCTTCACCGAACTGTTCAAAGAAAAAGCAGGTTTCACAACTCTTGAACTAGTTTAGATCACAACTTGTCTTTGAGACAATCAATGGGCCCCAAAGTAGGGAATTATGATGAGTTGATTTGGTTAATGTGGGTTCACTCCAGGCTTCAGAGTGTAGTAGTTCATTCCTAAAAAAAAAATTATATACCAGAAAAATCTAAACCACCAGAAAAAAGAACAATAAATATAATAAAACTATGTATATATATATATATAAAACCAAACATACATCAATATTTTTCTTATAAGGATGTCCTGCACTGTGTACTGTTCATGTGTTTTCTTTTAAAAGTTCCTGTATGCATGTAAATTTTATTATGATGTGTCTTTGCCTGTATATAAAGTACTCGATTATACAATTTTAAAAAAAATCGTGCCACTGTGTTTCCTGGCTCTCTCTTATCCCAGATAGTGCAGAATGTGAAGGACAGTGAAGACTTCGTTGTATGTTGCCCATGACAGAGACAGCAGCAAACTTCTTATTTGGAAAATTCAATAAAACAAGGAAAACAGTTTCAGAAGTTTTTACATCATTCTGACAATTTGTAGTGGACCCTGGACGCTGGAGGTAGACCGAGCAGAGTTCTCCAGAGAACACTGCTGGACTGCGCCATCCCTTTCCCAGACCCTGCAACCTAGCCCTTCATTTGTAAGTTACCCCACAAAATAAACCTCCCTTTTAACTACGTGGAGTGGCCTTAATAATTTCACCAATAATCGTTTCCAAATAAACACAGAACAAGTTCTCAACTCCAGTATTTTAAGTTTAAAGTAGTTATGAAAATGCACATTTTCAGCCACTGTACATTCTATTCCTTAAATGCTCCCAATCTCATTAGACTTTTGCGCAGCAGACAGCACTCAAGTCATTGACCTTCTTTGAAAAAAAAATGCGTTTGAGTCAAGCCAAACAAATTTTTCAAAATGTCTAATTTCCCCATGGGTGACTATTGTTAGTAAGACTAAGAAAATCTTGAGCCTCTCAGGAGAAGCAACTTCCCAGTCATACTTAGAGGCTCTTTCTTCATGATTCTGCTACAAAGAAGGTTCCAAAGTATTTGCTACTATGGAGTGAACAAGTCTTTCTTTGCCTCAGTTTCCATGGCCTATGGAGAAATAGATGGAACCTCCACAATCTATACGGACTGAAAACAAAACAAAACAAAACAACTGAACACATCCCTGCATAAGTGAGAATGTTCCATTGATGCAACTCATTCCATCGCAAAGGCAAAAATACATTTTAAATCTGGCTTTGTTGAACAAAGAGGCCTGAGTTCTCTTGCTATTTCTAGGGGTACAAATGAAATCCAATCAAAAGATTGCTAAAAAGAAGCCAGTGATATTTCATTTTAGACCAAATGGTCAGGGGACAGTGAGGATAATCAATAGTTGGTGTGGTTGAGCAAGTACTACAACTTGCATATCCAGGACATTTTCTCTGTGACAATTTCATTCTCACTGAGAATTACAGCTTTGGTTTAGTTCTGAAGCCACTTTCCAATGCAAACAGCATCTTTGTGGTGGTTTGGGTTTCCCTAGTCCCAAAAGTGGATAGAAAGTAATAAACAGCCAGGCTCTTCTTCCTAAATTGACATGGTACCTGCCTCAAATCAGAGAACCTTCTTACCCATGAGTAGTTTTATTTAGTTTTTCATGTTGCTCTGAATGTTTACATTTGGGATTAAAAGAAGTGGGATAGATTCTTGAAATAACGAGAATTCTTCCACATATTGGATTATGTTCCAATACATTTGTTTTCCTTGTGACAACATTCCTCTATTGCATCTGTAGTTCTGTCCCTCTGATGATTCTTTGGAGTATCAGAATTAACTGTGGTATGCTTGTGTTAGCTCGTTCTGCCATGTGAGATAGATTGCTAAAGTTTTAATCATTTTGTAAACTGGTTGCTAAAATATCGCCAGCCTAAAGCGGGTCATGACAGAAATATTGCTATCAAAGAAACTGTCAGCTGCTGTGGCACCCCAGCTAACAGTGTGACATGTCAGGAATGTGTTCAAGCATCTACTCTTATAACTGGCTTTCCTTCCCAGAACACCTTCCCTTGAGATATGAAAGGGAAATTAATGTAAAATAAATTCACTGTCAAAAGGAAGAATATACATTTTTGTATGTACAATTCACCAAATGAAAAATTATTTTCTATTTGTGAAACCTACATATGCTTGTTTGTAAAGGCCTAAATTTGTAAATCTTGAAACACTATTTAGTAATTATTTTATATTTAATATACCTGAAAAATGAAATACTAATTCAATGTTCTCATTTTTAAAAATGTAATCATCTTGCCTATAACTTAGTCTTTAATTTTAAGCAAATCAAGTATAAAAGATAAATTTAATAAGTTCATTCATAAATAATTTGGATTTATGAAAATTCAGACAGTTTTTTGTTAATAAAGAATCATCATCATTTTGAGAAATGTGTTTCACCTCACTTTAGAAGCTCAGAGATTAGTGGTGAATGAAGTATTGGGTCAAATACATTCATATATCAATGGAGAAATTTTGACTTCAGAAGAAGCAGTCCAGAGACATTTTGCCAACATTTGAAGGGTGCTAAAAATTCTCTCTAAACTTAACTTCTTCACTTTTGTTTATCCTCATACATTCTACATCCATGTTGCTCTGGAGTTTCTCACACTGTGGAGACACTGTAAGTATCATGGGGAGGTGTTATTTAATACAGGAATCAGTACTTAGATGAAGAAGCTCAGTGAAGGTTTAAAAGACCAAGGTTGCATGGGTGAAAAGGCAGCAATAGTAGGTTGGAACACTAACGAGTGGAGAAGTCATGCTTGGAGAGAAGTACAAAGACATGGGTAGAGAGTTGTGAATATTTCTGGGGTGTCTATGAAGTGACTATCTCAGGACACAATAACTTCACAATAATCATTTCTGCACAAATTTTACATTTGCTGTTGAAGTTTCTCTTGTCAACAAACACCAATCCAGAGACCAACGGGGAAGGGATTTGGAGAAACATGAAGAGATTAGAGTGTGGGTATAGAGTTGACTCACACAGTCCATCACAGCTTCCATAAGGACCAGGGTCACCAGCACTCTCCTGTTTTACATAAATTACTCAGGCTCTTGCCATTTCAATGATGTTTTACAATTTTTAAATCTATTTGTTTTGCATTACTAATATAAATTTATTGGTTTTTTTATACTAGTTATATTAAATGTTACAATTAAGTGAATGATGGTGGCTGTGTTTTGAATGTGTCCCCTGCAGAATTTACAATGAAGCTTCATCCCATTGTGTTGGCATAAGAGATGGAAGCTGTGGAAAACAAGTCACAAGTGTCCTGTAAAAGGGCTGCAAAGAACTATTCTAGGTCTTTTTATCTCCTCCATCCCTTCTGTCATATGAACAGATAGCCTTCCCTCCCTCCAGAGGATATAGCACTAAGGTGTCACCTTGGAAAATAGAGAGATTCCCTCATTAGACACCGAATCTCTTGATGGCTTGAACTTCTATTTCCTAATGTTCAGAAATGGGAGAAATGAATTCTATTATTTATCAGTTACCCAGTCTTAATTATTTTTCTATAGTAGCACAGATGGGTGAAAATTTTCTTTGAGAAATAGAAAAGCAGCAACAACAAAAGATCAAGGTCGGCAACTGGATTTGAGCTATCAGCTAAGCCTGTATCAACTGTGACCAGGACAGAGACACAACTTCACACCAAACTATCATTGGCATCGGCCTACTGAGGTATCTTCAGGGATTTTGTTCCTGGCAAAACCAGAATTTGTGGCTTCAAGGAAGAAAAGAATTTCAGAATGAGCCTACGTATGGTAGGAAAGGAAGGAGCTCAAGGAAAGAGTAAGTACACCCAAGAACATGTGGGTGGACTTCCTGAAGAGAGAGCTGCAACTTATTAAAAGACATCCTTTAAAACAGATTTTAAGTATGGAGATAAGAGAAAGAGACTCCAAGGAAAGATTAAGACATTTCCAGCTGTGGACACAGACTTCTCAATGTGGTGGTGGTGGGGTTTAAAGTTTATTAAAGGACATTTTTTAACCAAGACTTTAAGTACGGGGTTAAGAAACAGAGACATTCTGTGAAAGAATTAAGACATACTCTTCAAGTGTAGATGTTATCTTCTCAAGGGAGAACAGCAATTATTAATAAGTAGCCTAGCAATAACATGCACACTGTTTTGTTTTGTTTTGTTTTTGTTCTAGCTTTCAAGTTGTATCTAAAATGTTTCCTAAAAAATCCTTTCTTTCCTCTCTTTTTGATAAGAGAGGTCATAGGATGGCTCTGGGCTTCCTCAGGTAAAACCTTAAGTTCTCAAGGTAAAGCCAGGGCTCTGGGGTTGCATAGGGAATTAGGACACATCCTTTTGCCATAAAGGGAGTTTCTGGTGAGATTCCTAGAAAACTTCAGGGCCACAGCTTGGAAAGTATAAAGGCATTAAGTAAATGTTAATTGTGTTGGAATTCTTGATTCTTACATGGTAAGAGACTCAATCAGACTTCAGGATGGGGTGAAAGGCCTCCTTTTCTTTTCTTTTCTATTCTTGTCTGTCTTTCTTTTCCTTTTTCTTTTCTTTTCTTTTCTTTCTTTCTTTCTTTCTTTTTCTTTTATTTTCTTTTATGTTATTTTTTGGTTTTTCGAGACAGGGTTACTCTGTGTAGCTTTGTGCCTATCCTGGAACTCACAGAGTGGTCTAGGCTAGCCTCGAACTCACAAGTGCTGGGATTAAAGGCGTGCACCACCACTGCCCGGCTTCTCCGTCTTTCTATTCTGTCTGATGTGTGTTGATTGGAGTTGGCCTCCCCATGCAACTAACAGGTCTCAAAATCAATTTTCTGGAAAAATATAAGGCCACATTGAATCCAATGAGCATGTAATAAAAGATGTGACTAGTACACAGATTTAATAGCTGACATTCTCACTTCTCATATCCTGACTCATGCTAAAGAGCCACTAAATTAGTTCTTCCCAAGTGAGTATTAGTCTTTCTCCGTTCCTCTCCCATTCCATATGAAAATTACAATGACATTCAATTTTATAGTTACCCTTGTTGAAGCAAAATCTGTCTTTATTGAACCCTGTCCTCCCTCTTCCCATACCCCAGCCCTTCTCCCTAACCTACCCCCCATTCCCTCCTCCTTTAAGGCACAGTCCCCCATGGGGAGTCAGCAGAGCCTGGAATACTCAGCCAAGTCCCTCCTCCCTGTACCAAGGCCAAGCAAAGCCAGAGCCTGGAAACAACCTAGATGCCTCTCAACTGAAGAGTGGTTAAAGAAAATGTGGTACATATACACAATGGAGTACTGCTCAGCAGAGAAAGATAATGCCATCATGAAGTTTACAGGTAAATGGAGGGAACTAGAAAATATCATTCTGAGTGAGGTAACTCAGACTAAGAAAGACAAACATGGTATATACTTACTCATAAGTGGACACTAGATGCACAGCAAAGAATAACCAGACTGCAACCCACAGCTCCAGGGAGACTAGCTAGTAAGGAGGACCCTAGGAAAGACACAGGGATCGCCCAGTGATGGAGAAATGGTCGATTTCTACATGAGCAAACTGAGGATGGAGGCAGTAACTGAGGGCAAGGGACAGGGGAATGAGAGCTTAGGGGAGTGGGAGGTTCGAGCTGGATCAGGAAGAGTGGGAGAACAAGGAAAGAGATACCATGATAAATGAAGGCACCATAAGAATAGGGAGAAGCAGAGTGCTAGGGAGGTCCCCAGGAATCCACAAGGATGATTCCACCACAGACTACTGGCAATGGTTGAGAGGGTGCTGGAGCTGACCTACGTTCGAGATCAGATGGCTGAATACCCTGACTATCATGATAGAACCCTCATCTAGTGACTGATGGAAGCAGATGCAGAGATCCACAGCCAGGTCCCAGGCAGAGCTCCAGGAGTCCAATCACCAAGACTTCTTAAGCCATGGCTTAACCTTTGGAAAAGTCCCTGACCTTTCCAAGCAGTAGCTTTTGTACTAGTAGCAGGGTTCTATTACATTTTCCTGTGGCTTGCAGTACTACCCTGCACCATTTAAACTTGTTTGGTATTTGTAAGGACCTGGGAACATAGTAAATCAGAGAGTTGCATTTTGGTCCTTCTCAGATCAAATTCAGAGGACATACTCTTAAGTGTTAGGCTATGTTCTGCCCTCTCCACAGAAAGTACAGTGATAGTTATAAGCCTGCTGTCAGCTTAGAAAGGCTTCAGGTCAATGAGACAAAGCCAGGAATGTGTGACCATGGGACCCCAAATTCTACTCCATTCCTGTCTCTCTACAGAAGCAGATGAAAATAGCAGACTGGTGATCTTGTGGGTGACAGGTGACCCTCAGCATGTACAAGATTAAACTCAGACTGAGGATGCCTCTGAATGGAACAGCACAAAGAAAGTAAAACTAAAGAGCACTGAATTTCTTCCTGACTGCTAATCTTTCCTCTGTGGCATGCTGGGTTCATAAATTTATTTTAATATCACGTCTAACTCTTTACTTCTTAAGGGACTCTGTGGGGATAAATATCAGCACTTATTTGTAAGAGCAGCAAATTATTCCAGAGTGACAACAAACTTTGAAATGGAAATCCAATGATCCAATAAGTCTAGAGGCTCTGTGTGAACACATATCCCAAAGTGGAAACGTTGCATGCTATTTATCTCCCGTGTATGTGAAATCAAAGGCTTTGTGAGCTGTATGCTGCATGGCTTTGTGATGCCAAGGAAGTTTTTCATTTGATCCTCTGCTTCCTTCTGTACCAGTTCTGGGAACCAGCAATACTGTCGGTAATTGTTTTCAGTTTCGATGACTGAGATCCATTAGTGAGACTACTTACAGTTCTTTTCTTGGAAAGCCAGACGTGCAATAAATCTGTGCTAAGTGATCAACACAAAAATATTCCACAGCAGTTTAGAAATGCAGAGAATTATTTCAACAAGCAGGCTAGCTTCCTTAGAGACAAGCTGTAACATAAGACAGTACTTCCTGGAAGAAACATCAAAATAAATAGGGCAGCCAGACATGGTGGGACACCTGCAGCCTTAGTCTTTGGAAAGCTAAGCCAAGTGAGATCTCAGTTCCAAAGCTGCCTGGGCTGCTCAGTGAGTTCAAGGGTAGCTCGGCTACAAAGTGTGCCTGTGTCTCAGATTTAAAAAAAAGAAAAAAAGAGGAGATCTGCTGCCTGAATATTGACTAGTAGGTTAAATACAAACATTACTATTGATACAAACATTTATTATCGTCACAAATGAGATTCACATATGTGTGTGCTGCTTGTGTGCCTGGAAGGTTAGTCTTAGCCCTTCTATATAGAAACATACCTGAGGCTTCACACACCTTTCCCCTTGTACTGCAATCAGTTTGGCTTAATTTCAGCAAAAACTAACTAACTAACTAACTAACTAACTAACTAACTAACTACTAACTAACCAACCAAATGAAGAATAAACACCCCTGTAGACTCAGTGATGTTGAGTTTAAAATTCTAGAGTCAACACTATTCATATGCAAAGCTCACCTACTATCTTGTCAAAGATGAAGTAATTTTATTTTCACGTCCTAAGTGATGGATGATAACTTATGTCTGAGTGATAACATTTTACATTAGTCATATTTAATAGGCATTTTTAATGCTGATAATGCAAGTATTTTACGGAATCTTTAGCTGTGTGTAGCTATTTAATCTAACTCTCAACATGTTAGATTAATAGATTTGTGCTTAACTCTTGCAGGAGGCCAGTCTTTCTTAGATCTTAGGATCAGTTTCCGGTTGTTCATTTAAAATCATCAATTAGGTGGCTTATTTCTTGGTATGTGCATAATTTGCTTTCAATATCTAGATTTTTTTTAACTAATCTTTCATACCTTTTCTCTTGGCAGTTTCTGAATGTTGTGATTTAAAATTTGGTCAGACTCAGTGTTTTCATTTGATTTCAAGTGAAATAAAAACATTGTTATTAATGCTCCTTATTCCTTTGCTGGCACACAAAGACCAAATTTAATGCTGAATATTGATTTAAGTTACTCAGCAATGTTTAGTACTTCATTTTTCCCTTTTCTTCTTCTCATACCTTGTACCATATTTTTCTCAGAATCAATTCCAGAAACTGTCCATGCATTGCGCTTGATTCTGACACATCATCTACTCTCCAAATTTCAAAGGAAAGACGATTTATCTTACTGTTTAGCTTATAGTTTCTCTAATGATAATACTTTCTTACAATGATTCTTTAAGTACTTTATTGTTTATATTTACATACTAGTAGGATTAGTATGGGGCTTCCATGAATGCCTTAGTTATGACTGTATTTTAACAGGTAGTGGGGAAATAGTATTGCAAGATGTTGCTTTCTAAGTATCTGTTCCTCAATATGTAGTATGTGTTTGTATGTGTGTGTATGTGTGTGTATGTGTTTGTATGTGTGTGTATGTGTGTGTATGTGTGTGTATGTGTGTGTATGTGTGTGTATGTGTTTGTATGTGTGTGTATGTGCTGAGAAATGTTATCCTAGTAAACATGAGATACAAGCATGTTTCTCCCCTCTTGACATAGAAAGATTTCAACACTGCAAAGATATAATTCCAAACAATGACAGCAAACTACAATGCTGGGAATATTTGGAATACCAGATTTAAGTTTTTGCTTTCAAGGCTTTATAACTTAATAATCAACTATTGCACCAAAGTTATTGATAATTCACATATTTAACTGTGGTGTTCCAATAACATATTCAAAAGAAAATCACACTTTGATTTCAGTTCTTTAAAAAAATGTTAACAGCTCTTATCTTCAAAGCCATGTGATATTTCTAATGTCTGGCTGTTGTAGGTTACTTCATGTACATTTATAGCATAATCAATCAAGTGATAGAATATTAGTCAAAATTAGCCTAAATATGAACATTGTACCCTTAATAACTGACATTATAATGTATGAGAAGATATGCCCAAATTGCCCAAATATTGTTTATGAATATTTGTTTTTATTTAAAAGTAATTGATTATAAATGATTAATGGTCATAGTCAATCTTTTTCTAAAGAAAAGAGGGGGATATGATATAGAAATGATAAAAAGGGTATTTTATTGAATGTACTTGAATTCCAAAAACTTTACATTGATATGGATTTTGGTTTATTGACACAAATTTATGGTTAATTTTGTTATACTGTATATATATTTCTACTCTTGTTTGAAGTATTATGTTTATGCAATTCATTTAAAATTGTAATATATAATTAAGAAATACACAATAATCTATGATAAACTTATAGTCATGTTAGTTAAGTATTTTAGATATACAAAGATTTATTTCAGTTAGGTAGGTAATTTTCAAACACTTAAAGATCTACAGAATATGGCATTTAAAATGTTTTCAAAATTTAGACTTTTCTGGACAGTGAGACACATTTGCTCCTGGCAGCACCAATTACTTCAAAGAAGATGATGGGCATTGAAGAAGCTTGTTATGGAATTTGCTTACAATGTAGAAAAGGCTAGCCATTTGGGCAAGAAACTGCTCTTGCCAGGACTGCTTGACAATACGTTGTATAAACTGGACTCATAGGAAAGTGAACACTGAACTTTGCCAAAACAAGGTTAGATGGTCCCCCAGGTTCCTGCTTCACAGAAGAAACTGCCAGACATTCTGCAGGACATGGAGGAAAATGACTGATGAACTTTGCCAATAGGCGGAACAGTCCTTCAAATTTCCTGCTTCACTGAAAGCTATGCCAGAGACTCTAGACTTGTAGGCTGAAGAAAGATGCCCCAGTGTTTCAGAGGAACATTGGGTGACTGTCCATTTATCAAGCAGTCTCTGTTATTTCTTGCATTTCTGGGAAGCTACATGCACGCACTTCCTGTTTACTCAGACAATATTATTTTCCTTCTCAGGTCCTTGATGAGGTTGAAAACTATATTGGTAACAGTTATAATCCTCTCATATCTTAGCTATATCTTAGCATATTAGGTACTAGATTCAGATTCTTCAGGATAGGACAGTTTTTGGGGTAATCTCTGCAATTTGCCATTTACCTGTGTTCTAGACATTGTTTCTTACTTGAGGTTGTTCTTGTTGGCTGTACTTCCATTTTTGTTTATTTTTTTACCCTTTATTTCTCCTGGACAACACCTGATAATCTTTCTTATTGTATATAGTTTGCATTAGGTTTAGTCTTATTTAGACAAAAAGGGGAAGTATAGGGCTATCCTGCCCAAAAGAGGCAGAGCATCTTGCCTCCATACATGATTTCTTGAGCACATACATCACCTCTTGCCTGGGTATGTGACCTCATAAAAGGAAAGAGAGAGGGGTCACGCTCTTCTTCTTGGTGTGACTGGACACCAGAAGGCCAGGTGCATTCACTGCCGGGTAGAACAGAGGAAGACTTCAGCTGTTTACTCTGTTCTGTATTTGTGAATGTATTTCCCCAATTTATATCTTAATAAATTCCAATTACCCATTAAATAGACTCATGTGGATTGTTCTTAATAGTATTCAGGACCTCTCCATCCAAAGTCAGCATCTTCTGTCTAATCTGTTCTTATCCCATCCATGGTGCCTCAAATATTGTCTTATGTAAGGTCTTCAGTACATAGAGTAGCTTTATCTTTTATTTTCTACCCAAAGACCTCTTACCACATCTGTGATAAATAGCCTTATATATTCTCACTAGACTGTAAATTCATCGAGGATAAAATACCATACAAATGTGAGGAATAAAGTATTGGTTATTTGTTTGGTATTTAGGTTATATCTGGAAATGCAATGAGTGCAACTTAAGAATTTCACAAGACCTGGTCAAACATTTCTGTACTGTATTTGATGAATGGAAAAAAAATTGTTCAGGGTGGTGGTGGCACATGCCTTTAATCCCAGCACTCAGGAGTCAGAGGCAGGCCAATCTTTGTGAGTTTGAGGCCAACCTGGTCTACAGAGTGAGATCTAGGAAAGGTGAAAAGCTACACAGAGAAACCTGTCTCGAAAAAAAAAAAAAAAAAAAAAAAGAAAAGAAAAAAAAAGAAAAAAAGAAAAAAAAGAAAATTGTACATCATTATAATGTTACTTTGGAAGATTAAAGCACTTGGAATTCATTTTATTTGATTGATACTGACTTCTAGAAAATATAAACCTGGATTAGTATAGAAAATGATATTTGATACATATTTTTGTTTGTAAATAATTGAGTATTAAAGATTATTTCCATTTACTAAACTACGAAAGTGACCTAAGCATACTATTTTAAATATACAAAAGTAGTATTTTTAATTATTTCTCTAACATCAATAATCCTTGTCCAATTGCTTTTTTAAATTTGGACTTCCTTTGAAAGTTATTGAACATATATTTACATTCAATATTATCCCTCCTATGTTGCGCCACTCTCATTAGCTTAAAAAGCTAGTATTTGTATCTTGCGGTTGAGGTGAAGAAATGCTCTCTTCACTCTAAGGGCATGATGCATTATTTGTATTAACAGAGGCATTAAAGGAACAGGAACTTAATATCAGAGGATGGAAAACAAAACTACCCAGCAAATGAAAAACATAACCAAGCAAGTGTAGCTATTCTTTCATTAGACAAATCAAATCTCAAACCAAAACTAATTAGAAGAAGTAAGAAGAGGCAGTGTATATTAATAAAAGCAGAAACTCATCAAGGACATTTACCAGTGTTGCCTATTGAGAGCTGGACTGATCAACAGAGGCTTTATCTGAAGCCATGATTGTGGAGAAGGAACATAGTTCCATCTCAAGCAAGGTACATGGCTAGTAGAACCAGAGATAGCCTGGGACCAGGACCTTGGGATTGAACAAATACCTGATACATCCCTATGGCTCTGATGTATAGAGAAGGAACAGAGCTCCTTCTGGAAATCAAGGATGTGCTTGGCAGAGCTGGTAGTGGCCTGGGGCGGGGCCTTTGGGGGAACTGGGTTTTCAGACCCTGAGAATCCAACTCTTCCTAAAGGTACCAAATATTACTATGCTTACAACACCCCCAATATTTCCAATTAGGAGCTCAAGCATTCTGGATTATTTGTATTAGATTAGTGGATTTTTACCTACTATTAGGAACATATGCAGTTTTGTAGTCCTCTTAATTCCCAAGATTTCAGTAACATACTAGACCCTTTCCAGGTAGATCCCTGCATCACGCCTGGGTTCTTCTTATTACCTAGTCTCTCTGGGTCTATGGATTGTAGCATGGTTATTCTTTATAGTTAATATCCACTTATGAGTGAGTACATACCATGTTTGTCTTTTTGGATCTGGGTAACCTCACTCAGGATGATTTTTCTAGTTCCATTCATTTGCCTACAAATTTCCTGATGTCATTGTTTTGAACAGCTCAATAATACTCCATTGTGTAAACGTACCACATTTAAAAAAAAATCTATTCTTTGATTGAGGAGCATCTAGGTTGTTTCCAGGCTCTGGCCATTACAAATAGAGCTGATATGAACATAGTTGAGCATTTGGGTATATGCTCAAGAGTGGTATTGCTGGGTCTTAAGGTAGATTGATAAATAGAGGAGAGCTCCTGGTTGGACTGAGGGCAGATGGGCATAGGAACTTGAGGGGTAGGGTTGGACGTGGACAGAGGGGGAGAGTGCTGAGAGAGATGACTGGAAAAGGGGGCTCTATGGAATTGATTCGAAGCCTGATAAAAGGGAAACTCCCACATGTCTACAAGAATGGCTTGTCAGGCTTGTTCAGCAAATGTTTTACTATCCATTCCTTCTTCATGGTCCAGAGAGAATGCTTTATATCTATGTAATTTTTTTAAACGTAATGTTAAGCCATGATAAATTACTTGAGCATATCATCTTAATGTGGTGTTAACCATTAGTGTGATTTTTCTGAGCATAGTATTGAAACAAATTAAAGTTGTTTTTTTTTTTTTTCATGAGTGTTCCTGTAAAATCACTAGAAATTTTTGGACAGAAATAAATTTAGTTAGTAATCACTAGGAAAAATTGTTTTAATGTTGCATTGTTTCATTCTATAGTATGAACGCCATACTGTAGAATGAGGAAATAGCATTACTTTATTCTTGCCCTTTGACATATGCATACTGTTACCAAATGTACATCTATTAGTTAGCACATTATCTAGATTCCAGACTACCTTACTCACTCAGGATATTCTCACAGCCATCCTTTCAAATCAATGGAAGAAAGAAATATTTTCCATGCTTACTCTGAAAGATGTGAAATTGTTACAATTAGGAAAGTTTTCCAGAATGATTTAACATATTTAGAGAAATTTTAAAAGATGACTTCTAAATGTCATACATTTTTATGTGGTTAACTTTATCAATATTCTAATTAGTAGAAAGTCTTTGCTATATGGATTTGTTAACAACCATTAGGTCATTTAAGCAAGGCATGTCTATTTTCCTACCGCTACAATGAGTTCCTCTCATGTAAATATGTACCAGTGGAAAATAGTACTGACATTTTTCATAAACGATGTCAAATTGCAGTTGAATAATGAATTTTATGCAATAATATTGTTGCATAAAAGTTGTTGAGAGTTCTAAGCTCAAGATTTTGTTGATGAATATTTTTCAAAATCTACTGCATTCATTTAAGGATTTAATAAAGCATTTGGTTTAAATATATCTTAAATCTGTATTTTTTAAATATAAATAGCTAATCTCACAACCTTAAATTATGAATACTGATGCCATATATTCAAATCATGACTATAGAAATAAGCTTGTTTAGCATATTTCATACTATTATTCTTTACTAAGAACTTTCTGTTATTCAATTATGTTAACTTCATAGTAATTCTGTTTTTTTTGTGGTGTTGAGAATTGAACCCAATACTGTTTTTCTACTTGGAGATATTATCAATCTACAATAATCCTTTTGGTATTAATTAAAAGCAACTGAAAAGGTATATGCTATTAGTTTAGATATGTAAATATATGTATATACATTCATATGCACATGTATATATATATATATATATATATATAAATACATTTATATGTATGTATTTTTCTAAGCCCCAAATATTTGATTGTTCTTACTGCTTCAAAAATTTCAATATAAGTATGTCCAATTAGATTCATACACAATTTTTAATATGGATTTTATTTTTTAAAATTATAACATAATTACGTAATTTCCTCCCTCTTTTTCCTCTTTACAAACTATCTCACGTATTGTCACCTTCATCATTTTCAAAATTGTGGCCTCTTTCCCTATAATTTTTGTTATGTATATAAAAACACACACACATTCAACACACACATAAACTGAATACATACATATAGCCTGCTTAGTCTGTCTAAGGTTACTTATTTGTATGCTCTCAGGACTAACTGTTTGGTATCAGGTAGCCAATTGTGCTCTTCTCGGGGAAGACTGTTTCTATCATTCTCAGCATTCCTTAGTTTCCTGTAGTTCTCTGACTCTGGTTGAAGGCCCCTGTGTTTTCCCTACTTTATTATACATCCTTGGTTTGAAACAAAGTTTGATTATTTTATAAGAATCAGACACACCTTGTTATAAACACATTTTACTCAATGTTACTTATAATAGGAATGTTTAAAAAACACATGTGTATTAATTTTGCTTTTTTTTTTTTAAACATAATGTGAGCAAAGTTTTCTCATTAAGAATTTGAGCTGACAAGTAAAACAAGCCCAAGTCTTACATTTTTTTCTGTCACTTAGGTAAGTAACTAATTTCAGTGTTCCTTAATGTCCTCACCAATGAAATGGAGTCATTTTCAACATCTTACATTTGGTACAAGAATGCAATGTATTGCATATTTTCTATAGTAACTACTGCATAACAAATTCTTGGAGAAACAGCACAAAAGTCTATTCTTCTTAGGGAACCTACAACAGACCAAAGTAATAGGACCACTAATGTCTAACTTGGTGAAACGATGCATTTATTGGGGTTACAAGTAGGTAAGGAGTTCTTACAGGAATGTAGGCAATTCAAAAGTAGCTGCACAAAAATCTCAGCATGTGATAATGAAAGCTGGAACCCTAGAACTCTCTGCAGGGCTCTCAGACAGCTCCATAGAATAGAAATTATCTTCTTCTCTACTATCCCTACTACTTTCATAACTTTGGCTAGACCTTATAAATCTGGTAGATTTCAGGAACTTCCTGAGACCTGTGAGTTGTTTACTTATTAAGCATTAATGAACCTCCCTTTAGAACTGCTTGAATCTTAACAAGCTTCACCTCTGGATGGAATACTTTTATTTGGAGATAATTGATGTACAACCATGCCTTAGGAAAAGCATCATAAATGCTAGAATGGTCTTCTTCCTACTTTCAGGAAGTCATAGGACACTGACACTGACTTTGCTCTAGTGGATTCCTTTTCTTCCCAGAAAAGATACACTTTGTCTGATATACTAGTTAAATAGTAAGGAAACAATGAGGTGAATTGCAGAGAAGCAGCAGGACAAGATGGGAGAACTGAGTAGTGTGAGACACATGGATACTATCAGAGTTAAGAGCAGGAAGATGAAATATCAGGAAGGAAAATGACAGAGATGAAAAAGCAGTGGAGTTTGGAACAATTCATTTTGTTTAAGATGACCTTAGGAGAATTCAGAAGATGAAGTTTAAGGTCTTTAATAATGTTATATGTTAATGTATTGTGTTTCTTAAAATTTAGAATAGCATCAGTGTGTAACACAATAAATGTGTTTTTAGTATATTCATACTTCCATCAGTTATGATGTTTATCAGAAGGTCAAGTCATATTTCTTAATATCTAATTTATGCTTAATATGATTTTTTTTCAAGCTAGAGTTTGAAAACTTTCCCAGAGTATGCCCATTGGACATTTGATAACTTACCAAAAATGTATATCTCATAAAGGACTCAATTTGTAAATATAAACTATTTACAGGTGCTTGAAAGCATCAATTATTAGGTTCATAAAATTGATGAAAGTCAAAACTATGTATATGTAAATAACATTTTTTATTTTTCATTTTATTTATTTGTTTGTTTGTTTGTTTGTTTTTTGAGACAGGGTTTCTCTGTGTAGCTTTGTGCCTTTTCTGGAATTCGCTGTGGAGACCAGGCTGGCCTCGAACTCATAGAGATCTGCCTGGCTCTGCCTCCCAAGTGCTGGGATTAAAGGCATGCGCCACCACCGCCTGGCAACATTTTTTAATATGATCTAACATTTCTAGTGGACCTAAGATTGTCCTGTAAATGGCATAAGGTTTTGTAGTTTTTGACCTCATTTGGATGCAACCTCTGTTTGTGAAATTTAGCATTATGAAAGTACTTATCTGTGATTTGAACCTGTGTTGTCAATCATGCTCAATAGCTTTATACTCTGAGGGAATTTGTTCTAATTAAGTGGGGTGTATGTGTGTGTGTGTGTGTGTGTGTGTGTGTGTGATTTATGTGTGTATGTGTTTTTATATAATTATATATTAATCTAAATTATGTCATAAGTCATAACATAGTGACTCTAAATAATTAGAAACCCTACGGAACAGATGCCAAGTTAAATATAATGTTGATTTAAGTGATACATGTAGTGACTCATGTTAGCATGTTTTGTATAGTTCTATGGAACTGCAACAGTAAATTCTGTTATCTAGGAGGAGCAGTTGAGTCATGTTTATACAGCAATTAATTTTTTCTTTTACAGTAATCGCCTAGCACTCAAAACAACAACAAAAAGCATATTGGTGGGGCAGTGGTAGTGCATGCCTTTAATCTCAGCACTCCAGAGGCAGAGACAGGAGGATCTTGAGATCTGTTCTACAGAGTGAATTCCAGGAAAATCTGAGATGTTATACATAAAAACCCTGTCTCAAAATATCAAAAAAAGGGCATATTTAAACACATCCAATTTTTATTATAGTATTTTCAGAGAGGCTAGCTGCAAAGAATTTCCATATCTGCCATATGGAGCAATAGTTAAACAAAGTGGGGTAGGAGTGGGTAGATATCCATATGCCATACTCCTGAGTTACACTTAAAGGAAAATGTAAGTTTAGTGCATTAAGATTACTTGTTTGATTTCACAATAGAAAGGCTAGGTTAATTATGTTTTTCAAGCTTGAAATACATTATTATCCATAACCTTGAAAACTGATGGATGCCATGCTAAATAATAAATAAATAGATAGATAGATAGATAGATAGATAGATAGATAAAATTCTGAAAATAGGAATCAACTTGGAGAACATAAGTATTTGAAAGGAATTAAAGACAAGAAAAAATTAATCAAATGATAACAGAATTTAGGATAAAAGTATATTCCATAAGACTATCTTCACCCTTGAAGAAGAAATACAAAGCAAGGGACAGAATAGACTCTGGTAACTGTAAGTAAAGAAGTTTGCTGAAAGAAAATCAAGGGATTTAGCTCAGCCTGGTTTTTCAGTCCTGTCATTCTAGCTACTCAGGAGGCTGAGGCTGGAGAATCACAAGTCAACTTAGAGAGATCTTATTTCAAAAGTAGAAAGCACAGAGGGGCTGAGAATATAGCTGAGTGGTAAAGAGCCCATGTAGGATGCATGAGTCCCTGACTTCAGAGACAGACACAGAGATAGAGACAGAAAGACATACAGAGAGAGTCAGAGAGACAAAGACCAACAAAGAGACAGAGACAGAGAGAGATGAGAGAGAACTTACTATGAAGAACTGAATTGTGGGTTTATACATAAACAGGTAAAGCTTCAACACAACATATTACCCCTAGACCAGTAGTCAGCAAGTTTCCTGAATGTTCCTATAAAGATAAAAAACAGAGACATCTATTATTTGCAACAAGTTTTTGCTCTCTCGATTCGTAATATAGTTCTAGTCTATTTCATCTGTGGAATATACCTTAACACTGTGTGAATATATGTCTCTATGATTGGTTTAATAACTAAACTGACCTGCTAGTAGCTGAACAAGATAAGGTTAGGCAGGAGAACCAAACTGAGACTGCTGGGAGGAAGAAGTACGAAGTCAGGAGTATTGAGCAAATGCAGAGAGAAGCAAGATGGCCATGCCATACTGAGAAAACCATGAGGCAAAACATAGATAAGAAATAGAGGTTAATTTAAAATAGAAGAGTTAGGCGGTAACAAGCCTGAGCTATTGGTTGAGCAATTATAATTAATATTAAGCCTCAGTTGGTTATTTGGGAACTGGTGGGTGGGAAAGAAATGTCTGCCAACATACATCACTTTTATTACACTAAATTCATTGGTACTCCCTGGAAATCATAATTCTCTTTCATATAACAGCCATTTGGTCTCTTCAATCAAGAAAGGTCTGTCAAGAGTAGCCAGCTGTTAGGGGCAATGTGACTATTAGTGAGTATCATGGTATTGGGAAGTGATTATGATTACTGACATGAAAGCAGAAGGGAGCATATTTGTAGGAAAGAGGAATACCAATAAGAACAGGGACAGGAGACAGTAGTGAGGGGTGTGAATATGTGCAAAGTTCAACGATATTCATGTCAGAAAAATGCCATCATGAAACTCTTTTATTTTTTAGATTGAAATTTTATAAAACTTTGAAAAAATTCAAATAGGCAGCTAGAGAGATGGTTCAGTGGCAAAGACCATTTTCTCCTCTTCTGAAGGACCTAGGGTTGGTTTGCAGCATGGACAGGTGGCTAGAACCACCTGTAATTTCACTTATGGAGGAAATTATGTGCTTTGCTTTCTGAGGGCACTGTATGCACACATTGCACATAAATGCACAGAGGCATATGCACATACATAAAAAATGAATAAATCCTTTCAAAATTCAAATAGAAAAAAAATGGTTGAATATTTGTGAGACAGTAAATAAAAGCAGCCCTTGATGACTAAACATGCTGGATTGCACTGTATGCTTGTATGCATTACTTTCCTATACACTTTATTGACAATGCTCATCTGAGGGTAAATACCAGAAGCTGGAATCAAACAGCTGTGAGCTCCAGTCTGGTGGTGACAGTATGAAGTCAGAGTAGGCTAAAGGTGTGTATAGCACCTTATTTCTGTCTTGCTACTTACTCCAAAATGACTTTTGTGGAAAAGGCAATGCAGTTCTTCTGCAATTTGATTCAGGTGGCAGTTAAAATAAATCAAGATTTTTGATGGACTTAGCATCAGAATGCATTTCACAGTACTTAACCAGAGCAAATAAAATTGCTTAGTCAAGTTTTCAGGTAAAGGTTGTCATTCCACAGCCTGAAATGTTAGTGTATAGAAGACTTACCAGCAGCACAAGTCTTGAATGCCAACAGAATGTTCAATGTAGATACTATTTATAAATAAAATAAAACATCTCTTTTTGGAGTTTTAATTTTAAGTGTTTGAAAACTAATATAAGATGTTGTTCGAATCTAAAGTGGTCTTATAATAAAAACCTTGAGCCAGATATTGGGATGAAAGTTGAAAGATCAGAGAAGCAGAACAAGCCACAGCCAACCTCACCTTGTCAATGCCTTAGCCTATCCTGTTTCCACGAATTTTCAGACTGAAAGCCTCTGAGTCCTCCCCTAAAAGGGTCTCAGCTGAACTGCCTTAGTTTCTCTCTCTTCATGCCTTATATACCTTTCTCCACCTTGAGTCACTTTCTGGGATTAAAAGTGTGTGTGCTTCCCAGTACTGGGATTAAAAGTGTGTGCCACCTTTAATCCATTTCAGTGTGCTCTGGTTCTGTTCCCAGCATGGCCTTGAACTCACAGAGATCCAGATGGATCTCTGCCTCCCAAGTGATAGGATTAAGGGTGTTTGCCACCACTGAGTGCCTCTATGTCTAATCCAGTGACTGGCTCTGTCCTCTGATCCTCATTCAAGTTTTATTAGAGTACACAATATATCACCATAATAAAAAAAAATGACTGAATCCAATAGTGCCATTTTAAAAAAATGAAATCATTGTTCTATAGCTCATGAATAGATACATTTCCAAGTAAGTATATAAACTATAAAATTTCAGATGACAAAGGTGCTGGCTTTGGGGGATAAATGGAGTGATTTTTCCCTAAAAGCCTATGTTTCTTTTTATTATTATATCACAGTGATGACTGATTTACCACCTCAACACTGGAAAAATATTTGCAGTCACATAATAATTGAATGTTGGATTCTTCAATGATCATGATAAAGAAAATGACAGCAATCCTTCAGTGTGGTTATGATTATTTTAAAAAGTTTATACTGACCACGTCCACAGAAGGAGGCATTTAATGAAAGTCTTCTAAGTTAGTATCATTAGAATGATGGTACTTTGCGATATTTTGTTGAAATAACTAATTGGAGAGATATATTCTTTAGAGAATTTGGCTTTTGTTAGTTTTGAGATGTCTCTCAAATATTAAAAATAAACAAATAACATTCTCATGCTGAGTTACACCTCAGAAAATGTGTTGACTATGAACATATTGAAACTTCTGTTCTTACCATTTCACTAAAATTCATCTCGACAAGCTCGTCATTGACCTTTTTGTGAAGAGTTTCCTTTTTAGGTTTCTTTCTCAGCATCTGTTACCTTATCCTCCTCTTTAGAATACTGGTATACCTCAGATCTATAATACTAACATTTTTCTGCCTCATTGTACAAACTGTATAGGAACACCTTGCCTTTTATACACCAATGAATCACAATCCTTTGCCCCAGCTCAAACCAACAGAATTAATGTCTTACTAGACATCTTTTTCTGGAAACTCCATCAAAATTCAGTACTCAACAAATATATATTTGGAAACTTTACCTCTGCCATTACCCATAAACTGGTTACTTTCTTTTTCCAAGCATGTATGGTAAAGGACATTAAATTTTGCATACAAATTATAGTCTCTAGTAGGTTCTCAATCTGAACATACTTATAAGGGGAGGAATGGGCAAGAAAGGAAGATTTCATTTATGGTACTACACTTACAGCTTGTTTTTTTTTTGACACCCCCAAAGACTATATCTAGGTATTAGAATATTCTCTGACTTGTCTATTTCCTTCAACACCAGAAGAAATTAATATCTTGGTGTGTGTAGCAATTCCCTCCTATTTAAAACATTCCCTCCTGGAGGATGTGGGAGAGACTTATAAGACTCAGGAAGTGAACAACTCAAAAATTTCAGGAAGTTCCTGAAACTCATAAGGTACATAAAACCCTCATGTGAGAAAGGATTATGAGGCGTAAGAAATAAACAACTCAAAAACTTCAGGAAGTTCCTAAAACTCATAACATTCATAACCCAAAGTTATGGAATCAGTGAACAATTACAGTAGGAGGATATTTTCTGAAGAAAATTTTCTTGCAGTAGACCTGCTGAGCTACCTACAAGTCATTAAAGAGAGTTCCACAGAAAAATTTCTGTGTGTTGTCAGTCTGAGCTGGGATTTTCTATGATGGGTGCCACTGAGGCATCCATGGTAAGTAACTCATCACCCACATTCCTATAAGAAACACCAATAAGTTCATTGGTTTGCAAGTTGGACTTTGGTAAACTTTTTACTTCTGTCTATCATTGGTTCCATGTCTGAAGTGAATAAGTATTTGTGTTGCTCAGGAAAAGTCAGAGAATATTTGGTAACTAATACCTTTAACACAGAAAAACATACTAGTACAGTAATGAGAACAAAGTGTTTGGTTAGTAGATGATTAGCAGCCACAATGAAATATCCACTTCCATCCTTCCCAATCTTTTATTCTTGTAACAATGAGTCATGGTTTAGTTGAAGAAATTTTATAGGTGGTCTGTTCTCCAGAGTACAAATGTTGCCTTAAGAACATTTGGCCAGTTATAGAGCTGTGTGTGTGTGTGTGTGTGTGTGTGTGTGTGTGTGTGTGTGTGTGTGTTGGGGGCAGAGGGAATTTTGCAGTGCTGGAGACATGGCTTCGTGGTTATGAGTATATACTGATCTTGTAGATGATCTGAGTTCTCAGTACTAATGTCAGATGGCTCACAGCCACTTTTAACTGCAGTGCAGGAGGATCTGATTGATACCTGTGGACCCTTTGGATACCTGCATTCATGTACACATACCCATACATAGACAACAAAACACACACATGCACACATACACACATACAGACACATAATTAAACATAAAATAAATGTCTACATTATTAGCACAGAATTCACTGAGGGCAAGACCAGAGAAGAAGGAAGCTGGAGAATGCAGATAAGAAAGTAAGTGTACATATGGAAAAGTCTTCTGAAGCATATGTAGGATTTCCATTTTCATTTATCAGAGCACTAAAATATTACAAAGGGGAAATGGAGTTCTCTCAATTGTTTGCCTTTTTGGTTTTCCAAAGTCCAACTGACTTAAGATATATTACTCCTAGGCCAGAATACAAGTCTGGTGCCCAGTAATGATGCTACTTATAGAGTCTATGCAGAAATAGTGGTAATATGTAATAGATGGCAAGCAAATTTGAGTACTTTTATACTGTTGGATCTAATGTATTTTGATGTTAGAATAAATATGGCTGGTGATGTGATCGAATGGACCATGTGCTGTGGTTAAAATATAAGGTGGAACAGTTTGAGTATGAAGTAAAGTCAAGTTTAAGTTTTGCTTGAGATATCTACTAGATGCTCAATGATCTTACATGGAATGTGGGATTCTGTTGTTGACATTTACAGTAAACTTTAGAGTTGATCTGTGCCTTGGTTAGTTAATCAATGTGTTATCAATATAATGAATAAGGAAATTATTTGTTCATAAAATTATATTCATTCACTGAGATGTTCCATATTTAGAAGTCAGCAGAAAAAGTTATCAGATGTGTTAATTTTATTATCATCTTGACCAAATCCCTAACAGAAATAATTTAAGGGTTAGAATTTTCGGATTCTAGTCTATTGTCTTTGCCTCCATTGATTCCAGGCCCATGACAAAGCAGAACATCATAGTGGTGGGGACTTGCGGCAGAAACTATTCATGCCATGGCAGGTAGAAAGCATAATGAGGTATTGGACTCATTTTCCATTATGGGAGGAAAAACATTATGAAACAGCTCTCATCAAGGATGTTAGGAAAAGAGCAGAATGGTAATAAGAAGAGTTATTTCCTCCAACCAGGGCCCAACATCCACAGCTCTACTACATTCTAGTAATCTACTATCAACAGATTAAACCATTCATTATGACAAAGTCTTCAAAATCTAATCATCTCAAAGAAGCCTTTCACAGATCTCACAGACATGCCGAGAGGTATGCCTTACTAGTTTTCTCGATCCTATCAACTGGAAAAAATCAAGATTAACTAGTAAGCAAAGAAGCTTAAAATGGAAAAACAAAACAAAACAAAAAACAAAACAAAAAAACAAAAAACAAAATAGCAGAAACCAAACCAGAAAAATATGGTGTCATGGAAATCCAGAAAATACTTGTCATGGTTAAGCTTATTGAAAGGTGATACAACTTAGAGTCACCTGGGAAGGGAGACTTTGATTGGGGAATTACTTAGATTAGATTGTCTTCTTCATTCATGTGGTTATAGCATTTATTGCTAATTGAGGGTCTAGCCTACTGTAGGCAGCACTATCCCTAGGCTGTGAGGTTGGTCTGTATCAGAAAGCAATCAGAGAGCAAGACAGAGCAAATCAGTAAGCAGCATTCCTCTGCTGTTTCTGGTTTAGTTCATGCTTGAATTCCTTCCCTGACTTCCCTCAGTGATGAACTATGACCTGGAAGTTAACATGAAATAAACCCTCTTCCTTCTCTATCTTGCTTTTGGTCAGAGTGTTATTTCAGCAACAGAAAGGAAACGAGGCTGTATTCAAACAGAAAGAATAGTCAGTAGTGTTCATTGTTTTACTAGGCAAATTTTAAGATTGAGAAACAACCAAAAATTTGATTGGGACTGTCTTTGTGCATGCTGTCTTCAAAGTCTGTAAAATACCATGAAGGGACCAAGGCCAATTGTTTCCTCCCCTCCCCCTGGGGGGCCAGTTTGTTAAGATCTCTGCCCCATATCACCCTACCATCCTATGTTAACTCATGCCTGGCTTCAACCAGACCCTTAGGAAGTATGTTCCATCTGGTAGCCAATCTGGGTCCTACCTGGCCGCAAGCAGGTACTGTTCTTTCTATTTTCAGTCAGACAGATCTCTGACACAGAAGACAGACCCCTGACACAGCAGAGAGACCCCTGACACTGCAACCGCAGTTGCTGACCAGATATCATGGGCCAATCATAAAATGATTCCTGTATCAGTAAGGGTCTATACCCAATCACTTCAAAGTACAATTAAACACAACTAGAATTCCCCTAACCATGCTTAAAAGGGCATGACTTACCCTCCCCTGGGGTTGAAGCCATTTTGGGTGGGCCCCAACATGCTGGCTTTTCTGGAGAATGGAGCTACTTTCTGTGATTGCATATTGGGTGTCTTCTGGTCATTTGGAACAATCTAAGGACCCTACCACCATATAAATACTAATTCTAGTAATTATGTTTTCTAGTCAATGTCTGTTTATTCTAATCTTTGTATTATTATTTTTGATCTTAAGATACCATCCTTACTAATGTAACTTTGGTTTGACAAGAGGTATATATAAAGCTATAAGATAGTAAACCATTTTATACATGTATTTTTTTTCTACAAAGATTTAGTAGACTGACAGAAGAAGTCTGTGTAAGGGTAGTTAGAAGGGAGGAATTCTATTTTTATGCATGGTTCATGAGAAAGTAAACTGACAAAACTTTACAAAGAGTTGTCCAACAACAACAACAACAAACAAATAAAATGTAAACTTAAATTTTGCCTTTCAGTGGGATTATGGAGGAAGGTTTTCCAGAAAATGCTGATTTCTATATAATATTTGCTGCCCTCACTTTCCTTCTCTGCCACAACTGATATTACAATGCCACCAAGGAACAGTGATTCACTGCTTAATCCTCCTTGTAGGTCAATGTATTTTCTTATGTTTTTGATAATTCTGCATGTGGAGATTTCTGGGAAAACCACTGGAGTACAAGCTAGATTTCTTTCTCCCTTTTCCTTCTTCAGAATGCACAAGATGTTGTCATGATTGACAGAACTCTAGAAGTTATATATAAATGACTGTGTATATGTTTGTATAAGTAGTATTCCCAATGCTTTGAAAATGTATGTATTGTTCTTGGTCTCTCTCACTCGTTGGAGTAACCTAGGAAATCTGCCATAATGTTTTGAACATCTGATCAGTGCACATTCCCAGTCCCTAAACAAGGGAGTCCCTAAAATGTGCCCTGGAAATTCTCCTAAAGCCTAAATATGCTTCTTTCTGCTGCTAACAAGTTGAAAAATACACAAAATTACTGTATTTGTCAGGCATGGAAAAGAAATCTTAGAAAAATATTTCCTACCTCATGCTTTTCTTCTGACAATAAGTGACTTACCTATTGTAATTTATTAGCCAGGTGTCTCCGTAACAATATTTTGTTAAAACTTTCACATACAGTTTTGATTTGAGAAAATGGTCTGTAATTTAATAAATGTACTGCTGTTTCTAGGTGTTAAGTATCTGTGAAGATGTGGCCTCATACAAATGAATTTAAAGCTGTGGTCCTTTTATGTGATGTAATTTGTTTTAAATTACTGTTATTAGTAAATTGTTTGGAAAATTTCACCAGATGTCTTCTAGGCATTAGATTTAATTTGTGGAAAGTTTTTTTTTTATTATACTTTGTTAAATATGAACATATTTTCTATTTCTTTTTCATTAGTTTGATATCTGTTTTTTCAAAGATTTGATTTTATCATTTCCATTTGGAATAATATTTTGATCGCCAAAAGAAAGTTGCTTATAAGGAGATGTTTAGTGGCCATAAGTGAGATTTTTACATTATTTCCAGATTGTGATGATTTTCGTGGTTTTGCAAATGTAATACAGAAGGAATCTTTTTTCCTACTAAGGGGTTAGAAAGAAAACAAAAGTAAATCAATTTCTTTTTATGCTTTGTTTTAAATATTTTGCACCTTTTATTTAGTGTATATATGTATGTATGTATGTATGCATGCATGCATGTATGTATGTATACGAACATGTGCTTACCAAGGGACATATATAGATGTCAGAGTCCAACATGTGGAAGTCAGATTTTTTTTCCTTCAGAAATGTGGGTCTTGAGGATCGAGATCCTCAGGCTTAGTAGTAAGCACCTTATAATGAGCCATTTTCAGACATTCCTTTTTAAAATATAAACCTTAAACTCATTAGCATTTTAGTTAGTATAAAAGGTGTATTGACTAAAATAGCAGCTATATAAAAATCTACTACTACAACAAAGACTTTCTGGTTAAGTATATGAAAAGTTGATGCCATTTTGTCATCCATCTAAGCGAAATGACCAATTGAATTCACTAAATAAAATACAACCATGAACTGATTTCTTGAAATCAGTTATATTCTTATAAAATGCACCCTCTCAATCAAAAGAACACAAGCCTGAATAATCCGTTTACATTTCATGAGATGCTATTAAGCATCTCAAAATATAAAAACAATACAGATTTTGCACTGAGTAATATGTTTTCTTTTATTTCAATTACTCTGGCTTAACAATGGTACTTTTAAGGGAAAAACAAGTGGTCTGAATTGAATTTCTCACACAAAGGCAGAAACTACACAAGGCATATATGGATAAAAATGTATTGATTTAATTGTAGGCTGAAGCCAACATAAGAGCTATTTTCAACTCTGGAGATGATTGAGCAACCAATGTCTTTGAGATCATCTACTTACCAGCACTCTTTGGCCTCCTGCAGAAAAATTAATGACTCATTATGGCAAAGATACATATTTGGAATGGCTGATAGCTAAGTCAATGGTAGGTGGATGCTAAGGACATATTGTAGCCATGTCGTAGTGTGTTCTGGGGCTGCCCTCCCCTTGTTGAAATGTGATTCAGGGAAAGGAAGTGGAATAGTTCTGTAGATTCATATTCCTCAGTTCCCAACAGTTGAGGCTGCTATTTCAACAACGATTTGCAGAATCTGAGTATGTAAATAAGAGGGCCTTTAGATCCTTTATTAGGCTCCTAATAGCCTCATGGAGCCACCAAATTTCATCAGTAGCAGCGAAACTCTTTAAGCCAACTTTTGAAGAAAAGAGAATGATGACTTATGGAGATATATTCTGTATAATCGTGGAAGTTTGAAGAAGAAAAATAAAGATCTGAGAACCCTGAAAATCAGGTTCTGTTCTCAGAAATTTTTGTTTCTGTGTCTCACGCTTAGCTCTCTCTAGCTTCAAATCTAAGAAGAATCTACCATTTTTTTCTTTAATATATTGTCTCATACCCAAAAGGTGCAATATGTATCCAATAAATGAGCAACCCTGGATTCAGACTTACATCCTCCCAAATCCAATCTGTGAATGAGTTATTTTCTGCGTTAAAATTATCAATACTTTTAATTCTTTTGTTTACAAAATTGGTTGATTTATTGGCTATTTTTGTTAACCATGAAACATATCTGTAATCTCATCTTCTGTAGACTCCAAGGAGGCTATAGCAAAAACATTATTCTTATTTTCTTCTAGACTTACAGCCCAGGTTAAAGGAAGTCTGGGTAGCCTGTTAATAGGTCAACTGTGAATAAAGGTGTACTAGAGTAAGAACTAGAGAATGACATCTTTGTTTTCTTTCATGATGCTGCTCAGTAGACAAAAACTCTTTCAGGTACCAATAAATCACACTTTTGAGAACCAATTTAATTTCTAGTTTGTGTTTGGGCTCTGCTTCTTTCTTTTAAATACTTATTCCAAAATTCCAAGTAGAGTAAGTGTCAGTGTCTAGTACATTGGGGTCCCTGGGTAAGGGTCTCACAGAAATCAGGACACAGGGGATGCAGAGCAAAGGCAGCAAATGCAACTGCATGCTGTACTTCATTAGCATCAGACTTATATACAATGTGCACATAAAGAATCTCAACAACCATTTCCTCATCTGTTGTATCCCTAGCAACTTACTTAGACAATGCTTGGCATAACACAACACTCCCCTATGTTCTAGCTATTCAGAGTGTCTCAGGGCATGACGTCCTGGCCAGACGCTATCATTGTCCTCTATACTAACTTCCTCTTGTAAAGAAAGCTTAAGCAAGACAGGTTGAAAAATAACATGCCTTACAGAAGAAAGCCTCTTCCATGTTCCCAGGCACCTGTTACTTGTGACTTGAGAAAGGGGAAGAGAACATTTTCTCCTCCTAGCTCTAGCCTGCCAGAGCTGGCCTTCATCCCAGTCACAGTCATCCAATAGCCTTGAGAATCAGAAGGAACATTAACTGCTTACATAGGCATATTTCCACACTTTCCTTCTTTTTTCTTTTGATTTTTTAAAATCATTGCTTTCCATAGAGTAATTGCAAATTATTAATCATATCAGAAGCAGAGGTATTACCATCCAAGTATTGTTGAATTAAAGACCAATCATGTAAAGATTCATTATATTTTAAATTTGTAACACAAAAAGTGGTTGAATTCCAATCACATTTTAGCCAAATTTGTCTTTCCAAAGTCAACATCTTTTTGCCAAGCCAACTTACAGTTTGTTTTAAGATATCTATCTGAGCTTGTAATCTAGAATCAATCTGGACTTGAGATAGCCATAGATCATGAGAATCTTTGTGTCATTGTTCAACAAAATGCTTAGTTTGTAAAGAAGTGTGCAAAGCTATTCCAGACACAGTAGCAACTGTGGTGACAGCTATTAAACTAAGAATTACAGCTACAACAATGCCAACCATTCTTTTTGTTCTTTTAAGAAGTTTTTCAAAAAATTCTAAAACCAAGGTATCTACAGGATTATGCGACCAGGTTCTTTCCAAATTCACTGGTAACCAAACATGAGTACGTTGTTGCAAAATCATTAATGAAAAACCATCTTTAAACTTAACAGATGAATTCAAGCAAGAATACAACTGACATTGTATACATTAAATTCCTTGATCAAATGTAAAATTTCCAATCAAAAACACATAGGGCAAGGGCAAACAAGTAGTTATATTATATTCTTTAAACAATGTGAAATAATAGGAAGAAGCAGAATTAGCAGTTCCAGAAAATGTGCCATTCATTACATAAACTGGTTTCAAAGCAGCAGCAGCTTTCCATCAATGTGTCTGAACTTGAGCCCGAAATTGTAGAGAAGCTATACGTGGATCAGCAATTCCACCATCTCCCCATTCCATGAGTCAATGACCAGAGATGATCTCATTCCATTGCTCTTTCATTTGGGATCCTAATTGTAAAAGAGACATCACATTGAATATCATTCCGTTCAGAACAATTTTGTAAAAATTGACCCTATGGTCCCCACATAATCATGTCCTGATATAATTTTCCAAATTTTCCTCGGCATTCTTGCCAAACAAAAGGTTGATATTTCAAACCAATATAGGTAAAATCAGGACACTCAGGAAGTGGCAAAGGATCTTCAAAGGTGATGTTAGTCTAGGTCATATTAATAGACCATGTGGATAACCGTTGCAAACGCATAGGGATCCATTGCTCATGTTTCCTGGCAAAAGCCAATGTTGCCAATCCTGTTGAAGACAAGGAAATACCCCCATACATATGGGTTTTAGAGATCCAAAATAAGTAAAATTAAAATTACTGCCATCATCCTTATTCAGATATGTTAAATTATTCCAAGGAGGAGATAATACAGAAGGAGTAGTATATAAGGTTATATCCATACTACCCCACATTACAGGTTCCATTAAAGGTGGATTAGGAATATAAGCCCAATAATAGCTTACATTAGCCCTTTCAGCAGAAGAAGTAACAGTAAGTAAAGCACACATTGCCAAGAATAAATTCTCAGCAGTCAGAGTTTTGCCTGTTCTCTGTAATATCTTTTGACCTTCCCCACTAAGCTTCTTAATTTGCCCCCAGGTAGGCAAAGGAGTAAGAGCCAATTGTCGACGTCTCCGACGTCCTCCAAGTGATAGGTGTGCCATGGCAGCTACTGGAATGTCATCATTGTCTCGTTGATTAGTATTACGACGACGAGGTGGGTAGGGAACCGTCCGTAACGGAGCGCGTCTGGATCCATCGGGCAGGTAGCCAGTATTTGGTGACTCCATCCTCTGTGGAAACATAACCATATCCCTTCCCTCTATTAAGCAGCAAACTGGGCTGCCATTCTGCATTAGCAGCAATTTTTATCCATACTGGCAGTTGTAGCAAAGAACCATCGGAATCTTGTTGAAAATGTTTTTCAGCCCGAGTTAAAATATCTCCCTGTGGTAAATTTAGAAAATTAGGAATAAATAAGGCCTGAGATAAAATAGACCGTGCATTGTCCTGAGTAAAGTATAAAATATCCATACCAGGGTCATTCCTTTTCCTCCTTTTTAATTTTCTAATTTGTAATTTTAAGGTTCCATGGGTACGTTCAATTAATGCTTGTCCCTGGGGATTGTACTCTATTCCTCTAATATGTTTAATTTCATAATATTCACAAAACTTCTTAAATTTATGACTAACATACACTGGTCCATTATCAGTTTTAATGCTAGCAGGAACTCCCATAACAGAAAATGTTTGTAATAGGTTTTGAATCACATGATTTGCAGTTTCTCCTGATTGAGCAGTGGCCCAAATAAATTTTGAAAATGTATCTACTATAACATGTAGAAAAGAAAGTCTTCCAAACATAGCTACATGCGTAACATCCATTTGCCATAATTCATTAAGTTGAAGACCATGAGGGTTAATACTGGCAGGAATGATTCGACTATGTAAAGGTCTACAAATAGGACATTGTTTAATTATCTGCTTAGCTTGCCTATAAGGAATTTTATATTTTAAATCTAAGTGACCAGCATTAGTATGCAAATGAGCATGATCTTCTTCAGCATTTACAAAAGAAACCAACTGATCCACTGCATGATTACCATAAGTTAATGGTCCAGGAAGACGAGTATGAGAACGCATATGTGTAATATATATTTTTGAATTTCTTTGCTGCAATAATTGTTGTATTATATTAAACAAATGTTGTAATGAAGCTTTAGGAGAATAAGTTACAACATTCAAAATATTCTGAACCACTCCAACAGCATAAGCAGAATCAGCTATAATATTAATATCTTTTACAAAATCAATCAAAACTTGTATAATAGCAAAAAGTTCATTTTGTTGGACCGAACCAAAGCTAGTTTCTTGAACCCAATAATGATCCTCAGTCCAATAAACACTTTTTGTTTTAGATCCATCAGTAAAAACAGTAATAGCATTAGTAAGAGGGACATCACTAATAATTTGATTAATGACAAATTCCTATTTGTGAAAACAGTCCCATAACCTTCCTTGTGGAAAATACTAATAACTCCTACAAAATTAACTAAAGCTATCTGTAGCATTTCAGAAGTAGATAACAAAAAAGAAACTTGATCCTTAGCTAAAGGAAAAACTATCTCAGAAGTATCACATCCAGATAAGGTAAAACAACGTTGCCTTCCTTGCTCAATTATTAAAGCAAGTTGCTGTTCATATGGCATAATATTTTTGGAAAATCTATGTTTAGTATAAATCCATTCTAAGGGTTTTTCATCCTGTCCTAACATACCCCTGGAATATTGCCATGTTTGTAAAATATATAAAATAATTGGTTTAGATACATCTATCCTATTCAGAAAAGCTCCCTTTGTTTGTTCTTCTACAAATTGAAGTTCTTTCTCTGCTTCCGGAGTTAAAATTCGAGGACTATTGAGATCAGAATCTCCCTGTAAAATTCCAAATAAATTATGTAATTTATATGTAGGTATTCCTAAAGCAGGTCTTAGCCAATTAATATCACCTAATAATTTTTGAAAATCATTTAAAGTTTGTAATTTATCTCTTCTTAAGGACATTTTTTGAGGTCAAATAGTAGTTCTATTAACTACATATCCTGAAGAATTTACCATACTGTCTTTCTGTATCTTTTCAGGAGCTATAATTAATCCATAAGTCCTAAAATATTCAGGTAATTGTTGTAGAATTATCTTTAATTCCTTACTATCAGGGCCAGAAAAAAGAATATCATCCATATAATGAGAAATATATACATTAGGCCATTTTTGTCGAATAGGTTTTAAAGCAGAATCAACATAAAACTGACACATAGTGGGAGAATTCATAATACACTGTGGCAAGACTTTTCATTGAAATCTTTGATGAGGTCCTTGATGATTAATTTGAGGTAAAGAAAAAGCAAATCTTTTTCTATCTTCTTCATTAATAGGTATAGAGAAACAACAATCTTGTAAATCAATAACAATAACAGGCTGATCTTTAGGTAACATAACAGGAGAAGGGGTTCCAGGTTGGAGAGCTCCCATAGGATACATGGAAGCATTTACTCCTCTTAAGTCTGTTAGAAGATGCCATTTACCTGACTTTTTCTTAATTACAAATAATGGCAAATTCCATGGGGAAGTAGAAAATTCAATATGATTCTTCTGTAATTGTTCCTTTACCAATTAATGTGCTGCTTCCAATTTTTCTTTGGAAAGTGGCCATTGTTCTATCCATAAAGGATCATTATCCTTCCATAAAATCTTTAATGGTTGCATCTAAAATATATAATTTTAAAAATGAATATCAGCACCCCACTGTTCCAAAACATCTCTACCTATAATATTAATGGGAACGTCTAATATATAAGGCTTTAAAACTGCAACCTGACCATCTTCTGAAATTAAAGAAACATGATTTAAAGCATGACCTATAGTATTAACAGGAGTCTGGCTGACACCTTTAATTTGACATATAATCATTTGATATTGTAACTGAGAAGGCCAATCTTTAGTATTAATTATAGTAATATCAGATCCAGTATCAATTAATCCTGATATTATTTTTGAATTAATTCTGACTTTTATTGTTGGCTGAGTTTTAGTAATTTCTATAGTCCAAAAAACATGCCTAGGATCCGTGCTCCCAAAGCCTCCTTTTCTGTTTTCCTCTAAATTTCCTATAGATAAATAAGGTAAAAGCAAAGGCTGAGCAATACGATCACCAGCTTGAAAATTCATATCAACCATGGATGACCTCAAAATTTGAATTTCTCCTTCATAATCAGCATCAGTAATTCCTAAATGAACAGTAACACCTTTTGCATTTAAACTTGATCTACCTGTAAGTAATGCAAATGTCCCTGCTGGGCCATGTACGCCTGGAGGAATTCTCTTAGGAATGTCGCCACCTTTTAATGAAAAAGCACTCAAGCCTGGTATGTCCACGGCAGCACTGTGTTTTGTGGCTGGTTGGAGGGCAAAAATTGTTGGAAACCCCCGATTGTTTGTCCGGGGCCTCAGGTCAGGCCCTCAGGGTAGTTTCCCTGCAGTGGAAAAGAAGCTCCCACTGGAGGTATTTTAGTGTGACATTCTCAAGCCCAATGTTTACCCTTCTTATATTTTGGACAAATCCCAGGTCCATGAGATTGATTCCCTTTTTCCTGTTTATCCTTTTTACAATCTCGCTTAACATGACCCAGTTTGCCACACCCAAAACATTTAACATTGGTTCCTCCTTTTCCCTGTAGAGAATGCCATGTAGTAGCCATAGTTTCAGCAAATAATTGCATTTTTCTAGATTCAGAAGTAACATCTTTACAAGCCTTTAAGTAAGCATTAATATCTACAGAATCCTTGATAGGAAGCAAAACTTTCTTACAATCTTCATTAGCGTTCTCATAAGATAACAACCTTAAAAGCTGTTGACGAGCCTCTTCTCCTACCACAGTTCTTTCCAAAGTTAGTTTAAGACTAGATAAGAATTCAACATAAGGTTCATTAGGTTTCTGAATTATTTTAGTCCAAGAGCCATAATGCTCCCCCACAGGTCTAATTCTTTCCCATGCTTCAACTCCAATTTCTCGAAGCTGTTCATGAATTTCATCAGGGGTGTTAACCTGACCCATTATATCAGTATAAGCTCCAGTACCTGACAACATTGCATAAGTGACAGCTTGAATACAAGGATTATTAATTTGGGCATTTTGTTAAGCCTTTTCAGCACATAAATCCAAAAACCACATTTGCCATTGCAAATATTCAGGCTCTCTTAATAAAGCTTGACACAAAACTCTCCAATCTTCAAGGGCAAAATTATTATGATGTCGAGCAAGACCATTTAAGATCTCTTTCAGATAATGTGATTGAGGCCCATATAGAGTCACTGCCTTTTTCAGCCTACCAATGTCATCTACATTTATACCTTCATATCTTGGTGGCTGTGCCGCCCCCTGAACAAGAGGAGGCCTAATAACAGGAAAAGCAAAAGTGGAATGCAATTCCTCCTCTGCTTCATCATCGCTACTTTCCTACGACCCCGGAATTTCCACAATTGAAGCAGAAAACAAGGCATCTGCCAAAGGTGGCGTAGAAGGAGTTAACTGCTTTGTAGAGTGTTCAGTAAGCTGACTTTCTAACTTAGATAACTTTCCCATAATCAAATTAAGTTGCTCTCCGAGATCCAGCTGCCTGTCGCTGCCAGCCATTTTTACTTTCATTTTTTGCCCATCTTTGACAACTACGTCATTACTCTCCTTCATATTTTTAGACAAAGTTAATTCCTCAATATCCTCAACAACAGCCTCTTTTATGTCTGCATCAAGCTGCAAGTCCTTAATTGATGGAGCAACCTCTTTCCGCAAGTTACTGATAATTCTTTCCTCTTCCATAGCTTTAAACATAGTAAATAGAATAGACCAAATAGACCAGAAATGAACGGGAATTCTTTCTCATTGATGCCTGGCTTTTTCTACGCTATGTCTTACTCTTCTCCAATTATGAATATCCATGGACCCTTCATCAGGAAACCAAGGATTCCACTCTCTTACAACTTTCATGCACATTTCTATATCATTAGTAGATATACTTACCCCATATACAGCAAGGGAATGCTTCAAGATCTGTAAATAAGGAGTAGATTTACCTTGTCCCATTACCCTGTAATATATACTTACCTTACTCACCCTTCTTGACAAATCTTCAGGGTCCCTGTTTCGGCGCCAAGTGTCAACATCTAGTGTGTTGGGGTCCCTGGGTAAAGGTCTCGCAGATATCAGGACACAGGGGATGCAGAGCAAAGGCAGCAAATGAAACTGCATGCTGTACTTTATTAGCATCAGACTTATATACAATGTGCACATAAAGAATCTCAACAACCATTTCCTCATCTGTTGTATCCCTAGCAACTTACTTAGACAGTGCTTGGCATAACACAACACTCCCCTATGTTCTAGCTATTCAGAGTGTCTCAGGGCATGACGTCCTGGCCAGACGCTATCATTGTCCTCTATACTAACTTCCTCTTGTAAAGAAAGCTTAAGCAAGACAGGTTGAAAAATAACATGCCTTACAGCAGAAAGCCTCTTCCATGTTCCCAGGCACCTGTTACTTGTGACTTGAGATAAGGGGAAGAGAACATTTTTCTCCTCCTAGCTCTAGCCTGCCAGAGCTGGCCTTCATCCCAGTCACAGTCATCCAATAGCCTTGAGAATCATAAGGAACATTAACTGCTTACATAGGCATATCTCCACAAGTAAGTGCTTCATGCTAAGTTCAGGCCTTATGAAATATGCTGGGCAGCTACTTAGGGATATGTTTTTCACTTGCCTCAATCACTCTGAGCCCGTTGGCATCTACTTACAAGATAAAAAGTCAGGAGGCACTGTCCTTATAATTTTACCCATATTAGTATTTCCTGTTTTAGTCACTGCCACCAAATTATTGACATGTAACTCTTTTTCCAAATTAAAAAGAAGTTGTTGCCACTTC
Organism: Onychomys torridus; assembly: GCF_903995425.1. Taxonomy (NCBI): domain Eukaryota; kingdom Metazoa; phylum Chordata; class Mammalia; order Rodentia; family Cricetidae; genus Onychomys; species Onychomys torridus. The sequence continues at coordinate 50,391,363 of NC_050465.1, forward strand.
CTTTTTCTGATTCATACAGCTAATAAATTGCTCCTGTGTATTATGAGCTTTGAGACAGAAGGAAGAGAGCCTGACTAAAAAGAAAAGCCAAACAAACATGCTAACCTCTTGAAAATTCATGTTACTAAGAACAAGTAATCTCAAACTGTGAATAAGACTAAGTTATGTTCAATTTTATTTTCTATATTTATATTCATGTTTGGCTAAGAAAATATTGTATGGAACCATAAGATTTGACTATCTGATGCTCCAATGGTTGCTTCCTCAGTCCTGCAAATAACACATGAGGCATAAATGGTTTTGATGAAAGTTACACTAGTCTCATTATGTGGGACAATAAAGTATTTCACAGGCTTATGTGTTTACTTCTTCTGTATGTGTTTATCTTTCTAATCTTAATACACTATTGTACTTTGCTTTGGAGGGCTTATATGCATAAACACTGTAAATGATTTTTGGAAGCCTACCTAGCCTCAGTACCACTTTATCTCCCTGTATTCTATTATACTAAGGATGCACTGTGGAGTATCTGAAGGGCTACACTGCACAGACAGCAGAGAATTTTGTTCTGGCTGATGTATAAAGCTTCTTAGACACATGCTAAGGCTGAGTGTACAACACTATGCAGGCACTAGTGAGTCATTTTCCAGAAAAGTGTGTCCTAATATCAGAGTCCACAGAAGCTACTCACATCATCTTGTAACATCTCTATTAGAGAGAGGAGGACTGGCCAGACATAGGAAGGGAAATCTTGAGGCAGTGAAGAGATTGTGAATTCTAAATCCAAATTCATCCACATAGCAAAGTGTGTCCAAGTATGCCAGGCTGGTAAAATGTCATTAACCACTGTCTTAATTTCTCATTCTATATCACTTTGATTTGTTCTGTATAAACAAAGTACAATGATAAAAATTATTTTAGTACCTTAGAAAACTTTCATTGTTATAATAAGTTAGCTGTACTTTTTTACTTAAAATGAAAAGGTGGGGGCATCAGAATGAGGCATAGATAGATACAGGTGGTAATCTCAGATCCAGATCCTAGTGGTGCATAAGTAACTGAGCCCCAGTCATTAACAATTAGGCCTGAGGAACAGGAAAATGGGTAGCCTGATGTTGGGCATTTGTCTTTTTACTGATGTGAATACTCCCATAACTCTTCCTCCAAGGTGCCCACAGATTGTTGCTGAATTCAATGTCACATATCCAAGGCAGCTGAATGTTCACGTGCTTTGTGGCAGGCAGGGTAAAGACAACCGAGCAGGATATCCATGCAAGATGTAAAAAGATGAAGCTCTTTTTAATTGACATATTGAAAAAATAAAGACAAAAACACAGTTTACTGGGCTTTTTGATGGAGTGGATTTTATACATAAATCTTAAGTAAGAATTTGGAGGCCAGGTGATGGTGGTACACGCCTTTCATCCCAGCACTCAGGAGGCAGAGCCAGGCGGATCTCTGTGAGTTCGAGGCCAGCCTGGTCTCCAAAGCGAGTTCCAGGAAAGGCTCAAAGCTACACAGAGAAACCCTGTCTCAGAAAAACAAACAAACAAACAAACAAACAAACAAAAGAATTTGGTTGTAAAGTGTGATAATGGACTCTCTAGAACTGCTGAAGAATCACAACACAAAGTTCTGACTATACCAAACAGCAGCATAATGCAAATGGTTCAGACCATGAGTTTCTGTGCTGTATTGCCAGGGGAAATATATAACTCCTTAATGTTTGTCTCCTGACCTGTAAACATTGAGGTCAGAGGATGAATCATGACTGTCTAATCAATCTGAGTTCTTTTTGTGTGGTTTCTGAACACATACTTAATATGTTCAGAAACAGTTTAATTGTCAATATATTAAGAAACTAGATAATACAAAATATAATTTAAATAATGAGGTTTAATAATTGGATGCTAGTTACTGACTTATACTATAATATCTTATGAATTGCATACATATTGGTTTGATAGTTAACAGTTTTCAAAGTGGTAACCTACATAGTTCCAGGCTTATTGATAAGTAATATTTTGAAGTATTCACTTGGGCATAGCATGAAGTAAAGTATTGCATAGGTGTTGTGGTTTCCTTTTTAAAATTTATTTACTTTTTCTATTTTATTTAATTAACTTTTTTTCCATTTATCTTACATACCAACCACAGTCCCCCCTCCCTCCTCCATCTTCATTTAGAAAGGGGGAAGGCCCCCCATGGGCTTGAACAAAGCATGTCACATCAAGTTGAGGCAGGACCAAGCTCCTCTCCCTGTATCAAAGCTGGGCAAGGCAATCCAGCATTGGGAACAGGTTCCCCAAAGCCAGTGCTGTGGTTTCTTATAATTTATTTTTATCTCCCCGAGGTTCCTTCCCATGCTGGAAAATTTGTCTTCAGTGTCTCCTAACAAAGAAAATTCCAAGAAGATGGGTTCATTACTGAATTCTACCAGGCATGGTAGCTCGAGTTTCTACCTAAAACTTGAGAGAACTTAAAAAAAAAAGATTCTAAAATGGAGCTGAAAAACAAGCTTCCTACTGTGTCTCTCAGGCCAGCTGCAGCCTGTGGGCTTGAGCTACAGTATGGTGGGTTTGTGGCATGTGGGCTTTACCTGCAGCATAGGGGATTCCTGCTGCATACACAGAGGCATCTCTAAGCTGTGCAGCATGCTGTGTAGTGGATTTAGCTTTTGCTAGTACAGACAAAACAACAACAACAACAACAAAAACAGTTTCTGGGCGACACACTGCTGGATGGAGGCATGGACTCACTGCCTCCCAGAATCACCAGAGAACATGGGTCCCAGAGCTAGTGTTGAATTATCTCTGCCATGTTGTAAAGCTGACGTAGGTGCAAGCTTAAAAATCTCTCTTTGTCAGGGAAGGACTACAGATTCACAATAAGACAGATTCAGATGGAATAAACCCTAAATAGTTTACAATGTGTGTAAAAATGTACGTAGGCTTTGAAGAGAGAAGAAAAGGAGGGTAGACAGTTATATAAAGAGATAGAAAGTTTTAAAAGATAAAGTCTTTAAAGAGACAGTCAAAGTAATATAAAAAATAAGCCCCATAAAGATGAAAATCACATAGAGAGTCTGGATTATATTGTCTTTGGGATTTTTAACTTCAGAAAGATATTTGATTATAAAGGCTGCTGAGTTAAGCATATATATATATATATATATATATGTATATATATGTATACACACAAACACATATATATGTTTATATATATATACAAGGTATTTTGACTTCAAAGTTTGTGTCTAGGGAAATGTTGCTTTGGAAAAGAGGTTCTGCTCTTGTTTCCACAGAAGATGAGAACCTGTGGATTGCTTCCAGGCTAATATGGTTTGATCAGCCAAGACCCCCTGAAAGGTCTCCATTGACACCATGGCCCAGATGATCCAACATCCAGAAGGACTTCAAGGCAACTGGCTCAGACATTGCAGCCTCATGGACTACTCCAGTCAGGACTTGACCATAATTCTTAATTTTCTCAGTAGCCCCATATGATTGACAGCACCCTCAACTAGCAGAAAGTAGTATGAGAAGCTATGCCCAAATTTCCAAAATATTGTTTATAAATGTTTATTTTTATTTAAAGGAAGTTGATTATAAATGCAATCTCTTTCTAAAGAAGAAAAGGGAGATATATATATATATATATATATATATATATATATATATATATGATAACAGGGTAGATTATGAAATATACTTTTAAAGAGCAACAACTCACTTGAAATATTTTACATCACTATATATTTTGGTTTATTGATACCAATTTAAAGTTGATTTTGTTATACTGTGTGTATATTTCTACTCTTGTTTAAGGTATGTTTGTGCAGCTCATTTGAAATAGTAATATATAATTAAGAAATACAGATTAACAATTATTCTTCTATGATAATCAAACTTATAATCATGTTAGTTAATTTTTTAGGGATATAAAGGTATATTTCAGGTAGGTAGGTAATCTTTAAACACTTCAGAGACCTAGAGAATATGGCATTTAAAATGTTTTAAAAACTTAGACTTTTAGAACAGTGAGATATGTCTGCTCCAAGCAGTATTGATTTACTTCAATGAAGAAGATGGGTATTGAAGACACTCCATATGGAGTTTATCTTCTTCTTGGTAGAACTGGCCATTTGGGCAAGAAACTGTTCTTGCCTGGACTGATTGAAAAAATATTGTATAAACTGGATATACAGGACCCGTAGGAAAATGACTACTGAATTTACCAAAACAGGGTGAAATGATCCTTCAGGTTCCTGCTTCATAGAGGAAACTGCAGACATTCTACAGGACACAGAAAAAAATGATGAGAGACTAGGCCTATAGGCTGAAGATAGATGCCCCAATGTTGCAGAGGAACTTTGGGTGATTGTCCAGGCAGCCAGCTATTTCTGTCATTCTAGATTTTTGGAAGTTGCTTACATTGAATTTCCTGTTTATTTAGGTAATATTATATCCTTCTGGGGTCTTTAATGTAGTTGAAGACTAGATAGTTATAATTATAGTTTTCCTTAGTCATGCTAAAAGATAAATTAGATATGAAATTTAGACTCACAAATATATAATAGAATATTTTCTTTAATTTTGTCAAATACAAATATACTAGATATTGTAACTGTAATTATTGCTTGATAACTGTTCTATTATATGTAATTTTACTATTACTAAAAGTTAAAACCTTCCTTTTGATTAGACAGAAAAGGGGAAGTACTATGGGATGTCTTTATGTATGCTGTGAATATATATTGCTCTAATTGGTTAATAAAGCCATTTAGTCTATGACAAGGCAGCTTAGAGGCAGGCAGGAAATCCAGAAAGATAGGAAGAAGGTGGGGAGAGATGCCATTTACCACCAAGGAACAACTTGCCAGCAGACCAGTAATCCATGGAACATGTGGCAAAGCATAGATTAATAGAAATGAGTTAATTTAAGATATAAGAGCTAGCTAGCGAGAAGTCTGAGTCATTAGACCATATACAGTTTGTAAGTAATATAAGCCTCTGTGTGTTTACTTGTCTGAGTGGCTGTGAGACTGGGTGGGACTCAGGAAAACTTTGACTACATTAATGTTCCACAAATTGTTGCATTAAGTAGAACATTAGAAAACTCCACCAAATACATTCTTTGCAGCTGGGTTTACTCTAATATCAAAACTGGAAAGAGGCACAAGAAAAAAGAGAACTATAGACCAATTTCTATGATGAACATATGCAAAGATTCTTAGTAAAATTGTGGCAAGCTGAACTAAAGGACAAATCGTTGGAAATAATACACCAAGATCAAGTCATTTATATTCGATAGACATAACATATGCAAGTCAATTAGTTTAATATGAGACACAAATACAATTAAAGGCAGAAAGCCCATGAACCTTTCAATCAATGCAGAGGCCTTTAAAAAGTTCAATGTCTCTTTCATATCCTGAAATAGAATATATATGTATGTATATATTTACACATACACACATCACATACATACACACATACATAAGATAATTTAAAACTCTGTCACTTTTGTATAAAGCAATAACAAACCCTTCAAGGAAGAAACTAGTGGAAATTTCCAACCTCTTTCTAAGGCTTTCCCCAGGATTTTCATGTGTTTTGCTTTTAGTGGAATGTCAATATAGGAGCTATAGTAACATTTTCTCTAAGTTGATTTGAGTTGGTATTAAGCCAATTGATAGAAAATATGTCATGAGGTAGAGCAGAAAATGATGAATGGGCAACGGAGAACACCAATTTTAAGTTCTTAAAGAGTTCAGATAAGAGAGAAATCTTCAGGCTGCAGTGGTCAGGGAAGGCTTTATCTCAGGTACATGTGGTGACTGAATGTCAGCCAGCACTAAAATGTGCCCTAGTAAGAGGAAAGAGAATTACCATGGAGATTGGTTTCATTTAACTGTCATACTCTGGACGCAACATGCTTAAATATGAGCAGCAGAGTACTTTTTACCATTTTATTACAAATGAAAAGTAAGAATTTTGATATTTTTGGGTCATCAAAGAAATATAAGAACATAATTAATTTCTGATAGATGCAAATGTGTTTACCTGGAAACAAACAAACAAACGAAAAACAAACTGAGATTCTATTATTTACTATTCCAATGAGTATTTGTTGATATTGAGCATAACATTTAGGATTCTTAAGTGTAATGGCTTCTGGGAGAAGTGACACCATCTGGGAAGGGAGTCTCAATGAGGCGCTGTCCAGACTGAGTCAGCCTGTGAGAGGTCTCTTACTTGGATTAACTAAGGCAGCAAGATACACCCAGCAGCATTATTTGATGGCCTTGGCTCTAGACTGAACGAAAAGAAGAAAGTCAACTGAGCTTTTTCATATATGCATTAATTCATTGGATTTTGTGTATGGTCATATGACTGAGAATGGCCTCCATAACTCCATAAGCTCATATATTTGAATACTTGGTCCCCAGTTGAATACTTGGAACTGTTGGGGAAGGATTAGGAGGTGTGGCCTCATTGGAGGAGATGTGTCACTGGGGGTAGACTTTGAGGTTTCTAAAGCCTATGCCATTCCTAGTTGTTGTTGTTGTTTTGTTGTTGTTGTTGTTGTTCTCCTCCTCCTCCTCCTCCTTCTCTCTCTGTCTCTCTGTCTCTGTCTCTGTCTCTGTCTCTCTCTCTCTGTCTGTCTCTCTCTCTCTCTCTCTCTCTCTCCATGCCTGTGCATCAGATGTAAGTTCTCAGGTACTGCCTGAGCACCACCTGGTCTGCCTGCTGCCATATTCCCTGCCATGATGGTCATGGACACTATTAGCCTCTGGAGCCATAAGCCCCAAATTAAATGTTTTCATTTATAAGTTGACTTGGTCATAGTGTTTTGTGACAGAAATAGGAAAACAGCCAAGCTTCAGTGTGGAAGCTATGCAATTAGCTGCTTCAGTTTCCTACTACCAACTCTTACAATGATGGATCATAACCTGGTATTGTGAGTTGAATAAGCCCCTTTGCTCTTAAATTGCTTTTGTAGGGGTATTTTACCATAACAATAGGAAATAAAACTAAGACAGTCCCTTCAATTTTTCTCTGGTTTGGAAGGTCTAAACTAATATGATAACATGGCATGGGTCCAGTAGGGACCTCCCTCAGGCTTTTCGATTCCCACCTCTTCATTGTTTCCTTAAATGGCAGAGAAGACAGTTAGCTTTCTGGCCTGTCTTTATAATGACATTTTATATGCCTAAGGGTCTCTTCAGATACTTTTTGAAATGGGAAATAGAAATACTGACTTCTACTACACTGACAGAGTAAATACTGTATTTCTTTCATCAGTGCACCTTCTATAATATCTGTCATGAGGCAACTCCACATAGTGGGTGAATGAATGAATGAGTGAGTAATCCATATATCACAAGAGGTTGCAATGAGACTATGGCTGTTGCCATAGCAATTCTAACAGCAGATTTCAAGTATTAAAAAGTAATTATTCTTAATTTAAAAAGCTGGTAATAAAGCAGCAATGTCTCAGCTAATGCATCTTTTTTGAAACAAAATAACATCTTATGCTTAATTGGAAAGACCTAAAAATTGGAGTAAAACCAGTAAGCCAAAGAACTTAAAACAATCTAATTATAATGTCTTTGCTATTGACTAGTAAGGGATTTCCCTTAAGTAGAACATTTGTTGTTTCTGGAATATAGATTATCAAAGCATGCAAAATTAGTATAAGATTTTTATTTCTTTTTCCTTATTACTTCCAAAAGTTCAGCTCCTTGCTTCAGAGAATGGATATTTCCCCTGTCCTTAGAGGGCATTGCTTATTTCTCTTGTCTGTTAGCAAGCTGACATTCAATGAAAGCTGCACAGGGAACATACATTAGCATATTCATGATATTTGTCCACATCCTGCTTAAAATAAAAAAAAAAAAAAAAAAAAAAAAAAAAAAACTTCACTGAAATGCTGAAAGTCTAGGATTTCCTCCCAAGCCATCTATGTTTAAATAAAATTAATAGTCTTTGGGATGTCTTAGTAACATGATTAATATTTCTACATTCTCTTTTACCATGTGGAGTTCTTCTAAGCAGCATTCTAAATCTGACACATCCACTGAAGTCATGTTACAATTAAGTCAATAAACTCTCCAATTACATCAGTAGGGCAATTTAAGTATGAATTTACATAGTTGCAGAGTAGCAGCATGCAAATGCACAATCCTACAGGCTTTGCCACTGCTACTGTGACAATAGAGACAACTGTTAGCAATTAGGGCTTTCCAGGCTGTCAACAGTGCTCAGGAGGGCTAAACAAATATGATGAAAACTCCAAGAGAAATCTTGCAGAGGATTTTCCAACCACATTAATGAAGACCTTTGGGATTAAAGTAAGTCAGGCCTATTAGATTGCAAGAAAACAGGGAGAAAAAGAAGGGAAGGAAGGAAGGAAAGGAGGAAAGAAAGGAAAGAAGGAAGGATGGAAGAAAGAAAGAAAGAAAGAAAGAAAGAAAGAAAGAAAGAAAGAAAGAGAATAGGCTCCATTAGTTCACCCAACTGCATTATACTAATGTAATGGAGGGTTTTACATAGGTTCCATTAGAATATGTCTTTGTTCATTCTTGCCTACACACATGGTCAAGTGGAAAAACCTATGCATGTCTCTAGTTCTAAACCTTCTCAGTTAAAATTTTAAGAGAGAGAGCAAAAAAAAAAAAAAAAAAAAGAAAAACAAAGTTAGGTGGGTAGGGGTTGGGAGAGTCTTAGAAGACTTGGGAGAAGGGTAAAGCATGATCAGATATATCATATAAAAATTAAATAGAAATGGGAAAACATCCTTCTTCAGCCATTCAAAGATGACTCTCTGAATCTTTTGTAGTATAAACTCAGAAAATAGTTAATTCCTGAATAAATACTGAACTCATATTAAATTAACCTGATTTGACACATTTATATATTATGGAATTATTAAATCTGGATAATTAGTTTTTTCTTTTAAAACAATTAAAATATTATGTTTGCCTACATTTATTTATGTGCACCATATGCATACCTTGTGCCCACAGAGGCCAAAAGATGGGGTAGGATCCTCTAGAACTGGGGTTATGGATGGCTTAGAAATACCATGTGGTGCTTGGAACCAAACCTTGTTCCTTTGCAAGAGCAACAAGTGCTCTGAAATGCTGACCCATCATTCCAGTCCCAATAAATCTCTTTTTATAGATTATTTCATGTAAAAAATTTCAAATATTATTCACTATCATTGTGATAACCATATAATCCTCTGTTTTAGTTATTTTGAACTATATAAATACATCAATGACTATATTATACCTTACAAATATACACAATTATTATCAGTTAATAAAATTTAGAAAATGTCAACTTTTTAAATTTGGCTTCTAAAATAAGAAAATGTAAATTTTAAAGAAATGTTTCTGGTATCTGTGTTTTGAACAAAGTAGTGCAGACTACCTCAGATTAAAAGTCCAGGCATTGTCCAGCTTCTCAAGCCAGAAGTTGAAGAATGAGTTCCCAGACTAGTTGCAAGTGAACTACTCTTTTTCCCTTGTTCATCTAATACATATTTACAACACTTAAAAAATGTGGTCTTTCACTTAGAAACTAATTTAACCCAAAATGTGGCATGCATCTTACCTCTACCAAAGAGCTGTGACTATCACCTCTTGTAACAATGTAGATTACTCTATTCTCATCCATTATTTACCACCAATAAAAGTAATGTCAAAAATTAATGTTTCATCATGCTGTATGAGAATCAGAAAGTAGATAAACTTTACAGTCCTAATTAATCTATTGATTGTTTCATGACAATTAATTAGGGTTGAAAAATGGATCAACAGCACATCAGATAATCTTGTAGTATGATGGGACTTCTCTGACCTAGGAATAATGAGGTATTGGAGTAGGCTCAAGTGAGTCCCATATATTGATGTCTTACCAGGAAAAAGAAATGATTTTGTCACTGTCCCCATAAAACTTTCTTCTCTGACATGCTAGGTGGAAATATTGGGTTGAATGGGAGACAGAAAAATTGAGTTTCACTGCCAGGATCAGTTAATCTCCTAGTAGTAAGAGAAATGATCTTTTCTTTCATGTGAAGAGACTTGGCCAAGGGGAATTCTGAGTCTGAAGTGTTTACCCAAGGTTGATTGCCTGCTCAGCCTGACAAATTCTTACATGTCATTCATAGAAGAGCTGGGGTGCTTGTACAAAATGTCCAGCCAATTCCCACATCTGAAAAGTCACTTACTTCACAAAAGGAAAAGCATCAAGAACATCACTGTGGAATTTAGTAAGTCACCCATGAAGAATTAGTTATCTGAAGTGTTTTTCTAAGCTACTTCTAAACTAATACTGCCAAAATAGAAATTTTCAGAGCCTATCACATCCCTCGTAGAGACATTAACATTTAAGAATAACAACTGTTAATTAGCCATACAAGGCATACATAGATTAAAACAGATTTGTTCATGTACACCCCCCTAACCACCCCACCCCCACAATCCCATGTTGGGAACATCTCAAAGGCATCCCTGAAGTTTTCTAAGCTGTTGGAAAAACCTGATGTATAACCTAGTATAACCATTGACTTTCTACTTTACAAAATTATTGGAGGGAGCCTGTTTTTAACTGGCCAGAAGCTAGTACTGATGGTTGGATTGAAAAACTGAGCACAGTAAGATGAATTTTCACATTGCTCTTTCCCTGTCCGTTCTTCTAGCTGGTTGTTGACATGTCATGACCTCAGCATAAGTTTTATTCTGATCAGTATCCAAATTAAACTCACATGTTGTACTTGTTTATCATGCCTGCTATTTCATTTCTTATTTCTGCTTGAACAAATTTCTAGTCTCACTGGGTTAAAACAATACAAATTTGCCTTATAGTTCTGAAGTTCAGATATCTGAGATGGGTCTTCCAAGCTAAAGATCAAGCTACTGGTAGTTTGTTCCTCTTGGAGCCTACCTAAGAGTCCCATCTTCTGGAAGCTGCATATAGCACCTCAGTGTGGATCCTTCCCTTTTAGTCTCATCAATAAGCACATCCTCACAATCTCTGCTTCCTTCATCACACCTCCATCTCTGACTCATCTCCCCTGTATCAGATTTGATTAAATCACACCTGCTTATATAATCCAGAACACCTTCCACATCTCAAGATCTGCAATAAAATCACATCTACAAAACCTCCTTTGTTAAGGTCATCCATTCATATGTTCTGAGGATTCGGATATGAACACAGGGGTGTTATTATGTGTATCCTATCACCTAAATATGACTAGTCTTTTCTGCCCTGGGTATATTTACATCACGTTACTCTCTGCTATATATTAACCACTAAAATATGTGCCTTTTATATTTAAACACAAAAGAATTAAAATAGATCAAATTAAAAAATGCATTGCTCACTGTGTTGAAGAGATGGTTCAGTAGTTGAAAATGCTTCTTGCTCTAGCAGAAGATCTGGATTTGGTTCCCAGAACCCACAAGGTAACTCAAAACCATATGCTACTCCAGTTCTAGGAGATCTGTGTGCTTGAGGAACCTCCAATGATACTAGGCATACATGTAGTACATATACATACATACAGGCAAAACACTGATATACATTAAATAAGTCTAAAAAATATTGTTATCAGGCACTGATTGTATTACAAGTGCAGAACAGTGGATGTCACCAGGGTTGCTGCTTTGAATATCATAATACACATGGCATGTATATTTTCACAGAAGTTTCTGTTGAACAACAATCAGTGTAGAAGGTTGCCTAGATTCCAGATTCCACTTGTATTGTTATTTATTGCATTACTGATTTGGCTGTGAATATTTTGTGCATGGTGTTGTATATTTCACATCTGACACAATTCTCTTTTTAAATGTTTTGATTGATATTGTGATAGATGCAATAAGCTTGGCCGATCTGTGATGAATTCCTTTGTTGTTCCTGTATGTAGCAGTTCTTGGTAATCACTGAGCCTAGATGTATTACTTTCTTTGTTTCCTGTAAGGCGATGATGTTTCCAAATTATATTTGTTCTTCCCTGTTTATTTTTTTTTTTAAGGCCTACTTCAACTGAATGTACCTGGCGTTGCTATCCCCTCATGGGAGGACTTACCCTTTTGGAGGAGATCAGGATGGGTTGGAGGGGAAGGCATGGGGGAGTGAAAGGAGGGATGAGAGGGATATCTGTGGTTGGTATGTAAAATGAATAAAAAAATTTAAATAAAATAAAAACTTGTGCCAACTATCTCTGAGCATTGTGTGTACAGGGTAAGTGAAGTGAATACCTGTGCTCACTTCTACCTCTACTGTTTTTCAAAGTAATGAGTTTATTTTCAGCCTTTTAAAGATGATCAATGAGTACTTTATTCAGTTCTTTGTGGTTTGTGCTCTTTAAATGTATGTGGTATATTTCCTCTATGGAATTATTGCATTTTCTATTTCCAGTGGGCACATTTTCAGCCAGTTTGAGTATTATCCAGAGCACTTTAGTTTTGAGCATTAAACCATTCCTGGTATAACTGTATTTCTAGCCCAGATATCCTGGAGTCAACTATTCTAACAAGGTGCCTTGTTTCTATATTTTCATTTGTTTAAAGAATTCAGTAGGCAGTACTGTTTCAAGCTTTACCTGCATGAAAAGGGAGAAATTACATTCAGGTTCATTTAGCAATAGAGTTGAGTTACCTTTATATATTTCAATGATGCCCTGTTTGTGACTTTATTAAAACATAAAAATAAGACAAACAAATAAAAAGCCCAACTATGCCTTCTTTAACTTTTTGTTACTATATAAGACCCTTCATTGAGGCAATGGTTGTATTTTCAAATTCTATTTAAAGTTAATTTGTCCTAAATTCATTCAATCCACTTTCTTTTGAATACTCTGCCCTCCTGGATAATTACTTTAGTAAAAGCTTAAGGATACCGATTTTTCACTGAAAATGACTTTCCTGTGCTAGTGGAGAAGCAGAATTGTGCAGTTATTTAATAATTGGAGCTAAGTGAACTAAAATATTTAATTTTTTAAACATAAAGTATAAAAGAGCAGGACAACAGGGTCAGACAAGGAGACTAATTGAAAGCATCATGCTTTGCATGCCTGCACATGGTTGTTATGGAAATATGCCCATGCTGGTCACTCCTGGAGCAATGTCGCCCTGCATCTCAGTTGCTCCTTAAGGCTCATCTCAATACAAACAACTGAAGAAAGTTGTCCCTTTTCATTTCATTATCCATCAAAGAGACAATCCTGGGCCTAATAAATAAGTGAGGAAAATGCTGCCTTTGTCTCCAACTTTATTAGGGGTGATTGCTCTCCAAATTACTAATCAATCAGTTGATCAGAATTCTGGGTCATCTGTCCCTGCATTGTGTTTTATAGCTAGTTGCTCTCAGCTGTCTGCCAAGTTCTCTCATCTCTTCTATATTTATAGCCCTTGTACTGTTGCACCCCGTGGGAATCATCCTTCAGCTACCTGGTTCTTGTGGACAGTTAGGACACTGCCATCCTAACCATACCCAAACTGTGCTGCTCATTAAACTATTTGAAAGCAAACAGGATGAAGGACAATAATTTTAACACAGTTGAAGTTCTCTACCTTAGCACAGTGGGCAATGATGAAGGGTGTTTACACAATGTTTGAAACTCATGATAAAAAATTGAAATGTTCAATGCAAGTTTAAATGCCTTCTCCTTCATATATCATGTGCACCACAGAACTAATGAAAGCAGGACACCTTAATGACAAAACGTAGGTGACTCACAAGGGGCCTGCTTAAGGTTACATCAGTTGGAAGACACAGCTCACACAGCCTCATCATTAATTATTAGGTGTTTGCTGTATTCATATAAAATTACCTATGATCTTTCTAAGTCACAAATAACTGAGCTCAAAAAATGATGTCTAATACTTGTTAGAACATTGTGCCTATTACAATTTTCAAATAGAAAGTAGAAAACGTTCTTTGGTGGTAGAATTGTTATTGGGGTGTGAAGCATATTACTTAAATTCTCCAACCATATATATATATATATATATATATATATGTGTGTGTGTGTGTGTGTGTGTGTGTGTATGTGTGTGTGTGTGTATGTTCTAGTATTATTTAGTAATTATGTATAGTACTGTTTGCTACAGTCATTGTTCAATAACAACAAATTATTCATTTTCCTTCAAAAGAAAATGAGTATCCCATGTGTCTGTACTTCCTGGGTATAGATATTTCCATTATAAGATATGTGATTGTTTCAGTGGGCTACCATGGAAATAGTGGGCTTTAGAGGGATATAGCTCCTTATCCACAAGCAGAATCTTGAGCCTCAGTTTTCATAGCTGAGGAATGTGAATAATGAGAAATGGAAAAGGTCTAACTCCTGGAGCATAGAATTAGAATGTTATGTTATTTTTTTTTTTACTTTCTCTTGATGAAAGTATTGAGAAATATGTTTGACTATATTCATTGAAACAATAAAATATTGCTATTAATACTGCTTTTCCTCCAAATCTGCTATTTCTAAATAATTCTAATAAGGATAAATGAGGTAGTATTCATTTTTGAGATGTGAGTTAAAGTAATGAGTAATTAATAGTATTCTTCTAACATACACCTTTGTTCAAGTCATTAGGAAATTGTAATTTATAAAATGTGATTCCAATATAGTAATTTTGAGTTGTATTGTTCTGTAGCCAGAATTTTCTCTGGTCCCATCTGGCCCTGGGGTCCATGTTTCTCAGGTCCTGCCCTGCCCTGTGGTCCCTCAGGCACTTTATAAAATAATCACTCAGAGGCTTAATATAATTTACAAACTGTATGGCCTATGGCACTCTTCTTGCTAGCCAGCTCTTATAACTTAACCCATTTCTATTTATCTATAAGTTGCCACATGGCTGTGGCTTACCAGTACTTTCACATCTTGCTCCCCCTGACTGGTGTCTCCCTAGACTCTGCCTTTCTCTTTCCTGTCTCTCTCCTTTGTATTTCCCATCTGCCTCTAAGTTGCCTTGCCATAGGCCAAAGCAGCTTAATTATTAACAAATGGGAACAACATATATTCACAGCTTATAGAACACATCTCCTAGCATTATTTACTTGTGAAATTTTACATACACTATAAGTCTAGTTCTTTCTCTTTGTTTTGTTTTGTTTGTGTCAAGGTCACAGACTTAGCATGGAACCATTGATGGGCTTGAACTACTGATCCTCCTGCCTTGAGTTCCCAAATGCTGTGGTTACAAATGTGCATTACCACACCTGGCTCACATCCACTTGTCTTAATCCACTGAAAAAAAGCTATAACAAAACACCACCAACTAGCTATTTATAAGCATTTTGTTTGAAAGCAAATAAATGAAGGGTAATAATTTTAACACAGTTCAAACTCTCTGCCTCAGCACGGTTCTCAATGATGAAGGGTGTTTGCACAATTTTTTGAATCTCATGGTAAAAACTCGAAACGTTCAATTTGAGTTTAAAAGCATTCTCCTTCATATATCATGTGCACCATAGAACTAATGAAGGCAGTGACAAAACGTGACTCACAAGGGACCTCCTGAAGATTATATAAGTTAAAATGTATGGTTCACACTTTGGCGACTGAGATCCAAGACAGATGTGGCAGGATTGATTCTTACTGAGACCTTATTTCTTTGTTTATGCACAATGACCCCTAGCTCTGCCTCTCACATAATAAAAGAGACAAGCAAGCCCCTTTAGACCTATTTTAGAAGGTCCTAGTCCCATTTGGAGACCTCTGCTTTCATGACCTAGTCAAGGCCCCAAATGCTTCATTCATCCAAGTTGGAGGCAGGGTTACAATATGTGAATTCTGGGTTGACACAAACATTGAAGCCAGAGTACCAACTCCTTCCTTCCAGCAAATGACAAAGTACTTACTCAAAATATTAAAAAATAATCCTTCACATTTTCCCCAGAGAATGGCAATGTAGAAAAATACAAGTAGACAGGGTTAAAGGTCCTTCTTTGTTTCATTCAAATAAGTTAAACAGGGGTAGACTTAAAAAAAAAGAGACTGGGACACAGGCAATCAATCAAACCACAGCAAGATTTCAAGGACTTTGGAATTCAAGTTTCCATGAGACAAAGACTTTTGATCAGTGTGAGAGGAAGCAGACCCTTGTTGTAATTCATGAGTGATTGTTTCTAAAATCTTAGCCATACACACTGCTAAGTAGAAGCTCTCACGCAAAGTTCGCGGAACTTAGGCAACCACTGAAGAGTAAAAGGATGTAAGAAAGGTCATGAAAATAGATCCCCATTCTCTTCTCACATGACTGTGAATGTCATCCAGACAAATTGTGTCATTATTAGAATTTACAATGTTGTAAATGTGCTGAATTTGACCTAATCACTTCTGTGGACTCCTGGCCTTGAACTACAACTGTTACTCTTTTCTGCAAATATGGCTATACAGAAGTCTCCTAGAGTATAGACAAGACAGCATTTGGCTGACATGAAAATAACCACAGTGTCATCCAGAACTGTGAATGAATGCTTTCAGGTTTGAGCCAGAAAATGAAAAGGCTATTGATTTACAAACTTGTTTTAACTGTCAGAAGTTTCTTTACTTTTTTAGTGATGTTTTCTTTGTTGTTAATTCTGATTTAGGAAAAAACTTTAAATTGTTTATAAACTGAAATATATAGAAAACAAAACTAAATGTTTGAGGCTATGTGTTTCTGTCAAGATACAAACTGATTCAAAGGGAGCTGACCACCAGACTTTATAAGATCACGAGGCAAGCGCTAGGAAGTACATGACTTCTGTGATCTGTGTAATGCTGGAGTTTTTGCCATCCTCACAGCCAGGCATGAATAGCCATGTCAATTTTTTTTCTTTTCGAGACAGGGTTTCTCTGTGTAGCTTTGTGCCTTTCCTGGAACTCACCCTGTAGCCCAGGCTGGCCTGGAACTCACAGAGATCCGCCTGGCTCTGCCTCCCGAGTGCTGGGATTAAAGGCGTGTGCCACCACCACCCGGCTGCCATGTCAAAAATTTTAACATAGGACGTATTGTTCTACTGATACCATAATCAGTTTGAAAACAAAATAGCTACAGTTGATTTGATTTTTTACTAATTCAAGGAGTCCTATTTGGAAGTTAAAACATTTTCCCAGTGATTGTTCCACACTCAGAAGTGTTTTGCTGTGACTTTCTTCAGAAAACAGGAAGGGTTTTTGTCTCAGAACGATTTGTCTGAGTTTTTGTTTGTTTGCTTTTGTTTTTGTTTTTCTTTCAAGTCTTTTGCTTGTATATTAGTTATGGCTTCCAATTATTAGTTATGGCTTCCAATTGTGTGTTTTTATGAAGTATTTGTGAGTGTGTGTGTGTGTCTGAGTCTGTATGGTCTATATGCGTTTCTTATACTTTTTCTTAGGCTCTTTTAGTTCCTGATGGTTTGTTTTGTCCAATTCTGGTTTGTTTGTTTGTTTTACTTTATTTTATTATTATTATTATTTTTAGATTCTTGTTTGTTTTCTAATGAGAAAGCAAGAAAGGGTGTGGATTTGCATGGGTGGGAAGGTGGGGAGGATCTGGGAGGAGTTGGGGAAGGGAAACCATGATCAGAATATATTGTTTTATTTTCAATTTTTTAAAAAATGAAAAATTGGGTTGGGGATTTAGCTCAGTTGTAAAGCACTTGCCTAGCAAGCACAAGGCCCTGGGTTCGGTCCTCAGCTCTGGTTAAAAAAAAAAAAAAATGAAAGAAAAAAATAATAAATACAAAGAAAAATGGCTAAATTAGCTTGGATTATTTCCTTATTTTGATTATTATCTGTGGTAGTATTGTGTTCCTCAAAATATTGTGCACCCTAATAAACTTATCTGGGTTCAGAGACAGAACAGCCACAATATTAAACATGAAGATAGGCAGTGGTAGCACATGCCTTTAATCCTAGCATCCCAGAGGCAGAAATCTGTCTGTTCAAGGATACAGCCAAGCATGGTGACTCACGCCTTTAATCCCAGGGAATAATGGTAGAAAGCAGAATGGTATATAAGGTGTGAGGGCCAGAAACTGGAAGCATTTGGCTGGTTAAGCCTTTAGGCTTTTGAGCAGCAGTTCAGCTGAGATCCATTTGGGTGAGGACTCAGAGGCTTCTAGTCCGAGGAAACACGATTAGCTGAGGAACTGTCGAGGTGAGGTAGCTGTGGCTTGGATCTTCCAGCATTCACCCCCATACTTGGCTCAGGTTTGATTTTAATAATAAAACCTTCTAACAATTCTGCTGCAATTATCCAAATGACTTTTAAAAAATTCAAGAAGGTTGGCCCGTTTATTTCTGGTGATGGAGACTGAAGTCAAGTCTTCATGTACCCTAGACAACTGCTCTGCTACTCTGCCACAGGTATCACTCTGACTTTGTGACTGAAACTCTGGTTGATAGTGACATATACAATGGCAGTTTACTTTAGACTAAAACGGAATGATGAGGAAACTCTGCTCATGTGAATAGCTTCCATTTTATCTTTTGATTCAAATAAGAGAATGACTGGTACCCAGCACCAAAACAAAACAAAACAAAACAACCCAAGCAGCTACAAAATCTCCTTCTGCCCTATGTTAATATATAATAATAGAAAGGTTTTTTTGCTCTTCTAAGTTTTTGTGCATTAGAAGTTTCTGAAAATTCTTGAGTATCTCTGTACAGATGCTTACAGAAGAAATGGCTCCATGGCTACTTAGCTTCCCTCCTCCCTTGTCCTTCAAGAAGTGGTAGATAAAGGAATGAGAGGGGACTATAAAATGAGAGAGGGTTCTGTATGATGGCCGCTAAATCTTATTTGAAGCTCTGCCTCAGCTTTCTTTCCCAGCCCCGAGATAAGTCATTACACAAGAGCTGTGGGCTCTGCCGGGAGGCAAAGAGTCATCTCAGGCTTCTGCAAATAACAGAATTGATTGTATCTCACTTTCAGTAACTCAGAAAAACCCTCTGGACTTTGCTTTGTTCACCCAAGAAAGATTTTGCTACTTCCCATTGCAAAACCTTTTTTGTTATTGTTGGCTATGACATTGGTACACTTAAGACATAAAACACCAGGACTACGTTCATTGCAGGGACTATTGTGTTTCCTACATCACACCAAGGGGGGAAAAACACAAGTGAATTTATTTTTAACAGAGAAATAACACCCATATTTCCTCCAAGAGCTTTATGTTCTGCTTTCTGTAAAGATCACAAATGGCTTGGAAGTAAAAATATTAGGGGAAAGGAAACATTTAAGGCTAAAAAGTATGAAGGTATACCTCAAAACACTTGGGTGGTGAGTTTGGCTCTGAGATTTTCAGTCTCGAATGTGGTAAGCAATATAGTTGGGGAATTGCAATATTTTCATTTACTAACTATAGAAATGCCTATCTTTAGAGATGAATTTTTTCTCTTAGAATAAAAATCTTCATGGAAAGGTACCATTAAGCATCATGTGTGAAAGCTGGTAGGTGCTCTGTGAATTGTTATAGGACAAGCAAGATATTGTAAGAATAAGACATGGCTGCTTTGCTCAGGAATACAAAACTATGCACAGTAAGTTAAAGTTAAAAAAGTCACCCTTGGCGGACCCTATACAGACTCTGTAGTATAGAGAAATGCAGCTAAGCAGTTTGGTCATGCTCTTTAATAATGACCTGTGATGCCTATAGGAAGTGCTGGGGCCTGTGAGATGGGATAATTAAGTCATCAAAGGTATCTTCCTGAAAGAGATATTAGAGTCCTAGACCCTTCCTTGATCTCCCTATGCTTTCTAGATAACATGAGGTAAGCAGACCTCCTGTACTAAAATACTCCCACCATTATGAGAAAGAAAGAAAAAAAAAAGAAATGAGTGATATACCATTTGAACGGGGATAGATAAAGCATATTCATATAACAGAACACTATTCATTAATAAAATACAACATATAGATTCACAGAAAAGTATAAATTAATCTCAAATCATCATGCCAAATAACATTTTACAAAAAGAACACAAGTTGAGTGGTTCTATTGGTAGACATTTCTGGAATGGTCAAAATTAATTAGTTATTGGAAGACTCCAAAACATCAGTTACCTCTGCAAGATATTGGAGGGTAATTAACCCAAACGGGGCATGAAGAAGTGCTGTGGGGTGCTGGAGTATCTTATAATAGACAGAGAATATGCCAAGTATATAATTTTAGTTTTATCAAATGCTCATTTAAGATTTGTACATTTATCATATCTTTCCCAATGGAAGAAAAATGTAAAAACAGAAGTTAAAGTACGTATTCACATTATCTTGAGGATTGTGGTATTTGATATTTAACATCTTTTCCTCAAGCAATTCCTAAGAATTTAGTAATGGATGAGCTTTTAATTTGTTAATTGAACCTGATTTTGATTTATAACTTCAGTGGATTTTTGATAACTTTCAAGCTTTCAAAAGTGAGTCAACATTCAGATTTTAAACAGTGTTCTTTCCAGAGACAAAAATAATTATAGGCATAGCCTCTTCTATAATTAATATCACATAGCTTTCAACTTCACATTTACATATATGTATAGAAATTATTAATCCATTTAAAATAAAGAACGAAAGAAATAACGCAATTGAAATAATGAAAGAAAGCAGAAATTGCATTTTATTAAATGAAAGAAATGGTCAAAGCTTTAAAAATTGTGTTTGTGTACTTTGATAATTTCATACATGTAAATAATGGTTTTAGCCCAGCCCCGATCACCTTCTTCCATCCTGTCTCCTTCACTCATTGTGGTGGTTTGGAAGAAAATGGTCCCCAAAGGGAGTGGCACTATTGGGAGGTGTGGCCTTGTTTGAGTAGGTGTGGTCTTGTAGAGGAAGTGTGTCACTGTGGAGGCAGGCTTTGAGGACTCATATATGCTCAAGTTACTCCAAGTGTCACAGATCTATTCCTGTTGCCTGTGTGTCAAGATGAAATAACTCTCAGCCCCAGCGCCATGTCTGCTTACATGCTGCCTTGCTTCCCACCATGATGATAATGGACTAAACCTTTGAACTGTGAGTGGGACACCCTAATTAAGTGTTTTCCTTATAAGAGTTGCTGTGGTCATGGCATCTTTTCATAGTAATAGACGCCCACTGAAATCCTTCTTCTTAAGCCATTCTCCTATTTTCTCTATGTATGTGCCCCACTGAGGTTAGTTAAGTTTCCTTGTACATGACAGGGAGTTGGTTCTTTACTTGGTGATTTGTACTGTTGAAGAAAATAACACTCCCTCCTCCAGTCATCATTGGCAGCAGAAAGAACCTTAGAGAAGGACGCAGTGCTTAGGTTCCTTCCCTGTGCATGATGAATGTGAAGGGCCTAATCTTGTGGAAAGAACCACAATCGCAGTGAGTTTATGACAGCAATGGCCATGTTATATCCAAATGTTCTTTTTTGCTGTGTATTTTCTCATTCTCTGGTTCTTACATTATTTCTGCCTCCTCTTCCACAATGTTTCACAATTCCTGGAGAGGTGATATAGAGGTCCCCTTAGGTCCCAGCACTTCCTGTCACTTGTTCTTGATATTTTGGACAGCTAGACGTCTCTGCCTTAACTGATGCCCTATACAATAAGATACAATAGTATTGGTGAAGGCTGGATGAGTTCGGTACTCATCTATGGATATAAACATGAGTGTTTAGAAGGCAGTTGCTCAACATACTTTTGTCATAGCATTAAGAAAAGCAAAAGAAAATGAGAAGCAGAGAGGAGAAGTCAAAACTATTGGTACAAAGCAAGCCCAGTTGAGGATTTTCAGCTTTTTGGTTCTTACACAAATTATTCATGTTAACGAGCTTCAGATTAATATGTCTATATGTTCACACAATGTGTGCTGATCCATGGTGCTTCCCCTGTGTCCCCTTTCCTACTGCTTCAGGTCCAGGCATTTTTAATGCTGTGAACGGAGCCCTGGCTTCGTTCTACACTCACCACCATTTAGATTCTTCTGTGAGGTGAAGGGACAGAGAACACTCACCTCACACCTGTGCTAGCTGTTCCTCACAATTTGGAATTCCTTTAATACAGGCACAACTTGTGAAATGTGGGGTGGTCTTGTATGTTTCAGCATGTTCATTCTCCCCGGTCCCTTTGAATAGAAGTGACTTTGTCTCCCCACTCCCCATGAGAACCCACAAATACCCATACATTTCCAAGAATGCCTCATTTCTGGGTGCATTCATAGCATGTTATTATTTTTGTCTTCCTTTATAATTTACTTAATGCTTTGGAGAGTAGGAACTACAAATTACCTTGACTGTTTCATGAGATTGACTATGGAATGCATTACTCATTTGGTTACTTTCCAGTGTAAACAAGAATGATAGCAATTGCAGTAAGGTTCAAATAGTGTTCTTTCTCTCAAGCAGACTAGCTTTCTACACTGCCCATGTCCACAACACCAACTCACGATTCCTTATCCAAAGATCCCAGGCTCATACTTTTTTTCTATTCAGGTATTTTGGTTGTTTGGCCCATGTAATATGATACATATTCTCTTTGTTATAAATATGTAGCATGTTATGATTAATTTATTATTTAAATGAATGAATATGTATCTTTTAATGTGTAAAACGCAGACACTAACCTCAGGGTCTATGGTTAGAAAAATTCTGAATACAAAATAATTTCATGGAGTTTTAAACTGGAAGATCTCTTATATTTTTGGTTGTGAGCCTAGCCTTAAATGGCTGAGCCATCTCTCCAGCCCTGGAAGATCTCTTAAAGGGCATAATTTGTTCCCCACAGGTAAATAAACTGAGTTTGAGGTAGATTCGGGATAGAAATCACATGCTTCACGTGAAAAGTCTAGAAAATTTCAGAAACCATGCTATGTAATTCTTGTTTGTAAATACTTGGTTTGATACATAAATCTTCAATTCCCAAATCATGAAGATACTTGAAAATTGCAATACTTTATTTGCATTTCTATGGCTTTCCTTACTATTTCTATACATTGTTTTCTTCAATTTTTACACCATACTTTAGCTATCAGAACGATCATTTTCTGGCTTTTACAAGAGGGTTATCACAGGGATAGTGAGGACCTACGTGACTTAATTCCTGGTCAGGCACTCTTAAATGTTAAGTTGTGCTTCCTTCCAAATCCGTGGAAAATATACTTTCATTCAAAAGAGGGGAGTAGGTTATCATAGATATATGGCCTCTAGGGCTTGTGAAACCATGCTCTTTTCTCCTAGCCTATAACTCAGACTTCCCCAAAGACAAGATTTTGACCAATTTGATAGCTCATACTTTTTGAAACATGTATTTTAAACTTTATTTATTAAAAAATGATACAAATAGAAAAATTCTCACACTGAAATTAACTGGACCCAAAGACTGTTCAGCTCAATGAACAGTTAGAACAGTCATTTAAACCAGAAGTTGTGGAACCTTCACAGAGGATTTTATGCTCCCATAAATTGTTATATCTGACTTCTGACCGAAGTCAGAACATACTCAACATGAAGGTGGGAGGTTCACTGTAAAGAGAAGCAGCCTAACTTCTAAATGCATATTCAGAATCCTTGTAATTTGAGTAAGCCTTATAATGAATGAAAGTAAGTACAATATGGCTATGTTAAATAGAACAATAAGACTACAATGTTGTTGTGTCTCTTCATGAAACAATATCTTCAAAATACCTTAATCAATACCTTAATCTCCATCACAACACTGCAAGGACAATCTAATCTGATAATTCATCAAGCATAAATATTTATCTCTGCTGGAGGTTTTGTTTCTAAGGTGCTAGACACTGAACACAAGGCTTGTGTTTTCTACGCAAGTACTACGTCCCTAAACTTAGCATTACTTTTGCTTATTTCACCTGTCCCTGGGAAATTATTTCCATGCACATAGAACTTAGGAAACTGGTCTTGTTTAACTTTTGGTAGTCAGGGCAGAAGAACACCAAGACAAAAGATGATGCGGAACTAGTATATAAAGCATTTGGAAGTAAAAACCGGGGAAAATGTAAGATCACAAACATACTTTTGGATAAATTCAAGTTTCAGATTTTTGTTTTATTCTTCTTATTAGTTTCCTAAGCTGGCATACAAAAAAATGGATCTCATCACAATATTTCATACATACTTTGTTCTTCTTTATCCTTGTCCTATTGACTAGCTCTTGCTGCCCTTCTCCACCTTCCTCCTTGGTAATAGAGGTAATAGTCACATGCCTTCTATTACCCCTTCCTCTATCCCTCCATTCCCTCCTCCATCCCTCCTTCCATCCCTCTCTCCCCAAAGAGCCCTTGCTCCTCTTTCCCTGGAGCTGATGAGCCCTTGCCTAGCATGTGAAAGGCCCTGAGTTTAATCCCAATTATCCCCAATAAATAAATAGATAAACAAGAACTTTGGTTTTCCACCTGAAAAAGGGAATGCACTTTACACTAGCAATGCGATTTACATACTGCCTTAGTTTCCTATTGCTGTGAAGACACTCCACGACCAAAGCAACTCTTAGAAGAAAGCATTTAATTGGGGGCTTGTGTGTCATTTCAGAGGTTAACCCTGATCATGATGGCAGGAATCAGAAGGGCATGGTCCTGGGACAGTAGCTGAGAGCTTTACATCCTGATCTGCAGACATCAGAGAGAGAAAAAGACTGGGTCTGGCACCAGCAGCATGCTTCTTCAACAAGACCACACCTCCTAACTCTTCCCAAATAGTTCCACTAACTGTTTCCAAAACATTCAATTATATGAGCTTATGGTGGTTATTTCAAACCTCTGCACATACCTTAAAGAAAAATCAACACATATATACTATCAAGAGATTTAAGTGTTTTTAAATAAATAAAAAGTAGGATTAATTTGTTCCTTAATCATTCTTGTTGTATTTGACAGGGCATTGGAACAGAGTAACCATGAATTAAGACTTGGCATGAGAAAAAGACACAGTTCTTATGTAACTGATAAGTTTATGCATAGTAAAAAAGAGAAAAATGAATTTGGGAAGGGCATGAAAGGTTAAGAGCAAATAAATCTTCTATTTTATTGACCTAAGTTGATTATGGATGATTCCTTGAAGAAAAAGATACTACTTGTTTTTTCTTATGATTTGTTTGAAAGCAATCAATTTCCTATGTTTGGTATGTATGATTCTGGCTTATTTCTGTCTAGTTTTCTATTATCTCCCTTACTTTTGTATATTATTTTGCTATTAAGAAGACTTCTAAATAGAAGACTATAATGTGTTTAAAAAACCACAACAATAAGTCCCCATGTTTTAGAGTTGCTAGCATGTTACCAATATCAGTTGAATTTTATAAATCATATATAAATTGGTACTTTTTGTGTGTGTATGTCTGTCAGAAAATTGCATTCTGTTATAGAAATAAATAATAGTATTTATACTAATAGTTATGTTCTTTTGGAAAAGCATAGCCATTCGAATAAATTGAAAACAGATACTGTTTTTGAGTTAGTAGTTCCTCTGGAAAGAAATTATTTGTTTAAATTTAAAATGTTGTTCAACTTAAACCCCCCACCATAGAGCTTAGTACTTATTTCAAATATGTCCACTAAAAAGCATCTTTCCAGTGTGATAATATTAAAAAGGGGATTCTTCAATGGGAACCTGGGCTGACGGTTCCTTTGGTATAAGTGGACCTGAGTGCCTATATAAAGGATTCTGTGGAGGAAGTCAGTTCATGCTTGCCTCTGTACCTTCCACAATGTGAACATATAGCCAGAAGCCCTTGATTTTGAACTTTTCACTTTCAGAAATATGAGAAATACTTCTTTTCTTTATAAGTTACCTGATCAGTGATATTCTGTTCCAGAGCATAAACACATTCAAACACACAGGAACCAAAATTATGAAATGCTCAGGGAAATAAGTGAATTTAAAAAAAATTTTACAATGGACAAGATAATTCCATACCCAGAAAGACAAGTTACATGTTTGGATCTTAGCCTGGGCTCTTTAGTTTTTTGTGCTTAATTTGGAGTAACCCCAGAAGCCAGTAAACTACAAAGGGGACAGTAGAGGGCGCCTGTAAGGAGGGAGGACAGTAACACAGAAGTACAATGAAGGTGGAGATTGGGAATACTGCAGGTAGAAATGTTCAATGGAGGAGAGGTTGTGAGTATGGGAGGAGAAGGCAAACAAGAGAGAATGAATCGAAGCAAAGTATGCTATGAAAAAGCCATACAGTATCCGACTGGCTCAAAAATGACAAAACAGAGTTTGAAATAGATGTCCCACAAGAACTAATCATGCTAGTCCTGTAGCTAATGAGTCTAAACACTTCTCCAGTGCTAGTTGTAAGATACCTCTATAGGGGTTATAGGTCAGTGAGGTTCCAGAGAACCCTAAAACAACACCAGCTTTTGCCATTAGTTGCCACCAGGAGTTGATAAGTCTCTATTTCTGAAGTTACTACACACCTTGTGTGCAAGACAGGGAAATCAAGCTGGAACTGAACTGGAAGCTCCCTCACTGCTAGTAGCTTCCATAGTATGAGAGTATATCATGCAGGCTGCTGTGAGAATAAAGACACCAATGGTGTTACTATGCTGTGAACTTTATGAACTTTATGAGTAGGAGCAGAATTGTTATGAAGTAACCAAACACTACCTAGTTTGATTTAAGGCTTGGTCCATTAGAGGAAATCCATGACTAGTACTGTGTATCTGGTCAAAGCAATAAGCTCTTAGATGTAAATGAAGTGCAATAAATGGTCTCTGAAAACTATTGGTTGGTGTTGCAGCAACATCCAATATTCAAATGTCCCTCAGGGGAGCATTAAATGGTCTCTATGCAAAAATTTGCTTACTTATTGTCTAAGATACTTCCTGATAATAAGTAGTACTAAACTTTGAAATATCAAGCATATGCAGCACTACAAAAGTGAGGCTTTTTTGAGAGTACAAAGTATTGCTTTTAGCTTGTGTTACCATGGTGCACACTATTGTATTTCGTCAAAAGTATATCCAGGGTAGAGAATGACTGTCAGAAGTAAAACTGAAAAGACTATCCTATTATTGTGTTTTTAATTCTGCCTTTCCAAAATGCCATCTACCCATCTTCCCTTTTATGCACCATTAATATCTGAAAGGGAAATCAACATGTGTTCTCTTACTCACACAGTTTGGTCCATAATGAAGATCTGAAATGTGCTTTTAATTTCTTTATGTTTGAGCTCGTGTTTTGTTATGAAAAGAATGTATTTTGTCCTTTTGTACTTGTGGTATTTTTCAAATTTTAGAGTATGATTTGTTCCAACATGAAACTGGAGCCCAAAGTCATTAATAGTTTAATCATCTTGCCATGTTTTGGGACTGTTTCCCAGCTCATCTAATACCTATGACATGAGCACATAAATCTTCAGAGGGAAACAATAAAATTGTATTTACTACATATGTCTGCAGCTTTACTGGTGTAAATGTAACACTTTTGAGTCATATTTAATAGTGTGGGTCTGGTGGGGTCAGCTGTGTTTGCTTCTGTCTCTGCAGTCAGTGCTGTCTTGTGCTTTTTTTAATTCTCTTTCTGAGGTATGTATTTCTTTCTCTTGGTGATGGAGTAAGTGTTAAAATCAGGTCAGCTTAACACATTCAAGTGTTTCTCTAGATAAGTATGAGTTTGCTCTCTGTGACATCTGTGGCCAAAGAAAATTCAAACCTTAAGCTTAGACCCAGAGTTAGCCATGCCCAGGATGCAATGATACCACAGCTTTACATGGAAGGTACAGAATACTGGTCACAATGAAGAATTAGGCCCATTAATTCAAGCAAAGATTGTGATGGGTTGGAACAACAGTTGTACAAACTTTTTTCAGAATGGCATCTAACCTAAAGCATCAAAAAGCAAAGAAAAACAAAAACAAAAACAACTTTTCCTTAGCATTGTGAAAGTGAGCCCAAACACAACTGTATGGTTAGTTCCACCACAACCTAGTTGATTGGCCTTGTTTAAGTTGCTTAACTACACTAATCTTCCACTTCCTGCAAAACAGGTATGATTATATTTGCCTCCAAGAGCTGAACTTGTAAAAGTCTTTTGTGCCTTGGAAGTGAGGCTGTGGCCCTGGATAATGACAACTAGGATGGCAAACATTATTGTCATCCACCCCACCACCTAGGTTAGAACATAAATTTTGTTAAGGTACTTAGAGAAAATAATCAATTCATTCCATATTTTCTTCATGGAATAAATAAAAAGAAATCATGTCCATATGTAGAGGCAGAGTCATTCTTATGTTTATATAATTTTACATATTTTTAAGGTTACATTTAAAAAACCTGACTTTTTTTCAACAGGTCTTCTATGAATTATCTAGACCATACATCCAGTCTGCTTTCTTAGATAACCAGACCTCTACTTAGACCAGATCTTCCATGTTTGTGGTTTTCTTATGAGGAAACAGAAGATGCAGGGACAGTTTGGAACATTTCCCAAGGTGCATAATGATGGCTGAGCAGGATTTTGATTACCACCTCCACTCTGCAATTTTATACTTGCTTTTTTATTTTGTGGCTGATGACTCACAGTGTGTGGGAAAAAGGCAAAGCTGTTATAGTCATTTGGAGTGTTTTTATCTTCTTAATTAAATTTGATATTTTAAAACAGCACTTACTATGTAGAAAATATTTCATGAATATGCTTTTATATTCCATTTGTTTTTTGCTTTCAGAATAACTTGAAGCAGGTTTCATATAATCCTGTACATTTTCATAATATTTAATATAGCTAAGTATTTTTATCTGTGTTGAAAATGATATGTTAAAAATAATTATGAATGTTTACTTGCAATGCATTTTAGTACAAATAAGTATTTTGTATATGTTTATGATTTAGAATTCATTTAATTTAAAGGAATTTAAAATTATAAGCAAAACTGAAATATGAATATAACCTTTAGAATCATTGTGTCTTGGTTGTGTTCTATATCACATCAAAAGCAAAAGTCTCATTTTTTGTCAAATTGATCAAATTTCAATTGTGAAGGAAAAGTCATTGACTTTAGCAACACTTTGGTGAAAAGAAATTGAATATTGTAGTCAATTGGCTACAACTAGCAACTCCATCTAAATTCCTTTTTATATGTATACATATGCAGATATTACATATATATACATATATATGTGTGTGTGTGCATTCACATGCATGCATATACAGTATGCACATGTATTTTAGGGAGCTTCTACAGTAGTAGGCTTTCATATGACATTTTCAAACTCTCTGGGTTTAGTTATCTTTTCCCATAACCCATCCTCTACTCTGCTTTTCCATCCTCTACTCCATTTAACACTTCCTGTCCTACTATTCCCTTCTTCCTTCATCTCATCTGTGTCTTGCCCCCTTTCCTTCAAAGTCTTCTATGGCCATGTCCTAGTGTCTTGCTTTTATGGGCACTCCAATTTAAACACACGCATCTAAAGAGTCAAAGCTACTATCCACATATGAGAAAGAATGGGTGTGGCTTGTCTTCCCTGGTCTAGGGTACCTCACTCAGACTGATAATTTTCAGTTCCATCCATTCTGTAATTTCAGTATTCTTTACAGCTCAATAATATTACATTGTGCAAACATACCATGTTCTCATTATCCATTCATCAGTCAGTGGACACTTAGGCTGTGAAACACAAAATGAAAATTGCTTTCAGGAAAAGGGCAGCAGTCAATAGCAAGGGAAAAAATCTAAGTCACACCGGAAAGTATATTCTTTTATAAAATATATTTTATTAATTATATTAATGTTTCAGTCTGGTGGTAAAGAACGCCCATGTGTTGCTCTACCATTGTATGGATATAATTAAAAATGTTGTCATTTGTTTCCTTAATGGTACTTTAATAAAAACTGTGTTTATTCATTAGGCCAAGCTCAATGAATCCTGATGAAGAGAAGAAGGAAGGATTGTAGGAATCAGAAGGGTCAAGGACATCACAAGAAAACCCACAGAATCAACTAACCTGGGCTCACAGGGGTTCACAGAAACTGAACTGACAACCAGCAAGCCTACATGGGACTGACCTAGGCCTTCTGCATATACATGACAATTGTACAGATTGGTCCTTTTGTGGGATTCCTAGTAGTGGGAACAGGGGTTGTCTCTGACTCTTTTGCTGGCATTTGGCACCCTATTCTTAACACTGGGCCACTTTGCCCAGCCTTAATACAAGAGGAGGGGCTTAGTCTTACTGCAACTTGATATGCTATGTTTTGTTGATATCCAGGGGGAGGCCTACCTGTTTCTGAGTAGAAACAGAGGAGGAGTGGTTAAGAAGGCAGAGGGAGATAAGGAAAGGGACTGGGAGGAAGTGAGGGAGGAGAAAGTGTGGTAGGGATATAAAATAAATACTTTAAAAAATAAAACTTATAAAACCCATGTTTATTGAAGGCAATATAATATATAATTAATAAATATTATACCTCATCATTTCATACACACCCTGAAAGCCAGTCTCTATATCAAAGTACTAAGAATAAAAAAGTAGGTGGAAATTAAATTCTTTCTGAAGGAATCAAAATTCTTATAGATTTGATTGGACACAAGGAGTAACTCAGTGTATCTTCACAATATGTCTCTTAAAAGATAAAGAGCCTGTTAGTCCAGGATGCAATTCAGTTGTCTTGGATGCTTGTCTTTTGATCAATTTATGTTAAGGTTTGGGCTGATGAAGTAGTTCCAAAATTTAGCAATTTAGCCTGGCTGTTTTACATTGGGCTAATTTCCTGTTTAAAGATTCTAATTTTGAACTGTGCTTTCTATTGATGAAGTCTGTATGCTGAGACTGATAAATGTGAAAGGCATAGTTCTATTATAACACTTAGATACTTCAAGCCTAGATTCTTCTAATCTGGTCACAATATTGATACTGATAGACTGCTAAGGTTCCATTAACTGGTACATTAGCATTTGTGGTTAATTGTCTATCACTCACATCCATAGAACTTTTAAGAAAAATAATCAGTTCAAGTCAGACACACTAAAGAGGAAAAGGTATACACAAATCTAAGACTACTCAAAACAGTCCTGTTTTGATGAATTCTAACTTTAAAATGTCCATTTATTTATCTCCATTGATATCTCCCTTGTTTTTGACCCTTGGCTATTAGGATGGGAAATTGTCCATGATGTTTTATGTCCTCAGAGCCCATACCTTTTCTCTTCTCAGTAGGCTTTAACATAATTGCATTAGCTCAAATATTACTTTTAACTAATTTCATCTACTTTCCCATCTACTGCACGTTTCTCTCCCTGGACACTCAGTACTGTGAACATCGATCTTTACACAAGTGGTTTCCACTCAGGTGTCTTCCTATTAACAGTCAGTGCATGCTTGCTTACCCACCAATATTTACTGGTGACAGTCTGCTTTGTTTATGTTTGGTTTTGCTACTCAAACATAATCCAGGTATTTACTTTGCATGAAAATGATTAGAAATAGGGATGGAGAAAAAGAGAATCATTTTACTCTTTTCATTTATCAATTTATCACTTACATTTCATTTATCAACTTCCGTGACTGCATGGTAGGACCACTAGAGGAACACTATTAATTTGTCAATGCCATGGCCTATGTTAGACTGAATGAAATCAGAGTCATTGAAGAAGGAGCTAAGGTGTTAGACTTTCTGTTCACCAGTAATGGAAACTAAAAATTGCAACTCCAGCTGACTTAGGAATAAGGATAACAAGTGAAGATGGGGAGACTTATGTGGTGGTATTGTGTTCCCCAAAATATTGTGCACCCTAATAAACTTATCTGGGGTCAGAGAACAGAACAGCCACTAGATATAGAGGCCAGAAAATGGTGGCACACACACCTTTAATCCTAGCATTCCAGAGGCAGAGATCTGCCTGGATCTCTGTGAGTGCAAGGCCACACTGGAAATAGACAGACAGGACAACTCACATCTTTAATCCTAGGAAATGATGACAGAAAGAAGAAAGGTATTTAAGGTGTGAGGACCAGGAACTAGAGCTGGTTAATCTTTTAGACTTTTGAGCAGCAGTTCAGCTGAGATCCATTTGGATGAGGACTCAGAAGCTTCCAGTCTGATCTTCCAGCATTCACCCCAATACCTGGCCCCAGATTTGATTTTATTAATAAGACCTGTTAAGATTTGTGCTACAGGCTTAACCACTGTATTGAGCAGTCTATGATAGATAGGATTTCAGACCATGGCCAGATCCATATATGTACACGACATTGTCAGAAATCTCCACACTTTAGCATTGCTTTAGAAAAAATCTCCCCACTCCCTTAGTGGAAACCAAGTATTCTTAATATGTAGTCTTTGCTCTTTGGAAAATGAGGGATTGTAACAGTGTCAACCACATAAGTTGTTTAGATGTTTGCATGTTGAATTGATGTAAATAAACCACAGTGGTACTTGGCATGCAAACAGCTTCAAAAGCAAGTAAACATTGTCAATTAGGTCATCCTTATGAAAGTCATCTATTGCCACAATAAAACTGTATCAAGGAAACACAATCCCAGGTAGTTAAAACCCAATCAGTAAAAGAAATAAATGATTGATATCTTGTAACCAGCTTAAATATAATAGTAACACTAAACATTTATGTCGTGTTTCTCACTTCTAAATGCAATAAAAATGCTTTCTAAAACTGAAATGTTTTCAAGATTGACTCCAAGTGTACATGTGTGTGAATATACCCAGCACAATTGGCTAGGTCCAGCATCAGGAGATGAATGAAGGCCTCCTTTGAGAGTAGAACATTGAAGGGGAAGTGTTTTGATAGATGTCTCTTGTTTACCACTATTACATTCTATGCAGTGACTCAAAATACTGACTTAGTAAATAATGAACCATTGATCTTAGGGAGAACACACAAGGCTAGATTTCTATCAACCTCTGGCCACATTTTTGTCAACAGATCAATAAGTAAGCACGCTTTATGTATGCTTTTGTTTACTACATCTATTATATTTGATTCATTAACATTGAATGCATACTAGTAGCACAATGACTTGAGAATAACTGAAGTTTATCTAACAGTTATTTTCCCTATAGACCACATTGCAGCATGCTTGTATTTAGAAACACCAGACTTTAGCACACCCCTAGAGGGAACAGGGTGAGGACGTTAGGTGACAGTGATTACCTGAGTAAAACTGGTAGTGGAGGGGACAGTGATGTCACCAGACTTGATGATTTCTTTTTGATAAGAATGTAAACCACCTTATGGACAAAGTGACTAAGAAGCATCTATATGTAGTGCTTCTAGCATATTATCAACCCTGAGTCTCTTATTGGTAACTGACTCTTTTATTGGTAACTGTAATATAAAATATTACAAAGAAACTTCCTACCCAGGCAGTGGTGATGCACGCCTTTAATTCCAGCATTTGGGAGATAGAGACAGGTAAATCTCTGTGGGTTTGAGGCCAGCCTAGGCTACAGATTGAGTTCCAGGACAGCCAGGATTACACAGAGAAACCCTGTCTTGAACAACAACAACAAAAGAAACTTCCTAGTGGACAACAAAATTTAAAATGCTAAAATTCCAATAATATCATAGTTTCATGGTTTATAAGTAAGTAAAATGTTCTTAACAGTAAAGATTACATGGCTGAGTTCTGAGGAAGAAATATAAATACAGCACAAGACAACACTATCTTGACTCTTTAATCCACTTGTTTTTAGCCAAAGTAACCTGAGTACTTTGAAAAGCTGACGTGTCAGCACTTCTAAAGCAGTAGGGACTTGATGGAGCACTTCTTGTAATGATATTAAGAAACAAAAAAATCTTTACTACAGTGTGTTAATTTCCTTTTCTGACTGAGTGTGCAAGTTCAAGTTGTATGGAGCTTAAGGAAAGTAGCTGTGGCTTAAATTTTTTATGTCTTTTATAGAAAATATTGGTTCAGTCCCATGGAGCCTCCACAGCTATAGGCCCACAGTTCATGGGTTCCCACTAGTTTGGTTTGGTTGTCTCTGTAGGTTTCCCCATCATGATCTTGATGTCCCTTGCTCATAGAATCCCTCTTCTCTATCTTTGACTGGACTCCTGGAGCTCAGCCTGGTGCTTGGCTGTGGATCTCTGCGTCTGCTTCTGTAGTGGGTAGCCATTCCAGCCTTGGCCTGGAAGTTCCAACACCCATTGAGGCTTCGGTAATAGTCACGCCTACAAGGCGGGGCTGAGAGAGGAGGCTGAAGACCCAGGATTGAGAGGAGAGGCCTCTCTTGGTTCCAGGACCCTGGACGCTGGAGGCAGACTGAGCAGAGTTCTCCAGAGAACACCACAAGAATGCCCCATCCCTTTCCCACACCCTGCAACCTATCCCTTCATTTGTAAGTTACCCACAAAATAAACCTCCCTTTTAACTACATGGAGTGGCCTTAATAATTTCACCAATATCTGGAGCACACGTGGGGCAAATTCCAAAGGCTTGGGCTGCTCCAACCCTCAGCCTCCTGCCCAGCTGGTGGGTACCTAAACCCGCCTGCAAAGTTCCATTTAACCAGGGAGCAGCTGGTCTGGTCCCAGTTCCCTAGTTTAGCCCCCAGACCAGCGAAAACCGCTGTGATTGAGGTGTTCCCACTCCTCCCTGAGTGCTGGCTCCCCGCCATCTTGGCTCCTGCCTTCAGCTGCCACCAGCCAAGGTTGCCAGCAAGCCCTGCTTTGGAGCTATACCAATGCCTCCTGCTGGCTGAAAAGAGATACTGCCAGCCGCCACCATGACACAAAAGACGTAAGGTAATGAATGGTAAGCCATGA
Source organism: Onychomys torridus (assembly GCF_903995425.1). NCBI lineage: Eukaryota > Metazoa > Chordata > Mammalia > Rodentia > Cricetidae > Onychomys > Onychomys torridus. The sequence continues at coordinate 50,426,063 of NC_050465.1, forward strand.
GCCATGTGGCAAAGTATAGATTAATAGAAATGGGTTAATTTAAGATAGACGAAGTAGATAACAAGAAGCCTGCCACGGTCATACAGTTTGTAAACAATGTAAGTTTCTGGGTGTTTACTTGGTTGGTTCTGAGTGTCTATGGGCCTGGCGGGTGAGAGAGATTTGTCCTGACTGTGGGCCAGGCAAGAAAACTCAAACTACATGCTTCCATCAGTTACTGGATAGAGGCTCTATGATGACAGGGTATTCACCAATCTGATTACCAGAGTAGGTCAGTTCAGGCACATTACTGCTAGTAGTCTAAGGTAGGATCATCCTTGTGGATTCATGGGAACTTACCTAGAACCCTGTTTCTCCCTATCCCCATGATGTTTCCCTCTATCATGATGGTATCTGTTTCCTTGCTCCCTGACTCTGTCCCTGTTCCAGTTCAACCATCCTGTTCCCTTATGTTCTCATCCTCCATCCCCTACCTTTCATTGTCCCCCCTGACCCCAAGTTTACACATGGAGATCTCATCTATTTTCCCTTCCCAGGGTGATCCTTGTGTCCCTCTTATGGTTCTCTGTGTTAGCTACCTTCTCTGGAGATGTGGGTTATAGTCTGGTTATCCTTTGCTTTAGATCTAGTATCCACTTATGAGTGAGTACATACCATGTTTGTCCTTCTGAGTCTGGGTTACCTCACTCAGGATCATATTTTCTAGATCCATCCATTTGTCTGCAAATTTCATGATGTCACAGTTTTTTACTGCTGAGTAGTACTCCATTGTATATATGTACCATATTTTCTTAATCCATTCTTCAGTTGAGGGGCATCTAGTTGTTTCCAATTCCTGGCTATTATGAATAATGCTACTGTGAACATAGTTATGTGTCCTTGTGGTATGATTGAGCATTCCTTGGGTATATGCCCAAGGGTGGTATAGCCGGGTCTTGAGGAAGATTGATTCCCAATTTTCTGAGAAACTGCCATACTGATGTATGGCTGTACAAGTTTGCACTCCCACCAACAGTGGAGGAGTATTCCCCTTGCTCTACATCCTTTTCAACATAAGCTGTCTTCAGCACTTCTGATCTTAGCCATTCAGACAGGTGTAAGATGGTTTCTCAGAGTCGTTTTGATTTGCATTAGGCTTTCTGCATAGGCAAGACAGTTGTTTAGCTTGACCTATTGAAGGGGCCAGTGGCAGTGGGACCAGGATCCATCCCTGGTGCGTGAGCAGGCTTTTGGGGGCGCAGTACCTATGGTGGGGCACCTTACACAGCTTTGGTTCAGGGGGAGGTGCTTGGACCTGCCTCAACTGAATGCACTAGGCTCTGCTGACTCCCCATGGAAGTCCATGCCTTGGAGGAAGTAGGAATTGGGAATGGGTTGGGGGGAAGACTTAGGGTGATGGGAAGGAAGAGGGGGCATCAGTGGTTGGTATGTAAAATGAACAGAAAATTTCTTAATAATAAAAAAAGGAAAATAATATTAGACTTATTTAAAGAATAGAACTGTGAAAGTACTTTGCATTAATTTACTATGTTTATTATATGCTACTGACATGGGCAGTTACATCCACTTTAACTCAGCTATACAGATCACATCTGTTCTACACATTTGTACTGCACAGATTATGTATTTGCTATACATATCTCATCTGTACTCTACAGATCATACCTATACTATACATTTGTACTGTATAGGCCACCTACCTATCTGCTGTACAGATCACATCACCCCTACTAAACAAGGAAAACTAGAACCAGAAAATTCATGGGTACCTGTATTGGTGAAATTATTAAGGCCACTCCACGTAGTTAAAAGGGAGGTTTATTTTGTGGGGTAAATTACAAGTGAAGGGATAGTTTACAGGGTCAGGGAAAGGTGTGGTGCAGTCCAGCAGTGTTCTCTGGACAACTCTGCTCAGTCTACCTCCAGCGTCCAGGGTCCAGGAACCAAGAGAGCCCTCACATCTGGATCCTGGGTCTTCATAGTCCTCTCTCAGGCCCACCTTGTAGGTGTGACTGTTACTGAAATCTCAATGTGGGTTGGAACTTCCAGGTCAAAGCTGGAATGGCTACCCACTACACATCTCTGGTTTGGGGACAGGAATGATATCCCGTGTCTTTTGATTTCTTCAAAGTTACCTTTTACTTTACTTTAACCTTTATGAACCTATGATGAAATCAAATATATTTTGAATACCCAAACATAAAAAAAATATTTTAAAGTCATGACATTCATCTCTCTGTTGGCTAAGAAAAGACAAAAAAAAATAACAATTGGTACACATAGCAGTTAGATTCCGAGTGTTACTCTCCAGTGAAAGAACCCACCCTTGGATCCTTGGGAACACACACACACACACACACACACACACACACACACACACACACACAAATGGGGAGAGAGATTAGTGGGGGTATGTCTAAGGGAAACAGGGCAAATGAAACCACTGAAGACCCACAAAAGGCAACAGCTAGGACAATTTGAGCAATAGAGTAAACAAAATGTGAAAGATTTTAAACATGGGTATAAAGTGAATATCCAACAGTTCATGCTCATATGCATAAACTGAATGAATAAATACACAAAAGAGAACAGAAAAACTCTTACTTTCTCCCCTCAACAAACAGACCCAACTCCCAACATGTTAATTACAGGCTAAGCACTTCCTTCAAAAAGCTAACTATGAAAAGGGGTAGGAAATAAATAACCTCATTAGTGGGCAGTTGCTAAAAGCCACCTCAGCCAATAGTCAAAGTCAGTATCAGTAGAAAGAAGACCCCTTATTTGCATAGTTTCTTAATTTGATATTTGTGCTATATTTAGTATAGTAATATATTTGATACCTACAGTTTTTTCCACCAAGTCTATAACCCTGCATATTCATGAAAGAAATAAAAAATAAGCTAATAAATCCCATTTCAAGGAAAATAATCAACATGCTAGATCAAAATGCTTCAAAACTTTCAAGATCACCAAAATTGGGGAAAACATGAGAAATTCTCATAGTCATGGGGAGTCTAAGAAGCATGGAAACAAAAGTGTAATAATGTGTCTGGGGTGGCATCATTACATAGAGTATATTCTAAATAAATTATAGAATTTAGATAAAATTTTAAAAAAAAGGTATTTTTCTTTGTTCAGTGAAACTAAACTTTCAATGCTGAATTGAGTTTGCATTGTGTCTGTTGTCTTCAAAGACAGTGTCAACTTCATTTTGTAGGGCTGCCTACAAAAAAAAACAAAACAACCGTACCTCTCCTACTATTTACTCTCACTGTGGTGCTTGTGGTTAACTCTTCTGACTTTATGAAGGGTATGACAAGAAAATTTTCATTTTTTTCTTTATGTTACAAGCTGAATCAGAAATGCCCCCCTCCTGGCTAGTTGTACAAGCTCAGTCCCCAGCTGATGGCACTCTTTTGAGAAATGATGTACATATTTTGAAGTGGGGGATAGCTAGAGAAGTAGCTGGCTGGAGGCAGATCTTTGGGAACTTCCTGTCTCAGGTCAATGCTTCCTGCCTGCCATGACATGAACACTGTCCACAGACACACAATCCACCATTCTGTTCAAGTACATGGGGCTAAGAAATCATAACTGAGCCCCCTATAGTCAAAACAATTCCAATTGTTTATGTCAGGTGTTTTAGACACAGCAGTGAAAGTAAATAATGGTTACTCATGAGAGGGTGTAGACTAATGATTCCACCCATAAACCATGTTTAGGTGATCATGCGGCATATACATAATCAATCTTACTATGTGGGTTGCATTTTTAACCTATTGGATTACAGCTGGTTCCACACATTTCTGTACTTTCTTCTTCCAGACCTTCCTGTCCTCCTTTTTACTATTTAAACTCATTTATTATACAGATTTTTCAAAGTCTATAATGTACTGACATCCTTTTAAGTTCTCTGACACTAGGCTATAAGAAATAATGCTCTGTATTACATCAGCCTCTGAGCCACTTCTTAGTATATGCTGAGGGATTAATAGCTTCTTGGAGTGCATCTTTGGAAGACCTGTTTTACAGGTCCTGTTTTACAGCCCTGTAAGTGACTTGGGCTGGCTACACAAACATGAGAGAAATAAGTGAAAAACTCTTGACCTTTGTCACTCCCTCAACCAACTTCCTTCCTCCTGGTCCTCCCATGCTTTCACTTAGTGTTCTGGATGTTCTGTATTTCACTCTATACGTGACGTAACTCCATGTAGGTCATTGGAGGCTGTGTCAGCTAAGCTAAGCGCTGGCACCTCACTTTCAAAAGAATTCCAAAATGTAACCTGTAGTGTAAACAAAGGGGTTGGTAATAGGTAAGAAAGCACCAACACTTTCTTACTAATCATTAGATGGGACTGAAAATGTTCAGGTAATTCTTCAGCCCTATTCTCCAGCAGATAGATGTGCAAGACCCAGTGTGTGCTCGCTGTCTATAATAGTTTATTCATGATTTTTCTTTCCTGTTTTCATCGTTACAACTGCTTTGCAGAAAAACTAAATACTATTTTTCATCCAATGTACTTTTGCAGCAAAGAAAAATCTGAGGTTCATAATAATGATTATATCAAGATATTCCTATAAGAACCATGATGTTTTGGGGGGGGGGCAAAGAACCTATCAATCAGTAACAACATACTCCCATAGAGTAATAAAAACAGATTTATGATTTATTTCTTCCTGTTTTTTTTTTATTGTTAAGTAGTCAGTATGACTAGGAAGGTATTGATTCAGCTTGAAGCAACCTTTAAAGATGTGATTATTGAACAAGTCTAAAGCTTAGAAGTTAGCTTCCAGACACTGAGAGCTAAATGTTCCATATCTTGTTATTTTGATTGGTTGAGTTGTGTGGGTGAGTAGAGCTGGGGAAATGAGTTGTTTTCATTGCCCTGTTTTAGAAATTCACTCTTTTATCTATTCCTATGCAGATTTCAACCTGTTTTTCTCTTACTTGTGTTTCATGGTATTGTTGCCAAAAATGACTATTTATGTAGTTCCTATACTATCATAAACATTTAATTAACAAATGGTACATGCAGATACTAGAGGTCAAGTGAGCCTTTATGAGGTACATCAATCTTCCCAAAGTTGATTTTTTTTACTATATGCTAGCCAATATTTAGATATAAATAGTAGAAAATCATAATGAATGCCTCTTGTTTTCAGTTAAGAATCATCTGCTTATGTATGCTCCCCAATGCCTTATATGTACATTGCATATATTTAACTCACTGTAATTGTGCTCAGTTTACACTGATTTTCAAAATGTTTTTTTGAATAACACAAATCCACATTTATAATACTTGTTGGTAGCTTTTCTCAGTATCCATTATTATTTACTTCTTTTTAAACAAGTAAATTTAGAAATTAGTTTCATAAATTCTAAAATTTCCCCTCATCTAGTTTTAGGTAGAAATATGGTGTTCTAGGTAGAGACCATATTTCTAGCCTCCTTTGCAGCTTATGTCAATCATATTACCAAGTTCAAAGATGTGGGATATAATTGGATGTGATCAGTTTCATTCAAGTCAAATCTCCTAAATGGAGGATTTTCTGTAATCCGCTTCCTCTCTTCTATGGCTTTATTGGTCTATTATGTTACATAATAGTGATATTTGACTAATATATGACTAAGAAGGCAAGGACATCACTGTAGGAGAATTTAAAAGTCAGAATAAATCTGAGTTCTTAGTAGAACTCCTTGGGATTACTTACCAACTATTAACTATTACATGTGAAAGAAATAGGTGTCTATCGTGCTGATATCATTGTTTGGGGGACTCTCTTATAGCAGTTTAATATTGCTTTAATACAATACTTAAAGCTTCTGATTTATATATATATATATATATATATATATATATATATATATATACATACATATGTATGTATGCACACACATACATATATAGGTATACACACATACATATACATTATATGTAATATAATGTACACAATTATGTGTATATATATATATATATATATATATATATATATATTGTATATATGTTTTCATGCACATCTAAAACTAGAAAGACATATGTAAGTATGATCAAATATGCACTTTGGACTCTTGCCCTGGTATGTTAACTATTTAAGGGAGTAAGAAATGTATGTGTGTGTGTGTGTGTGTGTGTGTGTGTGTGTGTGTGTGTTTCTAGTTTGAGAACATGAGCCAAAAATAGTGGATCATTATTCAGATATTAACTTCCTTTGTAAGAAGTACTTTCAGGTGCACTTAACAGAAGAAGGAATTCTGTCAAGATAATAGATAGATACTACAACCCCCAAAATACCAAGTCAGCAGAAATCAAGCTACAAATCAGATGGTAAAATCAATTTTATGGTTTCCATTAATTGCATAATTAGTTTGTCATAAGTCAAATAAGGTGAACATTCACATATACAGTTGGGGTGGCTCAGTAACTTAGAAGAATAGAGGTCAGTTGTACTTGATACACGGGCTTATAATAACTCAAGATATTTGTGCTAAGAGCAGCCAAGGAACTATGCAAGTGAGCCATGTATGGGGACAGTAAGACAGAAGTGCTGTGGTATTTGGGTACAGATTGAAGATACATAAATTTAACTCAGAATCGATTATGAAACCAAATAAGAAAAGATTTTCATTTGCCACATCAGCCAAGGATAAAAAAAAATGACAGCTTTCCATTCTCTTATCAGATCTTGTAGAAAGCCTGTATCTGGCTTCTAGAGAAGAGGGGGTGGCATAAGTAACAGGAAGCTGATAATGAATTAGATGAGTCAGTTATATTTAAAATATCAGCTCATAAAAGATACAGAGGAATGGAGAAACTAGCATCAGCTTAGACTTGCATAGTGTGTTGAGTGTAATAGAGTTTTAAGGGTGAGGACTTTAATACACTCTGACGTAGTCAGTGGTGGAAAAGACAGAAAAAGCAATGGCCATGTAGGAAGGCTTTTGAGACAATGTCAAAAATGTCTATCCTAGGAAGAGGAATATACAGTGTTTTAGTCATTCAGTTGTTACTGGAATGCTTCTAGATGGTAAAGCGTAGGTGTGATGGTTAGCATTACATTTAAAGTTTAGACTATTCTTGCAAAATTAAAAAAGAAAAAAAATGCCTCTAACATATAAACCTCTAGCCCATATATACCCTGCCATCCCACTTCCCTCTTATTTCCAGATATTGAAGAGTATTCTTAAATTAGCTGCTCTTGCAAAATTTGGTATTCTAGCAAGATAGTTGGTAATAAGACTGACTGCTATTTATGCTTTATTTAAAAAATCAAAAGCGCCAAGTGGTGGTGGCACACACCTTTAATCCCAGCCCTTGGGAGGCAGAGCCAGTAGGATCTCTGTGAGTTCAAGGACAGCCTGGGCTGCCAAGTGAGTCCCAGGAAGGGTACAAAGCTACACAAAGAAACCCTGTCTCAAAAACAAACAAACAAACAAATAAACAAATAAATAAATAAAAAGAAAAATAAAAAGCATAAAGAATTCATGATAAAAGAACAATATTCCACCAAAATATGCATACATTTAAGTTAAGACTCATTAAGTTCCAAAAGGAAGCTCCTTAAGACTAAGAAAGTAAACAACTCACAAGTCTCAGGAAGTCCCTGAAATCTCCCAGATTCACTTAGGCTCCTACCTTCCCAAAATTATGTAGGCAGTTACATTTGTTGAAGAGAAAATCTCCAACTTGTCAAGCTGCCTACAACTTGTTCAGAGAATGCCAGAGGTGCAGTTTGTGAGTGGTAATCTTTTAGTGAAATGGTGACCTTTGATTCACCCATGCTCCTGTAAGTAACCTTAATAAATTCATTGGTTCACCTTATTGGATTTTAGTGGTATCATTACTTTGTTCTATTGTCAGTTTCCTGTCTGGAGTAAGTGAACATTTACTCATATCACCTCAGAAACAGTGTCATACAACAGGAGGATGTGTGGACAGGTAATGTGAACTCTTGAAGAGACATGGTGACCATCCCAGGTCTCTCTGCCATTGACTTGCTATGTGATTCTAGGCAAAATGCCTCAGCATTTCAACTGCAATATAGGAATGACATATTCTCTGAGCTGACTTCTTTAAGTGGACTTTAAATAATCTAACTTTTGTTTGGTCTAGTGGCATTTTAGTCCTAGCACTTGGAAGGAAGGCTGATACCTGTGAATTCAATGCCAGCCTGACCTACATAGTGAGTTACAGAGCAGTCAGAGCTGAATAGTTAGATCCTGTCTCAAAAAATGTATATGGTTAAAATTAATCTTACCTGTATCTTTGATTTTGTTTTCCTAATGTGCTACCAGAAAAGCAAAAGTTGCACATAGGACTTTTCCTCAGTCCCTCAAATTCAGCATTGGCTTTTGACAAACTTCATGGTTCTGTGGTGGGGAGGGGGTGTGAGTGTGTGTGTGTGTTTAGTTTGTTTTGTAACTTGTACAATCTCACATCTGTTTTCTGGAGCTTAAGTGTATGTGTCTGTCTGTTGTCTGTCTGTTTGTCTGAGTCTGGTTGGTTTGGTTTGTAATTTGTACAGCCTCATGTCTGTTTTCTGGAGCTTAAGTGGTCATTTGTGTGTGTGTGTGTGTGTGTGTGTGTGTGTGTGTGTGTGTGTGTGTGTGTGTGTGTGTGTGTGTGTGTGTGCGTGTGTGTGTGTGTGTGTGTGTGTGTGTGTGTGTGTGTGTGTGTGTGTGTGTGTGTGTGTGTGTGCGTGCGTGTGTGCGTGCGTGTGTGTGCGTGCGTGTGCGTGTGTGTGTGTGTGTGCGTGTGTGTGTGTGCGTGTGTGTGTGCGTGTGTGTGTGTGCGTGTGTGTGTGCGTGTGTGTGTGCGTGTGTGTGTGTGTGTGTGCGTGTGTGTGTGTGTGTGTGCGTGTGTGTGCGTGTGTGTGTGTGTGTGTGTGTGTGTATGTGTATGTGTGTGTGTCTGTTTGAATCTGTTTAGTTCATTTCGTAATTTGCACAGTCTCATGTGTCTCAGGCTGGTTTTGAACTCCCGATCCTTCTGTCTCTCATCTCTCTGATGCTGAGATTACAGTCATCTACCACCACAAGCTGGTTATTATGTTTTAAAATGTTGAAAGATTCCAAGGTGAATGTTGGCATGAGTGATGGAGGAGTTGGCCGTCCGTGGTGGGGTGGGTGGTAACCAAAGGGCACTCCTGCCAGTGCCCACCCGCAGCACCGTGAGCGGCATGTGTTCTGTCTGTGCTGCTCTGGAGTTAGGACGGCAGAGTCTGTAGTGTGATGCTTTTCTCCTTCCTGCCAGGGCCACTGGCTGGTTGGATATTTTCAAGTGACACATCCCGAGAGAGAATTAAACTAGGAATCGTCTGTTACCTAATTTCTGGCAACTGAGAAACTTCAGCTGATTTTCTCCCATAGGCGTTTTATTTATTTATTTTCTTTATTCAGTTGATCCTGATTTCTGAATGGCAGCAAACAGGTTCCCAGTCTGCCTCACACTCTTTGCTCTGAGATCTTTGCTTTGCTCTAAACCAAACTCTTTTGTGTTTGTTTGGTTTGGGTATTTTGATTTCTGGAAAAACCATAACATTCTGAAGAAAGCCTGTGCTTTTAATGCTTAGGTTTTGTTTGAAAAACAACAACAACAAAACAAACAAACAAACAAACGAAAACACCTGCAAGTCCTCTTTGTCCACCTTAGTACCCACTCAGCCAGTCTTATTTTAATAATAATCTTATATCTTTTGCCATTTATAGTAGATAGCCTTTTAGTCATTCTGTGATTAGTTTTAAACCTACATTCTTAAACACATACACAAACATATACAGATGTTCAACAACAAAAAAATTGGTTTTTGAGTCTCATAGAGTCCAGGCCAGCCTTATACTCACTATGTAGCTGAGCTAGCCTTGAACTTCTGATCTCCTTGCCTCTGCCTCTGAAACTCTGGAATTGCAGGCATGCACCACTGTGCCTAGTAAGAAAACAGCTTTGTTCTGAGACATATACCCAGAGTCTCTGATAAATAAAATCTTCAGTGAAATATGAATTCCATAAAAATACCAAGAAAACTCTAATACAGATATTTGTGGATATCTAGAAATCATTGATTTGGTAGCACTTAGTGATACTGAAATAGATTGTATTTCCAATGTGTTAAAGAATGATATCAGTTAAAATTAATTATTACTTATCAGAATAATGTAGCACAAGATGTTGATCAAAAATGTATAACGTATCTGCACGATAAAATTGCCACTGTCTTAAAAAAAAAAAAAAAAAAAAAAAGCTCAGTTTAAGTTTCCAAGAGCAAGGCTTTCTGATTTAGTGGCTCTTGGATGGGTTCCAGGAAACCATATTGCTAAAATCACCATAGTCTCTGTTCTTATGAAAGTTATGGGAAGACACCAGTGCAGAATCTTATCAAGATAATGCTCACTTATGAAATAGGTAGATGCTAGGCTTTCTTTGTAATTTCCTGGAGCATTGGTATGTTTCTCATTTATAGGTATCTCATAAACAGCTGCCAAGATATGATTTTTAATAAGAATTATTATGAGGTTATATATGGTAGAAATCTGACACACACAACACACACACATACACACACACACACACACACACACACACACACACATATATATGTATCAAAGCAAGCATTTTCATGTTGAAAATATTTTAGTAAGATAACTCTCGGAAAGAGTTTTATTCTAATTACATATACCATGTCTATGATAAATGAAATAGTATATACAAAACAGTGTCTGGAATTGCTTTTGAGAACAGTTGGTACTTTTTTGTAAAAGATAAAAATAATCCTACAGAGTGTAGTTTATCTCATATCAGCAAGGAGACATGATTGCAGTTAACAAGCTCATCCCTCCTCTCTCTGGCACATGGAAAGCATTCATTTTGATAAATACAATCTTTTTTTTTTTTTGCAATTTTACTGTCAGGGGATGTGAAACACCCTACCTTTGCAAAAAATCACATTTATATCTCATCTTTTTGAGAAGGCTTTATGTAGAAGGGGTTGAATATACCCTGCCAAGCCAGTATTTATGAAACCCTACCAGTATCTGGTTAATATTGACAGCATTTGGAAATTTGTCACCGCTCAACTTCAGTTAAGTTCACAAATCCTGTCCATTGTTTTAAAGCAATCCCTCACACAAACTATGTGTGCACTCCTGGGGCACAAACAAACCCTAGAAAAAGAAAAAAGTTTAGTAACAGGACAAACCCTTGAAAAACAGTCTCTTTTTTTTTTTTGTTTTTTGCTTTTTTTTTAAGGCAAAGGGGGTTTTGTGATTTATGCAACACAAAGTGGAAAGCAAAACAATACCAACACCTTGAGCCACAGTGTGTGCGGATGTTTGCTAGTGTTCTAACCCAGAACCATATCCTTCCTCTCAGAACCAGCCCTGTACAGATGCTTCAGAGTAGCTCTGGAGTTCACTCCCTTCTGTGTCTACAGAGGTTTTGTGTCTGTTCCAGCCTCTGGTGACAGAATAATCCACTGAACCACAACCATTGTGTATTTGCAAAAATTACTAAAGTTTTCTTGTAATCACAACTCAACATGGCCCAATTTCAACTGTCAAGAGTGTGCACAGAGCACTGAAAACTTTGTCTCTTCTGGTCTGTGCTTGTGCTCCAGTGCAAGCTCGAGAGGAGATGATCTGGCCTCTACTTCCTATTCTACTAACAGAAACAAATGTCAGTCCCATTTAGTGCAACACTGTTCAGAGTTTTTTATGAATTTTTTTGGAGGTGGCAGGTTGGGTAGGGGGAGGTCCTGGCCAAATGTACTGAGTGAGATGGCTCAGCGGGTAAAGGTGCCTGCTGCCAAGTCTGAGAATCTGAGCTGAATCTCTGTGACATACATGGTGGAGAGAACAAACTCCTGCAAGTTGTCCTCTGACCTCTACATATTCTGTGACACACACACACACACACACACACACACACACACACACACACACACACATATATCCATGCACATATGCACACAAAGTAAAATCAAATACAATGTAAAAAAAATAATTGTACTAAAGTGCTCTCTAGTGTTCTAAGTACAAGAAAACTGATGCACCTTACAAAATAAATGTTACACGGGCTTTGTTCAGCATGAAGCATTGTTCTGTGAGCCATGAGCTTGTGTGTTAACACATCAGTCATACACACTAGATAAGGTATCCTTTTTAACAGAATACCCACTCAATAGTTCAACAAAAATATGGTGACTACAGGCTGTCACAAATCTAACTCTGTAACTGTTCCTAGAATCAATTATTTAGTATTCATTAATTCACCATTCATTTTGAATTCATGTAATGTAACCATCATAAAAAGCAAGAATCAGTTGCTTTTTATGATACACTTAAGAGCCGTTTTAAATTGCTCATGAGGGTTTGCTATGGATAGAATTATGTCCAAATTAATTTTTAGATTTGTAACAAGATTGTAAAGAAATGTTTAGTTTATTTTATGCCCACTCTTTAAAGTTCAGATTTTATAACCAGAATTCTAGTAAACTATACTACTACTAATGATTAGGTCCATTTACTGATAACTAAATTCTAGATGTTTATTAACTGTAAATTGCTTGTCTCTTTATTGCCATCCTACAGATTTATACCAATTTCAGAATATTAGCCTTTTGTTTCCAACTGCAGAATATTGATAGGAAGTTGCTTATTGTAGTAATTAGCAACAATTAATACAACAACTCATTTTCTTTTTTTGGAAAGATAATCATTATAACCTTTATTTTAACATTTATAGAGGGACAATTAGTTTAAATGTGAGCTCCAAACTGTTAGCTTTGTAACATAAAAAAAGGATCACTTTATCTCAAGCTGAGGTAATATTTTACATTTAAAAGAATAATAGTTAAGAGAAAAAACAAGTAGCCCATGGCATGGTAAAGCAACCAGAAGAAAGAAAATGTATTGATTTTATATGACTCTGATTTTCTACTTTTCACCTCTTACCATCTGTATTCTTTCCTGAAAGACAAAAACTTCTCTTAAAACACATATGACATTTAAAATGTACCAGACCTTTTAAAAATAAATATAATTGCTGAGTGGTGGTGGCATACACTCTTAATCCCAGCACTCAGGAAGCAGAGACAGATGGATCTTTGTGAGGTCCAGACCAGCCTGGTCTACAGAGCTAGTTCCAGAATAGCCAGGACTACACAGAGAAACCCTGTCTTGAAAAACTAGAAAAAATTAAATATAAATAATTTGTTTGAGATCATGTCAGAAGATCTCACAGGCTTACTGAAGTTCTAGGTTACAGGTGTCTAAAAGCATACCCAGCCCCTCTAAGATTTTTTTCTTTTTTGCTTGTAAAGACATTTATTTGAATTTGGTAAAACACTTATTTTTCAAACTGAAATATTATCTCCATATTTCTTACCTTCTAGTACAAACTGTTATATACTCAGTATTTATTAAATGGAGTCATACTTTCTGGGTAAGTGCTGTATTTCACTTAGGGTGTGGAGATTAGGTTACAATTATTTTTAAATCAAAGCTCCACCTGGAGAACCTAAGAATGGTAGGTAGGAGATTCAGATGTCTATGGCTTGGGAAGAACTTCAGCTCTTCCTATAAGCAATTTAAATACTTATGCCAACTTTTGCATATTAAACAAGTTATCCAACACTCAGACTTGATACTTCCCTGGAGAGTTTGAATCACCTTTCCTACACACATAATCATTCACATATACATTTCATTCAGTATGTATTTCAATATCATCTCTACAGGTACATCAGTATGCTTAAATAGCTATAAAGTTTCCTATAGTCACATCTTTTTTATTATTAAGAGATTTTCTATTCATTTTACATACCAACCATTGATTCCCCTCTCCTTCCTCCTCCTACCCTCTAGCCCCCCCCCACAACCTACCCACCGTTCCCACCTCCCCCAAGCCAAGGTCTCCTATGAGGAATCAGCAAAGTCTGGTACATTCAGTTGAGGCAGGTCCAAGCCCCTCCTCCCTGCATCAAGGCTGCACAAAGTGTCCCACCGTAGGCACTAGGCTCCAAAAAGCTGGCTCATGGACCACAAATGGGTCCTAATCCCACTGCCTGGGGTTCCCTAAACAGTTCAAGCTAAACAACTGTCTTGCCTATCCAGAGGTCCTAGTCCAGTACCAGGGGGGCTCCTCAGCTATTGGTCCACCGTTCATGCATTTCCTCTGGTTTGGCTAGTCATCTATGTACATTTTCCCATCATGATCTTGATGTCCCTTGCTCATAGAATCCCTCCTCTCTCTCATTGATTGGACTCCTGGAGCTCACCTGGTGCCTGGCAGTGGATCTCTGCATCTGCTTCCATCAGTCACTGGATGAGGGCTCTATGATGACAGTTACAGTATTCAGCCATCTGATCACCAGAGTAGGCCAATTTAGGCACCCTCTCAGCAATTGCCAGGAGTCTAAGGTGGGTTCATCTTTGTGTATTCCTGGGAACTTCCCTAGCTCTCTGTTTCTCCCTATTCCCATGATGTCTTTATTTATCATGGTATCTCTTTCCTTGCTCTCCCACTATGTCCCTGTTCCAGCTCAAACCTTCCATTCCCCTATGTTCTCATCGCACATCCCTTGCCCTCCATTAGCCCCCTATCCCCAGTTTGCTCATGTAGATCCCATCTATTTATCCTTTGCTGGGAGATTCCTATGTCCTTCCTAGCGTCCTCCCTACTAGCTAGCCTCTCTGTAGCTGTGGGTTGCAGTCTGGTTACCCTTTGCTTTACAGCTAGTATCCACTTCTGAGTGAGTACATACCATGTTTGTCCTTCTGAGTCTGGGTTACCTCACTCAGGATGATATTTTCTAGTTTCATCCATTTACCTGCAAATTACATGATGTCATTGTTTTTCTCTGTTAAGTAGTACTCCATTGTGTATATGTACCACATTTTCTTAATTCATTCTTCAGCTGAGGGGCATCTGGATTGTTTCCAGGTTCTGGCCATTTGAGATTCTTCTGTTGAAAATTCTCTATTTAGCTCTATAGCCCATTTTTAAATTGGATTGTTAGGTATTCCCATGTCTAATTTCTTGAGTTCTTTATATATTTTGGAGATCAGCCCTCTGTCAGATGTGGGGTTGGTGAAGATCTTTCCCATTCTGTAGGCTCTCATTTTGTCTTATTTACTACATCCTTTGTCCTACAAAAGCTTCTCAGTTTCAAGAGGTCCCATTTATAAATTGTTGCTCTCAGTGTCTGTGTTACTGGCATTATATTTAGGAAGTGATCTCCTGTGCCAATGCATTCATGACTACTTTTTACTTTCTCTTCTATCAAGTTCAGTGTAACTGGATTTATTTTGAGGTCTTTGATCCACTTGGACTTGAGTTTTGTGTATGGCAAAAGATATGGATCTATTTGCAGCCTTCTACATGTTGACATCCAATTATGCCAGCACCGTTTGTTGAAGATGGCTTCTTGTTTTCCATTGTACAGTTTTGGCTTCCTTGTCAAAAATCAGGTGTTCATACATGTGCAGATTAATGTCAGGATCTTCAATTCTATTCCATTGGTCCACCTGTTGGTTTTTATGCCAGTACCAAGCTGTTTTTATTACTATAGCTCTATAATAAGAGCTTGAAGTCCGGGATTGTGATGCCTCCAGGGGTTGCTTTATTGTACAGGGTTCTTTTAACTATCCTGGGTTTTTTGTTTTCTCATATGAAGTTGAGTATTGTTCTTTCCAAGTCTGTGAAGAATTGTGTTGGGATTTTGATGGGAATTGCATTGAATCTGTAGATTGCTTTTGGTAAGATTGCCATTTTTGGCAATTACTATGTTAATTGTATCTATGCAAAAGCTTGGAAGATCTTTCCATTTTCTGATATCTTCTCCATTTCTTTCTTCAGAGACTTAATGTTCTTATCATACAGGTCCTTCACTTGCTTAGTTAGCATTACCCAAGGTATTTTATATTATTTGTGGCTATTGTAAAGGGTGATGTTTCTCTGATTTCTTTCTCAGCTCATTTATTATTTGTAAATAGGAGGGCTACTGATTTTTTTAAGTTGATCTTGTATCCTGCCACTTTACTGAAGGAGTTTATCAGTTGTAGGAGTTCCCTGGTAGAATTTGTGGGGCCACTCATGTACAATATCATATTGTATATAAATAGTGGAAGTTTGACTTCTTCCTTTCCAATTTCTATCCCTTTGATATTCTTTTGTTGTCTTATTGCTCTAGCTAGAACTTCAAGTACTATGTTGAATAAAAATATGGGGAGTGTGGACAGCCTTGTCTTGTTCTTGGTTTTAGTGGAATCGCTTTGAGTTTCTCTCCATTTAATTTGATGTTAGCTGTTGGCTTGCTGTAAATTGCCTTTACTATGTTTAGGTATGTTCCTTGTATTCCTGATCTCTCTATGTCCTTTATCATGAGGCGTGTTGAGTTTTGTCAAAGGCTTCTTCAGCATCTAATGAAATGGTTATGTGTTTTTTTTCTTTCAGTTTGTTTATATGGTGTACTACATTGATATATTTTCTTATGTTGAACCATCCTTGTATCCATGGGATGAAACCTACTTGATCATGGTGGACAAATTTTTGATATGTTCTTGGATTTGATTTGCCAATATTTTATTGAGTATTTTTGTATCAATGTTCATGAGGGAGATTGGTCTGTAATTCTCTTTCTTTGTTGCATCTTTGTGTGGTTTGGGTATCAGGGTAACTGTAGCCTCATAAATAGAGGTTGGTAATGTTCCTTCTGTTTCTATTGTGTGGAACAATTTGAAGAGTTTTGGAATTAGCTCTTCTTTGAAGATCTGATAGAATTCTGCACTGAAACCATCTGGTCCTGGGCTTTTCTTTTGGTTGGGAGACTTTTAATGATGGTTTCTATTTCCTTAGGGGTCATTGGTCTATTTAAATAGTTTATCTGGTCTTGATTTAACTTTGGTATGTGGTATCTATCCAGAAAGTTTTCCATTTCTTTCAGATTTTCCAGTTTTGTGGAGTACTGGTTTTTGAAGTATGACCTGATGATTCTCTAGATTTCCTCATTGTCTGTTGTTATGTCTCGCTTTTCATTTATGAGTTTGTTAATTTGGATTCTCTCTCTCTCTGCTTTTTGGTTAATTTGGATAAGGGCTTGTCTATCTTGTTTATTTTTTTTCAAACAACCAACTCATTTCATTGATTCTTTGTATTGTTCTTTTTGTTTCTATTTCATTGATTTTAGGCCTCAATTTGATTATTTCCTGGTGTCTATTCCTACTGGATGAGTTTGCTTCTTTTTGTTCTAGAGCTTTCAGGGTGTGCTGTTAAGTCACTAGTGTGAGGTTTCTCCATCTATTTTGTGTGGGCATTTAGTGCTATGAATTTTCCTCTTAGCACTACACTACGTTCTTAGTGTTCCATAAGTTTGGGTATTTTGTACTTTCATTTTCATTGAATTCTAGGAATTCTTTAATTTCTTTATTTCAACTCACTGGTGGTTGATTTGGGAATTACTCAGTTTCCATGAAATTGTAGGGTTTCTGTAATTTTTGTTGTTGTTGAAATCTAACTTTAAGCCTTGGTGGTCCGATAAAATACAGGAGGTTATTCCAATGTTTTTGTATCCATTGAGATTTGCTTTGTGACCGACCATGTGGTCAACTTTAGAGGTTACATGGGGTTCTGAGAAGAAGATATATTCTTTTGTGTTAGGGTGGAATATTCTGCAGATATCTATTAAGTCCATTCAAGTCATAACTTCCCTTATTTCCCTATGTGAACTATGATTTTGTTGAATATATTTTCTGTGCCTTTGAGTTGGTATTCTTCTTCTTCTATCCCTATGACTCTTAGGTTTGGTCTTTTTATGGTGTCCCAAATTTCTTGGACATTTTGTGTTATGAGTTTTTTTGGCTTTAGTGTTTTCTCTGACTGATGAATCTATTTTCTCTATTGTATCTTCAATGCCAGAGATTCTCTGTTCCATCTCTTGCATTCTGTTGGTTATGCTTTCATCTGTAGTTCCTATTTGTTTACTCAGATTTTCCTTTTCCAGAATTCCCTCAGTTTGTGTCTTCTTTATTGTCTCTATGTCAGTTTTCAGATCTTAGACTGTTTCCTTTACCCATTTAATTGTTTTTTTCTTGGCTTTCTTTAAGGGATTTACTAATTTCTTCCAAATTTTTGTCTTTTCCTAAATTTCTTTATTGATTTCTTCCAATTTTTTGTTTGTCTTTTCTTTGATTTCTTTAAGAGAATTTTTTATTTCCTCTTTAAAGGCCTCTATGATTTTCTTAAAGTCATTTTTAAGGTCGATTTCTTCTGCTTCTTCTGATTTGGGTTGTTCAGGTCTTGCTGATGTAGCAACACTAAGTTCTGATGGTGCCATATTGGTCTTTATGTTGTTGACTGTATTTTTGCACTGGTGTCTACCCATCTCTTCCTCCACTCTGTGCAAGTGGTGTCTGTGTCTGAGGGAGCCTCTCTTGGTCTGATACTCTTGGTCTAATGGGAGCTCTTGGTCCAATCAGTGCTGATGGATTCTGTGTCTCAGGAAGCAGCCTTTAGTCCAATGGGCACTAGTGAACTCTGTTTCAGGGGTTAGCTATTCCCAATTAGTGCAGGGGCTTATGATTCCAGTGGTCCCTGGTGTTACAGGTGATGGCTTTCTTGGTGAAGGTGTAGGGAAAGAAGCAGATGCCCAGTCCCTGGGGCTCCAATGGCTGCGGGAGGGACACAGCATGTGCCCCTGGGGCCTAGAGGCTAGGGCCCTGGTCTGCCCAGTATGAAAGTGGGATCTTACCTGTTCTCAATTGGTGCAGGGTGGGCTTATGTCTCTGGTCTTTTTATTTCACATCTAAAACAATTTCCTGAAAAGCAGAGTTAAGGATGTCTTAGATTCGAAATTTTTATTTTTCATAGATCTTCATAGCCAGAAGCCAAAAATAAGTATCACCATCATCAGCATCTATAACAGTGGTCCCAAATGTATGGGTTGGTAAGATCGTGATGCCTTTGGAGACTACTTCCCTACCTTATGGTGGCTTCCACTCCAGTTACCTCTGCCATTTCAATGATTCCTGTTGTTGCATTTTCTCTGTGGGCCAAGCCTTCTCACCCTTTCCTGCCCTTTCTCCACATTGCTTGTGTCAACCATGGAGTCTCACACATGCAAGATGTGATGGCTTACCTTGACTATCAACTTGAATGGATTGAGAGTTTATTGATGCAGAATTCTGCCTGTTTTCCTGAGGGTTTTTCCAGAGACAGTTAACTCATTCCAAAAACCAATTGGAATGTAAGTGACAAAACCAAACACCTCACATCCTAGGCTGGTACTCTACCACTAAGTTACACCATAAGCCCAGCATGTGGTGATAGGATTTAGGGACCAAACAGATGAATAAATATTATCTTCCTTTAACAAGATTCTTCACATTAATCATACTCACAAAGACCATTTTCTTGATAAGGTAACATCCCTTTCAGAGATTAAGCCCTAATATCTTTTGATGCTAGTTCATAGCTCACTGTAAAATATTCGTGCATGCACATCATTGTTCAATCTCAGATTCCAGGGACTCCAGTGCACAGTTGATTATTCCATTTAATAATCCTTAGAGTACATTCTGACTCAACTCTAGTCAATTATTACATGTGATACTATGACTAAGAATAGATTGGAGTATACTTGTCTGGTCTGGAACCTTATCCCCTATTGAAAAATATGTGAGAAATGAAAGTGGAAACTAGTTGCCAGATACAGCACAAATGAATTTATTTTCTTGTTACAATTCTATACCTCATTGACATATCTATATCTATATCTATCAATCAATCTATCTATCTATCTATCTATCTATCTATCTATCTATCTATCTTTCATTGCCCACCAGAACTGTATTATAAAACATGACAGCTGAAGACACTACATGCTCTAGTCACAGAACATAGAGAAATGAAGCTGAACTGAGCTGGGATCTTCCTCTGTGTTCATTGTTTATATATTAAAATGCAGCATTTGACCTTACTGATACTGTGTAGAATTACTGTTTTAAATATATTTGCGGTAATACATGACCAGCGATTTACTAAATTATTGTATCTTCTGAAGAACCTTGGATAATTTTTTGTTTGTTTGTAGCATCAGTGGGAGTTGTTTCCAATAGCATGAACATCTTAACAGTGGCACTAAAGAAAATATCTCTCCGTACCTAAGTAGTTATTAACTGTGTGTAAATCCTCAGGGACTAACAAGGCCTCTTGAGCTCCTCTTTACTCCATGGCAGGATGTTGGTGGTTCAGATTTTATGTAAATATTGTGAAAATATTCACTGCTGCTCTCAATTCTAGAGTCCAATGGCCATACATGTCCAGAAGTCAGCATTCTGCACCACTTCCTCACTGCCCCCAGCTCCTATAGTCTTTCTTTTTCTTCTTCCATGGTGTTCACTGAGCCTTGGATAAGTAATGTAGCTGAGCATTGATCTGTCACTTTTCATCATTGCAATGATGAGCCTCTTCAGTTACTGCTGCTTGCACCAAAAAGAAGCTTCTCTGACCAAAGCTGACAGCATCACTAATCTATGGACACAACGATAATTATGTGGAAGGCAATTTGATGATCACATCATGACTATCTAGCAAGACAGAAAGTAGCTTCCCTAGTAGAGCCAATGACCTCCCCATGTATGGATTTCCATCCAGGTTTATAGCATTAGACATGAGTTCACTCCTGTAGAGTGGGCCTCAAATCCAATAAGGAAACAGTTGGTTTTCCTATAACAGATTTGCTGTAGCTGTACTGGGAGATGCATCTCATTTGTCTGGTTGGAAGTTTTGCACTCTGGGCCCGCAGCTAGTAAGACTGTTGATGATTCTCCCTCTGCATCCTGTATAGCACCTTCCAACAATGATGCATAGTCAGTCCAGAGGAAGATCCCAGCTCAGTTCAGCTTCATTTCTGTATGTTCTGTGACTAGAGTATATAGAGTCTTCAGCAGTCATGTTTTATAATACAGTACTGCTGGGCAATGAACATCAGTGAAACCTTCTATGTATAAGCATACAGAGGGTAAAAGCCATTGCATATTTGAAACTCATATTTTCATTAATCTCCATGTATGTATATTATTTCAGTTTTCATTCTTCCAGTGAATATAAGCTCCAAAGAAGAAATACAACCTTTCCTGTGTGACTGATACTCAGCTAAATGGCTAGTGGACAGCTGGTGTCAGATGAACTCCTGATATTTATTCGTTGAATAGATATTGAAATTTGTATAGCTCTTATAAATTCTCTCAATGAAGATCAATGTGGTAAATTAAAATAATAGAAGTTTTGTTCTAGAAGCATAATTGTCACAAATTTTTGTAAATGTCCATCAAGGTCTTACAATATTATCTGTGTGATCTACTTCAGATCAAATGCCATTGGGTGATTCTCTTGGATCCTGAGTCTAAGCAGATGATTCTTACTACAGAAAAGAACTTTTTATTTCTACCTAACTATATTTTGAAGCTTGTTATCCTACCTCTATCTACATACTGTAGCAAGAATCTTAAAAGGACTTATTAATAAAATCAAACTCAGGGCTTGGTATTGGGGTGAATGCTGGAAGATCAGAGACACAGAACAAGCCACAGCTACCTCACCTTGCTAGTTCCTCAGTTGATCCTGTTTCCTCAGGCTGGAAGCCTCTGAGTCCTCATCCATAATGGGTCTCAGCTGAACTGCTGCTCAAAGCCTAAAAGCTTAACCAGCCAAAAAGCTTAACCAGCCAAATGCTTAACAACCCAAATGCTGCTAGTTTCTGGTCTTCACCCCTTATACAATCTTTCTCTTTCTGCCCCCACTCCCTGGAATTAAAGGCTCGCTTTCTGGGATTAAAGGCATGTGTCACCATGCCTGGCTGTTTCCAATGTGGCCTTGAACTCACAGAGATCTGCCTGGCTCTGCCTCCCAAGTGCTGGGATTAAAGGCGTGTACCACCACCGCCCAGCTTCTGCTATGGCTTGCTCTGACCCATTTTCTAGCCACCATTGTTGGTTCTGTATCTAGTGGCTGTCTGTTCTCTGACCCCAGATAAATTTATTAGGGTGCACAATATTTTGGGGAACACAATACTACCACATTTTCCCTCTTTTGTCTAAAATTTAAAAAAGGTTATAACTAATACAAGAAAAATCATATCCAATAAATATATACAATATACACAGTCAAGATTACATTAATGATGTCTAGTCCATTAACATTTGACAGATTCAGGTGAAAAACTCCATTATATATAACAATGTTCAGTCCAGTAACATTTGATAAACTGAATCTAAGCTCCTTGTTCAGCTTTTTTCTTGACCACTAAGAATTAATAACTTGTAATCAACCATTGTAAACAATGACAATATCCAAAACTCATTAAGCGACCAAAAACTTCCCATCCCACCTCTTGGGAATGTGGGCGTCGTTTTCTTAAAATTACTTCCATCTTTAGGGGATCCTGAAAAGAAAATTTTGGGGTCAATTGTCAAGTCTTGTATCATTTGTCCAGTCTCTACATAATAGGAAAGTTCAGGGCTTGTCAAAAGTCCTTCTTTGAGTAGTCATGCTGGATCATCTCAGCTAGCCATCTCAAAATTGTCCTGAGCAGTTTGAAATCCAAAGCCCATCTTTTTGTGGTGTTAATCAGCTTACTGGCTTTACCATAGTTCTTGCGGAATCATCTTTGCAGGGTTCCATCATCCTTTTGAAGATTTCAAAGTCACTGTTAAGTATGGTCATGGTTCTCTGAAGACTTTTTTTTTTGTGTGCCTCCTCTGTGGTTTGGAGCAAACACAGTCTGATAAATGTCTGTCTCGCTGAACAATGAACATTCTTTCCTAGAAGAGAAAATCTTCACAGCAATTTCTCCCCAACATTTGTCTTGCCAAACTTTTCTAAACTGACCTTTGCTGATGCTTTCTTGTAACATAGTGGTCTTGGCAATTGTTCTCTGAACAAGCAGCAACACCACAGTCACCAACATGATGAGAAGCAGCCTGCAACTCGGAGCAGCAGTCACTGCCTCCATGGTCTCACTGCTGTTTGTGGGCTGGGTCTGGCTGCAGTTTCTCCTTAGTAAGCCTCCTAGGTTGGCCTCAAACTTGGGATCCTCCTGCCTCTGCCTCCTTCAGCAAATTCAACCAGTGTGTTTCACCACAACTGGCTGAAGGAAGCTCAGCTCTGAGCTGGGGCCTGCAAGGCCACAGGCAAGCAGCTTTTTTGTGAACTCATACCACAAACGTTGGGCGCCAGATTTCATAGGTGGTTGTGAGCCACTATGTGGGTGCTGGGAATTGAACTCAGGACCTCTGGAAGAGCAGTCAGTGCTCTTAACCTCTGAGCCATCTCTCCAGCTCCGCAGTGCTGCAATGGCGCTGCCAGGCTCTTTGAATAGGTATCTGCTACTCATGGCACAGGAGCACCTGAAGGTCCACCTACTGGAAATAAAGTCTTTACTGTCACTGTTTGGTGGCCAGTTCACTAACAGTCAGGAGACTTATGGAAAGTCTCCATTTTGGATTCTTAGCATTCCATCTGAAGATATTGCAAGAAACTTAATGAAACGGACAGTGTGTGCCAAGTCTATATTTGAACTATGGGGTCATGGAAAAATTTCCTGAGGAGCTGTATACTTTTCTTAATAATTACCCTGTGGAGAAGATGGTTCCATTTCTACATTCAGAGTCTACATATAAAATAAAGATCCACACATTTAATAAAACATTGACTCAAGAAGAAAAAGTCAAATGAATAGATGCCCTTGAATTTCTGCCATTTGAAGGAAAAGTTAACTTAAAGAAACCACAGCATGTATTTTCTGTTTTGGAAGACTATGGTTTGGACCCAAACTGCATCCCTGAGAGACCACATAATATTTATTTTGGTAGCTGGATTGCAGATGGACAGAGAGAGCTAATTGAGTCATATAGCGTCAAAAAAAGATATTTTATTGGAAATACAAGTATGGATGCTGGTTTATCACTCATCATGGCCAACCATGCAAAAGTGAAAGAAAACGATGTTGTTGAGAAAGTGAAAGAAAACGATGTTGTCTTTGATCCGTTTGTTGGAACAGGTGGCCTCCTGATAGCATCTGCTCACTTAGGTTCATATGTGTGGAACAGACATAGACTACAATGCGGTTCACAGCTTGGGAAAGGCTAGTAGAAAAAACCAGAAATGGTGAGGACCAGATGAAAACATCAGGGCAAATCCTCGTCAGTATGGCTTAGAGAAGTTTTACCTTGATGTCTTAGTTTCAACATGCAACTTCTCCTAACCTCTTAACAGTCTCTATTCTACATTCACTGTGACTTTTTTATCATCATCATCATCATCATCATCATCATTATTACTATTTGCATCCCAACCACATTTCCCCTCCCTCTCTCCCTCCTTCTACTTACTCTTCACCACTCCCCAGCCACTCTTTCTCTGTTTCTGTTCAGGAAAGACCAGGCCTCCCATGAAAATCAACCAAATATGATATATCAAGTTGCGGTAAGACTAAGCACCTCCCCTTGTATTGATGCTGGACAAGGCCACCCAGTATAAGGAGTAGGATCCAAAAAGCAGGCAGAAAAGTCAGAGACAGCCCCTGCTCCCACTGTTAGGAGTCCCACAGAAAACCATGTTACACAACTGTCACATATATGCAGAAGGTCTAGGTAAGTCCCATGTAGGCTCCCTGGTTGTCAGTTCAGTCTCTGTGAAGTCTCTGAGCTCAGATTATTTGATTCTGTGGGTTTTCCTGTGGTTTCTTTGATCCCTCTGGCTCCTATAATCCTTCCTCTCCCTCTTCCACAGGATTTCCAAGTTTCTGACTAATGTTTGGCTGTGGGTCTCTGCATCTGTTTCCATCAGTGGCTGGATGAAGCCACTCTGATGACAATTGCACTAGGCACCAATCTATGAGTACAGCAGACTATCATTGGGAATCATTTCATTGATTTTTTTTTTTTGCTAGTTATGAATTTGGATCTATGATAGGACTCTGGGCTATCCCGCCTTTAGGTACTGGCCTTCCAGGCAGTGCCAGAGGTAGACTCCCTCTCATGGCATGGGTCTCCATCTGGACTGGTCATTGGTTGGCCACTCCCACAATTTTTGTGTCACCTTTATTCCAGAATGTCTTATAGGCAGAACAAACTGTAGGTCCAAGGTTACATGTCTAGGTTTATGTCCTAATCCCTCTACTGAAAGTCTTACATGGTTACAGGAGATGGATAGTTCAGGCTTCATAGTCTCCACTGCTAGGAGTCTTAGCTAGGGTCATCCTCATAGATTCCTTGAAGTTTCCCTTGAACTATATTTCTAGCCTGTCCCAGAGATGTCCCCCAATTCTATTTGTCTCTCCCAGTACACTCTTCTTCCATCCCCCAACATCTGATCCCTCTTGTTCCTGTTTCATGCCATACCCCACCATCTCCACCCACAAAGTTTATTCTATTTCCCCTTCCCATGGAGATTCATACCTACCACCTCGAGCCCTCCTTGTTACTTAGCTTCTCTGGTCTGTGGACTGCAGAATGGTTATCCTTTACCTTATAGCTAATATCCATTTATAAGTGAGTACATACCATATTTGTCTCTCTGGGTCTGGGTTACTTCACTCCACAAAAGGAGCCTGCAGACACACAGAAGGGCTGGGCAACATTTTTGCAACATTTTTTTTCCAGAGCCACAGTACACAAAAAGCCAGGTCTGGACTGAGAAAACATCTGAACAGGTATAGTATGCTTAAAAATATGCTTAGGTGCTAAAGAAAGAAGAAAATGGGTAAATATAGTCATAGAAAAATAGTGCAAAAATAATAGAATGAAGTCTTTAAAGGGAGAGTAAGTAATATAAAAAGAATAAGCCACATAAGATTGGGAAATATCATAACACAGGATGTTTGGAACCTATAAAGTGCTCTGTTAATTTAAAGTTTTTAAATGCTAATGAACAAAAAACAACAGCTGCTGAGAGAGACATTGGATTGTAGAAAAACCTACTAAACTAAACCAGCCTATATATGTTAAGGATGTTTTAACTTCAGAATGGAAATCAGGAAATGTGTTACATTGGGGTAGATGTTGTACCTTTGTTTCCACAGAAAACCAAAAGGTATAGATTCCTTCAAAATTAATATAGATCAGATTTGCCTGGGAGAGACCTCTTGAAAACCTTGGCTATAGACATGAAAGAAGAAACCAAGAAAAAGTATAATACAGGTGACATACATGCTGATCGCCCTACATGGGAACAGCTCTGAGACTTGATGAGACATGATAAATCTTGAAGGATACAGATTCCTCATCACTTATTATTACATCCCATCCTTTCATATGGCATGAATGGAGATTTGTATTACAGCTTAGTTATGCAGTCCAAACATACTTATGAAGTTGACAGATGTGTTTTACTTACTGAAACATAGAGCCGAGAATCATCTTTAGCTGATTTGTGCACACCGCACATTTCATACTTGTGTTAATGCAGATATGCATATTACCTTTAAAAGTTTGTATATTTTGGGAAAATAAAGACCAGACATCAATGAAGACAAGTAGCCCAGGTGATCCAGCTTTTCAGAATGTCTCTGCTGCAGTTTCCTCAAAAATCTGCATCCAAAACAACTTCAAAGTAGTTAGCTGAGATAGTCCATACTCACAGACTACTCCAGCCAAGACTTCCGATAAATCTTGCACTTTCCTATCACACAGAGACTGGACAACAAATGATTCAGTTAGCTCTCCCAGGACTTGACCATTATCTCATTTTTCTCAGAGCTCCCTAAAGATGCTGTCACCACCATACAGTAGTAAGTTATTTTAAGAACACAATGCCCACATTCCCAAGAGGTGGGGTGGGTGGTCATTGGTCATTCAGCGGGTTATGGATGCTTGTCATTGTTTAGGGGGGATTATTTGCAAATTGTATTTGGTCATGGTCAGGAAAAAAAATAAACAAAGAGGGTTAGATAAAAGTATTTCTTTCTGAAAAGAAAAAAGAGGGGATATAGAAATGATAGGATAAAAGGGTAGATGACTGAATCTAATGTTACACTAAAAAGCAACTACTAGTCTCAAATATTTTACATTGGTGTAGATTTTTGTATATTGATATAAATTTAAAGTTAATTTGTTATAACATATTATATATATGTGTGTGTGTGTGTGTGTGTGTGTGTGTGTGTGTGTGTGTTTCTACTCTTGTTTAAGGTATTGTATCTATGTAGCTCATTTAAAAATGTGAAGTTCTAGTCTAGTTGAAAACAATTATTACAAACTGTTTAGGATAATTAAGATAGCAATCAAACCTTTGTAGTAAGAGTTTAGATGTATAAGAGTTTAGATGCACAAGAGTTTAGAATCAAGTATTATTTAGCCTCACATATTTTAGATAGGTAGGTGGTCTTCAAACACTTCAGAGATCTACAGAATGTGGCATTTAAGACATTTTAATAACATGAAGCTTTTCATGACAGTGACACACATCTGCTCCTGGCAGCACCAATCTATTTTAAAAAAGGATGATGGGCATTGATGAACCTCCATATGGAGTCTGCTTTCAATGTGGCAAAGATAGTTACTGGGCAAGAAACTGCCTTTACCTCAACCGCTAACAGTATGTTGCTCAGATTGAACAAGCAGAACACAAAGGAGTTTGACAGCCAAACTTTGCCAAGACAAGGTATTCCAGTCCTTCAAGTTTTCTGCTTCACAGAAAAGTCTATCAGATATTCTAGCCCTGTAGGCTGAAGACAGATGCTCCAATGTTGCAGAGAAACCTTGGGTGACTGTTAGACAGCCAGCTGCCTCTGTCATTTTTGTATTTTTAAAAGTTGCTTGTTCTGAACTTCCTATTTAATAAGGTAATATTTTATCTTCTCAGGTTTCTGATGGGGGTGAAGACTAAATAGTTATAGTTTTAGAATTTTCTTTGTTAACAAATTCAGCAAATACAAATGGACTGACTGGACACTGTGAATGTAACTCTTACCTGATAATTATTCTTGTTATATATACTTTTACTGTTTTAGAGTTAAAAGGGAACTGTTGTGGGACAATCTTTTCATACACTGTGAAGATGTGTCTGTTTTACCTCACCTAAGACACCTTCTGATTTGTTTAATAAAGAGCTGAATGGCCTATAGCTAGGTAGAAAAGAAGAGGTAGGACTTCTAGGGAGAGAGAGGAACTGGGGGAAAGAATCTGAGAGGCAGGGGATTTGCCAGCTGGATGTGGAGGAAGTTGGATGTAGGAACTGAAGAGAGATAACAAGCCATGAGGCAAAAAGTAGATTAATATAAATGGGTTTTAAGTTTTAAGAGCTAGCTTGGAACAAGCCTAGGCTAAGGCAAAGCTTTCATAATTAATGAGAAGTCTCCTTGTCACTATTAGAGAGGAGGCAGTGCAAAGAATGTCTGACTACAAAGAACCACCATGTTTATTTCCAAACTAGCTGAACAAGTTTGCACTCCCACCAGCAATGAAAGAGTGTTCCCCTTGCTCCACATCTTCTCCAGCAAAAGTTGTCACTTGTATTTTGTTTGTTATTTGTTTTTTGTTTGGAGCTGAGGACCGAACCCAGGGCATTGTGCTTGCTGGGCAAGTGCTCTACCACTGAGCTAAATCCCCAACCCTTGTATTTTTTTTTTTAATCTTAGCCATTGTGACAGGTATAAGACAGAATCTCCAAGTCATTTTGATTTGCGTTTCCCTGATAGATAAGAATGTTGAAAACTTCTTTGTGTCTTGCCCATTTGAGATTCATCTGTTGAGACTTCTCTGTTTAGATCTATACACTTTTTTAATTGGATTATTTAGTTTTTTGATGTCCAGTTTCTTGCATTCTTTAAGTATTTTGGAAATCATCCTTCTGTCAGATGTGGGATTGGTAAAGATCTTTTCTGTTCTGTAGCCTGCCATTTTATCCTAGTGACAATGTCCTTTGCCTTATAGAAGCTTTTCAGTTTCATAAGGTCCCATTTGTTAATTATTGATCTTAGTGTCTGTGTTATTGGTGTGCTGTGCAGGAAGTTGTATGTTTCCTGTGCCAATCTGTTCAAGGATACTCCCCATTTTCTCTTCTATCAGGCTCAATGTATTTGTTTTTATGTCGAGGTGTTTGATCCTCTTGGACTTGATTTGTGCAGGATTGTATGTATATATTTGCAATCTTCTACACAATGACATCCAGTTAGTCCAGCACCATTTGTTGAAGATGCTTTCTTTTTTCCATTGTATAATTTTAGATTGAGTTGTCAGATGGGTGGAGGGAGGTACTGAAAGAGATGACTGGAAATGGGGGGAGTTTGGGGGTCAGGTAGAAACCTGATGCAAGGGAAACTCCCACATCTTAGGTCCATTTGCTCAGCATGTCTTTTTCCAGTCCTTATCCTGAGATAATATCTATCCTTGAGGTTGAGGAATGTTTTTTGTTTTTTGGTTTTTTGTTTTGTTTTGTTTTGTTTTTTGTATTCAGCTGAAGAAGGGATCCCATTTTCACATCCGTTCTGTTAATCTGTATTTTATTGGGGAACTGAGATCACTGATATTGAGACTTATCAATGACCAATGATTGTTAATTCCTGGTATTTTGCTTTTGTTGTTGCTTCTGGTACTGCTGCTGCTTGTGGTGGTGGTGGGATGGGGTAGTATGTGTGTGTTTCCTTTTTTTTTTTTTTTTTTGGTTTTGCTGGTGTGAAAGTATTCATTTCCTGTTTCTTGGGTTTATTTAACCTCCTTGGGTTGGAATTTTCCTTGTGGTACCTTCTGTAGGGCTAGATTTGTGGTTAGATACTATTTAAATTTAACTTGGTCATGCAGTATCTTGTATTCTCCATCTACGGTGATTGAAAATTTTTTTTCTGGGCAAAGTAGTCTGGGCTGGCATCTGTGGTCTCTTAGAGTATGCAAGACATCTGTCCAGGCCCTTCTGCCTTTTAGAGACTCCATTTAAGAATTTGAGTATAATTCTAATAAGTTTGCCATTTATGTGTTACTTGACCTTTTAGTTCTTTCTTTGTTCTGTTTTGATTATTATGCAGAGGGGGTGGGCATTTTCTTTTCTGGTCCAATGTATTCGGTATTCTGTAAGCTTTTTGTACCTTTATAGACATGTCGTTCTTTACGTTAGGAAAATTTTCTTCTATGATTTTGTTGAAAATATTTCTTGGACCTTTGAGCTGGGAATCGTCTCTTTCATCTTTCCCTATTATTCTTAGGTTTGATTTTTTTTCATTGTGTCCCAGATTTCTTAGACAGTTTCTGCCAGAACTTTTTAGATTCGACATTTTCTCTGACTGCTGTATCAATTTCTTCTGTCATATTTTCTATGCCTGAGATTTTCTCTTCCATCTCCTGTATCCTGTTGGCGATGCTTGCATCTGTAGTTTCTGTTCACTTACCTAGATTTTCCATCTCCAGGATCCCCTCAGTTCGTGTTTCTTTTATTGCTTCTACTTCCATTTTCAGGTGTTGAACAGTTTTATTCATTTCCTTCACCTTTTTGTTTGTGTTTTCCTGAATTTCTTTAAGGGATTTGTTCATTTCCTTTTTAAGAGCCTCTAAGATTGGATTTGGGGTCATTTTCTTATGCTTCAGCTGTGTTGGAATATTCAGGGCTTGCTGCAGTAAGATGGCTCTGGTGGTGACATATTGCCCTAGATGTGATTGATTGTGTTCTTATGTTGGCCTCTAGTCATCTGAGTTTTGAGTTATTATAGGCTTAGGTGTTAATTTTTGAATTAACTTTTTTAAGTGGATGTTTTTTCCCTTGCTTTCTATTTCATCTCTTATTACCTGACCTGAGTGGCCTGTGATTCTGGTGACTAGCAGGTTATCAGGTCCAGTACTGTGTCTCTGCTGAGGTTTTGGTAGCCTGCATGACCTGTGGGGTTTTGGATGATCACATTGCCTCTGGGATTCTGGATGCAGGTTTGGTCTCTGGGTTCTGAATCTCTGGGGTTTGTAGACAAAATTCTAAATAGAGCCAAATACAGAGTTAAAAGCCCAAGATATCAGAGCACTAGTGAATAGCCTTTAGCTTATCACTCACTGCCACTGCTGAGAGAGAGAGAGAGAGAGAGAGAGAGAGAGAGAGAGAGAGAGAGGCCTCCTTCCTGTGTGACTATATTTTTATTGTCTTTTTGTTCTGCGTTCTCATTGGCTCTAAACCCAACCACATGACTTTCTTGTCACTGCCTTTCTATACACACCTCCAGGTCTCTATGGTTGGTACTGGGATTAAAGGTTCGGGTCACCAAGCTTGGCTGTGTCCTTGACCACACAGAGACTCTGCCTGCCATGTGATCGGATTAAGGATGTGTGCCACCACTGCCAGACTTCTGCTAAATGTCTTGTTTTTAGCTCTGATCCCAGACAACTTTATTTATTAATATACAAATAAAATCACATTTCAGCACAAATAAAATATCACCATAGGGGTTCCTGGGTTTCCTTGTACCACCATGACTTCCGGTAAAGCAGGAGTCTTCTTTCAGGTCTGTACAGGCCACATTAAGGAGCCCAGGGGAGAAGGTGCTGTTGAGGACTGCTGGGTTTCCTAGTACCACTATGACCTCTGGTAGAGTGGGAGTCTTCTGCTAGAGTTGTTGGCCAGTATCACTATGACCTTTTAAAATTTCTTTAATGAAGGAAGTCTGTGGATCAAGTCTGAGTCTATTAACAGGCAAAATCGGTGAGCTATACTCATAATACACAATGAAGCTGCCATGCTGCTGCAGGCCCAGCTGCCACTACCTCTTCATTCCAATGGGGGATGGAGACTCTGAACCAAGCCACAGCCATTTGCTCCTGTGGCTCGGTGCCAGATCCCACTGTCCAAGAGAGCATGCTTCACCCCTCCCAGGCTTTTAATATGAGGATTCAGGTCAGGTACTCTCTAATAAAAACTCCACCCTTGGGCCAAGCCTCTCCCTACTATTGGCTATCAGACTGAATGGCCAAATTCGCACGACTTTTATTTGCAATTTTATACACATATATAATGTATTCTGATTACTCCCTTCCCCAATCTTGTTGTATTTTCTTCCCATACCTATCAATCCCCCTCCCCATCCTTTCTTGTCTTTTTCTAAGATTCATGAAGATGTTACCTGAGTTTGCTGCTGAAGGGGTGTTAGGTAAGTAGATGACATAGAACCAGCAGTACTACACAGTTTAGAATGTGGTGAATACATCCTTAGTGAAGCATCAGTAGACCCTGCATAAAGTCTGTTCTCTGTTCTGCCTTTGCCTGTCTTTCCTCCGTCCACACATAGGCCATGTTTCTCTTCTTAAAACTGTTCACCTTGAACATCATTTAAAAAGGTTTGAACTTAATTTTATCTAACTCAATGCAAATTATTTCATCACTTTAGGGTCTCTCAGTGTCCTTGCTATTCTATAAAACTATCATAAGATAATTATTGGGAAACAACTTTGACCACATGTATGAATAGAATCAAATAGTATCAAATTTTGCTTAGGAATTGAACACACTCATACACACAAAATAATCAAATATACAAAATTAATGTTGAGTTCACCAACAGAAACAAACAGTGTTTTGTATTGTTAGTTTAGGTGATCATCCAAGATCTATCTGGGGGTATACTTCTTAACTTGAAATGAAATGTAAATGAAGTTAGCTAGTTGGTAATAAAGGGCAGCTGTGAGCCTGGAATACAGGATGGCTTCTGCAAAGGTCTGAGATGAGAACAAGTTATTCCACCTTAGAAACTCAGTAAAGATCACTTGGCATGTTGAGACAGTATAAATGAGGTATGAATTGATACAATATATGAGGCTTCAGGTATCTCTCAACTTGTGTTACACTTGATCCTTTAAGAAGCAGGTACCAATATAGAATTTGAGGTGCAAGAGATCTATTTGGGAATCAATTATGAAATATTAAGGAAAGGAGAAATATATATATATATATGAGAGAGAGAGAGAAAGAGCGAACCTACATACCATAGTGTAGGTCTACTATCTAAGTAGTCTAGAGAGAAAAGGATTGCACAGGGGGCATGTGGAGATTTTGGTCAGATTAATGAAAAATCTCTTAGCCACAGTTGCCCAGCAATGGAATCCCAACATTCATAGGCTCAGATATGAGTTGAAGTTTTGCTATACTCAGTCACTGGACCCAGTATACAGAAAGCACAGGCACAGTGAAACTGTGATAACATACACAGAAAGTTGACAGATGTCTGCCACACAAAGGCTCTTCACAGCACAAGATCTGAGCAGCATATATTTGTAAATCTGTGGCCATCATTGTCTATACTTTGCTATGTACTTTATGAATATTCATACTTTTTTTTTAAGTTCTAGAACTTGTCGAGAGTGCTAGTACATTAAAATGGGTAGTGTTTTTTTTTTTTTTTCAATTGTCTACCACTTTCTTTTAGGCCACTTTTAGATTTTTTTCCCTTCAGAAAAATTACACACACACACACACACACACACACACACACACACACACACACAGAGAGAGAGAGAAACAGAGAGACAGAGAGACAGAGAGAGAGTTTACATTTCAGTTTTACAACGTTTAAGAAAAATAGTTGTTCTCAATTCTCAGAAATGGTAGATCAGAGAGGATTAAATCCCAACATTTATGACATGAAAGAATTTGTGTGTGTGTGTGTGTGTGTGTGTGTATGTGTAAACTGCAGGCTTGTGGTGAGTATTAACCAGTGTTTTAATCATTTCTGAAATAATCTTTAGAATTGTTCCCCAGCTGATGAATAAGGAGTCAATAAGAAAAAAAATCCCAGTCATAAGACATTCTATCCAATAAAAATTATAATGGGACCTGCTTTTCATTCATTTAGCTTGCTTGTTGAGAAAAGTACCCTGTTTTAATTATCACTAAAATGGTGTGCTATTGGCAAAATTCTATTGATTTTCTTCATAGCCCTTAAGGGAAGGTGGCTATTACAGAGTTTTCTAAACCCAATGCAGTATCAAAGTAATTTATGGTCATTAGAAAGAACAATATTCTATCTCTTACCTTCTCCTCTCCTCACCCTCCCATATGTTTACCCAGTTAAAATTTCACCCTTATTAATAGGCAGAGAGGAGAGATAATTAACCATGAAGATGTTTGGGAAAATCCACATGGAAATTTACTCTTTTATAAGCTTCATATGCACAAATTTATATTCATTTAAAAGAGTTACCATACGCCATGGATAATGATCCTCTCAGATGCCAAACTTTGCCAGATAAGCCCATGTAGTATGAATCTTAAGTGTTCTTGTTAATGAAACTCAAACCCAAGGCCAGGTTTGGGGTGATAGCTGGAAGATCAGAGACACAGAACAAGCCACAGCTATCTCACCTTGCTAGTTCCTCAGGTGATCCTGTTTCCTCAGGCTGGAAGCTTCTGAGTCCTCCTCCACATGAATCTCAGCTGAACTGTGTTGCTCCAAAGCCTGAACGTTTAACCAACCAAATGCTTAATTAACTACATGCTTTACTCACTTAGTTCCTGGTCCTCATGCCTTATATACCTTTCTCTTTCTGCCCCCACTCCCTGGGATTAAAGGTTGGGTTTCTGGGATTAAAGGCATGGGTCACCATGCTTAGCGTTTCTAAAGTGGCCTTGAACTCACAGATCCGGCTAGCTCTGCCTCCCAAATGGTGGGATTAAAGGCGTGCACCACCACCACCCAACTTCTGTTATGGCTTACTCTTCCCATTTTCTAGCCACCATTTTTGGCTTCATTCTAGTGGATGTCTGTTCTCTGACCCCAGATATGTTTATTTCGGGGAACACACAATATTTCACGGAACACAATACCCACCACATTTCCCCTGTTTTTGTCTAAAATTAAAAAAAGTTTATAACTAATACAGGAAAAACTATCCAATAAGTATATACAATATATACAGTCAAGAATTACATTAACAATGTCTAGTCCATTAACATTTGACAGATTCAGATGAAAAACTCCATTAATATATAACAATGTCCAGTCCAGTAACATTTGATAAACTCAGGCAAAAAATTTTCATTACTTATCCCATTTAAAACAAGTAGTTCCTTTTTAAAAGTATTTTTTCTTTCATAATAGATTCAGTAATCTACCTTTTATCATTTTTATATCTTCTCCTTTTTCTTTTTACAGTAGATTCAATCATCTACCCATTTATCCTATTATTTCTTTATCTTTTTTTCTCAGGGTAGATTCAGTGATCTACCTCATATCTATATTCTTTTTCCTTTTTCCTTTTCTTTTTTAAACAAAACCTCTGAATCTAATCTTCATGTTCAGCTTTTTTCCTGACCATATCAATTAACAACTTGTAACCAACCATCATAAACAATGATAATATGCAAAACTCATTAAACGACCGAAAACCTCCCATCCCACCTTTGGGGGATGTGGGCGTCATCTTAAAATTACTTCCATCTTTAGGGGATCCTGAAAAGAAAATTTTTGGGTTAATTGTCAAGTCCTGTATCATTTGTCCCGCCGCTGCATAATGAGAAAGTGCAGGGCTTGTCTCAAGTCCTTGTTCAAGTAGTCTGTCAGGCTGGATCATTTCAGCCAGTCATCTTGAAATTGTCCTGAGTAGTTTGTAGTCCAAAGTCGATCTTTCCATGGTGCTAATGGCTTTACCGTAGTCCACATGAATTCATCTTTGTTGGGTCCCATCATTCTTTTGAAGATTTCAAAGTTGCTGCTAGGCATGTTCAATGGTTCTCTGAAGACTTTTTTTCTTTTTTTTGTGCCTCCTCTGTGGTTTGGAGCACTCACAATCTCATGTCTGTCTGTCTTTCGGGACCATGAACATTCTTCCCTAGAAGAGAAAATCTTCACAGCAATTTCTCCCCAGCATTTCTCTTACCAACCTTTTCCAAACTGACCTTTGCTGATGCTTTCTTGTAACATGCTGGTCCTGGCAATTCTTTTTTTGTTTGTTTGTTTGTTTGTTTTGTTTTTGGTTTTTTTTCTTTATTATTATGTGTTTTAAATTTTATACATCAGCCATGGGTTTCCCCTGTCCTCCCCCCTCCCGCCCCCAGCCCCACCCTCCCCCCAGCCCCTCCCCTCCATTCCCATGTCCTCCAGGATCAAGGCACCCCTGGGGATTCATTTAAACCTGGTGGATTCAGTACAGGCAGGTCCTGTCACCAGACTGAGCAAAAGTGTCCCTGTGTAAGCCCAAGGTTTCAAACAGCCAGCTCATGCACTAAGGACAGATCCTGGTCCCACAGCCTGGGTGCCTCCCAAGCAGATCAAGCTATTCAATTGTCTCACTTATCTAGAGGGCCTGATCCAGCTGGGGGGCTCCACAGCCTTTGGTTCATAATTCATGTGCTTCCATTTGTTTGGCTATTTGTCCCTGTGCTTTTTGCAATCTTGGATTCAACAATTCACGCTCTTGCAGACCTTCCTCTTTCTTGACAGTTGGACACCTGGAGCTCCACCTGGGGCCTGGCTGAGGATCTCTGCATCCACTTCCATCAGTTATTTGATGAGAGTTCCAAGACGATTGTTAGGGTGTTTGGCCATCTGATCACCAGACTAGGTAAGATCAGGCTTTCTCTCGACTATTGCCAGCAGTCTACAGAGGATGTATCATTGTGGATTTCTGGGGACCTCTCCAGCACTCTGCCTATTCCTGTTCTTGCATTTATCATGGTCTGTTATTCCTCATTCTCCCTTTCTGTTCTTGATCCAGCTGGGATCTCCTGCTCCCCTAAGCTTTCTTTCCCTCAAATCTTGCCCTTCATTACTCCCACTGTCGTCCAGGTTGTTCATGTAGATCTCATCCATTTCTCTGTCATTGGGTGATCCTTGGGTCTTTCCTAAGGTCCCGTTTTCTAGGTAGCCTCCCTGGAGTTGTGTAGCAGTCTAGCCATCTTTGTTTTACATCTAGTATCCTCCTATGAGTGAGTACATACCATGTTTGTCCTTCTGAGTCTGGGTTACCTCACTCAGGATGATTTTTTCTAGATCCATCCATTTGCCTGCAAACCTCATGAAGAATGGATAAAGAAAACATGGTACATATACACAATGGAGTACTACTCAGCAAAGCAATTCTCCTCTGAACAAGCAGCAGTAAATTCTTTGTTCCAGGTAGCAGTATCACCGAAGTCACCAACACGATGAGAAGCAGCTGGCAACTTGAAGCAGCAGCCACTGCCTCCACGGTCCCACCGACACTGTTTGTGTCTCTGCCCTGGCCAAAGCTTCTCCTAGGCTGGCCTCAACTCGCGATCCTCCTGCCTCTGCCTTCTTCAGTAAATCCTACCGGCATGTGCCACCACAGCCGACCGAGTGTAGCTCAGGCCTGAGCTAGGGCTCACAAGGCCACAGGCAAGAGGCTTTGTCATGAATTCATACCTCGAACATTGGGCGCCAGATGTAGTTGGAATCTTAAAAGTTCTTATTAATAAAATCAAATACCTTCTTTTGAGATGTCAGGGGTTTCCAGAGACCCTGAAACAGTGGAGGTTACTGTCATTGCTCTTGATTCCCCACTAAAACTTAGTGGTGATGCTGTATTGCTTAAGACACCATATAGTTTGGCCACTGGACATGGGGAAATCAAGTTTTACTGACTGAGAAGTTTCCTACCTGCTGGATACCTTTTAAAGTGGGAGAAGATACAATACAGGCTATTGAGGGAGAAAAGTCATCAACAGCTTTTCCCAGATGTGCATCCCAAGAGCTATAACAATGACTGGCTTAGCAAGATTTGCCTCTATATACAAGAGAGGCATGAATATTATGGGAGTAATGAGCTGTTTCCAGGCTGAATTTTGGCCTATTTCACAGGAGGAAACACATACCCCAAACTGTAAATTTAGCAAAGAATACATGGTTGGAGAGCCCACAGGACCCAGGGACGAACCCTTCACTATTATTTCCTAAATGGAAAGATTATTACAGTTCTCTCTAAATTAATGTCTCTACACACATAGAATACTGCAGCTGTCAGACCATCAAAGATGCTTCACTGTGACGTGGATGGTAGTTAATGTAGAAACTAACAGCTGGTTTAGATACAGAGAATATGTAAGTGTCTATCAAATGTTCAGTCCCAAGTGGGACATCTACATCATATCTCTTTCCTTCAAGGACCATCATGGAAGAGGGATAGAAGATGGACACCAGAGGTCAGAGAGGACTGGAGTAGAACAGTGTCTTCTGGACCTGACATGAGTGCAAGGTTCATGAACTCACAGTAACTGTTGTTGTCTACACAAAACTGGCACAAGTTCAAGGTAATCAACATTCCATCATGGGTGGAGGAGGGGTTTATGAGTCCCTACTCCTATCTGAAGAGCTATTTATAGTTGATGATGTCTGAGGGTGAAAGAGTTGGTTTTCTTTAAGGGTATGATCCCCAGTAGATTAACCATGCTCTAGAGGATGACCTCATACCCAGGAGTACATGGGCAATACAATTGGACTTGGTGAGCTATGAAAAGAAAGAAAGAAAAGGGCACAAAATCTGGAGGAGTATCTGGGAGATATTAGGTGGGGAGGAGTACGGGAGAGTGAATATGATCAAAATACATTGTATGCATGGATGAAACCCTCAACAAATTAATAAAATATTACATTAAAAAGAACATAAAACAGAATGAGTAATACTATAAAAATTATATGAGAAAACCTTCCTATACCCAGAAGCTTAAATTTTTCTCCCAAGTCTATATGAAATGTCACAGATTCAGTCATGAATAAAATTAAAGTTGTACAGTGAACCTGAAACTATTTCAACATTGCTGTCACAGATATATGCGGAAAATCCTTATTTTGTAAAGCAAAATATTTTGTTTAATATGTGTATGGATATACTTGAGATATATAAGATAAATTTGTATGAGATACATATTGAGAGAGATATTTAGATGTAATATCAGGAGTAAATTAAAAGATAACAACTCTCATTGAATGACTTTTAAATGATTTAAAAAATTATGTTCTATATGACAATGATTAATTACATTATACTACCATTGTCATACACAGATTCTCAGCTAAGACATATGTCTTTACTAGAAGAAAAGTGGCTTTTAAAAGAATTTTATATTTCCACCCACCAAGATGATCTGTGTCTTATATTTTTGTGTTAATTTTCTATTAGAAATACCCTATTCAAACTTACACACTCATAGTGTAAATTTTAAATCTACTGTGGATTCATTTATTTCTTCACGTCAAATGCTGGCTAATTTAGATCAGTGAAATCAGTTTCTTTATGCATATTCTTGAAAAATAAAAAGAGATGTAAAACTCCTTCTATATTATATGTTATATTACAAAGTTGGTGTAGGAGACCTCTGCATCATGTATCTTCTTTTATTATCAAAATGCTTATCAACATTAGAGGGCTCAATGCAATACAAGATTGCATTATGGTTAGACATATTTATTATAGTGATATTTTATTTGTATTAAATGTGATTTTATTTGTATGTCAATAAAGTTGCCTTGAGGTCAGAGCAAGCCAGAGCAGAAGCCGAGCAGTAGTGGGGCATGCCTTTAATTAACCAGCTTGTTAAATAAGAAACACAGAACCGATTGCAGAGTTAAAAACCACGAGGTCAGAGCAAAAGCGGAAAACCTTACCCTTCACTGCTTCTGAGGTTCCTCCTCTCCACAAGAGACCTACTTCTGTGCGTCCTGTCTATTTAAAGACTTTCTGTTCTGTTTTCTCACTGGTTGTAAACCCAGCCACATGACCTCCTTGTCACTGCCTGTTTGTACAGACCTCCAGTTCGTCTATGGTTGGCATTGAGATTAAAGGCGTGTGTCTGCCATGCTGGCTGTGTCCTTGAACACACAGAGATCTGCCTAGCTCTGCCTCCCAAGTGCTGGGATTAAAGGCGTGCCCCACTACTGCTTGGCTTCTGCTCTGGCTTGCTCTGACCTCAAGGCAACTTTATTGACATACAAATACAATCACATTTCAATACAAATAAAACATCACTATATTTCCCCTTTTCTATTTTAATAAAAAGAAAAAAGGAAAAAGTTATAACTAATAAAAGAAAAACTATATACAAAAGTACAATAACTATATATACCATATATACAAACAATAAATACCTAAACAATGTCTAGTCCATTTGTATTTGACAAATTCAGAGAAAATAATTCCATTATCTATCCTATTTTGGTAAGTCCAGAATGTACCTGATTCACTTTTTATCCTAACTTATATAGCTAACGGAACTGTCTTATAACGTCTTTCAAATTTATACACTTACAGCTCTTAGTGAGTTTTTCTGAAATCCTTAACAAAGATAATTATAACTATAACTAACAGATCTTCAACTCCCTCAGAGACCCAAGAAGGAAATAATACTACCTAATAAAAAATAAAAACAAGAAGTGCATGCAAGCAGCTTCAAAAAAAAATGAGTTGACAGAAACAGCCAGCTGCCTGGACAGTCACCTGAGGTTTCTCCACAGTGTTGGGGCATCATCTTCAGCCTACAGGCTTAGCGTATCTGACAGACTCTTTTGTGAACTAAGATGTATACAAGGTCAACAGTTTAACCTCACATTTGGTGAGAGCAGTCCATGTACCAGAAACACCTGAATTCCATTAGTGTCATGTCATGATTCAGGATTTTAAATTCTGGAAATTATTGATGTCTTTTCAATTCAGCTGTCCATTTTTCTTGGCTGTGTATATGTGGCTTCATCTTGGCATCCTGTTCTTCTCCACATCTCTCTATTAAACACCAGTCTACTATTGAGAGAGGTGAGCTTAGTTATTCTTCAAGAATAACTGTTTCATCTGCTGTTCCATTGCATATCAGAAGCCATTGGCCCACTCCCTGTTCAGCTGCCTTCGAAGAAAAGGGCACGGTACCTTTTACAGATTGCAAAGGTCACTCACTTCAGGGATGGTGCCATATTGTCCTGGCTTCAGAAGATGCCTTTTGTTAAAGCCACAACCACATTTGTTTTGGCAAGAATTGGTAGTGCTTGGTTTCATGTCCTGTCTGTCCTGTTTGTTAGTAGTTGATTCGAGGATACTTTGTTGTCCAGTGGCTACCTTTTGCCACAATGAAAGTTAGCTCCATATGCAGTTTCTTCAATGCCCATATTTTCTCTGAAGTAGATTGGTACTGCCAGGAGCTGTCATGTCTCATAGTCATAGCAAAAAAGAAAAATTCTTAAGTTATTAAAACATTTTAAATGCCATATTCTGTA
Source organism: Onychomys torridus (assembly GCF_903995425.1). Classification (NCBI taxonomy): domain Eukaryota; kingdom Metazoa; phylum Chordata; class Mammalia; order Rodentia; family Cricetidae; genus Onychomys; species Onychomys torridus. Next base: position 50,467,232 of record NC_050465.1, read on the forward strand.
GATCTCTGAAGGGTTTGAAGATGACCTGTCTATCTAAAATATATCTGTTTGATCTTGAAAACACACCTAATATGACTACAAGTTCAATTGTAATGTCTAACCACTAATTTTCATTTCTATATATCCTAATAGTTGGTAATACGAACATTCAAGGATTAGCAAATTGCATTACATTGTTAAATGAATGGTATAAATACAATATCTCGAGCAAGATTAGAAATACGTATATGGTATATTCTAACAATCTCAATCTCAATAATAATAATTTGTATACAATATAAAACAATCCAATTGAATGTAAAGTATTTAAAACTAGTAATTGTCTTTTTCTTTCTTCTTCTTTTTTTTTTTTTAACAAGCACCTTTTGCCTAGCCCTTTTCCTAACCCTTAACAACAACTTGTAACCAACCCTCCTAAACAATGAAAACTATCCCAGACCCAATACCCATAAAAAGACCAAAAAACCACCCACTCCACACCACCCCTTTGGGAATGTGGGCGTCGAATTCTTAAAATTGCTTCCTGTTGGGTATGGACAAAGGTATCTTTATTCTGAAAAGAAAAATTTTGGGTTAAATGACAAATTCTAGGAAAGATAACTATATTCTTTGTTATCCATAATGCCAAAGTTCAGGGTTTATCTCAAGTCCTTATTCAAGCAGTCTTTGAAACTGGATCATCTCAGCTAGCCATCTCAGAATTGCTCTAAGCACTTTGTAGTCCAGAGCTGATCTGTAGATGATGTTTGTCAGCTTAGTGATATTATTTTCCATGTGGAATTGTTGTTGTGGGGCCCCATCTTCTTCCTGGAGATTTCATTTGATGTTAGGCCTGGCCGTGATTTCCTGCAGAAAACTGAAAAGAGACTCAAACACAAAGACATGTATAGGCAGCTAATCGAAGCCTTTTCTCTAAATTAATTAGTACTCATATGACCATTATTATCTTAACAAAGTTTTATATATATATATATATATATATATATATATATATATATATATATATATATATCTTGTGAATTTTGATATAAAATTCATACTTTAAGAAAAATTTAAAGAATCAGAATAGAGTCAAAGAATTGAGATTAGTAATAGAATAGTCCCTTAATTAATTTGGTTTTTCTTCTGTCCCATGTCAGAAGATGGCTCTTTCTTCTGGTATGATACAGGGAGTTTTCATTTTCCTTTTAACAACATGCTTGAGTTTAAAGGAGGAGAGAGCCATTCTCCAACTCCAAAATCAGCTTGAAGCTTTAATTGAACTGGGACTACAAGAAGACTAAGAGTATTAATTTTTTAGAGAAGAGCAGAAACAAACATTTAGAAAGATTTATGAAATTTTGTAGATGATATACCAATAGGCCATTTTACTCTTTTTCCTGGGACAGATGATTTGTCCTTTTTCTTCAGTTGTCTCATTTGTCCAGTGTTCTTCAGATTCCTTAGCCTTCATTCTCCTAAAAGACAAAAACAAAAACCCTTCCCCAAGACTAATTTTGGGGAGGTCCCCTTTTGGCAAGTTACATCTGATTAAATGAAAAGGCATGTATTAATGTTATAAGTGAGTTTAAACTGGATGGTCATGTTGGTTGATGAACTATCACCTCCTCTAAGTAAGAGGTCTCTCTTTTTCAAATCAAACCTTTATCAGTTTTGATGGTACCCACAGCTTATCTTCTCCTGCAGAAACAAAAGCAAAACCTCGTCCCCAACGTAACACATGCCCTAGTTTCCATTCTGAGGTCAGCACATCCCTGAAGTATATAGGCTGATTTAATTCTGTTGTTTTTTCTATTAACCAATGTCTCTCTGCAGCTGTTGTTCCTTTCTCATTAGCATTGAGAAAATTCAAAGTTAATAGAGCATTGTGCAGTCTATTTCTGGGGGTTTTTGTTACCCCTTTTTGTTTATTTATCATGTCCTTTAGAGTTCTGTTGGATCTTTCTATAACTGCTTGGCCTGTAGGATTATGTGGTATACCTGTAATATGCTTTATATTATAATAAGCAAAAAACTGTTTCATTTTAATAGAGACATATGCTGGAGCAATGTCAGTTTTAATTTGTGCAGGTATACCCATGATGGCCATAACTTCTAGCAAATGAGTGATTACAGAATCAGCTTTTTCAGAACTCAAAGCAGTTGCCCATTGAAATCCTGAATAAGTATCAATAGTATGGTGTACATATTTCAATTTTCCAAATTCTGCAAAGTGAAACACATCCATCTGCCAGATTTCATTCCTCTGAGTACCCTTTGGGTTACATCCTGATGGTAATGGTGTCTGATTGTAGAAGGAACAAGTAGGACATTTCTTTACAATTTCCTTGGCTTGTTGCCAAGTTATGGAAAAATCCTTTTTTAAACCTTTACTATTGACATGATGTTTCTTATGAAATTCTGAGGCCTCCAGCACATTTCCTATCAATAATTTATCAATCTCATCATTACCTTGTGCTAGAGGGCCTGGCAGACCAGTATGGGATCGGATGTGAGTTATATATAAAGGATGACTCCTTTCCCTGATTGTATCTTGTAATTGAATAAATAGTGAAGTTAATTCTGAAGCATCAGGGATAAATTCTACAGTCTCAATATGTAATACCACTCTTTCAGCATACTGAGAGTCAGTAACTATATTGAGAGGTTCTGAAAAATCCATTAATACCAACAGAATAGCATACAATTCCAATTTTTGAACTGAATTATAAGGACTTTGAACCATTTTACTTAAATTTTCTGATTTGTAACCTGCCTTTCCTTGTTTGTTGGCATCTGTATAAAATGTCCGAACTCCAGATATGGGTTTTTCACATACAATTCGAGGCAAGATCCAATCAGCTCTCTTTATAAGATCAATTCTATTGCTTTTAGGATATTTGCTGTTAATTTCTCCCAAAAAATTACTGCAAGCTCTTTGCCAAGGTTCACTTTCTGTCCATAATTTTTCAATGTCCTCTTTAGTTAAAGGTACAACAATTTCTGCTGGGTCTATTCCTGCTAATTGACGAAGTCTCAATTTTCCTTTCAAAATTAAGTCAGAGTTTTTTTTCCACATAAGTTTTTAATTTTTTATTTGGCTTATTTGGTAAAAATATCCATTCCAATATAATATCTTCTCTCTGCATTAATATTCCTGTAGGAGAATGCCTAGAAGGTAAAATAACCAAAATGCAATCCAGCTTTGGATCAATACGATCTACATGTCCTTCATGTACTTTTTTTTCTACCAAGGCCAATTCTTTCTCAGCCTCAGGTGATAATTCTCTTGGACTATTTAAGTCCTTGTCACCTTCTAAGGTTTTGAACAAATTATTCAGTTCATCATTTTTTACCCCAACAATAGTTCGTAGATGAGAAATGTCCCCAAATAATCTTTGAAAGTCATTAAGAGTCTGTAGGCGATCTCTCCTAATTTGTACCTTTTGAGGTCTAATTTTTTGTAGCTCTATTTTATATCCTAAATAATTAATAGAATCTCCTCTTTGTATCTTTTCAGGAGCAATTTGTAATCCCCAGCAAGGCAATATTTTCTTCACTTCTTCAAACATTCTTTCTAAAGTATCTGCATTTGAGTCAGCTAGTAAAATATCATCCATATAATGATAAATTATAGATTTAGGAAATTCTTTACATATCACTTCCAAGGGCTGTTGTACAAAATATTGGCACAGGGTTGGACTATTCAACATTCCCTGTGGGAGGACTCTCCATTGAAATCTTCTAACCGGTTGAGAATTATTGTAAGTAGGCACCATGAAAGCAAATCTTTCTCTGTCTTTTTCTTGTAGGGGTATTGAAAAGAAACAGTCTTTTAAATCGATAACTATGAGAGGCCATCCTTTAGGTAACAGAGTAGGCAAAGGAATTCCAGATTGTAGAGAGCCCATTGGCTGAATTTCTTTGTTAATTGCTCTAAGGTCTGTTACCATTCTCCATTTACCAGATTTCTTTTTAATAACAAATACAGGAGAATTCCATGGGCTGGTAGATTCTTCAATATGCTGAGCATTTAACTGTTCTTCTACCAGCTCTTCTAAAGCCTGGAGTTTCTCTGTTGTTAAAGGCCATTGATGAACCCATACAGGCTTATCTGTTAACCATTTTAAAGGTAGAGCTGTTGGTGCCTTTGGAAGATTATCAGTTTTTCTGCCCTGTTCTTGTATAATATGGATGGCTGGTGACCACTCATTAGAATAATACCTTCTAATATTTCTCTCAGAAACATGTGCTAGTTTATTATTTATTTCTGAGGTTGGAGGGATATTAATCTGAGTATTCCATTGTTGTAACAGGTCTCGACCGCACAGGTTCATGGCTATGTTAGCCACATATGGTTTTAATCTGCCTCTCTGTCCTTCTGGGCCTATACATTCGAGCCATCTTGCACTCTGTTTAACTTGAGATAATGTTCCAATTCCTAACAGTTGAACATTTACCTCCTGAAGAGGCCAAGATGGATGCCAAAATTCTGGTGCAATTATGGTAACATCAGCACCTGTGTCTACCAGACCAGACAACAAAACACCATTTATTTTTTATTGTTAATTTTGGTCTTTGTTCATTTATAGAAGTTTGCCAAAAAATTTTCTTTATGGTCTCTCCTGAATTTTCTGTTCTCTCTGTCTCAGTTGTTCCATTACTCTGAGTAGCCTGGTTTATTCCAATAGGCATTTGGTCATTTAACTGCTCTGAGTAGGGGTCTCCTCTATGATTGCAGGAAAGGTCTGAACTGGATTCACTGTAGGGGCCTGCCTGAGGCCCCTCTGGGAGTTTCCCAAAGACTGAGGCAAAGTATTACCTTGTCTGTCCCTTGTTGATCTACATTCATTGGTCCAATGTCTTCCCTTACCACACCTTCTACATACTCCTGAAGGAAGGGGCATTCTGTTGCCATTGTTCCTTGAAGAAACAGTGTTTCTAGAAGTGCCCTGTTTACAGTCCCTTTTCAAATGTCCTTGCTTTCCACATCCAAAACATCTAACATTCCTCAAACCTCTTGAAATTGCTTCTCCTACCCACATATTATCATGATCATGAGCCTCAACATTAACCGTGTCTCTAATCCAATCTTCCAAGGGTGCAGATCTCGCCTTTAACGGCCTGATTATTCTCTTGTATGCTGCATTTGCATTCTCAAAAGCCAAAGATTCAATTATTATCTGGCTAGCTTCTGAATTTGGGACCATTCTCTTTACTGCTGAAGTCAGTCTTTGTAAGAAATCTGTGAAAGATTCTTTTGGGCCCTGTATAACCTTTGTAAATGACTCAGTTTTCTTCCCTGGTTCCTCAACTCTGTCTCATGCATTCAAGGCTGCCATTTGACATAGAATTAGAGTTTGCATATCACATAAACATTGTGTTTGTACTGCAGCATATTGGCCTTCTCCAACAAGCTGATCCTGGAAGATTTGTATACCTCTATCACTACATTGTTTTGCTATGTTTTTAGCTTCCTGTTTGAACCACATTTGCCACTGGAGCTGCTGTCCGGGTTCCAGAACCGCCTGTGCCAGCTCCCGCCAGTCCTGTGGTATAATTCTATTATAAGTTGACCAGGAGTTTAACATTTGTTTTACATATGGAGAATGCATGCCATAAGATACTATTGCCTCCTTAAACCTTCGTAAGTCTAACATTTCAGCTGGAGTCCAAATATTTTGTGTAGTCGTTTGACCAGGTTGCTGTTGTATGGTTACCAGATAAATTAAGGGTGATTGTGTGAAAACAGGCTTTCTTTCTGTAACCTTATAATCCAATCCTGAAACGACTTCACTGTTAATTTCTTCTGTCTGAATCTGAATTTCTCTATAATTCATTTTAACAGGTTTAACAGGTTTTTCTGAAATTTTTATCCTGGCACTTAAATTGACCATCTTTTTAAATAGTAAAATAAGGATAAGAAGATTAATAATGTAAATAATTCGATCAACATTAATCTTCTCATATAGTTGTTCCATTACCATACTGCCTAAAATTTCAAACAAAGCCCAATTTTCCTCCAATGTACACATAAAACCCATTTTTTTTAATGTGGAAAAAATCTCTTTTAAATAGTTTCCTTTAAAATATCTGATATAAATGACTTACCAATTCTGCGTAGAACAGTAGAAATCCGAGGGAATTTCCAAACAGCTACCTAGCATCCGAGGTGGAATCCAGAGAGAGAGAGAGAGAGAGAGAGAGAGAGAGAGAGAGAAAGCAAGAAAGCGTAGCCACGTTCTGGCTAAAAGCTTGAATCCAACCGCTTCAATGTTCCAGTCTGAGCCAAGTAGACCCTGGGCTCTGGCTTCCTTTAGCTCCAACCGACCATGTGCGCTGGCGTTTCAGCCAAAAGCAGCCTATCTGCAGTTGCGTGTAGCTACTGCAATTAGCGGTAGCTCCTGCAGTCCTGAGTTGTTTGTAGCACCGGCTTTTTAAGCAAGTAACTACAGCTGTGGCTGTAACCGCCCGTAGCTAAGGTAGGTTGGGCCTGAGTCCTAAGCTGAGCTAGGCCCGGGTTAGGCCGGGCTAAACCTGAGCTAAGGAGCCGGGCCCGCCCAGGCGGGAAGCCGGACCCACTGCCAAGGCAAGCGGTTTTTTAATGAATTCTTGCCACGTTGGGCACCAATTGTAGATGTAACCAGCTTGTTAAATAAGAAACACAGAACCGATTGCAGAGTTAAAAACCACGAGGTCAGAGCAAAAGCGGAAAACCTTACCCTTCACTGCTTCTGAGGTTCCTCCTCTCCACAAGAGACCTACTTCTGTGCGTCCTGTCTATTTAAAGACTTTCTGTTCTGTTTTCTCACTGGTTGTAAACCCAGCCACATGACCTCCTTGTCACTGCCTGTTTGTACAGACCTCCAGTTCGTCTATGGTTGGCATTGAGATTAAAGGCGTGTGTCTGCCATGCTGGCTGTGTCCTTGAACACACAGAGATCCGCCTAGCTCTGCCTCCCAAGTGCTGGGATTAAAGGCGTGCCCCACTACTGCTTGGCTTCTGCTCTGGCTTGCTCTGACCTCAAGGCAACTTTATTGACATACAAATAAAATCACATTTCAATACAAATAAAATATCACTATAATAAATATGTCTGACCATAATGCAATCTTGTATTGCATTGAGCCCTCTAATGTTGATAAGCATTTTGATAATAAAAGAAGATACATGATGCAGAGGTCTCCTACACCAACTTTGTAATATAACATATAATATAGAAATATGTCTTTACTAGAAGAAAAGTGGCTTTTAAAAGAATTTTATATTTCCACTCACCAAGATGATCTGTGTCTTATATTTTTGTGTTAATTTTCTATTAGAAATACCCTATTCAAACTTACACACTTGTAGTGTAAATTTTAAATCTACTGTGGATTCATTTATTTCTTCACGTCAAATGCTGGCTAATTTAGATCAGTGAAATCAGTTTCTTTATGCATATTCTTGAAAAATAAAAAGAGATGTAAAACTCCTTCTATAATATATGTTATATTACAAAGTTGGTGTAGGAGACCTCTGCATCATGTATCTTCTTTTATTATCAAAATGCTTATCAACATTAGAGGGCTCAATGCAATACAAGATTGCATTATGGTCAGACATATTTATTATTCAATAACTCAAGCATTCACTGCTTATAGTTCTGTAGGTGTTACACTCCTGACTCTTGGTTGGAACAAAGCTCTGCTTAAAACTTCAGTCGCTCAATCAGATGATCACAGAAATCATTGTCTCATTAGAGTTTTGGTTAGTGGGGTTTCAAAATGAGACTGGTGAGTAACTATAACATTTTAGGATATAAATGGAGAATTAACTTGTCTGCATCTACTACTTGTCTTTTGGGAAGTCTTCCAAGTCAAACACAGGTTTTTCCTTCTCTTCTGGTGCTAGAGATGTATATGTGCGATTTCTTGTATGCTGTTTTTCAGTCTTGGTGGTAGGTAACGTAATTTGTGTGTGTGTGTGTTAAAGAAGCTACATAAATGAACTGATGTTTGCCTTCTTTTCTTATCCTACACTCAAATCAGTTATGTTTTGCCTACAAAATATGCCAAGTCTGAATCTTCCAGAAACCCTTGGCGTAGGCTATGACATCCTGGCATAGACACCGCAGTCATCTCTTATGCTTCTGTCCTTGCCTGTTCCCCAAAGCTTATACTTGTAACCTGAAGTCAAGTCAGGTTGCCCTGCTGCTCAAGAGCCTTCAGTGGCCTCCTACTTCATAAAAATATCAGCAGTCCCATGTGATTCCTATGTTAATGTTCACTTTCTTCTACCTAGTCTCTGCTTTCCTTGGCGCTTAGTTTGCCTTGGCGTTCTTGCTGTTGTTTAAGCAGCCAGGCCTGCTCCTCCCTTTGGTCATTTTCCTCAGCTACCCCACCTCTCTAGAATACTTTTATCCTGACGTCTGTTAAGACAACCACGAAGACATCCTCCACGTCTTTGCTAGAATAACTCCCATCTAAATTAGATGGACACCGACAGTTTAATTTAAAATGAGACCTTTTGCCCTATCCCTGGTGTTCTGGACTCTTTTGATCTGGCTGCCCTTTCTTGTTCTTGTAAGACAGTAATTCAAACTTTACAAAGGTAATTCCTGGTCCTTTGAATGGTATATGTATAAGGGTAGTGGTGCCTGTGCAGTTCAACCACTGCCAGAGAGTTGGACCCCAAGGTATTTACTCAGCTGAGACAAACTAAAAGTAATGTTGAAATAATTTCATTCAAAACCATAGTTGAAGGTGTGGCAACCAAAACAAATATTATAAATTGGTCTTAGTGAACTTTGAGGAAAATTAAATATATACACATTTTTCTCTTTCCTTTTGAATTTTCCCCATTTTTATTGAAAATAGACTCTTTTCTCTTCAATGTATTTTGATTAGCTTCCCCTCTCTACTCCTCTGGGTTCATCCTCTCTTTGCCTCCCATCCGGACCCTTTCTGTCTTTCATTAGAAAAGAACATGCTTCTACAAGCTAACAACAAAGCATAACAAAATAAAATATAAGATGAACAAAATCATCACATCAGAATTGTACAAGGCAAACCAACAGAAGAAAAAGAGCCTCAAGAGAAGGCACAAGAATCAGAGACCCACTATTTAAACACCTGAGTCCCACAAAAATACTAAACCAGAAGCCTGTGTAGGCCCTGTGCTTGCTGCTTCAATCTGTGAGTCCACATGAGCTTTGCTCAGTTGATTTAGAGTGCCTTGTCTTCCTAGTATTCTCCATCCTCTCTGGCTCTTAAACTCTTTCTTCTTCCTCTTCTGTGAGTTTCTAGGGCTCTGGTGTGTGTGTGTGTGTGTGTGTGTGTGTGTGTGTGTGTGTGTGTGTGTGTGTGTGAATGTGTGTAGGGGGATTTGATGAACACATTTCGTTTTTTTTTTTTTTTTTTTTTTTTTTGCCGGAGCTGAAGACTGAACCCAGGGCCTTGTGTTTGCTAGGCAAGCGCTCTACCACTGAGCTAAATCCCTAACCCTGAACACATTTCATTTAAAGTTATGTTCTCCAAGATCTTTCCTTCTCTGGGGTATGTCTGGCTTTGAGTCTCTATATTTGTTCCCATTTGCTGCAGGAGGAAGCTTCCCTGATGATGGCTAAGTCACTGATCTATGAGTGTAGCAGAATGTCATTAGGAATCATTTTATCACTACTTTAAAAGAAACAGTAGTATTTGGTTTTACCTTGGTCTTTGGGCTACCTGGTCTCCAGATCTTAGTCACCCAAGCCACTTTGAGTCTTAAGTCAAGCCACACATTAGCTGGTTACTCCCACAAACTTTGTGACACCATTGCCCTAGCATACTTTGCAGGCAGGATAGATTGTAGATCAAGATTTTGTGGCTTCTTCTACGCTAGAATATAGGAGTGTGGGTTCTATGTAGGCACCAGTTGAAATTCTCCATATTCAATGAGTTGTGTGGGTGTTACCTACAGGAATGAGGCCTTGCTGTCAATTTGTGGAGAGCAACCTATTGTCTTGGTAACAACCTGGGTTATTTGGGTATTTCCATGGTTCCCCTTTGGCTAATAACTCAATTGGATGCAACACAGTCCTGGCATTAGAAGCTTCATTTAGTGGCAGTAGATGGCCAGTTGTGACTCTGTCTCTCCCATTCAGAGACTTCATTAGGATCACTTTCTATATTTTAGGAACTTTCCAGTGCACTAGATATTCATACCAGCCCTCAAATGTCCCTCAATTCTAGCTGTATCTCCCCACATTTTCTCTGTCAACCCCACCTCCCTTCTCCTCTCCAGTTGATCCTCCTATCCCTGTCCTCCTTGCCCTGAGTACACCCATAAAATCTATTTTATTTCCCTTCCCAGGTAGATTCATGCATACCCCCACACCTTTCCTCCATACCTAATCTCTCTTGGGTCTACAGATTATGGCATGGTTTTCAATTACTTAATGGTTAATGTCCATATATAAACAAATATGTATTATATTTATCTTTCTGGGTCTAGGTTACTTCATTCAGGATGATTCTTTTCAAGTTTCATTCATTTGACTGCAAATTTCATGATGTCATTTTTTAAATAGCTGAGTAATACTCCACTTTGTAAATGTACCACACTTTCTTTATCCATTATTCTGTTAAAGGACATCTAGGTTATTTCAACTTCTGCCTAGTATGAACAGAGCAGCAATGAACATGGTTGAGCAAGTGTATCTGTGGTAGGATGAAGCATCCTTTGGGTATATGCCCAAGAGTGATATAATTGGATCTTGAGGTAGATGCATTCCCATTTTTCTAAAGAACTGCAATATTGACTTCCATAGTGGCTATACAAATTTGTACTCCTACCTGGAGTGGAGGAGTGTTCCCTTATTTCACATCCTTGACAACATGAGCTGCCATATGTGTTATTGATCTTAGCCATTCTGAAAGGTATAAGGTGGAATCTCAAAGTAGTTTTGATTTGTATTTCTTTGCTATCTAAGGATGTTTAACATTTCTTTAAGTGTTTCTTAGCCATTTGAGTTTCTTCTATTGAGAGCTCCCTGTTTAGATTTGTACCCCATTTTTAATTGGGTTACTTGGGGTTTTGATATATAGATTCTCAAATTCTTCATATATTTTGGATATTAATGCCCTTTTGAATACGGGAGTTTATAAAAATCTTTTCCCATTCTGTATGCTGAAGCTTTGGTTAAATAAGTCCTTTGCCTTACAGGATTGTTGATCTTAGTGCCTGTGTTAGTGGATTTCTGTTCAGAAAGTCTTCTCCTCTGCCAATGAGTTCAAGGCTATTCCCCCATTTTCTCTCCCGTCAAGTTCAGTGTATTAAGTTTTATGTTGAGGGCTTTGATTCATTTGGAGTTGAGTTTCCGTGCATGTCCTTTCAGCAAAGTAGCTGGACACAAAATTAACTCATAAAAATCAGTAATCTTCCTGTATACAGATGATAAACAAAATGAAAAAGAAACAAGGGAAACAACACCTTTTACAATAGCCTCAAATAATATAAAATATCTTGTAATGATTCTAAACAAGCAAGTGAAAGACTTGTATAATAAAAAAAATTCAGGCATTGAAATTGAGGAAGCTATCAGAAGATGGATAGATTTCCCATCCTCATGGATCTATATAATTAACATAGTAAAGATGGCCATCCCACCAAAAATAATGTACAGATTCAATGCAATCCCATCAAAATTCAAATATAGCTATTCACAGATTTTTGAAAGGACAGTTTTTAGCTTCACATGGAAGCACATCATAAAAGCAGTATAACTAAAAAAATCCTGAACAATAAAAGGACTGTTGTAGGTATCACTCTTATGCATTTTAAAATTGTACTGCAAAGCTATAGTAATAAAAACAGCATGGTATTGGCATAAAAACAGACATGTTGATTAATGGAATCAAATTGGAAACCAAGACATAAATCCACACACCTATGGATGCCTGATTTTTTTTTATAAAGAAGACAGAAATACACACTGAAAACCAGACAGTATCTTCAACAAATGGTGCTGATCAAGCTTGATGTCCACATGCAGAAGAATACAAATAGTTCCACACATATCTTTTTTAAGAAAAATACATAGCTTAACATATACACACTTGGCTTTTCATTTATCCATATCAGTCCTATGTCTGCAGTTCAAATAAAGAAGAATTTAGCAAATTTTGGAGACATAATTTGTGGTTTTGGTATTTTTAATTCTTAAGGGGCTTTACATTAATGATGATAAATAATACTTCATCTTTTTCTTGAATTAGATCATATTTTCTTAATAACTATTTTTAAGAATACTATATGCTAACTCAGCTAGTTTTTATACATTTAAAAATCAAAATTAGATACAAAGACACACTATAGGATGTCTTCATTTCTCCATGGCTGTCACTTTGTGCATATTTCATTTTATATGTAACTTTCTTGGTAGTTCTTTATATATCTTAGATTACTTCTTGTTGTTGTTTACAAACAAACAATTAATTGCTCATTTTCTACACATAAGCATTATTTTTTTAACTTTGTTTTCTGATTGAAAAATCAATTCTGTTTCTGTATATTAGTATGTAAAACCTAGCAGCTGATATCCCATAGAAAATGCACACAGAGATTGTGGTGTTATTGTGTTCCCCAAAATATTGTGCACCCTAATAAATTTATCTGGGGTCAGAGAACAGACAACCACTAGATACTGAGGCTATAAAGTGGTGGCACTCATACCCTTAATCCTAGCATTCCAGAGACAGAAATCCCTCTGGATCTCTGTGAGTTCAAGGCCACACTGAAACAGCCAGGCATGGTGACAAGTCTTTAATCCCAGAAAAGGAGCCTTTAATCCCAGGGAGTGATGACAGGAAGAAAAAGATATATAAAGCGTGAAGACCAGAAACTGGAAGCATTTGGCTGGTTAAGCTTTTAGGCTTTGAGCAGCACAGTTCAGCTGAGATCCATTTGGATGAGGACACAGAAGCTTCCAGTCTGAGGAAACAGGATCAGCTGAGGAACTGGCAGTTGAGGTAGCTGTGGCTTGTTTTGCTTCTCTGATCTTCCAGCAGTCACCCCAATACCTCGCCTCAGGTTTGATTTTCTTAATAAGAACTGTTTAAGATTCCTGCTACAAGAGATAGTGAAGTCCTCCATAGAGACGTATACTTCTTGTGAAGCTAAAAGAGAATTCACTTCTTAAGAGACCGATTTTGACTGTCACGACAATGAATATGAAACAAAAATCATAGGACTCTGAGAAAATGTATCATCACACTCTGCTAAGAGTTATATATAGACACCTAATTTGCATTATTCTAGACTGTGCAGGTGAGGTAAGTGACAATGTATGACAGCTGTGCTGAACACTCATTACATTTCCCTAAAAGGGCTTTCTCTTCCACAGAAGGTCATCTATGCTGTGTAATTATTAATTGAACATGGACTTACTATTTACAAAGCATTTGGATTTTATATTTTTCCTTCTCAGTTTTTGACATTTTTGTAACATCTTTTTGTTTTTTAGGAAAAATGAAGTAGACACACATTTCACATTTCAACAGGCTAGTAGTATGCTTAATTTTGGAATTCAATTATATAATTATAGTACTTTAAAAAAGTCATTGTAGAAGAATATTAAAGTTGGCCATGCCTTACAACATATAAAAAAAAAAAAAGAAAAGAAAATGAAAAAAGAGGGCTCTTTTTGGTGTTATATGCTATTCCAATTTCCCTTTACTAGAAGAGAGGTTATTTTATTTTAAAGGGAATATTATTGGTCCTTGCTTCTCTTCAATTCTTCGGCAATCTTACTTATAGCTGTTTTGACGAATGCTGTAGTTGGCAATGCTTTCTAGAATGCACCTTCATTCAAGTTTTGATGAAAGACAGTTGAACTCAATACTAAACGCAAATGTGATTGTCAAGAAAGATTTAAACTTTGGTGGCAAATATACATATAGAAGTATCCCTAAAAGATAGAGGTGTCCAGGAGATAAGATGATGCATTCTTCCAGAGTGGGACTGTGGAGTTTTTCAGGAAGAACTCACTGTTGGCTTCTCAGTTCACTAGGGATAGAAGGAATAAGACATGGTCCCATACAGATATGCTGCAGGGACATTAAATATCATCCTTCTATGTGTTTCTTTTTACAAAAGCAGCCCCACTGTCTTCGTTTAAACCAAGAAGGATACTGGAAAATGTGTATAACCTTATCCATCCCTCCATCCACGAGAACAGTCATATCTTATATGAAAGAGAAGATATCAAGCCAGTTGGACTTCTGTAAGAAAAGGAGACCAAATGACTCATTTTTAAAAGAAGATGTGTTTAACTAGTTAAAAAAAAATTTTTTTTTGACTATCTTGCTCAGACAAATTTAGGAAAAGATTTTAGGACTGAAATCAACTTTTGTTTATATTTTAGATATTGTAAATTATTGTCACATTTTAGATCCAGACTGCCAATGACAGGATGCAAAGGACATCTCACTATTAACTCAAACATCAGGACAGAATAAGATGTGATTCCAAGCCAGGCGGTGGTGGCGCATGCCTTTAATCCCAGCACTCAGGAGGCAGAGACAGGTGGATCTTTGTGAGTTCCAGGAAAAGGCACAAAGCTACACAGAGAAACCCTGTCTTGGAAAAGAAAAAAAAAATGTTTCCAAAGAAAACATTATCACGTTGTTCCTACTTAGAAATATTGTGAACTAGCCTTCTTCCTCTTAGCTTCCAAAGTTTAAATCAGACCCTACCAAAACTGCTATTATTTTTAATTTCAGCCTTTCTCATAGGTGTGCAATTGAGATTTGCTTTTGAAGTTCCCTACATGGTAGTGGCAATCTTCTTTGCCTACGATAATTTCCTGCCTGTTTTCTCCAGTAAAATTTCTCTTCATATTTTTTCAATTAATAATTACAATATGTTTGTAATATTGTGTCTTTGGACATTTCAACACAAAAATGGTTGCATATTTGGTTGTGGATATTTGTTGTTTGTGGCTTTTCTTCCTCTACTTAATGGTATTGTTCAAAGACTTTAATTTTGCTGGAAACCTTTCTTTTGCCATTACTCTTTGTGAGATGAATGATTTTTGAATGAAACACATTTAGGACATTATGTAATAATTATCAGTATCTCTTTGCTTTCTATTTAATTCCTCAGTCCTCCCATGATACTCCCGGTGAAGGGAAGAAAAAATATCTTCTAATAACAGACAGATATATACACTTCCTGTGGCTTTTATTGAAAGTAGAATAGCCTGTCTTGCTGCTGGGTAAGACTGGGAGCTCAGGCTTTCAACTGGCCATTAATAAAGACAACTTCCTGGTTGAAGGGAAGCACCCACGTCCCTACACTTGACTTCCCTGAATGTCGGAGGAAATCTTGACTCTCCATCAGGCCTTCATTGATGGCAAATAGAGCAGAGGTTAAAGTTCACTGAGGTCATGAGGGTTTAAGTCCCAGTCTTTGTATTTGTCATCCTCTGGCAATTCACTTGAGTCTGTCCAGAGCAGAATTCCAATCTCTCACCTCATCTGCTCATGAAGGTGGGATGGAGGTAGAGGCATTCTGTAGCTCACAGTGTAGTGTTTGATTAATCTTTTAATCTTACTTGTCAACCCTCTGGGATCAAGAATCATCCCTGGGCATGCTGTGGGCAATTATCTTGATTAAATTAGGAAAGTAGACTGTGGTAATTGTTCTGTAAAGTTTCATGTCTTTCTGGGCCTTTTTTCTTTGATTCTTTGACTACCAGCCATTTCTGAGGTTTGTTTTTGTTGGAATCTACTGGCAATTTCATGCTGCCAGTATATATAGTACTTCAAGTAAGATATACAAAGTGAAGAGAAAGCCCAAACAATTGACCTTTGTGAACTTCCTTGAGTCCCCAGGTTCCTGCTAAGTTTATTTTCTTATTACTTCTTAGAGCCTATTTCTTTATTTATAAAATATCCAGGGTTTATAAGTATACTTGGAAGGAAGAAGAGGAAATATATGTCTACTCTTCTCCAAGGTATATCCAGAAACTGAGACTTCTATACTAGTCTGTGTGTGTGTGTGTGTGTGTGTGTGTGTGTGTGTGTGTGTTATTCTTTTTTCCATATAATACTTTGTTTTTATGAAAATAAATTTCTACCTTATATAAAATATAATAGAAAATTAAATAATATGTACAAGTTAACAAAAATTAAAGTATTTAGTATAAAAAGATAAAAGTACTTATAATATAAAAGTGACTAAGTCAGTTCACCATTACAAGTTGATTTTTTTTTTTTTTGAGGCAACTGTAATTATTTGCCCTTATTGGACAACGTTAAGACAATGCAATAAGAAAATACCTAAAATATAACTTTCACATATTAAACTGGCTACATAAAGAGTTAAAGTTTAAAAGAGTTCGATTTTTATTTATTTGTGTTAATTCATTAGCACTGTGTCAAATTCCCTGCCAAGCCTTTTGCCAAACAGATTTTTGAAGATAGAATCTGGCCAAGACACAGACCTATGAAAAATGTGACAATTAAACAATGATATCTTTAATTGCCAAGATATAATTCTAAAGTTTTAGTATTTTCTGCTGAGGGCTCATTAACATCTCACAGGATGAGAATTATCAGGGTGTGTCAATGCTTGGACTCTTCAGTTTAAATATGGGAAAACTGTCACAGAAGAGAAAGCAGAGATGAGTGCAGCAGGAGATTAGTGTGCCTCTGATGTCACCTGAGCGAAGTCTCCCTTCCTGAGTCCTCCATCACATTACAGAGTCTCAGGTCTTGCTTCAAAGTGAGAACTTTGACTTCTATATGTCAGCATTGAAGTTTGTAGTTAACAAGATATACTGTCCTTCGCACCAAGGGAATCTTCACCGTTCTTCCTAATGGAATTGAACTCATAGTTACTAAGTGCCTTCTGTGTCAACCACTAAAGCAAGTATGTTAACCTTATGTTATTTCATAATAGCAGAAAAACAGATATTATTACATAAAGATCAGAAATACTGAGTTATTTCCCATGATTTCTACGGTTAATATGTAACAAAAAAAAAATACCTTCTATTTAAGATGTATCAGACATGTTGCTAGACACCAAGGACAAAATTCAAGTCTTCCCTGGAGGTGTTAGAGCATAGGAAGCAAACAGACAAATATGCCACACAATGACATGGTAAGTCATGAAAATTAAAGTAGTATATTGTGAAAATATATTGGTAGTTTTGGCATTGAATAGCCAGTTGGTAGTGTTTTGCTGGGCGTCTTAGTTACAGTTCTAATGCTGTGAAAAGACACCATGACAGAGGCAATTATTATAAAAGGAATCATTTAATTGGGAGTTTGCTTACAGTTTTAGAGTGCTGGTCCATGATCATCATGGCAGGAAACAGACAAGCATGGGGAAAGAACAGTGGCTGGGAGCTTAACATCCTTTTTTTTTTTTTTTCCTTTTGGTTTTTCGAGACAGGGTGTCTCTGTGTAGCTTTGCGCCTTTCCTGGTACTTGCTCTGTAGACCAGGCTGGCCTGGAACTCACAGAGATCCACCTGGCTCTGCCTCCCAAGTGCTGGGATTAAAGGCGTGCGCCACCACCGCCCAGCCACATCCTAATCCATAGACATCACATAGAAAGAGAGCAACTGAAACTGGCATGAGCTTTTGAAACCTCAAAGTCGACCCCCAAGCTGGGCGGTGATTTGAAATCAGAGACTCTATGTTCCCTCATTAAGGTGGATTTGAAATTATAAAAATAAACATGTTATGACTGCATGTCAAAAATCTCACAGTTTTATATATGCTGCTAGTCTCTATCAGAAATAAGTTTGTGAATTTCCTTAGTTAAAAAAGGGAAGCTGGAAAAGTGTAGCCACATAGAAGAAACATCTGCCATCATGTCCCATGTGTTTTTGTTTTTTTGTTTTTTTTGTTTTTTTTGTTTTTTTTGGTTTTGGCTATGTATGTATATTTTTTATGCCATGGGGTGATGATGTTAAAAAGAAACAGAACAACAACCCACAGAAAGATTAAGAAAGTTGCATAAAGAGATCCATATAGCTCACAGCATTCTTGCCTGATAATTGTATCTAGATTCTGGATGGCCCTGGGGATGTATTACACAAAAGATTTTACATTTTTACATGAACTTCCTTTATAGAAAAAAAAAATATTTCAAATACAGAATGTATCCAGACAATTTCCCATCTATTCCAATAAAAACAAGAAAAAATACATCTTGTGTCTTTTGTTTGGCAACCACAGAAAAGATCAATTGTATCACTTGGAGGAAACAGTATTTTTTTACACCCACCTATACAACAAGCTATTGACAACTAAGCATTTTGTGGCTTTAGGGTATGTTTTTGAAGACAACATTTCTTTTTAGGTACTTTTCTATGATTACTTCTTTCCAAAGCCCCTGAGAACCCCTACCCTGGTGCTCATTTCTTTCAGTTCTTTAACCTTATCTCTATTTTCTCCTGAATTTTTTGTTGTATTATGGCTTTACCAAATGGGTGGGGTCAATTTTAAAACTCAATATTTTTCACTTTGCTGGTTTTTGGAAAGTCTACTAAAGAGTAAACAGCATACTAAAGATTTAAAAGATTACTAATCAATCCCACGTTTGGGTCCTGAATTCTGTTCTTCAGAAAGTCCCAATGCTGAATTTTTAAAAGGCTTAATGATGAAATTTTTAATAATTCTTGAAAACACAATGTAAATTTTATTTTAATTTTTAAAGGTGTATTTATTTTTATTTTATGTGTCTAAGTGTTAGCTTGCATGTATGGAAGTGTACCATATAAGTGCTTGGTTCCCACAGAGGCCTGAAGGCATTGAACCTTCTGGAACTGGAGTTACAAAGAGTTGTCAGCTGCTGTGTGGGTGCTGAGAATTGAACTCAGGGATCTTTAAGAACAGTAAATACTCTTGCCCACTGAGCTATCTCTACAGACCTTAATGTAGATTTTAAAGCAGTTTTAAATGTTGCAGAAAAAAATAAGTTAAAATAAGTATGAAAGCTGTATAAAAAAAACTGGGCAAAATTACCATGACTATACAAATTACATGTCAAATATAGATTAAAATATACTTTTAAAATACAGTTTAATTTCTATGCATAAGCATGAGATGTGTGTTTATTCATCACACCATGTTCATCTTTTATTTAAAGACTTTTGCTTTGCCTTGTAGACTTTCTTTGCTTGTAGATCTTTTACATCTAGAAATTAAATTACTGGAAATGACTGTCAATGACTGATTGCCTCTAGCCTCTTTTTTCCTCTATTCTTTGAAACGTTCATAGATATACACTGTATATCTTAATCTTACCTGTCCCCACTCCTTCCCTTCACCTACCCCTTGCCCTCTTATCAATACATGTAATTCTTGCTTCAATTATTACTATCCATCTGCGCATGGCTGCAAAGCTACCCCTGGTGTGCAAGGAGCCTGTTGGTGGCTGTCGCTCAAAGAAAAGTATCTCTTCCTCTTATAGCAACCATCAGGTGCCAATTTCATCAGCTAGGTGTGGGGCCTCATGATCCCTCTCCCTCCATGCTGTAATATAATTTTTAACTTAATTTTCATGAATGATTACTAGATTGAAATAACTTACAACCATCCCTCTCTTGCCTTCAACTTCTCTAGCATCTCCTTCCACTCCCTCCCAAATTCATGACTTATTCTTATATAATTAACATTAATTATTATTGCTATTATTACACACACATCTTAATCTACTGATTTCATTTAGCGATGGTTCATATTTACATGTATTAGGGCATTAGATACCCTAATCGGGGCCTCATCTCTGAAGAAAAATGATTCTCCCTTTCTCAACAGCAATTGATTGTCTATAGTTCTTCATATACTGGTGAGATCTTGTGAAATTACCTCCACCCATGTTATCATGTTGTCTGGTGCTATCATTATACAGGTATTGTTTGGGCTGCCGTATTGTGGAGATTTCATGGGTTCCCCTTCCATTGTCATGTCTAGAAGATACTATCACTCAGGATGCATCCTAGTCCTTGGGCACTTACAATCTTCTCTTCTATGATGTTCCCTGGTCTTTAGATGTAGGGGTTGTAGTATAGATGGACCACTTGGGTTCAGGCACCATGTGATCACTTATTCTTTGTATTTTGACCAATTGAGCATCTCTTTAATAGCTGCCATCTGCTGAAAAAAAAAAAAAGAAAGAAAGAAAGAAAGAAACATCTTTGATGAGAGGTGAGAACAACACTTAACTTTGGGCATAAAAATAAGGATTTAGACTACAATCAGAAATTACATTTTTTTCAGTACTAAATTTTCTTCTAGGGTCTCTGATCTCTTCAGCCATGGGTAGTTGGCTAGGTTTACAGTAGCAGATATGTGTTCTCTCCTATTGAGCAGGTCTTCAACCGAACTAGACAGCTTTTGGGTACTGCAATGATAACAGTGCCTCTATTACACAATTGTCAGAGTCCAGCTCCAGATGAGGGCAGGGTCTGAAGTGGGTGCAAGAGCAGTGATGGAGAAATCAGACACGGGATACTTCTTAGTTTCATTTCACGGGAGACAGACAGAGAGGAAGCACATCTCAGTATGGCTTAACCTACTCTGACAACCTGCATCTCTCACAGGCTTTATTTATACACAAAATCATTTCTATGTAGACTTTAATCATTGATTACAAAGTGTTTTCACACTACATACTTTTCCTAAAGTCTTCCTTGGTTACATAAACATATCAAAGTAAAAGAAGCAAAGTGAGCAAACAATAAGTTTCATGGGAACTAAAATCTAGCATTATGATAAAATCAATTCTTTTAACTCAACATCTTTTTTTCCTTAAAATCGGTGTCATAAAGACTTATGGTTACAGAAATACTAGACAGGATATCTCTATGAAGTTTTACTAAGTTAATAGATTAGAAGTTATTTCCTACTACCTGCTATATAAAGCTTCTGTTAATCTACTATAATGAATATCTGATCTTTCTATGGAAATCTAATTCCTCAGTCCCTGGTTTAAATTCTTTCTTTTATTTCTGACATAAGACCACCATCCTTTCCTTTGCCTTTTGAAGTGCTGTGTTATGTTCTTTATTCTCTCTATAGTATCAGGAAAGTCCTGATCTGACAAGTCTGCTCTGGAAGCCAGGCAGTTCACTGAGCCAGAATGTTTCTCTTTGTGTCTCTGTCATAAACCCTTGTTTCAATATGGTTCCTATCTTTATTACAATCCTGCAAAGGTTAGAAGAACATCAAGATTCCTAAAACTGCTTACTTTGCCTTCAGGAGGGTAGCAAGGCTTGTCATTTTATAATCAAAAATTTTTTCCTGTCAATGCTGGTTCCATGTTTCTGAGGAAAAACACAAACACCTAATAATTTAGCTATCATTTGTCAGCTTCCAAAATTTTCTTAGGTTTTTCTTCCTTAACGACTTTTTTCCCTGATCCCGTGTTTTATGCTTACTGATACCACTTAGGTAATGCGTTCTATAGAAGACTAAGTTTCTTGCTTAGCTGATTCTCCTAGAGAACTACCAAAAGTTTTATTCTTATTAGCATCAGCTTCTGTAAGAATTGTTACATTACTCCAACTCTAGCCTTCAATGAGGGCCCCTTAAGAGCAACAAATTCAAATATTAAACATGTCAAACACACAGACAGAAGTGGTGTCGCAAGTTCCAGCAAGGGCAATGGAGGGTCAGTCAGGTCATCCAAGCACTGGAGATTTGTCAAGCAGCGCCTTCAAGATGCTTGGCATCACTGCATAATTAATGATCTCTTGCTGGACTGGCTATTGTGGTCTGCAGGCTTTATAGCTGAGCTATTGATTATTGGATTATTGATTGTTTTTCTCCTCTGGTAGTTTTTCATAGCTCCTTCATATACTGTGAGAGCTAGTCCTCAAGAAGAAGGTTTCCAGGTTCATTCTAGTTCAGTGTCTCTGTGTCCTCTGTCCAAATTATGTGGTGTTTGCAGCAATAGAATCCTGTACTTTTGGGAGGCAACCAAGGGCACTAACAATAGTCTGTATTGTTGGGGGAGTCTCTTAGATCCCCTGAACAATAACTCAAAGGGAAGTTTCCATTACTGGTACTGAGATTGTGTTGGACAGTCTATGTCCCTTGGGAAGAGCTTCATCTACTCTTGTAGTACCACTACATTCTTTAAGATCTCACTTATATGAGGACTCTAAAAAGGCTGAGCTGATAGAAGTCAAGAATAGAATAGTGTCTACCAGAGGCTGGGGAGGAGAGTTAGCAGATATAAGTTAATAGGTACGTTAAAGGAGGGCCCTTCATTCTTTCTCAACAATTGTGTTCTACTTCCCTCTTGTTATATTATTTATTTTGGATGCAAGATTATAGGTTCTTTTGTGGCTTCTTTGTGCAGACTTCATTTCAGCAAACACTTCTCCCCTCCACTTCATTTCCCCCCCTTCATTTCCCTGTCCCCACCACACACAACCTGCTTACATCCTTCTGACCACCTTAGCACCCTTCTCTACCTTCATTTCACCTGTATTATCCTTTCTCCCCTCCCTAAATTCATCACTCCAGTTGTCCCTTTCTGATTTCCCGGCTTCTAAATGTACTTCTAAATGTAAACAAGGTTTCAACCTAGAACCCACATATGAGTGTGAACATGTAGCATTTGTCCTTATAGGCCTGGTTGCCTTTACTCAGTATAATTTCCCTATATATTTTGTGATTTATTACAGTTTTAAATGTTTTGTTTTATTTTTAATTGCAAGTTAAAGGGATATAAGGTGCACTCCATTGTATTTGATAGATGTATATATGTATAGTCATTAAATCAACATGATTTTCATGTCTTATCACTTCAATTATTATTTCTCTGTGATGAAGTTATCAAAATTCTCTCCTCTGGCTATTTTTAAATGTACATTTTTGTTAACTGTAGCCACCCTATGCTGCATGGAAATATTATAACTTACTCTCCTTATGTACCTATAACGTATCTACTAACTCTCCTCCCCAGCCTCTGGTAAACACTATTCTATTCTTGACTTCTATCAGCTCAACCTTTTTTAGAATCCTCATGTAAGTGAGATTTGTATTTGTCTTTCTGTGACTGTATTATTCTAGTCTTGTTAGAATTTCTTTTTTAATATTTTGGGGGGATTATCATATAATTACATAATTTGTCCTTTTGTTTCTCTCTCTCCAAATCCTCCCGAATATACTTCCTAGCTCTCTTTCAAGTCCATGGCCTTTTTTCCATTAATTGCTGTATGTATACATACATGTGTACATGCATATATGCATAAATATAACTTGCTCAATCCTTACAACATTGCTTGTTTGTTTATACGGTCATGTTTGACTAACTTGTACTTTATAACCAACGGTGAGCTCTTCCCTGGAGAAGACTTTCTCATTCTCAGCAGTCCTTGGTTGTAGGGATGGGACCTCTTGGCTTTCCTTCATCCACATTAGCATATATGTTAATACCTGTCCCCCTTTTCATCACCTTCCTCCATTCACTGCTATTCCTGCTCTCTCTGACCCCATCCACTACAGATACGTCACAGCTGCAATGCCAACAAAGTCAAATTCACTGTAAGGAACCCTAATGTGTTGCTTTGTTCATGCTCTTTATTTTTCCTAATGCGAACGCCATTTAAAAGTAATTATCTTCATTGTAATAAACATGGTCTGATTGAATTTATAATTACTGTCTTCCATCAAAACTTTCCACCATGATCTGTACCTCTATAATTTCCCTCCTGAATCAATAAGTTGGAATCATTCCTGACTGATCACCATTATGTTTAGCTTTATCTATAGCTGCATGATGTTGAATTTCTAATTAAATATAAATTCACTAAATATCATTTTAATCATTTCTTTCATGGTCTGCCACATTAAGATCTTCTTCAAATGACTCCTTATAAAAATCTGTAATCCTATTCACATGAATTTTGAACACTTGTCTGTTTAGTTCTGACTTTTGTTCAATTTTGAGAAGATAATAAAGCCTAGTTTTCTATTGCCTTAAACACATTTTTTTAAATCATTAGGCAAAATAAAGGGCCCGTGGTTATACTGTACTATTAAATTTCCCCATGTTAGTGTGTTGACTTGACTATTGAAGCATGAATCAACTTTTGATGACAAGTTAATTCTCAAGAGGAAGAGCATTAATGCAGTGCTGGCTTCACGTTTCTGAATTCTTGCTTCTAAGAGTTTCTGTTCTTTGCTCTTACTAGGTTCCTTGTCTAGCATTACATCATCAACACAATTATCAAGGTGAACAATATTTCAAGCATGATAGCTGACTCACATAAGCAAAATAGGTTCAAGAAAATAAGTTTGAAATTTGTTAGAAGGAAGCAAGCTCAGCAGTTGATAGGTAATGGTCTGACTTGATAAAAATTTTCTAAAAGATTATATATTTATATACATAATTAGTTGTCCCCAGTAATCATGCTGTCCTCATCCTTTCCTTCTCTCACTCACGGTCCTTCATGCCTGCTTATGTTGAGCATCTTGACCACTGCCCTCAACCTGAGATCCCCTAGGTCCTCTTCCCTGACTATTCCTTTTTCTGTTTCCATGTCTTTGCATTCTGGTGCTCTATACAAAAGCACAGACTGCATCCACTAAGGGCCTTCTTTTGTATAATATTGAGAAAAGATATTCATGCATCTCCTGTGCCAATACTCTTAGGCCATCCAGCTGCAGGGCAGTAAGGGAGTGAAATTTGTTCCATTATCTGTTGAATCACAAGCATAGTGGGAAGTATTTACATACAGGACATAACTCATTTCATAAGAACTGTATGGCTTGGGAACATCTCCATATGTATTTGACAAAGAAACTAAGGCTCACAGAAGATACAGGCTTGTCTACTATATGTAGACCAGGGACTAATATGCTAGCAGCTTCTATGCTTGGCTAACTTTCTAGTAAACATCTAAATGAATTCTTATTTCCCTAAAATAGTCTCCAAACTCCCATAAGTCCTTCTGAGTTGCTGATCATTAGGAGTCTGAAGAGACCTGAAGATATAGCTTATTGCTATTACTCTTGGTTGCCCTTCAGAACTTGATGATGAGACCCTGTTGCTGAAAACACTACACAATTGTTTCATAGGGCATAAGGAAATCAAGGTGGTAGTGATTGAAAGCTGCCTTCCTAATGCCCAACTTTCAAGTATGGGAAGATGCTATGCAGTGCAGGCTCTGGGGGAGAAATTATGCATAATGGATAGTCAACGTCTCTGAAGGCCCCACCCTAACTGAGGAGCTCCTGGCAGTTGATGGCTACTAGAAAATCATGGAATTAATTTGGATGTGGCCTGTAGTAAGTTTCCCATAGTCTGGTGGATGGCCTTAAACCCATACACATAGAGGAAGAATTAATTTAATTCAATAGGTTATAAAAAATAAAAAAAGAAGAGGACATGAAGTTGGAAGGAGGGTGTGTGAGAGAGGGTTCCAGGAGAAGTAGGGGAGAGGAATGGAGATGGAGTGGACAAGTTCCCTATACACTACACACATGTATAAAATGCTCAAAGAACAAACTTTTGAAAGAACAAAGGTTTTCAGTGTTTTGTAATGAGTCTTTCTCTGTCCCACCAGCTCCCACAAAATGACATGGAGACCTCTTATGAATTATTAAAGTCTATAGCTTAGGCTTATTTCTAACTAGTTCTTATAACTTAAATTAACCCATCTCTATTAATCTACTTTCTACCACGTGGCTCGTGGCTGTTACCTCTCCTCCTGCATGTCATACTTGCTCTGTGTCTCCTGGCGTCTCTGCCTTTCTTCTTTCCAGGGTCCTCTCTGTTTCCAGAAGTCCCTCCTATACCTCCTGCTTAGCAATTTGCCATTCAACTCCATATTAGACCAACCACAGCAACACATCTTGTCACAGTGTTCAAATACTTTGCAACAATGTTTGTTATTTGTTTTATAAAATAGGGAACTGAGATCAAGTATGTACTCACATAGAAACATACACATGTGGATATGCAGGCACATACTTGACTGAATATCCAGTGTGCCCTGTTTTCATTGGTAATATTGTAGAAATAAATGCATAAACTCACATATTATCCATAATGCTTTATTAGGCACCATACATCAGCTGTCTACAGATGAAAATTAATAATAACAATATATTTGCTTACAAACTTAAGATAGTGAAAAAAGTTGATTTAGTTTAATATAAGTAAAAGTGAGATAAACAATTATAATGAGCACAGCATTGAAATATCCAGCGAGTTTCTCCAAAACTGGCTATTGTAATTGTTTAACTACAAAAATGGAAGTTCCAAATCATCACCAAGTAGGGAAAATTGTGAACTTAAAATTATTAATAAGCATAGAGAATTTTCACAATATGTCAGTGTAATTAACTAGAGAAAAGTGTTTATCTTCCAGGTGGCCCTTAAGTATTTGTGAGAAATGCTAGTACTTGAGTTGACAGGCAATTAAGTGAGAGAAATTGACTAACAAAGCATAGAAATGAAAAGAAAATATATATTATTATTAGAACAAGTTGGATAAATTTGACTGAAATAATGAGTTCTTGGTACATCTACATACCACAAATTTTCTACTAATTAGAAACTTACCAAAATTTAGCAAAATATGTGTGACATTTTAAAATTACCTTTCCAAATTGTTCCCCAAATGTTAAATTAATAGAGCATAGAGCAAAGGTTTTTTTTTGTTTGTTTGGTTTTTTTTTTTTTTTTTTTTTTTTTTTTTAGTAAACTATGTAGTGTATCCATCAGTTCCGAGTGGGGGTTTATAGCACCCTATATTTAGGTGTGGGATATACAAATGTTATACACATGCTTGTGTGTATGCCTTAACTTATGAAAATTTCAGGATGATGAAAATCTGGAACATTTCCCAGGTCTATAAGAGTGTTTGAACAGCTAAAAGAAAGTGTAAGTGTGATGGTATGCACTTATGATCCCTGCACTTAGGAGGTAAAGGCAGAAAGAACAGGAGTTCAAGGCCAGCCTGAGCTGTCCATACCCTGTCTCAAAGCAAACAATCTAATTAATGTATTAATTAATAAAAATAACATTAAAACTTCCTGATTTTTAGGGTACATGCTAAATGAATCAAGATAAAACATAGGTTGGTTGTGGTGGGACAACCCATAAATCCAAGATTTGGGGAGGCAGAGGCATGGGGATCTCTGTGAGTTTTAGGTCAGTCTGTTCTATGTAGCAAATTTCAGGCCAACCAGAGCAGCTAAATAGTGAGACCCTGACTCAAAAATAAATAAATAAATAAATGAATAAATAATATAATATAATATAATATAATATAATATAATACTATACTATACTATACTATAATATAATATAATATAATATAAGGAGATAGAGATAAATTGTAGAAATGTTAAAGTTTTAAAAAAATAAAGAAATTATTAGGTTTGTATTTGGAAAAATAAAAACCAAAGTTAAAGGAAGATATGTGTTAATGTGAAGTAGATTAATTGTCAGGGATTCTTTTGTACCACTTGGAAATAAAAAGGGTTTTTGTTTGTTTGTTTGTTTTTTGGGCTTTTTTGGTTTTTTTGAGACAGGGTTTCTCTGTGTAGCTTTGCACCTTTCCTGGAACTCACTTGGTAGCCAGGCTGGCCTCGAACTCATAGAGATCCACCTGTATCTGCCTCCAGAGTGCTGGGATTAAAGGCATGCACCACCACCGCCAGCAAAAGATTTTTATGAACTTGTAGTTAATGGGAATTCAGTTTGAAAAAGTAATTTTTAACTCTTGACAGGAAACTAACTTTTCTTCATTTTTGTATCTTATAATAGACATGGAAATGAATTGGCTTTGGTTATTTTATTTAATAAAACAGGACAAATAAGCAACTATTCTTAATAAGAGCAGTAAAAATATAACCAAGTAATTGTCAGTTTTGGCAGGGGACACACTATATACTGTGATAGATTCAAATAAATGAAAATTTAAGAGAAAATTTCATTTCCAAACTTACTGGCATATAGCAAAACATTTTTAAGCCAAGCATTTCAAAATATTTTTTTGTATGTACTGTTGTATCCAGCTGTCTAATTGGATTCAAGGTCCACTTAATGGGAGTGAAATCATGCCTGGTTCTGGAACTGTATCCAACTACACCTGGCTACTAAGGTCATAGATCTTAGTATGAGGAGAACCTACTACTGCAACCTTTGGAAACTAATACAATTCCTAACTGCACTCTAAATACTTATCCTTATACCCATTGATAATTATGTATCTTACCCCTCATCAAAGAAGCTTCTCTTTGCAGTAGACAGAGATCAACAGAGAAAGCCATAACTGTCAAAATGTAGAGTATAACTGAGTATGGAGTGTGGAGTCCCAGCTAAAACATTCAACATCACCCCTGTACCTAAGGCTTAGAACCCATCACAGAAGAGGGGGCAGGAAGACTGCTAGAAGATAAAGATGTCTGCTGTGAGATTGTGTCTTCTGTGTATGACAAGGTGCTGCTCCCATGACATGTGGTGATATTGTTTCCCCCAATATATTGCGCACCCTAATAAACTTATCTGAGGTCAGAGAACAGAAGAGCCACTAGATAGACATAAAGGCCAGGCCAGAAAATGGTGGCACACACACACTTTTAATCCTAGCATTCTGGAGGCAGAGATCCATCTAGAGCTCTGTGAGTTTAAAGTCACACTGGAAACATCCAGGCATAGTGGCACACACCTTTAATCCCAGGAAGTGCTGGCAGGAAGCAGAAAGGTATATAAGGCATGAAAACCAGGAACTTGAGCCCTTTAAGCTTTTAGGCTTTTGAACAGCGGTTCAGCTGAGATCCATTCAGGTGAGGATTCAGAGGCTTCCAGTTTGAGGAAACAGGATCAGCTGAGAAGTTGACAAGGTGAGGTTAGATGTGGATTGTTCTGTTTCTCTGATCTTTCAGCGTACATCCCAACACCTGGTTCTGGGTTTATTTTTATTAATAAGACCTTTTAAGAGTCATGTTACAATGACATCTCAACAACATGGCTGCTGAAACAAGACTGGAACTACTCCAGTGACAACTTTGAAGTGGATAGGAAACCTCATGGGGTCCCTCCCAGATGAAGAGCTAAAAGTAACTGAGAGGAGAACTAGACTTCCTCAGGGATGAGTTCCCTGATTAGTCACTGACAAGTGATCAGCCCTAGGAACATATACATGCAAGAACAGACTCAGCAGGTTATATTAATGTTTATTCACTTATTTGTGTATGTTATAAAATCATTAAAAGGAGGAAACCATGAATTTGGGAGGGGCCAGGCATGGGAAAGGTTAGAAGGGAAGAGAGTGTGGAAACAGTATAATTATATTTTAATTAAAAATAAAATAAAGCAAAGACAATAAAAATGCCCTCTTTTATTTTCATTAAATTGGAACTAAACACCTATATAGAAGTAAGAAAATCAAAGTATAAATGTCCCCAAAGAAAGACAACTTAGCTCATCTAATACTGTTTGTGATGTAACAACATCCATGTTCTACAGGTATACACACATGAATTTTTGACTAGTTAGACAAACTTCAAGTATTTTTCTGAAATGAAATCTTCATTTATTTTTGCTTAAATTTTATGGTTCTAATTTCTTCTTGATATACCATTCTTTAATGTGTAAATTTAAACTAAAATGATCAGGTACTGTTTCTAAGAAAAGCAATCCCAACATTTCAAAACCAGAAGAGTTTTCTATTTGCTTTTGGCTGCTAAAGAAATTAGGAAGATGTGAAATGATTATTGAAACACAGGATAAAAGATAAAGAAGTAATTCTAAAATGGTAAGTACATGGAGTGCTGGATTCATTATTTAGCCTGACTTAATCATTTTGTATTGTTGGCATATCAAAACATTTCATTGCATCTCATAGAGTTACAACTTGCCAATTATGAATGAATTTTAAAAACAGTGAAATTCTCTTTCTTGAACCAAAATGTTTTCCCTTAAATAGATTCCTGAGGTAATAATTTATCCTTTTTTTCCCTCTAAAGAGATTCATCATTTGCTTATCTTTTGCTCACACATTTAAAACTCTAGCTCTCTACAAATAATGCATTAGCATTTTTTCAGACATATTTTCAGGTGTTCTTACTGTGCCTCATTTTAAAAACCCACCTGTTTAAAACAGGTGCCAATTCAGTGTTAAGTAAGTAAAATATATGTAGAGTTAAAAGTAATCTATAATCCAAACTTCCAGGAAAACATTAGAACCTGTGTATTGAACACTTTGCATCCTTGTCTTAATGGTTAATTTTTTCTTGATTTTCTGGAGAGCATCACCATCTAAAAATACATGAAGACATGTTACTGCAGATAGCCTCTCATCACTTGACCCATTAACCTTCTGTAAACTAGAATCTGCCCACT
The DNA here is from genome assembly GCF_903995425.1 of Onychomys torridus. Classification (NCBI taxonomy): domain Eukaryota; kingdom Metazoa; phylum Chordata; class Mammalia; order Rodentia; family Cricetidae; genus Onychomys; species Onychomys torridus. The sequence continues at coordinate 50,497,562 of NC_050465.1, forward strand.
GAACTTTCCCCGTGGCCAGCGTTGACTCTGAAAGGGATGCTGCTGCAAGGGCAAAACTCTTTCTGACTCCAGAGATGTCTGCTTCTGCCAAAGAAGAAATGAATTGATTTTCACAAGACTATCAATCTGCAGTTAGAATTTGTAATCCATTTTTATAAGAATGCTTGATATGTGAATAAACACTTTTTATTGAAAACTCTTGACTCATAAATCCACTAGTCTTTCTCTTTGATGTTCATCAATAATAAATGTCAAGCAAAATGGACTACTTTGCCAATCAGTCACTTCTAATGGACTATAATCCATAGTAATCTACTTCAGTAACTCCATGTTTTGGCCATGGATTCCCTAGAACTCATTTACCCTTTTTTTTCAGAAGCCATTCTTTTGCCTGCTTAGTATAAAACAATTCAAAATTTTCTAGACAATAAAATAATGGGAAATTTTGATTCCTTCTGCTACCCTCTTTCATGTCATATAACGTTACATATATTTTTTAAATGGAAATAATTTTCTCTAATAAGAAATAAGCATACAGCTTTTGGAGAAGGGGAATGATACAATGTGAGGATGCTATGCATAATCAGATGTGAAAGAAACAGTTCAAGTCAAGGAACTCATGAAATACTGAAGAGTATGTAAAAGCTAGGAGCTAGTAAGGTTTTAAAATGATTGTGTAACTCTATGTATTAAATGATAGCACTTTAAAGCCAGTTTTATAGGTTCAGATATGAGGGGATGGGGAAAATAGGTTTGCAGTTCTTCAGGTCCTCTTGAAAGCAGAATTAGAAATCTGAGCACTCCAGTCACATATTCAAATATTTACCTCATATTGTCAATTTAATGCTTAACAAACAGCATCAAGGTACATAACTGGCTAAATTAGTCCTATAAAATCATTTAATTCAAGATTAAATATATTTGTTAGCTAAAGATTTTCAAAGTTTAAGTGTATCAGTCGAAGTTCATCCTTTCATTCCAGATGCGGTCTTCTGTAGTAACTAAATGTCAACATCATAGTTAGCATAAAATTTAGCCAAAAGATGTGATCTGTTCCCAAATAGTTTTCTACAGTGGAGTGAGGAGGAAAATGGAATAGTTGAAGCATAAAAAAAACAGAACACCTATATCTGAAATAACTGTCACTTACAAAGACAGAACTACCTTGGAAGAATATTTTAGAACCAACAGGTATTGAAATGATAACTTATTGAGATAATTTCAGAACCTGTGTGGAAAGGCTTCTGAGGACTGTCATGTAAGTCAGAATGCTAACTGTGATAGACACCAGAGATAGTCCACAGCTGTCACATTTCTTCTTGCAGTTTGTGATAATCACAAGAAATCCTGTATCTGTTTCTTTTGAATCTTAGATATAATTTTGATTGAGGATGGAAAGTTCTGAATTCCTCACATCCATTCTATCCTTCGCTCTGCTGCAACTAAGCCTTTTCCTAGTTCAACAAGACACAAATGGAAGACTATAAATCAGTTGTGCATATACTCAACCACAAACACACACATTATTAGATAATGTGGCAACAATAACAACAAAATAATTACAACCTGACTCAGCCAGGCCATTGGCTAGTACACCAAGAACTTTTGTTTTGAACATTACAGAAATGGTAAACTACTTTAAGGAAAAATTTCCCGAAAGGAACAATTAATAAACTTGAGTGAGAAAAACATCTTAAAAATCAAAAACAAATAAAAATCCATTTGAATTCAAGGTAAGACCCAAGAACCAAACAGTCTACAACATGGGAAGGCCAAAGTGCTGAGACATATTTTACTAAAATGGGTAAAACGAATCTTCTATCTAAAGAAATTGAGTTGGTGATCAGAAATTTCACAAATAAAACTTCAGATCCTAATGACTTTGTTGATGCCTTTTATGAAACACTGCAAGCCTAAAATAGCCCTAAAGTACAACTCTTAGTGGAAGCAGAAGAGGAAAGACATCTTCTCTTCATTTTATAAGCCTAGTACAAATTTGTAAGCCACGCTTCAAGAATATAAATCAAAAAATCAAAGTGTAAACAAATATGCCTCCTGAATAGGGACTGAAATTTTTAACAAAACAGCAAATAATGTATGGAATATGTCGAAAGGATAATGTAGTATGCCCGTGTATTGTTTTGTTAGAATTAATGCTTCGCTTTACAATAAAACATTGACTATTGATTCTCAGTTTCCACCCAAGAATGAAGGGAGCAATGAGAAAATATTGGTTTTGTCCCTCACAAAAACAAAAGCAAAACTCTGGAAGGCTTGCAAGTTTGTAGCATTCCCTGAGCTCCGCATAAACTCAGAACTGAGTTTATAGGCTTATAAAATGAAGAAAAGATAAGAGTTGTACTTTGGGGTCATTTTAGGCTTGCAATGTTTCTTAGAAGGCATCAACAAAGTCATCAGGATTTGAAGTTTTACAGGACCAACGCTAAAGACAACAGAGATGGGATGATGTCTTGGATAAAGAGTAGAACTGTCTTACATTGAACTCTTGGATAAAGAGTAGAACTGTCCTACATTGAACTCTTGCATAAAGAGTAGAACTGTCCTATAGTCTCTGGGCAGAGTTAGCAGAAGGACTGGGAAAACATCCTTCTCTTTTCATGTAGGTGTCACAAAAGTGCTCTGACTTCCCAAGGAAGTTCTCTACTGTGGCACAAAGTGACTTCTTTGTAATGGAGATTTCCATGCCTCCTTGGAGCTCTCAAAGTAGAATTTCCTAGTCTCTTGATACAGATGGAGTGTTTAGCATGTGTTAAAGTAACAAGTGTTGTATTTTAAAAACTGGTGGTGGACTTGGCGTGTGGAGACAAGGGACACAGCATAAAGTCACTCACACCATGCAGGCAGCACTCACGTGGAAAGTTTTATTGTTAACGGGGTAAGGAAGAAGGGAAGAGGGAAGAGAGGGAAAGAGAGAAAGAGAAGTAAAAAGAGAGAGCGGAGATGTGCACACCCTGGTGGCAAGAGAGAGGAAGAGAGAGAGAGAAGGGGGATGGGTTTTCTCTTAAAGAGGACTTTATATAAGATGGTGTCAGGATGCTGGGTGGGTCCCCAAGGGGTGAGTCTGAATGCTAACATTCTCCCCTTTTTGATTATTATAAAAAGGTGAGTTATGGATAGCAAGAGGCAGGTGCAGGAGGGAAGGAAGGTGCCGAAATATTGAGACTGCTTCCAGCAACTGGAACCTGGTTTTCCAAGATGTCCCAATGAAGGACATATCTATTCTCATGTCTTGCTTATCCCCCCTGGCCTGTTCTGTACAACGAGGGCAATTCTCTGTTGCATTATTTCTTGCAGTTATCAGTCCTGCCATGGCTAGCCCCACTCATGACGCCAATGATAACAATCTATATGTGAAGAAATGAAGGTTGTGTACAGCAGAATGTGTCCTCTGGTGTGCATACCTGAAGTATACTTGCATTTGTGATCATCTCCATCTACTGAAATTTTGTTTTTGATTTTTTAATGTCTATGAATGTTTTGCCTGTGTATCTGTGCAGTACATGCATGCAGTACCTGCAGATGCCAGAAGAGAGTGTCAGATCCTCTGCAGGCTGGAGTAGCAGACAGTTGTTAGCTGCCATGTGGGAATTGGAAATGGAACTTGGGTCTTCTACAAGAGCAGAGTGTGCTTTCAATCACTGAGTCATCTCTCCAGCTCCAGTTTACTAAATTTTAGAGAAACTAAATCATGAATGTATCTTTAAGTATTTCTTTTGTTGTGATAGCAGAGATATTTGGGTCTCTGAAACTGAAAGATAATCAAGAGGTATACTCAATTAATTCTCCTGAGCTGCCCTCCCCATGCTGAGAAAAGGACCACTTAAGGCAGCAATGACATTTTAATTAAATCGATGAGCTTTGAAGTTCTATTATGTGGGAAAAGCCACATGGTTCCTAATCCATTGTCATTCATGAGATTAAAGCAGCAAGACTCAGAACTTTTAGGGAGATTTTTAGAATTGCCTATCAAGTGTGTGCATCAGGGGCATCACTGTGTCAGTGTGGTGTGTGATTTTATTTATTTTTTTCAGAGGTTGGATGTCATATGGATAACTTTTTAAAAGTTAGCAATACTGTTTTCTTTCATAATGGATAGTCCTGGAAAGCAGATCTCTGGTTTACCAATACATATTTTATATTGACAATATTTTTGTGTTCCTGCTGTTATTAATTGGAGTTACCTTGGTGAGCTATGGGCTGCGATTCTATTAAAAGAATATTGGTGCCTATCTATCTGTGGCACAGAAGACAGTAGCAACTGCATTAGGCAGGGAGTGGCATAGTAATTTTGAGTTAGAAAAATGATAGAGGTCTTTACATTATTGATAACCTATGTTTTCTTAAAATAAGCAAGATTCATCTTAGTCCAGCAGTGGCACATGCCTTTAATCCCAGCACTTGGTAGGCAGAGCCAGGCAGATCTCTGTGAGTTCAAGGCCAGCCTGGTCTACAGAGTGAGATCCAGGACAAGCACCAAAACAACACAGAGAAACCCTGTCTTGAAAAACAAACAAACAAACAAAAACAAAACAAAACAAAAAAAATCACTACATCAAACTCTTTTCACTTCCAAGATTTTTTCCATAGATCAGGAAGGGCAGCATTTCAGTTGAAAACGGAAGCCAGCTCACTCTTAAAGGTATCTATGGCTCGGGAAGAACCTGGAAAGAGTAACAAAGAGGCTGAAAGGGCAAGAGAGAACCCACGTCTCAAAAATCAATGAACACAGCCAAGAGCAGCTGTTACTGACCTGTGAGGTCAGTGTCTAGGAGAGAGGGCAGGATGGACAGAAAGCCAGAAATGCAGCTTAGACTGCATGATTTCAATGTCAGATCTCCTGAAGTCTTTGTCCATGGAACAACCCTGGAAACAAAGAGAAAGCAGTAGTTACTTCTACATCACTGTATCTTTTGTTTCTTACATTTAGGAGAAAAGTAGAATCAATAAGTGTGTCTTTTTAGGCAATCTATAGACTTCAGAAAAAAATATTTCTTCCAGCCATTGTTTTAAAGTCTCTTTCAAGTGTGTTATCTGGGCAAGGGTTGCTTGCTAATCATGGGGTTTGAGAAGAATGTGCCGGCATTAGATACACTGTGACACCTCTGTCCTCATGCATCAGGAGTTTCCAGGCCCTAGCAATGGATGCCTTCAAGTCCATTGTGTTTCTTGCCCATCAGTGATGACATAGAGAGGATTTAATAAGAAAAGCAAAAATATTCATTGGTGAATGCTTTTATTAGCAATGAATTTTAAAGAACATCCAACAAGGATTCTTTACAAAATATTCTCAAGGGAAAGGAGATTTAATTTTTCTCTTCGTACCCAGCCTCAGGATGTTACCTCACCTATGTATAAGGCTTCCTGGATTAAAACTATAAAAACTAATGATAGCTGCTTGAGCCTTCGACAGTCTATGAAACCTTGATTTTTGTCATTATTACCACTGAGAGTTATCACTGGAGAAAACTGTGATATGGCTTTTACAAGACCAGTTTTGCTGATTCTGGGTGTAGCTGAGACACTCTATTGGGAAAATGACTTAATTTATTAATCATGTGATTTTTTTTCATTTTGCTATATCAAAAAAATATTTCCTTAATCTTTCATTTTTTGAGTGGACATTCTTTGTATGGAAGGAACTTACTGGGTACATACTGTTTGTTGGTATCAGCTTTTCTTCTCATCTGTCAGTAAGAAACCTATGCAGTATTTCAGTTTTTGTCTATGCTTCAGAGAATGTGCAAATCAACTTGGTGTAAATTAAAATTCTCACATCTGAGTTTATTCTGCCTTTGGATTTTCTGTTAAAATTCACATGGCATTACAGATTCTTTTTCCCCCTTTAATTTATCTTGCTTTAGAATATTTTGAAGATTATTTTAATTTCATCTTGAAATATATGTTTAAAATATTCTTCCTTGGAAAGAAGTAAATATTAGAACAATTACAATACCACTAGCTTAAACTAAATTTGAATCAGAATTATCACTTCTTTTAAATATAGCCCTGCTAAGAATGGGTTTGAAGGAGGCAGTGGTGCTTTGCACTACAAACAGCTTGGTAGTTGGATTTTGCCCACATATCTTATTTTCACTGTTTCTGTAAAAAGCTCTGGGCCATGTGTTACTCCTGATTTGATAAATTAAGTGTCTTTGATGTAATTTTTATCTCACAACCCCCAGAACAGAATTTGTTGAGTGCTTTGGTTACAGATGACCTTAGGAGTTTGAATTCTGTTTTTGACATCATGTGATATGCCTGTCACCTGCCTAAACTGGTAGCACCTTGGGTGACGACAGACGGAGGAAGCCATTTAAATGTGAAGATTCCAGGAGGTAAAATGAGAGCTACCAAAAGGGCGGGTGCAGCTGGGAAGGTGGTTCACTGTTTAAGAGCACACACTGCTCTTGCAGAAGATGTTAGTTCTGTTCCTATCATTCATGTTGAGAAGCTTACAATTGCCTCTCCAGCTCCAGAGAATCACACACACATGGTCTCCATGGGCACCTGAACACAGGTGCACACACACACATAGAGACACACAGAAACTCACAGACACATAATCCAAAATAATAAAAAATAACTATTAACAAAGAGAGGGAGAACTCAGGTCTCTATAAATAGACAGTCTTTCTTTTCACTGTTGACATCTAATTGAAGATTTGGGATTGAAGACCAAACAAATATATGCCTTACAGTTGGGGGTCTATGTTTCTTCATTTAATTCAGATTTCATCACTCTTCTAGAAGTATGGTTCCTAATGTATAGAGCATCTCAGCCAAAAGCAATATAAAAGGACATGATGTCAGTTGGGTAAGAACTTGGATTACAGAATGCCATTTTTCTCGTGTGTTCTTTTGTGAAAAAAAAAAATTGTGTAACCTGTTTTGACAATTTCTCCCACCCCCAACAAAGCTTGGGAATCTATGCATGAGGAAGAGGAGGCAGAAAGACTGTAAGAGCCAGAGGTGGTGGGTGACTTCAAGGAAGCAGCATCTTCCAGACTCAGCAGGAGTGGTGCACATCTGAACACAGAGACCGTGGCGGCACACAGGGCCTGCACAGGTTCAAGGCAAATGGGGTCCAGGCACTGATGTGTGGAAGTAAAAACAGGGTCTTCTACTAGCCAAGAAGCTATTTGCCATTGACAGCTGCTAGCAAAAGAGAACTCAGTTTTCTCCAGTGCAGTAGAACTGGATCTAACAATCAAACTCCAAGGCAGGCCTTCTGCTCAGGAGTAGTTGGCCAACCCAAAACAAACTCCATGTGTGTGTTTTGGAGGGAGGGGATTTTTGGTTCATCTTGCTTGTGTTTTGATGCATGCTATAAACATTATGCCCCTCCCTCAGTCTCAGAGGCAAACCTTTGATTTTTTTTCTCTTTCTAAGTAATAACAGGATATTAGTTATTAGGTCCTTTTGTTCTCCCACTGTGGTTGTTCAGCTGTTGTCCAACCTACATGTTTCCCCTTACTTCTATCATTTGATGAGCTCCAGTGGTCTTATTTCTCTGAGGACCACTCCATTTGTCCTCTTCAGGTAGTCCCCAAGCTGGCAGTAATTGTAACACATTTTCTCCCTCAGAAACTCATTCCTGTCCCCATAACAATAAATAGTAGAGCTTTATAGTCATGTTTTAAATTTTCTAGTTCCTTAATTTCAAACCACAAATGCCCACGAAGATAGTTTTCATTTAACATATCTATTCAACAAATGTGATTGCTATTTCTAAATGATAGCTGCTAGTTTGGGATAGGACCCACATATTTCCTCAGTTTCTCTAAAGACATAGATTAAAGGTGAACAAAGGAACCCCATGAGGAAAGTGCACAGGTAGCAAACTCGAGATCCAGCTATATGTCTCAGATATGTGTTAGATGTGGGAAGAAATCACGGGATGCTCGGTGGAGTGGAATTTATTGTTTAGTTAAAAGAGGAGAGAATTAGGAAGAAAAAGAAGAGAAGGGTATGTGGAAAAGGGAAGGAGGAAGAGGGGAAGTGATCAAGAGAAGGAGGAAGTGAAGGAGGAAAAGGAGGAGGGAGAAAGCAGGAAGAGGATGAAAGAAAATAAACAGAGGAAGAACAGAAAAGATAATGCACTGGATAACAGTGAAGGAATAGAATAGAGCTTTGCTTGCAGTCTTAGGAGTCTTAAAATTATTTCCCTGGAGAACTGAGCATGGAGTATTTTATTGAAGAGATGATGAGACATTGTACATGTTTTTTATATATATATATATATATATATATATATATATATATATATATATATATATATAATGTGTGTGTATGTATATATGTATATATATACACATATGTGCACATATATATAGGCAAATACATGTGTGTGTGTTTGTATGTGTGTGTGTGTGTGTGTGTGTGTGTGTGTGTGTGTGTGTGTGTGTGTAGAATTAGAATATAAAGACTGGTCAGAGAAAGTCTGGCTCAGTTAAGAGCGCCCTAAGAGGAGGATAGATGGAAATATCCCACATCAGTACACAGCCTCTTGCTCTACCACATAGTCTCAGACAATTGTGCAGGATCACCCAGAATCCTTGAGCCAAATCCAGTCAGCGGGGGAATCCTGCATCTATGAGGAATGGGTCCATCTGAGGATGATATTTCCTTCAGCCACCAGTCACAAAGTGTCATGCCCACTAATCATAGAAACATATTTTAAAATGCAACAGCCATGGGGCTGTAGCGATGGCTTAGCAGTTAAGAGCACTGGCAGCTCTTCCAAGGGGACCAAGATTCAATTCCCAGTACCCTCATGGCAGCTCATAACTGTCTGTAACTCCAGTTCCAAGGGCTATGATGCTAATGCACATAAAATAAAATTAAATAAATAAATAATACACTGGTTTTTTTTTTTAATGCAGCAGCCAGATATCAAAATAAACATGGTTTCCCAGGGAAAACATGTAAAAAGCATAAAGAAGACAGTAATCTAGACCTATAGCTAGTACATGTGGTGTTTCTGATTTTTAATTTCCTTCAGTTTCTTTTCACTCAAATTCCTCTTCTTTCTTTCTTTCTTTCTTTCTTTCTTTCTTTCTTTCTTTCTTTCTTTCTTTCTTTTTTTTTTTTAAATTTTCAGAGCTGAGGACTGAACCCAGGGCCTTGTGCTTGCTAGGCAAGCGCTCTACCACTGAGCTAAATCCCCAACCCCCCTCTTCTTTCTTAGAATATTTCTTATTGTGTCTATGTCTGGGGAGGGCAGGGAGGTGACTAATCCTGATTAATCTCATGCTTTTTTGACTTCCATTCCTGGTGAAAGCTTCTATGTCTTAGGCAAAACAGAAGATTAGGCTGATATAAACTATTTCTTCTTATGCCAAGACACCTTCAGAAGATAAATCATTGTTATTTAGAACAGAAATATTTATAACAGCATAAATTCTCCCACAACTCCAAATTCCTGTGATAATTGTCAAACTTACACATGGCCTCTTTTGTGAAATTGAACACTTGATAGATTAATGGACTAACTCAGTTGATGCCACAAATAGTTACTGTTTTCTTAAGAAAAATTGTAAGTGGGTTATGGTTATATACACCTTTAATTTAAGCCCTTGAGAGACTAGGGCAAGAAGATTGTGAGTTCAAGGGCCAGTCATGGCTAAACAACAAATTCGAGGCCAAATTTGACTGTACAGTGAAATCCTGCCTCATTTAAAAAAAAAATGGGGGGGATACTTAGTTTTCATTTTCTGGGATTTGTTTTTATAATAGTAACATCATGGAGTGGTGTGATGGCTCATTTTTATTTCCAACTTGACTGGATTCAGATTCACCTAGAGGTGTGAGAGGCCCTGTGAAGATTTTCTGAGATGTTTAACTGGGAAGGGAAGCTTGTCCCTGAACATAGGCACCACCATCCCGTGGCCTAGGGGCTATGACTGACTGGGCGGAGGAAAAGGGGAGAGTCTGACAAGCGCCCACAGTTGGCTTTCTACTCTGTTTTCTAACACACCTAGATGTGAAAAAGAAGGATTATATTCCTGTTGCACATAGCAAAAACAAACAAACAACAAACAAAAAAACCCCAAAATGTCAGTACCAGGAGTGAGTCATTATTTTCTCTAAAAAACTGGACCATGTGTTTTCATAGTCCTTCACAACTGCTTTGTCAGTGAAATTGGAGTTTGAGGCCCTGGGTTAGAGAAGGCCTAGAGTGCTATAGGCAGATATTTCTATATCATGTTGATGAGAGTTTTGAAGACCAGAATGCCAGTGAATATATAGACAGCGAAGGCCAGACTCCTTAGAGAAGACCTACCTAAATGTAGGTTGGACCATACATACATGGGCTAAGGGCCTAGACTGAATAAAAAACTGCCTTAGTCACTCTTCTGTGGCTGTGAAGAGGCACCATGATCATGGCAACTCTCCCAAAAGAAAGCTTCTAATTGGGGCTTGCTTCCAGTTTCAGAGATTGAGCCTATTGTCCACATGGAGCATGCAGGCAGACATGGTGCTGGAGGTAAGATAGGAGATCTACACGAGGATCCACAGGCAGCAGGAAAAGACCATCTGCCACGGGGCCTGGCTTGGGCTTTTGAAATCTCAAAGCTCACCCCCAGTGACACAGTCCTCCAACAAGGCCACAATTTATAATCCCCTCAAGTAATGACAGTCCCCGGTGATTAATCATTCAAATACATGAGCTTGTGGGGGCCATTCTCATTCAGACACCACAAAATGGAAAGGGGAGAAGTACCCAACCAAAGAATTTAATTTCGACTTAGTTAGAGGACAGTCCATCATAGTAAGGAAGGCGTGGCAGTGGGAGAGGCTTATAGTTGTGGCATCAGGACTATGATGCTTCTTGCTCATATCTAACTGGGTCAGGAAATCATGTCTAAGCCTGAAGATCACCCCAAATTGTCAATGCTCGCTTAACCATCTTCCCAGATGTTAGCAAGCACCCTCAAACTTAGGCTGCCTTGAACTGCACCTACCACCTTACCTTCCTAGGGGTTTCTTACTATAAAATTACATATATTATCATGTTTCTTCACAGCTGAACACAGAGAAAGTGCATTAATGCATTTGTGTCTTGTGGATGTGTTTCCTTTTTAATGAAACACGAAAGTTTTTCCAAGGAAAGTTGAGAGAATTCTCCTTAAGTATTTAAAAATGGAGAGTGAACTCCCTAGATCGGAGTATGTATAGTCTTCCTAACAAGCTTGGGTGGCAACAGTAGAGAAACTTTTGAGTCCCTTAACCACAGTATACTCAGCCCCAGTTGTAATTGTCCATAGTAGCAAGTGAGAGTCACTGTCTCAGGCTGTTCAGTGGGTCAACCTGCTTAATGTAGCCAGCTCTATACTATAGACAAGGGTTCTCTCTCTCTCTCTCTCTCTCTCTCTCTCTCTCTCTCTCTCTCTCTCTCTCTCTCTCCTTTTCTGATGTTCTTTAGGCAATCATATATACACCAATATCCACTAAGATGATGGATGCTAGCTCTCTGAATTTATTATGTGATCATTTAGTTAATTTTTAAACACAGTAGAATAAATCTACTGGACTCTAAGAAAGATGGCAGCATGTTAAGCTATTTTATTATCTAGCATTCATAACAACCATCTGAAGCAAAACAACATTCTTTATTTCATTGATAAAATGAAGTGAAAAATAGTGGAGCCCTGGGAAAATCAATGAGATAATGCACACAAAGCACCGGGCACAATAGGTATCTGTGATGCATAGTTGTACCACATTAACGGTATGATGAAAACATAATGAGCATTTAACCATACCAACTGAACTGACTTGAGTGGAATCAGATTGGAATGTAGCTAGGTGATTTTTCTTATGTTCACAGCTGCTAGTGAACTGGATAGAGGAGCTCACTTATTACAGTTTTGTAACAGATCATTTACAAAAAAACATGCTGTATCTCCTAGAGCAAGCAGGAGAATCAAGGCAACTGAATATAATCCATAAGGCTATTATGTGTGATGAAAAGGGCATGATCTATGTGGACAAGGGGCTGATGGGGTAGGATGTTAATTATCATACGAGGTAGAGAAATATATCAATCAGGGTAGCTCAAATAGTTCAACCCGATCCTCAAGTCTCAGAATGTTAATGCTGGGTAAAACTTTGATGAACTCTCTGACTAAAGTACTAAATAGCATGTATCTTCTCCTCCAGACATTAGAAAATCATTATGTGTACAGGCTGTATTCTCAGAAACAAATGATCCTGAGGTTAAGCATGAGGACCCACTGTAATCCATATAATGCTGGGATACGATTTTAATCCTCCCTCCTTTCATCACATAGTTGTTCTTGTTTGTTTGGTTACATGACTGAGCTTCTTAAGCACTTTACTTATGTGAATAGGGATTTATCAACAGCACAAATGTATTTTAGTTTTTAATTGAGCTAATGGCACATCTTTTTAACACTTGGCAAACATTTTACTTATGTACTTGCCTTTTAGTTTTGTTTTGCTTTGAATCTGGCTACTGATAATAGAAACCTGCTTTGTGAATGCCATGGAAACAATGTGATCCCTGAAGGCCAGCTTGCATTTTAGGAATTGATTCAATAACTTGCTTTTGTCAATTCTCAGTGAATGGAATATGCTGGCAGGCCCACAGTGATTGTGTCTGAGCTTTGGGCCTGTTCCTGTTCATTTTATTTTAGCAAAGATTCTCCCAGGTCTTTTGCTGAAGTTACTCGTCTTGGTCTATCAGAGTCCTCCCAGAAAGTGACTACACTTTCTGTTTCTGAGTGTTGACTCAGGAGTCCAGTTCCAGTAAACCTGGATGAAGCTCACCCTAAGCCCAGCCTGAGCCAGGAGATGTAACAGCCACAGCTCCACCAACAGGAAGCAGAGATCAAGAATTTCTGGAGCTCTACATTTTCATTCAGTCAGGGATCCCAGGCTATGGAAGGGAACTACTTGTATTCTGAGGTGGTCCTTCCCACCTTAGTTAGACTTCTGTAGAAACAATCTCACAGACACACCCTGAGGTGTGATTCCAAATCTCCTCAAGTTGACTATGAAGATTGCCTATCAACCATACATTTTATTAAAATACACGACAGTCCAAAAGTTTCAACATAAATTAAAAATGCTACTATAGCACAAAATTTATGCCATAATAAATTTTAAAAATTTATTATGAAATGCATTTCATTTTTCCAGATATTTTATAGTGATATTCCCATAGTAAATGAAAATCTGCTATTTTTAAGATATGAAGGCCAACCCATACTTTCTAAGAAAAAAAGCCAAGAGTTTTGTTTGCTGCTGTTGTTTGTTTTGAGAAGTTTGACTTAACCTAGTGTTTCCTTTTAAAGGCTTTTACAAACAACCCCTGTAGTCCATTAATAGTCACAGATTTTTCTTAGTACAGTCTGCCAAAAGGATGATGATGACTCTTAGCACATGAATGAAAACAGCAAGGAGAAATGGAGAGCAGGACATGAGTCATGACTTCTGTACAGCAATTTGTTTGCTTATCTTTTATTTCTTTAGGCCCTGATTGATTTATTTTAGTCAATACAATACTAAACTACTTGGTAAAGAAAGATATGACTAATATATTTTCCATAACAAATAAAAATAACCAAAAATTTGCTGGGATTTTTTTTTAATTTTTCTTTTATCTTGGTGACATTGAATTATTTTATTAGTAGATATTTAATATGTTTTATAATTTTTTATTAAAAGACTTAACAGGCTGGGCAGTGGTGGCACATGCCCTTAATCCCAGCACTCAGGAGTCAGAGGCAGGCAGATCTCTGTGAGTTCAAGGCCAGCCTGGGCTACAAAGTGAGTTCTAGGATAGGCTCAAAAGCTACCCAGAGAAACCCTGTCTCAAAAAACCAAATAAAAAAATAAATAAAAATAAAAGGTTTAACAATTTTAAAATGGGAAATAATAATCTTAGACTTAAATAAAATTTATTTTATTCTCACATTTTGTTCTTAAGAGTTCATTTGTCAGAAAATGTATGTTTGTATCATTCCAGATGAAATCTAGAGCTAGATATATTCAAATTTATATCATATAATGTTTATTCTCTTTCTTTTCTGCCATTGCTTTAAGGTTGGAAAGTCTTTTACTTTAAGAATATATTTACCATGTGACTGGTGGAGAAAAGTTTTATGAATTTTTTTCATAGTCTGCACTTCACAGCTGCTGTGTCAAACTAAATTTTGAAAGGAATTGCTTTACACTACTTTCTACCATAGATATAAATACTGCAAACTAATTGAAAGAAGAAAAATTCATGTACTAAATACAAAATTAAATCATGCAACTTTATCCAAAGACATCTGTGAATAGAGTTACCTTTCCTTCCTCAGATAATTAATATTCCTGCTAATAATACTTTGTATTTATTTCGAGGTCTCCTTTAAGAGCATTGGTATCTTACTGTGATCAGTGTTAAGAAACTGTTGCTGCCATCCATGGTCTCTTAGTGTCTGCATTACATCTGTCCAGGTCCTTCTGGCTTTCAAAGTCTCCATTGAGAAATCAGGTGTTATTCTGATGGGTTTGCCTTTATAAGTCACTTGGCCTTTTTCCTTTGCTGCTCTTAATATTCTTTCTTTATTCTGTACGCTTAGTTGTTTAATTATTATGTGGTGAGGGCACTTTTGGGGGGATCTAGTCTGTTTGGTGTTCTATAGGCTTCTTGTATCTTCATAGGCATTTCCTTCTTTAAGTTGAGAAAGTTTTCTTCTATGATCTTGTTAAATGTATTTATTTTCTGTGCCTTTAAGTTGGTATTCTTCTCCTTCCTGTATCCCTATTATTCATAGGTTTGGTCTTTGCATGGTGTCCCAAATTTCTTGGACATTTTGGGTCATGACTTTGTTGGCTTTAGTATTTTCTTTGATGAATCTATTTCTTCTAATGTATCTTCAACACCAGAGATCCTCTCTTCTTCCATCTGTAGCAGGAATCTTAAAAGTCTTATTAATGAAATCAAACATGAGGCCAGTTATTGGGGTAAATGCTGGAAGATCAGAGAAGCAAAACAAGCCACAGCTATCTCACCTTGCTAGTTCCTCAGGTGATCCTGTTTCCTCAGGCTAGAAGCTTCTGAATCCTCATCCCAATGGCTCTCAGCTGAACTGTGCTGCTCCAAAGCCTGAACGCTAAACCAGCCATATGCTTAACTAACTAAATGCTTAACTAACTCTGGTGCCTGGTTTTCACGTCTTATATAACTTTCTACTTTCTGCATCACTCTCTGGGATTAAAGGCTGGGTTTCTGGGATTAAAGGCATGGATCACCATGCTTACCTGTTTCTAAAGTGGCCTTGAACACACAGAGATCCAGCTAGCTCTGCCTCCCAAGTGCTGGGATTAAAGGCGTGTACCACCACTGCCCAACTTATGCTTTGGCTTGCTCTGACCCGTTTTCTAGCCACCATTTCTAGCTCTGTTCTAGTGGCTGTCTGTTCTCTGACCCCAGATAAATTTATTTTGGGGAACACAGAATATTTCGGGGAACACATACCACCAAATCCATCTCTTGTATTCTGTTGTTTAAAACAAAGATGACTAGACTGCTACTCACAACTCCAGGGAGGCTACCTAGAAAACAGGACCCTAAGAAAGACACAGGGATCGCTCAATGACAGAGAAATGGATGAGATCTACATGAACAACCTGTATGTGAGTGGGGGTAATGAAGGGCAAGGTTCGAGGGAAAGAGAGCTTAGGTGAGCAGGAGATCCCAGCTAGATCAGGAACAGAGACGGAGAACAAGGAATAACAGACCATGATGAATGATGGCCACATGAGAATAGGAAGAAGCAAGGTACTGGAGAGGTCCCCAGAAATCCACAAGGATGCTTCCACGGTAGACTGTTGGCAATGGTCGATAGAAAGTCCAAACTGACCTACTCTGGTGCGGATGGCCAAACACCCTGACTGTCATGCTAGAGCTCTCATCCAGTGACTGATGGAAGTGCATGCAGAGATCCACGCCCGGGCCCCAGGTAGAGCTCCAGGAGTCCAATTTATGGGGAAGAGGAGGGATTGTATGAGCAAGAATTGTTGAGACCAAGATTGGAAAAAGCACAGGGACAAATAGCCAAACTAGTGGAAACACATGAACTATGAACCAAAAGCTGAAGAGACCCCAACTGGATCAGGCCCTCTGGATAGGTGAGACAGTTGAATAGCTTGAACTGTTTGGGAGGCCCCAGGACCAGGACCTGTCCTTAATTCATGAGCTGGCTATTTGGAACCTAGGGCTTATGCAGGGACACTTTGCTCAGCCTGGGAGGCGGGGACTAGACCTGCCTGGAGCTGAATCCCCAGGGAAGTCTTTTCCTGGGAGGAGATGGAAATGGGGGGTGGGCTGGGGAGAAGGCAGGGGTGGGGGCGAAGGGGTGAGAACAGGGGAACCCATGGCTGATATGTAAAATTAAATTAAATTATAAAAGAAAAAAGAAAAAAATTTCATTGTACAGCATACTTTTAAATATTTATTATATACATATATACATATCTTTTATCTGCATATACATCTGTACACCTGAAGAGGTCATCTTATCCCATAATACTACAGTTTTGGGTGGTTTTGAGCCACCATGTGGGTGCTGGGAATTCAACTCAAGACCTCTGAAAGAGCAGCCAGTGCTCATAAATGCTGAGCCATCTTTCCAGCCCACACATATAATTTAGAGTAGAAATATAGCTTTCTGCCTTAAGTATTTTATTCTCAGAATGCCTTAAACTACTTTAGGAGATTCATTATTTGTGTATTTGAAGGAGAATACATAGACAGACAAATCACCAATCAGAGGCTTAATATTAATTACAAACTGTTTGGTCTATGGTTCAAGCTTATTGCTAATTAGTTTTTTATCTTAAATTAACCTATTTCTATTGATCTATGTATAGCCATGTGGCCATGGCATTACCAGTCTGCTGGCATCTTACTCCACCTTTCTTATCACTGTACCTCACTTGGATTTCCTGCCAGGCAATATCCGAAATAGCTTCTTTATTAACCAATAGTAGCAACACATATTCACAACATACAGAAATACCATCCCACAGCCTTTCTCCTTTTTTAACATAGTAAAATTACATATGACAAAACTGTTATCTAGTCTATTTTTATTTGGCAAAATTAAAGAAAATACTCTATCATCTATCCTATAATTGTGAGTCTAAAGTTTCATATCTAATTTACCTTTCATCATAACCCTAGAAAACTATAATTGCAACTATCTAGTCTTCAACTCCATCAAAGATCCCAGAAGGATGTATTATCTGAGTAAACAGAAAATACATTGCAAGAAACTTCCAAATTTCTATAAATGACAGAAACATCTGGCTGCTTGGACAGTCACCCAAAGTTCCTCTGTAACATTGGGGCATCTATCTTCAGCCTGCAGGACTAGAGTCTCTGGCAAACTTTCTAGCAAAGCAGGAAATATTAAGGATTGTCTCTCCTATTGGCAAAGTTCATCAGTCACTTTCCTCTGTGTCGTGCAGAATGTATGGCAGTATCTTCTGTGAAGCAGGAACCTGAAGGACCATCTTGCCTTCTTTTCACAAAGTTCAGTAGTCACTTTCCTATGGGTCTTGCACATCCAGTTTATATAACATAGTGTCAAGCAGTCCAGACAAAAGCAGCTTCTTGTCCAAATGGCTAGCTTTTTCCACCTTGTAAGCAAACTTCATGAGTTTCCTTGATACTCATCATCCTCTTTGAAGTAATTGAAGTCAGGAGCAAACATGTCTCACTGTCCAGAAAAGTCTAAGTCCTTAAAACATTTTAAACGCTATATTATGTAGATCTTTGCAGTGTTTAAAGATTACCTATCTATCTGAACTATATCTCTGTACGTCTAGAAAATCAACTCACATGGTTATAAGTTTGACTATTATAGATGACTATCTATTAATCTGTTTTTTAAATATATATTACATTTTCAATGACTTGTATATACATAAAACTTAAACAAGAGTAGAAATATACATATAGTCTAACAAAATTGACCTTAAATTTATATTAATAAACCAAAATCCGTACCAATGTAAAGTATTTGAGATTAACAGTTGTTTTTTGGATAAAGGCAGATTTAATAATCTACCTTTTTTCATCATTTCTATATTATATTTCTCTTTAAGTAAAAACAAATATTCATAGACAATAATTGGGAATTTGAGTGTAGCTTTCTATATACTTCCAGTTGATTGGGGATGCTGGCAATCTTATGGGGATCCTGAGAAAATTTAGGATTATGGTCAAGTTCTCACTGGAGTAGTCTGTGAGTCTGGATCATATCAGCCAGCTGCTTTGAAGCTGTTCTGGATGTTGGATCATTTGGTCCATAGCTCCCATTGGAGACCACTCAAGTGATCTTCCTTGATGGAACCATATCAACCTTGAAGGAATCCACAGCTTCCTAAAAGGAATCTCACAGAACTTCTTTTACAAAACAACATATCCTTAGACCCAAATTTTAAAATTAAGATACCTTTTAGGAAATATATGTTGATTTAACTTAGCAGCCTCTAGAATCAAATATCACTCTGCAATAAAAAATTCCAAAGACAACACAATAATATTCAGTATTCTAGTCAGAAGATTTCCTGTGTCCTACCTGGCCTGTGGTCAGGACAAATCTCTCACCGGCAGTCCCATAGCCTTTTATAAAATAATTACACAGAGGCTTAGTATTATTTGAAACTGCTTAGCCATTAGCTCAGGCTTATTATTGACTAGGTTTTACACTTAAATTAACTCATAATTCTTATCTATTTTTAGCTACATGGCTTGGTACCTTTTCTCAGTTCTGCCTTGTCATCTTACCTCCTCTTTGTCTGGCTGATGACTCCTGACTCTATCCTTCCTCTTCCCAGAATTTTCCTTGTCTGCTTTTCCTACCTATACACCCTGCCTGGCTACTGGCCAATCAGCATTTTATTAAACCAGTGTACAAAAGCATTATTCCTTAGCACAGTATCCATACTCTCTATGTATTTTCCATGGCTTTTTAAAAATTTTTATTTTTTTAAGTATTTTTCCTATCCTTTTTGTTTGTTTGTTTGTTTGTTTGTTTTGGTTTGGTTTTGGTTTTGGTTTTCAAGATGGTTTCTCTGTGTAGCTTTGAGCCTGTCCTGGAACACACTTGGTAGCCCAGGCTGGCCTCGAACTCACAGAGATCTGCCTGGCTCTGCCTCCCAGTGCTGGGATTAAAGGTGTGTGCCACCACTGCCCCTCCCTTTTTCTTTTCTATCCCAAGCCTACGTATATTTTTCAACATGCTATTACCCATTTAGAGGTTTTTCCCAGTTTAGAGGTTTTTCCCACCTGAGTGTGTTATTGCATATCTGTAACATTTTTCTGACCAGGAAAGTTTTTAAACTGCTAAGCTGGGTGGCTAGGACCAAAGTGGCAGCCCTGGCTGCTGGCCCCACCCCACTCATCCTTTCAACACCGGGGGTTGGGGGGGGGGGTACCAATGCGTCACACTTACCTCCCCAATTCTAGGAAGCAGTATTAAGTAGCATGCATGTGTTTTTAAGCCCATTGCTGTGCTCCCAAGCCTGCAGGCAGTGGCTGGGAGAAAACTCTTTGTATTGAGACCTGTGAGAGACCACAGGATTCTGCCATGTTGCTGCTTACTGTAGTCAGGGGACATATTTCTGTATGGAGGCTGTAATGACACCTGAACTAGGAAGCTACTCTTGGCTGCATTTTAGAACTTCTGTTTGCTTGTTTGTTTATTTGTTTGTTTGTTTGTTTGTTTTGGCTCTCAGGTTTTATGTGGAAATTCTTGCCAAATGTCTGGGCACCAATTGTAGACTGTAATTTCTAGGTCCTGCCAGGTCCTCCCCAGGCAGTAGCTATTTCTATAAAAATAATCACTCAGAGGCTTAATATTAATTAAAAACTGTTTGGCCTATGGCTTGGGCTTATTGCTAAGCTCTTTTATCTTAAATTAACCCATTTCTATTAATCTATGTATTGCCACATGGCCATGGCACTACCAGTCTGCTGGCATCTTGCTCCTTGGGTTGCTGGATGACTTCTCGCAGAATCCTCCTTGCTGCTCCCTGTATCTCTCTTGGATTTCTGGCCTGGCTGTATCTTGTGTTGCCATAGGCCAAAACATCTTCTTTATTAACCAATAGAAGTAACACATAGTCACAGTGTACCAAAAGACCATCCCACAGCAAGTATAGTTTCCCCCCACCACCCCCACAGAGGTATCTGAAGGTTCAAATAACAAAACCATTAATTGGAAACAGTATGTTTTATCAAATCACTTCAGGAAAACATATTACAAGCCTAGAAGAAAAAGCATTTGGTAATCCTTATTCCTTACATTTTTCATATTCACTTTTCAAGAACATGCTTAGAAAGACATTCTTTATCTGGTAGTGACTCAACTGAGCATTTTATCCTGTATTGTCATCTAAGGGCTGACCCCACTGCCTCTGCCTCTCCCCCTCTCCTCAGAAAACAAACAAACAAACAGCACTATGAAGGATGAAATGCTTAAGGGCTTAAGTTCTTTAGAAATCTTAGGGGAAAGAAAGGATAAAAATACATTGTATTTTTGCTAGGATTGTCTGCTGAATATCACATACATTATTCATCTCCTTTTAGTTGTATAGGAAAGGGGGGGTCTTTCCCCATACATTCTAACTGTAAAGAGCTGCAGCTGTAGCTTAGTGAGGAGCAACTGTTTAACTAAGAGGCCTGAGCATTTAACCTTCAGTATATGGGTAAATCAATAACTAGTGCTTAGAATGACGCTATTTGCTTTCAGTCTCTTGGGAAAATTATATCGGAAGAATTCTGCTTGGCACAAAACTCTGTAGTTTGAAGACTGATAGTACAGTTGACATTTCAAAAGCACCATGGCTACCAGTACTCACACTGATTTTGAAAATAAACAAGCCAGTAAATCCTTAATTCATATCCAAATAACGACTAAAAAGAACTGTTTAGAAACCTTTAACAAAGGTCTCTGACTGAAATCAGGAGAGAGAACACACCATGCATCTGACAGGCACTTCCCTGGGCATATCTCTTTGCCAGCAGTCTGGAGCTAAGTCTGGGGCTCTTCACTGATCCTTAGCTGTCCAGACCCCGCCTGGCTGTATCTCTCTTTCTGTTGTCCTTGTTACACTATAATGACCTAAATTTTTCTGGCTTTGTCTTATTAAAGGTCAGTAGACCTCCTCTGCATTCCCTATAGATTTTTTTCTTTTATGAGGAAATTGTCATCTGTCCCAGGAAACTCATCACATACAGAAGGGGAAAATTCCAGTACATACTGTAGTTAGTAGATAATGTATTTGTATTATGAAGAGTATTGTGAGTGGCACAATTCTTTTTTAAATGTAATATTTAGTAACTAGAACATTGTTTTTGAGTCAGACTGTATGGAAAACACATGAGATGCTCTGTTTAATTGAGGGGCAAACTTTACTTCCTCCAACAGCACTCTTAAGTATTTGGTTACTTTTGAGGTTTTTCTTCAATTCCTCAAATTACTCACTCATGCAAGGACAGGAATGCTAAACTAGCACTAAATATGGACTAACCACTGTTGAGGGAATTCATTCCATTCAACCAAAAGCAAACACATGCAATCCACAGCAAAGACTCGAGAGAAGAGTATTATTACTCCCATCGTCACAGATTAGGAAACTGAGGCACAGAAATGCCAAGTGGCTTGCCCTACCACATACAGCTAGCAAGTAGTTGGGGCCCAGGTTTCTGAGGCTAAGCTCCTAGTTTCTCATAGCACAACACTTGCTAAATATAAGAATAGCCATATTTTTCCTGTCTGCAGCTTTGCTGTGCCCTTCCAAGAAGGCTGAAAACACAAAACAAAACAAACAAACAAACAAACAAAAAACCAGAGGACCCCATTACTGCATGGAACACACAGAAAATATTTTATTAACTTCCAAATGATGAAAGGGTAGAGTAAGAAATTTCAATAGAAATCCATGATTCTCCGCAGGGAGCCCACCCTGGCGTTCATGGCACCCCAGTCGTGGTAGCGCCTGTATTCCCCGGGCCTCAGCAGGTACTGCCGCCCCCGGTAGTTGGGCATCTCGTAGAGGACCCAGTAGCCCTCCAGCACGTGGAAGGAGCGGAAGTCACTGAAATGGAAGCGGTCCTGGAGGTGGGAGCAGTCGTCGGTGATCTCCACCATCTGGCCTCTGTGGTCCTCTCGCTCGTAGATCCTGATCCTGTGAGAGCTGGACTGTGGGACACGCAGAGTAGACAAAGGCGGTGTGAGAAAACCTGACCTGAGCTCAGCAATCCAGCACGTGCTGCCCGGGGGGTGGGGGGGGGGGGGGGGGGGCATCCCTTATCTTTGCTATACCAAGGGTGACGAAATTTAAAAAGTCAGATAACATCTGTCAACCCCATGTAAGTCACAGATCGATGGCTCCTCCAGGGAAGCTCGACTCACACCCTCTTCTCTATCTATCCCTTCTTTTTGCTTCAGGCCCTGTTTTCAAACCTAGAGATCAAGGGCACCTTTAGGTTGAGAGGGGCTGTGGTCGGTACACATCTACAGTCTCAGCCTTTCAGAGACAGAGGCAGGAGGATCCCAAGTTTGAGAGTTGGGGGTCAGACTATCATACATAGGAAGTTTGGGGCTAGACTTGGGCACATTCCGAAAATCCATGTAAACACAACAGTGGAATGTAAATAAATGAACAAAAGATTGGAGTTCAACTCTCAGTTCTAATGTATTCTGGCAAATCACATTTACAAAGTCTCAAACAAAAGTCAAAGATTCTCAAGAGGCCTGTGCAGATCAAGAGTGTAAAACTGTTGACGGCAATTGAAGTTCAGGCTGCCTGTCCTGACTACCCTGTTATCTTGACCCTTTCTATCCCTGCCCCTTCTCAGCAGGTACTATTTATTGGCTGGGATCTTCCACCACCAGAGCCCTCTGTGGGAAGGATTCTCCTAAGCAACACAGTTTGAGGAAAGAAAGCTGCTGATAAACTCCCGTCATCCCATGCATTCAGTGTATTATAGCTTACGAGAGGACTTGTGTGTACAGCCAGATTTGACCTTTACAAAGCCTGGCACACCACAGGACTCACCAAAGGAAACCCCAGACATTTCTGCTAAATGGGAAAACTGAGGAGCAGTTCCCGCGGCCTATTATGGGTCTATCTTAAGAGCTGTCAAGTGTCAAAGGTTTGCTGCATTTCCCCGAATCCTAGAGAATCCCCACAAGGAAGGTGGTGGCCACCCCATCCCTCAGCTCAAAGTCTAACTAGATGAGGGAGAAGATGAGATTGAAGGCCACAGGGATGTAGGAAGGGACTCACGTGGGGGATGAGGCGGCAGGAGCGGATGGAGTCGCTGAAACCCATCCACTGCTGGTAGTCAGGGTAGTCCCCACGCCGCAGGAAGTACTGGCAGCCTCCGAAGTTGGGCTGCTCATAGAGCATCCAGCAGCCACTGTCCACGCGCACAGAGTTGCAGCGGCTGAAGTAGGTCTGCAGGTTGGAGTGGTCGCTGCTGCATTCATAGTGGCGGCCCCGGAAGCCGCGGTCCTCATAGAAGGTGATCTGTAAGGCAAGACAAGGTTCAGAGAGAGGCCTGATGTGGCCTGGACCCGAGGGCAGCTCCCTCCCAAGGCCCTGGGAGCCCTGGACTCACCTTCCCCATGGCTGGTGTTGGCGGTTCGGATGGGATGGTGCTGTTGGGTGTGTAGGGCTGGGAGCAGGGTCTATATAGCAGGAGGTCTGCTGCGTTAGCAGGAACAGCACAAAAGGGGCACGCGGTGGGACTGGGCACTTTCTGTCTTTTCTATATAATGACTGTGGGGGAGGTGTGGGTTATTGTATGTTTTCTCTTGGTCTCTCCAGAGCTTTCGAATGGATGACGAATCATTGACCTCGTTAAAAGGGTCACTTGGTGCAGCTTGGGTCTTTAAATGATGCTTATCTGGGAAACTGACATTGAGTAAAGATGCTTAACTAGCTAACCATTGTAATTAAATGGTTTATTAACCTTTTTTAAAATGCCCAGTCAAGGAGAATTTGAATAACAGTGCATGATAGTGATGGGAATCTACTGTCCCTAGGAGCTTGAGGCTTTTTGGCTGGAGAAGGGCTGAAAGTGTGGCAGGTGAGGATGGTACTCCAAGTGGAGTGGATATCACATAACTAATGGGAGATAGGTGACAGAAGGCAAGATTCCAGGAAGGTCTGATTGAACATGATGATCTCAGCCCTGCTCCCTGGAACCTGGACCTGGGATTTCTGCAAGTAAACATTCAAATATATTTGAAACCTCTGTTTTTGCAGAATCTCTGTATTTTCCGATGTTTCAAGCCTGGGAAAGCCCTGCTAGCTCTGTGGTTTAGGCACTGACTCCCAGGCTAGTCTCTTCTCCCTTCCTCAGTCACCATCATCATCACTAGGACCCCTAAGTGCTCCAACCACACCACAGTGTGGCACAGCTATTGTGTGTGGCATTCCAGGCTCAAAACACTGTGGGACTGCTGTGCTCACTGTGGGAAGTTTAGCAGGCTCTGGCCTCTACCCACGCAAACATTGCCTTCCTCACTTCCCAAGTCATGACAGCCCTCAATGTCTTGAGTTGCTGCTGAGTGTATACATGGAGAGGGATATAAATTTTGCCTTTGACATAAACCACTGTTCTAGAAGTTGTGGGAATTCATTCTATTCAACCAATGGTCTGCGTTCGTTATCAATCATTTAAGAGGAGAAAGGGGTCACTGTCCTTTTTCTGTCATGGACAGTGGCTTTGCTCTAACAGAATCCCGGAAGCTGTTCTATAAGCTCACATGAAGAGCGTTCACTTTCATCCTTAGCGCTCCCACTTGAAACTCTTTTGGGGGTGATTGAATGAAAGAGAATGGCTAAATAAAACTGCATCAGGTGCGAGGCAGAGTTAGAGTTATCTGTTAGCTCAGTCGTATCTGACACATCCAAAAATTCCAAAACTATGGGGCTGAATGAAGAGATGTTTAAATACTTTACATGCTGAGAACACAGATTTAGGAACCAAGGGCCCTCTTTTGTATTATTAATTACTTTTTTCATCTATTTTACATACCAATCACAATTTCCCCTCCCTCCTCTCCTCCCACTACCCACCCCCTCACTTCCCATTTACCCTCCTCCCCATCCACTCCTTCTCTATCCTCTCTATTCAAAAAGGGGAAGGCCTCCAATGGGCTTGATGGCACATCATGTTGAGGTAGGACCAAGCTCTTCCCCCTTTATCAGTCTAAAGGAAGTAATCCAGCATGGGGAACGGGTTCCCAAAAGTCAGCTGAGAGTCAGAGACAGGTCATGATCTCACTGCCACTGCTAGGAGCCTCACAAACAGACCAAGCTACAAGCTACACAATGGTCACTCACATGCAGAGGGCCTAGGCTGGTCCCATGCAGGCTCCCTAAGTCCAGAGTCCCTGAGCTCTCAGGACCCTCTTTTAAAAGAAGCCAGAAGACTCTTTCAAAAGTCATTTCTAATGGAGCTATACAGCACTTGGTGATGTGGGCTGGTGGAAACAGGTACACACTGTGTAGAGTAAAGGCTGCGAGTACATGGTTAGGGAAACTGCACAGAAGCAATGAGAAGCTCATAAGCACATCGTGGAACTGGCAGGTACTATCCCCAAACTTGGAGCAATCTTTCTGACACTGAGTTCACCAATAGATTTTGGTAACAATACCTTCAGTAAAAAAGGAAAAATGGAACTTGGGATGGAGGCTTGTTTGGGGAAACTCATGATTTTTTTTTTTTTCTGCAAGGAGTCATGATATGAAATCAAGCAAGCATTCTGCCATACCAAAGGGTTCTCTGTATGTACAAACACTGTGTTTTATATGTTTGCATGCAAAGAGGAAAAAGCAGATTTCTATACAGCTCATGGATTTTTGCTTTAATAATGAAAATGACAACTCTTAAAAGTAAATTCATGGTGAACTAAATAACTGATTATGAAAGAAGGACAGCAAATTATTTTATTTTTAAAAAATCAGTATTCTTTTTTTTTTTTTTTGGAGGTTATAATTTCCCCTTTCCTTGTCCTCCCTGGGAACAAAATATTTTCTGCTCAAATAAAAATACCAATCATCTAGCAAATACATTGCCTCCAGAATCTCAAACATTAGAATACAATAATTAGGTTATTTTTTGACTGATAATTTACTTATCCAATATGCTTTCAAGCTCGAAGATAGCTGGAGAATCTCTGAAGACATATTAAAGTAGTTGTGTCTAGTGCACATGTGGATATAAACACTTGAGGTGAGTTTAGTCTGAGGGAAGATATATCCTAAGCATAAAATAGCCACCACAATCTAAAGACCCAGTTTGAAAAGCACAAATATCCCCTCAATATGTTTGCATATAACTTAATATTTAAATAACTATTTTATATATTAGACTGAATGAAACATACAGTAAATGAAAACTAAAACTTCACCCATACCTTTTAACTTTTTAAACACAGCAATCTTTTAAAACTTTTAAAATGTAAGTCTTAAATCTAAGATTATATTCCTTACTAAATTTCTACTGAGCAGTGATGATGGAGACATCCAGACAGGATAGAAGATGAATGGGAATTTGTGCTCAGAAAACACTCTAACCTTTGCATTTGGGTTCACAGTGTTCTGGCCTGAAACTGGGTTATTCTGAGAGTTTAATAGATAGCAGGTTTAAGCATTAAACCTGTGAGGAGATGCTCAGTTAAACTGTGATTTTCACTTGTCATCAGTGAAAGAGAATGAGAGGAGAGTGAGTCATGCTCTGGTGTTGCCAGTGCCCCATTGAAATGGTCCAGTGAACTGACGTGTCAACAGCAAACGTGGACTCCCCTGAAACAGGTCACAGTAAACCCCTCCAGTCTGCTCCTTGTGCAGCGATAGCTCTTCAGTTGCAGTGCTTTCAGTCTGGAGTCTTGTTTATTTGGCTTGCATATTAAATTCTGAAATTCCACAGACACTATCCTATCTGTATGCCCTGAAAGATCTAGTGTAGTGCATTGGGTATAAGGCAGATTCGAGGATGAACAAAACTATGAACCTCTCTGACAATCTCTGGCCTTACCTGGCCTACTCTTTACAGTCACATAAAGGCAGTAGGAGGTACTTCTAGCATCTTTCCTTGGTACAATTTTTGTTTTTATCTCTACCCCACCATCTTCATGGTGCTTCTTTTGCATTCAATTTATTTTTCAGCTATTGAAAGATAATTGAAGAAGGAGAATTCCACAGGCATTTTGCCTTAACAATGGACCTAGCACAGCATAGATTCTTTAAAAAAATTTTGTTGTTGTTGTTGTTAGATACAAATCATAAATTCTTACTCTAGATGATAGGTAAACATGAACTCCTGCATTTAAGTATAGGGAGAAAAGCCTTATGAAGTTGTAATTTCTGATCAGTTAGGATAAGATAGTCACCTACCAAACATTATTTGCACCAGGACAGTAAGAGCAATGTCAAAGTTACTGGTGGACAGTAGCAGAAAATGACAAAATCTGTACCAATCAGAAAGTACATGCCTTACCTAAGGCATATGACCACGAGACTCTTAAAGCACATGGAAAATGCAATTCAGCCAATCCTAAGGGTGTTCTGTTTGTTATCTCTGAACAGATCGATTCTATCCTAAAAATGAATACTTCAGGCCAAAAGAGACATGATCCTAAAGTCCCCATATATCACACTATTCCACCACAGTCTGTGTTATGTAATACCTCTTATTATGCCTGATTTTTCATGTTCCAGTTTTTCTCCATAGAGATTGCACTGGAGAGATTTATGTTAACTTACACAGCCAATGTCATCGGAGAAGAGGGAATTTCAATTAAGAAAATGCCTCCATAAGATTGGACTCCAGGCAGATCTTTAGGGTATTTTCTTAATTAGTGATTAACTGGGGAGGGCCTAGCCCATTGTGGGTGGTGCTATCCCTGGGTTTTGTAAGAAAGCAAGCTGAGCAAACCAAGAAGAGCAAGCTAGTCAGCAGCACTCCTCCATGGCCTCTGCATCAGCTTGCTGCCTCCAGGTTCCCATCCTGTTTTGAGTTCCTGCCCTGACTTCCTCCAATGGTGAACAGTGATGTGGAAGTATAAGCCAAATAAACCCTTTTCTTCTCAATTTGCTTTTGGTCATGGTGTTTTATCATGGCAACAGTAGCCCTAATTAAGACTAAATGTATCGCTGGGCAGTGGTGGCGCATGTCTTTAATTCCAGCACTGGGGAGGCAGAGGTGGATGGATCTCTGTAAGTTTGAGGCCAGCCTGGTCTACAAAGTGAGTTCCAGGAAAGGCGCAAAGCTACACAGAGAAACCCTGTCTATCTCAAAAAATAAAAATAAATAAATAAACAAAAAACAAAAAACAAACAAACAAAAACAAGACTAAATGTATCCACATTCTCTGGGTTGGAAGTAATAAAAGCCACAGCAGAAACAAAAGTGGCCACACATCTATCAGAAACTGGGTTAGGATTCCACCTCAAATGCTCCCTGGCCTTACAGGACCCGAGAAGACACTGGGAGCATCTCTCCTCTGTGCACTTTCTTATCTCGCCCCCACCTCCACCTTCTCCCTGATCCTTTCAATGTATTCACTTTACTTTAAAACTATTGAAAGAAAATAAGACAAGATAGTGTCCAACCCAGATGGACAACTAAAGAAGGACACCAGGGGTGTTTTGCCATGTCAATGGTGCAGCCACAGACACAGCTTTTAGTTAGTGCTAGAGAATAAATTGTCATCTGGACAAGAAATAATAGTGAAATCCTGCAGTAAGTGCAGGACTCAAAGGGAGAAGTTTTCCCTTCATGATGCAGAACAGCATTTGACAGGGTTTGTCAAGTAGCTAGCTAAGAGAAACTTCTTATAGAAATTGAAAACTAAAATTTAGAGAAATGGGGCATGGTTCACTCATGAACTATTTATTAGCATGCCTAGAAGAAAACATGAATACTCTGTTCTGTCATTGTGAATAGGATGTTAATAGATGAAAAACAAAGAAAATATCACAAAAAAACTTTTTCTTTTTTTGAATCAAATGCTGGTTTTCAAAATTCAGTTGTAGTCATCTTTTTTTTAAAAAACAAGATAAGACTCTGGAAAAGTTTCCAGGATGCTTGCACTGAACATGCAATTATTTTTATTCTGTCACATTTGTAGACACAGAGATAAGAGCTGTCGGGGAATGATGGAAAGAATTTTCTAAGTCACTGGAACCAAAATATTGATTTAAAAAAAAAAAAAACCAAATGTTAGGCTGATAAAGTGTTTACAGTGCTTGAAAGATTAAAAAAAAAAAAAACTCTAATAAAAGTTACAGCTGTGATTAATTGTATGAAAACTATTTGACCTGGCCAATGGAAGGGCTGCAGGTTACACTCAGTAATTCAATGGCTACGAAGGCTGAAATATTTGATTCACATTAATAAGCACTGATAACAGTTTAACCTTAGTAATGATGTGCATTTCTCATAGAATCATACAATCTCATGTGCGTTTCATATGTACTGGTACTGTTCCCTTGTAAATTTATAACAGACTGTGAACTGAATTCCCAAAAAGGAAAAAAAAAAAAAAAACCCACTACAAGTATGTTAAAGGATCCACACACAAGGCTGATGAAGTGATTAGCACTTTGTGATTGTGCAGAGTTGGATGTTACGGGCCCAGAGTGAAATTGTCTTTGACTTTTTTGTTTCTTCAGTAGCCATTCATTGCTTACCTCTGTGTTCTAACTAACATTCTTTCAACTATCAGGTAAAAACTCGGGCATGTATTAACAGACTACTCAGTTGTGCCAAATGACACACAAAGAAAATGGTGAACAACTAAACAACTAAATTGAAATGATCCCACTCTGGGCATCAGTGTTAACTGAGAGCAGAGGAGTTTGAGATTTCATCAAATTTACACACACACACACACACACACACACACACACACACAGAGTTGAATGTCACTAGGATTCTTGAATTCTGAGCTCATAGAATCATAAAAAAAAAGTATTGATGATTAGGATTATAGCAAGCACAAAAATGCAAATAAAATGACGGTGATAGTATTGCTAATTTGAGGGCCGCGATGCGCATATCATGCGTGTAGCTTATTCAGCTTCTACCTATGCTTCCACTACTCTTATTCATTCATCGTCATTGTCGTGGTTACATTTTAATTGCTGTAACAAAACGCCGTGACCAAGGCACTTTAATTTGGTTTGTGGTTTTAGAGGGCTAGAGTCTGACAGCAAAAGAAGGAACAGCTGAGAACACACATTTTGATCTATAAACCGCAAGGCAGAAAGAGAGTGGTGGGAATCGTGTGAGTCTTTAGAACCCTCACAGCCCATCCCCAGTGACACAGCCCCTTCAACAAGACCATATTTTCTCATCTTTCCCAAACAGTTCCAGCACTACAGAAGCAAGTATTCAAATATGTGAGCCTGTGGGGGTTATTCTCATTCAGACTACCACATATGGACCGTGTGGCAGAGTCTAAGCCCTCCAGGATCCATATCCAAATTTTAAAATGGTAATTTATTGCTCTTTTAAATAGATCATGACCATCTCTAATGTACTGTTCTCAAGGTACTACATGAATTCAAACAGGTTTTTTTCTTTTGAGTGTTATTGATCAAGTATTAAAGGAAGAAACCTAGATTATTAGAAAGATAACTCTCTCCTTTTAAGTTCTGATAGTATGGTATGGATATTCCTCAAGCACTGTTGGCTGAATGCCCAACACCTGTCACCTCCAACTCTTGCCGTTTACAATACGCATCACCTCCTTTGCCTATCCCTTTTTTCCCTTTTCACATCTGTGGACTTCAACATGCATCACCTGCTTCCTTGTTCTTATGTCACCTTACTACAGTACACCGCCCCGGTCTTGCGTGCTGTGACATTTAGGCAAGCTAATCTCATTCAAGCTAAAAACTAGTCACTAGTTCTACATCTGGTATGTTAACTCTGCTTGACTATCCAATAAATGAACTCAGTTTTAAGCCACACAAGTTATGGTACTCTTTCATGACTGGTATCAGACAAAAGTTGATACATCAGGGCTCAGTTATTGGTTCAATGATTAAAAACATTTGTTCTTCCCCCCCAGCCCTTCCCCTCCATTCCCACCTCCTCCAGGACCAAGACTCCCCTGGGGATTCATTTAAACCTGGTGGATTCAGTACAGGCAGGTCCAGTCCCCTCCTTCCAGGCTGAGCAAAGTGTCCCTGTGTAAGCCCAAGGTTCCAAACAGCCAGCTCATGCACTAAGGACAGGTCTGGGTCCCACTGCCTGGATGCCTCCCAAACAGTTCAAGCTATTCAATTGTCTCACTTATCCAGAGGGCCTGATCCAGCTGGGGGCTCCACAGCTTTTGGTTCATAATTCATGTGTTTCCATTAGTTTGGCTATTTGTCCCTGTGGGAAGGTGGGGGCAGGGGCGGGATGGGGGAGGACAGGGGAACCCATGGCTGATATGTAAAATTAAAACAAAAATATAATAAATAAAAAAGGAGAGAAAAATAAGAAATAAGCCAAGCTAAGGCTAAGAATTTACAAGCAATAAAAAACAAACAAACAAACAAAAAAAAAACCAGAAAACAAAAAATATTTGTTCTTTCAGAGGATCAGAGTTTGGTTGCCAGAACCCACTGGTAGCTCACAAAGCACCAGGGGACCTTTAGATCCAGGGGACCTCATTGCTTCTTTTGACCTTTATGGGTACCATGTACATAGGCAGTACAGAGATTTACATGCAGGCAAAACACTCATATCCATAAAATCAGTAAATCTAAAAAAGGAAAAGGCTGACATGTGGTCTAAATGTCCCGATCACATTTTTAAAAAAAATTATGTTATTTTATGGCACTGATAAAACTTTCCCTTTGTTCTGGCAGGTCACTCGAGTCACTGTGTTGCTTATCCAGGGATCTATAAGGCACATTTGAGTATTTGAGAAGCTGAGTTATGCATTTAATAAAGCCAACACATGGAAGAAAGAAAAAATTACAGAAACTGCAGAGAAGCCATAGTCCCTGTTGAACTTACCCACTCTTCGAATGTCCTATTACACATGATACAGATATTCGTAGACTGGCAGCTAGTTTAATGTGGAATTTGCTTTTAATTCAGACAACATAACATTCAGGTTAGGACTTGTTCTACTTCTGGTGACTGAGAGTACCCCATAAACTGTGCCTAATTTTAGTTTTCTACACTCCAGGAACTAGATAATTTAGGATTAGAAGCATCAGCAGGTGGGAACTGTCATGTTGCAGAGCTCCAAATCTGCAAATGGAAACTAAGGAACTGAGTTTTCCTTTGGCTTCCCATTGGATGTGAAAGACAGCACATAGTTTTTGGATAAAAACCAAACAGATGCTATTTTTTTTTTTCTAAAAGCACTTTACATGGAGCTTATCTTCAAGAATCATACTAGTCTATTATATTTCTGGCTGGCAGGGTTCTGATTTTTGTGTCTGTGATCAATATCTGGAAGACCACAGTTCTTTGCAAAATGATTTGTAGGCTTTTAAAAAGCACATGTCCTATTCATTATAAAAAGAAAATTGATTCTCCAAAAAGAAAATGAAAACAACAAAAGAAATGGGAAGCATGTCTTCTCTTTTGCTCTCTTTGCAGCATATGAAGAACCTGTCCCTTCTTTCCCTTATACAATTCACAAACGAAGAGAAACAGATTGGTCAACTGCCCACTGAGTTTTCCAAGAAGCCGGAGGACAATGTGATGTGTTGTCTCGTGTCTCTGTGCCAGCCTTGCACACCCTATGCTCTACTCAGAAAAATAAAAAGGCAGTGCCTGGAAACTTTTGTTTATATAACAATATGACTCATCTTAAACAAACAGACATTAAATTCAGTGATAACTTTTTCAAACTAGTTCTGCTATGGAACGTATGTATATGATGAATGCATTACAAAGACTAGTTTTCAACTAATTCTTTTAAAAAAAAAAAACTCCCTTTAGCATTTGACACACTCTTGTGTTAACTATCCAGGAGATTTGTCTTTCGTATTGATTGTGGGACTAGTTTATGCAACAAATTAAATGATAGAAATGGATAAGTTAAGCAAATAATTAAATTAGTCAATACAATGCTTACTTAATAAATAAACAAAAATAAGTAAATAAAGTGAGACTAAGACAAACCTGTGTATGTTGAATATTTTCTCCTATTTAAATGAAGCTATGAAGAATATCTGCCATTATGTTTAAAACAATAAAAGAAAAAGAACTTTCAATAAGCCAAAAGGGTTCCTAGAAGAATGCTAGCCTCTGTATTAAACACATTTCATTAGTTAAGGAAACTTTGTCTTCTTCAAGAATATTCCATGGAATGTGAATATGAATGGAGAAGGCTGTCAGGGGAATAATCTAAATGAATTCCTGATCAAAAATAAGTTAATGAGAAAAGTAAAAGTGGGAATATGTGTTGTGTAAGAAGTAAGTGTTGGAAGGAGAGATAATGATTCCAACAGGAGGAGAAATCTGAATTCAATAGGACGCCTTGTCTAGGCCTTCCCTGTTGGGCAGGAAGAGAATGAATACTGCTTGCTCTCTGCACACAACAAAAGGCTCTGTCAGGCAATGAGAGGTAACTATAAATGATGAAATTTGTTGTATTTCCCTTTCATTAGACAAAAAGTCCTTCCATTATTTACTCTCTTGGCTTTAGAAAGATTTCATGGTTTCATTTTGCTGAAGACAATTATACTTCCACAATTTAATACACCTCAGGTAGTCATAGGCTTCATTCTCGGATGTGAATATGGCATAAAGAGAACAAAAATTAATTTTTCTTTAGCATATATAAAAATCTGTAAAGAATTCTTCAGACATGTGTTTTAGGACCCACCCCCACAGCCTGTTTCCAAAAGCAATAGGAATGATAAAGATATTCAAATATATGAAGAAGGAAATAATTAAGTCTAAAGCCAAATACCACTTGAATCTAAAAAAAAATTCACTTTAGTTTATAAGACTTAAGTTATTTTGTACAATGAAATAATTATCTCTAAGATCTCTGAGATATTCTGAGTATAAGAGAAAGCCAAGAAGCTACATAATTTGTGATTTCTGACAATATAAATTATATTCATTAATGTTTGTACGTAACTTTCACTTAGACTTCAATTTTGCCACAGAGACTTTTGTTCAGAAATGAAGATATTGTGTTAAATGGTGTATAGTCAAGAGAAAATTTCTGGGAAGAAAATGATGCTCCTTGATTAATCAGGTAAAATCATCTCCATGCCAGGAGTTACAGGACTTGAAAAATTGGGGAATTCAGAGTATCAGTTGTAACTCAAAAGTATGAGACAAATAATGGAATTTAAAATGGGAAAGAGATCTTCATTGGTATTTCTACAAACACATATAAATGACCAATATGCCGTAGAAAAGATACTCAACATTACCAAGTTGTCATGAGACACCACTTCACACCCACAAGAATGCCTGTAATAATTTTTAAAAGTCAGATAATAAAAACCATGGAGGAGAATGTAGAGAAATGAAAACCCTCGTATATGCTGTGCTGTAGAATGTAGAAACGGTGCAACCACTACTAAGTATTTGTACAAATTAAATTAAAACCTATATCTACACAGAAACTTACCAACAAATTCCCAGAGCAGCATTATTCATAATCATCAAAAGCGAGAAAGATTCAAACATCCACCAAATGATGAATGGACAAGCCAAACATGGTGTATGGTTACAACAGAATATTCTTTATCCATAAAAGAATAAAATAAATAGATGTTACAATCTGGTCGAGATTTAAAAGACTATGATTTATAAAATAATTCAGTCACATGAGACCACATCATTTGATTCTTTCACTATGGATTTGGGCCAGAATAGATAAAGCTATACACAAAATAGATTGTGACTCCTGCCAAGGAAGCAGGTAGGCTAATTGCAGATCTCCACCTCTGTCTCCATTCCTCCAAGTCCAATTCCCCAGTCTCTTCCTCACATCTATAGTAGAGCTCCTGCAGCAGCCTCCACAACCTCAACTCTAGTGAATGCCACAGATCTTTCCCTCCTAACCTCCCCACCACTCTACGCTTTATCCCATCCCCCATCTTCAGCAGGCACTGCCTGCAAACACATAGGTCACTCCTGCCAGGGAAACAAATAGGCTAACCACCGATTTTCACCTTTGTGGGAGCTCAGCTGGGAGACTGGCTCTCACATTTTACAATAGGGTGCTCTTAAGGAGAAAGGAATAAGAGATATTAGATAGCTGAACGGTGGTGGGGGACGCCTTTAATCCCAGCACATGGGAGGCAGAGCCAAGCAGTTATCTGTGAGTTTGAGGCCAGCCTGGGCTACAGGGTGAGTTCCAGGAAAGGCACAAAGCTACACAAAGAAACCCTGTCTTGAAAAACCAAGCCAAACAAACAAACAAACAAAAGATATTAGATTGAAGGACAGAGGGGAGAGAAACAGACGGGAACACAGGCTAGCCTAGGGAGAGCCTGGATCATTATCTGCTGGCCTCTTCTGTCTCTTTTAAAGGGCTTTTTTTATGGGAATGCCAAAGGGAGGAGCAAAGGACCTCTCCCTAGCACAACCAAGTGCACTTTCCAATCACCTGGTAACCACACACATGGTCAAGCAATCCTCTCAAGCAGCCTTGCTGGTTGAAGCACGCTTAGATCTCACTAGAAAATTTTGTAGGCCCCCACAGCTCCCACTTCTTGATATAATAAAGGACCCTTGGGTCCCCCAGATAGCCCATGCCTATCTTAGGTTGTCTCTCTTGATTAATTTTGCATACATACATTCAGGAAGTTATCAAGAAGAAAGTTACCTGTCTTTGGCTACCAGCCTCTGGCAAGATGGGGTACAGAGCTTAACTCAGCTCTGATCCAGGTCCCTACTAAGAGCTTGAAAACATCCACACAGTGATTTCCATAGCTGCCACACCTCCCAGTAAAGGAGTAGAGGATAATAAATATAGAATATCCTCTTTGGAATGTGTCTAAGGTGATTATAGCAGTCTTAGCTGCACCAAGCCCTTTTCTAAATCAAAACTCTCTCTTAACAAATGTTCAATAAAAATTTCAAGAGACTATTTTGATTCCCAGGAGAAAACAGTCATTTGAAATCACTTCAAACTATCCACTCAAGTAAACAAAAACCAATGCTAATTATAAAAACACTTTTACAAACTGACTCGATTGTGGGAGCCTTCTCCCTTTGTGAGAGACCTACCCCTTTCTAAACAGAAACAGGAGTGGAAACTTTTAGGAAGAAGACAGAAAAACTCCCCTAATTATGACACCTTAAGTTAAAATTATATTTTGGGCTTTTATAAAAAATGTTAAAATATATCTGGTATAAATGTTACTATACATATTTACATATTTACAACTAGCATGAATAAAACTGCTATACATATTTATACTTTTTATCACTATACATATTTATACTTTTTACAGAATTACATTATATATATTAATACTTTTTATAAACTTATATTCAAAATGAAACTCAGCTGTACATATTTACACTTTTTAAATTCAATATTTACACTTTTTAATTTCAATTTTTACATTTTTACATTCAATATTCATACTTTTTAGATGCTTAATTCAAAAGGAAACTCTATTTTACAAACTTAGCAAATATCTAGAAAGAATCTCTTAACATCACTATACATATTTACAACTAACATGAATATCACTATACTTATTTAAACTTTTTACAAACATATTCAAATGGAAACTCTATAGGACTATTTTACAAACTTTAGCAAACATCTAGAAGAGATTTCTTAACAGAACTATTATATTTTCTTTCAACAAGACAGAAAGTACACAAATCATGAGTTACCTTAGTAACTATTATAAATATACTCAAAACTGCTTCATTTCTAAAGTTCAGAGTTCATGATCAGCTTTGATATGAGACTTCTGTGGGTAGCCAGCAAGCTTCATTTGGTAACTAGTGGTACAATTTTCCCTCTTCCTAATTTTTTGAAGATGCATTTTTAGATTGCTATGAGCTCTTTCAATGATGCTCTAGCCTCTTCATGATGTTATTCATAAGGTTGTTTTCTTCTGCTTCTTCCATTCTGTGATGTTCAGGTCTAGCTGTTGGAGGAGGGCTAGGTTCTGGTGATGCTGTATTGCTCTTTATTTTGTTGTATGTACTTCTGCCTTGACATCTTCCCATCTCCTCATGGACTGGTTCTTGGTCTTATCAGCGTACTTGGTCCAGACAGAACCAACAGATTTAAGGAGCCTCTCTCTGGTCCAGATGGAAGCTCTGACCCTGATGGGAGCTCTGGTCCAGATGGGAGTGCTGGCCAGATGGGAGCTGGGGGCTGGGGGCTCTGTATCTTGTCCAGATGGGAGCTCCAGGGTGGGATGGGAGCTGGGGGCTGGTCTCTAAGTCTCAGGAAGTGGCTGGCGTCTTGGGCAGATGGGTGTGGAGATTGCAGGGTCTTATGCCTAGCTATGCAACAGAACACCTGCCGCATCCTCCTCCCCCCATCTCTAGCAGATCCTACAGATCTTTCCCCTCCCTGAACCTACCTCCCAGCAGTCTTTGCTTTATCCCATCCCCGAACTCCAGCAGGCACTCCCTACGAGTACACATGCTACTCCTGCCAGGAAAGCAGGTAGGCTAGCTGCAGATCCTCACATCTCCCTTTATTCCTCCAATGCCCCAGTCTCATAACCAGTTCTCTAGCAGACCTTCTCACCGCTGCCTGTACACACTTACAGGGGACTATCTAAGCAGATCCTGGTGGAATATCCAGGTTTCTTCCATCTTGCGGAACCCCAACCTCCAGACCTTCTCTATTTTTAAGTCTAAGTTCCCAATACCCAGAAACACATTTTACCTGGAAACCCCAGTGGCCACACCTATCAAGACACCAGAAGATTTTTCTACAGGCAACTCACAGCTACCACCCTCTCCTAAGAACCAGAGAGGAAACAGAAACCAAGGAACAAAACACCCACCCAAAAAAGATAAGGCCAGAATTACAATCTTGCCAATCCCAGATGCCTAGAGACCAGTGTAAAAACACAAACATAACAGCCAGGACAATGTCTCAAGTAGAGCTTAGCAACCCTACCACAGCACACGCCAAGTATTCCAACATATTTGCAGCACAAATAAAGGCCTTAAAACAGCCTTTATGAATATGATAGAAGTCTTTAAAATAAATTTTATAAAGACATCTCTGAAAACAAACACAAATAGTAGAAGAAAATGAATAAAACAATTCACAACATGAAAGTATAAATAGAAGCAATTAAAAACAAAAACAAAAACCGAAAACTGAGAGGAATTTGGAAATGAAAAATTTAGGAACTTGAAGAGGAACCACAGAGGCAAGCTTCATCAACAGAATACAAGAGATGGGAGAGAAAATCTCAGGCATTAAAGACAATAAAAAATTAAATACATAGGTCAAAGAAAATGTTAACTCTAAAAAACTCCTGACACATAGCATCCAAGAAATCTTGGACACTATGAAAGGAGAAAACCTAAGAATAATAGGAGTAGAGGAAGGAGAAGAAACGCAAGAGATACAAAAATACTTTCAATAAAATCATAGAAGAAAATTTTCTTAACCTAAAGAAGGAGATGCCTATCAAAGTAAAAGAAGCATATAGGACACCAAATAGACTGGACCAAGAAGTCAAGTCCCCTTGGCATATAACAATCAAAACATTAAACACACAGTAGAAAGAAAGAATATTAAAAGCTTCAAAGGAAAAAAATAACAAGTAACATATAAAGGCATACCTATTATAATTATGTGTGGTACATTTATACAATGGACTATTACTCAGCTATTAAAGAGTGACATCATGAAATTTTCAGGCAAATGGATGGAACTAGAAAAAAAAATCATCCTGAGTGATGTATAATGAACAGAAAGAAAAATACAATACGTATTCACTTATAGGGGGGTATTAGCTGTTAAGTCAATGATAACCGAGCAACAATCCATGAAACCACAGGAGGCAGGTATAGAATAGGGTACTAGAGGGAATATACGGATCCCATTAGAAAAGGAAAATAGAAGACATATTTTGGATGGATTGTACATGGTAGAACTGGAGGAGCACAAGGAGGGGGAGGGGAAGGAGAAAAAAGGGAGGGAATATGGGGAATGACAGCGAAACTTAAGAGACATTTGGGTGGTAAGGGCATAAGGCATAGTATCAAAACCTAATACAGTAGAAGCTTCTTAAAATATATACATATATGAAGGTGATCTCAATGACATCACCAAGTAATGGGTGACACAGAGACCCAACTAGCTATCTCTTGCCACCAAATGTAGCTTCCAGTACCAGAATTGAGCTACATTTAATTGGTTGTTGGGCAAAGGGGCCCCACAAGAATATCCAAACAATTCAGGCTATTGCCAAGACTATAGGCTGCTCTCTACAAACTGACAGCAAGGTTTCATTGCTGAAGACAATGCTTATACAACTCATTAAACATGGAGATGTCAAGCTGGGGACTACATTGAACCTTCACCCCTATGTTCTAGCATCTTTGTTATTTGAAGGTACTCTACATGTTATCACAAGAGAAACATAAACACCATGCCAGCCACAAACCCTTTTTTTATCTACAGTGGTGTATTACCTGCAAAGCATGCTAGGGCAATGGTGGCACAAAGATTGTGGTAGTACCCAACCAATAATTGAACTGATTTAAGGTCCACTCCATGATATGGAACTCCTATCTAACATTGCTTGAGTGACCAGGAATCTGAGACTAGATAGCCCAGGGACTTAGGGAAAAACCAAATAATACTCATCTAAAAAAAAAAAAAAAAGAAGAAGAAGAAAAGAAAAGAAAAGAAAGAAAGAAAAGGAAAGAAAAAGAAAAAAATGTGGTGATAAACTGACTCCTAGTGATTTTCTGCTATACTCATAGATCAGTCCCTTGCTCAATCATCATCAGATAAGCTTTCTCCTGCAGCAGCAGATGGAAACAAATACATAGACCCACATCCACTCATTGCACAGAGAGTGTGAGACCTTGGAACACTCAGCTGTGAATGGGATGTCTCCATCAAGGCCCTCCTCTTATATCTCAGGGAACCCCACAGAAGAGGAGTCAGAAAGCGTTTAAGAAACATAGCTGATGGATGGAGGACACTAAGAAAACAAGACCCTCTAAATCAATATGATCAAAGCTCATATGAACTCACAGAGACTGAAGAGGCACACACAGGGCCTGCACAGGTCTGCACCATGTCCTCTGTTCTTATATTATTTTTTCCAGTTTAGTGTTTTTATGGGATTCCTGACTGTGAATGAGTGGGTCTCTGACTCTTGTGCACCCTCTTGGGCTCTTTTCCTTCTGTTGATCTGTCTTGTACAACTTCGATGAGACAGATTTGTTTTATACTATAATTTATTTTGTTATATTTTTTTAAAAAAATGAATAAATAAATGAACTTAAACCTAGCCATTAGGGTAAAAGTTGACAACAGAACTGTCCTTTACACCTCTGGGAGAGCAAAAGTCAGTTTTCTCCATTGGGATGACAGATCTCGTGTTCAGGAGTAGTAGAATAACAAATAATGGACTTCTCTCTCTCTCTCTCTCTCTCTCTCTCTCTCTCTCTCTCTCTCTGTGTGTGTGTGTGTGTGTGTGTGTGTGTGTGTGTGTGTGTGTGTGCGCGCGCGCTTTTATTTGGTTATGATTTCCTGGGTATTTTGGGCATGGGTGATGTTTGATGTTATATTTTGTTTTCTAGATTTTGGGTTTTTTTGTTGATGTTGTATTGGGTTTTTTATTTGTTTGTTTGTTTGTTTTTATTAAGAAAGAACTTAAAGCTGAGTGGATAAGGGGGAAGACAAGATCTGAAAAAACCTGTGGAAGGGGAATAATATAATTAAAACATTTTTAAATTAAAAATTGTTTTAAATAATAAAAAGTAATAAAATGAAGACAAATCATGTAGAGGGCTTGTTCCCAAGCCTGGGAGTTCAGCCTGTACCTACCTGAGGGAAGGAGAGAACCCAATCCCACAAATTGTTCTCTGATCTCCATACACATACTTGCATGCTGTGGCAAACACACACACACACACACACACACACACACACACACACACACACACTGGGTGGGGGGAACAAAGGATATACAGCTCACAGCACTACAGATAAAAATAATAGTACAATTTAAAAAAAACAATTTTGCCCTATTATTAATAACTTTCTATAATCCTCTGCTTTATAATGGGTTCTTAGTTGTAGTCTTTTAACTGAGAAGTTGATGAAAGCATTGTTTTTCTTAACAAATGGATATGAACAATGTGTAAATCATTTCCCACACAGTCAGTAATAGATATGCAAACAGCAGCCCTGTAATCAGCAGCCCTGTTATCAGATTTTTAACCCAGGACTTGGTCTCTTAGCAACTCAGCAATTCATTTGCTGGTTCTGAATACTAAAGCCAAGAATCTGAAATGGTATCACAATGCAAGGAAATATAGCTACAGGGATGCACTGCTAAGATAAAAAAAAAAAAAAAAATCTGTATTTTGATCCTGAGATTTTGGAAAATGTAGTACAAATGGGTGAGAGCACATTCAAGTCAAAGTTGCTTGGAATCTGTTTTTACCCCAAATTGTGTTTTTTAAAAAGGTCCTCTTTCTTGCTTTTCCTTGCAATAGTGGTTCCCTGGGAAGAAGACACAATCTGTTGGCTGAATCATTTTTTCTCTAATCTCACACTCATTGGTTTCAAAATTGTATTTTGAGGCTCAATCAAATAAAGAAATAATGGTGAGAAATGAAAGGAAATAAGGAGCACAGTGGTTGTTACTCTAAAACAGACAAAGGGGATCTGAAAGTTGGAGAAATCTTTTGGTGGCCCATTTCTACATAGTGTGGATCAAATGAATTCTATACAGGAAATGAATTATACTCTGGTTGTCAAAGGGACAAAGAACTCCAATATTCTTCCAGAAGTTTTTCTCCTTGGTCCTCTTCCCATCCTCCTTTTCCTCTTCTTTTGTTAATAGTGTGTATGTGTGCACATGTGCTAGCACCTGAGCTTAATTGCATGTGTGTGTGAGTGTGTGTGTGTGTGTGAGAGAGACAGACAGACAGACAGACAGACAGACACAGAGAGACAGAGACAGGGACAGAGACAAAGACAGAGGGAGACAGAGACGGAGACAGACAGACTGACAGAGAAACATACACAGAGAGCAGTTCCTATACATAGTGGAGAACTTAAAATGTCTCTAAGGCCTGACTCTTAAACTTGGGTCAAAGCAAATACAGTAAGCAAATGGGTAAGTTCAAGGTATTTATCCTTCCTAATGTGTAGCACATTTTTACTGCCCAAGTAATATCAGCACTTAGAAGTGTCATCTTTCCCTGACTTATAACTTTCATTTTTTCCTTTAACAAAATTATTATGTTTCTGCTAATGATCACTCACCCCTGTTTTCTGGATCATTGATCTGCTTTTTGATTAAATCAACTAAAGAAAAGTGTGACTACTGTTTTGTAGATGTTGAACTCAATCACAAGCCTTGACAGATGGTGTAGAAAGCAAAGCAATCAGGTAGGAGCCCATAGGAAAAAAAAGTCAGTTGCAGAAGATGATGCCAAACTTCAAATCAAGTCTTTGCACACATTGTTTCAATTGGCTATGTTTTGATTGTATCCTTATGTCACAATTTAACTTATCAGCAATGTCTAAGTAAATACTGATAGCCTCTGGTGATTGGAATGAAAAAAAGATGTGTTCTATTTGTTCCCAACTTTAAGTCTACTTTGTAGTAAAAAGTTAAAACTGGGGTACAGACAAATGTTTGTAGCAAGCAGAAATCAAAAGGATGGCCAATAAGTGAGTTGGAGGGTAACAAAAGTATATTAATGGCATATGAAGGAGAAGCGGTACTATTGTTACTTTTTCTTCTTTTCTGTTGTAGAATAATATTTTAAGGTGTGTTACTTTGCTTATATTGCATTTGTTTAAGTCTGTGAAGCTGTGTTCCTTTGCCTGTCTAAAACACCTGATGGTCTAATAAAATGCTGAACAGCCAATAAGCTAGGCAAGAGAAAGGATAGGCAGGGCTGGCATGCCAAAAGAATAAATAGAAGGAAAAATTTGGGAGGAAAAGGAGAAGAGCTAGAGAAGGAGGAAGACATCAGGGGCCAGCCACCTAGCTACATAGAAAGCCACAGAGTAAGAGTAAGATTTACAGAAATAAGAGAACAGAAAAAGCCCAGAGGCAAAATGTAGACAGGATAATTTTAAGTTAAGAAAAGCTGGTAAGAAATAAATCAAGCAAAGGCCAGACATTCATTATTAAGAATAAGCCTCCTAGCCAGGAAGTGGTGGCACATGCCTTTAATCCCAGCACTCGGGGAGGCAGAGACAGGCAGATCTTTGTGAGTTCGAGGCCAGCCTGGTCTACAGAGTGAGATCCAGGAAAGGCGCAGAGCTACACAGAGAAACCCTGTCGAAAAAACAAACAAACAAACAAACAAACAAACAAAAAAC
The DNA here is from genome assembly GCF_903995425.1 of Onychomys torridus. Lineage (NCBI taxonomy): Eukaryota > Metazoa > Chordata > Mammalia > Rodentia > Cricetidae > Onychomys > Onychomys torridus. Next base: position 50,541,136 of record NC_050465.1, read on the forward strand.
AATAAATTTGGGGATGGAGAGATGGCTCAGAGGTTAAAGAGCACTGACTGCTCTTCCAGAGGTCATGAGTTCAATTCCCAGCAACCACACAGTGGTTCACAACCATCTGTAATGAGATCTGGTGCCCTCTTCTGTGTACATAATAAATAAATAAATCTTTAAAAAAAATAAGCCTCCATGTATGACTTATTTGGGAGCTGGGTGGCAGGACCCCCAAAAGAGCCAAAAAGAGTCCAAAGACTAAAAATAACCAACAACATGTTCCCCTTTCTTTTCCTTTATTCTTCCCGCACACACTCACACACTTTTTTAGTCAAATTCTCAATATGTAGCCCAGGTTGGCCTATAACTCTTCAGTCTTCAGCCTCCCTGCCTCTGCTTCCTGAGTGATGAGATTACAGTGTGCACCGCTATGGTGATATTTATTATTTGTATGTTAATAAAGTTGCCTTGGGGTCAGAGCAAGCCAGAGCAGAAGCTGGGTGGTGGTGGTGGTCGTGGCAGCAGCGGTGGCGGCGCACGCCTTTAATCCCAGCACTTGAGAGGCAGAGCTAGGCAGATCTCTCTGTGTTCAAGGATACAGCCAGCAAGCCAACATACGACTTTAATCCCAGGGAGTGATGGTAGAAAACAGAAAGGTATATAAGGCATGAGGACCAGAAACTAGAAGCATTTGGCTGGCTAAGCTTTCAGGCTTTGGAGCAGCACAGTTCAGCTGAGATTCATTTGGATGAGGACTCAGAAGCTTGCAGTCTGAGGAAGCAAGACCAGCTGAGGAACTGGCGAGGTGAGGAAGCTGTGGCTTTTCTGTCTCTCTGATCTTCCAGCATTCACCCCAATAGCTGGCCTCAGGGTTTTTTTTTTTATTATTAATAAGACCTGTTAAGATTCCTGCTACACACCTCCACACCTGGTATAATAAATCTTTTTGAGTGTTGCGCATTGGTAGACCACTGCTAAGCAAGGAACACAGCCATGTGTCTGATGGCATCTAGATCTTCTTAAGGGATGCCTGGTCTCAGATATTGAAGTGTGCAAGCACCTTGAGTCTCCAACACCAAAAGCTCTGACTATAGTAGAATGAGAATTGATTTTGCATTTTCAGCCCCCAATTATACAGCATCTGAAGCAGGGTTTGTTGTTCAGACCAGTGAATGTTCCCTGAAATGATGGCTAGGGATGCTGAAATCCTTACAGTCAATGGCTCCTAAGGTCACCTTATCCCCACTTGTAGCATGAATCTTAAAAGTCTTATTAATTAGATCAAACCTGAGGCCAGTTATTGGGGTGAATGCTGGAAGATCAGAGAAGCAGAACAAGCCACAGCTACCTCACCTTGCCAGTTCCTCAGCTGGTCTTGTTTCCTCAGACTGCAAGCTTCTGAGTTCTCATCCACATGAATCTCAGCTGAACTGTGCTGCTCCAAAGCCTAAAAGCTTAACCAGCCAAAATGCTGAACCAGCCAAATGCTTGTAGTTTCTGGTCTTCACGCCTTATATAATCTTTCTCTTTCTGCCCCCACTCCCTGGGATGAAAGGCTCGCTTTCTGGGATTAAAGGTGTGTGTCACCACGCCTGGCTTTTTCCAGTGTGGCCTTGAACTCACAGAGATCTGCCTGGCTCTGCCTCCCAAGTGCTGGGAGTAAAGGCGTGCGCCACCACTGCCTATCTTCATGTCTAATATTGTGGCGGTCCTGTTCTCTGACCCCAGGTAAGTTTATTTTGGGGAACACACAATATTTTGGGGAACACAATACCACCGCACCCACTCTCCTCCCCTGGCAAGAAGCTGGGGCCAAAAGGAATTTCCCATGGCATTGTGTTAGTTTGGAGGACGAGGTAGAAGAGGGAGTGTCATTTTTACCCCTTTCTATGCGCGAGTCCTCATCGCTGTATCTGTATCTATGATTTGCTGTACTCCTTAATTGCTCTCCAGATTTCTTCCAGGGATATTCTTGTCCACAGAAAGTTGACTTCATCATTATTCATGCTTAGAGGTGGGAGCTGGGGTGGCCTCGTCTGCTGTTTTGCTGATATAACTTGGCTGTCTGCATCTCAGAGCTTTTCCTGTATCTGTAAGCTCTGCTCTACTCTTCGTCCTAATCTAACTAGCAATATCGTAATTTTCAGTTATGTCCAGAATCACCTTGAGATCGCCCTACTCCATTTAGCCTACTTCAAAGCCACTTTCCAGTTAGTGGTTCATTCTGTCCTTTCATTTTAGAACCCACGACAATATCTGGCTTCTAACACAGTCTAAGTTATCTACTTGTATCTGTTGTTTCTTATCCACTAAAATTAACCTCCATAAGGGCAGAAGATTGGTTTTGGTCATTCATGAATCTCTCATCCATTTAGTAGTGTCAAGTGTGTGGCAATTTTACAGATCAAGGTATTTGTTAAGACACCATGCCACTGAAATTGATACGTCAATTGTCACAGTTCATTAAAGTCAGTTAGATAACAAAATGTGTGTTTCACGGAAGCCTGTGCATGGCAGGATGTGCCTAATTGGTCACCATATGTGTCACCCGCTGTTTCTCAGCCTAAATAGATGATACAATAGAGTCATTGAAGAACTCAAGGCATTTTAAATAAATATCTATCTCATGACAACTGTTTCTCATCTGATGTATGAAATCCTGATGCAAAAACAAGAGAAATAGATTATTAAGCCAAAGATTCATCTGTATTTTCCTTATCTGGAGAGAATGTGCCTCTTACTCTTTGAACGCTTTCTGTTCCATGAAGCATTGTGCTTTTTATAGATTGCCTGCTTCTTAGCTTTCCTCCTCTTTTATCCAAATATCAGCAAAACTATTTAAATACAATGGAAAAGGTTTTTAAAAATCAAATACAAAGTCATTTGGTGTTGTGACTTGAATATTATATGAGATAGTTACTTTTACCCAGTTCTTTTTTTCTTGATATATATTATTTAGGGAATTTTAATAGGCTAGTTTAATACTCATATGCTAGTTTTATATATATATTCTAAAATGTATGTTTCTGAAGATAACTTAATTCTTCTCAATATATACATTTTAATTTGAATAATCAAATTTCACTATGAAAAGTTGTCAAGATCCACTTAAGCATAGAAAGCAGGGTAAAGTTCCATAGTCTAATTACTGAGAAACAAATGCTACTATTACCTTTTTATCTTAGTTATTGAAAACATTTCACTATTTACTAAATTTTCAAGAAAAAGCATAATTTTAATTAAGTCTATATAATCCTTTTGGCACCAGCAGAGGTAATAATATTTGAAAGAGAATTAATCCTGGAGTACCTCTTTGGCTTCTCCCATATGTCAAGACAAGAAGAAGACAGAAAAGGAGCCAGGAAAGATACAGGCAGTGGAAGCAGGAGAGGAGGGATACAACGTTATCCTGGAAGCCAAGTGGAGGAGACACTGCAAAGCATGTCAGGACTAGTGTAGTGTTCATGTTGGTGGAAGGTTACTGGAAGAGGAAAGTAATCATCATTATCACCCAGATAAATACCCTGAGACCTACATCAGAGACCTGCCTGAAAGATACACTGGTACAATAGTGGCACAAGCATTATCAGAGTAACCAACCACTTTTTAAAATTATATGATTTCAGGCTGATTCCAAGAGATGAAACCCATACATAACGCTGATAAAGTAGCAAGAACCTGTCAGATACTAGATAGGTCTTGGGCCCAGGGGGAAATCTAATACTACTATTCTGCTAAAGGAGCATAGTAATAAAATGACCCTACTGACATATTGCTATACCCATAGAGCAGAAAATCACTCAAACCTTATGAGAGAAGATTCTTCTTGGAAGAGATGGTAATTAACAAAGAAACCCACAACTATACAATGTGAATATGAGACTTTGGATCACTCAGCCCTAAATAGGATGTCTCTATCAATGCATCCCCTCAAGACATAGGGAATCTACCGGAAGAGGAGGTAGAAAATTTGTAAGAGTCAGAGGTGGTGGATGACTCCAAGGAAACAATGACTTCCAGACACAACAAGACTGATAGACACTATCTCAAGAGACTGTGATAGCATACGGAAGACTCACACAGATTCAAGCCAGACAAAATTTTATCCCGGAGAAGTGAAAGTGGACACAAAGTTCCATCCCTAATTGAGAAGCTATTTACCATTGACGACTGCTAGGAAAGGGAAAAATCACTTTTCCTTAATGGAGTGCCACTGGGTCTATCAACCACACTCCAGGCAAGCCTCATGTCCAGGAGTACATAGCCAATGCAAATGGACTTCATAGTTTTTTGTGCATTTCTTGCTTTGCTTTGTTTGGGTATTTCTTTTGTCTTTTTGATTCCCTATTTCTCTCTAGTTTACTTGTCTGTTTTGATTCTTTTGCATTTTTATATTATAATTGCTTAATTAAAAATTGTTAATGAAGTGGTGTTGTGTAGCACGGATCTTAAAAGGTCTTATTAATAAAACCAAACCCGGAGCCAGGAACTGGGGTCAATGCTGGAAGATCAGAAGAAGCAGAACAAGCCACAGCTTCCTCACCTCGCAATTCCTCAGCTGATCCTGTTTCCTCAAACTAGAAGCTTCTATGTCCTTATCCAAATGGATATCAGCTGAACTGCTGCTCAAAAGCCTGAAAGCTTAACCAGCTCTAGTTCCTGGTCCTTACACCTTATATACCTTTCTGCTTCCTGCCATCACTTCCTTGGATTAAAGGCATGAGTCATCATACCTGGCTGTTTCCAGTGTGGCTTTAAACTCACAGAGATCTGGATGTCTCTGCCTTAGTAATGCTAGGATTAAAGGTGTGAGTGGCACCATTTTCTGGCCTCTGTATCTAGTGGCTGTTCTGTTCTCTGACCCCAGATAAGTTTATTAGGGTGCACAATATTTTGGGGAACACGATATCACCACAGTGTTGTGGACTATTATTTTAACCATGTAAAGATGTGTTACTTTGTTTATGCTGTGGAATATTACTTTAGCTGTGTAAAGGTGTATTGATTTGTTTCTGCTGCATTTGTTTAATTATGTAAGCATGTGTTGCTCTTTCACCTTGCCTGCCTAAGGTACCTGATTGGTTGACTAAAGAGCTGGAAGGCCAAAAGCTAGGCAGAGAAAGATCAGGTAGGGCTGGTGAGCAGACAGAATAAGTAGGCTGAGATCCAGGCTCAAAGAGAGAAGAAGGAGAAGAGAAAGAGGGAGAAAGAGAGGGACATAGCTGGGGCCAGAAGCCAGGCAGCTGTCAAACAGACAGACAGACACTAGAAGCAGTGAAAGTAAGATATTCAGAGGGAAAGGTAAAAAGCCCTGAGGCAAAATGTGTATGAAGAGAAACAAATTAAGTTATAAGAGCTAGCAAGAAATGAGCCTAGCTGAGGCCAAGCATTCATAACTAATATTAAGTCTCCATGTCATGATTTGGGAGCTGGTTGGTGTCCCAAAAGAAAGCCTGGTACGAAGTGTCAGGCCTAAAAAGATGGCCCTGTGGTTAGAAGGACTTGGCACCAAGAATGATGACCTGAGTTTAAACCCATGGACTCAAGTGGTAGAAGGAGAACTGAGTCTTCCATGTTGCCCTTTGACCTGTGGGCATGACTTGAACACAGGATTAAAAAAATGAATGTACATACTTTTTTCTTAAATATGCCATGCTATGTTAGACAGGCCCCAAACCCACAAAAGAGCACTAGGACCTTGTGAAAACTTTATTCTCTTGTGTAAGTGAAGACTATTGCATTTCTTTGCTTCTTATAGTTGGGGCACTTCTTAGATTTTTCTTTTTTAGCACTTTCTCTTTTTACTGGTACAAGCTGGGAACACACAAAGGATGGTGCATGGTATCTGCCACAATGGTTTTACTGTTATTCGAATTTCCATCCTGTTATTTCGGTATGGACTTAAAGACAAGAGTGAGATTGGAGGAGAGAAATGTTTATGGCAAGGTTTCAATGCTATAACTGCCTTGAGATGTTCATCAAACAATTGTATCAATAGAAGTCTGTCAGAGATGGATAGCATAGTAAATATTTACAGATGGAATTTCAAATACGTCTAGTCTTCTATTCTCATTAAGATCCAGTATCCATAATAATTGAAACTCAAATTTATAACACACACACATTAGAAATAAATTAAAATACCAAATACTGATGTTGCAAACTGCAATTTTCAAAAATAACTTTCTGGTATTCAACTCTGGATGATTTTTGCAAGCTTTTAATTAAACCTTAATTTGATTGTGGCATTTTGATAGATTTCAACCTTCCCAGAGTGATTCATCATCTACCCTTTGACAGTGAGTTCTTCCCACACAGAATTTTAGACTTAAGGGCATCAGTTGAACAAATAAAGTTAATACCGTATCCTTCAATTTCAAGTTTAAAGGCATTTGTAAGAATTATTAATGACTTTGAAACAGTGGAAGAAGTAGGAAAACACTTTGTTATGAAGAAGAGATCAAATTGCTTTAGTCATGCTGAGAAAATAACAGTAAAAAAAGAGTCAGACAAGGGGCCTGGAGAGATGGGTCAGCAGTGAAGAGTGCTGGCTGATCTTCAGAGGCCCAGACTTCAGTTCCTTGCTCCACATAGTGACCCACAACTGTCGGTTAATTTAGGTCCAGGGGATCCAGCTCCCCCTCTGGCCTCCACAGGCACTGCATGGATGTTGTGTATAGATATTCATGGAGGCAAAATGCTTATACACGTACAATAAAAATAAATCAATCTTTTTAAAAATTAAGAAGAAAGAGGTGACATTGAAAAGAAAAGGAAGGAGGCAAAGAGGGGAAGAAAAGAAAGTGTATCTGGGGAATTCGTAATGCCTCGTTTAGAAATCTCTATTACCTGCTTCTGATTTTTTACTCTAGTTTGATTCTAATCCCAATTATCGCCAAACATGATTACATTTCTTTATAAAGGCAATTAAAGATGCTATCTACTCATTTTCCCATTACATTTTAGTATGCCCCCAACCCAGAGAGTAAGAAAATATTTTGTCATACTTTTCACATTTCTTGTCAGACTTTAAGCTACTCCTAAGCTGCAGGCACATTAGTGTACACAATCTTAAACATACGTAAAAGGTAGGGAGGGGAGACATGTGTTGCAATTAACCTGAGTGTTCTGAAATTCACGTGGATGAAATTTAATGTTCAGTCAGAAAAGACACAAGGCCATTCAGAGATGATTTGGTGATAAAGGCTCCTGCATAGAATTAAGGTCCACACAGAATGGCTCATTTGTCCTGCGAGGACACACTAGTTGTCCTGTTTCACCTACAGATAACATTTCATATCTCCTCTCTGTCTTCCAGTTCTTCAACTCTCTTTTCTGCAGGGTTGCCTGCACCTTGGTTAAGGCTGGGCAAGAAGGTCTTTTTGATAAATAACAATGAGGTTCATATGCCTCAGAAAGAGAAGAGAATAATAATGGAGAGGGAAGGAAAGCTTAACTCTCTCTCTCTCTCTCTCTCTCTCTCTCTCTCTCTCTCTCTCTCTCTCTCTGTGTGTGTGTGTGTGTGTGTGTGTGTGTGTGTGTGTGTGTCTTTGCCTCACCTACAGTGAGATAACAATTTTAATGTCCTTCAAATTTCCATTCTATTACTTTGTTATGTACCTGAAGACAGAGTAAGTTTGGAGGAAAGAAAGCTCTGATAGCAAAGGGGGGGGGGGGAGGTGTGCTCTAAGTGGATCATAAACTTAGATAAAAACAAAAAAATATTTTAAATCTAAAAATCACAAAAGAAAATATCAAAAAAGAAAAAACTTGATTTATAGTGTCAAAAAAGAATATTGATAAATTAAACTTTACAAAAACTAGGAGTTAACTAATTTGCAGAGACAGAAAAATATTGTTAGCTTTATTTGTTTGCAAGGAGAAAAGAGGGAAACAGAACAGAAAAGATAGGCAGAAGGTGAATCTTCCTGTGACCCAAGGAAAGACACACACTTCCAGTTAACCCTGTGCATTAATTCGTTTTAACCAGCTTGCATCTGCACATTTTTAAGGCAATTTAAACTTACCCAGCATTCCCAGGTGAGGAGTATGCTCCTACCCAGATTGTTAGCACATCACACAAGGACATTAGGTCTTTCTGTTGAAAGTTGTTTGTTGGAGTTTTGCTTTACTGACAGCTATCATCACAGAACAAAGTCAATATGTGGGTTACAATCCTAAATCTATGAATGAAATATTCAGGAAATGGCAGAAATTTCCAAAACAAGCCCAAGATCCATTTTATTTGACTCAAGCAGGAAGTTGTCAACATGGCCCTCAATATATTACACAGGACAAGCTGCAAACCAATCTTTCCAAGTTTCCAAGTTTTGGTACTTTGTTATAAAGGTAGCAAAAGACTTCAGTAAAAAAAAATTCTAAGTCAAGCATAGTACTGTGTACCTTTAGTCCTAGTACTTGGAATACAGAGACAAAGGCAAAAGGAGGAAGATCTCGTGAGTTTAAGGCCAGTCTGGTATACTTAGCAAGCTCCAGGGAAGCCCAGAGTATAAAGTGAGATTCTATTTTTTTCTTTATTTTCTTTTTAAGTCTATGACAAATAAATACTAGGAAAAGATTCCTTTCTAATGAGCCAATCAGATACAGAAAAATTCTTTGGAGAACAATAATGACTTCCTTATACATGCTTTTGTTAAATCTCAATCAAAGTCAGAAGTTTAAAAAAAATTCTGCTGACTTTGTCTATTGTTTAGTCAATTCTATTTCTTTGGAGAAATAAACAAATGGAAGATTTTTAGCCTTTGGTACTTAATTCGAAATATAAATTTCTGTATTGATTGCCATTACATTCACACTAACAGCAAAGAAATAAACAAAAAGAATCTGGCAGTGAGCTCAACTCAACGTGGCAACAATATGAAATGCACTCATATTTGTTTTGACAGTTTTCTCTTTAAGTCAGTTTTGGCATTTGACAGAAATATTATTAGGGTAGGAGAAAATAACTTCTCCAATTAAACTAAAACATTAGCTCAGCGTATTTTTTTTTTTCAGAGCTGAGGACCGAACCCAGGGCCTTGCTAAATCCCCACCCCCTAGCTCAGCATATTATCAGAGCACACAAAAAAGATGGTGACTCAAAGACTAAAGCTCTCAAATTCTGGTTGTTTAAATACCTACATAAAAAGCCAGCATTGGGGAAGACATTAGGTAGTAGAGGAGAATGGTTTCATGATACATGTCCTTTCCATTGGGAAGGGAAAAATTCATAAGAACAACACAGTGACCACCTTTTTTAATACATGTCTTTTCATCAAAAGGCATCACAAGAGTATACAAAGTAAACACTTCCAATGTATTTTTAGTTGAAGTAGACCACTTCCCTTCCCTTCCTCTCTCCACCACCCCCAGGTATCTTTCTTGCAACCCTTTCTATACGCCCACTCTCAATTTTGATGATCTCTTTCCTTTGATTATTACTGTTACATATGTGTATATGTGTGCATGCACAAACATAAAAATACAGCTGGCTGCTTCCATTTTTGTTGTTTGTGTGTATATGATTTTAGGAGTGATCACTCTGCATCAGATAGTCAATAAGGTGAGTCATCCTTGGAAGAGGCTAATAAACCTCCCAACTGTCATTAATTGCTTGGATGGGACCCTGCAAAATCCCCGTCCCCATTTCCAAATTAACATGTCCATTGATACTGCAACTCTTCTGGTCTTGTTTGTACAACCAGTTCTAACAGCCTAGTAAATGTATTTTTAGTTTTATGTGTGAGTCCCTCCAGTACCACAATAAATAACCAACCAGTCAATAAATGGACCCCACGCACATATGTTTACTAAATGATCCCAAAATTCCCCTTATCTGTTTACAGTAAGGAATTGAAGGTATATTCACACAAGAACTGCACTTTAATGTTTAAAGGCTCGTGATTTATGAACATCAGTAATATGGAGTACATTGTTACTAAGCAATAAAAAAAGAAGTATTGAAACACACAATGTAGATGAATCTAAAATGCATTCTGATGAATGAAAGAAATCAGAGTAATTACACACAGGGTTATATTTATGTGATTGTCTGTTGGGGACAAAAATAAAGCAAGGGAAACCTTAGGCTTTGAATACCAAAATATAGATAACTAAATTCTTGGAGATATTAGAAATTTTCTGTATTGTGTCTGCTAATAACAGCTTTAGAAATTATGAAATTGGTATAAAAAAGCACCACACATTACACACATACATTTAGGTATACATACACATATGTTATAAAATCTCTCATTCTCTTTGTGTGTGTGTGTGTGTCTCTGTGTGTACATATGAACACATGTGGCATACATAGAATCCATAAAATATGGAGGGAATTAGTAATAAATGAGACAAAAGTTTTCCAACTTAGAAAAAGGCAAAATATTTGAAATGGTGACACAGAATTAAAACAAAGCAGACAAAAGATCAAGAAATAATGAAATGCTTCTATTCACTAGTAATCAGAAAAACAATCATAAGGTTTTATCACTTTCACCACAAATGGTAAACATGTTAAAAAGTCTTGTTTTCACAAATGCTTGTGAGGATGGGCAATGACAGAGCCCCAACACACTGTGAAGTAGAGTGTGACTGTTAGTCATTTGTTAAACAGTTCCGCAGTAGTCACATTGAAAAGCTATCAGTTCATCAGTTCTAATTATTTTCTGCTTTTTTTTGGGGGGGGGGGGGGGAGCTGAGGATCGAACCCAGGGCCTTGTGCTTGCTAGGCAAGCGCTCTACCACTGAGCTAAATCCCCAACCCCTAATTTTTTAAAAAGTGCCCAAGGATGCATGGGTAGAAATGTGTTGTACCTTCAACCCAAAGCAGTCCCGTATCATGAATAATTCATCTAGTGACAAGATGACTTTAATTTTTTTTTTTAGTGAAAAAATAACTTTAATTCACTAAAAGAAAAAAGTGAATAAACCAATCTACCTATCACTTTACATAATTCATCATTAATAATGACACTGTAGTAGATATTAATAGCAAAAATAAATTGCATAAAGAAAATGCATGAACATAGAACTTTGGGTCTAAGCTATTATTATTTATGACAATTTTTCTGCTTAAAAGCCACAGGAATTTACTTTGTTTTTTGTTTGTTTGTTTTTTTCAGTTTACCTTTTTCCATTTTTTTATTAAGAAAATTTTTTCATTCATTTTGCATACCAATCAAAGATCCCCCTCTTCCCTCCTCCTGCCCCCCAGCCTCTCCCTCCCAACTCATTTTTAATTAGCTCCCATATGTAACTGGTATGGTTCAGAGATACTATGCAGTATTCAGCACACTCCTGCATTGGTCAAAAAGAAAATGGAGAGGTAAAAAGCCCTGGCCATTTCTTGGAAAATTTTTGTTTCATATACAAGAAAGACCCACAAGGGCTGGACAACATGGTATCTTTTGACCCTGTCACATTGTGTCTGGATGCGCTGCAGCCCATCCTGCAACTCTCTGGAGGGAGAAGTCTGGATTAGAAGTGGCATATAATCAAGACAGAAAGAAGCTGATTTCTTGATGCTCTAATGAATCCATTAATTGTCAAGTGATCCCTATCTCTGGACATGTTTGCTTCCTCAGCAACATTGGGTCAGGATTCCTGTTAAACGAGATAAAGTTACCCATATTATTTCTGTCTGCAGGTCTAGGAATACCAGTTGTATCCACGTGTATAATGTCCTTGCAGGTGGTAATTTATCACTGTCTATCTGCTCAAACTATGAAAGTGATTCTTTAAGATAGATCCTCCCCACTTTGCATATACTGTATAATATAATGTATTTAAAGCTACCATAGTTTACTCCTCTTACTGTTTTCAATCTTTATAAGGTATCATATTAAACTTCCTGCCTTAGAGTTCATGTCAGAAAACTTCTTATCAATGTCACCCTATACATGTGAATGTGTCAGAATAATTCAGGTTCTGCCTTTTATTTTTCTAGAAAAAAATGTAATTTATGCAAATAGTCCATATTTGGGTGTAGAATTCATTGCAAATTATAGGAAACTTTAAAAGCCCATACAGTGGATGATGGAAGGATGGCTTACTGTGTAAAGCGTTTGTGGTGCCAGGGTAAGGACTGGAGTTTGGATCCCCATCACCTACCCAAATGCCATATGTACATGGTAGCTTGCCTGTAACTCTAGAGCCTTGGGGTTGCTTGAGAGATCTTGCCTCAGTGAGGAAATGGAAAGTGACCATGGAAGACTCAAAACAATAACCTTGGGTCTCCACATATTTACGCATGCATGTGCAGGCATACCCATACCCATACACACACACACACACACACACACACACACACACACACACACATGAGAGGACAGAAAACAGTAAATAAAAAAGATGAAATGTCCATATATATCAATTTAGCATTTTTGTATATTTCTACACTTCTAGAGGACATAAGCACCCATAGACACATTTTTATATAAAAATAAGACTTAATAATAAACAGTGTTTAAGAGTTTGTTTGTTGAGGCAAAAATCTTTTAGTGTATTCCCATCTCTCTGGCAATCAATAGCACATGGGCAGCATTCTTCTAAGCACATTATGCTTCATTTATTACATTGATCTGGAACTGTGTAAAAAAGTATATTTGAATAATTGTAACTATTATTCATCATAAGAAAAGTAAGCCTTTAACTCACAAACATAGGAAACAGAATTTACCTATTTTACACAAGATACCTAAAAGTTAACTGTCAAAGATTTGAGTTAGAACAATACACCTATTAGTTAAACGAATTGTAAAAAATAATAATAAAAAATAATAATAGAAACATCTGGCACAGCCATATCTGAATAGATTGGCAGAAGTCATAAAGCCAGCATGGCTGCTTGACAAAGATCCAGCAAAGATGAGCCACATGATGGCTGCCATGCCACCTTTGGTTTGCATCTCCACCTGGATTGATGGAAAATTTCTTATGAATTATTTACTCCTTTTCCCAGGAATGCTGCTTGTAAGCTTCCCCAGGAAAGTCCTGAATATACTATTTCCCCCACTTTTAGGGAGATATCCTTCCTTATCTACTTGAAGGTCTTCCTTATGTCTTGGAGGTTGTGACACATAAAGAAGCCACAAGTCTCTTCATGAGGCTATGAGACATTTTTTGAAACATCTGTCCTTTGCACAGGACAAGATATTCAAAACAAAATAAACTTAAAAAGGTGAACAAGATTCAGTGGGCTAGAAGAGCTGTCCACAGTTCAGATGACAAGCCTCTTTCCACTGTACACTCAGACAATTACGTGGCACATACCTCTGCCATACACAGAGACATATTGATGAGCAAAGTATGGAGTGGAAAGACAATAAAAGAATGAGATGTCAGGATCTCCTTTTCTTAAAAATGTTAGCATGTGCAGAGTCATGGTAATGTCATATGACCAAAGAACAACAGAATGCCAGGATTAGACATATTCTGTTAAGATATAAGTGTGAACATCATATTATGCCAGAATTTGGATAATAACTGCAGCAGCTTTAGCCTAAAGATTTTCCCTCAGCACTCTGACCATTAAGAGTTAGGAATACACTGCTTGGGACGTGGCAAAATGCCCGGGGTGGCTTGAAGATTTTTGTTTTGGTCTAGCATCCTGATCTACCAGCCTGAGAACAAACTGTCATATTCCTTTAGATTCTTAAAAAATTGATTATAGGGTTAATGAGTAAAAATGATAACTCTTTATTAATAATGTCAAAGCTTGAGGGAAAATGATTGGAAATTATAACTCTGTTCTGTCATAGTTTATTAATGATGACTAAAAGATGAGCAAGAGGAAGCAAAACACATGTCCAAAAACAAAAATGATATGGTCTGTGTATTGGAACATCATGAATCTATCCCTGCTTGCTAGATTCTGTATAAATAAAGAAGCACTCTGTCTACTAGTCAGTCAGGCTGCAAGATTCTCCCAACCACTTTGGTGTGGCTTACTTTCTTCTCCCACCAACTCCTTAAATCCTCTGCTGGGATCTTTCTACCACCAGGGAAGGCTCCCAGCAAACATCAACTACTTAAACCAAAAATTCATGGCCTTTCTCTCATTTACTTTTATTAAATTAAACCATGTTTTATGTTTATGCTTTCTCTATAGTACTGTGGATAGGTATAAAATGAAGATCACTTTTCTTGTGTGCATTTTTATTGCCTTTATTGTTCTCCCACATAATAATGAAAGGCTACTTACTGATCTCTTTCATTAAATGTTGCCAAAAATCATCAGCAATTCATCAATTTTATGTTGAATTTTTAAAGATTAATCTACTTAGAGTCCTACCATAGAGACAGGTAGATACCACCTGGAAACATGACCAAAAACCAGCTCCACACTGCTCTCATCTCTGTGTGTGAAGAAGTCTTGGCAGTGTTTGCTAGTCTTTTGACATTGTGACATGATGCTGTCATTTACAAGTATGTTCTGGCAATAGGCATATCTAGCCTACAATGCACGTGGGGCCAGTGGCCTTAGGTTGAACAAGCCTATTAGAATTTGGTTAGTTAGAAGCAGAACAATTGGATTCCTGCAGTGGAAAACAGACATACATGTGTGAGTAGTTTGGAGTGGATTTGCTTTGTTTGCCTAGAAAGTTTTTACATTGTACAAATGAAATTGTGTTTTACATTGTTTTCAAATTCAGTCCCCCACCTCAGTTCACAGCCTAGTAATGTCATTTGTCTCTCCAAAGTTTCCTTTCTTGACTTGTTCGCTCACTTTTCTTTCCATTGTATCCAACTCAATACCATAAATACCTAGGAATAATGTATTAATTTTAAGAGCTTGATAACCTTCATATGCTCTGTTGCTGAAAGCAGGCTGAGAACTTTGCACGTCTACAAGATTTGAGTCTCTTTAGCAGTCACCACTGTCTTGCATTTTACATATATGTGTGTGTATTTGTATATATAGATGTTTTATTATAAATCCTTTTAATTAATATGCTTTTCATTATTGCCATAGCCGACCTCTGAAAACTGCGAGCTTGTGTTCTAAAACACTCCTTTTCTTCTGCTCTGACTGTGAGCTATCCACTCCTCAGGTACTCAGTGTTCTTAATCCAGGGCTCAGAACTAGAAACAGAAAGTTGTGTTTCCTCCATATGAACCATATGAACCCTGTTTGAGTTCAGAGTCAAGATCAAACCTCGTCTATCTTCGGAGCTTCCTCTCTCCTTGACTTTACTGAGTAAGCATAAGATTCTTGGTTGTTGCTTTTGATGCCATTGAGGTAGACTTTTGAACTATTTTTATTAGTTTTTGAGAATTTTACACAATGTGTTTTGCACACAGTCACCTCCCCAACACCTCCCATTACTATCCTTCCATCCCTTTTTACCCAACATTGAGATTCCTTCCTTTGTTTCCTTCTTTCCCTCTCAAGCTCAGTGTGTGTTGCCCAGCAAGTCTTGGTGTGCTAGAAGTGTGTTTTTCTTTCCTTTTACTATAATCTTCTTTTGGTTCACGTAGCTCAACTACTGAGCTTCAGAATTGTTAACATTGCTCCAGTCCCAGTATTGTTACCAAGATTCGAATTTTCTCTGCCAGCAGGAATCTGACTACACTTGGCAGGATCATTTTCCTGTTCCAGTGAAATGGCTAAGTGATTTAATGCATCAGTGCACATGGGCATGTTTAAAGCCTGTTTGCTGGCAGTCTGGTGGCTTTGTTGGCTGTGAGCTGCAGTTGTGCTGGCCCTTGCCTGAGGCTGGCTGTGGGGCTAAGGCACGGTGGCTCCCATGTGGAGGTGCCCTTTCACATCCTGTGTACTGAGTCCACCAGCTCCACACTATCTCAACTAAACATAGGCATCGAGAATCAGGTGAGCATCAGAGACCACCAGAGGAGCCCTGCAGCCATCTTAGAATGAGGTCAGTACAACTTGTACAACAACAGTTTTAATGTGTATAAATCAAAGATAATATGTAAATGTTGGGAGCAACATGTGGCTTTAACTTGTAAACCTCCACTTGTGGTTCTGAACTCTGGGTCAATGAATTAACTCCTTTCCTTGTAAAAATCTGTTAAAGATTTCTGTAAAGAATTACTCACCTCTTTTCCATACTGTGATTTTTTTTTATTTTTATTTTTTACTGTTTAATAAATACAGAGCAAAGCCTGTTTTTGGAGGCAGACAGAGGGCACAGAGGAAAAAATGAAAAACTTCTTTTTCGAGCTGATACTTGATCAAACTAATAGAAGCAGAAGTGGCTTTGTTTTCATTCCTAAATTGCTGACCCACTTGAGGGCAGATAAACAAGGGGACGGGGACTGTTGGTTTAGGGGGGGAAAAAAGGAATCAAGTCAATCCTGCCTGGGGCAGAAGAACAGCCTGAGCAGTGCCTGAGAATAAGACTAGACCATCCTACAGGCCTGGATTTGGAGTGGGGTTGAGAGATGCTGCAAAAAAGCAGAAGTCTAGAAGGAGCTCTGGTGATGCATCTGGGAGTGAAACACCCAGCTACGAATCCCTGTTGGTATTTCACTGTCAATGCTGAAGCTTTCCCAGGGTGGGGATTGGAGGACCTTCCAGTATGGAAGTCATGGGAAGCGGTGGCAAATCATTCACTTACTATGACCTGCTTAAAAGCAATTTCTATATGTTGTTCTTACACTTACCACCTCAAAGAGAGAGGGAGGGAGGAAAAAAGGAGGGAGGGAGGGAAGGAGGGAAGGAGGAGGGAGAGAGAGAGGAAGAGGAGAATGAGAGAGATTATCCAATTTATCTAATCTCTTCGTATAGGATTGGGGGTGGAGGATAGCATACATTTTTAAGCTTAAATCAGGCCCTACTGGAACAGTTCTCATTATTTTTCCAGGGCATATAGAATACCTTACAAACTGAAAGAAGTAAGTGTGAAACACATCCAACAATAAGAACACAAGGAAAAAGGTTTATGCTATAAGGAACAACTTCCTCAGCTATTAAAACTTAACACATCAAAAATAAAATAAATAAAATAACAACTTGGCGCATCACCAAGTTGAAGTTTAAGAATATAGTGGCATATTTCAGAGGATTTTACCTCTTGAAAAACATACCTTGGGTTGACATTTTAAACTGGAGTAAAATAAGAGCTTGACTAGGAAATTCGTTGTGCTATTCTTAAAAATATTGGGGTGTAGTAACGAACTGATACTTCTCTGCTAAGATAACGCAGAGCATAAACTTATCCTTAGGATCTTTTTTTATGTTTTGTTTTTGTTTGTTTCCCACCAGAAAAAAAAAAACCACGTTATTTTACAATGGATCTCTGAAACTTTCCCTTTTTGATCAACTGAGACTGAATAAGCAATATACAACACCTCTGTCTCACATGCATCACTTTCTCTGTTCCATGAAGTTAATCCCTGTGATAACTCACGGGAGTGGAGCCGTGTGTACCTGTGGTTTTGAGACTGGTGATCCTCAAACCTCATTGTTTCCTAGCATAGATCAGAAAAACCTAGTGCAGCAAATCGTTGTATGTACGTTCAGCAATTTCTTTATCCACTAGTAGACTTTTATATTGCTTCTGCTCCTGTCAATCTAAATACCATTGCACCTTACATGTCTTTGCAAGTCTTTCCTGGAGAAGCAGTTTTCACCCTTTGGATCTATATCCCAAATGGGAATTTCTGGGTCTTTATGCAGTTCTGCATTTCATTTGCAAGGAACTTCCATACTGTTTTCAATAGTTGTGTCAAAATGTGGAGTTCCATTTCTCTACATCCTTGCTAATACTCTTCCTCCCCGCCTCTTTATGCTTAGTATTTTTGGTAGTAGCCCTGTAAATGGGCATGAAGTGATACTTCTTTGCTGTTTTTTTGTTTTTGTTTTTGTTTTTAACCCATAACATTTTAATAATGCTCGTTTATAAAAAAAAAAAAAATGTTATCTTACAAATGGTTCTGCAATCCAAATATACAACAGCTTGGAATACAACATTTAGAAAACAAAATCCAGTGTCAAAAGACAGATTTAAATAAAAAAAAAAAACCACAACAGGTTTAACATGGCTCAGATTTTACAGCTTTCTAACTGCATCATCTTCTTTGCTGTTTTTAATTTGCATTTCCCTGGTGATTAGTGACACTTGTGTATTGTTTCACAGGCTAGATGGGATCCTCTGTTTATATACATATGTATAAATCATTACTAGGTCTTCATGGTGAGATGATCTTCTTTGCATTATACATTACTATGGTTTATATTATCATATTCTTCTTTGTCTGATAGTTACTGAAAATCTCTGGTATTAGATTATAGGTTATTTATTCTGATCTGACTACAGAGACTGTTTCTCTTTTAAGTTACTGTTGACATGGAATTTCTTTTCCCATCCTTTCACTTACAACCTGTGCATGACTTTACATTAAATTTTAGAAGATTGTTTTAAGTGTAGTCAAGCTGAGGGGAAAGTCAACATTGTTCATTCATTTTGTCAATGACAGATCTATAAAGCTGAAGTTGAAGGCATTGGATGTTCCTAATTAACATGTTCCGAGCTTTAACTGTAAAACTTTCCCAGATTAGATGCCATTTTTTTTTATTCTATTCCCAAGTCATAAACTGTGAATGTTTCCTGTATCACTGCCTATGTTGGCTGGTGCACCATGAAAGGACTTACATTATAACTCAGTTTAATCCAGTCAAAGAAAACCACATTAATTGTACTTCTAGACCCTAAAACAACAAAACAAGAAACCTTCAAGCACTTCTTGATATTCCTAACAGAAACTTATCTTCTTTCTTGGAGATTTTATTCCAAATAAAACATGACTTTGAATACTCCAGTCATCTGAAAATTAGGCTGAAACTGGAAATATAGACATATCACATAAAAGTTTCCCAAAAGTACAAGTTAAATACCATTTCATTCAATGTGAATACTGAATATAGCAATTTGTTGGATCATGTTCTTAATACATGCCTTGATCATTGTCTGCTTGCTCACTCAGTGAGTCAGGTTTTTCCACTTACATCATCTGCCTGCCCTCAAGGGCACTGATTTGGATTGAACAGGTCTGGTAACTCATGCACTCTCTTTGTACATTCACCCTCATATTAGCAGCTTGGCCCTCTGAAAAGGCACAGATGTCTAATGACATGACTCAGCCACAAATTGCTTTTTTTGCTTTAGCTGTAAACAGAGGAAGAAGAGCTGTGTCTGTGGGAAAAGTCAGGAAAGCAATATATTTAAAGGGTTTTCCCTTCTGGTCTTGACTGGTCTTGCTCACTTCAATCCCTCCCGTTTTGTGAGATGAGATGCTGCTCTGAGCTCACTTTATTGTATGTTCAAACTTGGTACCAGTCATAGCAAAGATTTCAGCATGGGATGTTCTGAGGAAACATTGCTGGTTAGCAAATTACAATCCTCAATTTTGT
The DNA here is from genome assembly GCF_903995425.1 of Onychomys torridus. NCBI lineage: Eukaryota > Metazoa > Chordata > Mammalia > Rodentia > Cricetidae > Onychomys > Onychomys torridus. The sequence continues at coordinate 50,560,496 of NC_050465.1, forward strand.
TCAGAAATCTTCATCATTCCTTTGAGGTTGTCTTTAACTTCTTAAGACAGAAATTAACTTGTCTTAAATTCTTCAGTCCAGCCTCTGTCTCCAGGGCAGTTTGTGCGCGCCATTTTACTGGCTGTTGCCTCATTTGCTCCAACATTTTGAAGAGTCTTCTGTTTCTTACTCTGAATATCAAGGGAGAGGGCATATCTTACTTGCCTGCTAGCTTTTCTGTTAAACATCTGGGCAGTATTGCCACAGGAAGGTACTCCACAACAAAGCGGCTGCCTGCTGCCCACGGACTTCAGTGTAGTTTTTTGCATGAGCAATCAGTGGTCATTTCCTCTGGACTCAAAGTTTGAGAATTCCCTATTTCAGGTGACAAAAGAGGCTCAGGAATGGAAAGTGCTTCTCTGAAGTACAAAAAACATGGTGGACCCATCCTTAAATGTGTTTGTTGTTATCACCTTAGACAATAAACAATCAATAGGTATGCATCAAAATGTATAGACAGCAAACTGTAATTATGTTTATGTATCACCTATTGGACATTGAAAGAAACTGAGTCAGCAAGCTTGTGTTCCTACTATATATGAAATTGTCTTTTATTTATTTACTCACTCCTACAAGTTAACATTGCTTTGTCTCACAGAAAAAAGATGAAAACCTTTTTGTCATGGAAATTTAAAGATGCCACCAGGATATGTCTAGGCATTGGTTTCTTCTTACTGAATTTGAAATGTACCACATGAGGCAAGTATTTAGACCGACAAAATGGGTAATTAATGAGCAAATATTAGGCTGATCTCACATTTATGTCGAGCAACTCCAAATGCCTGAAGGCAAAATAATAAAATTGTAACTATTGGTGTTGATTGTCAACTTGACGGGATCTGGATTCACCTGAAAGACAAGCCTCCAGGCACTCCGGTGAGGGATTTCCTTGACTGGATTAGTTGATATGAGAAAACCCACCATAAAAGTGGGCAGCATCATTCCCTGAGTTTGGGTCTTCGATTGAAGATACAAAAAATACAAATAAAAATAAAAACTAGTCAAATATAAGCACTGACCCTTTTCTCTTTTTTAACTAAAGATGAAACATGACCAGCTGCTTCAAGCTCCTGCTGGGAGAATGTCCCCATCATAACGATGCTGGAACTGTGAGCCAATATATGTCCCTTTTCCCTTAAGTTACTTTTGTTGGGATATTTTGTCACAGCAACAAGACAAGGAAATGACAAATAAAGTTGCTACCAAAAAGTAGGGCCATGGCTATGTGGCTCTTAGGTCTTCAGAACTGTTCTGTGGGTAGAATATAGAAGAATCTCTTACCCTGGTTTAGGAGCGCCTTAACCTGCTGAAAGCAGAGGTTAATGGGCCACTCTGGTGGGAATACGGAAGGCAGTTACCCTCAGAGAAACATGCCAGAGACCTTGCTCATGAGGTTTCAGAGAGAAGAAAGGATGATTAGTAAACTGGTCTAAGGACCCATGAGATGTGTTATATGTATAGATTATTTTATATTGAAACTCTATTTTTGGTATATATAAACAGAAGAATTGAATCTAAAATTTGCAGTCTTTGTTCTTTGCAGAATTATTCAACTTAGTTAAGACTTCCAAATAGCCTAAATGTTCTCTTACCTATGTTAGAGTGTGTGGATACAGCAGACTATAATTTAGTACTTGAAAAAATTTTGCCATATGCAAAAATATGTATAGACATGGAGGCTATTTTACTAAATGAAATGAGAGATATAGGATAAATAGCTCATAAATTCACTTCCATGTGGCATCAAATACCCAGATTTGTAGCAGTCAAAAACAGAATAGTGAGTACCATGGGATAAAGTTGGGGAGAAACAGAGGCTTGTTGTGCAACAAGTATCAAGTTATAGTGTAAGTCAATATTTTCTGGAAATTTGATCTGTTCAGTGTAATGTCTTTAGTTAGCAAGGGAAGAGTTTGTTCTTATCTTGTGAAACTCATAAAGTGAGAGAGAAGAGGGATGGGATCAAGAAGAAGAAAGATCTAAAAGCAGATGAGGAGGGAGGTGAGACCGAAAACATGTAGAGAACAGAGAATTAAGCAGCATAAAGACTGATAGTCAGATTCAGTATAAACTCCTACTCTATGGGCATAGTCTCACTGGAGAGCAAACTGGATTGTTCATCACAGTATCCTGCAGAGTCACTGTAATGCATGCATGATTAGAAGAAAACTGACAGGAATACTCAGGTCTCTGGAATTTAGAGGAAGAATATGAGAAGTTGGGGATTGGCGGTGGCGAGGGAAAAAAAAGAAAGGTGAAGGAGGAAAGTAGGAGAATTTTAGAATTCCATATTTTATTTACACAAAGATACCAAGTAAAATCATGGATATCCATATTTCAAATCCTCAGAAGTGGTTCCCTTTGAGAAATATGTGAGACTTGAGAGGATGCCCACTCTTCACTTGTTTCAATGTGAACTGGACTGTTTCTGCAAGAGCCACTTACGGCAGAGTGTCTAATCCTTGACCAAGGTTACTCTCTAACAACTGTTCTTATGTATGAGTGTTCCCCAAATGTGTGTAGAATAAATTAAGTGTACTGCTTTTCTAGGTTTTGGTGAGCCTTTTTTTATATTTCCCTGTACTTGTGTGTTTAAGGTATTAGACTTTTTACTAAAACTGCTAGGGTTGGAATTTGCTAAATCCGTCTATTAATCTGCAGGTGGATTTATGTCACACTCAGAGCATCTCTAATATGAACTTTAATGAACAAATTGTCAAAGCTAGAGATAACAGGAATTAAGTAATATTTGCATTCCCCCAAGAGTATTCCGTGCAATTAATTTTAGGTTATTAATTAAGGAAAAAAATTGAGAAGGAGGATGTAAACTATGGAGACAAGAAGGTGGGTCTAGTTATTTTGTTAAATATATTTTACATTTTTAAATGATTCCAAACTAAAAACCAAATTTATAAGACTTTTATGAATAGGATGAAAAGAAAAATATTATTTTAATGTTACCAAAATGAAGACCAGTAAGTAAATATTATTGCTAGAGAAATACCATCTCACACTAAGGAAACTATTTCTATGAAAGGAAATACATGTCCTCAATTGTGAAAAAGCAAGGGAGTATAATTAGTTAAGGAATTATTCATGACTTTAGCCTGAAACCACAATCATAGCACTGCTAGGAATTTATGGATTCTCCCTTAAAAACTGAAGATTCAAGTCCCTAACTTTTGGAAGTGCTAATGGCTAAGAGCTGACAAGTGAATCCCTACTCCTGGGCACTTCTCTGTTGCAAAGACTCACATGGCCATTCCAGAGGGAAGTCAGTGTTCAATGATGAGTTGAAATAGGATACAGAAGTAGATGTCCTCACCCAGATTAGGACAAATCTACAAACCCATCTTAGCTGCAGAGCTCCATGGAGGTTGTTTTAGCTAACTACATCATAGTACAAATTCTTTCCAAGTACTTCCTTTTTCCCCCCTGTGTGATTACAAATTGCATCACACAGACGCAATTAACCAGAAGCCACTCCAACCTCAGGAACTCCAGGTAGGCTACTACCTGCAGACCTCCCCTACACTCTTACTGTACCCCACTCTATGTTCAACCACCTCTCTCCTCCTGGACTCTGTGTCCCAGCACCCAACTGGGCCAAGACACCCTGCTTGACCAGATGTAACAGAAGATGCCAGAAATCCAGGTAGGCCACCCACCTATGACCACCTCATTCTCTCAGTGCTATCCCGCTCTATCCATAATCCCCTTACCCTTCCTTGTCTTTGTGTCCTAGCCCCCAACTTGGGTGAAGACCTCCTGCTCTACCACAGGCCACATGAGTGAAAAGAACAGAGAGGAAACAGAAACTAAGAAACAAAACACTCATGCAACAAAGACAAACTCAGAAATCAGCACCTAGATTGACAGTCACCCCCAAAACCAGATGCCTAGATGCCAGAATAAGAACACAATCAACATTAGCCAAAGCAATACGTCACCACCAGAGAGCCCAGCTACCCTATCACAGCAAGCCCTGAATATCCTGACACAGCTAAAGCACAAGAAAACGACTTTAAATCTAAACTTTATGGAGATGATGGAGGTCCATAAAGATGAAATGAATAAATCCTTCAATTCCAGGAAAACACAAACAGTTAAGGAAATCAATAAAACTGTTCCAAGTCTGAAAATATAGATGGAAATAATGAAGGAAACACAAAGTGAGGGAATTTTGGAAATGAAAAATTTAGGTAAGCAAACAGGAACTGCAGAAGCAAGCTTCACTAACACAATACAAGAAATGAAAGACAGAATCGCAGGTACTGGAGACACAATCAAGGAAATATATATATTGGTCAGAGAAAGTATTAAATATTAAAAATTCCCAACATAAAACACCCAGGAAATCTGAGCCAATATGAAAAGAAAAATAGGAATAGAAGAAAAAGACATATAGATCAAAGGCACAGTAAATATTTCCAATGAAAGCATACAAGAAAATTTACCTAACTTAAAGAAGGAGATGCTTATAAATGTATAAGAAGCCAACAGAACACCAAACAGATTGGACCAGAGAAGAAAGTCCACAACCCACATAATAATCAAAACACTAAACACACAGAACAAAGAAAGAATATTAAAAGATGCAAGGGGAAAATATCAAGTAACATATAAAGGCAGACCTATTAGAATTACATCTGACTTCTCAATAGAGACTTTAAAACCTGTAAGGGCCTAGACAGATATCCTGCAGACTCAAACAGACCACAAATGACAGCCCTGACTACTTTACCCAGAAAAACTTTCAATCACCATAGATGGAGAAAACAAGATATGTCATGATAGAGTCAAATGTAAACAAAAAATATCTACACTTCTAGACCTACAGAAGGTAATAGGAGGAAAACATCAACCCAAGGAGGTTAACTACACCCAAGAAAATACAGGAAATATATAAGCTCATAGCAGCAAAATCAAAAGAAAGGAAGCACCTCTCTTTCTCTCTCTCAGATCTCTCTCTCTCTCTCTCTCTCTCTCTCTCTCTCTCTCTCTCTCTCACACACACACACACACACACACACACACACACGCACACACGCACACACATACACACACCCCACCACCATCATCACCACCACCAAGAACAACAGAACCCAGGAATTAAAAGTATTGGTCACTGATATCTCTCAATATCAATGGACTCAATCCTATACCCTCAAAAAAAAAGAAAGAAAGAAAGAAAGAAAGAAAGAAAGAAAGAAAGAAAGAAAGAAAGAAAAAAGAAACAAACTAATGGAATAGATTAGAAAACATTCTTCTTCTGCATTTAAGAAACACACTTCAATATAAAAGATAGGTGTGTCAGAGAAAAGGGTTGGAAAAAGATTTTCCAAGCAAATGGACCTAAGAAGCCAGCTGATGTAGTCATTCCAATAACTAACAAAATAGACTTCAAACCAAAATTAATCTTAAGAGTTGGAGAAGGACATTTCATACTAATCAAAGGAAAAATCCAACAAGATGGTGGTTCAATTCTTTTTCTTTAATTTTTTCATTCATTTTATATACCAACCACAGATCACCCTGTCATCCCTCCTCCCACTCCCTTCTCCCTTGCCTATCCTCCCTGACCCACCACCCCTCATCCCTTCCTCCAACAGGGGGACAGCTAAGCCTGGTACATTCAGTTGAGGCAGGACCAAGTTCCTTACTGCTGCATCAAAGGTGAGCAAGGAGTCCCACCATAGATAATGGGATCCAGAAACCCAGCTCATGCACCAGGGGTAGATCCTGATCATACTGCCAGGGGCCACTTAAACAGACCCAGTTACACAATTATCTCCCATATGCATAGGGTCTAGTCCAGTCCCGTGCAGTTCCACAGAGGCTGGTCTAAAGTTCCTGAGTTCCTTTGAGCTTGCTTCAATTGTCTCTGTAAATTTCCCCATCATGATCTTGACCCACCTTGCTCACATAATCCCTCTTACCTCTCTTTGACTAAACTCCCAGAGCTCAGCCTGGTGCTTGGTTTGTGGATCTCTGCATCTGCCTCCATCAGTTAATGGATGAAGGTTCTATGATGACAGTTAGGGTATTCACCAATCTGATCACCAGAGTAGGCCAGTTCAGGAACCCTCACCACTACTGCTATAGTGTAATTTGGGGTCATCCTTGTGGATTCCTGGGAATTTCCCTAGCATCAGGTTTCTCCCTTACCCCATAATGTTCCGTCTATATAACATCTATGCCTCAAACTCAAAAGCACCCATATTTATAAAGGAAACACTACTAAAGCTTAAATCACACATTAACACTTGCATATTGATAGTGGGGGACTTCAATATCCAACTGCCATCTGTCATCAAAGAACAAGTTATCCACACCAAAACTAAACAGAGAAATACGGGAGCTAACGGACATTATAAACCAAATTGACCTAACATGGCTACGCAACATTTCATCCAAACACAAAAGAATACACCTTATTCTCAATACCTCACAGAACTTTCACCAAAATAGACCACATACTCTGTCACAAAGCAAGTCTCAACAGGTACAAGAAAACTAGAATAACCTCCTGGTTACTTAATCCATACCACCATGGATTAAAGCTGGATTTCAACAACAACAGAAACAACAGAAAGTCTGCAAGCTCATGAAAACTGAACAACTCTCTGCTGAATGAAAACTTGGTCAAGACAAATAAAGAAATTAAAGACTTCCTAGACCTCAATGAAAATGGATGTACAACATGCCCAGATTTATGGGACACAATGAAAGTGGCGCAAAGAAAAAGTTCATAGCACTAAAGTGCCTACATAAAAAAAAATTAAAAAAAAAAAAATGGAGAGATCTCACACTAGAAACTTAACAGCACTCCTGAAAGCTCTAGAACAGAAGTAAGCACACCCAAGAGCAGATGGCAGGAACTAATCAAACTGAGGGCTGCAATAACATAAAATGAAATAGAAACAAAGAGAACAATACAAAAAATCAATGAAACAAAGATAGACGAAGTCTTTTCCAAACTAAATAAAAGATGCAGACTATCCAAACTAACATCAGAAATAAAAAGTGAGACATAAGCCACAGACATAAGGAAATCTAAAGAATCATGACATACTTTAAAATCTTGTACTCCACAAAACTGGAAAAATCTAAGCCAAATGTATAATTTTCTCAAAACACACCACTTATCAAAGTTAAATCAAGATCAGATAAACTATTTAAATAGAACTATAACCCCTAAGAAAATAGAAGCAGTAATTAAAATTCTCTCTCAACAACAACAATTTTTTAAAAGCCCAGGGCCAGATGATTATAGCACAGAATTCTGCCAGATATTCAAAGAAGAGTTGATGCTAATACACCTCAAATTTTTCCACAAAATAGAAACAGAAAGAACATTGAAAAATTCATTTTATGAGGCCACAGTTACCCTGGTAGCCAAACTGCATAAACATTCACAAAGAAAAAATTACAAACTAATTTCCCTCATGAATATTGATGCAAAATACTCAATAAAATATTGGCAAACTGAATCCAAAACCATATGAAAAAAGATCATACACTATGACCAGGTAGGCTTTATTCTAGAGATCCAGGGATAGTTCAACATACAGAAATCAGTCAATATAATCCACCATGTTAACAAATGGAAAAGCAAAAAAAACCCACATGATCATTTTATTAGATACAAAAAAAATGCCTTTGACAAAAATTGAACATCCCTTCTTGGAGAGATTAGGGAAATGAGGAATTTCCTAAACATTTATATTACCAAAACATAATAAAAGCATTATACAGTAAGCCAATAGCCAACATCAAATTCAAGGGATAGAAACTCAAAGAAATTCCATTAAAATCAGGAACAAGACAAAGTTGTCCACTCTTTCCATATTGTACTTGAAGTTCTAGCTAAAATAATAAGACAATTGAAGGAGACCAAGGGGATAAAAATTGGAAAGGAAGAAGTCATAGTGTTACTATTTGCAGATGATATGAGAGTATACATAAGAAACTCCAAAAATTCTTCCAGGGAACTCCTACAGCTGATAAACACCTTTAGTGAAGTAGTTGGATAGAAGATTAACTAAATCCATCCAACCAGAACTCGCATCTGGACCAGAGGGGAGTGCCTGGGTTACAGTCAGAGAGGCAACTGTGCCTGGGTCCCACCGCTGGACACAGGCCACTCCAGGAGGACCTGACCAACTTAGCCCCAGTTTCTTGCCAATCGGCAGGCCCTGCAGGAAGGCTCCCCTTTTCCAAGACTACAGGCAGACACTGCAGTCTCCACACCCTGTCCCCACACCGATCTGCTGGAGACCCCAGCCACTTCCTGAGAATCAGAGACCAGCCCCAAGCTTCCATCCTGCCCTGGAACTCCCATCTGGACCAGAGACCAGAGGAACTCCCATCTGGACAAGAGGAGCTCCCATCTGGACAAAATAAGGAGACATCAGGGACTTCCCGAGACTCGGAGTCCAGCCCCCCAGCTCCTATCCAGCCAGCACTCTCATCTGGACCAGCACTTCCATCTGGCCCAGAGCTTCCATCTGGACCAGAGAGAGGCTCCCTAAATCTGTCAGCTCTCTCTGGACCAAGTACACTGATAAGACCAAGAATGAACTCAAGAGGAGATAGGCAGACGTCAAGGCAGAAGTACATACAACCAAATAAAGAGCAATACAGCATCACCAGAACCTAGGCCTTCTCCAACAGCTAGACCTGAACATCATGGAATGGAAGAAGAAGAAGAAGAAGAAGAAGAAGAAGAAGAAGAAGAAGAAGAAGAAGAAGAAGACAACCTTATAAGTAACATCATGAAAAGGCTAGAGCCTTATATAGAAGAAATCAAAAATAAAGTAGAGAAACAGACAAACAAAAAATGGGAAGAACACTATAAAAAAAAACTAGAGGAAAGGACAATTAAAGAAGAAGAAAACAATAAATCCTTGAATGAAAATCATGAAAAGCAAGGGAGACAATCCAAGACCTGAAGAGGGAAATAGAAAAAATGAAGAAGACACTAGCAGAAGGAATGCTGGAAATAGAAAATCTGAGTAAACAAACAGGAACTTCAGAGGCAAGTATAACCAACAGAATGCAAGTGATGGAAGAGAGGATCTCTGGTGTTGAAGATATGGTAGAAGAAAAAGATTCATCAGTCAAAGAAAACAATAAAACCAACAAAGTCATGACCAAAAATGTCCAAGAAATTTGGGACACCATGAAAAGACCAAACCTAAGAATAATAGGGATACAGGAAGGAGAAGATACCAACTCAAAGGCACAGAAAATATATTTAACAAGATCATAGAAGAAAACTTTCCCAACTTAAAGAAGGAAATGCCTATGAAGATACAAGAAGGTATAAACACCAAACAGACTACAACCCCCCAAAAAGTCCCCTCGCCACATAATAATTAAACAACAAAACGTACAGAATAAAGAAAGAATATTAAGGGCAGCAAAGGAAAAAGGCCAAGTGACTTATAAAGGGAAATCCATCAGAATAACACCGATTTCTCGATTGAGACTTTGAAAGCCAGAAGGACCTGGACTGATGTAATGCAGACACTAAGAGACCATGGATGCCAGCCTAGACTAATATACACAGCAAAACTTTCAATCATCATAGATGGAGTGAACAAGACCTTCCAAGACAAAACAAGATTTAAACAATACCTATCCACAAACCCAGCCCTACAGAAAGCACTAGAAGGAAAATTCCAACCTAAGGAAGGCAGATAAACCCATGAAAACACAGGCAATAGATAACACCACAGCAGTAAACCCCAAAGAAGAGAAGTACACACACACTACCACCAAAAAATAAAAATAACAACAGTAATGAACAATCACTGGTCATTAATATCCCTTAATATCAAAGAAATTCTTTCACCCATAAAAGGACACAGACTAACAGAATGGATACGAAAACAGGACCCGTCTTTCTGCTGCATACAAGAAACACACCTCAAATTCAAAGACAGAAACCTCCTAAGAATAAAAGGCTGGGAAAAGACTTTCCAATCAAATGGTCTTAAGAAGCAAGCGGGTGTAGCCATCCTAATATCCAGCAAAATAGACTTCAAACTAAAATCAATCAAAAGAGATGATGAAGGACATTATATACTCATCACAGGAAAGATCCACCAAGATGAAGTTTCAATTCTGAACATTTATGGCCCAAACACAAGGGCACCCACATATGTAAAAGAAACATTACTAAAGCTTCAATCACATATAAAACCCCACACATTAATAGTGGGAGACTTCAACACCCCACTTGCACCTCTGGATAGATCAGCCAAATTGAAACTTAACAGAGACATAATGGACTTAACTGATGTTATGACTCAAATGAACATAATCGATATCTACAGAACATTCCACCCAAACAAAAAAGAATATACCTTCTTCTCAGCACCCCATGGAACCTTCTCTAAAATCGACCACATACTTGGTCACAAAACAAATCTCAACAGATAAAAAACAATTGGAATAACCTCCTGTGTTCTATCAGACCACCATGGTTGAAAGTCAGATTTCAACAACAGAAAAAACTACAGAAATCCTACAATCTCATGGAAACTGAATAATGCTCAGCTGAATCACCAATGGGTTAAGGAAGAAATAAAGAAAGAAATTAAAGACTTCCTAGAGATCAATAAAAATGAATACACCACATACCCAAACTTATGGGATACTATGAAAGCAGTGCAAAGAGGGAAATTCATAGCACTGAATGGCCACATAAAGAAGCTGGAGAAATCTCATGCTAGGGACTTGACAGCACACCTGAAAGCCCTTGAACAGGAAGAAGCAAAGTCTCCCAGGAGGAACAGGTGCCAGGAAATTATCAAATTGAGAGCTGAAATCAATAAAATAGAAATAAAGAGAACAATACAAAGGATTAATGAAACAAAGAGTTGGTTCTTTGAGAAGATCAACAAGACAGACAAGACCTTATCCAAACTAACCAAAAGACAGACAGAGAGCATCCAAATTAACAAAATCAGAAATGAAAAGGGGGACATAACAACAGACAATGAGGAAATCCAGAGAATCATCAGGTCATACTTCAAAAACCTCTACTCCACAGAAATGGAAAATCTAAAAGAAATGGATAATTTTCTGGATGGATACTACATACCTAACTTAAATCAAGACCAGATAAACCATTTAAATAGTCCAAGAACCCCTAAGGAAATAGAATCAGTCATTAAAAGTCTCCCAACCAAAAGAAGCCCTGGACCTGATAATTTCACTGCAGAATTCTACCAGATCTTCAAAGAAGACTTAATACCAATACTCTTTAAATTGTTCCACACAATAGAAGCAGAAGGTATATTACCAAACTCCTTCTATGAGGCTACAATAACCCTGATTCCTAAACCAAACAAAGATGCAACAAAGAAAGAGAACTACAGACCGATCTCACTCATGAACATTGATGCAAAAATACTCAATAAAATTCTGGCAAACAGACTCCAAGAACACATCAAAACAATTATCCACCATGATCAAGTAGGCTTCATCACAGAGATGCAAGGGTGGTTCAACATACGAAAGTCCGTCAATGTAATACACCATATAAACAAACTCATAGAAAAAAACCACATGATCATCTCACTAGATGCAGAAAAGGCATTTGACAGAATCCAACACCTCTTCATGATAAAGGTCTTGGAACAATCAGGAATACAGGGAACATACCTAAACATAATAAAGGCAATCTACAGCAAGCCAACAGCCAACATCAAATTAAATGGAGAGAAACTCAAAGCAATAACACTAAAATCAGGAACAAGGCAAGGCTGTCCCCTCTCCCCATACTTATTCAATATAGTACTTGAAGTTCAAGCCAGAGCTACAAGACAACATAAAGAGATTAAGGGGGTACAAATTGGAAAGGAAGAAGTCAAGCTCTCCCTATTTGCAGATGACATGTTAGTATACATGAGTGACCCCAAAAATTCAACCAAGGAACTGATACAGCTAATAAAAACCTTCAGCAACATAGCAGGATACAAGATCAACTCAAAAATATCAGTAGCCCTTCTATATACAGTAGACAAACAGGCTGAGAAGGAAATCAGAAATACATCACCCTTTACAATAGCCACAAATGATATAAAATACCTTGGGGGTTATGCTAACTAAGCATGTGAAGGACCTATATGACAAGAACTTTAAGTCCCTGAAAAAAGAAATTGAAGAAGATGTCAGAAAATTGAAAGATCTCCCATGCTCATGGATAGGCAGGATTAACATAGTAAAAATGGCCCTCTTACCAAAAGCAATCTACAGATTCAGTGCAATTCCCATCAAATTACCAACACAATTCTTCACAGATATGGAAAGAATAATACTCAACTTCATATGGAAAAACAAAAAACCCAGGATAGCCAAAAGAATCCTGTACAATAAAACAACCTCTGGAGGCATCACAATCCCTGACCTCAAGCTCTACTATAGAGCTACTGTAATAAAAGCTTGGTACTGGCATAAAAACCAACATGTCGACCAATGGAATCCAATTGAAGACCCTGACATTAACCCGCACACCTATGAACATATAATTTTTGACAAAGAAGCCAAAAATGTACAATGGAAAAAAGAAAGCATCTTCAATGGTGCTGGCATAACTGGATGTCAATGTGTAGAAGGCTGCAAATAGATCTATATCTGTCACCGTGCACAAAACTTAAATCCAAGTGGATCAAAGACCTCAACATAAATCCAGTTACTCTGAACCTGATAGTAGAGAAAGTAGGAAGTTCTCTTGAATTCATTGGCACTGGAGATCACTTTCTAAATATAACACCAGTAGCACAAACACTGAGAGAAACAATCAATCAATGGGACCTGTTGAAACTGAGAAGCTTTTGTAGAGCAAAGGACACAGTCAACAAGACAAAGCAACAGCCTACAGAATGGGAAAAGGTCTTCACCAACCCCACATCTGACTGAGGGCTGATATCCAGAATATATAAAGGACTCAAGAAATTAGACATCAAAATGCCCAACCGTTCAATTAAGAAGTAGGCTATAGAACTAAACAGAGAATTCTCCACAGAGGAAGTTCAAATGGCTGAAAGACATTTAAGGAATTGCTCAACATCCCTAATTATCTGGGAAATGCAAATCAAAATGACTCTAAGATACCACCTTACATCTGTCAGAGTGGCTAAGATCAAAAACCCAGAAGACAGCTTATGCTGGAGAGGATGTGGAGCAAGGGGAACTCTCCTCCACTGTTGGTGGGAATGCAAGCTTGTACAGCCACTTTGGAAATCAATATGGCTCTGCCTTAGAAAATTGGGAATCGATCTCCTCCAAGACCCAGCTATAGCACTCTTGGGCATATACCCAAGGAATGCTCAATCATACCACAAGGGCATTTGCTCAGCTATGTTCGTATCAGCTTTGTTTGTAATAGCCAGAACCTGTAAACAACCTAGATGCCCTTCAACTGAAGAATGGATAAAGAAAATATGGTACATATACACAATGGAGTACTACTCAGCAGAGAAAAACAATAACATCATGAGGTTTGCAGGCAAATGGATGGATCTAGAAAAAATCATCCTGAGTGAGGTAACCCAGACTCAGAAGGACAAACATGGTATGTACTCACTCATAGGAAGATACTAGATGTAAAACAAAGATGACTAGACTGCTACACAACCCCAGGGAGGCTACCTAGAAAACAGAACCCTAGGAAAGACACAAGGATCACCCAATGACAGAGAAATGGATGAGATCTACATGAACAACCTGGACAACAGTGTGAGTAATGAAGGGCAAGGTTTGAGGGAAAGAAAGCTTAGGGGATCAGCAGATCCCAGCTGGATCAAGAACAGAAAGGGAGAACAAGGAATAACAGACCATGATAAATGAAGACCACATGAGAACAGGAATAGTCAGAGTGCTGGAGAGGTCTCCAGAAGTCCACAATGATATATCCTCTGTAGACTGCTGGCAATGGTCGAGAGAAAGCCTGATCTGACCTAGTCTGGTGATCAGATGGCCAAATACCCTAACAATTGTCTTGGAACTCTCATCCAATAACTGATGGAAGTGGATGCAGAGATCCTCAGTCAGGCCCCAGGTGGAACTTCAGGTGTCCAACTGTCGAGAAAGATGAGGGTTTGCAAGAGCGTGAATTGTTGAATCCAAGATTGCAAAAAGCACAGGGACAAATAGCCAAACGAATGGAAGCACATGAATTATGAACCAACAGCTGAGGAGCCTACAGCTAGATCAGGCCCTCTGGACAAGTGAGACAATTGAATAGCTTGATCTGTTTGGGAGGCACCCAGTCTGTGGGACCAGGACCTGTCCTTAGTGCATGAGCTGGCTGTTTGAAACCTTGGGTTTACACAGGGACACTTTGCTCAGTCTGGAAGGTGGTGACAGGACCTGCCTGTACTGAATCCACCAGGTTTAAATGAATCCCCAGGGGTGCCTTGATCCTGGAGGACATGGGAATGGAGGGGAGGGGTTGGGGGTAGGTGGGAGTGGGGGCGGGAGGGGGGAGGACAGGGGAACCCATGGCTGATGTATAAAATTTAAAACACATAATAATAAAGAAAAAAATTAAAAATAAAAAAACGATTAAATAAATAAAATCGGTAGTCTTCTCTATACTAATGCTTTAAGAAAGAAATCAGGTAAATAACACCCTTCATCATAGCCCCATATAATACAAATATCTTAGGATAACCATAACCAAGAAAGTGAAAGACTGGTATGATTAAAAACTTGAAGGATTTGATGAATAAAATTGAAGAAGATATCAGAAGATGGGAAGATCTCCCATGGTCATGAATCCATAGGATGAACATACTAAAAATCGCCATCCTACCAAAAGCAATCTACAGATTCAATGCAATCTCTATCAAAATTCCAACACAGTTCTTTATAGACCTTGAAAGGACAATACTCAACTTCATATGGAAAGACAAATAACCCAGTGTAGCTACAACAATCCTGAACACTAAAAGAATTCTGGAGGTATCACCATCCCTGATTTCAAGCTGTACTACAGAACTTTAGTAATAAAAGCTGAAAGGTATTGGCATAGAAACAGACACACCAATCAATGGAATCAAATCAAAGACTCAGAAACAAATCTATAAATCTATGAATATCTTATTTTTGATTTTATAAAGCCAGAAAGACAATTGGAAAGAGAAAGAATCTTCAATAAATAGTGCTAGTCTAACTGGATGTTTGAATGTAGTAGAATGCAAACAGATTCATATTTATCACCATGCACATAAGTCAAGTCCAAGAAGATCAATGACCTCAACATAAAACTACCTAGACTGAACTTGATAGACAAGAATATGGGGAATAGCATTATCACAGGAACAGACAACATCCTGAACAGAACACTTATTGAACAGGCACTAAGATCGACAATTAATAAATGGAGCCTCATGAAACTGAAAGGCTTCTGTAAGGCAAAGGACACCATCACTATGACAAAACCCCAGCCTACAGAATGGGAAAAGATCTTCACCAACCCCACATCCAATAGAGAACCAATATCCAAAATGTTTAAATAACTCAAGAAACCTGGCATCAACAAACCAAATAATCCAACTAAAAGAATGGGCTACAGATCTAAAACAGAGAAGTCTCAAGAGAAGAATCTCAAATGGCTGAGAAACACTTAAAGAAATGCTCAACATCCTTAGCCATCAGGAAAATGCAAATCAAAATGACTTTGAGATCCTACCTTATACCTGTCAGAATGGCTAAGATCAATTACACAAGTGACAGCTCATGCTGGCAATGATGTGGAGCAAGGGTAATACTCCTCCATTGCTGGTGGGAGTACAAACTTGTACATCCACTATGGAAATCAATATGGCAATTTCTTAGAAAATTGGGACTCGATCTACCTCAAGACACAGGTATCCAACTCTTGGGTATACACCTAAAAGACTCTCCATCCTACCACAAGCACACCTGCTCAACTCTGTCCATAGCAGTGTTATTCACAATAGTTGGAAACTGGAAACAACCTAGATGTCCCTCAATAAAATAATAGATAAAGAAAATGTGGTACATTTACACAATAGAGTATTACTCAGCAGTTTAAAAAATGATATCATGAAATCTATAGGCAAATGGATGGAACTAGAAAAATTCATCCTGAGTGAAATAACCCAGACCCAGAAAGACAAAAATGGTACATACACACTTATAAGTGGATGTTAGATGCAAAGGATAAGCATGCTACAAGCCACAGACCCAAAGAGACTAAGTAACAAGGAGGGCTCTAGGAGGTACACATGGATCTCCCTGAGATGGGGAAATAGAATAGATTTTGTGGGTGAGCTAGGGATGTGTAGTGATGTGAACAGGGAAGATCAAGTGAGGGATAGAGGGAGAGAGTGTAGGGACGGACAACTGGAATTGGAGGGTATTTAGGGGATGGTGTGGAAACCTAGAGCAATGGAAACTCCTTGTAATCTGTGAGGGTGACTCTAGCGAGGATTCCTAATAATGGAGGATATGGAGCATGAACCACCCATCTTTTGTTATCAGAAAAGGTTTCCAATGGTAGGACCGGGAACATCAATCCAACCACAAAACCTTCAGCCTACAATCTGTCTTGCCTACAAGATGTGCTGAGGCAATGGTGGCACAAAACTTATTGGAGTGGCCAACCAATGACTGGGCCTCTAAGTTGAGACCCTTGCCACCAGAGGGGCCCCATGCCTGACACTGCCTGGGATGACCAGGAACTGAGGGCTGGATAGCCCAGAGACCTAGCTAGTTTAGAACTAAATACTAGTGGAAGAAAAATAAATCAATTAAAATGTTCCTAATGGTGTTTTACTATACTCATACTCTGGTGCCTAATCTAGTCATCATATGCTATCTCTGGAAGCTAAGGGGAACAGATATAAAAACTCACAGACAAATATTAAGCAGAGAGAGTAAGAGAGCCCAGGCATGCCTGAGGTGTCCTGTGACCAGGGTCATGGGGTGACTGCAAGGCCCCCTCAGTAAAATACTCATTGTTTTCCACAAGGATCCTTTAAGGTCAAGATACTTCTAAAAAACATCTACTTGTTCTGTGCAGACAGCTGGCTCTTTGACTTCTTTTCTGTAGGTGAGTTGTGGGCTTTCCCTGGATCCCCTCCTCAGGCTGCAGCAACATGAGGTAGCTGCCTTGAAAGCCCACTTAGGCCTCTACTATTCTACACAGAAGCAGTCAGCCTCACATCTTCATCATCATCGGCGGCGGTGGCAGATTTGGTGAGACAATTGAGAATTCTTAAAGAGAGGAAGTAGTTAAAAGAGAGAGTTTTTTCCCACATTAAAAAATTGAAAACATTATTATAACGAAGGGAGTTCGGTCTCTGTATCATAATATATTGGAAAGTTTGAAAATGGAGCAATTAAATAAGAGGATAATTAACTTAGATAGAATTTACATAATGTTAATTATAAATATGATGTTTGATCATTTTTTTGTTTTATCATTTAAAAAGTTGGTTAATATGAGTGCCAAGATAAAAATTTTAGAAGAACTTATTAAAACAGATCGTAGAGATATTCAGACCCAGACAGAGGAGAACCAGTCTCAGTGCTGTATTTTAAGGTTAGGGAGAAGCAGCCTAAAGTTTACAAACAGCCAACCTTAATTTATCGGTAACCTTACAGGAACTGCTAAATGATAGATATACCCAAGGCTGTGTAAGAGATGAATGGACTCCTGTACAAATGTTGGATTTGAGAAGATTCAAGGAAGCTATAGTCTCATATGGCAAGCATTCACCTTTTGTAAAGCAGATATTAAACTTATAGTCAACTTTACAAAATTATCCCTCAAGACTGGAGAGATTGGTTACAACAATCTTGGAGCCTGGTTCTCAGTTACAGTGGCAGACCTAGTAAAAAGATGAGGCTAAGACCATTGAACAAGGAAGTAGGTCTAGAGGTATGAAAATCTCTCAAGACTAACTTCTTAGAGAGGGAGATTGCGCTAATGTAGAACAACAATCTTTATATAATGACTACACCCTGGCTTTATGCCTCAAAGCAGCCTTGGATATTTGGGACAGAAATGAAGAAGTAGGAAAGAAAAATGAGCCATTTACTAAAGTTATACAGGGACCCAAAGAAAACACTGATTTATTACAAAGATTGACTTTGGCAGTAAATAGTGTGATACCAAGTTCAGAAACTAAACAAATACTAATTGAATTGCTGGCTTTTAAAAATGCTAATGCACAATGCAAAAGGATAATTAGGCACTTAAAGACAAGACCAACACCCTTAGAGGAATGGATTCAAGATATAATCAATATTGAATCTCATAATCATGATTGTTGGATAGGTGAGGTGATTTCCAGAGGTTTCAAGGAAAATCAAAATGTCAAAAGTTTCAATGTGGTAAACAAGGTCATCTAAAAAGGGATTGTAAACAGGACATTCCTAGAAACAATGTTTTGTTCTAAGAATAATCCCAACAGAATGTCCCTCCATTCTGGATTATGAAGAAGGTATGGCAAAGGCAGGCATTGGACTAATGAATGTAAATCAACAAAGGACAGTCAAGGTAATCCTTTGCCATCAGGAAATACCTTAAGGAGCCTCTTGAAGGCCCCCATGTCAAATTCAGTTTAGTCATTTCCTGTCATCATGGAGGAAACTCCTTCCCAGAGCAATTAAAGAACCTAATGCCTATTGTAAAACAACAACAACAACAACAACAACAAACCCCCCTTACTGTTCTGGATAATAGAAGAGCTTTCAAAAATAAAACAAAAATTTCAGGAGAAACTATAGATCAAAATTAATAAAGATTAGATTTGAACAAAAGAGAGCTAGCCACTAGAGGCCAGGCAGTGGTGGCAAATATCTTTAATCCCAGCACTTGGGATCTCATGCCTTTGATCCCAGTATGTGGGAGGCACACAAGCCTTTAATTCCAGCACTTGGAAGGAGAAAACAGGAAGTGATATGGCTGGGTGGAGAAATGAAGTGATAAGGTAGGGAGGAAACAGAAGTAGGAGAGAAAACCGAGCCATTTACGAAAGTTATACAGGGACTCTTTCTGGCTGAGGATTCAGCAAAGATAAGAAGTCTCTCTACTGGCTGGCTCCTTTACTTCTCTGAGCTTTCAGCATTCACTCCAATGTCTGACTCCAGGTGTTTATTATTAAGACCAATTAGGACTGGGCGGTGATGGCGCATGCCTTTAATCCCAGCACTCAGGAGGCAGAGCCAGAGCCAGGCGGATCTTTGTGAGTTCGAGGCCAGCCTGGTCTACCGAGCAAGATCCAGAAAAGGCGCAAAGCTACACAGAGAAACCCTGTCTCAAAAAAACCAAAAAACAAACAAACAAAAAAAAGACCAATTAGAATTCACTCCACAACTTCCTTGCTTGCAGGGCATATAGTGAGCTACCAAGAAAGAATCAATCATTCTAGTGTCTATCTAGAAAGTTAATCTTACAAGGGATCCTAAAGGAATCACAAACCTAGGTTTCTGTACATAAAAGATAACCAGTCAGCTTTTCTTTGGATTCTCAGGGTTTATATCCATTTATCAATAGGCTCTTATATCAGTATATTGAGGGCAGGAATGAGTACAAGGAGTTAATCATCACCTTTGACCAAGAACCACCCTTAACAGTTGGGCTGCTTTGTATTTCTTAACCTCAGCTACATGTCCTTATGGACATTAGGTTGTTCTTTGTGGAGTTTTTTTTTTTTTCCATCTTAAAATTATTGTCAAAACATCTGATCTAACGTGAAAGTATCACAAGGCTTTGTTTCAGCCAAATGATGCACACCAAAACCTCACGATTGCATCTTTTCAGCATTAAGAGAATTAGAGCCATTTTGGCTCCTGTGGAATTTCAATTGTTCTCCTTGAGGTGGAACTCCTAGGCCTAACTATGAAACATATCCTTGTATATATGTTTATTCATCAAGGCTCTGTATAAGCTAATGTTGTTATTATCAGTTAGATAGTACAGCTTAGGGAAGAAATCATCTTCATATAAATATACAGGTAAAACTGCCCAGTAGAATGGGAAGTTTTTATGAGATAAACACATTACCTTACAGACAGTGGGGGATTTCCTCACACCCAGTTCAACCATGTCAGATATCAGAGAGAGATAGCAACAGCAAGCAAGTAGAGACCCTGCAGGAGCAAAAGACATTCTAGGGTCTGGGGTCTTGGGGGCCTTGCCTACCTGAGAATTATCCACCAGGGGATTGCCTCTTGGTGGGCCAACACTAGGAACATCAATCATCAGCTGCTGCTCCCCAACATGGCCACCAGCATTGATCTTTTGGGGAGACTTCTTACAGTGAGAGTGGTGGCGTCCCTGACTCTTTGGCCTACTTGTGGGACCCTTTTCCTCCTACTTGGTTGTCTTGCTAAGTGGTGATGTGAGGGTTTATGCCTGATCTTATTTTGTCTTGTGCAGTGTTTGGTTGGTGTTCCTGGGGGGCTACCCTTTTCTAAAAGTAAACCAGAGGAGGAGTGGATCTGGGGGAAAGGGGAAGTGTGTTGGCAGCAGGACTGGGCAGAGTCCTGGGAGGCGGAAGAATCTGGGGTCATATTTATTGTATAAGAGAATAATAAATAAAAATTAAAAATTTTTTGCAGAGTATTTTCTCCCTAGTAAACTTCCTACAAGCAAATTTCCATCTTTGGCTTTGTTCTTAAGTTATCTGACCATGATACAATCAGTAGAACTCCTGTGCTGAGATCCTTCCTGGTGCTGCATCTTTTATCAGCACCCTGACTATAGAGGGGGTTTAAGGATGAGAACAGGAAAGATCTCTATTTCTCAATGCACACCAGGCAACATGGTGGACTCCAATTCAAAACTCAGTTAAAAGGTGGGAAAGCCAATGACACTCATATGGAAAAAAAAAAAAATGAGACGAAGTAAAAAGCTGCCTTCTCCGGAACTTGATTTTATTTTCAATAGTTTTCTTGGATTGAGATATCAAGTTTAAAAGTAAATCATTGTCCTTACACTGACACCAGAGATCCTTAATTATCTAGTATACTTATGGAAAAGTAAGAATGAATGCCAGGTACTGTTGTAGTGAAACTGGATGCTTTCCCGATACTGTGAATCTTTCAGTTGTATATACTTGAATATATGAGTGCTAAAACAGTCAGTGCTTTGGACTGGAAAGGTAGCTCACTCAGTTATATGCCTACTTTGCAAGCATGAGGACCAGAGTTTGATCCTAGCACCCATAGTAAAGCCTGATCTGAGCAACACAAACTTATATAGTCCCAGCACTGGGGAGGTAGATGGCAATCAAGCTCCACATTCAGTAAGCTCCTCTCTCCAAAAAACAAAAACAAACAACAACAACAACAACAAAAAACAACAACAACAAAAAACAACAACAACAACCAAAAAATCAAAAAAACAAAACCCAAATTGAACAGCTCCTAAGGAAAGATATCTAAGGTTGGCTTATAGCCTCCATGGGTATGCATACACATGTGCACACTTACCAATGCAGACACAAAATAATAAAATACTCTATGTGCAACTCTTGCATTTAGGAACATCACAGCAGCTTTAAGGCTGATTTTTCTCTCTGTCAGTCAGAACTATGTCTGCCTACTGTCTCACGTCTTGTTACTCTAAGCAAACCTTAAATATCATTTAACAATTACAATTTAAAAGTATACTTTAAAAATAGTACTAAGTGTTATTTAATCCAATTAAATGACTTTAAAAATAACTCTCATTAAATTTGTTCTTTGATGATTTTATATATGAATATAGTATATTCTGTTTACTGTAAAACCCTACCCGATCTCATCTCCCTTCTATTTATATTGTCCCTGCTTCCCCTTAAGAGTTCCCCTCCTACACCCATATCATTTTGCTTTGTGTCATTGATTATCTAACAGCAGAGAGTGAACTGTAGTAGGAATCTTAAAATGTTCTTATTAATGAAATCAAACCTGAGGCCAGGTATTGAGGTGAATGCTGGAAGATCAGAGAAGCAGAACAAACCACAGCTATCTCACCTTGCTAGTTCCTCAGGTGATCCTGTTTCCTCAGGCTGGAAGCTTCTGAATCCTCATCCCAATGGCTCTCAGCTGAACTGTGCTGCTCCAAAGCCTGACCACTAAACCAGCCAAATTCTTAACCAACTAAATGCTTAACTAACTCTGGTACCTGGTTTTCATGTCTTATATATCTTTCTACTTTCTGGATCACTCCCTGGGATTAAAGGCTGGGTTTCTGGGAATAAAGGCGCGGGTCACCATGCTTAGCTGTTTCTAACGTGGCCTCAAACTCACAGAGATCCCGCTAGCTCTGCCTCCCAAGTGCTGGGATTAAAGGCGTGTACCACCACCGCCCAACTTCTGCTATGGCTTGCTCTAACCCATTTTCTAGCCACCATTTCTGGCTCTGTTCTAGTGACTGTCTGTTCTCTGACCCCAGATAAATTTATTTCGGGGAACACAATACCACCACAGTGAACTATTATAAAGTACATAATCATAGGCAGGTTTAATTATAATTCATTGTACTTCAATGTTATTATTGTTAAAGGAACAACAGGGGAATTTGGATTCTATTTCTGAGCACAGCTATGTTTAGAACTTCATTTATCTCATCCAGACATAGCAGGAAGATCCAAATAAAGGGGCAGAGGTGATGGGTGCCTATGACTGGTCACAGATTGTGCAAGATTCACTCAACAGTAATCAAATGAGTCTTCTTACTACAAAGTAGAGATAAATACCCTTAATGGATTAAGCACAAATTTCCCCAAGCAGTTTTCTATACTTTCCTCCTTGAAAAGAGAGCATTAATTTTGCCAGTTTGAAATCAACAATCTCAAAATACACATGTGCTTTGCAACTTTCTACTTGGTTGATTTGAAGAATATGTTTAATTTCATTCATAGGATATTTCCATTGAGGGAACATTATGTAGGTATCAAGAAAACTAAATAAGATTTTTGGGATTCCCATGAGTAAATGACTCTGAAAATTTGCTTATTTTTCTTGAATGCCTACCTTCCCTGAAAAATGAAAGATTTAGCCTATAAAGAATCTTTGGGGTTCTCTTTATATTTAAAAACTATTTATTCAATGCATACTATTCACTATAGGTAACTTATTAAGAGTTTTATTTGTAAGTGTGCAGTGGTAGTGAGATTATATCATTTGCTCAATTCGAATACTGTATTAACAAAGAACACCCGCTAATTTCTTCTCTGTATAATTACTCTCATTCATGTTCTCTAACCTCATCCTGATTCAGTTTTTTCTTTAAAATTTTTAATTGCTTTGGTGTGTGTATATGTAGTGTGGGTGTGTGTGTGTGTGTGTGTGTGTGTGCACATGCACACGTCTGTGCATATGTGTATTATGATATGCATGTGGAAGTTAGAGGACAACTTGGGTAAGCTGGCTTTCTCCTTGTACTATGTAGATCCCAGGATCAAACACAGGTCATCAGGCTTGGGAGCAAATGCCTTCATCGCTCGCTGGACCATCTCTCCAGCCTCTTATTTTACTGTTGTTTATATCACTAGTTACTCCATAAAATACACATTCCTGAGTTAACCCTTTATGTCTCACTCCCTAGAAACAAGCTTGAAATCAAAGGCTTTGTTTCACTCTGGTGAGTATATTAGAGTCTAAAATAGACCATAGTTTGTACACATCACAAATGTACACATGTACACATTCACAAATATACACTATGGATTGAGAGAGTCTTTTGATGAATTGATGATTAAAGGTAGACTTAGAGGACAATAAAAAGAGGGAAGAGAGCATTCATTCTTTTAGCTGGCTAGCTTCAACTCCTTGCTCCCCTTCACCAATTACATTTCCCTATACTGGTCTTTTTCTCCCTGTATTAAATGGATTCTTAATTTAGAATTTGATAGGTGGATATGATTTGAAACAATAGATAACTCATGGGAATTGTCCTGGGATATTCTTCCTCAGATACAATTTCAGCTATTTATCTCATCCTCTTCCAATTTTGCTCAAACATTATCTTTTCAAAAGGCATACCCTGATAGCCACTTTTAAAATTCTAATCCAGCCTCATATACTTACCAATGTACAGGCATTCTGGATAATTTTACTTGAATTTGGGTACTTTTCTCTAATTTTTTTCTAAAATTTAAAAGACATTATATAATTTACTTACTTTTTCTCTATATCTCACCTTTACACATAAATAAAATATAAGACCCATGAGAGCAAAGACTTCATTAGAATATATTGAGCATGACTGACCTCATGAGAACTTACTAAATGCTGGGGAAATATTTGTTGAGATTAAGTAATAATAAATAAAAAATAAGTTTGAGCCCCCCACACCTGATCTGGTCTTTGGTTTTAAGTTAATAAACACAAATTGTATGTCAAATAAAAGCATTTATTTTATCTGCATTAATCACCTCACTATTGGCAGTGATAAAAAGTTAAGAGGTTTTTATAAGAGACTTTCACAGATTAATTACAGTAGAATTTTGTTTAATATTGATGAAGCTTTTAAAAGCAAGAAGTCACTTAGTGTTAATGGACCACTTAAGAAATAATGAAATGCATTTCCTTGTTTGTTGTTTGGTTGGTTTTGTTTTTTTTGTTTGTTTTTTTGCCATGGCAGTACATATTTTAAAATGTATTAGATAATCAATTTTGTTTAATAAAATTAAATTGTTGGGCCTAAGGAGGTAACAGAGTCAATAAAGTTCTTGTCATGAAAGAATGAGAACACACATAGAAAAAAGCAGAGGCATATCTGTAAGCTCAGTACCGGGATGTAGAGATAAGTGAATTACTAGGACTAAATGACCAACCCACCTACCCTGCTCAGTGATACCCAAGCCAGTGAGAGACTCTCTTCCCAAAACACAATGGATGACACCTGAGGAATGATGTGTGAGGTTGATGTTTGACCTCTCCATACTTGCATACACACACACAGGGGCATCCATTCCCAAATGCAAGCACATGCCCACACAAGAATATGCACACATATACACAGAGAGAGAGAAAAAAAATAAAATTTATAATAGACAATGTTTTAAAAATCTGAATAAAGAAATACAAATATATATATATACTTATACTTTTCAACTCAGTCTTAAGTTGCTTATCTATTTTATTAGATTTTCCAAAAGGTACCTTTCTGTAGCTACAACAAAATACCTGAGATAATAAAAGGAGAATTGTATTTGGGTTTTCGATTTACAAGGTTTCAGGCCAGAGTCAGTGGGTTCATTCCTTTTGGAGCTGTGATATGTCTGGAAATCATGGTAAAGAGTGTGCAATACAGTGAAGCTAATTACCTTAAGGGTGGCCAGTAAGCCAACAGAGAGGAAAGGAAGTCTTGTTTCTACAGCAGTCCTAATAACCTCTAAAAGTGTGTGCTCGCCAGCTCCTAACTCGCCTCCACTGGTCTCTACCTCTTAATGATCCTCTCATTAGCATCAAGAACTGTCAATCTCATCTTTAGCATATGCACCTTCGAGGTCATTTAAGCTTCTAGACCACACCAGTGTTCCTTTAATCTTATCCATGCACATACAGCTTTGTAGCCTCAGTTTTTATCACCGCTACTTCAGAAAAGATAGGGTCTTATCGGCAAGCTACTTTTCTAATTTAACTATCTCTTTTCGTTTTTGCTATACTATCCAATGATAGGGAACTCAGCTACCCAGAGTCACACTAAACAGATGGATTCCAGCTTCAAGATTCCTTTACTATAAGATGTTTCATGTTGATAAACCCAAACCTGCATTTTTCTGTGTGTCTGACTCTCACTGCCATAAATTTGAGACTCGGAGATGTGAAAGTTCTCATTGTTTAACATTTCTTAGAGTCACATATGGATTCTCATTTTTCACATTTCACAAGACTGGAAAAAGAGCTTAAAAAAGATAATGGGTCATAACATCAGCTAAGTCCATTATTTCTCTGTTAAGTTTCAATTTGGCAGATCTGTCCAGAGGTGAAAGTGGGGTGTTGAAGTCTCCCACTATTAATGTGTGGGGTTTTATATGTGATTTAAGCTTTAGTAATGTTTCTTTTACATATGTGGGTGCCCTTGTGTTTGGGGCATAAATGTTCAGAATTGAAACTAATGGAAACACATGAATTATGAAACAAAAGTTGTGGAGCCCCCAACTGGATCAGTCCCTCTGGATAAGTGAGACAATTGAATAGCTTGAACTGTTAGGGAGGCACCCAGGCAGTGGGACCCGTACCTGTCCTTATTGCATGAGCTGGCTGTTTGGAACCTTGGGCTTACACAGGGACACTTTGCTCAGCCTGGAAGGAGGGCACTGGACCTGCCTAGACTGAATCCACCAGGTTTAATTGAATCCCCACGGGAGTCTTACGCTGGAGGAGATGGGAATGGAGGGGAGGGGCTGGGGGGAAGGTGGGGACGGGAGGGGGGAGGACAGGGGAACCCATGGCTGATATATAAAATTAAAACACAAATATAATAAATAAAAAAGGAGGGAAAAAAGATAATGGGGGGAGGCAGGGGAGCTGGAGAGGAGGAAACTATGAGGAGAGAGGGGGGAAACTGAGGTTGGGATGTAAAATAGATGATAGACAAACAGACAGACACAGAGATGATAGATAAAAAAGAAAAAAAGGAACCTGTGGTCTTGGCGGGTGTTTTATTCCTGATGGGAGCACTCTTGGCTGTAAGGAAGGTGGCAGGGATTGTATGAATATAAATGCATCCGTGATCCACAGGCTGCAGCGCTGTGGTATTCATCTTCTCTTTTTGCTTTTTGACATGTGTAGACTATTTTAGCAATCTTCTTCCTTAAGGGGAATTCTGCACCTCTCTTCAGCAATTTATTTGGACATCCTACTTTTTTTTTTTTTTTAACAACACAGGTAGACTCCATTCACTCCGCAAACAATTTTCTAACCTCAAATAGCTGCGTACTCTCACATTAAATGAGTACAATATTGGAAGTATGAACAATATAGGCTCAGACATAGAGAGATTTAGTTACAAATCACATAAAGATTCAGTTTGGGCATCCTCAACAACTTCTGCGGGTTAGATGGGCATGTTCAATGCTCAGAAGGGGAATGATGTTTGTGTGATGGAACCACAGAGGGAGTTATGATTTTCAACTATTTTTCAGTATTGCTACAATGTCTATTTACATAGAAAATTAATTGTAAAAGGAGCAACAAGAAGAAAGCATGCAAATTCATTTGGCAAAAAAATTATTCCCCTCTTTACTTTAGGAAAAGAATGTTAAGCAGCTTAGTGTTTTACTTAAGCACCACAATTAGGAGAAAGTCTATGAAGCCAGGTAAATCTGTTAACAATCTGGCTCTTCTCCTGGGTATTCTCTCTCCCACTGAAAAAAAAAGCTACAGCTGAATGTCTCCTTTGCTAGCCACAAAGACCTATGAATGTTGCAGAGTCTGAATCATGAAACGTCCTAAAGTCAACAAAGGTAATGAACCTTAAACACACACAATGCCTACATTTCGAATAATTAACTGCGATCATCTTTGTCATAACTCAAAAACTTTGCAAGAGAAATTGGCAAATGTAAGTCAAGCTGTAAGTTAATCAGCGGCTCTAGGAAGCAAACTGCCTTTTCATTACTACATTTGAGTGCAGCAGCAAGGAGTTCAAACCTTTCTGCTTTTCCAGTTTTTTTCCTTTGATTCATGTTTAGAAGAACAAGAACAATATGAAGTAGGAAGAGTTCAGTGTCCATTTATCATCTATCCCCCTAAGGACAAACAAACAATTGGGGGACTCAGCCTGGAGCCTATGTGAAGACAATTAAAACTTTCTTCAGGCAGCACGCGGACGGCTAAAGAGCTGTATGGACCACCAAAGGGCATCTCACCAGTCACAATAAATGGTAAGATGTGCCATCCTGACTTACTCCTTCATGGTTACTCTACGATCTTACTTACTTAATCGATCACTGATTAGTTAGCCAAAGTGTTTATCTGGGGCTCTGATTTACAAAAATGCTTCCAGATTAATGCGCTAACACTGAACACTTAAAAACTCAGTCTTGGGTAAAATAAATAAATAAATAAATAAATAAATAAATAAATAAATAAATAAATAAATAAAATGCTCACTTACTGGGTGGAAAACAGAACCTTACAAAGCACTACAGCTAAACAAAAAAGAAGCTATTTCTTGAATTTCTTGGTTAGTCATATTCTCACTAATTCAGTTTTTAAAGGTCCAAAAAGACTAATCTAAATAATGGCCAAAAGTTCACTAAGAGTAAATCAATACACATTTCAATCCTACTATTAAGCTCAATGCTTCACACACACACACACACACACACACACACACACACACGCACACGCACACGCACACGCACACACACACACACTGTAAGGTAAAAGAGTCTTATGTGCCATTGAAGTAATAATGGTAGAGTTTAAATTAGAGTGCTATAGGTTGAGAATGTTAAATGTATCTCCATTACAACTACAAAGAAAATGTTCCCCAATATATATCAATGGACATGAGAGGAGAATTAAAACATGGTACTGTAAAATATAAACTAAACACAAAATTATGCAAGAAATGGAGGACGGCAGGGCTGGGAAGACCACTCTACTGATAAAGTGTTTGCCACATAAACGTGAGCTCCATTCCCAAGCACACATGTGAAAAGCCAGGCATGTGATATACCTATATAAACCCATGGCTGAGGGGTTAGAGATAGGTAGGTCCCTATAGCTTGCACATCAGTCAGTCTAACAGAACTGGTGAGCTCTAGGTTTGCTGAGAGATGTTGTCTCAAAATTAATGCAGTGAGCAATTGAAAAAGATGCATATATGTGCACATAAGCATGAACACACACATACAACAAAGATGATCACACACAAAAAGAACAAAAATACAACATGTAAACATTAATAATATGGAACATGAACTGGGAGATAGATCAGTTGGTAGAGTGTTCACTACAAGAGCATGAGGATCTGAGTGTAATCTCTAGCACCCACATAAAAAGCCAAACACAGGCATGGTGGCACTTGCTTATAGCCCCAGCACTGGGGAGGAAGAGATGGGCCAATCCCTAGGGTTTGTTGGCCAACAAGTCTAGCCTAATCCATGTGCATCAGGTCTGAATGAGACATCTTGTCTCAGGAAACAAGATGGAGAATGGTTGAACAAGACAACTGATGTCAAATTCTAACCTCCAGATACCACACACATGTACTCCTTTATGTATGCATCGATAAATAGTGCACATAATATGCAATTCATACATGAAAAAACTCATTGATTTATCCATCCTTTATTTCATTTTTATTTTTTTTATTATTATTATGTGTTTTAATTTCATACATCAGCTATGGGTTCCCGTGTCCTCCCCCCTCCCGCTCCCACCTTCCTCCTAGCCCCTTCCCTCCATTCCCATGTCCTCCAGGACCAAGACACCCCTGGGGATTCATTTAAACCTGGTGGATTCAGTATAGGCAGGTCCTCTCCCCTCCTTCCAGGCTGAGCAGGTGTCCCTGTGTAAGCCCAAGGTTCCAAACAGCCAGCTCATTCACTAAGGACAGGTCCTGGTCCCACAGACTGGGTGCCTCCCAAACAGATCACGCTATTCAATTGTCTCACTTATCCAGAGGGCCTGATCTAGCTGAGGGCTCCACAGCTTTTGGTTCATAATTCATATGCTTCCATTTGATTGGCTATTTGTCCCTGTGCTTTTGGTAATCTTGGATTCAACAATTCACACTATTACAGTACCTCCTCTTTCTCAACAGTTGCACACCTGGAGCTCCACCTGGGGCCTAGCAGAGGATCTCTGCATCTACTTCGATCAGTTCTTGGATGAGAGTTCCAAGATGATTGTTAGGGTGTTTAGTCATCTGATCACCAGAATAGGTCAGATCAGGCTTTCTCTCGACCATTGCCAGCAGTCTACAGAGGATGTATCATTGTGGATTTCTGGGGACCTCTCGAGCACTCTGCCTGTTCCTGTTCCCATGTGGTCTTCATTTATCATGGTCTGTTATTCCTCGTGCTCCCTTTCTGTTCTTGATCCAGCTGGGATCTCCTGCTCCCCTAAGCTTTCTTTCCCTCAAAACTTGCCCTTCATTACTTCCACTGTCGTCCAGGTTGTTCATGTAGATCTCATCCATTTCTCTGTCATTGGGTGATCCCTGTGTCTTTCCTAGGGTTCCGTTTTTTAGGTAGCCTCCCTGGAGTTGTGTAGCAGTCTAGTCATCTTTGTTTTACATCTAATATCCTCCTATGAGTGAGTACATACCATGTTTGTCCTTCTGAGTCTGGGTTACCTCACTCAGGATGATTTTTTCTAGATCCACCCATTTCCCTGCAAACTTCATGATGTCATTGTTTTTTTTCAGCTGAGTAGTACTCCCTTGTGTATATGTACCATATTTTCTTTATCCATTCTTCAGTTGAAGGGCCTCTAGGTTGTTTCCAGGTTCTGGCTATTACAAACAATGCTGATATGCACATAGCTGAGCAAATGCCCTTGTGGTATGATTGAGCATTCCTTGGGTATATGCCCAAAAGTGCTACAGCTGGGACTTGGGGGAGATGGATTCCCAATTTTCTAAGGGAGCGCCATATTGATTTCCAAAGTGGCTGTACAAGCTTGCATTCCCACCAGCAGTGGAGGAGAGTTCCCCTTGCTCCACATCCTTTCCAGGATAAGCTGTCTTCTGGGTTTTTGATCTTAGCCACTCTGACAGATGTAAGGTGGTATCTCAGAGTCATTTTGATTTGCATTTCCCAGATAATTAGGGATGTTGAGCAATTCCTTAAATGTCTTTCAGCCATTTGAACTTCCTCTGTGGAGAATTCTCTGTTTAGTTCTACAGCCCATTTCTTAATTGGACTGTTGGGCATTTTGATGTCTAATTTCTTGAGTTCTTTATATATTCTGGACATCAGCCCTCTGTCAGATGTGGGGTTGGTGAAGACCTTTTCCCATTCTGAAGGCTGTCGCTTTGTCTTGTTGACCATGTCCTTTGCTCTACAAAAGCTTCTCAGTTTCAACAGGTCCCAGTGACTGTTTGTTTCTCTCAGTGTCTGTGCTACTGGTGTTATATTCGGAAAGTGATCTCCAGTGCCAATGCATCCAAGAGTACTTCCTACTTTCTCTTCTATCAGGTTCAGAGTAACTGGATTTATGTTGAGGTCTTTGATACACTTGGATTTAAGTTTTGTGCATGGTGACAGATATAGATCTATTTGCAGCCTTCTACACATTGACATCCAGTTATGCCAGCACCATTTGTTGAAGATGCTTTCTTCTTTCCATTGTACATTTTTGGCTTCTTTGTCAAAAATTATATGTTCATAGGTGTGCGGGTTAATGTCAGGGTCTTCAATTGGATTCCATTGGTCCACATGTTGGTTTTTATGCCAGTACCAAGCTGTTTTTATTACGGTAGCTCTATAGTAGAGCTTGAAGTTGTGGATTGTGATGCCTCCAGAGGTTGTCTTATTGTACAGGATTATTTTGGCTATCCTGGGTTTTTTGTTTTTCCATATGAAGTTGAGTATTATTCTTTCCATATCTGTGAAGAATTGTGTTGGTAATTTGATGGGGATTGCATTGAATCTGTAGATTGCTTTTGGTAAGATGGCCATTTTTACTATGTTAATCCTGCCTATCCATGAGCATGGGAGATCTTTCCATTTTCTGACATCTTCTTCAATTTGTTTTTTCAGGGACTTAAAGTTCTTGTCATATAGGTCCTTCACATGCTTAGATAGAGTAACCCCAAGGTATTTTATATCATTTTTGGCTATTGTAAAGGGTGATGTATCTCTGATTTCCTTCTCAGCCTGTTTGTCTATTGTGTATAGGAGGGCTACTTATTTTTTTGAGTTGATCTTCTATCCTGCTATGTTGCTGAAGGTTTTTATTAGCTGTATCAGTTCCTTGGTTGAGTTTTTGGGGTCACTCATGTATACTAACATGTCATCTGCAAATAGGGAGAGCTTGACTTCTTCCTTTCCAATTTGTGTCCCCTTAATCTCTTTATGTTGTCTTATAGCTCTGGCTTGAACTTCAAGTACTATATTGAATTAGTATGGGGAGAGGGGACAGCCTTGCCTTTTTCCTGATTTTAGTGGTATTGCTTTGAGTTTCTCTCCATTTAATTTGATGTTGGCTGTTGGCTTGCTGTAGATTGCCTTTATTATGTTTAGGTATGTTCCCTGTATTCCTGATTGTTCCAAGACCTTTATCATGAAGGGGTGTTGGATTTTGTGCAATGCCTTTTCTGCATCTAGTGAGATGATCATGTGGTTTTTTTCCTTGAGTTTGTTTATATGGTGTATTACATTGACGGGCTTCTGTATATGGAACCACCCTTGCATCCCTGGGATGAAGCCTACTTGATCATGGTGGATAATTGTTTTGATGTGTTCTTGGAGTCTGTTTGCCAGAATTTTATTGAGTATTTTTGCATCAATGCTCATGAGGGAGATCGGTCTGTTGTTCTCTTTCTTTGTTGCACCTTTGTTTGATTTAGGAATCAGTGTAATTGTAGCCTCATAGAAGTAGTTTGGTAATATACTTTCTGCTTCTATTGTGTGGAACAATTTAATGAGTATTGGTATTAAGTCTTCTTTGAAGATCTGGTAGAATTCTGCAGTGAAATTATCAGGTCCAGGGCTTCTTTTGGTTGGGAGACTTTTAATGACTGATTCTATTTCCTTAGGGGTTATTGGACTATTTAAATGGTTTATCTGGTCTTGATTTAACTTAGGTATGTGGTACCTATCCAGAAAATTATCCATTTCTTTTAGATTTTCCAGTTTTGTGGAGTAGAGGTTTTTGAAGTAAGACCTGATGATTCTCTGGATTTCCTCATTGTCTGTTGTTATGTCCCCCTTTTCATTTCCGATTTTGTTCATTTGGATGTTCTCTCTTTGTCTTTTGGTTAGTTTGGATAAGGTCTTGTCTGTCTTGTTGATCTTCTCAAAGAACCAACTCTTTGTTTCATTAATCCTTTGTATTGTTCTCTTTACT
Source organism: Onychomys torridus (assembly GCF_903995425.1). NCBI lineage: Eukaryota > Metazoa > Chordata > Mammalia > Rodentia > Cricetidae > Onychomys > Onychomys torridus. The sequence continues at coordinate 50,593,550 of NC_050465.1, forward strand.
TCTATTTTATTGATTTCAGCTCTCAATTTGATAATTTCCTGGCACCTGTTCCTCCTGGGAGACTTTGCTTCTTCCTGTTCAAGGGCTTTCAGGTGTGCTGTCAAGTCCCTAGCATGAGATTTCTCCAGCTTCTTTATGTGGGCATTCAGTGCTATGATTTTCCCTCTTAGCACAGCTTTCATAGTATCCCATAAGTTTGGGTATGTGGTATATTCATTTTCATTGATCTCTAGGAAGTCTTTAATTTCTTTCTTTATTTCTTCCTTAACCCATTGATGATTCAGTTGAGCATTATTCAGTTTCCATGAGATTGTAGGATTTCTGTAGGTTTTTTCTGTTGTTGAAATCTAACTTTCAACCATGGTGGACTGATAGAACACAGGAGGTTATTCCAATTGTTTTGTATCTGTTGAGATTTGCTCTGTTGCCAAGTACGTGGTCAATTGTAGAGAAGGTTCCATGGGGTGCTGACAAGAAGATATATTCTTTTTGTTTGGGTAGAATGTTCTGTAGATATCGATTAAGTTCATTTGAGCCATAACATCAGTTAACTGCATTATGTCTCTATTAATATTCAATTTGGCTGATCTGTCCAGAGGTGAAAATGGGGTGTTGAAGTCTCCCACTATTAATGTGTGGGGTTTTATATGTGATTTAAGCTTTAGTAATGTTTCTTTTACATATGTGAGTGCCCTTGTGTTTGGGGCATAAATGTTTAGAATTGAGACATCATCTTGGTGGATCTTTCCTGCGATGAGTAGTATTTCATGTCCTTCATCATCTCTTTTGATTGATTTCAGTTTGAAGTCTATTTTGCTGGATATTAGGATGGCTACACCAGCTTGCTTCTTAAGACCATTTGATTGGAAAGTCTTTTTCCAGCCTTTTATTCTTAGGAGGTGCCTGTCTTTGAATTTGAGGTGTGTTTCTTGTATGCAGCAGAAAGATGGGTCCCATTTTCATATCCATTCTGTTAGTCTGTATCTCTTTTTAGGTGAATTCAGTCCATTTATATTAAGGGATATTAATGACCAGTGATTGTTCGTTCCTGTTGTTATTTTTATTTTTTGGTGGTAGTGTGTGTGTACTTCTCTTCCTTGGGGTTTACTGCTGTGGTGTTATCTATTGCCTGTATTTTCATGGGTGAATCTGCCTTCTAGTGCTTTCTGTAGGGCTGGGTTTGTGGATAAGAATTAAGTCTGCTTTTGTCTTGGAAGGTCTTGTTCACTCCATCTATGATGATTGAAAGTTTTGCTGGGTATATTAGTCTAGGCTGGCATCCATGGTCTCTTAGTGTCTGCATTATATCTGTCCAGGTCCTTCTGGCTTTCAAAGTCTCCATTGAGAAAGCAGGTGTTATTCTGATGGGTTTGCCTTTATAAGTCACTTGGCCTTTTTCCTTTGCTGCTCTTAATATTCTTTCTTTATTCTGTACATTTAGTTGTTTAATTATTATGTGGCGAGGGCACTTTTGGGGGGGGGTCTAGTCTGTTTGGTGCTCTATAGGCTTCTTGTATCTTCATAGGCATTTCCTTCTTTAAGTTGGGAAAGTTTTCTTCTATGATCTTGTTAAATACATTTTCTGTGCCTTTGAGTTGGTATTCTTCTCCTTCATCTATCCCTATTATTTGTAGGTTTGGTCTTTTCATGGTGTCCCAAATTTCTTGGATATTTTTGGTCATGACTTTGTTGGTTTTAGTGTTTTCTTTGACTGATGAATCTATTTCTTCTAACGTATCTTCAACACCAGAGATCCTCTCTTCTATCTCTTGCATTCTGTTGGTTATACTTGCCTCTGAAGTTCCTGTTTGTTTACTCAGATTTTCTATTTCCAGCATTCCTTCTGCTAGTGTCTTCTTCATTTTTTCTATTTCCCTCTTCAGGTCTTGGATTGTCTCCCTTGCTTTTTCATGATTTTCTTTCAAGGACTTATTTTTTTCTTCTGCTTTAATTGTCCTTTCCTCTAGTTTTTTATAGCATTCTTCCCATTTTTTGTTTGTCTGTTTCTCCACTTTATTTTTGATTTCTTCTATATAATGCTCTAGCCTCTTCATGATGTTACTTATAAGGATGTTTTCTTCTTCTTCTTCTTCTTCTTCTTCTTCTTCTTCTTCTTCTTCTTCTTCTTCTTCGATTTGGTGATGTTCAGCCCTAGCTCTGGTCCAGATGGGAGTTTTGGGGTGGACAGGAGCTCTTATCCATCCATTTAAAGGAATTGGAAGGAGTTAAAGAGATGGCTCAGCACTTAGGGGTGCTTGTGTTGAGATCCATAGCCAAGCACCAAGTCGAAGTCTGAATAATTAACTGTGATCATATTTACCATAATTGGAAAACTTTGCAAGGAAAATTGGCAAATGTAATACAAGCTGCAAGTTAGTCAAAGCCTCTAGGAAGGGAGATGAGTCAAAGAGAGAGAAGAGGGATTATATGAGCAAAGGAGCTCAAGATCATGATGGGGAAACCCACAGAGATAACTGAAGCAAGCTCAAAAGCATTCATGAACTTTAGGATGTGGAGCCTGCATGGGACTAGACTAGGCTTTCTGCTTATGGGAGACAGTTGTGTAGCTTGATCTGTTTGAGGGGCCCCTGGGATTAGGATCTATCCCTGGTTCATAAGCTGGCTTTTTGGAGCCCTTTACCTATGGTGGGAGGCCTTATTCAGCCTTGATGTAGATGGGAGGGTCTTGGTCCTGTCTCAACTGAATATATCAGTCTTTGCTGACTCCCCATGGGTGTGATGGGGGATGCTGGTTGGAGGGGAGCAGGAGGAAGGATGAGAGGGAATCTGTGATTGATACATAAAATGAATTTAAAAATTTCTTAAATAATAAAGGAATACTTGTGTCTCTTGCAAAGTACTGGAGTTTGGTTCCCAGCACCTGGGTCAGGAGGCTCACAACTACTTTTAACCCCAACTCCAAGAGTTCCAATGCCCACTTCTAGACTCTAAAGGTACATATACACAAACACACACAGACACACAAACAAAAATACATGAACACTAAAAAATGTACAAACCTTAAAAAGACAGAAATGAGAAAGCCAATGCACAGAGATGTTACCTAAGTTTACTGTGGTCCCCAAAGTTGACTGCTAGTGAGCCAGGATTTAACATAAGTCTTTCTAATTGTCAGAGCTGGGTCTCTATCTAGATTCAATAATACAGCTCCATTTCCTTAAGCATTTCCTGGAAGACCCCTATTATCCACATTGGTAGAACACTGGATTCCAATAAGGAAAAAACACTATCAAGTACAGAAACATCTGTGGCTTATAATTAAGCATATAGGTTTTTTAAAAATATATTTATTTAGTATTCTAATTTTACTTTACAATTATTTTTAAATATCCCTCTCTTTCTACCCTGCACCCCTCTGAAGTACCTTCCTTTCTATCCCTCCCATTCACCCTCCACTCTCAACCTGATGGCTTCTTTTTCTTGATTATTGCTACAGACCCATATGCATGTACAGTATGCATATGCACAGATATAAAAACACAACCTGCTGAGTCTGGTTTTGTTGCTTGTGTGTATATTATTTCAGTGCTGACCTCAAAATTTCTATTGTCAGTGGTTTCTTACAATTATAGTCACTACACAGATGTTCTTTTTATTTTTTTTCTAATGAAAGCAATAAATCACATTGTTGGAAGAAAGTTTGTAATTAGAATCAAGATGAATTACCTAAAGGATTGCCACAGAACTTCTCTAACACTGTTGCTCATTGTTGCTTCTTAAGGGACTTCCTGAAAGAGAAATACAACTAACTGTAACATTTAGACTACAGAGCAAAATATTACCCAGTCAGTCCCTAATAGAAGAATCAAATGAAACTGTAAGTCAGGGCTACTTGTTTGGGGAACCAAAGGAGAGAGAAAAACAAGATAATCGCTTAAAAATATTGATTCTGGAAATTCTGCCAAATGGTTAAAGGGTGGATGAATTACAGAGACAGAACAAATCAAGATCATTACATATTTCAGTTTGTGATGTAGGTTCTGCTGTGGAGCATGTCCCAAGAACAGACTTGTGAAGCACAGGAAAGCAAAAAACAAAACAAAACAAAACAAAAAAATCATAACCCCAGAAGAATCGTCTCTTCTTGTGGTGAACATCAGCCTGTTAGCAGCTATCAAACTATGTAGTTGCATTTACATTTTTAAGAATTCTTCCAACATTAGAAGTTTTTTCCCCCCAACTTCCTAATAAACTGTGATAAATAAAATGTCAAGTAGTGACAGCTGGCAAATTCAGAGTCTAGTCACAATGCTAATGATTTTAGGATGAATTAATAAAGATGTAAAAGTAAAGCAATGACGCGGATGCTTCCCATTTGACAGAGTAAGAGACGAACTAACTATAATGTCACAATTTTCTCAGGGTTATACGAAGTTTATTCCCAAAGACCTGAAGGTGCTGTAGACTTCCCAGAAGCAATCAAACGTCCCTGATTCCCTCTCTCCTCATTTTTCTTTTGGTCCCATTGGATAGTTTCAAATGACAGAACTTTTTAAAGTTGAATTACTTAGCATGTAGATAGCATATCTTAATCTAGACATTATTATAATTTGGATGGCTTGTGACCCCTATTAATAGAAACAGATTCTTCAATAATCTTATAGTAGTTATTAAAGCAGGAAGAATACAATGATACTGTTTATTTAAATGAGGGGAGTTTTAGCGAAGAAATACCAGAAAACAGATGTCATACTTCAGCATCCACCATCCTGTAATTGAAATGCATATTTATATTTTAAAGTTTCTACTTTTACTGCCCTGTGTCCACTATACTTCTATTTCTTCAATTTAATTTTCCTCCAATAAATCTTCATGAAATAAATGAGAAGCAACCTGTCACTAAGTCAAAAAAACTCAGTATTGTCCCAAAACACATATAGAAGGAGCATGGCTACAATTTTAGAAGAATAAATAACACCTTACAATTTTTCAAGAATTATAATTCTCAAATTATCCTAAATTTTGATCAGATAGAGTGGTTATAGGAGATATTATTTAGGGATTTCAGCTGACTTACAATCAATGATCTAATTTTCCTGGATTTTTATTTTTGTAATTGTTTGCTATTTTTGAGAACTTGAGACAGAACCAAAGCAATGTCAGTTGCCGTGAAGTTTGTACAGAGATGCAAAGAATAATACAGGAAAAGCCATACATTTCAGACCACTGGCATTTAGAATTGAGACTAACAAAGAATCAAGCCCCTTTCTGCCTGGTCCCCCATTAGCGCTCACAGGATATCTGCAGGATCCCCTATTAGAGCCATTAACAGCAAGAAGTCTGATTGGCCTAATCTCCATGTGCTGATGCAGATTTCCATCTCATGTTGTTCAGCACAGCTATGTGTAGCTGGAAAACAAGCCCTGCTTAGAGGAAAACGCTGATTTATTCCAATCAGCAACAAGGCTTTAAACACAGCCCCAAGTCAAAACTACTCTAAGTAAAAAACAGCCATAATGATAAAAGCAGAACTGTGTAATATATCCACAATAGAACACCAGTTCCCCGTGTATTGTAAATATCACACAAACATTTTAAGAACCATGAATAGGAAAGCATTTACCAAGTTCTGCCCCTTCAACAGCTTGAATGGCTACTGGGCAATAAAGTGAAAAGTAGAACAAAAAACTTTATTTTTTTATAGTTTTCAATATGTGGTGAAAGTCCGACACTACATCTATATTTCAGTCAGAGTGTACCATTAGAAATAATATCAGAGAGAACCAGACAAGGCCAACAGATGGTGAGTGCAAAAATATTATTTCATCATCTTGTGAAAACAAAAGCATTTTGAGAAATGAGTTTTGGGGCTTTAAAGGAAAATATAATTAGTTAAGGCAGGTCAAAAAGGTTATGTTTGTAATTTGGGCAACCTTTGGACAGGCTAGAAAAAGTCAGAAGGCAAGTATAACACAGCTGCAAGTCATCACCCTCCCCACAAGAAGAAATGGCCCTAAGTGGCATTCCTACCAGTTTCTAAGGTGTTTTATTTTAGAAACACTACTCCAAATGCAGAGAATAGCAGGTCTATTTGTAGATTGCAGATAGGCCTTTCCTAGTTCTGGTTTGGAGTATCACATTCACAGTGCACAAACATGGACTTGAACACTGAACCTGGGAGTAGCTTTTAAGGCTAAGGGCCCATCTTGGCATATAGTTAATCTGTGACTATCCTCTCAAACAGGAGTAAGGGCCTTGCCTTAACAACTGGACATTCATAATACCTCAGTATGGTGCTCAACACCTCAGGAAGGTTGTATGTCTTCAAAGTACTTTTACTGAAAGAAAGTCTTTAGCTAGATGTATATCTACATCATAGGCCTATTATACTGTTGTATCAGAAAAGACGACCAGGACCATCCATTCCACTACACAAGGGAAAAACGCTGTCTAGCACCGGGCCAGACCTTTGGGTAGTAGACAGGATACATTCTCAAGGATTTGTGACAACATGAATAATTACATGACAACTTCCATTGTGGTGTGTGTGTGTGTGTGTGTGTGTGTGTGTGTGTGTGTGTGCCCACAAACACAATGCCTACACTAATATTACCAATCTGCTGACTGATGCTGCTATGCAGTCAACCCATAATTGTTATAATAAGTATTTTTGTATTCTGCAGAAAAAATGAATTAGAGAACATTGTTGGTGTCCTTTTCATTCATGATTTCTTTGGGCTTTCAGATAACCCCGGCCAGTGTTAGTCAATATAAAATACACTCTGAAGTTTTATGTACATGACAATCCCAAGGAAGCTTTTGCCTCACAGATATTACTCACGCAGGAAATGAACTGCCAGAGGATGTGATGAAATGAGGAGTTGCATTTTGGCACTTGTTATGTTTTTGAGCATCTTTCTGAACCTGTAGAAACCACATTCTCTTACAGTGTAGGCAGGAAAGTGTACAAGCTTCATTCAGCTCATACATGTCCAGTACAAATATGTTGTAAATAAAAGCAACTGAGCAATTCTGACTTATAAAAGAAGCAGTGTGATTATATAAATATTGCAGATGACCATGTTGATAAGTAGCACAAGTGACAATTATTCTCAAAGGGAAGCTATCACCAGTTTATAATTTGTTGTAGATCAACTATCAGCAACAGGCTGTCTCAAGGGACATTTTATACATAAAACTCATCCAGCTAAATATTAAGCCAGAAAGCATTTTGGTTGTTTTCTGAATGTTTTATGTTGTTACTGATCCTTATCAAAAATTACATGCCCATTTGCTTCCCTCCAAATTCACATGCTGAAACACCAGAGCCAGCTCTCTATTTCTCTGACTTGGGTGGACATTCAAAAGACAGACCTTTCCTTTCTTTACAAACAAACATATTGGCCAACACCTTAGATTTCCTGCATCTCAGATTCTAGGTAAATAAATTTCTTTTGTGCAAGCCATCCAGTATACACATTTCGCTATAGGAACCTGACCACAGAAACAGAGTAAACAAACAACTTCAATACGGCATCCATAAGGACTTCATTACTGTGTTCATATAGGCATCAGCTAGTATATCATGAGCATCTACAAGATGCCAATTACATTTAGCAAATTATTGGCTTAAAAGGGTTTTAAATTTTTATTTAGTATTAATGTGTGTGTGTGTGTGTGTGTGTGTGTGTGTGATGTGTTTTCTGGTACAGGTCTGAAATAGCACACATGTGCAATGGTACATGCATGGAGGACAGAAGACCACTTTGGGAAGTATGTTCTCCCCTTTCATTTGAATCCCTGCATCAAAGATCAGAGTCAGGTCCTCAGACTTAGATAGAACAAGAGCCTTTCCTACTGAGCCATCTTATCAGCCTCAAATCATTACAAATCTCTTCTTTCCCTTATCCTTAAAGTAAGAGCCCCATGTGTCTTATTTACATAGGTGATAAAAATAACTACTTTAAAATAATACCTCACTGCAAGTCTAAACTAAATGTTACATATTTTTAATTCAAAATTATACTTACTATGTTTATTTTATTGAAAGCTTATCTTACATGTTTTGTCAAATTAAATTTAGAAATGATATGATGGCTATCAAAAACTTGTGCAAACTTTCTGAAACTCTTTTACCCCTCCTGTGCAGCAATACTGTAGTGCTTCCAATATAATAAGGCTGAGGAAAATAGTAATAAATGGTATAGAATTATACATATTTGGACAATACATTTTTATTTTTCTATTTATAGACAGGTATTAGGCATAGCAATATCGATACAAGAACAAGAACAAAGAGAATTTTCCCATAATGGTAATAAGCAATTAATATGTAAGAGATGATAATAGGTGATTAAGGATGAGAAGTATTTTCTCTAGGAATACCATGAGTCAGACTCCTCCTAGGTAAGCTCAGTGTCACAGCCTGCTTCATGTAAGACAGTATTCCCATAAAGGTTTCTTTGGCTCTTTCACTTTATAGACAACAGAACTGAGTTTTGGAGACATTATAAAAAGTAGATGGAAATTAGCAAGTGGCATAACCACATTTAAGATACAACTGTCTGGCTTCAGAGCTGGTAAACTCGCTATTACTGTTTCTTCTTTCAAAAGCTTTCATTTTATTTATTGGACTTGCAAAGTTTCACCAGCCAGAATTATAGCTGCAAAGTTCAACATTATTTCTGTGTGTCAAATAAAAAAGAGTATTTAAAAATTTTTACAAAATGAGCCGGGCAGTGGAGGCGCATGCCTTTAATCCCAGCACTTGGGAGGCAGAGCCAGTTGGATCCCTGTGAGTTTGAGGCCAGCCTGGTCTACAGAGTGAGTTCCAGGAAAAGAAACCCTGTCTCGAAAAACAAAACAAAACAAAAAATTGGTTGGGGATTTAGCTCAGTGGTAGAGTGTTTGCCTAGCAAGCGCAAGGCCCTGGGTTCAGTCCTCAGCTCCGGGGTGGGAAAAAATAATTACAAAAATGTTTCATCAGAAAAACAAACAACAACAACAAAACCCAACTTTGTTCTTTGTTGGCCTTTCTATTGTAGAACACCATCTCACTTGGCTTTACTGCCCTTCTTCTTGCAAAACAATTCCCTGCATAAGTGAAAAGTGACCACAGCTAGACCTAAATTTCAGATGGGGATGAAGGAGATGAATGTTCTCTAAACGGACAAAGCAGAAGCTGTGTCTATGAAAACGTGACTGAACAGCTTTCACCCCAAATGTAGACAGTTAATTGCTACAGGGGACAGAGAGCTGCTTTTAAACTAGCAGTGAATTCTACAGAATTAAGGCTCCTGTTCTCCAGCAGCGCCCATTTAGTAAACTGACTTCTTTCTTTCCCTGCTGAACTCCTTATGATGGCATAATTCTCATATGATTTCAGCTGCTTTAGACCTTAAATCCCTTCTTCAGATTCTGCACTTTCGCTAAACTACTGTATCAACATATTTAATTACATGTGGATTTCTGCAACTAATTGGCTCAAAGTCCTACCCATAATTCTGCATATCTTTCTCTTCCCTTGTAATGGTGTTCACTATTTATTGTACATTAAGTTTTTATTCTGATTCAGTGCATTCTTGGACAACTTCCTACAGGAACTTAAACAATCTGTGCTAAAACACTAAGTTATTTACATTAGAAGCATTAAATTGGAGAGAGTTGGGTTTATTTATATTTTTAAAAAGACATATACCAGATAGTCATTTAAAATTAGAAACTAAGTCTTGGCGCTAGAGAGATGAGTCAGCAGTTCAAAGCACTGGTTGCTCCTGCAGCGCACCCAGGTTTGGTTCCCAGCACCCACATGGCAGCTCACAAGCATCTGTAACTCCAGCTCTAGGGGATCTGACTACTTCTGTCCTTCAAGGATACCAGGCACATGTACATGGCACATAGACATTCAAAACATTCTTAATCGTGTATGTGCATATGTGTATATATGTGTGTGTGTGTGTATTTATGTATATGTATGTATATGTATATATGTGTGTGTAATATTATCATATATATGATGATATGTAATACTGTCATATACATATGATAATATATAATGTTAATCTTAAATCTAGTTGTTAAAAAATATAATAAAAAAATAAAAATTTTAAGAGACCAAAAAATAGAAACTAAATTTACATGGCTCAAGTAGAAAACAGTCTAAAGTTTGTGAACACCTTTTATAATAAAAGTGTCTTTAAACTGTTCTACTTAAACAAAGTTTACCTATATTAGCTTTCAATACATAGAGTATTGGTCTACTTGTATATAGTATAAAAGAATTGAACATATAAGCTACCTGTTTTAAGGAAACAGTATGTTACTTTCAAGTGGATAAATTTAAGGATGGGGAATAACCACGGCTTAGAATTGTAGCAAATGAATTATGAAGGTAGGGAAAGTATGCACAGAATTGGCATTTCTAAACGAGCATTCCAAAAGTTAGAAAATGCACTAACATATAGACAATTTAATTCAGCCTTTAGAAGTTTTCAAATTCCGAATACTCGTTCACACAGCCTATGATTTATGATTCACAAGTTATGAACACAAATGCTCATCATCTTGAAGTTATTTTTGAAAAAAATATTCATTTTGCACTACAGTTGCCATCTTATTTAAAGCTAGAAGCACGTTGAAATTACAATTATAAAATAATATGCTATGCGTATAGTCTCAAAATCTTGGTTTAACAAAACAACTTTTTACGTTCAACACTTTAAGTGAGTAATGGACCTGGGACAATTCTTTTATACCATATACAAGTAGCCCAATACTCTATGTATTTAAAGCTAATATAGATAAACTTTGTTTAAATACAATAGTTTAAAGACACTGTTTTATTATGGATTATTATATAGATTCTACTGCATTCCTGCTAACATGGAATTTATACTAAATTAATCATGAGATTAGTTTACCTTCATAATTTCATTGCTTACTTAGTCAATGCTTTCAATCTGGTAGCCTGGAATTTGAAATGCTAATTTTTAAAATTAAAAATAAAAAACATTTGGAGGATTCCTAGTGACATATTTAATAACAAAGTAAAGTATTTACTTGCAGGCCCAAGGTTTGGATTTAAAAGCAAACAAGAAAAAAAAATACTTTTGACCAAAATAGTTAAAAACAGGCATTTTTCTTAAGCAAAAATATTTTGAGTTATGGCTGATAGGAGATTTAAAGAAAGATCATGTTGTGGGAATAACAAATTCTTATCTGGTCATCTAAATGCCAATTGTATTAAGTTGTAGATTTATCACATCATATAGGATTTGTGATGTAATAATGGGCCCAAGATTTTCCTCGCATGGTCTTCCTGTGCCCCCTATGGTAATAAAGTTAAAATTAAAAGTAGCTAAAATGAAATAGAGCTTACTTACACTTTCTATAGTCATAAGATATTGCCCACATCCTTTTTGCTCACTACAAAAGTCTGGTATGCATACATATATGTATGCCGAGCTTATATATATTATATATAATCTTATATTTTACAAGGTTTGTTGTATCTGCAGATGAACAATGCTTTCTAACTGGAGAGGACCCCTTGTGGGGACACACACACACACACACACACACACACACACACACACACACCCTACTGTCTACACTGGTATTTTGACTATCATCAGTATTGTTGTTTACAGTGAACACTGAATGCTTTACATCCTTATTATTGTTCTTAAGGATGTGTTATTGCTATGTGCCTTACAACTGTGGTCACATCCCTCCAAACACTTCAACTAGAAACCAGAGTTAATTTCCAACATTCGAAAGCCTCCACTTTTAATGAATGCTCTGGCCACTTTTCATAGATTGTATCCCATACTTTGGATGCTAAAATGGTCTGGGGTAAAGGGTGGGGTGGGGACTGAGGGAGGAATGAAAGGAAGCAACAGAGAAGTGGGATAGGTGCAAAAGAAGTGGGCTTGATTTAGCATCCTGTGCCACCTTCTCTTCTGCTGATTTCCAGTCCAGACCCACAGCTCGGAGCAGGTGTTGGGGACCACAGTGTCCAGACTCTGCAACCTGGCTTGTTAGAGCAAATTTAAGGAGGCGAGGGAGGCGGGTAGCACAGCCAAAGCCGGGGTCCTGCATGCCTAGGCAACAGGTCTGTCCTATCTACTACCAGAATTAGCCAGAGAACTGCGAGTCTCAGTTCCCCGACCCCCACCCCTTCCGTCACCCCCATCCTCTGCCACATTCCGGTCCACATGCACAGATCCCCATCTCACAGAGTCCGCTGTCCTCCCAGCTTCAGATTCTAATGCCGCCTCTAGAAGACCTCATCCCTCTGTGACATTTGGCAGGAGGGTCTGCTGCCTTCCAGAGTGCTCTGATGGGCCCCATTTATGGATCCAGCTCGAGCTTCCTCATGGCAAATCTCTCAGAGCTGTCAAAGACTTTTAAGTTCCTGTAAAGGAGAGTTTTATAATAGAACATGGTGCTCCAGTTAGTTAATAATATTTGAATAAAACTGGTGCTTCCATTGCCTTCACAGAGTGATGCATGTTCAAATGATTTCTACCCAGTTTTTAATGAAGTAAACTATGAGAAATACCCTCCATATATAAATGGTTGGTATGAATCATCCCTACTTTACAAAGCTACTCAAAGGAAAAGATGATTCATTTACTGACCTTGTGTTTTTCTTGGTTAATTATTCTCCTAAATTTACATGTGTTTGAAAGTCAAGCAGTCCTGAACAAGTACACAGCCCTCAGAGGCTGGGGAAAGGCAGTGTGATTATTTGTGGCTGCAGAAGTATGCAAAATGGAATTCTGTAAAGCACAACTTCCTATGTATGTTGAAAAATATGTATTGAGAATAGCATTCTTGTTATCCAGAGATAATTTACATTAATATATGGACATATTTTCTGCTTTCTTTTTCAATATTGTTTTAAAGTACACGTTATAATTTCAATATTTTTTCAGATAACATTTTCATGTGCCACTAGTATGTCTTTGAACACCTGACTTTCAGTAAGTTCGTGTCTGTCCACCAAATGGATGTGTCACAAGTAATCTTTAAACATTTCTTATTCAGAGAGGAGCAGAAGGAATGTCACAGCTACAAGAGAATAGATGTGAGTCTGCTCTCTGCGCCTTCTCTGTGTCGTATGTGTCTGCCTCATCTCCTGCTTTTTACAGTGTTCAATGTGTATTTCATCTCTCCCACTGGGATTTCAGCCACTTATACTGGTTTCCAAATTACCAATACCCTCCCTTCTTCCTTTATTTTTGCCCTTTCCTCTCTCTTACTACCTCTTCGTGTTTTCTCTGTGATGACCAATTTATACCTTTGAATTTATTTCTTTAGAATGTAAGTCAGTACATCTCATTGAATAAGCCAGATTTTCTTCTGTTTTTTTTTTTTTTTCAGATTTCTGTAACAAGCTTTGAAGTATGGCTTGCCTTTCTCTTATTAAGCTTTTTTTTCCCATGTGAGTGCTTGGGTTTATTGTAGTTATTGTAATTTTTCTTTATTAATTTCTAAGCCAAGGGTAATATGTCTGTTGGCCAGCAGGGAGGAATCTGACATTCTTTTGGATGCAAATCCCTGTGTCTTTAATAATAATTGCAAGTCTAATTCTCAATTTGAAGCCTGAGCATTCCTCAAGCGAGTACTGTATACTAAAGGATTTTTGAAACACCTATCCCCATTGCAATTTCTTTGGTTTTCTAAAACCCACAGGGTGCAGAGTGTCAGGGCCTCATAAGCCCAGTTGACATTGCTCATCACACCTTCCTCACTGACTATTGCCATCCAACTACAATGTGTTCTTGTGGTCTAATTGCTGCTCTGACATTTTCAGAAAATGTAAGTCTTTAAAGAAAAGCAGAATAGTGGTGAGCTCCAGACAGTGGCCTCAGTGCTTAAAATTATTACCCACAGGGCATACTAAAAATAGTGCCCGTACTTTGGTGTCTGGGAATTAGGGGTGCAGCGAAATGATAACGAGAAAAACTTAACAAGGCCTCTCTTCTAGACCTGATGTCAGTTAAGCTCCTTTGTGCCATATTCTCAGTTGAGCCTTGACCTTAGGATTTTGTGCTTCTCCTTTTCGTGTTCAGTTTTCACAACTGTTTACCTGAATCACACCAAATTTTGCTTCTGCTCTTAGTATCTGCTTACTTTGGCATACTTCAACAAGATTCCTATTTGGCTAAAATGGGAAGACAACTTTTGCCATTTATGAGCCCTTTCCAACAACCTTTTTACTCTCCTTTTAGCTATACATCTCAGGATGCTGTTGTTGTTCTTAGAAGCAAGCCCTTTCTTGTGGGAGGCCAGCTCCCACTTTTTCCCAGGGTACTCATGAGGAGACAGGGATAAGAAATATTCAGATAGAAAGGTAGTGTGGAGAAGAGACAGACAGAAACACAGGATAGTTTCAGGAGGGCCTAGGTCAATATCCACTGGCCCCTTCTGTCTCTTCAAAAGGGCATTTTATAGGAATGCCAATGGGTGGAGCAAAAGACCTCCCCCCCCCTAGCACAGCCAAGTGCAGACTCTTCCAATCACCTGGAAACCATGCATGTGGTTAAGCAATCCCTTTATGCAGCCCTGCTGGGTAAAGTAAGTTCAGATTTCACTAGAAAACCTTTGTGGGCCCCCACAACTCCCACCTCTTTATTTAATAAAGGACTCTCCCCACCCCCCAGCCCCCCCAAAAAAATCCTTTAGGTAGACTGTGCTTGTCTTAGCTTGTCCTTCTTTACTAATCTTCCTTACCTGTCATGGAGATACACTTTCCATCAAGCCTACTCTGACTTAGGTTGGAAGCTAGCAAGAAGAAAGTTGCCCGTCTTTGACTACCAGCCTCTGGCAAAAGGGGGTACAGAGCCTAACTCAGTTCTGACTTAGATCCCTACAAAGAGCTTGCAAGTGGTTGCAACATTCACAGTGATCCCTGGGCTGCCACACCTCCCAGTAAAGGAGCAAAGGATGATAAAGATGGAATGTTCTTTTTGAATGGGTCTAAGATGTATATAACAGTCTTAGCTGTGCCAAGCCCTTTTCTAAAGCAAAACTCTCGATGTAAATGTATCAAATAAACTGTATCAAACTTAAAGATTCCCTTAGCTTCACCAAAGCATGGTTCATTAATAATTTAGCATAACTCTAGTATGAACATTACTATACATATTTACAACTAGCACATATTTACATTTTTTACAAACTTATGTTCAAAGGCAAACTCTATAGGACTACTTTACAAACCTTAGCAAACATCTAAAATCTCTTAACACAATTATTTACATTATCACTACACATATTTATACTTTTTACAAACTTACATTGACTACTTAGCAAATTTCTAGAAGAGATCTCTTAACTGAACTATTTACATTATCTTCCAACAAGACAAAGAGTATGCAAATCGTGAGTTACCACAGTTATAATTGTAGGTGAACTCAAAACTGCCTCATTCCTGAAGTTTGAGTTCACAATCAGTTTTGATATCATCCTGAAAGCTTTCCTGACAGTTTAAACTCAGAGCCTAATTTATCAGTGGCTCTGGAGTCTTGGTATCCAGCTCCCAAGACTCCAGAATTTAGTGAGTGCCATTTCAAGGAGGCTGTAACACTTGCTGCTAGGGGGCCATAACACTCGTGATAAAACTACTCCCCCAAAGCCACCTTTCCTGCCTGGCCCTCTCAGCTACTCTGGAACTGGCAGAAGTGCACCCAGTAGTGGATGGTTGCCACCCTGGGGGCTATCCCTTTACTTATTGCAGCTCCCCTGAGTACCATAATTTGCTGAAACTAGCTTTCTTGAGCACTCAGTTACAGCAGCCCTTTTGGTTAGCTTTCCTGAGAAGCCTTGCCTCAGGGTAAGAAGGGTTGCCAAAGTATCTGAGACTCAAACTGTTTCTTAAAGGGTCCACACATTAATTTGCCACTAGAAGTGGTGTGGCTCCAGGTTCTATCAGTAGCTATGGCATTATTAGAGCTGACATTTCTCTGTTCCACACATTGTACCAAACTTAGGCAGCCAGCAGGTTGAGGGTAAAATTTCCTCTTCTTAATTTTTTGAAGCTGCATCTTAAGATTGCCATGAGCTGCTTTAATGATGCCAACGTTTTCCTCTTGCATCTCAAGCACAACCCAAGTTTCTTATTTGTCCATCCAAAGCAATTTCCCAGTGTTCAGA
Source organism: Onychomys torridus (assembly GCF_903995425.1). NCBI lineage: Eukaryota > Metazoa > Chordata > Mammalia > Rodentia > Cricetidae > Onychomys > Onychomys torridus. Next base: position 50,609,672 of record NC_050465.1, read on the forward strand.
CTGCTTTTTCCTTGCTTTCTGAAGGGATTCAAAGTAGCTTGTTGACCAATGGCACTAGCATTTTAATTGCCTCCTGACAGGCAAGCTTTTTACCTGTTTCCTGTTTTCAAGAGGGAAGGCTAACAAAACTTGTGGACAAAGTGGCATTTTGGGGTTTGGGGGCTATTCTGGCACTTTTAACTCCCTAAGCTATTTAAAAGGAATTTGAACATGCATTCACATGATATTTCCCTTGGGGGTCCTGCTGCTCTATTGTGAGGACGATCTGAAAGCTTTTGTCCCAGTCTCTCTGTGTTGTCCTCAAGGCCTGCCTATACTGCCATGCTGTTACAAACTACATTTCCCAAGCTGCTTTTCTGGGTCTGGGAGAAAACTCAGCTGTAGCCAATTGTGGCCACGGCATTCCCAGTTCTGTTCACACAGTCTGTATTTGAGCTTTTGCTCTTTTGCCACAGGAGGTTTTCATACAGATGTACCTCCCTAATCAAACTTTTCACCTTGCACTATTTTGCACTATTCTCAGAGCAGGTCACGCCCACACATGTGCACTCAGACAGGCACCAGCCGCCATTCAGCCCTCTGCTAACTGCTTTCAGTTCTAGGGGTGGGGGCTTCCCATTTCTTTCTCATTTGTATGAGTGAGTTCTGCCTCAACTTTTCCCTTGCTGCCTTTGCAGTTACTGCTAGGGGCTCAGATCTTGTCCTTTTCGATGCAGGGAGGATCTAACAGTGAGGGTTTGCAATGCTCTAGGGGATTTCTGTGCCAGGGTGATTACAGGTGATTTTTCCATTCTGATTGATGTTTCCTCCAGGTAAGTCTAATTTTGCCCTTACAGAAAGATGAGATGTAAAGAGCTTCCAGTTTTTCTGAGTAAGAGACTTTACTAGATTTTTCAAGCCCTTCAGTTCCTTCCTTGTCTTATCCCAAGACTTCTGTTCTTTAATTCAGCTTCCTGGCCAAGAAGGAACTGACCCTGATTGAACAGTGTTTTCATCCAGCATGTTTATCCAGCAGCACTGGAACAAAGAGTTTTGTCTCATCTGCGTCCACTTCAGGGGAAAATTTTTTCCCTGCTACTCAGAACTCAGATGTAAGCTGTCAACAGGCCAAAAGCTTCCACAGGAATCTTTTTCTGCCTGTTTTCCTCATACTAGTTTTGCATGACTCTGGTTCTTCCCCAGGAGTTTGTGTTCAGAGTCCCCAAAACACAACTCCTCTGTCTTGCTTCTCTAAATTTTTTCCTACACTGTATTCCTATATTCCACCTGACCCTAAGTTTTTTCCTACCTAAGTTTCTACTTACCCAATATTCTTGTATTTAACTCTATATTTTTCCTAATTTTAATATATAGAAATTAAGAAAGAGAAAGAAACCTAGACAGAGAGAGATACTCACAGCAGCCTAACTTCTCACTTCAGCTTTTTTCTCAACAGCTTTATTTTATCTATAGAATACTGTTGCCTTTATTTTTAACTCACCATTAGGCATGCCTCCCTGCTCCATGATGTTCCCACTCTCCTTTCACCAAGTCCTTAGTTAAGTTCCTGTTTTGTGGGAGTCCCTGAACCTGTGCCCCATGTGCTGGAACCATCTGTGGAAGACCAGCTTCTACTTTTTCCCAGGGTACTCATGAGGAAACAGGGATACTAAATATTTTGATAGAAAGATAGCGTGAAGAAGAGACAGACAGAAACACAGGATAGCTTCAGGATGGCCTGGAACAATATCCACCGGCCCCTTTTGTCTCTTCAAAAGAGCTTTTTATAGGAATGCCAAGGGGCAGGGCAAAAGACCTCCCCCTAGCACAGCCAAGTGCAGACCCTTCCAATCACCTGGTAACCACACATGTGGTCAAGCCATCCCTTAATGTAGCCCTGCTGGGTAAAGCAAGCTCAGATCTCACTAGGAAAATTTTATGGGCCTCCACCTCTTCATTGCAAGACCCCAGCACCGTAGACTCGAATAAAATCATCTTTACTGTTTCAAGAAGTATCAAAATTATTGTGGGACTTCTTAAACAATATAATTTTGTGAGACAATTGTTAGTCCACAACCAACACACACACACACACACACACACACACACACACCCGCCATCTGTCTATGTCTTTACACTGTTTACACTGGTTTTATCTTCAGAGAAATTTGACCAGGAAACACCCTAGTGTCTTCTAGTGAACAAATTGTGTCATAAGCTATGATATTTCTGCATATATTATGGCATATACTTTTATTACAACAAATTGAATCTTTGTTTAATTATGGTGGGTGAAAAAAGCCAATCTCTCTAGTTTGTACAGTCTACGATCATAAAATACCCTTAAAAACAAATGGAGCAAGGAGATGGAGAGGTGTATACTTAATGGTTATTGGGGACAAGGAGAGGGGAAGTGGGGTTACAAAAAGATAGCACAAGGGATGCTTATTGTGATGGATTGAATGACAAATGTCCCCCACAGGCTCATCGATTTAAACACTTGTGGTGCTTTTGGGGAAGATTGTAAAACTTTTGGAATCCTTCTGGTAAAAATATATTGGGGGTGGGGAGGGCAGGCTTTGGGAGTTCATAGCAGCTCTGCTCCCTTCTAGTTTGCTGTCTCTCTTCTCCTTGTGTGTGGATGAAAATGCAATCAGCCAGTTTCTTTCTCCAACCACCTGCTGCCACTCACCCCCACCCTTCCCCCACCTGCCATTTTGGACTCTTCCTCCGTAACTGGAAGCCAAATTAGCCTCTTCCTTCTGTAAATTGTTCTTGGTCATGGTGCTATATCACAGCAAGAGAAAAGGAGCTAATTCACTTGTAATGATGGATCTCTTTGTTTCCTTAATGGTGATTATACAAGTCTATTCAGGTGACAAAATTCTACCAGTGAACACACTGACAGATCAGAGCATGAAAAAACCAGAGACCCCTTCATGAGATTGCACACTGCATCCATGTCTGCTTCTTGGTGTGCCATTGTACCTCAATTATATAAAGTATTACCTTCTGGATAATAGTTACATGGATAGAAGTTATATGAAATCTTTGTTATCTCTTGTAGCAGGAATATTAAAAGTTCTTATTAATAAAATCAAATCTGGGGCCAGTTATTGGGGTGAATGCTGGAAGATCAGAGAAGCAGAACAAGCCACAGCTACCTCACCTCGCCAGTTCCTCAGCTGATCCTGTTTCCTCAGACTGGAAGCTTCTGTGTTCTCATCTCAATGGCTCTCAGCTGAACTGTGCTGCTCCAAAGCCTAAAAGCTTAATCATCCAAATGCTTCTAGTGTCTAGTCTTCACTCCTTTTATATCTTTCTGCTTTCCGCCATCACTCCCTGGGATTAAAGGCTGGATTTCTAGGATTAAAGGAGTGAGTCACTATGCCTAGCTGTTTCTAAAGTGGCCTTGAACTCAGAGATCCCGGCTAGCTCTGCCTCCCAAGTGCTGGGATTAAAGGCATGCACCACCACCACCCAATTTCTGCTATGGCTTGCTCTGACCCATTTTCTAGCCACCATTTTTGGCTCTGTTCTAGTGGCTGTCTGTTCTCTGACCCCAGATAAATTTATTAGGGTGCACAATATTGGGGGGAACACAATCTCTTATAATTACCTATGAATACAATTTTCTCAAGATTAAATTTTCAGAAGAAAAGTTGGAGGGATGGCGGGATAATGGTGTTTGCTTCCATGCCTGATGACTTGGGTTTGATTTCTAGAACCCACATGTTGGAAGAAGAGAACCAGCTCCTGAAAGTTGTCCTCCGACCTTCAAACATATATATATATGGATTTACTTCCAGGAAGAAATTAATTGTTCTGCTGGCAAGTGTTCCCAGCAACTGACGAAATCTGTTTATTTTACTTATCGCCTTCACATTCCAGCTTGAAATGTTTGCTAAAGAATTGTACTTCAGTTTTAATCACATGGCACCTTTTATTCTATGTACATTGTGAAATAACTCAATCAACTAAGACATCCATCATCTCCCTCTGTTTACGGCAGCATTTAAAAATCTGTTGTTTAAAGATGACTAGATTGCTACACAACTCCAGGGAGGCTACCTTGAAAACGGGACCCTAGGAAAGGCACAGGGATCACCCAATGACAGAAATGGATGAGATCGACATGAACAACCTGGACAACAGTGGGAGTAATGAAGGGCAAGATTTCAAGGGAAAGAAAGCTTAGGGGAGCAGGAGATCCCAGCTGAATCAAGAACAGAAAGGGAGAACAAGGCATAAAAGACCATGATAAATGAAGACCACATGAGAACAGGAATAGGCAGAGTGCTAGAGAGGTCCCCAGAAATCCACAATGATACATCCTCTGTCGACTGCTGGCAATGGTCGAGAGAAAGCCTAATCTGACCTCGTCTGGTGATCAGATGGCCAAACACCCTAACAGTCGTGCTGGAACTCTCATCCAGTAACTGATGAAAGTGGATGCAGAGATCTTCAGCCAGGCCCCAGGTGGAGCTCCAGGTGTCCAACTGTCAAGAATGAGGAGGGACTGTAAGAGCGTGAATTGTTGAGACCAGGATTGGAAAAGCACAGGGACAAATAGCCAAATGAATGGAAGCACATGAATTATGAACCAAAGGCTGTGGAGCCCCCAACTGGATCAGGCCCTCTGGATAAGTGAGACAATTGAATAGCTCTAACTGTTTGGGAGGCATCCAGGCTGTGGGACCCGCACCTGTCCTTAGTGCATGAGCTGGCTGTTTGGAACCTTGGGCTTACACAGGGACACTTTGCTCAGCCTGGAAGGAGGGGACTGGACCTGCCTGTACTGAATCCACCAGATTGAAATGAATCCCCAGGGGAGTCTTGGCCCTGGAGGAGATAGCAATGGAGGGGAGGGGCTGGGGGCAGGAGAGGGGAGGGCAGGGGAACCCATGGCTGATATGTAAAATTAAAACACATAATAATAATAATAATAATAATAATAATAAAAAACACAAATATAATAAATTTTTAAAAGGAGAGAATAAAGAAATAGATAGATAAATAAATAAATAAATAAATAAACAAATAAATATTTTTTAAAAAATCTCTTGTTTAGTAGTTAGGAAATATGTATTATTATCTCTAATCATAATGCTACGCACCATGTTATAGTCATCATATCTGACTGAAACTTTTTATTCTTTGACCAGCTTCTCCGTTTTCCCCATTCCCCAAGCCTCTCTGCCGTCTCTCAGACCCCCTGTTCTTTGATTTACTTCTGTAGGTCAGACGTTTTCCAGATTCTTTTTATAACTGAAAGCATGAAGCACTTGCTTTTCTCTGGCTGACTTATCTGAATTAGCATAATGTCCTCCAGGCTCATTTTATCAAAGATGTGGTAAAACTCTAAGGAAGAACTGCAGGCAATGAAGGAATGAGGAGAGCAGAAGGAATAGTCTGCCCTGAGGGAAGAGAACACCAATTAGTCATTCACTACCCAGAGCTCAGCCCTGAAAACATACATGCAAGTGACGTTAATACAGACGGAACAGGTTATATTCAGGAATAGATGTGTATCTACACATATGTATATACATGTAAAATTGCCCAACAAGAGAAGCTCGCTTTCTTTGCCTGTCCCTTGCCTCTAATTCCTCTCCTTGTCTGTAATGTTATCTCTTAAATCTTTGTTCTCTGTCGCTTAACTCTGTTGCCAGGACCTCACCCACCTGTTCCACCCTCGGGACCTTGGTGAGCAGCCCTAAGCCCCACCACACCCGCTGCTGAGCAAAAGCGGTGGCTGAGTAGAATGTCTGATCACTTGACTGTATTTCTGACGCTACTGCTACCACCTCTGCTCGTACTGTTGGGGTAAGCCCGGTGGAGCATAGCCCCCACCCCGACCACAGCCACTGACCCATGGCTTGGGTTCGCTCCTCTGAGGCTGCTCCCACCAAGCAGTAGCCCAGGGGGTCCCTCTCTCCCACTTGGCTGCACTGCTACTCTGTTTGCTAGTCCCCTCCACAGCACTGCCTCCAAGCTCCACGGCATGAACCATAAGAGTTTCCCAGAAAAACTTTTCTCTGTCTTTCAAAAAGTCTACTTCCTATGTGTGCATGGAAATGTATGATTGATGTGGCCACTCATATTTCTTTCTGACTGACTTCTGAATGCTTTAGTTTATATGTTCCTTATCTGCTCTGTTTAAACCCACATGACCATGTGCTCAGTCGTCATGTTTGATAAGGGCAGTCATGTGGTCAGGCAAACACCATCTTTGCTAAGGTCAAAGGAGAACAGGTTATATGACCTTACAGCCATCTTTATTAAGGGCAGCAAAAAGCCACTACCTGTCAGTGGCTCAGGCATGGGCATTGGGAAGAGGACTAAAGCCTCTGGCCACAGCATGGGTTCTGTGCCTGTTCCGCTGTGGCTACTAGCATGCTCCTGTGGGTGGGGCAAATTTCTACTCCACAGGAAAAAAAAAATCTGTCAGATTTTCTGGGCTTATCAGAAAGACTTGGGATTGCTGCCTAGGTGAGTGGAAAGCTGCCTCACTTCTTCTTAAATTTATCCTTCTCAGATCTGATGATGTTTGATAACTAGGGTACAAGCTTAACAGCCCAAATCCCAAGACTACAAGCTCCTTGATAGCTCATTAGTAAGTTTCCTGTTAAAAATACAGACAGGTATGCCTCATCCACAGACTTCATAGTGTAGGATAGACTAGTTTTTTACAGGACAGATTGGTTTCAGATATAACTCCAGAGGTTCAAAGTTTTAATATTGATAAATGCAGTTTTGATAAATTGATAGAGCATTAACTACAAATAGTTCTTAAGAGTCCTAAAATTTCTATGGATTTTTAACCCCTTTGCTATGATATAAATCTATTCCATCTGTCTTACAGATACCTACATGTTCCTGGGTCAAGTTCTGCTTCTGCATCAAGAAATCTGGTCTGATGAAAACTAACAATCTCCAGAGGTCATTTTTGATGCCACCCATTTTTCCGAGCATATTTTGCAGATTCACTGTTCCTGCCTGACCTCAAGAGAAACTGCAGATGCCATGGCTTCTGTACTCCTGATTTTGAGTGCCATTACCCCCAAGCTCCTGCAGTAGTGCTGCTGCAACCCACCTTCTCAGCTCCCTCAAGGAACAGACATCTGAGATCTCCCGTGGCCATGCATGACTCCCTGCTTTCCCCTCCCCACTTTGCCCCTTGTCAGCAGGAAGCAGTCTCAAGAATTCAGTGCCCTTGTTCCCCCACTTGTTATCCATAGCTCACTTTTTATAATAATCAAAATGGAATAATGTTAGTATTCTGACCCACCCCTTGGGAACCCCCCCCCACATGCCCAGTGTCGTGTTGTAAAGTCCCCTTTAAAAAAGAGAACTGCCCTTCCCCCTTCCAGTCCCACAAGGTGTGCACCCTCAACCCTTCTCCTCCCCTCTTCTCCCTCCCTCTCTCTTTCTGTCTCACTCTTTCCTTATATTTCTCTTCATCCCTTTACTATAATAAACTTATTTCCATGTGAATGCAGTGGCTGGGGTATAAGTGACTGTCTGCCACTGCATCTGCCTGGCATATTTCCATACATGAGTGGGATACCCTGGCCCAGCCAGCTGAGGTCCCCTGTGTGCAATATCATAACACTTACCCTTTTGAAGGAAGAGATGGAGTATGGGTGTTATACTGGTGGGGGGGGGGAGCAGGAGGAGGGATGAGAGGGGAATCTGTGGTAGGTATGTAAAATGAATAAAATAATTTTAGATTAAAAAAAGAGAAAAAACAAACAAGCAAAAAAAGACCAATTAGGATTCAAGCTACAGTAGCCCATGCTGTGAAACCCAGCACTTGGGAGGCAGAGGCAGATGAATGTCTGTGAGTTCTAGGCCACCTAAAGCTACACAGTGAGACCTTCTCTCAAAAAACAAAACAAAACAACAACAACCTCCTCATCTTGAGCCAGAGATACAGCTCAGTTGGAAGAGTACCAGTCCATCAAGCACCAGGCCTTGGTTCAACACTGGTCCAATCTCAGAATTTGGGAGGGAGAGGCAGGAGGATCAGGAGTTCAAAGCTAGCCTGGGCTGTGTGAGAACTATTCAAAAAAATTAAAATAAAAAATAGACAAAAAAATAAATAACAAATGGACAAATATAAACCATCAAACCTATGGTAATAAAAGAGGCAAAACTAGTGGCTTATCAGTTTCATGGATTTGTTTGAGGTTGATAACAGCCCCTTAATCAAACAGCATTCTCCTGTGAGTCTCAGTGTTAATAACAAAGCCTGTGAGAGTAACAGGCATTCTTTTGGTGCTTGTCATCCTACCAGCAAAACTCTCCTTCTTATCATGCATTCTCTGCTTCTAGCTTGACTGTGCTGCCACAGTGTTGTAGAACATTATTTTAGGGTGTGTTACTTTTATTTATGCTCTGGAACGTTTGTTTAATGATACAAAGATGTGTTACATTTGTTTGATTAAAAATAAGTTACAACTTTCAAGCACAATTTTCATAACTTCTTCCATATTTGACAGCACATATAAATCTAGTGTGTAGATAAATCATGATCCACTAAAACATCTATGAATTTTGGGTATTTACGCCATTTCTAATTTTTCACTGTTGTAAGCTTATACTGAAAGATATTTCCTTTTATAAATATTTGTCAAAATCCAACATTATTTCCAAGGACAAATTCATAAGAGAGGAGTGACTTAGACAAAGTGAGTAAATATTTTAAATTTGTGGTATGTTTTAGCCTATTGCCGTCCAAATACATGCCACTGAATGGTGTTTTCTCATCAAAGTATAGGAGTGCCCAGTCCTCCAAAAAGACAGTTTATGCACTTATAACTGTATTAAATTGCCATTTTAAACAATATCTCGTGAATGTATAGTAAAATGTAGAATTCTCAGTTTTCCTAAGGAACTTTTGTGGCCAAGAATATGGAGACAAGGGGACGAGGGTTTATTGGGGGGTAGCTGGGCAGGCAAGCAGCCAGTTGACTAGAAGTAACCATAGAGAGGGAGGGGAAGTCTTGAGGTCAGAGAGAGAGAGAGAGATACCGGAAGTAGAAGGGAGGGATATCTGGTTGGAGGAGTTTTGTTTCAGACCAAGTAGTAGAGAACATTCTTTCTGAGATGACAGAGGAGGAAGGTCAGCCAACTGCTTTCTCTGCCTCTCTGAGCTAGCAGGTTTCTCACCAGTATCTGGCTCCTGAGTCTTTATTGGTAAAATAAAAAGATACCTAGGCAAAACACATTTGCCTCCCTATGTGGAGGTGGCTGAGACCGTGGCAGAAGCAGCTCCAACAGGACACAAAGGCTCCCCTCAGGCCGTAGCCTTGGCAGAGGTGGTAGCAGATGTGGAGGTGCAGTCTGCAGCTGAGGCAGGGGTAGGTTCTGGTGCAACCACTGTGCCACAGATAAAACAACAGGGTTGAATCTGGGTTGTCTGTACAACAGCGCTCCATGAAAATCTAGGCAAGAAAGAACTTTTATCTTTTCCTCATTCAGCTTCTAGTAGCTGCCATCAGTTCATGGCAAGTGGTAGTCACAATGTAACTCTGTCTCTGCTGTCACATTACTTCAACCTTTTCTATGTCAAGTCTCTTCTGCTTCCCTCTAAAACACCCAAGAATGTATTAATTCACTTTAGGATGAGCCAGATAATGTGTCAGGAATACTATGCACACAGTCCACTTTTAACACGCAAGGTATTAAATTCACAGATTCCAGACATTTGGATATGGGCAGCTTTTGATGATGGTAGTGGCTATTCTTATTTCATTAAAAAAAATCACAGTTGTCCATTGTATTTTTCTATTTGAATACTTTCAACTGTGATACTGTGATCCACAAGGAACATGGTTTCTATTGAAACTGAAAGTAGTCTGTGTGACTACTCCAAATGTGGCTGGTTCTACAACGGTATAGGAGAGATCAGATCCTCACTCAAAAGTTATTGTTGCCAAATTAAAAGGGAAACATCACATAAGATTACTAGGCACCATAATTTAAAAAAAAAATCCAGTCTCTATACATTATCATCAACAGAATATGGAAGAGAAGAATAAAGAAGCTGTATTTAAGTCACTTCCCACAGTATCTGGTGTTGTCCGTTTTAAAAACTGTTGCTGCCTTTTAAGCCACAGCTGTCCTAATCGGCACCTGCAACTCGGTGGCTACCTGCAGCAGGTTGATGGCAAGGCCCACAGCATGAGGGGATTCTGTTCTCTCAGGCCCCAACTCTTTCAAAGTTACCAAGGGAACTTATCTAAATCTCTGTCCCTCTAAAGAACTCAAGATTCAAAGGTTGAAGTAGAATTCTGCTCCTCGGAGAGGCTGAATAGCAAGTCACCCACCTCCTCTCCTTGCTTGTGTCTCCCCAAAAGCCCTCCTCCTTCTCCTTACCCCTACTTAAAAGCCCTTCTCCAACTGGCTCCACCCTGTCACTTCCTGTCAGCTAAAGATTGTGGAACTATCTCATGTCAAATTCATATGTCAAGAGTTTAGGCTGCTTTATGGTTTTCTGATGACGTGTGAATGATCATATTACGAGAGAAGTGTTGGTGGTCCACAGTCAGGGTCTTACCTGGGGTTCTGGGCACCACGGTGGCCTCTGCTAGAGCAGGGGCTTCTGCCGGAGTTGTGGGCCAGGATATGATGAGGAGGGTGTACAACTTTTTCTATGTGTCAATCAACAGTATTTATTTCTTTTCTTCCTGACCTCTTCATGCACCTTTGCTTAATAAAACAATTTAAAGAGTACATTGTTGCATTTAAGTTTAAATTTAATGAAACACCTTAAATAAACAATTTCCTTTCATTTTTCAAAACAAAATAAGTTTCTTAGGAGTTGTGAAGAACAGGTTAGTTTCGTGTCCAGATAAATTTTATTACCATTAAAAACACTGACAATTGAAGATATGACTTGGAAAATAATAGGCTCAAGTCATTTTCTACCAAATTCTCCAAGCTATAAAGATTTTATTTCTGTCCTTAGAATGGTGGTGGCAGACAGGACATCAATATTTCTTACATGGTCATGCTATTTCTGTTTCCCTCTCCAAAGCTTACTCTTCAGTATTTAGTCAAAACCAATTTGTTATTCATCGTAGGAACAACAGCTCTAGTTGTTGGCCTACTATTTTTAAGCTTTCATTATTTAAAGGAAGAATATAGTTCATTTGTTTTCCACATTTTGTTAATTGAATATTTCTCAAAAATTTATTTTGAAGAATGTAATGCATAAAAAATAGCCAGAAGCCAATCATATGTTTGTCATGTAAACTTATTGTGATTGGAATCATTATTTCTGGAGAAGACAATAGATAAATGCAACAGCTTAAGTTTATGTAACTGTTCAACAAAAAGGGAAACAGACTAAACTTTTGATAAAGAGATTTCATCATTTAACTTCCATATAAGAAATTTCTGTGGTATCTTATAAAGTCTGTTCAAGCCGATTATTATGGTCTGCTGTATTCTTGACTTAGCCATTTAGTTTTTCTGGTATAAAGTTTCATTGCCTATCAACACCTCCATTCCTGTGAAAAACAACTACCCATCCATCTCAAGAATCCTACTTCTTCAAGACTCAACTTGGCTCTCACCTTCAACAAGAACTACTCTTAAATGTTTCCAGCTTCCCACTGTGCTCCATTCAGACCAAACTATTACTGTGCTCCTCATTCTGTTGGCTTAATCAAATTCTTACTTTCTTGAGTCATGTCTTCTATGATAAACTGTATTTGGGAAGAATAATTTCAGTATATTTGATCTTTACTAGAGTAAGGATATAGATTCTTCTTCAAAAAATTAAAAATTTAGCCGGGCAGTGGTGGCACACGCCTTTAATCCCAGCACTCGGGAGGCAGAGGCAGGCAGATCCCTGTGAGTTCGAGGCCAGCCTGGTCTACCAAGTGAGTTCCAGGAAAGACACAAAGCTGCACAGAGAAACCTTGTCTCGAAATACCAAATAAATAAATAAATAAATAAATAAATAAATAAATAAATAAATAAATAATAAAAATTTGAAGACTGTCATGGCACTTTCTACCTCTATGAGTTTATCCTATAGGATCCACATTTAAGCTTTCTCTTTCTGTATCTGTCTTCTTTCCCTCAATATGATGCTCCTCAAGCTCATTCATGTTTGTATTAGCAAGGGTCTTCCAGAGGAACAGAACCATAGACCCAATCCGAATTGCAAAGGAGATTTATTGGATTGGTTTAGAGAATGCCTTTTGGGTAGTCCAGCAATGGCTGTTTGTACTCTGAAGATGTTGAGACTCAGTCAATGTAGGTGGATGCTTAAATAGTGATAGTGTGGTACCAAAAGCCTGGCAGAATCCTGAGAGCCACCAGTCTTTAGCAAGAAAAGCTGAATGATACTTTATCTTACCTATGCATTTTCTTTATCCCTTCATCTGCTGGACAGGTTGATTCCATATCTTCACTATTGTAAATAAAAGCACAGTAAAGATGAGGCATGGTAATGTCTCTGATATACTGATTCTATTTACCTTCCTAGAGGATGGGTGAAGAGAACTGAAGTTGTTGGACAAAGGGTGATATCTGATGTACAGGACAAATACACTTAGAGAATGGTTGCATGGTGGGTGACTTCCATCAGTAATTGTGTATATTTTAAATAACTAAGAGTAAAACAATAGTAAGTAAACTTAGATTTTCTCATGAAAATGATGGGTAAGCAAGGTAATGGGAATGTTCATTTGATTTAATCTTTCTACATTGTAAGTACATCTAACCACTATCCTAAGATTGTGGGCAATCATGGTCTTTTCAGCTAAAAAATAGTATTAATTAAACATAATTAAGATGCATGTAAAGGATATTTGTTAGTCTTTCATATACAGAATAGTTTAAATAAAAATATTCACTAATTTCACTGCTGGGTACTGGGATTCAATCTAATAGTAGAATAAATTGTTTTTTATTACTCTAACAACTTACAGCTTGTCTATTTTAAATATTTCTGCAAAAGATTTTAATTAGAAATCTGATTATATCATAGTACGTCTATGACACAACATATACCTAACATAAAATATTTCCCTAATTTTACAGTTTTCGTGATTCTTCAGAGTTTGATTCAATCCACAGCTTCATGTCTCTGTCTCATTCTATCTCCTTTTTCTCAACCTTAACATACAAATGTTCTGAGTTCCTTAGGTCTGGATTGTTTTCTTACTCATAATATTCTCCCAGAAAAATAATTTTTATACATTTTATTAAATGTATTTATTTTTAATTCAGTATATGTCATTTCTATCATATAATCTAAACCCTATTATTGATTATCTATCTATCCATCTATGTGGTCATATAAATGCATTCCTAATAAGTATTTTAAAAATACTGATGTATTTTGTGTGTAATAGTATACATTCTGTACTTACATGTATGCTTATAGCATAAATTTCAATAATGAAAATAACACATTGCTTTGAATGGCAAGACCATATGTTCCTCATTTTTATTGCCAGAAACTTTGCACAATGCCTTTAATGTAATTAGTATTGTAAAAAACTATTAACTGAATTGAACTTTCTTGAAAACCTACAGAACAGAAAACACAATTTTATTATAGAATGCATATTCCCTGGTTGAATAAGTAGCCTTAGAATGTGCAGTCAATAGACATGAAAACAAAATGTGGTGGATATATAGCTCAATGTGTTAATTACATTAAGCTACGTGCTATACTGTGCTTATAAGCATATATAAATCATATGTTTATACTGTTATAGTTTAAGGACTCACATGATCCTCAGAAATGACTCTATGGAAGTTATTTGAGTCTAAGACAGGTTAGGGGTAGAATGTTTATCAACATCTCATTCTTACACAAAAACCCTGCTCAGTTCTTTGCAACCCAACTGTTGTACCTGATGCCAGAAAAAGCAGAAGATTTCTACCTTAAAACCAAGCAATTAAAGCAACATCGCTTGCCTCTGACTGCTGGTTGTGTATTGGTCACCTCTGTGCAATAACTGGATAATTTTAGATGTTCTATAAAAAGCATACTAACAATTTCCAAAACTTTTTTCACTTTATGGTGTTAGGAAGAATAATGATTTAAATTTCCTTTTTAAAAAACGTCTCCTGAAGATAATTTAAAGTGAACATCTTAACAGGAAGTTTTTGTAGCAAATAGATTACAGGCTTGAGACTTGCCACGTACTGAATATATTTCCCTGGCAAGGCTATGGAGTATGAAAGAGAAGGATGAGTGGAAATCATCAAAAAGAAAACCTCTGTAACTCGTTTGGTTCCAAGCTTACTTTCCATACCAAATCCTCTCACTAACTTCCTTACATTGGTTTTAACAGTAAGACTGCTTTCAAATTGTGAAATGTTTTATCATTCAGGTATAATTTTTACTCATACAAATGTAACAATAATATAAAATGGTAGGATGATATATACATGATTAGTTTGACTGCACTGAATATATATTTTTTTCTTACTTGCAGTACTTTTGATGAGACTCATGGCCTTGTATACACTATGGAATCCCTGGACTACATACAACCATGTAGTTAATCTAATCCTTTATATTTGAAGTTTTAAATTTATTTTTGAATGCATGCTCTAAATAAATACTTCCTAAATACAACAATTGGGAAAAAAAGAAAAGAAAACCTATCCATAACAAAGTTTTCAAAAGTTATCCCTGCTACATGCTGACTTCTCAGGGAACGGTAGACTGAGAGAAGATACCACCATGATAATAAGTTGTTTTCTATAACAAACACCAATGGAGAAGCTCTGAGAGGGTTTAAAGAAAAACTTTGAGCATTTTACCAAGTGACTCATTGTTGTAGGCCTGAGTCTAAGTGCATATGGAATGAACACCATCACTGTGGTTAATGCACAGTTGGCGTGGAGAATGTCTTTGCTTAGGCAGAAGATTGTCACTTGAAACCAAGTGCAGTATCAATAGCTTGCTTCTATTCTGAGTAGGGAGGGAAAGTCATTTTCTTTTTCACTGTGTGCCTTCCGAGCCTCCAAACTCACATTACGTTGAAGTTGAGCTATTCTCAATCAATGTGTTCCTCAAGCATGGCTTCACTGCACTTTTTCCCCTCAAGATCGTTTCCTGTGCTCATTTATGAGCCTGAGAGAATCTGCGTAAAGCACTTAAAAATAGTCTCCTTTTTTGCTTGCTGCACTCTGTGGAAGAGTTGGAGTCATACTGAATGACGTTTCCTGTACATCAGCTTCATCTCTATATAGCACAGATAATTCTGGCTTATGTTAAAGCATATGAATCAGTTACCTGACCAGAAGACTTTATATATAGAACTCAGAAGTCAAGAAAAACTCAGAGGAAACCACCCTTCATCATAGAGTTAAATAGAAAGCTTGGTATCAAGAACTACACTAAGGTGATACAATGATTTCAAGGACAAGAACTGAGAAGGGAGGAATTCATAGATTAAAATTCCCTTTGCTAATAGAGGGTTGTAGAGAGCTGCGTGCCGCACCCTAAAGATGGCACTGGCTTCCACCTTCCACCTTCCTGATGGTGAGCGCTCTCGGTAGTAAACAACTCCATATTCGGCTTGGCTTTAGGATCTGGCTTGCTTCCATATACCTGGATCTGTCTGCAATGCCCACGTGGCGGTTTAGGGTTGGCTACCCAGAGGCTATTAGGGCTGAGGGAGGGCTCCCCTCCGGGGTCAGAAGATTGTTCAAGGCTCCTGAATAAACTGCTGAAAGAAGAGCTCGGTGTTGCGTCTTCCTTGCTGGTCGAGGTGGTCACGACAGAGGGTTTATGATTATTAAAGTAAATTAAATTGAAAATTCAAAACTTTGTCAGTATTTGAAATACATTTAAAAGGCTTAGGTTGCTTAAACATAAAAAGAGAAGATAACACGTTGAAACAATTTTATAGACTTTATATCACTTAATATTCTGAAAAATAACTTGATGACAATATCATTACAATTCACATTTACACAAAACCACACAACTGATTAAAAATGGAACCATAGTTGGAATCTATCTCTAATATCATAATTTTTTGTTTATGGTTCCACATTCTCTAGTTACTATTTTTGGTATAACTGATTCTGTAGGATTAGTTTTGACATCGGTATGTTTTTTAATTCTATAAAAAATCCTCCTCTATGAGGGAAAAATGTCTGGGCCCACTAATTACATTAAGTATTCATTACTAATAAGTATGAGAGGCATATCTCACAGGCCCTAAATCAACACCCAACACACAATTACCATTTATAACAATGAAGGGTAGCCCAAAGCTTCCAGTTGTTCCTCAGCTTAGATGTCTCATTGTGGTAAAGCACAGAGTGTGTCCTACTCTTCATTCCTAGTCAGGTCAGGATTTCATGTTTCTAGACTTCCCTCATTGCACTCTTCTGCAAATAACTGATATATTCAAGTGTATAAATGATAAGCATGGGTTGTCCAACTCAGGGAAGAGGATCTTCTTTTGAAGGGTCAGAAGTGTGGCTCCTCAACGCTTCTCCTCTTCTGAACATAAACTTGTGTTGAATCAGAAAACTTTGTAATTGGAGCAGCATATTGGTGCAATCTGAGCCATTTGTAACCCGTGAGCAATTCTGACAAGTGGAAGGTATACACAGAGTGAGCTGTGGGTTCCTGAGGAGGCTACACTTGCTTGGGAAAGCTTAATATGTTCTGAAGCCTAATTCTTGGTAGGTGTTACAGAGAAGAGTGAGGAAAAGGAAAAGCATTATCCTTTTCCTTCGTGATGCTTCTTGGATTATTGGAAGTTATCAGAATCTGGGCCATATTTAAGAGACAGGTAATTTGAGGGAGGGGATGGGTTTTCCAGCAAAAGCCAAGGAAATTCCTCTGAGCCTTGGATTGATTAATAAAACTAGTTATTTTTCTCCTCATTATGATAGCATATCTGGCAGAAGTAAAGTAGGATGGTGTCTTAGTTAGGATTTCTAACGCTGAGATGAAACACCACATTCAAACAGCAAGTTGAGGAGGAAAGTCTTTCTTAGGCTTACACTTCCACAGCACTTTCATCACCAAAGGAAGTCAGGACAGGAACTCAAACAAGGGCAGAAACCTGGAGGCAGGAGCTGATGCAGAGGCCATGGAGGGGAGCTACTTACTTGTTTGCTCCCCTGGCTTGCTCAGCCTGCTTTCTTATAGAACCCAGGACCACCAGCCCAGGGATGGTACCACCCACCATAGGCTGGGCCCTCCCCCCCACACACACTGATGATTTATTGAGAAAATGTCTTAACAGCTGGATCTCATGGAGGCATTTCCTCAACTGAGGCTTCTTCTCTGATGACTCTAGCTTGTGACACATTGACACAAAACCAGCCAGTTCTGAGGGGTTTTACTTGATCTCTTGGTTTCACTGGACTTGAGTCCATCTTGGCATGGAAGGCCCAGTGGCAGGAACTCAGCTCCTGGCAGTGAGAGTTCACCACATGGCTTTTCACACATTCACCAATGTTTATGATGACTCTAGGACTCATAAAGATTATTAAGATATCCTGAATTAATTGTCTGTTTGATTCAGGGATTCATTCACTACTCAGGTTTTATTTCTTAGATATTTCTGAGTGACTAATCATTATGCAAACTTTAGATATTCATGGAGAAGCAAACTTCCCAGTGTCTGCAGTCATGAAGAACTTGTGTAATAAATGATGGAATTATCTTGTATACACTTGTCTCAGCTAGTTAAGAGAATCATGTAAGAGAATTATAGATTATGTAATCAAGAGAATATATAGAGATCAATACAAACAATTGTGTTCCACAGCAAACATTCAGGGGAGTACAAATGCACAAGAATGCCACTATACAAGAAACATCATCAAAATGAGTTCACCAGAAGTAACACAGGAGCAGGGGGTCATCTTGTCAGTGTTGCTATGGTTTTCCCACCAAGTCAAATGTGTCTGCCACAAACCGTTGAAGTCTTAACTGTGTCATTAGTATTCAAGTTTGGCTAGAGGCATGCTCAACTCCAATGTCCTTTATGAGCTTTGATCTGTTTTGGTATTATTGTTCTTTTAAGATAATTTTGAAAGGAAAGGGGGCAGGACTTAAATAATCATGACTGTAGAAGAAACTTATCATACAATCTACTTGGATAGATGGATCATTACGGTTCTCCAATACCAAGTGGTCAGCCTTGAAATCATGTACACACTTGTAACATTATACAGAATGAGCAAGTTGCATTTATATATTTAGGACTACATATCCATATGTGCATGACAATAATTAAAGAAATGGAGGCTATGGATTTGAGAGAACAATGGTAGCACTACATAGAAAGACTTGGAGGGAAGAAAAGGAAGGCAGAACATGAAATAATTACATATAATTTCAGAGCATAAACTAAAATAAATAATCAGGATCACTATACACACAAGGTGACTATGTTCCAAATGTATTTTAAAACAGACAGCAATATAAATTCAACTTTCCATTGTTGTAAATCAAGCCATATAATGCCCATTTATATAAAGAAAATAAATATATAAATGCAGGCTTCTCACAGTTTTTCCTTAGAATCCTAGTCAGTTTGTGCTAATTAAAGTGCAGCTTGGTATCACAGTAAGAATAAGAAGCTTGTAAGCATGTCTACATGAAAGATTAGCATGTTTAAAACAGAAGTCAGTACACTGAAGATACATCTGACCTCCATGTTCACTGCAGCAATATTAACAATAACCAAAATAAAAAGATCAAACCAAGTGTCTGTCAATAAATAAATGGATAAAAATGTGGCATATATACAAAGGAGAGTACATGCGGCTTTGAAAACAATTCTGTAATAAATGTAACATAAATGGGTAGATGGAACTGCAAGACATTATACTAACTGAAATGAGCCAGGAACATAAAGACTAATACTTCCTGATCTCACCTACATGAGGAGCCTAGCAGAGTTGAACTCAGAAACACAAAGTGAAACGTTAGTCTGTGGAGGCTGGATATTGAGGGAGAAGGATACAGAATGAGAACAATGAGCAAATGATGCACGGCTTTAGCTAGACTACAGAACTAAGCTGGAAATCAGAGTTAATGAGATGTATTTCAAAACTACTAAAGGAGATATGTCCTCATTAAAACTTCACAAACTGCTAAAATAATGGCTATCATGCATTGGCTTAACTAAATCTTCTTATTAATTTTACATGCACACTTGACCCCATAAATTATACACGATTATTTTCCAGTTACTATTAATATAAATTAATACATAAATAAATAAGGAAGAAATAGGTGCTGGTTTCTTGTGAGTTTATGTGTTTTTAAGTATAATCTTCAAAGCATGTTCCTGTGCTATGGAGTTTTGATATGAGCTCTTTTCCTGGGGTACAGAAGGTTATCTTACTGTATCTCTACATCAGAGAGAAAGGGTGGGAGAGAAGATGATGAAGGGAGAGAGAGTGTGTGTCAAAGAAAGGAGAAGAGAGTGGGGAGAAAAGAAAAAAATTAAATAATTTTAAAAGCTTACCTAATAACTGAAAAGTATAATCAGAAACCACAGGTCTCAACATAATGTAGGCCTCAAAAATATTTTAAAGGAAATAGTGACATTAAAAAGTATTACTGGGACAAATGTAATTTTCCTCTTGTGGGAGACTTCAACACCCCACTTTCACCTCTGGACAGATCAGCCAAATTGAAACTTAACAGAGACATAATAGACTTAACTGATGTTATGGCTCAAATGGACTTAATCGATATCTACAGAACATTCCACCCAAACAAAAAAGAATATTCCTTCTTGTCAGCACACCATGGAACCTTCTCTAAAATCGACCACATACTTGGCCACAAAGCAAATCTCAACAGATACAAAACAACTGGAATAACCTCCTGTGTTCTATCAGACCACCATGGTTTAAAGTTAGATTTCAACAACAGAAAAAAACTACAGAAATCCTACAATCTCATGGAAATTGAATAATTCTCAACTGAATCACCAATGGGTTAAGGAAGAAATAAAGAAAGAAATTAAAGACTTCCTAGAGATCAATGAAAATGAATACACCACATACCCAAACTTATGGAATACTATGAAAGCAGTGCTAAGAGGGAAGTTCATAGCACTGAATGCCCACATAAAGAAGCTGGAGAAATCTTACACTAGTGACTTGACAGCACACCTGAAAGCCCTTGAACAGGAAGAAGCAAAATCTCCCAGGAGAAACAGGTGCCAGGAAATTATCAAATTGAGAGCTGAAATCAATAAAATAGAAATAAAGAGAACAATACAAAGGATTAATGAAACAAAGAGTTGGTTCTTTGAGAAGATCAACAAGATAGACAAGCCCTTATCCAAACTAACCAAAAGACAGAGAGAGAGCATCCAAATTAACATAATCAGAAATGAAAAGGGGGACATAACAGACAATGAGGAAATCCAGAAAATCATCAGGTCATACTTCAAAAACCTCTACTCCACAAAACTGGAAAATCTAAAAGAAATGGATAATTTTCTGGATACGTACCACATACCTAAGTTAAATCAAGACCAGATAAACCATTTAAATAGTCCAATAACCCCTAAGGAAATAGAATCAGTCATTAAAAGTCTCCCAACCAAAAGAAGCCCTGGACCTGATAATTTCACTGCAGAATTCTACCAGATCTTCAAAGAAGACTTAATACCAATACTCTTTAAATTGTTCCACACAATAGAAGCAGAAAGTATATTACCAAACTCCTTCTATGAGCCTACAATTACCCTGATTCCTAAACCAAACAAAGATGCAACAAAGAAAGAGAACTACAGACCAATCTCCCTCATGAACATTGATGCAAAAATACTCAACAAAATTCTGGCAAACAGACTCCAAGAACACATCAAAACAATTATCCACCATGATCAAGTAGGCTTCATCCCAGGGATGCAAGGGTGGTTCAACATACGAAAGTCCGTCAATGTAATACACCATATAAACAAACTCAAAGAAAAAAACCACATGATCATCTCACTAGATGCAGAAAAGGCATTTCACAAAATCCAACACCCCTTCATGATAAAGGTCTTGGAGAGATCAGGAATACAGGGAACACACCTAAACATATTAAAGGCAATCTACAGCAAGCCAATAGCCAACATCAAATTAAATGGAGAGAAACTCAAAGTAATACCACTAAAATCAGGAATAAGGCAAGGCTGTTCCCTCTTCCTCTTGCAAATATTCTTTATATGAGACATAATTCTTCACTCAGTAAATATTTGATAACTACTTGGGTCAATATAGATCTGTCTAAATGGATGTGACCTCCATCAGTGAAAAGTCTCAGTACTCAGGTATGTACTGATTTTATGTTAACTCTGAAATTGTTTAGAAACAAAAAAAAATTGGTGGCTATATTATTTGATGGATATATTAGTAATGTTAATAGTTGGCTATTAGAGCGGGGAGAGATATCAGTTTGTTAAGTACTTACCTTGTAAACACAAGAATCCAGTTTTAGTCTCTAGAAGACACATAAAAGAATATCTGGATATGATAAAAACATGCTTCTAATTCTAAAGCCAGGCAGATCCCAAGGACTCATTGGCTAGCTATCCTAGCCTATTTTGCAAGTTCTAGGCTAATGAAAGGCACTATCTCAAGAAACAGGGTGGATAACATCTGAGAAATCATACCTGAGGTTGACCCATTGCCTCCACATGATTAAGTGTGTGCATTTTCGGGTACGCACATACACACACACACACACACACACACACACACACACACACACACACAAATACACACCAATATACACAAACATATCCACAAAAACGACTACCTATTTCCTCACACTTTAAAATTTTCTTGATTTTCTTTTTTGTTGTTGTTGTTGTTTGTTTTTTTGTTTTTTTCTTTTCTTTCTTTTTCTTTATTAATTATTATTATTATATTTGTGTTTTAATTTTACACATCAGCCATGGGTTCCCCTGTCCTCCCCCCTTCTGCCCCCACCTCCATCTTCCCCCCATCCCCTCCCCACCATTCCCATCTCCTCCAGGGCCAAGACTCCCCTGGGGATTCATTTAAACCTGATGGATTCAGTACAGGCATGTCCAGTCCCCTTCTTCCAGGCTGAGCAAAGTGTCCCTGTGTAAGCCCAAGGTTCCAAACAGCCAGCTCATGCACTAAGGACAGGTCCTGGTCCCACAGCCTGGGTGCCTCCCAAACAGATCAAGCTATTCAATCGTCTCATTTATCCAGAGGGCCTGATCCAGCTGGGGGCTCCACAGCCTTTGGTTCATAATTCATGTGCTTCCATTCATTTGGCTATTTGTCCCTGTACTTTTTTCTATCTTGGTCTCAACAATTCACACTCTTACAGTCCCTCCTCTTTCTTGACAATTGGACACCTGGAGCTCCACCTGGGGCCTGGCTGAGGATCTCTGCATCCACTTCCATCAGTTATTGGATGAGAGTTCCAGCACTACTGGTAGGGTGTTTGGCCATCTGATCACCAGACTAGGTCAGATCAGGCTTTCTCTCGACCATTGCCAGCAGTCGACAGAGGATGTATCATTGTGGATTTCTGGGGACCTCTCTAGCACTTTGCTTCTTCCTGTTCTCATGTGGTCATCATTTATCATGGTCTGTTATTCCTTTCTGTTCTTGATCCAGCTGGGATTTTCTTATTTAACCTTTATATTTCTGTTCTTTGAGGATGTGTGTTTTTACTTAATATAACATATGCACAACAGGTTTATGAGTTAGTCACAGTTGCTACATGTTTTGAAATAGAGAGTGACAAGAAGTAGGAAAAATACACATGTTCTCATGCTATCTGCATTAACCAGTTTTACTTTAAGATGGAAAATAAAGCACTGTCTATACGCTGGACTTTTAAGCAAATTAAATGAAAACAATGGACTACTGTTTCTTATGAAATATGATATAAGTTCCATTAGAGCTCATGACTTTCAGGTACTTTTGTTTAAGAGAGCAAACAAGTTCAAATAAACATTGGAATGTGTCCTTTTTTATATTCTGGATTTTTGCTCCTTTATGCTCAAAGATGTTTGTCTCAAATCCCTGGAGTATCATTGGAGCACTAGAACCAGTAGGTTCTCCTAGTCTACATTCAGTGTTAAAGGAGGCATTTCCTTCAAATGGCAATGAGAGTGGTAGCTTATAGGACCGGGAAGCTGGGAAAGCAACCCAGACTATGAGCCTTAATTTGAATACAGTTAAGACATTATGTAAAATGGCATGAGACCCAGTGACTGCACACTGTCACCCATAGGGACCCATAATGCATTGGTGTGACTGTAATGGGAGTTTTATTTATTACTACAGTTTCCTCATTTGAGTATCCAAGCCAAACAGTAACTAGAGCTTCATAGGCCTTCAAAACCAGTTTTCATATTTTGTATGTTTGTACCCATCAATTCATGTGGTGTCATGAAATTTTAACTGGAAGTGTGCTGGATATTTGCAAGTGAATTAATCCTTGGTTGGACAGAGACCCTGGAGAAAATATCATATTTGTTTACTTTGAATCATACTAAAGTATGTCTCATTTCAAACAAACATTTAATGTAATGCAAATATAGGCTTTTTAAAATTTAAATGATGAGCCCTTAATTAGTTATCCAATGCCAAGTGGTCATTCCTGAAATCATATACATACAGGTGTATATATAAACAGACTCAGCAGGTTGTATTTATATATATATTTAACAATGATAATCAGATAAAAAGATGCCATGAGTTAGGGAGTAGGGGGACACAGAAGAGATTGGAAAGGACATAGGAGTGGTTGGAAGGAGGAAAGGAATGGGGGAAAGGATGTGATTGTGTTTTAAAATAAGAAAACATTAAGGAAATAAATACAATAAAATAATAAAATGTATTTATAGGTGTTCCAGTTTTTTAAAAAACACTTTTTTTAAGTATCAACTATTACAAACAAGCGTGATAATTTAACCAATAGCATTTTACATTGTTCATATAATTTAAGGAAAGTGTGCAATCACTGATGACTGGCATAAAGCCATTGGTGGCACTGTGAGGTTTGCCTGCCTTTATGATGTGGGCTATCACCAGGGAACATTCATTTCTTTATTTTGTTTTTACTATTGTAAAACACTGTATGTGAATCTTTCCAGTTATAAGGAACAGGTCATACTGAAGTCAGTTGATAAGAATTTATTACTTGCATGCCTGAAATCAAAGACACTGAGGAAGCTTTCTGAGCCTCAACCAAATGGAAGGGTACCTGGAATTACTGGTTACTAACAAATTAAATGAAACAAAAGTAATGTTGGAGACAAGGGTTCTCACTTCCCACGCTGGTGATTGCATCTGACTTACCAAGAGTACCTTGTCAGTTTCTCAATAAATTCTTTCAGGCTGTACTTAAAATTCACATTTCTGCTTGTCTTTCTGGGAAACCAATTGTTCCAAGAAAGAGAAGAAGAGATTTCTTTTATTGAAACATAATTTTTCATACAATATATTCTGATCACAGTTTTGACTCCCCCAACTCCTCCAAGATCCGTTTTTCCTCCCCACTCACCTATCTCTAGGCCCCTCCCTCTCTCAAAAACAATTAGGAAAAAAAAAAAGGAAAGAAAAAAATCAAAAAGATTATTAACTGAACACTCTAAGTAAGAAACAGGCAACCAATCGGTCCCTCTTGACCAACCCTGCATTGCAGGCATGTATTGACAGATAGCCTGGTAAACTGACGATAATAACAGTTGCAACGTGGTTGGTTCAAGGTTGCTCCTAGAAATACACTCTGAAGTCAAGCTCCATGGACCCTGGACTAACAGTTAAGGGAGTCTGCATGGGACCAGCCTAGGCCCTCTGCACGTGTGTGACAGTTGTGTAGCTTGGTATGTTTGTAAGGCTCCTAGCAATGAGATCAGGACCTGTCCCTGGAACTTAGCTGGCTTTGGGGAACCTGTTCCCATGCTGGATTACCTTGCCTAACCTTTTTACAGGGGGAGGAGTTCGGTCCTATCTCAACTTGATATGCTGTCAAGCCTGCAGGAGGCCTGCTCCTTTCTGAATGGAGATGGAAGAGGAGTGGGGTTGATGGGGAGGGAGGTATATGGGAGTCAGGGGAAGGAACAGGAGGAGAGGAGGAAGGGGAAACTGATTGGTATGTAAAATAAAGGGAAAAAATAAAGTTCCAAACTTCAGTAAAAAGAAAAGAAATACACTCTGTTATAAGAATGGCATTGCATCTGAGACTGTGTGCTGCAAAGGGGTGATTGCCCTAATTCATGGATCTTGCACACTGAACTAATATGACTGGCCAATTCCTAATCATTTTATCTATTCTGATATTATGGTATTAATATCACATCAACTTTAGGAAGAGTGTTGCTGTGTTTTTCAAAATTATTAAAATTATTAATTGAAAAGATTACTCTTTACTTCTATGTGGAGATTTTTCTTTAAAAAAATCACCATAATAGGCTTTATTAAAAACTCAATACACATGATGAGGTAATATTACTATTTAGATTTCTACTTTTTTTCTGAATAAACTAACACATTTTTACATTAATTACAGGTTTATTATTTTATAATAATACTAGGGAGAGTATTACTTAGTGTTTATTATTTAGTATCCTTTATTTTTCACAGAAGTTTGCTTACTGGCTGATATTCAATAATAAGGATATCATTTGCTAGAAGAGGTCTGCACTGAGGTTAAATTGAAAAGTCCTGTTTCTTAGTAGCATTATGGTCCTTTTCATTTGTGATGCTGAGGCGCTGATAATCATAAATGAATGACAGGATACCCTGTGATATTGCATAAAATAGTAATTAATATGATATTCACATAAAACATTAATATACAAGCCCTAAATAGGAAATTCAATAAATGATGTCCAGATGACATAGAAAAGAGGTAGAGTGAATACCACCACTAGAAAGCATACTTCAACCATTTGTCAGAAATAGAAAATGTCTAGTAATAGTAACTCCACAACCAAACATTCAGTTTCAAGTGGCTTTGATATCTCATTACTCAAAATAAAATAAACACATCATTAAAAATAAAGATAAATTTCTAGTAACATTGATGAAAATTGATTGAACAATAGTACATGTATGTGAGAAGGACTACAACACATTTACTTCTTTGCCAGAAACATCATTTTCTAACTAATTCATATTTCCTAAAGGAATATGTAGCAATTCCCGTGCTATAATAGCAATCACTAGGCTATCCATCCACCACTGGCATAAATTGCATTGGATTTATGCTATGGTCCACCTACAGCTCATTAATTTCCTATGGCATTTACCAATTTGTACAGAAATAGTATATGACCTTCACTTTCAGGAATCCAACAAGAAGAAATTAAGTGATGCAAGTGAACTATCTTAGAAAGAAGGAATTGTGTTATAAAGAGCAAAGGGCAAGTTAAATAAAATGGAGCATTGAATGCAAGGTAAATGATACTAAGTGTCATTATCCGTGACAAGTTCATCTTGTGAAGCTGTAACTCTCACAATTTTTATTCTTGCTAAAAGTCATAAGAAAAAATGCCCAAATGGTTATTTCTCCATTGCTATCAGAGAGATTTGACAGTACAGAGCTTAAGAATTTCACATTCTTTTCCATTTTTATGTCAAGGTCATAATGTGGTCTAAAGTTCCTTATCAACTTGCTCCCTGGCTAGAGATCTTCACAGTGCCATGGCCCTGTAGTAGAGAGATGATGTGGTAGAGACATCACTTACCATGGAGATGGAAACACGGTGTTGTAAAGTAGGTTGGGCTTAGCAATGTGTAATTTTACCTAACAATACACATTGCACTTGGGATATGAAATTATAAGCTTTTTGTCTGAAACTGTTTATCTCAAAAACATTTGAGTGATTGTAGTAGATAAAAGAATGAGTTGTAAGTACAGACAAATGCCTATGCATATAAATATATATAATCATGTATATATAACTAAATTATGTATATATACCTAAATTATATATATATACCTAAATAATTAGATAGTTGGATATAGATCCAGATGATTTAATATGTTAATATATGTGGGAATATGTCTACATGTGTAAACCTGTATAATCTATACCTATTATGGTATATACATCAAACTAAATAGGTGGAGATGGATATAGATGAATCCTGACTTAAAATTGTTCAGCGTAATGGTTTTTTATGCTTTATAATGATTCAAAAGCAATGGACATTCACTAGAAACTGTCATTTGTATTTTTCATTTTAAACACTTCTCAAGCAAGTTGTTGGCCACTTTTGTTGTACTAGTCCTTCTAAATCAAGTTTTTCTTGATTTGGAAGCGTGTGTGTCTCCATACGGGTTTTTCCTACATTCTTCATGTTGGTTAAGTCTTCCACCAATGCCTCATTTCTCCATTCTCCACCTACCTCTGTGCTTGAACCTTACCACCCCAGTCTTCCTTCTGTTTTATTGTACTTGTACTTCACTGTCTTTCCTCCCACCAGGTGTCCATTCCAGTAGCCAATGTCTAGTTTCCTGGCTTCCCTTTGTGTTTTCTTGCTTCCCCTAGTTTTGATAGTAGAGTTACCCTGGCTTCCTAGAAGGAGTTTGAGAGGGCTCCTTCTGTTTCCATATTTTTAATAGTTTATGAAGTATTGGCTGTAGATCTTTAGCAATTTGAATCAGTAAAAAACGGTCTCCTTGTTGATAGGATTTGAAGAAAGGGGCAGCTGTATGGCAGCAAAAGGGAAAATAGTTTTATCCAAGTATTTGGGGTATTTAAATCTACAAGTTCTTTGATTTATGTTGTTCACTTTAACAACATATACCACTTTTGGTAGGAGATTCAAGAGCTTTTACACAACTTTGAGTCTTAATTTTTTTCCCTACAGGAATCTTATGTTCACCTATTCAAAGAAAAATTGTTCACCCTCCTGGGAGGCGATGAGGAGAGACAGTAAGGACAAGCATTATCATATGCTACTTCACACTAGGTTGAGCCACGTCTTACTTAAATGTTTTCACTGGGTAGTAATTACCTGCTAAATATTTTTTACTAGAACCTTATCATTATAAAGTATGGTATTTTCTTTAAATCACTAGTTGTTCTTTCTAAGCAAATTGTATTTGATTGTAAAAGAGGAAAAAGCTCAGTACTGAAAAACATGGGGAAATGTTCACATTTAGTGAAATCAACTTGTTTCAAATACTAAAGGGTGTTGAAAATTATGTTCCTGTTTGTAAGCACTTTTGACTTTCCAAAGGGAATTTATTTTCAGCTTTCCCTCATAAGTTTGACACAGAATGAATTTAAAACAGTAATAAGGAAATATCAATTACAAAGATGATATGACAGAGGGGAATATATTAAAAATACATTAATAACAATGATGCATACATCATGTTGCTATATTGTTAATAATAAAGCATTACATATATAAATATAGACCCCTATTCATAATATATATTTATATTTTAGACTAGTTCATGAATTGCGTTACATGATATATGTTGATGTTTTGGACTTGCTCATGAATTATGTTACCGTGATTTTGTCAAAAAAATTAGAAATGTGTATGTTCTTGAATATTCCTAACATGTAGAATGGGTTATAAATTCAGTCTTTTAGCGGGGCCAAGAAATAACCAAAGGACAAAATAAAATCCAGTGAAAGAGACAAACACTGGCAAACTCAAAATGAAATGCTTGTCATGAAAGGTCATATGATTTTTTTCCCAACTCTGGCTGGTTGTTGCTTCCCAGGAACTTAGAACTATTTAGTTTTACTAAATTCAGGGTTTTGTAAAAGTGTAGGTTTGTATGTATTATCTCCAAACATTTTCATTTATTCAATTGACAGCTGCCTACCTAACATAAATTTTTTATATTTTCCTTCTTAGGAAAGCCTTAGGTTTCATTCAGACATCTTGCCACTCTCTCACCAATACAATTATATTCCAAGTAGTTGAGGAGAGAGTAACCACCCTGCTTATACTCTGAGTGAACTGGTTAGTCGGAAAGCAATTTCATTTCATTTCTATCGGAAATAAAATAACATACAGAGTACCCTGGAGAAATTAGTGATGGTACCATTCACATATGTGGACCCAGATATCTAACTACAAACAGCAGGAATTTCGTGTGATCTTTGAATCATTGTTCAGCTGACTGTGTCTAGGATATGTTTTGACTTTCTTTTCTATGAAATAATATTTTGATCTGTGTTTTGGGCCAGTTTAAAGAACTTCTGCTACGTCTACAATTACTTAAAATAATTTTTTAATATTAAAAAATAATAGAAAGGACAAATAAATGTCAAACCTAGTTCCTAGTCCCTCAAACAGGGCTTTCAGTTTTTGACTACTGGAGACACATCCAGGCACATAGAAGAAATAACGGCAAGAAGAAAATGGTTTTAATTTGTGTTCTCCTAAAAATATGAGATCAGAAACAGAGTAAGTGAACTTATAAAACAGGGGAAAATTATAATAAATGCTTATTCTCATTTATAATAAAATGTTTAATTTCTGACGCTGGTTATGTTGAAACTTATTTAAATCCATTAGACTGAAAGATTGATGGGAAGAGTTGCTATCATCCTGAGGGCATAAATCATGGCTATTTGAAAACTTTTATTTGAGTATCATTTAAGCTAAGACTAGTGGCTAGATCATGTCATTTTTGAAGCCTCCTAAATTTTCTCCATTTATTTTATCTCTATATTTGGGTTTGTGTATGTGTTTATGTGGATGCACATGTATGCACTTGTGTATGTACACATATGTGTTTGTACATATAGACGTCAAACAACAACTTTGCTGTAGTTTATTGGGAACCGTTCACTCTGATTTTGTTTTTTAATTATTTATTCTTTGAAAATTTCATAAAGGTACACAATGTATCTTGATTACATCCATGATCTGTGTTCCCATTACATTTCTTTCCCAATTTCATGTTTCCCTTTAATAGTTTTATTTACTAATTTACATTTTAACCCACAGAGTCCAATTAGTACTGCCCATAAGCATGTGAGGGTGGGTGTGGGAAACCTACTTGAGACCACACTCCTAATTAAAAGTGACTCCCTGCCAATAGCTCCTCAGCTGGGTGTGGGGCCTCAGAAGCCTCTACCCAATCCATGCTAAAAATTTTTAACTGGCTTAATCCTGTGCAGACCAAAAATGGCCTTGAGGGAGTTATGAATATATGACCAAGTTTTAAACAAGGGTAAACTGTTTTTTGTTTTTTGTTTTCTTAAAGAAGTGATTTCATTTCTAATAGGGACTCATTTTCTGGCCCAACAATCTGTGCCTTTTAGCCTAGCTTCTTTAAAAATTTTTTTTTTATTTTGAATTAGGTATATGTGTATGTATGTTTATGGCATATTCTTCTGATTTGCATCATTATATTCAAATTGAAACATTTTCTCAAGGATAGAAGAGGAAGAACAAAAACATGGAAGATTCCTTAGGGCCCCTACCCAACAGTGTAAGAAGAAGTAAACAGTTGCTTCAGGTAGAGACTCTAAGCAGCCAAATAGTAGAAAGTGATGTTCTCAGGTATTCTGACTGCAGAGTTACCTGCAGGCTGCGTATTACAGCTCTGAAATTACAGGTTTGGGGGAGTTTTCACCCATATTGGGATGGATGATGCAGCTGCTTCTGAATTATCCCTGCTCTTTGTAAGCAATGTTACCCCTCACCCGTGCTCCTGTTAGTAACTCTAATTAAAAAAATATCCACTGGGGGCCAGGTGGTTTAATCCCAGCCTTTAATCCCAGCACTCAGGAGGCAGAGCCAAGCAGATCTCTATGAGTTCGAGGCCAGCCTGGTCTACAGAGTGAGGTCCAGGACAAGCACCAAAACTACACAAAGAAACCTTGTCTTGAAAAAAAAAAAAAAAAAAAACTATTGGTTCAGTAAATTGGGCATTGAAACATTTGTTACTTAGGTTTCTCATGGGCTCTCTTTCTTGGGTTAATAAATGTGTTTGTTGGGGGGGGGGGATTCTCCCCAGGGAAAAAAAAAATCTCTCATACAACAATGTGTCTATGTGTGGGTTAGTGCACATTAGTGCAGGTGCTTGGGGAAGCCTAAAGAGGGTGAACAAATCTCTTGGAGCTGGAGTTACAGATGGTTGTAAGCTGACTGACATGGATCACAGGAAAAGCTCAGCCCCTATGCAAGAATGATATATGCTCTCAATCTAGCCACTAGCTCAGGATTTTGAATGTGCAACAACAAAACCACAATTGAAAATCAAATGCATGATGAATCTAGATTGTGTCTGGCTGAATTAATTTAATTTAATCATACACCTTCACAGAAGCCTTGGCTCTGAACACACAAATGATAGGTTTCTGCTGACGTAAAAGGCCAGATCAGACCAGATTAAAAGCAAAATAAATGCAGATTCATTTGGCATTGCTCCATTGCGGGTTCACCTGTACCAAAAAACATGGCCAGGGAAGTCCTGCACCTGGGCTAAGGTAGGGAGGTTTTATAGACTTTGGATGAGGGCTGATGACTTGCCATGAGGGGCTGGGACTGTACCCAAGTATGGCCAAAAGTTAAGGCCCTGGGCTGGCACTTGGGTGTGCTGGCCACATCAGGAATGCAGGTTGTATGGGCTGCCAGAAGGCCAAACTGGGCTTTTGGTGCCATTCTATTGTTCAGAGTTTTCTAAGTGCGAGTATACATGGAGGAATTATGGCAGATGGGTATCCCAGCTTGTATAGGGGTAAGCAGGGTTTCCAAACAAACAATAACATGCACTTGGTACTACGCATGTTGTCATGATGATACCACCAATAAAACTTCCTGGAACTGTTGTATGTTATTAATTTACTCTCCTTGCCCATGAGATGGCTCAGTAGGCAAATACTGATGGTCGGAGTTTGATTCTCTGGACCCAATGGTGGAAGGAAAGAAGCAACTCCTCCAAATTGTCTTCTGACTTCCACACATGGAAGGTAGGTAGGGCACTGTAGTGTAACAGGCGGGTAGAAAATATATGCCCCTGGCATGCCCCCGTGCTCCAAGACTTGGAAATCCTAACTGTAAAGTAAAAGATCCAAGCCCACTTCTGGGTAAAAAAATGTATCAAAAGCTCCAAATCCCTCCAATCCCTGTGTTTTCCCCAAGATCAAGCCACAGAATCCCTCCAATCCCAGGGCACCCTGGAAAACTCTGGACCGAGAAACCCTATACAAAATCTGCCTTCTGCTCCAGTCTCTGCTGCTTCTCTCCTGAGCAGAGACAGGCACTCTCTGTAACATTCCCAATAAATCTCTTGTGTGAGGATTGTTGTGCAGTGTGACTGTGGTATTACTCGGCTCCTGGTTGCCAAGATACCTTTGTGTCAGAAAAAAACCCTTACACATATACAAACACAAGTGAATAAAAGCAACTAAGTTTTCTGCTCTCATAGAAGTATCACAGTTTAACATGGAAAATTAGAACTTTTAATAATAACCAGTATGTATCAAATTAGCTTATCTTTTCGGTTGAATACTTGGTTTTCAAAATTGCTGTTTAAACTGATAACTTGAGTTCCAAAGGACATATTAAATTAATTCTGGCTTGTGATTAGGACATTAGTCCAGCAATTTCTGAAATGACCCTAGACATATTGTTGCCATTCTGGCTGTGTATTTACATGATACAGTGTTCGCAGAATTTGACAATTCTAAAAATCAGCATTGGACTCTGAGAAATGTGTTCCATATCCTGCAGTATCAAGTTTCTGTCCACAATTCATCTCTTCATATAAAAATGAATAAGCATATACATCTAATTAGTATGCAATTTTTTCATTTGTAATAAATTGTAAAATTATGTGTACTCTGAAGAATTGTTTTAAAATGCATTTTCAAAATTTATTATCAGTATTGTTTGGTGTGCTATTGTGTGACAAAAAATTTTCCTGGGGAGATGCAACACAAACTTTTACTCACCCCAGTTAGGGATCCCACAACAAACCAAAGTATGGATACCATAAAAGTTAAATTTGATAAACCAATGAGTTTTATTGGGATTACTTGCAGGAGCATAAATGACTCAATGACAGCTGGCCTACCCCAGCATAGGTGACAGCTCATTAAAGCTGGGAAACCTGGAGCACACTGCACATTCTCCATGTAGCTCACCAGGTTGGAAAGTGTCCTTTTCCAAACAACTGTAGTCTAAACATTTTCCCACAGCTCAACTGGCTTCTGCCTCTCCCAGGCAGCAGGCCTGGTCTCAGAATCTTTTTTGCAGATTGGTACTTTGATAGGGAGGGGCTTAGTGACTCTGGTCTGTTTCTGGGATTTCCTGAAGTTATCTTGAGTCGTTTACTTTCCAGCTTAAGGTGCCTCCCTGCAGGATGGAACATTCCAATCTTGAATGAAACTGTTATACAACCAATTCATCTCCTATCAGTCAGGGAATAGCCTCAGTAGCCCATCTCCAGCATGGAGCACAGGGTTAGTCAATATTTGTTTACCCAGGCTAGTTCTTCTAATTGCATACTGTACTTAATTTGTTTGTTTGCTTGGGTTTTTTGTTTTGTTTTGTTTGTTTTTGGAGACAGGGTTTCTCTGTGTAACAGTCCTAGCTGTCCTGGAACTCACTTAGTAGACCAGGTTGGTCTCAAACTCACTGAGATCTGCCTGCCTCTGCCTCCCAAGAGCTTTGACTAAAGGTGTGTGCCACCGCTGTCCAGCATTTTTGTTCATTTCTTAAGAATAGGAATTATAACACTTTTCCCTTCCCTTTCCTCCCTCCAAACTCTCCCAAATACCCCTTCCTGTCCTCCTTCAAATTCATGGTCTAGTTTTTCAAATATATATCTACAAAGACATATATATCCTGTAATTATTAATGTCAAATTATATCTGTTATTAAAAGGATCTTTGCAGAAACATTGATATTGTTCTTTGTAACCCTCGGTTCACCACTATTTAATATTTTACACTTAAATTTACCTTAGAACGAATAAGAAATAATTTTCTGATTAAATTATATCAAATTACTGAGAGAAACAGAAAATTAATGTAATTTTGATAGAGTGTGGAAACTATAAATAACCAAGTTTTAAAAAGGAATTCCCAAGAAATGGAGTTTGTTATATGTTTATAAGGATCTGGATATGTAGAAAAATGACACATGTTTTTGTGGTTTTAGAAATGATTTTAAAGACAACAAAATTTTAGTGTGTTCAAAAAGATAGGACATTGATGCAACTTCATACTTCAGTAAATGGATGAAATCACATGCCTATAGATGTTTCAGGAAAATCTGAAAGTAGTTCAATATAAAAGAGAAATTCACATACTAAAATAAAAAAGTCATTTTCTTAAAATTTTGAGAGCTTTTGGTTCATAATTCATGTGTTTCCATTAGTTTGGCTATTTGTCCCTGTGCTTTTCCAATCTTGGTCTCAACAATTCACACTCTTAGGTCCCTCCTCTTTCTAGACAATTGGACTCCTGGAGCTCCACCTGGGGTCTGGCTGAGGATCTCTGCATGCACTTCCATCAGTTATTGGATAAGAGTTCCAGCACGACAGTTAGGGTGTTTGGCCATCTGATCACCAGACTAGGTCAGATCAGGCTTTCTCTCAACCATTGCCAGCAGTCTACAGAGGATGTATCATTGTGGATTTCTGGGGACCTCTCCAGCACTCTTCCTATTCCTGTTCTCATGTGGTCTTCATTTATCATGGTCTGTTATTCCTCATTCTCCCTTTCTGTTCTTGATCCAGCTGGGATCTCCTGCTCCCCTAAGCTTTCTTTCCCTCAGTCTTGCCCTTCATTACTCACACTGTTGTCCAGGTTGTTCATGTAGATCTGATCCATTTCTCTGCCATTGGGCAATCCCTGTGTCTTTCCTAGGGTCCCATTTTCTAGGTAGCCTTCCATGGAGTTGTATAGCAGTCTAGTCATCTTTGTTTTACATCTAGTATCCTCCTATGATTGAGTACATACCATGTTTGTCTTTCTGAGTCTGGGTTACCTCATTCAGGATGATTTTTTTCTAGATCCATCCATTTGCCTGCAAACCTCATGATGTCATTGTTTTTCTCTGCTGAGCAGTACTCCCATTGTGTATATGTACCATATTTTCTTTATTCATTCTTCAGTACTGGATCAAGCCCTCTGGATAAGTGAGACATTTGAATAGCTTGAACTGTTTGGGAGGCACCCAGGCAGTGGGACCCGGATCTATCCTTAGTGCATGAGCTGGCTGTTTGGAACCTTGGGCTTATACAGGCACACATGCTCAGCCTGGAAGGAGGGGACAGGACCTGCCTGTACTGAATCCACCAGGTTGAATTGAATCCCCAGGGGAGTCTTGGCCCTGGAGGAGATGAGAATGGAGGGGATGGGCTGGGGCAAAGGTTGGGGCGGGGGCGGGAGGGGGGAGGACAGGGGAACCCATGGCTGATGTGTAAAATTAAAACACAAATATAATAAATTTTATAAAAGGAGAAAAAAATTGAGAGCAACTCAGTTTCAGGAAAACTATTAGTAATGCTTAACTGTTACAATGGGTAGTCATGGCTGACCAAGGACTTTTAACCAGATTTTTGTCTCAGTATCACCAAAGAAACTGGATCCCTGGTCTTACTCCATAGATATACTCTGAAGATCAATGACACTGTATTGGCTTCTGCTCTGAACACGTTCACTGTCTAATGGAAAGGTAAAAAACTACAAACAGCTGCCAAACCCAGCAGTGAGGGAAGAGGAACAGCAAAGCACTTACATAAATCTCAGAGCAGGTGTCATGTAGAGGGTAGCCATTCCAGCTTTGATCTGGATGTCCCAACCCCCATTGAGGCTTCGGTAACTGTCACGCCTACAAGGCGGGCTGAAGGAGGACCCTGTTTGAGCCAGCTCTCTTGGTTCCTGGACCCTGGATGCTGGAGGTAGACCCAGCAGAGTTCTCCAGAGAACACCGTCAGACTGCGCCACACCTTTCCCAGACCCTGTAACCTATCCCTTCACTTGTAAGTTACCCCACAAAATAAACCTCCCTTTTAACTACATGGAGTGGCCTTAATAATTTCACCAGTAGTGTCACAAAAGGACAACTTGATTCCTTGCAAGAAGAGAGGGCTTACATGATCAACACACTGAGGTATAGCTCAGAGTGCATGCTGCCACAGAGGGAGGAACCTAGCTGAGTAGAAGGCAGAGAGAGTGAAGCAGTCATACTCAACATCTAGAAGTAGCATCAATTTCCGTAGGACAACTCAATTAAAGCAGTTTTGGTGTTCTCTGTCACCCATTCCATCTCAGTATCAGTGGCTTTGTTAACTTCTGTGAGTTGTTCTCATACAATGAGTGAACAGTGCAAATTAGGAGGGTTTGTAGAGACCCAGAGATGTGAAAGGACCTTAAAGATCAGGCTACTAGCAAGATTTCAAAGTGATAAGATACTTATACATAAAAAGCTATGCATGTCTTCGAAAAGGGGTTAGGCTTCAGAGTGTGTGATCCCTAATCACCATCATAGGAACAGTACTTCAACACTGTGACACTGCATAATGTCTAATGACTATTCATAATTTGGTGTGTGTGTGTGTGTGTGTGTGTGTGTGTGTGTGTGTGTGTGTGTGTTTGCATGTGCTTGTGCATTCAGAAACCAATTACGGCAGTAAGCTACATATGCGATAATAATTCCCAAAGTCATTAGGATATGTTTTTGGTCTCTAGTTTTAGGTTTTTTTTATTTAATTTTAAAATTATTTCTTTTATTTTTTTTTTTGAAATTATAATATGCCAGTGGCCATGTCAGAGAAGCTGCAGTCAGCAATGGAGTTTATGGCAAACAGGCCAGAGGATTGTTCCCAGAATGCCCCTTGCTCCTGCTATGCTTCCTCCTGCTTGCTACTTCCCTGTTCCTGCTGTAGTTGGCATGGTGTGGTTACTATGTGAAAGGATCCCACTGTATCTGGCATAGTGTGATTGTTTCTTGGGAGAGTCCCACTCCTCACTGGGCAGTTTACTTGCAGATCATAATGAAGATGATTTTTATAAGAGCAATGATGATTAGTTAGGTCTATGATTTAATTGCACTACCTGGGTAAGCCAAAAAGATATAGGTGGTAAGGACAGTTAGTAAAGATAATTAGGGAAATGGTTTAGGTTATTCTGCCAATTGCTCCAATAAGAGATTTTTAGAAAAGACAAATATAGGCTAAAAGTTACCTTCCCCTTCGTTAGATGTGAGATTTGCAGAAGATAAAAAAATAAGAACAAGGAAGTTTCATGAATTATAGACCCATGAATTCTGCCTGTGGAAAAACAGGTGGATGATTAAAGAAAACAATTAGATCTCTACATCCAAGGTTAGGCCTGAGTTCCTTGGTCATGTAGCTTACAGCATTTATCACAGGCTCCAGTATGCATCTTAAAAAACAAAGTTGTAAAAGGGAATTAAATGACCCTATTGTGCATAAAGAAAAATAGACAGGGAACTGACCACTTGTTTTATGTTTCTCTAGAGCAGAATTAACAGTAGAAATCTGCTACACTGAAACCATAACAGCCGCCTGCCAGGACAAAAGGAACCTGCTGAAATAGACTTGGCTTGCTTAAAGTTTTGTTAATCAATTATAAAAGAATCATTGATTTGGGGTGAAGATGTTATGGTGGAAAAATTAATACAAAGAAAAATGTTTAACCTCTTGTGGGCTTCTAAGGAAAACATGTAACTTGTGATCTTAATCTGGTTTCTTCTTTTGTAAAGATTTTCATTTGTATTTAGAAAATATGTAACTTATGGTTAGGAAGTAATATTTTCTTGTGCATAAATCTTTGTATGAGGAGCTATAAAAGGGATAAGGGAAAAATAAGAGAAAGAGAAAAGAACAGAGAGAAGGAAAGACATAGAAGAGGAAACATCAGGGAAGAAGTAGAAGGAGAACATCAGAAAAGATCTAGAAGAAGAACAACTGGGAAGAAGAAAAACAAAAACATCAGGGTACAAGAGCAGAACAAGAAAAGAACAGAGTAAGAACAACCAGCGGAGAGAAACATAAAATGAAGGAGTAAGCTTTGACCCTCAGATAAAGTTCCTGTGCATGTCTGTGTGTCTGTCCAGTAGTTTGCCTACTCTACATCTCCTCTCCAGTTTCCCGGACCTGCTGGGCCCCTCTGCATCAATAATATGATTACATCATTTCTTCTTTCCCTTTCCTACCTCCAAGCCTTCCCATATAGCCTTCATTGCTTTATTTCAAATCCATGGCAGTTTTTCATTGATTGTTGTTAAATGTGTGTGTGTGTGTGTGTGTGTGTATACAAATATAATATATAGTATATAAGCATGCCTATTTAATACATATATGTTATACAGATTTAGATATAGCCCTAAATGCATATGTGCAACTTGATTGGCCTATATAATGTTACTTGTATGTAATGTTCTTGGGCTGATCATTTGGCGGTGGATAGCCAGTTGGTGTGCTTTTCCACTTTTGATTAGGAGAGGATCTATTAAACTGTTCACTTTGAGGACTAAAGAACTCAAAGCTCAATGGTGCTCACTACAGATTTACATTATTATAACATAATTAGAATAAATTCTGAGAAAATTAGTTTGAATATTTAAAAACTAACTAGAAATGATTATTTAAAAACTAATTTTGGAAAATAATCAACAACATAATAAGAAATTGCCAAATGAGTCATTCAAACAGTGGAATATGCTTCTTTTGAGTTCTACGAAGTGTATTATTTGTCAAATTTAAAGACTGTACACTGAGAATTAGCTTTAGATTGTTTCTTAGAAGAAATACAGTTGAGTAAGGAGTCTATAAATCGCAAGAAAAAAACTCGAAGAAATAAAATTGTATGAACCAATTCAGATGCATATGAGTTTACAGGACACCACAAGAAAAGCCACAGAACCAATGAACCTGGCTTCATAGGGCTCACAGAGACTGAACTGACAATCATGGAGCCTGCATGAGTCTGACCTAGGTCCTCTGCATATATGTTATGATTGTGTAGCTTGGTGTTCTTGTGGGACTCGTAACAAGGTGAGGTGAGAAGTGTCTCTGACTCTTTTGCCTGCTCTTGAGATCCTTTCCCCTCTACTGGGTTCCCTTGTCCAGCATTTTTACAAGAGGAGGTGCCTCATCTTATTGCAACTTGATATGCCATGTTGGGTTGGTATCCTTGGAAGGCCTGCCCTTTTCTGTAGGGAAAGGAGAAGTGGATTGTCAGGGGTGGGGGTAAGGGGACAGGGTTGGGATGGGGGACTGGGAGGACAGAAGGGAGGGGAAGTTGTAGACAGGATATAATAGATGAGCCGATAAATAAAAGAAATTAAAAATTACTTATAATTCAAACTACTCCAAATTTTGGTCTAACAGTTATTATGAGTAACAAAAGATGAAGAAAGAGTCGTTTCATTATGTGTTCATTTAAACCAGTATATGCCAACCCATTATTTAAAGATTTGTGTATCTATCAGCTGTTCTCACAATAGTGTGTATCAAACAGCCCTACAGCTCAGGGGTATATAAACAAAATCTTTCTCCTCCACCTAACTCAAGCTCTCCCAGGACTCTGCTGAGGTGGGCTATCTCAGTCTTCTGAGATCGCTGACCTACATAGAGTGCTTCTCTCTCGGCAGTGATAGAGATGTAAAAGAACAAACATGCCGCACACTCTTCAGCATTCTGTTTGAATCATAGCTACTACCATACCATACACCAAAAACAAGTGACATGACCCAACTCTACAACAATGGGTGGGGGGAAACTCCCAATAGGAGGCTATAGCAAGACATGCAAACTCTGTTGAAGAGTAATGAAGACGAATATTTATATCTGTTATTAACTTTATCTTTAAAAGGGGAAGATGGTGTATATTTTCCAATAAACCTATAGACTCAATATAAATATAAGCTATTTTAAGAAAATAGCTTAACCTTCCATCTATGCCTTTATGTAGCCATTCTTCAAAAAGATTGTGACATTTCAAGTCACAGTACCTAAAATAAATAATCTTAGTAACTTTTATATTTTCGTTCTGTCTACAAACAGAAGAAATGATACTCAGAGTAGAATATGTATGTATATATGCATACATACCCATTTTTACTAGCTAATCTACTCAATGAGAAACAAATGGCAGATGCTATTATTACCTACAATGTAATGACAGAACAGGGTGCCATTCTAACCCTCATTTACTTCAGGTAAGAAGTTCTTCTAACACTGTTTTCTGCAGAAAGCGAAATTTATCAACACAGAAAGCCTGGGCCTGCGTACTGCAATGTGACAGCAGCTTTTTGTCTATAATGATCAATCGGTAGTCTTCCATTCTGCCCCACAGACCTATGAAGAGCTTACAACTCCATGGACTCAGCACAAATGTCAGCTTTCCAAAATGTCTGCCTTATGCTCTACAGTATTTGTCCCAAGTTTACCAGGGAAGAAATGTGAAAAACCAAAAAACACAAAAATCCACAGAAAAAAAAAAAAACTCTCGAATATATTTGCTGAGCATTTTATGGTGCCGATGATGTCTAGCTCCAAAAGAGCTAATGAATTTATTATTTTTAAATTATGACAATGTTGTTATAAATGATGGCTTTACAGCTTAATAGCCAGCATCCATCTATTACTACCTCTGCAAAACATATAAAGGAAACATATCTCTCATGTATTCCATGAGCAATAGCAATTTAAGGAGAAAAATTAGCATATGAATAGAGCCAAAGCTGTGGGAGAGACTTTTATAATAATGGGCTATGGTAGCACATGCAGTGTTTTATTTTAGATTTGTGGCTTCTCAAATACTATTATAGATGCATGATGGGCCTTCAGAAATTTCAAAGAGCTCTGATTACTTTTAAAGACAAAAAATTCCAGCACAAATTAGGAGAAACCTTCTCATTGTCATATCAAAATGTAAGAAACACATCATTACAATTGTCTAACATGTTATTATTTACATTATTATTCTCTTTTCCTCCAGTGTTAGCTTCTGAAAATAGAAAATTTCTAAATAAGATCCATGTTAGCCCTTTTTGGTCATCTAACTTCCATTTGTTCAGTAATACATTCAAAGTCAAGTAGTTAGGATTTGTATTACTATTTTTCATTTATAACTTTATGGGAACAATTTAGTTAGTAACAGTTACTTTTTCCAAAGCTGTGTGTGTGAAGAGAGAGGGAAAGAGATGGAGGGAAAGAAATAACGAAGCACAAAGGCAAAGCAGAGCAAGTAGCTGGTGACTGAGTCAGACCCAGCAAGAAGATGTCTCTACTTTTATTCTCTGTGGACAATTAGTAACCATGGCAATGATGTTACCTGCCAACTCAAAGCACTATGAAAACCATCTCAATGGACACTTTATGAATATATGTGATTGTATAGACATAAATAAAAAGGAGGATAAAGGCAGTTCATAAAATGGGAAGTGAATCACTATTGATGAACAGCCCCTTCTCTAACTTGGTGATAACCTCACCACTTGGCTGGTCTTCACAGAACCACTCTCTCCTCCTTGGCCATTGTCTCCTTTGAGAATTCCTCTCACTTGCTCATTTTACACAATACAGAATTCCAGATCTTTCGGCTACCATTTCATTTTATTATCAATTCCAAAAAGTAGTTAACACTTTCCAGTTTGTTCAGTTAACGCAGTCCTCTCCATTGACAATGACAATCAAACTTGGGTGGCACAATGGCGCCACCCAGCAGCCATTACACATACTGCAGTCTTATGGTTGTAAAATACCTGGTAGAAATAAGTTGCAGGAGGGAAGGTTTATTTAAAGCTCACAGTTTCGAAGGCACAGCCAATCAAA
Organism: Onychomys torridus; assembly: GCF_903995425.1. Lineage (NCBI taxonomy): Eukaryota > Metazoa > Chordata > Mammalia > Rodentia > Cricetidae > Onychomys > Onychomys torridus. The sequence goes on from NC_050465.1 coordinate 50,651,412, forward strand.
ACAGGAAAGGCAAGGCAAAGATCATGGCAGCCGGAGAATGTAGCAGAGACTCCTCACATGGCACATACCCAGAAGGTGAGAGCTTTGAGTAAAGCTCTTGAGTATGTGAGTAACACTTTCAAAAGCCTGCTCCAGTGATCCACCTCCGCCAGCCAAGCTCACAACCTAAAGCTTCTAACACTTCCCAATGCTGAAGAAAAAGCATGCAAGGCAGAAGCCCATGGGACATTTCAGATGGAAATCATAGCACATGATCTGACAAATGCTTTGAGAACAGACACCACCACAATCCACATAACAACAACATAGCATAGATGTTAAGACTCCCCGTTTCAAGTTCCAGAGCTTGGAGGGGAATATCCCTAATATTGGTGTGGTCATGAGTCATGTGACCAAGGGGCCACTGATGTCTGAGAAGCAAACCTTCTGCTTCAACATTTACACCTTACTTTGCTTTTTGCTTTTCCTATGTTCAGTCTGTGTCCTCAGTGTACAATGCCTTGAGTTTCCAGGATTCTGTGGTAAAGGCCTTGCCTGGCATGTGCAAAGTAGTGGGTGTTATTTCTAGGACTGCCAAAAAGTCAAGATTAATGCTCAGGCACTTTCGACCAAGGCTTTTCCTCTTTCTCATTCTGAGATAGATATTAATTAAATATTTTGGGACATTAGCTCCTCTCCCCCCCCTTCCTCTCTCCCTCCCTCCCTCCCTCCACCTCTCCTCTTTTCTCCACTTATTAAAGTATTTTTATAATTATTAATGGTGGGGCAGGGGTAAAGTGCATGCTCCAGCATGTGTTTGGAGGTCAGAGGATGAATTGCAAGAATTAGTTGGTTCTTTCTTCCCACCATGTGGGTTGGTTCCAAGGACCAAATTCAGGTTGTCAAAGTCCGTAGAGGTGCACTTGTGGTTTGAGCCTTACTGACCCCCTTCCTTTATCTCATTTCCTTTTTTCTTGCACCATAAGTTGAAAATGAAAAGGCTTTCAAGCACGCAGTGTTGGTACAAATGTGCACTTAAACTTTTTGAAAACATTTTTCACCAAAAGACAACACCAAGAGCCAGATCTGAGCTGTCAACAAAGACCTTCTGTATTTTTCTCCCCATAAGACTATATGCTTACAAAACTAGGATCCAGTAAAGACATCTACTGGGTTAGGAATGTGATTCAGTCACAAAGCATGTGCAAAGCCTTAGATTTCACACCAAATATATATAAATAACTAATTAATTAATTTACTTGTTTTGCTTTTGATTACTTGTTTTAGAGTTTCTCTACAAGAATGCAATGACACGATCAAACCAAAAGAATTTCTCACACGGTTAGATGAAAATAAGTATTTCATAAAGATTATCTTGTAAAAAGACAACACTATTCTGCCATCAAGGTACTGTATGCAGTGTATGTTTCCAAACGTCCCATGCCATGTGTATAGATCTTGTTTGCAAAACTCAGCACTGTTCGACTGTGTTATACACTGCACTGTTTATTCTAATGGCTGAAACCCTGGGAACCACTTTCCTGATTCCCTTACCATCTACACTCTGAAACTCCTGTACAAATAAGACAGCACTAGAGGACACTGGGATTAGGAACAATGGATGCAGCAGGTATGAGTTTTGCAGCAAACACCTTGGATTCTCCCTCAGCATCGCTGTCACAATGACATCCCATCCCCAGGCAAACCACAACCTCAAATTCTACCGAGCACCTGTGACATTGACGCTGTTTCTTATTTCTGAATGCAGTCATTTTCTGATCCAAAACCCAGGACAGGAGGAGACATGAGACACCCCCAGACTCCCCAAATATGCCTGCCTTCCCCATCACCATTTTCACATTTCCAGGCACTGTTAGAAACATAATTCCACATCAAATAACTATCTGCTTAAAAATAGATCATTTCTATTTTTATGACTGAATCCTGGCTAATCCTATACATCTATCCTGATAGGCCCTAAGGCCGTAGCAGACAAAGCTGTTGATAACGATTATTTAGGCACATACCAATGACATGGAGCATGTATGGGCTAATAGGACTACTGCATGGAGTTAGAAAGATGAGTTTTCCCCCATACATATATTAAATAACTAAATCCTACCTCAGTCACACTTGAACGCTTATGTTAAGTTGGACTGGTAGTTCTCAGTGTAGACTAATATATGCTCCACAAATCTTAGTATGCTTACTATTGGGCAGTTAATGAAAAATTTCAGCTTTTAATATACATAGTGAATTTTACTACTTATTATTTATAAATTAGACTTTTTGTGCTCTTGCTATTACTATTTACTCCAATAGCTTTTGAAATAATTGTTGCAACTTATGATTCTTTCATAGACAGACTTTGAGAAATGGTAAATACTAACTTATTATACAGTGACGTAGCACCACCTCATGGAATATCAGAGGAACTGTCAGGAAAGCATGGCACTGCGCTACCAGTACTAAACATCTGAAATGTTTGGGTATACTATGTGAATCCTACTTTTAAAATGTTCAAAACATGCTGCTTCTTAAATTCAAACAAAAACAAATTTAAAGAGACCACCTAATTAAATCCTATCCTTATCTGACAAGGAAACAGGCCTTCTGAAACCAAGCGGCTTCCTTCAATGTATACCAGAACCTCAGACTTCAATGAAAAGTTATGCATGTTTATAATGTTAAAAATAAGCATTTCATCACTAAGATTTCTGGTCTTAAGAATCCATTTCTGAGCCTAGTGAAGTTATAATCCCATAACTCAAGAGGATACAGCAAGAGTTGAATTTTCATGCCAACCTGGACTACAGGCTGAGACACTATCTACACTTTAGTATACATATGCACACATACATACATACCTCAAACACACTGTTAGTGTAACCTTTCCTTCAGGACATATTTAGATAGTCAATAAAATGCAAAAGTAATTTTTATGCATGGAAGTCTTAAGTTTAATACCAAAGTTGTGAAGGTGAAAGGATTTTGAACATCATGCTCAGTTCTTGATCCCCAAGTACAAGAGAAGAGTCATAATCAGAGTGGCTGAGAGATCTAAAGAATACTTTCATTTATTTAGCTTCAGAAGGAACAGGAAGACGTTATGATGGAAGAGTAGATATCACCAAGAAAAGTGGACCAGAGTGCAAAGGGTTATCATGGGAAAGATGACTTACACTTCACTTCTTGTGATCCTAGACATGGAATGACTTCTGATGAGCCAAAGATACAGGGAAACAGTTTTGTTCCATGCATCATCCTTATCTTATATCCTTGCAGTCATAAAGACAACAAAAAGCAACTCACGGAGGAAAGGGTTTATTTCATCTACATCTCACCATCCATCATGAAGGGAAGTCAGGGCAGGAAATTGAGGTGGAAACCAAAGCAGAACCATGGAGAAATACTACTTATGGAGTTCTTCCTCATTGCTTGCCTCCTGGGTTTTATACAACAGAACACTACCTGACCATGATTAGAAACATCCACGGTGGACTAGATTGTCCCACATCCATCATCAATCACAAAAGTGCTCTCACAGACTTGCCTACAAGTCAAACTGATGGAGACATTTTTCTTAATTGAGATTCCTTCTTCTCAGATGACCCTAGTTTGAGGGAATGACAAAAAAAAAAAAAAAACTAACTGGCACAATTATCATCATTATCATCATCATCATCATCATCATCATCACCATCATCATTGCTTTAAATAAAACTAGAGTTGTTTCTATAGAGCCATAGGTTTCTGATCATAAATTTGACTATCTTTAGAAATTTAATACAGCAGTGAATATTGTCAATAGTGTGGTATGAATTGAAACTCAATCCTGGAGCCTATATTTTACATTTGAACTTTTTATTTGAGGTGTAGAAATGCATGAAATGTAGAGGCTCTCAAACTCACAAACAGCCAGTCAAGGGTGGGTTAAGAGTAATCTAATACATCCTGCCAAGACTTGTATGTGAAAGGGGCAATGTTGCTTTACTTAACCAGGAAAGACTGATAGGAAGAAATGCCTGTGACTCCAGAATTTTTTTTTAAATTTATTTATTCATTATGTATACAGTGCTCTGTCTGCATGTGTCCCTGCAGACCAGAAGAGGGCACCAGATCTCATTACAGGTGGTTGTGAGACACCATGTGGTTGCTGGAAATTGAACTCAGGACCTCTGGAAGAGCAGTTGGTGCTCTTAACCACTGAGCCATCTCTCCAGCCTCAGAATTTTTATACCTAATGAGACTGCTCCATGCCACAATGGTGAAAAATTCTGGCCCCTGTTTCTTTAGACATTAAAGAGGCTAGGGTGGTTAGACCAGGAGCATTCTGTCCTTGCTTTCCTATAGGCATATCCTGTTATGATAGCTAATAAACATAGAACTTTATTAGGAACAGTTGTTAACATATCAAATGGCACAAATTCATATCATTACTATGGAGAAGCAGTGTTTCAGCTTAGGATACAAATTCAAGTTTTATGACAATCTATATTTTCAAATCCAAAGGAACTGAAATCAACTTTGATATCAATCAGTTGCCTCAGCCACATAAAGTATGCTTCTCAAGATCTGACTTCAAACACGAGGCCATCACCCAAACTCCAACAGCACCCCATCCATGCCCCTGTGCACTGCTTGGACTCTAAAGCTCTGGTTACCCAAGTAGGGGCAAGACATTCACCATTGAAGTTTACACTTTGTGCAGATAAAGCCATGGATGCAGGATGCTATAAAGCTTCGGGACACCCATCTACCACATCCTGCCTGCACTGTTCATTGCTTGGACTTCCCACATTTTTGTTCCATGTTATGATGCCCCTTCACATCATCTGCCCTCAGTGGCTCAGCACATTCCTTGTCCTCACTGAGTTCAATGATTGGGTTCAAATCTCTGTCCAAAATAGATGTCCTCTGGGTTCTCAGGTCTTACCTTTCCTCTCTTCTCTTAGACCCCTCTCCAATAAGCACTGCTGTATTCTTTGTGTGGCTCTGGGATGAAATGTTCTGGAATTGCTGTGAGATGTTCTGTATGTCAAATGTGTTGCTCTGATTAGTTAAAATAAATAAAGTGCTGATTGGCCAGTAGCCAGGCAGGAAGGATATGGTAGGCGGGACAAGGAAGAGGAGAATTGTGGGAAGTGAAAGGCTGGGAGAGGGAGAGACCAGCCAGCCATCACCATGACATGCAAGATGTAAGGTATCAGTAAGCCACAAACCATGTGGCAAAGTATAGATTAATAAAAATGGGTTAATTTAAGATAGAAGAACTAGATAGCAAGAAGCCTGCCATGGCCATACAGTTTGTAAGCAATATAAGTTTCTATGTGTTTTCGTGTTTGGGTCTGAGCGACTGTGGGCCTGTCAGGTGAGAGAGATTTATCCTGACTATGGGCCAGGCAGGAAAACTCTAACTACATGGAATGGTCTTCAGAAGTCCAAGGAGAGGGTAGAGAAGGGAAGAGAAAGAGGAAGCAGAAATTAGAAATGGTTGGTTACTCTTTCTAAAAGGGAACAACAGTCTGGATAGAAAATATTAAAATGGGTGGTTATTCTTAGGACGTATTTTAAAATCTGTTACACCTGACCTTGACTTTAAAAAATTTGAAAAAAAAAAAATGAAGTGTGAATTTATCATCGACTAATATGCAAATGTAAGCGGGCATGCCATGGTCACTACACCCCTCAAACTGCACACTGAAACACAATAGTTTCAGAAGTACGTCCCTGCCTTCTTGGAAAGGGAATCTCTTCCTACCTCTTTGGTCATTTAATGTGAACTGACATAGAGAAGTGGCAGAAATGGAGACAGGTTTTAACACTGTCCAGTACTGGAAACCACACACACAGAAAGAATGTTAGCTCCCAGTAAAGAATAAAGAAGGTGCAAATTAGACCAGAGATAGGGTAAGTAATCCTCTTCAAGACCAGCAAGGGTTTTGTTTAATAGGCTCATCTATAATACTTAGAAAGTAACTCACAGAGATAATTCGGTTATAAGAACTATCTGATGTTCCTGAGATCACTTGTTGGTCACTGTCAGATGGCAGGAGATGAATATTGGAGCAACGGAAGATACATGTGAATGCTTAGGACCCTAAATAGGTAGGTAGTTGTTGTTGATTCCAATGCATCTGAACACCGTCTGTTCCTCTTGTAAATGTTTATCAGTTTCTATCCACTACAGACTGTTTTGGTAGAATACATGAATATGCAGTATAATTTTGCATGAATGTGATTATGTCCTAGTAGTTTATTTTTATTTTGTCCCCTTTTGGTATGATATGGACAATACAGAAAAATTCAAGGTTTTTCTAAGTTCGGAAATGGAGAGGGAAAAGATGATCTAGAATACAGTAACAGCTCAGGGGACCCTCACTATGGGTCAGATTCTCATGCTCTAGCCTCGTGATGGTTCAAGTCATATCAAGATGAACAGTTCTAAATGCTGAGCATGGTGCCCAGTGCTCACAGCAAGTGACAGACTTACCTGGTAGTGTGTTGTTGCAGAGACACATGTTTACAGATTAATGTTAATTATACACAAGCTCTGCCTTCTTCTGAGGGTTTTGCATTGTCTTGTTACCCTCTGCTAAAACGCACCTTGTTTGTGAAATCTGCCTTAAATTTTAAGTATTTTGTAAATGTCTTAATTTTAGGTTGCATTTACATAAACTTTTAGAGGTACGATTATAAAAACAAATTAAAATATTAGCTATTGGGGAGAATGTCAAACGACATGGGCACATAGCACCATCTAATGATAAATTAATTTATTTGTAAAAGTTTTATTTCATAGACAAATAATAAGTGAGAGTCATAGAAAATGCCATGGGTCCACTTAGTCTATAGATATCTCTCGAGAAGTTAGAACTAGTCTTGTTACTGATATGATCCCTCTACTAGCCTACAGTGCTAAAAAAAAAATAAGCCACATTGTAGTAAATGTTAGCAAGAGTTCTACAAATGATGCTGCTTTGGGCACAGGAGTCATCTGCTAACCTATCAGCTCCAAATCCACCCTTCATGGAGTTGTGTGACATGGTGGAACTTCATCTGGTAAATCCCTTTCCAGCAGAAGCCCAAGCATCACCAGCAGAGGGAGCCTGCTCCTGAAGAAAGACCTCCTCCTCCAGTTATGCTTTTCCCCTTCTGGCTTCTGCAGTGTTTATCTGGCAAATGCAACATCCAGGTGAGCTCACCCCAGGAAAGTTCCACAACACAATGTGGATAGCTTCCCAGAAAGTTCTGCAGGTGGCTTGGCAGCAAGCTCAACAGCACCTTCATGGATGACTGCCAGGAAGAACAAAATTGTTCTACACACACACACACACACACACACACACACACACACACACACACACACACACACACACGGGAGAGAGGGAGAGAGACAGACAGACAGAGACAGAGCAAGAAAGAGATTCTACCAATACAGTCTGTATTCTGTGCTATGAAGTCTCAAAAATACTGATAAGGAATTGAGTCATTAAGACTCTGTTCTCTTACTACAGTTAACGTAAATCACAAATTGGTGACAAAAAAAAAAATGATTCTTACAAAATTGAGAAATGCTGGAATACTCCTACTAACTAGGCTTCAGAAAGAATGCTTCAAGAGAAATATTCAAGTATTTGGAACAGACGAAAATGAAACTGCAACACAATAATTAGGTATGGTGTTTGAAGTTACAGAGGAAATCAGTTTGAGATTTGAGTAGCAAAGACCGGCAAGCTGAAATAAAAACAAATTCAGGGGTAATATATCAAAACCGTGTAGCATGTACACCTTTGAGGGCTGTCAGATCAACAACTACAAGAAACCTACAATCTGTTTTGGCTTAAAAAAAAAAAAAGAAAAGAAAAGAAAAACAAAATAGCATCACAAATGGATGAAACTGGGGAAAAAAGAATCCTGAGTGACATAATCCAGACAGAAAGAAAAATATGGTATGTACTCACTTATAAGTAGATATTAGCTATAAAGTAAAGGATAATCATGCTACAGTCCACAGACCCAGAGAGGGTAAGTAATAACAAGGAAGGCCCAGGGGATGCATGGATCTCCCTGGGAAGGGGAAACAGATTTTTCAAGTGGACTGGGGATGTGTGAGGATGGGAATAGAAGAGTTGAACAGATGGAGGGAAAGAGTATGGGGAACTACAACTGGAATTGGAGAGTATTTGGGGGTGATATGGAAACCTAAAGCAATGGAAACTCCCTCAAATCTACAGGGGTGTCCCTAGTGAAGACTCCTAGTAATGGAGGATAAGGAGCCTGAAGTAGCCATCTTCTGAAACCAGCAAGGCTTCCAGTGGTGGAACTGGGACACCAACGTTCAACCTACAGTTTGTCCTGCCTGCAAGATGTGGTGGGGTAATGATAGCAAAGAACTTGTGGGAGTGACCAACCAATGACTGGTCCAACTTGAGATTCATGCCATAAGAGGAAGCCCACCCCAACACTGCCTGGAGGGCCAGGAACCAGAGGCTAGATAGCCCAGAGACCTAGGATAGAACCAAACATGACGGGGAGCGGGGTAGTCAATGAAATGATTCCTAATGATATTCAGCTATACTCATAGATTAGTGCCTGGCTCAATCATTATCAGAGAGGTTTCATCCATCAATTGATAGAAGCAGAGACCCATAGTCAAACATTAGGCAGAGCTCAGGGAGTCCATGCAAGGGGGTGGGGAGGGGATTGTAGGAGCCAGAGGGATTGAGGACACCATGAGAACACGGCGCACAGTATTGACTAATCAGGACTCATAGGGACTCACAGAAACTGAAGTGACCATCTAGGAGCCTGTGTGGGTCTGATTTAGGTCCTCTGCATATATGATTATGTAGTGACGTTCTTGTGGGACTCCTGACAGTGAGAATAGGGGGTATTGCTGACTCTTTTGCCTGCTCTTAGGCCTCTCCCTACTGGGTTGCCTCGCCCAGCCCTGATATAAGGGTTTGTGCCTAGTCTTATTGTAACGTGTTATGCTGGGTTCAGTTGAGATCTCTGGGAAGCCTGCTCTTTTCTGAAGGGAAACAGAGGAGGGGTGGGTCTGGGGGGAAAGGGGGGACGGGGAGGTGCTGGTGTGGGGGGGACTGGAAAGAGTGGAATGATGGGAAACTGCAGTCAGGATGTAACACCTGAGAGAAAACAACAACAAACAAACAAAACAAAACAAACCAATGATTCCAGCGTGGAAAAAGTTCAGGCAAGGCATGGTTTCATGTAGCTGAAGTATTTAAATCTTTCAAATACATATATGGGTCACAGTTGTTAACTGGTTCCTGGGTTGGGGATTAAAACCAGAGATTTATACATATTAAATATCCAGTTCTACCTTTGAGCCACCCAAGCCCTCTTTGCTTTTTCTTATTTGATTTTATTTCTATTTTTTAATTCTTTATTAATTTTTTTATTCATTTTTACCTACCAACCACAGATGCCCCTCTCTTCCTTTCTCCCACCCCTCCCCAGCCTTCCCCCTGCCCCAACCCAGCCCCCATCCCCTCCTCTGAAAAGGCCCCCCATGGGGAGTCAGCACAGCCTGGTACATTCAGTTGAGGCAGGTCCAATCCCCTCCCCCTGCAAGGTGTCCCATCATAGGTAATGAGCTCTAAAAAGCCAGCTCATGAACCAGGGATAAACCCTGATGCTACTGCCAGGGAGCCCTTTAAACAGACCAAGCTGCACAACTGTCTCGATTATGCGGAAGGGCCTAGTCCAGTCCCACGAAGGCTCCACAGCTGTCAATCTAGAGTTCATGAGTTCCCACTAGCTTGGTTCCGTTGTCTCTAGGTGTCCCCATCATGATCTTGATGCCCCTTGCTCATAGAAACCCTCTTCCCTCTCTTCGATTAGACCCCTGGAGTTCGGCCTGGTGCTTGGCTGTGGATCTCTGCATCTGCTTCCATCAGTTACTGGATGAAGGCTCTATGATGACAGGGTATTCACCAACCTTAAAAACTATCTTAGAGAATTAGCTGGGATTCAGCTTCAAAATGCCACCTTATTTGAATCTCATTTCTCACCTAAATCTTATAAGTCAGGGACCCTTACCATTATATGATGTTCCAATGTCATGGAGCTAAAAACAAACAAACAAACAAACAAAAACCCACAAGCAACCCAAGATCCAAATATATGTATGTACAGGGAAATTTCCTAAATAGCCTTAGTTATAATTGTCCAAATCAAAACATCCAGAATTGAAGGGGTAGCAGTTACCAGCGGCCTACAAACATGGGGATTAGAAACAATGGTATCTCCTGAAACATTTTGAAAACAGTAATCTAAAAAAGGTTTTGTTCTGAAGGTGAGAAATGATGATTTCATATCAACTTTCACAATGGTATTTTATAAAACATTTTCCCACCAAGTTTCAAAGTTGAATGAACAGTAATGTAGACACAAGAACCTGATTACCAAGATGGAGTTGGCTGTAATAGTTGTAGAATGTTTGGTCTTTTGCAATTTATCATATTTTCTATACCTTGGTTTTCTTTTAGAAAATAACAGGTGAAATAATAGTCACTTTTAAAATAGTATCACTCTGTGTGTGTGGTGTGTGCCCATTTGTGTGCCTAAGCATGTGTGTGGAGGTCCTTCTGTGTTGTGGGTTACAGGAATCAAATTCAGACCCTCTGACTTGATGGAACACCCTTACCTGCTGAACCATGTCCCTGGCCTGCAAACTCAGGTTTCTAACTTAGAAAAACCTTTGACTGTAGATAGACTTATTGTATCATCCATTAAACATGTTTATGTTTGGCAGTCATTTTCTGTTTTTTTATACACGACACATTCAGTGAGATTAATTTTAAGAGATGACTAGGTATAACCTTCCTTCATATTACCCACATGTTCACACACCTATCCTACCTTTCTTCGTTATCATGCAAAACTTTAAATCTGAATTTATCAAGTACTAATGTTGATTTCAAGGGACTTATATTCTATGTGCTTTGCGTAAGCCAACAAGGACAATATTGCATGCTTTGTTGAGTTATCAGCTTTGATGCCCAGAGATAGCTCTGGTCCCATGTTCAAAGTCATGAGCTCCTGAATGAGGAAGGTGGGGCTGGATGCCTGTTCTGCCACTAACAGAATGCTCTGCAGTAAGCTTCATGGTCTCTCCAAGAGGCTGTAAGGAAAGTCATGCTTCTGACTTTCTCCAACCCCTTTCCAAAGGATGAAATCATTCTGACTGAGCCAACGCATTGACGCATTGCACTTACAGATGAGATGCCCATAGGATGAAATCTCCTCCAAGAGCAGCAACAACGAAAACAAAAGCAAAGTGACAGTTTCAGAGAATAAGGAAAACATGGGACTAGCCAACTGAAGCCTGAGAGAGCTCATTATCCCACCCACACCTATCCAAGAGCAGACAGGAAAAGATGGCTATTACAAGATCCTAACCCATGGTTCCACTGTCAGTCAACAGAGGAGACAATGCCTTGTGAAGAGGCTAATTTGCAAAAGACAGAAATCATTTGGTGAGTAAAGAGCATTTTAATACCAGAAGCTCAAAACAGTAGAGCAACCGTAAGACCAGTAGAGGGCAACGATGGACCAGTAGAATCCTGTTTTTAATCAGGTACCACCTTGGAAAGGAAAGATGTAGCCATGGGGCCAGGGAAAACCAATACTACCCACTTCCTCCCCTGAAGATGGATTGTCTAACTCTTGATTGGTGAAGATTCAGTCCAGGCCTCAAATATACATATACTGACTCAACTTAGATCTAATGAAATTCTTGCAGAAAGCATTTTTGGTTTTGTCATTAAAATAAAATAATAACCGTTATTAGAAAAATCAGGGTGCAATCCAAATTCTAAAAATTATTAAATCACAAGTAATTATATATAATATTCACAGCAAGAAATCCTTATTAGCTATATCCAGAAGACCTATCTTACCCAAGTTACCAAAACATTTAAGATATGTCCGTTTTCTAAAGGCTATTTCTTCCTAAATAAACTAACACTCATAAATCATTTAACTTGCTTGCTTCCTAGAAATTGAGTAGCTAATAAAATATATGACTTTTGCATCAAATTGACCTGGTTTAAATCCTGCCTGTGCCGCTCCTTAATACAGTGACTTCACAGCTTTAGTTCCCTGATCTGTAGAATGAACATGGATGTTTCATGTAGTCATTTGAGAATCAAATTAGAAAATGTATAAAATGCTTATCTCTGTGTAAATGCAGAGAATAAGAGTACAAAAAAAATGTGGTTAGTTAACTTTTATGTTGCTGCATTAAAACATCATGGCCAAAGCAACTTATAGAAGCAAGAGTTTGTTTTGAGCTACAGTTGCAGAGGGTTTGGGTTCTTAATGATTGGGGGCAGCACAGAAGCCAGGTGGTGGACACAGCCACCAGAGCTGGATGCTGAGAGCTCACAACTTGAGCCACAAATAGGAGAGAGAGAGAGAGAGAGAGAGAGGGGGGGGGGGGAGGGAGAGAGAGAGAGAGGAGGAGGGAGAGGGAGAGAGGAGAGGGAGAGAGGGAGAGAGGGAGAGAGGGAGAGAGGGAGAGAGGGAGAGAGGGAGAGAGGGAGAGAGAAAGGGAACTGGACACAGCACACGCCTTTTGAAACCTCAAGCCCACCTTCAGTGACACACTTCCTCCAGCAAGGCCACGTGTCTCCTAAGCATCCCCAAACAGGCCTGCCAACTGGAAACCAAGTATTCAGATCCCCAAGATTTGTGGGGGACAGCTCATACAAACCACCACAGTGTATCTTTCAGAGCAGACACTACTGATTTAAAGTTAGCATATTAACAGTTTTTGTGCAGTTTCTTGCTGGGACAACAATGTGTGTGACATGTTAATACACTGATATTTGAATTACTTTATGTAATTTACACAAACCCCCTTTTATTTGTTTGTTTGTTTGTTTATTTGTTTATTTATTTATTTTCTTAAGGATCCATGCAATGAACGAAGAGGTATTTGTAAGTCATGTAAGAACATAGCTGCTAAAATATCTATTTGCAAACAACAACAACAAAAATACAGCCTTAGAAAGAAATTTTCATCAAGCTCTGGGGCACAGCCAAGGTTGAGAATGAGGGGAGTATGACCAGCTATCCCACTCTCACATCCTCAGGGCCAGTTCACCTGTGCCTTCACTAACAGTGTCAACTCTGGTGTGCTTCCCATGCTAGGAGCAGGGTCCGTTTTCCTGAGTATTGCAGCTCCCTCATCTGTCTCAGGCAGTGAGGGGCAAGGGATGAGGGTTGGGATGGTCATCTCTCCCTTGCACAAGCCTCCGCATGACAGAAGAGTAGTGGGGACAGGTGTCCCATGCTCACAACGTCTGGACTGGCTCATTCATACCTCCACCAGCAGGGTCAGCTCTACTGTGCTGTCCTGTTGAGGTGCAGGGCCTACTCTTCTGAGTGCTGCCAACGGTGAGGGACAGGTGCAGCTCTCCTGCTCATATGACCTCAGGGCCAGCTCTCCCACCCATCACAGGCATAGAGGAGTGTGTGTGGGAGGGTGCATCTCTCTCCCCACCCATGCTGCCATATGGCAGGTGAGGAGTGGGACCAGATCTCTCATGCTCACACTCTCGGGCTAGTCCACTCCCGCCCCTGTCAATAGGGTCAGCACTGCTGTGCTGCCTTGACATGGTACAGGACCTGCTTTCCTGAGTGCTGCAGCTGTAAAGGGGTAAGTCAGTTCCCTCGCTAGCTGGAGGAAGCAGGAGCGAGGGGAGAGGGCATCTTTCCCTAGCCCCCACTGCCACGCCACAGATGAGGGAGGTGGTACCAGCTAGTCCTCTCTCATACCCTCAGGGCCCATTCTCCTGAGTGCTGCAGCTAGTGAGAGGTTGGGTCGGGTCTCCCACCTGCTGCAGTTAGTGAGGGGTGAGGGAAGGCATCTTTGCCTCACCACATGGCAGGCACGATCTGCTCTCTCCCATTCTCACGCCCTCAGGGCCAACTCACCCATACCCCTGCCAATAGGGTCAGCTCTACTGTGTGGCCCAGGTGAGGTGTAGGACCCTCTCTCTCCTGAGTGCTCTAGTGGGTGAGGGGCAGAACCAGTTCTCCTTAGTGTTGTAGCCAGAGAAGGGGCGGGGCCAACAGATTTATTCTCCACCTTTGGTGAGGAGCCATGAATACCAACACAGACCTTAACTGCACCAGCGCAATGAACCCAGACATAAGCCCCAACAGTAGGGGGAATCTTCAAAAAGCTAAAAGCAAATCTATCATATGATCTAATCACTCTTTAGTATATGCTCAAGGACTCAGCATCCTTTAAAAATAATTTTTAAATATTTAAAATTTATTGTTTGAGAATTGTATACACATATACAAAATATTTTGATAATATCTACCCTCAGCTTGCTCCCCCTATCATCTCTCTACACCTCCCAATCACATTGCCCTCCCAACTCCTATAAACTCGTTGAGTACAGTTAGGGCTGCTGCTATGCTCATGGGTGTGGGGTCATCTATTGGAGCATGGGCAACTTACCGTTGACTCTGCCCCCAAAGTAAGGTGATTGTCCCTCCCCCAGTAGCCATCAACCACCAATAGCTCTTCAGATAGGAGTGAAGCCTTGTATTCCTGCCCCCCACTCTCCAATCTGCGCTGGAATCTTAACTTGTTTTGTCTTGCACAGGAATAGTGCAGGTAGCTGTAACTGCTGTTTAGTTCATGTGTGTAATAGTCGTGTCATGTCCAGAACATAGCATTTCAAAAAATGTTTTAGAGAAACTCTCTCCCACTCCAGAATTGTTGACATACCCATTTTTCTTAACTGTGCACATGATTTTCCTGGACTGGATTTGAAAGAAACTGATCTCCCCTTAGTTTGTTTAAAATTACATATTGGGTTGCCTTCTTCACATATAATCCTAAACTGATTGTAATTAAAAAAAAAATAGAGGGTCAGCATTTTTTAAGACAGAAAAGCAAGTAAAATTTCAGCACAACAACTTCCTAGTTCTGTTTTACTAGATTAGGCAAGGTTTTGGGTCATTTTTGAATAGGTTCTTCTGAAGCAGATTCAGAGAAGAAAATCTGAATGCAGGTGATTTTTTAAAGGAAGTATTCAAGATATGTGAGTCACCAAAGTGACAAAGGCTTGCTCTCTGGAAAAGATTCTTATGGGTAGCTCCAGCCTGATCCCACAGGGGAACTCTGTGATGTGAGGTACACCACAGAATTGTCTGCACCTGTGAGGAGGGAACTGAGGCCAACGTTCCCACACGAGGGTGATGGCCACAGAAATGAGGCCCAGAGCAGTGTGCTGAGGATAAAGCTTCAGCCTGGCTACTGGAAAGATGAAGAACCAAGGAGTTGAAAGTGTTTGGGGAGGAGAAGGCCAGAGGAGAAAAGGAAGGCCCAAGGATAGAGGTTAGGATGAAGCTCTAACCTTACATGACACAATAACTCCTCAGATCTTAACTGCAGAGCCAGAGCACATTTAGAAACAATCTGTGTTGGAGACCCAGGGCTATGGTGTTCTCATTTCTGCCATATTCAATACAGCTAGAAATCAGGTGGAGAATGGGATAGATTTTGTGATAAGTGCATTATTACAACAGAGCAGTTTCTCCTCTCCATTGTGTGAAGCCCTATAAGCTCAACCAGAAGATAAAAGAATGCAGAAAGAAATAATAAATTAATAATAAAATTTATTACCTGTCACATGCTAGGAGAACACTAGAGTTACTCCAAAAAACAAACAAACAAACAAACAAACAAAACAGAGCTTGCTTCAGCCAAGGAAGCTGGAGATCTTATTTAGGGAACATTTTTCACATTCATATAAGGAAGCATTTGAGGAGTGGGCATATTTCTAAACATGCTCAGTTTAAATGTACAGTAATAAATGTGCTTAGTTTAAGGTCATAGGTCAAGAAGAAAAGATGGCAGGTATGCTGTTGGGTGCTCTTAGCTCAAAGTCATAAGTGTATATTCAAAAGGCTAAAATGAAGACAGGAACTATTATAGACATTCATAATTTGAGTCATAACAAAAATGGTACCCAGGATTGATGGCAGCAGGCATCTTCTGCTTCTTTTTATTAAAGAAGGTTTTGATGAAGCCAAGGGAAAGAAAGAACAAAGGAGAACCAACCAGTAACTAAGACTCACCAATGCTGCCTGCCTCACTTGGCTACCAACAGTAGAAATTGATTTGGATTCAAAATAAAAAATGAACATAATATACTATAATGATACTATAAAAGCAAGATTGAACATTGTTATTTTTGAAATTTTGAGGTAAAAATAGACTTCTAAAAATCAGAGAGCACAAAGTTAGCAAAATTTACTAATTTTAAGGTATCAATATTGAGAAAATCTGATCAGTCAACTTATTCACAGACAAAGTTAACTAATGAAAGCATGGAAAATATATGCATTTGATAGCACAAACAATTGATGGTTAAGATATGGAATATTCATGATTTTCTTTTTAGCAAACTAAAAGACGTGGATCAAAATGAAAAAAAATTTAAAAAGATTAGAAAACAATGTCCAATGGAGAAAATTACAAAAATTTAAACTGAAACACAACTTCAATGATAATCAAAGACACACAAAGCAAGGCGATACACAAAACCCATCAAATCAGGATTGTTTAAAATCAGAACATAAAGTGTGTGTAGGGAAATCGGAGCCATTTGCCCCAGAGGCAGAAGCACAATCTGGCAGTTTTGTTATGGCCAGACAACAGCTACACTCATATTTATCAAGCCCTTTTCTCAAGATGATACACCCCAGAGAAAGGTACCACTTGTTAGCACAAGCTTCCTTCTGAGACACTTTTATTGTGTTTTTCTTATATATCTCATATTTAACATGATACAAGGACCAATACTGTAAATTAATTTAATGTGTTTATTACAAGTCAGGCTTTGTGTCAAGTGTTAAGCATAGATAGATACATGGTAAAAGGGGCAACTATATGTTGTGTAATAATTTCTTCTGAGATTGAAAATTCTATCCTTCAGAGAGCTTCTTAAACAATCCAAAAGTAAACAATCCAAAATAGCTTCAGGAAGTCCCTACAACTGACCAGTTTCACTAGACCCCCCTCCCTGCCAGAAAAAAAGCAATAAAAGTTGAGAGTCTCTTTTAAATGGAAGGAAGCGAGACTCCAGAGGAGTCTCTGAGAGCAGACCAGCTGCCTGGAAGAAGCCGAAACCAGTTGAGCTACCTGGAGGAGGTTTGGAGCAGAGTCACTTG
The DNA here is from genome assembly GCF_903995425.1 of Onychomys torridus. Classification (NCBI taxonomy): domain Eukaryota; kingdom Metazoa; phylum Chordata; class Mammalia; order Rodentia; family Cricetidae; genus Onychomys; species Onychomys torridus. The sequence continues at coordinate 50,668,617 of NC_050465.1, forward strand.
GAAAGGATACTCTCCAACCAGTTTATCTGCCTATAGGCTGTGCAGTGTGCTTCAGGTTTCCCAGTTTTTCTTAGCTTACACCCATACAGGGATGGGTCTTGGTGATGCAGGGTCGTTTCTATTTCTGTAAATAACCCTTTTTTCATATTCTTGTAAGTAACCTCAATAAAACTCATTAGTTCACTAAGTTAGACTTTGGTGGCATCTGTACTTGTTTGTCATGGGTTCCCTATGTAGGGGAGTAGACATATGTGTTACAGCTCTCTAGGAAATGTTTTCACAGAATACTATATAATGGAGGGCAGGAGATACATTGATTGATAGATTGATGATATGTATATGTACAGACACACACACATATATATAATGGGTTTATGTCTTCATATATAGAAACATACTGTAGTTTTGTCTTCATACACACAGCTCCATATATGCATACACATTTTAATTTCATATCTATAGATAGATGTAGTTTTATGTCTTCAGGTGACTTTGTGTACCTTATTTTCTCACATGACATGTGTGATATCTGATTTATTCAATATGAACACTCTTCCCTTTGGGACTGGGAAATAGAGCCAACTTTTTAATTCAGTAGTAGTAGATAATCCAAATTTTGTTGGGGGGGGCAATTTCTCCCTTTACACAGAGTTTTAGTCTAATTTCAATTTCCTTTCAGGATTCATGCTATCAATATCATTTAGTTACCTGACTCCATTTAGGAAATAGATGAAAACAGAAAATGTTTAAATGAATAAGACAAAATATTTAGCTGCATTTTTCATTTGTATTTTCCATTTCTGGTACTGGATATCAATTCTGAACCATGTATACATTTCAAAATATTTCTAAGAAGCTGCAAAAGGTCATCATAAAAGAGTAGCTGTAAGAAAATCTCAGAGGGAATATTTTAGTGGGGGCTATAGAATTCACCTATGACTGGGCCCTGTACAGTAAGAACAAGAATAAGGCCCAGCTGGAGACAATAAAGGTTTTCAGTATTTTCTACAGACTACATCGCAGATGTGTAGCAAGTGACATTTTATACATGCCCTAGGGATATTTCCTACTGAAAGCTAATTTCCTCTGAACCATGGTGGATCTGCAGGCTTAACCTAACGTGACAGATCCCCCTGCAGAATGCTGGCTCAGCAAACAGTTTTCTCTCCTGTTGGTTCATCTGAAACCTGCTCTCATGTTACTGTGCTTCTTAGAAGCCTATGACAAGGCAAAAAGCAATGATGGTAAAGACAAAAATAGCATTTCTGGGTCTTACTATGAATTAATTGTAAATGTGTTACTGACCAATGCACTTAGGAATTTGGGCCTTGACTTTTTTGGATTTACAAGCCTATTTAACTAACTGAATTCTCATATATTTAATCACAGAAGCAACCATATTGACATGTAATTTCTCTCATTTTATATTTAAACAGTGATTCTCCACCTGTGGATCGTGACCCCTTTGGGAGTCTCATATTGGACATCCTGCATAACATATATTTACATTACAATTCAGAACAGTAGCAAAGTTACAGTAATAAACTAGCAAGGAAATAATTTTATAATTGGGGTCAACATAACACAAGGAACTGTATTAAAGGGTCACAGCATTAACAGGGCTGAGAAACACTGCATTAAAGGGATAATTAAAATTCTAGGCTTTTAAAATGAGGCTATTTGTGAAGAGAAGAAATATGTGTATAGGCCTATTGTTTAGTTTAGAAACCCCTGTAATCTCTAGAAAGAAAGAAATTATACATTTTCTATAATGATCTACAGTTATTTCAATGAATGCAGAAATCAAAGTATCAACTATTCATCCACTCAGGTTCAATTCTCCAAATTCTGTAGTGTAGATAGGAAAGCCCTCATGACTGAAGAGCAAATCTTGACAGTACCAAAGAAAGAAATCCTAGTGGTATAATCTATCAGTTTTTTTAAAGGAAGACTTTACTTAGGGTGGCTTGAATATGACTTAACATGCTGTACTAGACAAACATCTGCAATGCAGCCAGAGAAGGCTCTGAAGTAATAATGCACATAAACCATGCACCAAGGTCTGCACACTGAGCCCACTCATTTGAGACTGCCACATATCACAAATCCATTAAAAAAAAGTATGAGAGTTGACTTAGATAACCTGTAACTGAGAATATTATTAAAATCCCTTTATGGAATTTTGTGGGATTTAAGGTCTCAGCATCTTTGGCTTTGTATTCTCAAAAGAAAAATAAGTAGAGGCAAATGCCATGAATGTTTGTGAGTTTCACTGTGCTGTTAAAGAGAGCACTTTAGAATGTGTGAGAATAGGATCGAATAAAGCCTCAAGTTACAGGCAAATAAGTATGCTATAGAAATATTCTTCTCAGATATTAATTTTTGTACTACATATTTTCCCAGTAATAGTCATGAGCTGTTGTGCTGTTTGCTTGTATCTCAATTAGTGGAAATTCACTAAAGTTACAGGTATTTTTAATAGGTGAAAATAAGAAATGAAAAAATATTTGGTTAAATCGAATAGTAATGCCTTTCATCAGTACCTGGGAAGACACTTGTATTAGAATTGTAGATACTTATGTATTTGATAAAGTAGTTTACAATTTCATTGTTTTAACTTAAAAAAATTACAGTGCTGGGGAGATAGTTCACTCAACAGAAAGGTAATGTGTTTGCACATCATTAGATATGCAAATATTTTGTAAAAAGTGTATAGTTGTGGTTTTTTGTTCACTATAATTTTAAACTTAAGAATCACTGGATAATTAATGGAGCTTATGAACAAAAACCAATTTATCTCAAGCACTACTTTGATGACATGACATAAATCTTCATTTGCAATTTTTAGTGTATAACTTATTTCATCTCTACTCGGAGATATACTAGCATGTAAGAAATTACAAGTTTGGACTAGAGAGATTGCACAGAATGCACAAACAGCATTTTCAGAAGACCTAAGTTTGTTTCTCAGCATCCATGTTGGATTCATCTGTCAATCCAACTCCAAGTGACCTGACACCCCCTCTGGCTTCCACTGGTATCTGCACACATGTACCATATACTCATGCAGACATATGCACACATGCATAAATAAATCTTTAAGAAAGAAAGAAACAATTAGTTCAATTTATTTATCTTCCTTCTTTCCTTCCTTCCTTCCTTCCTTCCTTCCTTCCTTCCTTCCTTCCTTCCTTCCTTTCTTTATTTCTTTTTAAAAGACATTGTCTCTTGTTATATGGCCCTGGCTGTCCTCTAGACTCTCATGATTAGTATTATGAATATGAGTCACTGTACCATGTTCAAATTTATTAGTTTATATTTCTTAAAGCTTATTATCTCACCCCTGAGAAACATTTCTTCTGACTAAAGCATTTTAGACAATTTTTTTTTCTATAATCTACTGCAATGCAGCCTGTTCCTGGCAAGAGCCAAAAGTAATTCATTTCTTGGTCTCAGAAACTCTTTTAAAAATTGTATCAAGAATAAGGTGAAGAAACAAAGGATGTGATGCATCAAAACTAAAGTGCTTATTAGAATTAGACATCAGATGGCATGCACAAATGAGAGTGGAATCAGTTCTTTAGGAAAGTTGGGCTTCACTGTGCTCACCAATTAGTCTAATGAGAAGTGAAGTATTGCCCTTAAACAGACTCACCACATACAAAAAGAAAAAAATAGGTTCTGGAAGCAGCATTCCTAAGCAAATAACATCTTACATTTGCTTTAATCTCTTAAATAAGTTATTGAACCAATGGTGTTTTAAAATCAGATTCACCTCCTCTTTGGCCTTTCTTCATGTGTCTACCAATTTCTAAGTAGGTTATCTTATGCCCAACATAACCAGTAGGATCACAAAAAGCCCTGTGGTGGGGTAGTGTTCTTTCCCAACACGCTGCAGCCACTTAGTACTCTCATTCCATTCTGCTCCACCCTCACTCCCCCCTGTGGTCTGGTTCTTTATATAGTATTTATTTTCTTGTCTGTTCATTAGAAGACCAACCTGAGAATAAGATTAACTTTCACAGAGTTTGTTATGGTTAGTATCAGGAAAGTATTAATTTCAGCCTTTGCACACTTAGCCCTAGACTCTGTCCATCTTTCCTCACCCTACACACAAGCTAGTCATTTAAAAAAAAAATAGGATGCAAACAAATATTTTCAAAAGTTATCATGTTACAGAATTCTAATTAACCAGAATTTATAGGTATTTCTTGACCTATTATCACATCTCTGTCAGCCATTGTCTCCTCTTGTAAGGATATATTTCATTTAAGTTGGTGATTATTCAAATGCTATGCCTCCTTCAAGGGTCAAATCTATTTATGCTTTGTAACTAGTCTTCCTTAGTAGAGTCCCCATCCTTACTCTTAGACTCCCTGTATCTTCAAATCAATGCCAACATCTTGCTCATCTTGTGCACAGGTCTATGTTGTCTCTTGTTCACATAACCCATTGCTAGTTAGGTAGAGGTCTGAGGACAGCAGGTGCCAATGGTTTCATGAAGAAGAAACACTGTAGAAACTCACAGCAGCTGGAACAACCACTTTTGAAGGTCACTGGGAATACTAACAAACCAGTTTCCTGAACTTCCACTTTATTACTCAGTCCTCATTCCAGAAGTGTTAGAGGAGTGTATTGGAAATTCCCTAAACATATTAAGACAAAGTTGACCTCCACAATCCGTTTCAATATAGAAGTGATGGCATGTAGTCGGTGAGTCTGAGAATCTGAGAAAGCAGAAGGAGGAAATCAATGCCATTGGGTGATAAAGACCAGGGACTAAATAATGAATCCTGACACCACTGATGATGAAATTTTGTAAGGAATTTTTCTGAAGGTCAAGAAATTGTGGTGCTCATTATATAATAATTGTTATATGTTCATGTGTGTGACATAATAATTTAATGTATATACAAATGCATAAAAAACTGAAAATAAGAATTCTAAATGAATTTATAACTGAAGCATGTTATTAACACACAAAGGGACACACACATACACATGTACATACATACACACATATGTAATTATCTCTTTTTAAAAAAAGAAACATGTTGAAAATTACTGTATTTTCAGACTACAGAACATTCTTGAGATAAATCCATATTCAAAAACTAGTTACTCATAAGCCAGAACCTCAGGAAGTAAGAGACCCCAATTTTGTGCTTGACCAGCCAATTTGACCTAAGAAAACAAACTAAATTCCAGGTTGTATGTATAAATATTTTAAAGAAAGTTTTGATTTATGACTTTGATCATGTTGTAGCATAGTTCTCCCTTTACACTCTACTCTATACATGCTTTCTTTCTTTTCAAATATTTATTCTTTTGTTTGGAGACAAAGTCTCATGTATTCCAGGCTGACACTGAACATATGTATCCAAGGATGGCCTTGAACTCCTATCCTCCTGCCTCTCATGACACATGCTGGGATTTGTGTGCCACAGTGCCCAGAACATGTCATACATTCTTAATTTATCTGTCAGTCTTAAACAAAGCCAAAAGAAATAAAAAGACCCTCTGGCAACACTTACACTGCAGGTTTTAAAATAGCACCCTTAAGTTCCTTCCCCGACACATAGATCTTTATCATTCTTCTTTTGTTGACCACAGTTTTCCTGGTGCCTAGACAATACTAGAAGAACATACCTGCTCCATTTGTGATGACTATAAATACCTACAAGTCAAGCCAAATAAGACTTTCTATTGCTTCCTTAATGGCAACAAATTTGATGGGAAAGAGATGAGAAATATATATATTTTTTAAAGTAGTTAAAAGATTGTCAGTTCCATGTGGTTTTCCTTAGCGTAGTAAAGATGTCTAACTCTGGGCATACTAGAAACTTGGAAAGCTCACAGAGGACAGACTATTCGCCAAACACTTCCCTTTACTGATAGCCTGTCAACCTGAAATGGGAGCTTGATAGTTGAACACTCTACAGTGCAGAACAAAACCACAAAGAGCTAAAACCACAGATTCGAATCCCCCATCCCTCTTGATCAACAGCTACTGTGAGCAAACCACCTAGCTTCTTGACATGTGGTTTTCTCTTCTGAAAAACTAAGAGATAATATTTTTGAGATTCCTTCTGGTTTCAAGTGTCTGAAAGTTATTTTGTCTGCATTTATTTGTAGCCTTTGTATATTTTTAAATAAGTGCTGTGGTTATTGACAATTTTAAGCCCAGCTAAAGAATCTGGAAGTGGCCTGTGGTGTTGTTAACAGGGCTGCCATTCCGAACTTCCCTTTCATTCATCATCATTGGTTTCTGCTCTTTACATTCGGTACAGATGAATTCCAGACAAGGACTTGTAAAATAAATTCTTGAATTGAATGATCCAGGCTGCAGTTTATACCCCCTAAAGGGTGGCATTTGAACATACCATAGTACCAGAACTACCAGGGTCTCTGTTGCAATACAAGGTCCGCTAGATACCATCTGAGGTCTTCTCAGCATCTTTAGGATTGATATCCAGAAGCACGATGTTTTTTCAAGGAGCCATCCTTAAATGTACAAATCTGAGAACTACTAATTTAGAACAATGAGCTTACTTTTTCACCTAACTTATAAGAATGGTTTTAAAACATACCTCACCTTAATATGGTCTAAGATGGCCTTTCTAACAGGGAAGTATAAGATGGAATCTGTGGTGGTTTGAATGGTAATTTCCCATGTAGGCTCATAATTGTGAATGTTTGGTTCCCAGTTGGTAAACTGTTTAGGAAGGATTAGGAGGTGTGGGCTTGTTGAAGGAGTTGTGTCACTGGGGGTGGACTTTGAGGTTTCAAAAGCCTACATCAAATACAGTATCTCTGCCTTTCTGCTTGATGTCTGTGGCTCAGGATGTAAAACTCTCAGCTGCTGCTCCAGCACCATGCCTCTCTGCTTCCTGCCATGATGATCATGGTCTAATCCTCTGAAACTGTAAGCAGTCCCCTGTTGGATGCTTTCTTTTGTAAGAGTTGTCTTAGTCATGGTGTCTCTTCACAGCAACAGAACAGTTACTGAGACTCTAATCCTATCCAAGTTTCTTATAATGTTTTCCCATTTGTATGAGAGCCAGAATTTTAATTTATAAGACTGACAACTCTTCAATTAAAAAATATATCTTTAATGCAACACATCTAATTACAGGAAAGATAGAGAAATAGTTTAGGCAAAATGTTCAAAATTAATCTCTTGATATATTTTTTAAATAATATTCTGCCATTTCCCACACATCTTTCTTTCTCAGTGTTTTTCCTTAGTTGTTTTTTTGTTTTTGTTTTTTGGATTTTTTGTTTTGTTTTGTTTTTTGGGTTTTATTTTGCTATTTTGCTTGCTTGTTTTAGCCCATCAGGCTGTGAAGTGTGTAGAGCCTGTTGGAATAATACTCACGAGATTTGCCTTTTCCACCCAGGGAAACCCTGGAAAGGGCCGTGGCTGTGCTGTGTGAGGCCTACTCTCTGCAAGCTGGGTGACAAAAGTTCCTGTAGCATTTCCTTTTCCAATCCAATCTCTGTCACCTTATTTCTCATAGTGAGCTGGATGAAAGCAGACATGATAGGCAGGGGCTTTCTTCATATTATCTGGGTATAGCATTGCTAATTGTATGTGTAACTGATTAATATGTATAATATTCTTTAAGGTTTTGTGTGTGTGTGTGTGTGTGTGTGTGTGTGTGTGTGTGTGTGTGTGTGTGTGTACATGATGCCAGTGTCTGTGGAGGGAAGAGGCATCAGCTCTCCTTGGAGCTGAAGGTATGGGACAATTTGAGCTTGCCTAATGTGGGTGCAAGGGACCATATTTGGGTCCTTCTGTCCACACTCTTAATCACTGAGCCAGAATCCTTATAGAATATTTTACCCTTTTTTTGTCTTATAAAAACATCCTTGATAAACTGTAAAATGAGATTATTTTTGGTGCTTGGTCTAGAGAAGTAATTACTTCTGGTTTCTATGTTTGAGTACTTCTCAGTGTACCATGAATCTTAAAGGTACTTATTAATAAAATCAATCCTGAGGCAAGTTATTGGGGTGAATGTTGGAAGACCAGAGAAGCAAAACAAGCTACAGCCACCTCACCTTGCCAATTCCTCAGCTGATCCTGTTTCCTCAGACTGGAAGCCTCTGAGTCCTCATCCAAATGGATCTCAACTGAACTGTGCTGCTCAAAGCCTAAAAGCTTAACCAGCTAAAAGCTTCTAGTTTCTGGTCCTCACACCTTATATACCTTTCTGCTTTCTGCCATCACTCCCTGAGATTAAAGGCGTGAGTCACCATGCTTGGCTATATCCTTGAACACAGAGATCCAGGTAGATCTTTGCCTCTGGAATGCCAGGATTAAAGGCGTGTGCTACCACTGCCCATCCTCTATGTTTAATGTTGTGGCTGTTCTGTTCTCTGACCCCAGATAAGTTTATTAGGGTGCACAATATTTTGGGGAACACAATAACCACCACTTTACAACCCCTCATTCCTGAAGTTAGAATTTGACTTGCTTTAGTGAACAGCAAGTGAACAACAGAGGTCAGCACTGACTTGTTGGTGTTGACGCTAGAACTGGAATCAGAGTACTTGTTTGTTCTTTACATTTATTTAGGGGTGTGTGTGTGTGTGTGTGTGTGTGTGTGTGTGTGTGTGTGTGTACATGTGCTTGTGTGGGCCATGAACTGCATGAGGAGGTCAGAGGACAACTTATGAAAGTCCCTTCTTACCTTCTACCATTTGCTTGAAAAAAACTGAAACCAATCTCAAAATTACTCTCATGTTGACATAGGGTGAGTGGTTCTACTTCTGATTTTACTGTAGAATAGACAGATATATGAATCTATGATGCACATAACATGAAGGACAATCAATGCGTGGTTATCCACACATTTAAGAAATGAGCTATTCTGAGGTTTCTTGAGTCCCCTCACCAACTACCGCCTTTAAAACAATAAACCTTGGGTTAGGGTTTATCACCCCTTTACTTTCTAGTTTTATCATTTGTATCTTTACCTTTATATGTTATTGAATATTTTGTGTATATGTTTTAATTTTATGTAAATAAAGCTACAGTATGAGTGTTCACTTTAAACTTGTTTCCTATAGAATATTACAGTTATAAGGTTCATTCAAGTCCCTATACAGACTTATCATGGTTTCATGTCCAATTATTCAACTTAATAGTGTGTTATTTTTACACTTTCAACATCTAATTTTTTCCATCCATTCTTACCCACTGCAATTTACAGAAATTCCACTGCTAATTACTCCCCAGTGTTCCTCCTTGTCCATTCCAGGACTGACATTAAATTTCATTCAGTCTTTTTCCAGCTATTTTAAGATATTGTACATAAGGTCTATCTTAATAGTTCTTTTGATGTACATGCCTGGTACTGTAAACCTAAACAACTACTTATAGCCAGTGAGGACAAGGGTCTTAGAATAGAACTTACCACACTTACCTAAACCAGAATGACTCCTAACTGTATTCTAAAGACTTGTCTTTATTTAGAGAGATAAGTGTAGACCTCACTCCTCAAACAAAGATGCTTCATGTTGCAGCAGTGACCATTACAGAAGGCCATGACTGGTCAAAACGTAGACAAAAATATACTTCCTACTCCCAAGGCTCATGAAATATTGTAGAAGAGGGGATAGGAAGATTATAAGAGGCAGAGGAACTAAAAGTCAGTTGTGGGATTGTTTCCTCGAAATGACAGGGAAGCTACACATGAAAGGTCAACAATATGGCTGCCTAGACTAGGCCTGACCAATTCCAACAAGAGTTTATACCCAGATGTCGATGAGGGAAATCTCATGGATCATGAACAGCTACAGAAATTTAACAATTACTGAAAGAGGTAGAATTAGTCTTCCCCAGGGCTGTGCTCCCTGATGGTTTATCTAATATTGAGTTGTCATCCATATAAACATATCTCTATACAGGCAACACTTAACTGACTCAGCGGGTTGTATGTATGCATTAATTAATACATATAATACAATACATAATAATATATGTATGTATTAATGTATATATGTATATAATAATGGTTAAAGATGAGGAGGCTGTGAGTTCAGGTGGGAGGGTTGGTAGAGATAGGAGAGGTAAGGGGGGAAGTGGAAGAAAGAGATGATGTGACTAATTTAATTAAAACATTTCATAGATCCTAGGTTCTACTGAAGTAAGCTTGAAACTTTAGGTTTTGTTGCAGTAAATCACTGCAGAAAGAATTTAGTGAAGTATAATCTCCAGACACACACAGTATCTAAGAGCCCCGCATGTCTCTGTAAATTATCATAGTAAACAGAAACAGTTTAGGATAAGGAAGAGAAAACTATGCAACTGGAGAGCTTGGGTTCATACAAGCATGACTCAGCTTCGATGTACATAGCTTAAGAAGAAATGCCTTTTTCTGAACTGACTGGCTGGAGAGGCTGGTAGTGTGGTGATATTGTGTTTCCCAAAATATTGTGCACCCTAATCAACTTACCTGGGATCAGAGAACAGAACAGCCACTGGATATAGAAGCCAGAAAATGGTGGCACACACACTTTTAATCCTATCACTTGGGAGGCAGAGATCCATCCGGATCTCTGTGAGTTCAAAGCCACACTGGAAACAGCCAGGCATGGTGACTCACGCCTTTAATCCCAGGAAGTGATGGCAGAAAGCAGAAAGTTATATAAGGCATGACAACCAGGAACTAGGCTGATTAAACTTTGAGGCTTTTGAGCAGCACAGTTCAGCTGATATCTATTTGGATGAGGACTCAGAGGCTTCCAGTCTGAGGAAACAGGATCAGCTGAGGAACTGGCAACGTGAGGTGGCTGTGGCTTGTTCTGCTTCTCTGATCTTCCAGCATTCACCCCCAATAACTAGCACTGGGTTTGTTTTTATTAATAAGACCTTTTAAGATTCATGTTACATGGTAGGGTTAAAGAAACTTGGGGATGAAGGTGAGAGACACTCTTTGAGTGAGGTGGGAAGCACCAGGCAAGAAAATTCCAAGTGCAAGGAAAGGCAATAGAGTTTTAGAACTACATTTTCTTTCCAGTGGTGCAAAGTCTGACATTACAGATAATAATGGGCACCTACAACAATGACTTCACTGTAAAGTCATCCCTTCGTTCTGCGGAAACCTTGGAATGTCCATGAATGAACACTGGCAACGGAGGACAGCAGACAGGTGAAAGTGAGAACTGAAAAGCAAGGCCGATGTCAAGGAGCTGGGCGCTGTGTGGAAGGGAACGAGAGAGAGTAAATGCCTGAGTAGAAGAGGGGTGAGAATGGAATTGTAACTGAGCAGTCTTAGGTGGTGAGGTGCCAAGTCTTCTCTCACTTTCCACAGAAACTCTTCATAAGAAAAGTCTGGCTTGCCCACGTGGCTTTCATACAAATGAATCTGCAGAGGGAATCTAGGAGTTACCATGCTCAGTCCACCCCATCATACACAAGTCACACATAAGGGTGTTGAAAGAAGCACCAGGAACCTGGAGAGGGCTTCTGAAGTCCGAAGATGGGCAGCTCCACATACTATAGGAATATCAGATGCCGGCATAGCAAGGCATCCTTCATTTCAGTTTGGTTATCTTAGTAATACTACCCAACAGCCTTGAAATCTTTAGCTGTACAAGGGATGAATTCATTCATTGTTCTTTTTTTTAATGAAAACCAAATCCAAAGATAAGTGACGAATGAAAATTCCTTGCCAAACCCATTCATTTCATCATTTTATTTCAGAACCATCCCCAGAAGTCTACACGACAGCTCATTGCCCTTCTGGAAACATTTTCTCTCCCTTCTCATATATTGCATACATGTTTTACTATCTATGAAGGATGATATCATTTTTTTTATCTGGTGCCATCTTCTCACCAAGAGATTACAAAAGGGAAATTCTGTACTGAGGTATGGGGAGACTGAGGGTCAGTGGTCATCTTCTGTGACTGGCAAGCCTAAACTGGACTCCAGAGTTGGCCACAGTGGTTCGACTTATTTCCATATCCCAACAGAGCTCTTTCCATGTTATGAATATGCAACTTAAATGGAGTATTGCCAAACATAAGCTATTTTGAATATAATCATTGAGAAAATGGATGAAGTGAGCTGGGACTTTTCCACTCCTCCACTGGTGGAATCTTATTTTCAAGCATGATTGAGAAAGATTGTTGAAACTCCTATTTTCAGAGAATTATTCTTTTTTCTTCTAATACATTTCTTTTAATACATTTTAACTAAAAAATAATTACATCACCTTTTCTTTCCCTTTTCTCCTTCTGGCCCCTCCCAGGTAATGACGTTTTTAGGACAGCATAACCAAATAATTTTACCCATAATTTATGTTTTATGGAATTTATAAGATTACATAATAAAATTTTGTCTAAGTAAATCCAAAACATCTCCTTTGAACTAATCTAACTGAAAGCATAATTTCAGAATTTAATGAACAGTGTTTTATTTTCAGTGCCTAACATAATTGTGCATCTATAATTGATAACATTTTAGATTTAATTAAATGTGGTATTTCTAGCTGACACTGTTGCTAGGAGACAAGTATATGAGTTATATTTGTACAACAAAGCATACCTTTATTAGTTACCTTTCTTGTTGCTTTGGCCAAATGCCTAACAAGAAGCAGTATGAAGACAGAAGGGCTTACTCTGGCTCACCATTGGATGGGATACTTTCCTTTGGGGTGGGGAAGGCATGGGGGAGCAGGAGACTAGCTCTTCACATTGCATCTGCAGTTTGGAAGCAGGAAGTGAACAAGTCATTGAGAGCTGGTTTATCAAATCTCAAGGCTCATCCTTAGTAACTCACTGCCGACAGCAAGGCTCGCCTCTCAGTTTCTACAGAGACATCAAAATAGAGAGAGACATCAACCTGGAACCAAATGTTCAAACACTTGAGCGTATGGAAATACAAAAGGATTTCCATAGGTAGAAGAGCCTACATCTATGGAATGTGTGTTAGTTACAAATGTAATCATTGTTAGAGGGATTGTCGTAATTAGGTATCTTCTGTTAGAGCTGTAGCTGGCAACATTATTGAACCAGCATAGAAGTACAAACCTGTTAGTAGCCAAATTATGCTTTAATAACAAAAAACTTAGTCATTTATCGCAGAACAAATAAAAGAAACATTGAGGCATTAAGACTGATTTGATCATTTAGTTTCAATAAATTTAATAGCTATCAAAAACATTTGGCTTATCCTCAAAGAAGAAAAAAAATTGGCTTAACTCCTAAAAATGATAAACTTAATTAATTGAAGAAGCAAATGTACATGTTCAACCATATACAAAGTGCTAAAATCCCTTGCTATTATTCTTTGATACACTTTAAATTTTTGTGAATATTATCAAGTATCTAAGAATATGAAATAACAGAATATATTGGTAACTGTGCTAAAGTGGTTCATATTATATTGTGAAAAGCAATATATGAGATTCTAAATAAAGTATTTGATAGGGATCCAACAATGGCATCTTAAATCAATAGTAAGTCTCTTCATGTTAGACCATTGAGCTAGTGGGGTTTTGTTTGTTTGTTTGTTTTTGTTTTTGCTAATTCCACAAAATTTAACAGTTTCTGTATTAACACAGGTGTGGCTCACTCATGTAACCCCAGAATTTAGGGAGCTGAGGCTGGAGGCTCATGAGTTACAGGTTGTATCATGAGGTCTTCTCTCCAAAAACCCATTTTCCCATTTTCAAAAAAAATGTTAAAACTGGCTTTTCCAAGTTCAACCCAGTATTAGAATTCTCTGTTTGTATAAATAGGATGTTTATTGTGTTTTTATATAAATAGTTCCCTAGGGACTATCTTAGCGCATTGGCCAGAAGGTTTATTCAATGAATGATTTATGAAAAATGAATTGGCAATCAGTGTCTACTTCCAGTTTAAATATTTTATCATCTTGAATACAACACAGCAGTGAAGGGTTAGTAACCACTATCTAGCAAATGAATGCTCCTGAATTCATGGAAAACTGTTTTTAAATTTTTGTCTTATTTGTAAATAAAATATAATTAGGTCATTTCCTCCTCCTCCTTCTCCCTCCAGCTCCTCTCACACCCTCCTTCCCTCTCTTCAAATGCATGGCCTCTCGTTCTTTAAGTATTACTGTAACACGTACCCATCCACATCTCCATGCCAACTATGTTGTCACGGTTCAGGTATTATTTAGGTAGCCATATTGTTAAGAATTGTAGGTGTAACATCCATGTCACATCTAGAAAACATAACCTTGCAGTAGATTTTCTGGTTCCCTGGCTCTTACAATCTTTCCCTCTGCCCCCTATTCCACAGTGTTCCCTAGGCTTTAGGCATAGGGGTTATGTTGTAGATATATCAGTTGTGATAGGGAATCTCACCGTCAATTGCCTTCTGCATTTTGACCAGTTGGGGCTCTCTGCAATGGATTCTGTCTGCTGCAAGAAGCTTCTGTGAGATGTACGCGAGCTGCACTTATTTGTAGTTATAAGGATAGTATGTGGAATGCAGCTGGGGTTATACTAGTTTAGGGAAGTGGTACTAGTAGGTTCTCCTATAGGTTATGTGGCCTCACCAGCCACTGGTGTAATGTAATCTTACAGTCCCAGGCATGAATTCCGTTCTATTAAGTGGGCTTAATTCCAATTAGAAAGCTATTGGTTACCAGGAAGCTATGATTGCCACAATTACATCTTTAGGGATATCTTGTCATGCTGTTCATTGTTGTGGTCCGCAAGCATTACAGATGGGTAGGACTATTGATTGCTTCCTTCTCTTGGCAGTTTGCATAGCATTATCTGGGTACTATGGGAACTATTCTTTAGGGAGGAGGCTTTTAGGTCTGATACAGCTCAGATCCTCTGAGTCATGTGTCCAAGGTATGAGATTCTTTGACAATAGGGACTTACTTCAACTTCTTGGAGGCAATTGATGGTAACAGTAATAGCCTATGTAGTTTGGGGAGAGTCTTGTGGAGTCTCCTGACCAACAATTTAAAAGGAAGTCTCTCATTTGGTACTGGGGTTTTTGGGTGCTAGCCTGTGGCTCTTGAGGGTAGCATTATCACCCAAGTGGTGTATCTTCTTGTGTGTTTGTGTGTATTATATGTAGTTCTAAGAAAATAGAAAACAATATAATTTCCTAAGGTTGTTTTAAACATCCTTAGTGTGTTAGTTATCCATCTTCTCTTCTTCTGCACTGTCCTCCTTATCCCTCCCCAATTAATGCCTGTCTCTGTTTTCCCATTTCCCACTTCATATCAGCTGCATCTGGCTGTTTCCCTCTCTAGAGCTTCCCCTATTCCACAACATGGCACCCTTTAACTTTCTTAAAGCCTAAGCTTCTGACTACTATAATAAAACACAAAAGCAGGCACATTATTTCTTTTCTAGAAAGGCAGTGAGTTTTTTGATGCAGATACATAATATTGCATATGTGTATCCAATATGGCATGAATTTGAGACTCCAAAACTTTTACTCATGAGTATGGATTGGTCCTTATGATGCTTTTTTCAAAACTAAGGGAAAAATCAGTGTCATATTATCAAATAATTTTGTGTGTTTAGTAGCTCTGTAATACTTCCCCATGTTAAATACTTGTAGGAATTAAAAAGACACGATAATAGATCATATTACTGTCAAAAAAAGAATATTTATCCTTATGAGAGATGCTGAATTCCTCTAAAAATAGCCACGATGTAATGTTTACCTTTAGTTTTTGCTAAATATCATCTATGTTCTAAGTAGTTGCAAATATAATTGTGCTACTTTTTCATCACCATGAAGGCATTAGACAGTAGAATCTGATTATTGCTCTCATTAGGGAAGAGAGAAGCTTACCAAATAACCTCAAGTACAGAGTTTTGAGTTGATGCTCAAAGGCTAAACACACTCACGCACACACAAGTGAAAAGCACAATATTATACTTGATAAATTTGTTTCTCACAGGGCTCACAGCAATCAATTCTGAAACTATTTTATATGTATGTGCAGCAAGTACAAGCACATGCCTTGTAAATTCCAAGTGCAAGGTTCCTCACAGTTTCAAATGTGCAGAAGGGAATTGTCAGAGTGAAATCACAGTTGCAAATAACTGTGTAACTTCATCTAATTTTGTATGTAACATGAAATACACTACTTACATGTCTTATGCCTGTATTTATATATTAACACACAAATGTCAGTAGATCCATGTTTGTCTATAGGTGAGTAAAGATGTGCACACTCCTCAACTCTGTCTACTGCAAGGGCCAGAGCAGCATAAAGAAAATGCCTATGGCTCAGATCCTGATTTCTTAGTATTGTTCTCCCATAAAAAGGAGCCAAGCCTTGGAAGAAGTTCTGGAGTAGGAACTTAGAAAATAAAATAATGAACATGGACTATCCAAATTTTTTATGCTTTTAAAACTGGAAGATGTGAGTGCAGAGTACAGATAGCTTAGACAGTCAAGTGCTTATTCTATTAAGAGAAGGACCGGAATTTGATCTCCAGTGCCTGCAGGAAAAGCTGGTGCATAGCACATGGCTGCACTCCCAGTGCTGGAGAGGCAGAGACAAGAGGGAAGAAGACCTGAGAGCTCTCTGGCCTAATCAGAGAAGTCCGCATTCAATGGGAGATCCTGTCTCAAAAACTAGGAAGGAGAGCAAATAGAGAAAATCCCTGACAGCAACATCTGAACTCCACGTGAATATGTAAACATGCACATACAACTCTCTCTCTCTCTCTCTCTCTCTCTCTCTCTCTCTCTCTCTCTCTCTCTCTCTCTCTCTCTCACACACACACACACACACACACACACACACACACACACACAATGGGAGCTCTCACAATGGTGTGGGAGTAAACAGAACAGTGCTAAATAACCTAGTGAGTGGAGTAAAATTCGCTACAGCCAACGAATAAACTGAATGCCTATATATCCACACTTTTATAAATAAACTGTTCAGTGAATAAATAGATACATAGAGTCATAGCTAATATCTGTAAAAGGGACCAAAGAAATAGGAAGACCACAGAGAATTATTTAATGAATGTTAAAATTCATAGAAGAAACTTCAAGACAACGAAATATTTGCATACACTCAAAATATGTCTTAATTACTGGTTGGTTTTAACAGATGACCACAAGATTTTCCTACTCTTCAATCTAGAAAGTAGAACTTAAAATTTCAGTTCTTTGAAAATGGGCTGGACTTAGCAGTGTATTGCTAATGACTGCAATTTAGAATGGCAAAAATCAGTGGCTTTATTTGTGGTGAAACCTAGAAGGCACCACCTAGTCAAGGTCCATAATTAATTTTATCAGGCTTAAGGCTTATTCACACACACACACACACACACACACACACACACACACACACACACACATATATACTCAATTCTGACAGAAGGTACTAAAATTGTGACTGTTTCAGCTGAAAATCTGTTCCCTCAGTCTAACAATTTGAAAGCATCTGATAAGAACGTCTGGGGAATTGTCAGCAACACACCTTTTCTTCCCCCTTCCATGCATCAAGGTAACAAAGACAGGAAAGACAGAGGCTCCCATGGATTGGAGGAGGCAAAGGAGAAAGACAGGCAGCTGAATACCACATGGTACCCTAGGCCAAGCGCTGGAGCAAAACCAAAGTGGGAGGCGGGGAGCATTGATGTGAGAGCAGAACACTGAATAAAGTGCACATGCTGGCAACCACCATTTCATCCAGAATTCTCCTGTAATTTGGTTAGTAGAATTGATGTCTTAGTTTTGATCACTGTACCTGCCTTATGTAAGATGTGAACTTAATGAGACTTGGGCTGAAGGGAAAATGAGGTCTCTGTACTACTGCCACTTTCCCATTATTTCCAAGCAAACATGTTACACTGAAAACCCAAACTATAAAATATGTTTTCACAAAGGCTCGTAAACAAACATCTGTAGCAGCATCACTCTCAGTGGTATGATTTTGCAAGCAGAACACATTCTAGCCTCCATTAACAATGACATGAATACATAAATAGCATTCATACAATATTCTGTTGTTTCCTAGCCTCTGGCCAAGATCAGGTAAGGATAAATTGAATCCGATATATCAACAAGAAGTGAGGTATAGCATGGGTCAATATCACAAAAGTTATGTTTAGAGAACAAGGCAATCTCCAAAATGAAATTATTGTCAATCCCACTGGTAGGGAAATTAGAATAAGCAAAACTCACCGGCAACTAACCTTGTAGTGGCTTGGTTGTAGTGGCTGCAGGAAGGATATTGAGAAAAGGTTAGCGTGGGGGAAGTGTTGAATGTATTATATACTGTATGAGAATGAGTTCCTCAAGAAGCTACATGTGTCAACCCTCCCCCAAAACTCTACATTTAAAATATATGCTACAACATATACTAAAAATGGACATTCCGGCTCCTTCCTTCCTAGCTCAAATCCAATAAAAGCTATTTAAGATGGAAGAAACAAATGACCATCAGGAAACTCAGCACACGCTTTGCTCATTTTGTGAGGGGGTAGACCATGGCCATGGTTCTGATATACACATGGGCTTTGGTGTCCATTTTTCCATTTGGCATGAACCCAGAACTATTTTCCAAGTTAAAGCCTTCTGCCACTTCAGCACTGAGGGGGCATGGCCATCTGTCCAGACAACTGTTCTGACTGACTTCCCCAGTTTCACTGAAAATGCCTGTGCCTCTCTTCAACCTGGGATATCATCACACCTGTTGGTGTAGGTCTGCATCGGTTAGCAATGCAAAATAGCTGCTCTTCTCTTCTTAGTTAAAAACCTTAAGCATCTTAATGCCAATTCATACTTAAACTTTTTACTGTGATAAACAATTTTGTTTGGAGGATTGCCAAGGTAATGAGTCAGAACTCTCTTCATCTACAAGTAAAAAGTTTTAGATCCTCCTAAATTTGTTCTTAAATTCTGTTCTATTTTATGAATTTATGTGTTTATTTTATTTATTTTTATTTTTTTGTGTAAGTGTATGCGTGTGTGTGTGTGTGTGTGTGTGTGTGTGTGTGTGTGTGTGCGTGCTTACACATAGGCGTGTATGTTGCATGCTTGCCCTGGCATGTGTGGAGGTCAAAGTGGTCTTCTTCTTCCACCACATGGGTCCAGAGGATTGAATGTGCTTGTTCAGGCTGCTCAGAAGGCAGCTTGACCTGCTGAGCCACATTGCCAGCCAAACATTTGCTTTTAGTAAATTGTGCTTTAATAGTAGAACACTGAGTTGGTTTAGGAAAATATTAGGGAAAACACATGAAACTCAGTATCTGACTGCTCATTCAACTTTATTTGTGTCAGGGACTCATGTAACCAAGTTGGCTTCAAACTCCCTGTCCGGGTTGAAATGCAAAGTCGAGAAGGAATAGCTAAGCCCCAATTTTAAGCTGAGGTGGGTAGACAACAGATCTGACAACTAGCTAGGCACAGAATGGGCCAACCACGACGAGCAGCCTGCAAATTCCAACATGGTCCTGACACCCTTCCAGTCTTCTGTGCTATGATCCATTCCTAGTGCTAGGTTTGTGAAGCCATATCTGATGGGAATGGAAAACATCATACAGCAGGCACAGCTGCTTGACAACAACTCAGCAAAGCTGAGCTGCATGATGGCCACCATGCCACTTTGGGTTTTGATCCCCACATGTTGCATACTTGGGGCACTTTTAATATTTGTACAATTTGGGGATATTGGATTGATGGAACATTTCTTACAAATAATTGGTGTCTTCTTCCAAGACTACTGCTTCTAAGATTCCCTAGGAAAGTCCTGAGCATCTACCTCTCTCCCACCTTTAGGGACCTATCTTTATCTACTTGAAGGCCTTTCTTAAGTCTTAGAGATTGTGACATACACAAAGAAGCCAGAGGTCTCTTTATAAGGCTATGAGATATTCTTAAAACATCTGTCCCTGTACTTGTTCAGGAACAAGATAAAACAAAGTAAACTTTAAAAGGTCAATACAATTTGGTAGGATAGAGGAGTTGGCTACAGATCAAATTATAAGCTTCTTCCTACTATATAGCTCAGGTGATTATGTTGCACATACAGCAACAAAGTTAGGTTAGCAGAAGTTGCCTCTGCCCTACAGAAGGGCTTGTATTGATGAGCAAGGAATGGTGTGGAAAGATGATCAAAGAATGAGGTGTCAGGACCTCCCTTTCTTATAAAAGTTAGCGCATGCAGAACCACTGTGATGTCTTTTGACTAAGGAATAAAAAAAAAAAATGATTAGACATATAAACAAATTATATAAAGATGTAAGATATAAACACTGCATTATGCCACTATTTGAATAAGAACTGCAGCAGCTTTAATCTGAGGACTTTCCTTGGGCACTCGGGCCATTAAAAGTTAATACACGGCTTGGGACATGGCAGTCTGCCTGGGCTGGAGTGGAGATTTTCTTTCTTTCTTTCTTTCTTTTTTCCTACTGTCCTTGAAGCCACAAAAGCAGGCAGCCTGAGAATATGCATCTAGATTCTTAAAAATTCGGATATGGGGCTGATGAGTAAAAATGGTTATGAGATAACTATGTATTAAAGATGACTAAACTTGAGGAGAAATGATTGTAAACAATAAACTCTGTTCTGTCGTGGTCCATCAATGATGACTAAAGTTACTTATGACCCCAGATGTGCAAAAGAAAAAGTTAAAACACATGTCCGAAAACAAAAATGATATGATCTATGTTTGTAACAACACGAATCTATCCCTGCTTATTGAATTCTGTACAAGTAAAGAAGCACTCCAGCTGCTAGTCAATCAGGCTGTGAACTTCCCTCAATCATCATGCCTGGATCAGCCTTTCCTTGCTGACTCCTTACCTCCTCTCTGGGACCTGGCCACAGTCAGGGCTTGCCTGGGGCACTAGATGTTTAGGATTCCTGTAGAGCTGATGAGGTCCCAGCAGAAAGGGCAGAAGAGAGAGAAGCTATTTATCCTTCAGTGAGGAAGCAGTTGAATGGTTTTACTAACCAAGGGACCATGCTAATGCACACTGAGTGATGATCTTGAGTTTGATTGAAATTGGTATATAATATGCATTAAAAGACTTAGTAATGTTTTTCAGAATAGTGAAAAATTGTTCAAAAGCACTTGAGTTTTCAAAGGTATATCTTATGATTTTATGAATCCCAAGTTTTTTGTTTCACTAGAAGAAATTTACAGTAGTATTTCCATTCACCTTTGGATACTGTGTTGCATTTGTTTGTTGGTTGGTTTGTTTGTTTTGTTTTGTTTTGAGACAGGGTTTCTTTGTGCAGCTTTGGAGCCTTTCCTGGAACTCACTCTGTAACCCAGGTTGGCCTTGAACTCACAGAGATCCACCTGCCTCTGCCTCCCAAGTGCTGGGATTAAAGGCATGCACCACCACAGCCTGGCTTCTGTGTTGCATTTTTATAATGAGATTCCTTATATGTTTTCATCTGCCCTTATTGATTTATTCTAATTTCTTTGTATATTTGGAATAATGCCTCCTATTGCTTTATGTTTATCCTATTGTATTTATTCAAGCAACCCCAAAAGCATAGGTTATTAAATAGAAACATCAGTCTTAGGGGTGACTAAGTGAGCAGGCTGCCCTCTATAAGTTTTTGGTCAGGGAAGCTCTTCAGATCCTCAGAACAGTACAAACATGGCGACTGGGGCTTGTTGCCCACCAGTATTAGATGATAAGACCCTGTCCCTGAAAACATGATATGCTCTGACTTCAAGATAGAAGATGGGCTTGGTCTGAAACAGAACCTTTTTCTCTATTGGCTAACTTTCAGAGAACTGGAAGGTGCTATGTGCAAGGCTGGATAAGAATTGTCATCAGTTTTATTCAGTTGCTGACTCCATGTGCTACACAACCACCTAGCCAGAAAAGAGATGTCTGTAGAGACCCACAGAGGTTTCTCAGTGAGAACTTACTCAGGGTCCGAGAATCTGAACTTGCTTTACCCAGCAGGGCTGTGTAAGTGGATGATTTGTTGATGGGCATGTTTACCAGGTTTTTTGAAAGAGTCTACACTTGGCTGTGTGGTGTGCTTTGATCTAGCAAAGGGGAGGTCTTTTGCCCTGCCGCTTGCCATTGTTATAAAAAGCCCTTTTGAATAAATAGAAAAGTCCACCGTTTGGTATTGGCCCAGGTCTTTTGAAAGCTACTCTGTGTTTCTGTCTTTCTTCTCTTCACTGTCTTTCTATCAAATATTTTCTTATCCCTCTCTCCTCCTCATAAGACCCTTGAAAAGATGGGAACTGGCCTTCCACAGATGCCCACAAGTGTAGTGGTGCCAAATGGTTTATAGAGGTGACTATAACCTCAGGAAAAAAAGCAGTGGGGAAGAAACAGTGGTCACAAACCACACTAGCCAACTGTCTGCTGCAACCCACACAGTAACTTTTCCAGACTTTCCCCCTAACATCTGCTAAAATTTACTTCTACCATCGAGAGTGGCTATAAAATGTGGCCTTTTAACGGTGAAGCCTAAGAAGTTATAAGGAAGAAAATTTGAATGTCTAGAAGTTAAGGATTTGATCTTAGGGTCAGTGTTTATAATACTCAGCAATATTTGTGTGTGTGTGTGTGTGTGTGTGTGTGTGTGTGTGTGTGATGTGTGTGGTTGTATGTGCATGCACATGCAGTGACAGAACTTGAATCCAGGGTCTTATTCGCGTAAAGCATGCAGTCTACCACTGAGCTACATCACCAGTAATTACTTTAATAATGGCTTTCTTTCATTAATTCTTTTATTTTCATTTATTGTAAAGAAAATTGAACTGGCAGACCCGAGCTGCAGCCTAAGTCCATATTCCAGCACTTGCTGTGTTGAACTTGTCAAGTTGTGTTACTTTGCTGAACCTCAAAACTCCCAAGGAGATGATACCAGCATCTACATTGCAGAGGCTTGAAGGATTGAGTGAATTAAGACATGAAGTTACTTAAAACTGAGTGTCTGGCTCTGTGGCTTTGTAATTATCTGTTATTCTTGTCACATGTGTTCTGTGAGGGTAGATCCAGTGACCATTTTGAAGGACAAGCTTTGAACTTGACTATTATAACATTAAATCCAATATCCTCCCCCACCTGGCTGATGATTTCTTTGGCAACACAAGAGAAATGAAAAGTGAAGGGGAAAAAAGACTGCCGAATCCAAACAACAACATCATTCTTTGGCAGAGTGAGTCTCCACACACCTCAGTGTTCTATGCCTTTTGGATATCTAATAGAGCCTCATGCAAACTCTGTAACTTAAATATCATGAATGAAAGAAGATCTCAATCTGTTGTAGAGCCTCATTTGTCAAACTGAGGCCAGCTATGTCTTTTTAAATTGCATTACATGCATTTATTAATGCACTGCTTTGTTCTTCTTGGTATCTAGAATACATTTCAGAGATTCAAGGATATTTTTACATGCTAATATTATAAAGTGACCTTCTGGCATTCTTGCTCCATTTAAAGGTGACCTGGAATCATGGAATACTCTTCATCTGATTGGCAGCTTTCAGGAAGTCTTACCTCTTCTAAGCACATCTTAGGTGACTCAGCTCAGCTCACTGAGTCACAGAACTGGCATGAAACCAACTTGGGATGAGGCCTCATAGATTCACGATCCATAGCTATTGTAACCATCCTGGCAGGAATGAAGATATTCTAGAGGAACACTTGAGTCTCTCACTTTGACCATCACACTAATAAAACAATTTGACATTTCTCCAGTAATCTCATGTCGAGAGATGTTTCACAGATTTATGATAACTTCTCAGGCCACTTTGTGGGAGATAATGGAGGCAATACAATTCAGGCTTGATGAAAGGAAGGACCACCCTTTGATCAAGACAGCTTAGTTATGCATTCTAACTCAAAGATAGACCTGAGGAGTGATGTCACTGGGCCTCTTTGCTTCTTCTCCAAAAGTGGCCATATTCAATGAATTTTCCTTTTTTTTTTCTTTCACTATTGATTCACTGTTTAATTGGCCTATTGAGGATTGTGGCCAAACTTAACTTGTTAGGGTTAACCCTAACAACTCCAGTAAAGACATGGATTCCCAGGGATCACAAATGATTAAAAATTAAAGTGTTCTTATTTGATTGGAAATGAAGATAGAACAAATCATTTTTATCTTCCTTTTTCCATTTTCACATGTGTGTGTCTATGTGTACATATCTGCACATGTGGGGGATGCACAGGCATGTGTGTGCCTGTCCATGCACATGGAGGCTCACATTTGATGTTGATAATCATCCTCAAATGTCCTTCCTTTTGTATACCATGAAGATGATGAACTTTTACTTCTCACTCCTTGTTTTCAAATGCTATAACTGGTGAGAAATAACGCCAAAGAACAAATGTGACATGAATTGTGGACAAAAAGCTGTCACCCATCAGTGTTAGTCCCATGGTTTGTGGTCTTTAATGTTGGTGTAGTATTGCTCTTCAAGCTGGAGATGCCACAGATTGAAAGGATTGAGATGTGTGTCAGTGAAACAAACAAAGCACACTGAGTCCAGAAGGAACATAAAGGTCTTCAAGAGCTCCTCAGTTGCCTGCTGCTGTAAACCTCTCATCCACACTCATGTGCATATGTGCTAGCGTCCTTACTTATATAGCATCTCCATACTCCACTCCACTCATCTGGCATCATGTATCCTTTTATCCACTACCCCCTACTCGGACATGTCTTGATGGACTTTTAAGACTATAATTCAAAGCTTGAGAAAAAGTCTTGGGGTTGGCTTGGACCCCAATGCCGAGGATGATACTGATCTTGAACTAATTTGCATAGCAAGGATTGGGAGAAAGCTATACCTTGCCTGAAGTTATGCCATAGTGCACCAGAAGTAGTTTTTCAGTTTTTCAAGTAGCACTGGACTCCATTTTGAAGAGAGAATGAGTCTGCAACTGGGTGGCCACAAGAACAGCTCCATCTGTCCAGCACCATCCACCTACTACAGACTGATAAATAATTTATTCCTGGGAAGAGAAACTGTGTCACCCGATAAATTTACCAAAGTAAATTGGGACTTTACAAGTACATGGTTATATTAAAATCTTATCAGAAAAAAAATCAGGCCTGAGAACTTATCAGACATTCCAGCCAGAAGGAAGAGTCCAACTTCTTCACCCAGACCATGCAAAGAGGGACACACTCACCAGTGCATCCTGGACAGTGCAAAGACCTGTCGCCCAACCAACTGGTAGGTATGCCAAGGGACCAACAGTCAGAGAACTCCCAGCTTTCTCAGAGACTTCAGCTCTGCGTGATTTACACTATTTAAGCAGCCTGTTCGGATTGTCATCTCCCATTTGCCTATCTAGAACTGCTGTTCATTCACCTGCCAGTTCATTAGCCTGTATCAGGCCTTGGCCTTCTTCACCTCTCCACCATCAGGCCTTGACCTTCACCTCTCCTCCTCATCTTGCTTCTGAAGCTCAACTCTGACCCTACTGGCACCTCCAGTAGACCTCCCATGGGGTTATATATGTGACCCCTCCAAAAAAAAAGTAATAATAACTACGCACACAATGTCTTTGCATCTCTATCAGCTTCCATGTATATCTATCCAGACTTTTGAAACTCCTTAAACTCTGTTGTAGCTTTCTAACTCTTTACAGTTTACAGTGAATCTGTAACACACACACACACACACACACACACACACACACACACACACCAGTGTAATGTAAAACATGCTATCTCTGAGCTGATATAAGGAATTAAGATTGGACTGACAAGACGGCTTGGCAGTCAAGAGCAGACACTGCTCTTGCTGAGGACCTACATTCAGTTCCCAGCACCAATACAAAACTGCTCCAGGAAGATCCAATACCTTTGGCCTCTTCAGGTACCTGCACACATGTGCTCATACCCACATAGAGACATACACATACACAAATAATTAAACATACAATATGTTTTTGAAAAATCACACCTAAAGCTCAGGCAACACTGCCAAGGAGGGGGTGGAGAGATTGTAAGAGCCGGAGGGTTGGGGCCTTTTGTGTGTGACATGTCTCCTAGGAATGTCAGAAGCTACAGTCATAAAATTTTACCAACACGACTACCTAAATGAGTTGAACAAGGATGGCAACAACAGAAATGCTGAAGTGGATAGGGGTGAGGAGAAAGCCCATGAGACCTCAACCCTATACAAAGAACCACAGATAATTGAAGAATGCTGTGAGCAGGGGTAATAGTCTTCTCCAGGGAAGAGCACACAAAATGGTCAGCCCTGAACACATGTGCATAATTAACATTGTACAGAAAAGCAGGTGCTATTTATGTATTTAGGAATATGGATGTGTATGCATGTGCATAAATAAAAACAAATGAAAAATGAGGCCATGGATTTGAAATGATGGATATATGGTAGGACTTGGAGAGAGGAAACAGAAGGGGGTAATGATGTAATTATGGTTACACTCTCAAAAAATGAAAGAAAGAAGAAAAAGAAATTAAGACTGGAATGGAGAGGTCTGTGTTTGTCTAACCTGGCTGTCAGTGAAACCAGGACCACTTGGCAAATCGCTGCCAATGAAACCACCATGGCTTATGAACATCAGTAACTTCTAACACTGTGGAAAGATACAAATGTGTTTATCAATGTTTGTAGCATAGTACTCATTCACATTGTGTATCACCACCAAAATGAGAAGGAGCTTATTGCCATGGAAACATAAATGAAATGTAATACATATTGTTGCGAGTGGTTAAGTAAAGCATCTGGTGAGTGAAAGTCACTGATTAAGAATGAGAAAACAGGAGGAGCTTACAGTGTATAATCTCCTCCATATCAGCATGAACAGTGATCACTGCCATTGTGAGGGCCACAGCAGTCCTCCAAATTGTATGTAATAGTTTTAAAGAATTCTGCATGTATCAGGATACACACATATTTCTGAAAAACTTTCCACTTGAGGCTTGTAGGTGGGAGGCACCTTTCTAGGATTGTGCACTCTTTCTCCTATGGCTTGAACTGTATATTTACCAGGTGACTGTTGACTGCTACCTTATGGGCTTTGTCCTACCATGGAACTACATTTTAAAATTAATCATCATATAGATTGATGAGCACATGTTTACAAAGAGATGTGTGGTGGAATATTGGTTTAAGATGTGTTACATTTGTTTATGCTGTGGAATATTTATTTAATGATATAAAAATATGTTTTAGTCTTTATGTTGCTGGATTACTTTGCTTCCCCAAATCACCTGATTGGTCTAATGAAGATCTGAACAGTCAATAGCTGGGCAGGAAAGGGGTAGGAGGGGCTGCCAGGCAGAGAGAATAAAGAAGAGGAGAAATATAGGCTTGAGAGAAGAGGAGGAGTAAGGAAATGGGAAGGAGAGGAGGACTCCAGGGGCCAGCCACAGCCAGTCATGGAGTAAGCAGGAAAGAAAGATATATAGAATAAAGAAGAGTAAAAAATCCAGAGGCGAAACATCATTAAAGAGAAACAGGATAATAAGTTAAGTTACAAAAGCTGGCAAGAAACAAGCCAAGCTAAGGCCAGGTCTTCATAAGTAGGAATAAGTCTCTGTGTATTTACTTGGGAGCTGGGTGGAGGGCCCCAAAGAGCAAAAAGTTGAAGAAGAAAAAAAAAAAAAACCTCCTACAGAGATGTTTGTTTCTATGTAAAGTCATCAGAATTATTTGGAAAGATGCCATCAATATGACTTTTAAACTAATTTATCAAATTAAGTAAATCAAATAAACTGAAATGTTGGCAGAAAAGCCATAAAATATATGTAATAAATGTATACATCTACTTAATCAGTGTCACAGACTTCTTAAATGTTTGCTTCCCTAAACTAAAACTGAAGAACAAGTGATAATTTTGAGATATGCATTAGCAAGAAGATGAGATCCAAAGAAAGAAACCTGGAGTACAGGAAAAGACTCTGGCTCATTTCCCAAATACTACCTATTTAATGGTTACTATTTAACCATCTAATGAAAGTATATTAGGCCCCTATACTTTCTAAGAAATAGTTTTTCATTGTATATTTTTAATTAACTAGACAATTCAGAAAGAGAATAACAGGACTTTAACTTAAATATATTTTTAAACATTTCAAATTATAAAGCCTTATGGAAATTTAAAACACAATCCTACATCTGTCTTGCCAATATTTCACAGTTGATAACTAAATGACTCTCCAAGAAGCACTAATTTCAGCACTTGATTGTAACAGGAATCTTAAAAGGTCTTATTAATGAAATCAAGCCCAAGGCCAGTTATTGGGGTGAACGCTGTAAGATCAGAGAAGCAGAACAGACTGCAGCTACCTCATCTCGCCAGTTCCTCAGCTGGTCTTGTTTCCTCAGACTGGAAACCTCTGAGTCCTCACCCAGAATGGATCTCAGCTGAACTGTGCTGCTCCAAAGCCTAAAAGCTTAACCAGCCAAATGCTTTTAGTTTCTGGTCTTCATGCCTTATATAATCTTTCCCTTTCTGCCTCCACTCCCTGGGATTAAAGGTTCGCTTTCTAGGATTAAAGGCGTGTGTCACCATGCCTGGCTGTTTCCAATGTGGCTTTGAACTCACAGAGATCCACCTGGCTCTGCCTCCCAAGTGCTGGGATTAAAGGCGTGCACCACCACCGCCCAACTTTTACTATGGCTTGCTCTGACCCATTTTCTAGCCACCATTTGTGGCTCTGTATCTAGTGGTTGTCTGTTCTCTGACCCCAGATAAGTTTATTACCTGCACAATATTTTTGGGAACACAATACCACACTTGATTCTTGAAGTTAAACAAATAATACCTTTTCTTGAAAGGAGATGCAGAACTTCCAAACTCATGAGTGAGAAATACATCCCATACTACCTGACCATTAACCTTTACCAGGAGTAAGTAGGTTCCTTCTTTTTCTCTTTCCCTAACACTTAGCCTGTGTGGGAATACATTCAGATATGTATGTGTGTGTACACAGGTGTGTACGAATTTTAGAGGTTTGTGCATACAATTATGTGTGCACATACCAAATATACTTGTGAAATTCTGCATATATACAATCACATGTCTGCAGAACATTGAACATGCCACTCTCTCATGAGCCTTGTGCCTGTAAATCCAAATTACCAAACAATTATGTGAAGCTCAGGAACAAAACTTCTTCAGGAATTTTCAAGCTGCGTCTGTACCTCCTCACACATATTTCATAGTGAGAGATTCTCAATCTTTCCTCCTGTGCTTTTGAATACCTCGCAGATAATCACAGGTCATGGCACATAGCACCTGAATGTTAACATGCCCTACATTTTCAGAACGTGACGAATCTACTAATTAATCTGCACAACATTCTTGCGAAATGAATAATTATAATAGTCACACCTTTTTTTTTTTTTTTTTTTTTAGTTTTTCAGAGAGAGCCAAGCCTTGGTTAAAGTATCTGATAAACTTGAGACATTAATGAAATTTAGTCTACAGCTATGATGTGCCGAGGGGAGATGACACGGGGAAGATGAATGATTGTGTAATAAAGTTTTGGGGTGCTGATTATATGCAGTGCAAATGAAGAGAAGTCATTCTGCTCTTCATGCTATTAAAAGATAACCCAATGTGAAGAGAGGTGTTTTCAGGGAGCTCTGGGGTAGGAGGAAGGGGAGAAACACTTCACTAAAACAATTGTGAGGACAATCCTTGGAAAACCATGTTCTATTCCACTCAAAGATGTTGACAAGGGACCACTGGAACAATCATGTACAAAAACGTATTTTTTTTTTCAGCTAAATAAAATCAGACTAGTTCTGTAAGCCTCAGCAACTCCCCATTCCACGCTCCCCTAAGAAACTGTAGGACATACTCACCCCTTAGTGAATACCTTGTATTCTATATTCTGGACTCTTTCATCTACTTCAGCCTACTAGGGACCGTTGAAGGAGTTACTATAGAGGAGTTGGTAATGACACGCCATCTGCATTCCAGGCTTTCTGTGTAAGTACTGAATCACTTCAGTAACTTCAACACAATATTTCTATGACCAATTGGATTAAGCAAAGACTTGGAAAACTCAAAAATCAGTATTTTTACCTGGAGATAGTTTCACTTAAAGTGACAGTACAGACCTAACTCCTAATCTGGACTCTTAAGTTAAATAAAGGATACAGAATTGATATCTTCTCTCCAATTTGAAATGCAGACTAAGACTAAATCATGTCTCTGTGGAGAGAATTGGTCAGTTGCAGCATGAGCGTCTTCATCTCTGCCTCAGATTATATATCTACTAAAGTTTTAAGTAAGTTTACAGTTCTGTGTTGGGTTATATTTACAAGTTATCTCAAGGTACACGAGGCTCACAGGCTTTAGGCTGTAACCTTTGCAAGAACCTAGATCCTCTCAATAAAAGCTAAGTTTAGAGTAAGTGTTGATGGAGTTGGAGAGATGGTTCATGGGCTAAGCACTCTTCCAGTTCTTGTAGAGCACTGAGTTCAGCTCCCAGCACCCACATCAGGAAGCTCACAGCCACTGCTATTCCAGCCACAGGGAACCTGACATCCTCTTCTGGCCTCTGCAGTAACTCACAGTTCTGTGTGCATACATAGACACACACACACACACACACACACACACACACACACACAAAGTATAAAAAAATAAATCTTAAAAATAACAAAATTAAGTTAAATAAGGCTTTATTAATATAATATCCATTATTAAGAAACATTGCCCAAATTTTTTTTAACTTTTTCCTGATTGTGGATTTCACATCATGCCTACCCAATCATATTCAGTTCCCCATCCCCTCATTTCCACGTTCTGCCCTTGCAACCTCCTTCTAAAACAAAATTTAAAAGTAAATCCCCCCAAAACAACAAAAAATAAAGTAAAATAAAATAAATAAAAATCTCAGTGTGGAAGCTGTAGTGTGGCCCAGTGAGTCACATGGTATACACTTCACTCCATCCATCTCTACTTGTAAAGTGTTCACTGCAATGAGTCATTGGTCTGGTTGAGTCCTCTGCCTTTTGCTACACTGTGGATACTCAGCCATCACTGGAACTCCTCTTGGATATCCTATGATTACCTTGTGTCATGGAGATCCCACAGCTTTGGATCTGCAGACCTGGCCCCTTCACATGCTCCAACAGTTCATAATTGAGATGAATGTTGGGATGGGCTAACACATAGTCCTGGTTCTGGGCCTGGGTGGTAGCTGGATTGATCAGCCTGTTAACTTCCCCTCATTGTCACCAAAATTTTTGAATCCTATGAAAGCTCTTAAACCATAAACTAATGTCAGATACTATTTAAACATCACATTTTAGACATTAATTGTAGCACAGTCCATTTTGGTGTGAGGCCTGATGTAGAAATGTGTTGCCTAACATAGTTTCCCTAACATAGCTATGTACTCAGGTATGAGATAGAAATCACAGGTTAGTGTTTACCAATAATAATGAGAGGAGGGTGGTCCCCAAACACCATCACATACATCCTCACATCATTGGACATGTCTTTTAAAGAGCACCAATTTCATTTGCAGTTATTCAATGAAGAAATAATGTTAATCTTATTTGATTGACTTTACAGATAATTGCTCCCTTTGACCAGATTCTAGCCAATGTCATCAATGAAGGAACCAAAGTAAAGATTTTTTACTACTAAGGATGCAGCGTGATGCTGCAAGTATGTTATTGGATGGACTGCTTATTTTTGTCAGACAAGATGAATGATCCTGTCCTCTCCAGGTGCTCCCATCTACACATTTATGCCTTGCCTCTTTGTGCATAAGCTTAGACAAGAAACTTCACCCAGCTGTATCTCAGGCTCCTCCTCTGGAAAGAGTGTGAGAATTATAATTACTTACCTCTCAGGGATGTTATAATACTAATTAACGTCTCAAAACTCCTCAAATAAAACTCATCTTGCATGGATGTTAATTACTATTATTCAAATCATAGCCGTGAGGCCATTTGCCACAGAAGGTGGTGGGCAGGTTTTCAACCTTCTTTCTAAAGTCCAAATGGCAATTAGTGAGCATGGTGGAGGGAAAAAAAGGCAGTTCAACAAGGGCTTATGCTAATAAAGGCCTGACATCAGCATTACTGCGCCAACAGGTGTCAACAGAGAATGATGGGAGTGTGCATGACACAAGGCTGAAAATCATCAGGGAATCTCACGGTCTGTGGCCATGTTTCATGAGCAGGACAATGTCTTTATACCTGTGGGATCCTAGTAATACAAGCGAATCCCAAGAGGATGCTACTCTACACAATTAGAGCTTATCTGGCATTGTCCTTTCATTGGTTTTAATACTGAAGGAACTTAAGATGCAATAACTAATAAATCATCAGGGGTTGTAAGAAAATGCCCAAATCATAAAATTACGTCATCTCTCTCATTGGTCACTTTGTAGTTGAGCATGATACTGATTTAAAAATCAGTAATTTTCTCATGATTTCTACTATTGTATTCATACCCTTCTGAGATTAAAGGCATGAGTCTCCATGCTGGCTGTATCCTTGAACACTCAGAGATCCACCTAGCTCTGCCTCCCAAGTGCTGGGATTAAAGGTGTGCACCACCACCGCCCAACTTCTGCTATGGCTTGCTCTGACCCATTTTCTAGCCACCATTTCTGGCTCTGTTCTAGTGGCTGTTTGTTCTCTGACCCCAGATAAATTTATTAGAGTGCACAATATTGTGTGTACCACCACCCAAATCATAGAATTATGTAATCTCTCTCTTCTGTCACTTTGTAGTTAAGCATGATACTGATTAAAAACATCAGTAATTTTATCATGATTTATACTATTGTATTCATACCCTTCTGGCTTCTGCTTCATATGATATTTTGACCTACTTAGAGAATAATATGAGAGGGCAGAGCTTCATCTTCCTGACAAAGCCACATAATATGACCTAGCCAACCATGTAAGGTGATTGCTCTATGATTTCTGGGTTAAGGTCATTTAGGCAGAAGCATAAGGGTCAGCAGACTATTTCTATTAGATTTCGGGATTCTTAATGTGACTCATAATTGACTTCCTGTCTTGTGCTTTCTCTTAAGACTCCTACAGGATGACTTGAGTGCTTTCAGTTGACAAACGGACACTGATCAGATCATAACTATTATGAAAATACATTTGAGCAGTAGGAATAAAATGCCAAACGACAAGGCTCCACTGCTGGCTGCTGAGGTAAAGACAGGAGAACATTTTTATTATTATGTACATGTTTATGAATGCTGACGTAAATGTGTCAAGGCACATGTATAGACGTCAGAGGACAACTTTAGGGAGTCTACTCTCTCTTTCCACCACAAGATCTGGGGATTGAATTCAGGTCATTACACTTGCACATCTATCACTTTTATCTGGTAAGACTTCTTTCCTTTCCAGGACTGGAGAACCCTATTGTCTTTTCTATCTGGATTGTATCTCCACTTATTTTCGTGGAGATCAGATTCAACATGAATTGAACACCTACACCCCAGGCATAGCCATAGCTATTATGTTCCCCTTTTAGCAAAAGCAAGCAAGCAAACAAACAGAAAAGATAAAAGAATCCCCCAAGAATGTTTATCTGTTTTTCTTCCTATGACTTTTAATTACCCATTTATCTGTTTTGTAGAGCAGGTGGTATGGGCACACACATGCGATGTTGTAAATGTGGAGGTCAGGAGATATTTTCTCATCATGCCCTGCTGCAGGTGGAACATGGGTCATCAGACTTGGCAGTGAGTCCTTTTACCCTATGAGCCATCTTCACGGCCCTATCTTATCCTTTTCAATGACAAAATTGAGTTTTAGATGAGTTAGGTAACATCCCAGAATATTTTGCATGCCGAATTAAGATGCCTTTGGCTGACAGTCTAGTCATCTTTCATCCGGTTTCCCTGGCTTCCTCTGATAGCATAATTATTTAAATGTCTAAGGAGGTATTATGGAAGATGAGTATAGGATTTCCACAGGAACCCCACCCCAGATTATGAGTCATCCAGACACTCCCAAGCCCTAAATCAGGAGAAGCAAAAGTAGTTAGAGAATCAAATAGCATTAAGAAAAAGTAACAATAAGATGAGAAATTAAGGTAAAATATTTGGTGGAAATTACCATAGGCAGGAAAAACACTGAGCTTGTACTCTGGAAAACTAATATTTACAGAGACTTAGCTACATCGAGTCCCTACTAAGTCTGGAGATAACATGATAGACTCAAGGATGCAACCCTTTCCCCCAAGAGATAGTTATGAAACAAGTTCCCCAATGGTTAATCATTTATGAATGCAGGTGTACTGAATGAATTAAAAAGCTTAGTTACCATAATATCTACTATGTATAAATCAAGCTGCTATTTTCCCAAAAAGAGACTTTTTTATTTATTCTTTTTTGTTCCTTTTGTTTTTGTTTTTGTTTTTGTTTTCTGCCTCTTTCCAAGTATAATTGTGGATATCATTTGCCCCTGTATTTCCACAGTTCCAGGGTCTTCCAGTATATTTGAAGACAGTATTGAAGTCAAGTCAATTGGGAGCTATAATTTCTAGGAATGAATAGTAAAAGTAATGCTAGAGAAACAAGGTGTGAGGATGTCATGGGATCCATGGACGTTGAAATATTCTGTTTCAATACCTACTTGTACTAAGGTCTAGTGCCAGGTCTGACCGAGAACAAAGTGCCTGCCCTTGATCATAAAGGTAGAATAAAATATACAGGTTGATCTCAATGACAACTTCAAAATCCTTTCTGCAACTGAGAGTCTCCTGACCTAAAGTGATCTCAGCGTTTTTACAGGAAAACTGTAACTACTCCCTTAGTAGCAGCTGAGTCTTCTTTGTATGTATATTCTTCAGTTTCTAGAATTTTCTCCTAATGGGTTTTAAAGGTCTCTGGAATGAAGCTGTCTTTCTGCCCTGCAGAATCACATTATACACAGCAGAGTGCCTTGGGCCATTGGATAATGGAGTAGAACAGCAAGCTAAATGAGATGTGATAGTAACCCCTAATCCGGACCACACCTGATGACCCCAGTAATGAGTCAACAAAGTCCTCCTCTCTGTTATGGTGCTTACACAGTAGAGTACTGGTACAGCGAGCTGCGAAAGGAAACCCGGGAGTAGTACCAAAGTAGGGGCCATGGCTCAGGTTTTTATAGACTGTGTCCATCTGTCCCTTGATCTATGTGCTACCCTTTCTTACTCACCTCTCCTATTTCATGTTGTTGTTGTTGTTGTTAGGTACAAAGTAATTATGTTCTTCTTATTAAATGAATCATACACATTTTACAAGTTTGACTTTTTGAAACGTTGAGGTAGAGTGGCTGAAAAATAAGTTTTACCATGGGACCGCTGCAAACTCTGATTCTATGATTTCTATTTCTGCAGCTGGCAGCTCAGGACTCAGAGTGCTGCCATCCACCTTCAGTTATCCATTTATGGTCCTTTTTAATTCCTTAGTTTCTAGTAGTCTCCATCTCATTTTCAATCTATTAGCCCTAGGAGAGATCCTGAAGATAGATGCTTTGCACAGTTGTTCCGTGATCTCACTCACACTGATTTAAACAGTAAATTTTTTTAAAAGTAAAAAAAAAAAAAAAAATGCTGCATATTCCAATTCAGATTGTACCTCTCAAGCCATAATGGGTCTTGCTACTGAAAGGAGATCAATATATCCAACATAAGATGGTGTCCTATGATGATGTAAATGGGCCTGTAGCAGGAGAATGATGACTTGAACAATTTCTCAGATGACTGGACACAGAAAGAAGAGCCATAGACTAACAACATAATTAGTGGAAAACATGAAGTACGCTCACCCAGGCTTTGACTCTACTTCAAAATAAATCAGTCCAACAAAGGTATAAAATGGATTTTAAAAGATTTCTTTACTTTTATTTTATGTGCATCAGTGTTTTGCCAACATGCGTATATGTGTGCCCTGTGGATGTACTGTATGTCCAGGCCAGAAGAGGCATGGGAATCCTTGAGACTGGAGTCACAGAGGTTGACTGGAGTCACTGGAGTCACAGTGCTGCCATGTGGGTCTCAGGAACCAGACCAGGGTCAGTCTTTTGCTGGTAAAACATGAGCTCTCCACTGCTAAGCCATCTCTCCAGCCCCAGTGAATAGAAACTTTCAGAATTGCAGGGGAAGCCTTTGGAAAGCCCCAGCCCATGGGAAGGGAGTGTGGTTCAGTTCAGTTAACTCTTTAGAGGGCAAGGACTTCAAGCAATGGGAGAAAAAACAATAGAAGATAGTGCTACCCCAGGCAGGGGAATCAGGATCTGTCCCTGGTCTATGGGCAGGCTTCTGGGAATCCAGTGGCTGCAGTGTGATGCCTTGCACAGCCTTTGTGCTGTGGAAAGGAGCTTGGAACTGCCTAGGCTCAGTGTGCTGGGCTCTGCTGACTCCCCATGGGAGACCTCAATTTGGGGGATGTGGGGATGCGGGGTGGCTTGGGAAAGAGGGCTGGGGCGGGGGAGGGAGGAGAAGGGATCTGTGGATGGTATGTGGAGTAAGTAGACAATTTCTTAATAAAGAAAAAATTTGAAAAGAAAAAAAAAGAAGATGATGCTAGAATTGGCTTATATTGTTAGAAACGACTTTTTCACCCTGGCTTACGTTTGCAGTTGTATGAGCAGCAGAGAAGAAAAACATACAGAAATGGGAGAAAAGGAGTGGAGAGCAAAAACAAACTAAACAAAAAAACCAGTATCTTCTCATGTTACCAACTTCTGTTTACAACTGGACTTAATGAGATCTTCATACCCCATATCAAATGGCAAATATAAGCATTTTTTTGTTATCTTTCAGAACCACTACAAATGATTAGTTTCACTTCATTTGCTAACATTTCCTCTGAAGATTTAACTTGTTATGTTACCATTACTAAAACAACCAAGTTAATGATCTGGAAATATAGAATAAGATTAAAGACAAGGGGCAGTAAATGGGCATATGAAGATAATGGTGGCAAAAGAATAGCAAATGAGACTGGAGATAATAGATGCAGGAGTGTATTGATCAGTTGTGCAGAAGGATAAATACCATCAGGAGGCAGAGACATTCAGAACTCACCTACCCATTTTTCTGGAATCCCTTGAACTTAGGTTTGGACCATTTGACTAGGCTTGGGCAGGGAAGTAAGAATGGAAGTACAATGTCATTTTAGGCTGAGGCAGTTATGGAATGTTGTTTCCTCCATTATGTAATGTCCACATGTTCCTGGATCATTGTAGCTCTAGAATATGATGCAAGACGCATATTTACTTGTCAAATTTCTTTGCTGTCTCATTAAATAGGTAAGATTAACTTTGTAATATATTTTCATCTTCTGTATCCACTCAATACATTATAAATGTTAAAAATAATTTTAATATAGTTTCCAATATTATGTCTTATCAGGTTTACTAAGTCCAGATTCCATTTGAAATTTTAGTGCAACAGAATTCAGAGTCGACTCTTCCCAAGTTCTTCATAAGTCCTCCATTGCCATATGCAATCACAGGCTACTCTACTGAGTAGCAAAGTTCTAGAAAGTCTTGCTTCGGTAATAAACAGGGTTGCCCCATGTTCTTGAAACTTCCTCAGTAAGATAAGTATCTTCCACGTCATTAAGCAAGCCACGAAGACTTTAAAGTGCATTGTTACTGCAGCCTATCCTAGAGTTATCTAATTAATTACAAATTCAAGGCCAGCTAAGAGATTTTTGCCTCTCTCACAAGATAGAAGATATTGAGTGTGGCTACCCAAAACATTTCCTGTGACGAGTAAATTGTGTGAGCTTATGTCATTAATAAGAACAAACTTCCTAAACAATGGGAGTAGGTGTCTCATCAGTAGAAGAAACATGTTACAGATAGAGTTAACAGCCTCACAAATCTTGTTCAAATGACTGTACAAAACTTAACTCCAACACAAAGCAAACAACTTAGGAGCCTATATCCCTATTTGATTATTCAAAGCTTAACTTTAGAAAGAATATAATTTGGCCCAACACTAGGTTGATTCAATATTTCTGAACCTTTCTTATTTACTTAATCTTTGCCTTTGTCTTCCTATTTTCACTGTACTGGAGGGGAAAATACCTGGCTCTCTGAGAAGCACCTGATAAGAGTGAAGTGACTGACAGAGACAGGGAAGTCGGAAGGGAACTGAGGGGTGCAGGGGCATCTATATTCTAGCCAGGAAAGCAGTCACAATGACCAGCTATCGAGAACCACAGTTAAAAACCCATGGGAAGCCGGACGATGGTGACGCACGCCTTTAATCCCAGCACTGGGGTGGCAGAGGCAGGTGGATCTCTGTGAGTTCGAGGCCAGCCTGGTCTATAGAGCGAGATCCAGGAAAGGCGCAAAGCTACACAGAGAAACCCTGTCTTGGGGAAAAAACAAACAAAACAAAACAAAAACAAAAACAAAACAAAACAAAACACGGGATTCCAACATACCAGCTCTGGACCACTTGGTAATCTTTGAGTCCTACTGTAGCACCTAGGTTATGTTTGCCTGGAGAAATAACTGATGGAATCTACTTAAAAGGGGGAAGACTTGTTTTGTCTTGTGGTTTTTGAGTGGTCATTCATGGCCACTTTCCCCCCCTGCTCCCACGGCAGCAGGTTTATGGGACAGTGGCTGTTCTTCATCGTTAGTGGAGGCAGAGAAAGGAGACTTCAGAAAAGGGGAGATCCAGGGTTTAGCACCCAGAACACACCTTTTGTACTTACTTTCTTTCATCTAGGCCTCACCTCCTCAGTCTCCTAATGACACTATAGTATTATTGATCTAACAAGGAATTAATCAGTTGATAAAGCCAGAACCCTTATTTTCCGATTGTCTCTACAAATGCCTTCACAGACACACTCATGCCTCCCTAAGTTCGTGGCATTTTTTAATCCAATTAGATTGACAATCAAAATTAAAAATTCTGGCACAATCCATCTGAACTATGGAAAGCATCCTCTTTGTTACTGAGGACTGTTCTGAGAAAAGCTAGTGACTAGATCTTGATTCAAATTAATTTCTCTGGCCTGTCCTTTACCCACATAAGAAAATTTTAAAATCTTGCCACCACTAAATGGACTACGTCTATTCTCACTTAAAAATGCTATTACATATGACTTTATTCCATGTCCCTAAACTAAACTGTGATTGATATATTGTGCACCCCAATAAACTTATCTGGGGGGTCAGAGAACAGAACAGCCATAATATTAAACACAGAAGCTAGGCAGTGGCAGAGATCCATCCAGATCTCTGTGAGTTCAAAGCCACGCTGGAAACAGCCAGGCATGGTGACACACGCCTTTAATCCCAGGAAGTGATGGCAGAAAGGTATATAAGGTGTGAGGACCAGGAACTAGAGAGTCTGGCTAAGCTTTTAGGCTTTGGAGCAGTTCAGCTGAGAACCATTGGATGAGGACACAGGCTTCCAGTTTGAGGAAACAAGATCAGCTGAGGAATTGGTGAGGCGAGGTGGCTGTGCCTTGTTCTGCTTTTCTGATCTTTCAGAGTTCACACCAATGCCTGGCTCTGGTTTGTTTCATTAATAAGACCCTTTAAGATTCGTGCTACTTGGGTTGGGGATTTAGCTCTGCTTCGCAAGCGCAAGGCCCTGGGTTCCATCCTCAGCTTAAAAAAAAAAAAAAAAATATTTGTGCTACACTAAACTGTACAACAAACTTTTGTCAGAAAAATAATCGTACATTTCCTGATTAAAGTCACCCTGAGAACCTCTGGGCAGGTCTCCTGAGAACAACAACTGACACAGGAGGATGAGTCAAGTCCCGCCCACTTTGGGAATGAGGAGGGTGGACAGGAGAGTTATATTGTACCTTATACACACCTCTCTCGAAATCTCTCTGACTCCTCTCTCACTCATACCATTTTACTGTACCTCAGCAGAGCAGAGCAAAACCAGTTTTTCTAGTTCTTATAATCTCTTTCCCAAAGGCTTTCATATGACACCTGGCCAGGTTTCCACTGAAATGCCAATCTCCTTTTTTTTTCCCCTCCACTCCTTATACATGTGTGTGAGAATGAGTATGAGGTGTGTGTATGTGAGAGTGTGTGTGCTTGTGTGTGTACACGCAGGGTTTCACATATGTGCACAAGTGCTGCTCTAAGAGGAACAGTGATAAGTGAGGAAGGATAGAGCAACAGTGATAAGTGAGGAAGGATACAACGTATTTATTATCCCATCACTCTGTGGATTGCCACTACCCGACACCCCACTTTTCCATCTGGCTGCCATGTGATTTCGGGGGCCTTGCAGATATCCCTGTTTCCAGGGATACACAAAGCAGGTGTACAATAGAGTTCCGGAGAAAACCTTTTCTGCCAGGTTTTGTAAATAGATTTGACAGCAGCTTCCAGGAAATTGTAGTTAATGTTTCAAGGCTAGATCTGTCTGTCAGGAGTGCTGCCTCACAGCCATTGAGTGTGGTGCTGAAAGGCAGAGGTCTCTAGTTACTAAGGAGTCCTTGGTTTTTCTTCCAGAGCTTGTTATTGTGTCAAGGGTCAAACACAACTCTGAGCCTAATTAGTTAACCACTAGAAACTTAAAACTCAAACAGTTTAACATGAAAGTGACATGGCTAGGGATGAGTTCATTAGCTCACTACTTGCATAGGATATGTAAGGCCCTGGGTTTGAACTTAGCACAATCAACAAATAAACAAAAGATTAGAAATAAAAGAATGTGGCATAACTGGTTTGTTCAAATTTCTCTAGATTAAAAATAATTTAATCGTTCTCAACCTGTGGGTCTCAAATCCCTAGGGGGTCACATGTCAGATAGCCTGCATATCAGATATTTATAATAGGATTCATAACAGTAGCAAAATTACTGTTATGAAGTAGCAATGAAATAATTGCATGGTTGGGAGTCACCACAATGTGAGGAACTGTATTAAAGGGCTGCAGCATTAAGAAGGTTGGGAGCCACTGGATTACAAGGTGAAGCCTTGTTGGACAACATGTGTCACTGGGTGTAGCTTTGAGGTTTCAAAAGCTCACACTGTTCCCAGTTAGCTCTCTCTCCCCATGTTTATGGATCACAACATAAACATCAGCTACTGCTACAGTACCATGCTTGCCTACCTGGTGCCACACTCACCATAATGATGGATTTTAACTCTCCAAATTAAGTGCATTCTTTTATATGTTAGCTTGGTAATGGTGTTTTAACACAGCAATTGAAAAATTGTTAAGACATATATTCTTTATAAATTATAGATTTCTATACAAATGTTATTAATAATAACATTTGATAATAATATCCAATTCTCTTTAACATCCTTCGTTGAGAAATACAAAAATATAAATTATATAAAAATGTAAAGTGATTTAAGACTGTGAATTTCTACCTTTCCAACTATTGAGTCTGTATGACAACAGAAATTTGGAAAGTGCTTATAGGGATGTGGGTACTTTAAAAAAATTTAACTGCATCAAGAATGTTACTTGTATTCATTTCATCCTCCATAAACAAATATTTCTTTCTTATCATCAGCATAAACAAAGGGCCAGCTCTACTCTCTTGATCCCTTATTCTTTTTTCCAACTATATTTTTTTGTGCCTCCTCCTTAAGCTATGTCCTGTTTAATTTTGAATATTTGGTACTCTTACTGCATTCATGCTTCTCTAATTCACCTTTTCACTCACCATTGCATAGCACCTACCGTGTCAATGAATATAGAGTGTTCTGTAAGATATTCAGTATTTGTGCTGGAACTCCCAAGGGTGTACAGAATGCTCTTGTATGTGAATTCTGGTGCGTATATGTAAGGGTGTCTTGAGACTCTGCTTCAAGAGATGCAGAGGATGAGTGATAGATTATATACATTCTCAGTTATTAGGACTACTAACCTAATTGAGGACAGGTCACCTCAATAGTGTGTAAGAGTTCAGGTTGCCTTCTTTGCTTGCATTTGTATTGCACATTTGAATTTTGCAAGTCATTTTGTCCTCTCTCTGTCTCTTCTTCCTTCCTTCCCTCCCTTTCTCCCTTCCTTCTTTCACACTTTCTTCTCTGCAGACAACCACTGACATAGAAACCAAGAAATGCCTATGGCTATGTTTTCTAGGGTTATGGGGAGGGGAACTGGTGAGGCTATAAAAGCTTTTCTAGCTGTTTAGCACAAGCATCCTTACTTCAAACTCTGTGCTGAGGCTGCTGTTGACTTGGCAACCCTTAACAGCATTTTTCTCCAGATTGCCTTAACATCATTGATTGCACAGAGCATTTAAAAGGTGACCCCTGCAACAGTCGGTGGTCAATGTCAAGTGCTTCAGAGGCAGAGCTACTGTGTTGAGAATCTGCACCAACCATGTTTTAGAAGGAGCATAAAATAGATGAAATCTTTTACTAACCGACTGCAACTGCTGACT
This sequence comes from Onychomys torridus, assembly GCF_903995425.1. Classification (NCBI taxonomy): domain Eukaryota; kingdom Metazoa; phylum Chordata; class Mammalia; order Rodentia; family Cricetidae; genus Onychomys; species Onychomys torridus. Next base: position 50,710,903 of record NC_050465.1, read on the forward strand.
CCACTGTTTCCATAGCAACTCATCCTGGGCAAGGTATTCTGAAGACTTTTTTTTTTTTTTTAATAAATATTAAATTGCTGCAGGGAGTCACTAGTCATCTCAGGCTGCCATATTCACAGTGGCAGAGATTAGTCTTTGCTCCTTAGAAGAAAATAATCTTTCCTTGGATTTTGTGAGTTTCTGATAGGGCTTGAGAGGAACAAAATTCTTGCAAAGCTTTTTTTCTTCATTTGTCTGTCTTGGACTTAACAAGGTATTTATTCATAATACCAACCAGGAGGAAGTGGGAGCTATAGGCTGTATTCTTTCTGCCTCCAGTGGCTACTTGTTTGAGCTGTCTGGAAATAATACACACTATGCTTCAGATAGCCCATTGTTTAGTGACTCCTGGGCACTGCTGATCATGCTTTAGCTGCGAGATCTTGCTCTTTAGAATGACAGAATCAGACTAGATTAATTTACAGAATCTTTAAATTGTCAACTAAAAAACCTGATACCATGTTGTGAATGTCAGTGAGTTCCACGTAAACTGATTTTCTCATCCAGGAGATGGTCAGGGGCAAAGGCAATGTTGGAGGTCTCAGAACTGAGTCTGTGCTGCATCCAGGGAGTTGTTGGGTTTGCCTTCCACACAGTTTTCATTTTGAAGCAAGGTGGTTCTGTAGGGATGGAGAAGTCCAGCCTTGGTAATTCTTCACAACAAGCCTCATCCATCACACCTCATTCCACTGCGTGTTCATGCTCATCTTCAATGAATATAAGAAAGTTAGGAAGAATTAGCAAACTCTCTTTATTTGTATAGTAAGACAGGGTTGTTAAATCTGAACTTGTCTATTCCTGTGCTCTTTATCACAGGCTCAGACCTATAGTGATATTTTATTTGTATTGAAATGTGATTTTATTTGTATGTTAATAAAGTTGCCTTGAGGTCAGGGCAAGCCAGAGCAGAAACTGGGCAGTAGTGGTGCACACCTTTAATCCCAGCACTTGGGAGGCAGAGCTAGGTAGATCTCTGTGTGTTCAAGGACACAGACAGCATGGCAGACACACGCCTTTAATCTCAATAGCAACCATAGAAGACCTGGAGGTCTGTACAAACAGGCAGTGATGAGGAGGTCATGTGGCTGGGTTTACAACCAATGAGAAAACAGAACAGAAAATCTATAAAAAAGATAGGACACACAGAGGTAGCTCTCTTGCAGAGAGGAAGGACAACAGAAGCAGTGAAGGGTAAGGTTTTCTGCTCTTGCTCTGACCTCATGGTTTTTAACTCTGCAATTGGTTCTGTGTTTCTTATTTAACAAGACGGTTACATCTACACAGACCTGCCTCCCTTTGTGAGATGACCACATCCAGTATGTAAGAGGACAGGCCCCTGCCTGGAACCCCACGACCCAATGTCCATTCTAACCACTCAATTTTCTTTGTTTTTCAATAACTGCCTTATGCTCTTCAACGCCAATTTTTACACTTGAAAGATAGTAATAAAAATGTACTTACTAAACTAGTGAAGAATAAAGATGCAATACTTACAAAGTGTTAATAGAGTGCTTAGCATATTGTCAGGGCTCAATAAATAGTAACAATTATTACTTTATCATTTCCCTTGCATTCCTCAGGGTATCACTCAATGCATTAAAGTGCTCATTTACTCAGCAATAACCTAGTTGTCCAAAGTTTATTTGCTTCCAGATTGAACAGTTCTTTGTTGTTTAAATGCATAATGCACCCAAACATATTTTAATCTACTTTCACAGGAGTAAAAGCTTACTTCAATGTACTATTGTTGTTGTTTTAGGACTAATACAATAAACAAAGTATACATTGAATGCAGGAAGTTTATGTCTTTGAAAGTATTTGAAAATTATTCTTTATATATATGTTACTAAGTATAAAAGTAGTAAAAATAAGATTTTCTTATGTTTCCCTTTGGAGATAGTTTCTGTGTATTTTATCATTACAAATCAGAGGCATAATTTTTTTTTTTTTTTTTTTTTGGGGGGGGTTTCAAGGCAGGGTTTCTCTGTGTAGCTTTGTGCCTTCCCTGGAACTCACTTGGTAGCCCAGGCTGCCCTGGAACTCACAGAGATCCATCTGCCTCTACCTCCAAGTGCTGGGATTAAAGGTGTGCACCACCACCGCCCGGCTAAATTTTTATTTTTTAGGTTTTTCTATGAATTCAGATTTATAAGATTTTTCATTTTCCCCCTTCCTGAGCCTTCATTCTCTTCACGTACTTTCTCTTTATCTAAATCCTTCAGTTATTGGTTGTAATCAAAATTGTTCAAGAGTGACTTCAACAATCTAAGCTTTTGGTAACTTAGGAGTGTTAGTTACCAAAGAACTGTCTGAGGTAGATCGCTAAGTACAATGTGAGTATATTTATGAGACACTTAGTTATTCTTGATTTTAAATGCATTATTTTGCAAATAGATTTAACACATTATTTTACTTAATATATTTTCTATGTAGATTTAAGTAAAAAAATATCCTTTGGGAAGGTCAATCATTAGCATCATCTAATTTTCTACATAGATAATGTATTTCTTTTAAGCAAATCTCAGTTGTATTTTTCCATCTTCATTAAGGGCAATCCAGCCAACTGCAGCAGGAATGCAGTGATATATTTGGAAGGCTTTCTACATTGCTGTGGCTGGTGAACCCTTACTCATCAGGCAGAAAGCTTTTTCTCTGAAGGTTTTAGGAACAGGATGAATAACTTGTCTGGGAATAATGCCATCCCGAAATACAAGGACGGACTGGAATTGCCAGATCAGTTACTACAGCCCCATCTCATCACATGCTTATCAATCTTTCAATCCCCTCATTGAGGACCTGGCCTACAGAAAGTGATGTCACCAAAATGTGTCTCACTTACCTTTTCCAAAACTGTAAAAGTTAACTTCTCACGCACAAAAATGCAATTGTGTTGGATTCGTGCAGAATAACTCATTGCTTCTTTTTATGTTGTTTTGAGGCAGGGTCTCACTTTGCAGCGCAGGCTAGCCAATAAGTCATTACTTTCTTCCCTTAGCTTTCTGTGTGCTGGGAACTCAAGTGTGTCTGTCACCATACCCAGTTACAGAACTTTTTTAGAAGGGCATCCTTTCCCTATTTTGCAACAAGATGGGTAGGGAGAAGCAGTGATTCCAAATATATTGCTCTTTCTACCAAAGTTACTTTTTAAAATATTATCTGTTAACCTCTAAAAAGAAAAGCCACAAAAATAGCTAACTGGGACATCTTGGTGCCATGATGAAGCCAGTGGAGAATGGGAGAGATGTTTCCAGGACTCTTTAAATTACAGTAAGTAGGCACATTCATCCCCTGATCATGTCTGAGTCCAAGATTCCTAGTTTCACCAAATCAATGAATTTGTCCCTTGGAGAAAATCTGGGTGCATAATAGTACAAATCTTCTCTAAAAACAGAAGCTATGTGCACCTCAGTAGCTGACACTGCCAGTCACTTCATGCATGACAGAAGTAGATAATCCCTCAAGTGTTAATACTCACTTACTTCATAGCTATTAAGACCCATCAGAAAAGGAAGAGAGATGGTGCTCTTCTAACATGTAATGGTTACTTTCAAGTCACTCAGTGATTTTTGTCAGCATTGGTAAAGAATATAAATACTATAAACTAATGTAATAAGACTAAATTAGTGGAATAAAGTGGTACAGTTGTTCAGTTATACGCATTTGTTTGCCCAATGGCTCAAAATTTGATTATTTGGGGGATATAAACTCTTTAACCTTATATATCAATTGGGTATATGTAAATAAATAAATATATATATATATACCACCTGTTCAGTCTGTGTAATGTTATTTGAATGTATGTTTTCAGGACTGACCATTTCCTATTAGACAACCAACTGGTGTGCTCTTCCTTGGAGAGGGCCATCTTTTCTGTCCCCAGAACTCCATAATTGCCTGCAGTCCTTTGTGTAGGGTTAAGGCCTTTCAGATTTTCCCCCATCATGTCCTGATTAAGATGGCTCTTAGAGCACTGGTTGCTCTTCTAGAAGACACAGGTTTAATTCCCAGCACCCACATGGCAGCTCACAACTGTTTGTTAACTCCAGCTCCAGGTGATTCAACACCCTCACACATACAAACGTGCAGAAAATAATGAATAATGGCATACACAACAATAGCAAAACCTACCAAGGTCAACTTGTGCTGCCCACTCTGATTTAGATCCTGCACTGGAGCATAGTTGACCTATCAGGGTCACACCCTTAAAGAAAACTAACTCTCCCTCTTCCAGCAGCTATCCCTTGCCTATAGACCCTCAGCTATGAGTAGGACTTCATGCCTAACATTCCATGCTGGAACTTTGTCTGGCTTATGCTTGCATAGGTCTTATGCATGCTATCACAACCACTGAGTTCATACGTGCAATTGTCCAGTAGTATCTGGACAACTCTGCTTTATTGAAATAATCCATCCCTCATCCACATGATGTTTGAGCCTTGAGGTGTGATATAGAGGTCCAATTTAAGACTAAGCACTTCAAAGTCTCTAATTCTCTGTCTGTTGAACAGTTGAAAGAGGCGCTAATTTGTGAGTATAGCAATAAGTCATTAGAAGTCATTTTAGTACTGTGTCCATTTAGCACAAGAGCAGTAGATTCTGTACTGGAGCCTATGACATACCTAGCCTCAGGTTCTTGTCCTTTATAATGGTGTAGATATAGGAAATAATCTTAAATACAGTAAGAAAGCATTTGGTTACTCCATGACAGTCTTGCTATTGCACCAGTGGGCATATTGCCAGGGTAGTCATTGTAGCTCACAGGTTCACAGCTGGATGACAATGAAGATTACCTCTCTCCTCCAGTAACACTCATAGCATTTCCCAGCACTGTAAAAGCGACTTGTAGGGATGAAACTTCTAGGCCTGTAAAAGTTTGAGCCTAATCTTTTCACAGGAATGCAAAGATTACTGGATTGAGAGAAACCTTTTGTCTACACGGTATAGGACTAACAGCAAAACAAAACAACAAATGTGTCTCATTATAATTATGGGGGTATATTAACTTGTATGACTTGATTACATGCTACCAAAAGGCATGGATTTGATTTTAGAAAAGTTTGGATTTGTTCATTAATTTATTCAAGAATTAATTATTTATTTAAATATTATGAGCTAAGCCCTCTTGTATCTATCTCCATCATCACCATTACTGTGGTGTTTCTCCCTACCAGCCTCTCTTCTAGACTCCTGAATATTTTCCCAACATGCTTCCTATGTTCTATTTTGTCCTTATTTTTTAAGAGTCTCCACAAAGCCAAAGAGGTTTCTTTTAATTATGTAGGATTCCAATGCCCTGACATTCTTTAAAGTAAAAATTCTGGCTCATAAATCCACTTGTGATTGCATGACCTGGTCTTATGTTGTGCTTAAACCACATATCACAAACTCTCACCTGCAGCTGATCTCAGCCTTTTCACATTTCCTTCTTCATTCTTCCTGCTTCTTTATCATTCAAATCATTATTTAAAGGTCATTCTCCCTCTTTTTTTTTTTAAAATGTATTCTTCTCTCATATATTACATCCAGATCTGTGGTTTCCCCTACCCCTACTCACCCCAGTGCTCTACCCTCCCCCTCAATCTTCACTCTCCCTCAGATCCACTCCTCCTCTGTTTTCCTTAGGAAAAGAGCAGGCCTCCCAGGGATATCAACCAAACACTCCATAACAAGTTACAACAAGACTAGGCACAAACCTTCATATCAGGGCTGGACAAGGCAATCTAGTAGGATGACAGGGTTCCAAGAGCAGCAAAAGGGTCAGACACACCACCCACTCTTTTTCTTTTTTCTTTCTTTCTTTTTTTTTTTTTTTTTTTTGCTGAGGATCAAACCCAGGGCCTTGCGCTTGCTAGGCAAGTGCTCTACCACTGAGCTAAATCCCCAACCCTACACCAGCCGCTCTTACCCTCTTACCTTTACAAGTCCACAAGGACACCAAGCTGCATAACCATAACAAAAAAATGCAGAATACCTAGCTTAGACCCATATAAAAGCTCCATGATTGTCACTTCAGTCTCTGTGAGACCCTTGGAGCCCTATTGATCCTGTGGGCCATGTTCTCCTGGTGTCCTTGACCCCTCTGGCTCCTACAATCCTTCCTCCCCCTCTTCTGATAGGCTCCCCAACCTCCATGAATATTTGGCTGTGGATCTCTGTATCTTCTCCCACCAGTTCCTGGATGAAGCCTCTCTGATGATGATTGAACTAGGCTGCAATCTATGGGTATAGAAGAGTATCATTAGGAATCATTTCATTGACTTTTTTTTTTTGGCCAGACATCTTTAGTTCTATCCCAGGTCTCTGCATTATTCAGGCTCTGGTTCCTGGTCCATGGAGTTTCAGGCATGAGCTCCCTCTCATAGTGTGCATTCTCTCTAGCTGTCCATCTAAAGTGGTCACGAAGTCACTCTTGTCACTGATCTGCTCTCTATGCCTTGGGGCACTGGGCAGTATCTGGGATCTTTCTCCCACTGAAGGTTGTAAGCTCTAAGGAACACCTATGTGTTTGTAAGGATGGGGTCTTTGTCTTACTCATCTGTCTGTGATTAGTGACTGACTACAGAACAGCAGATGTTAAATGAACCATTGCTGAAAGAACAGAAGGAAAGCCTGCAAATTGCAGTATGAATAATAATCATATTTCCCATCTACAAGAATTTTTAGGTCAAGAGAAAAAATATGACATAAAGCCTTATGGGGGAAGTATGTATACAAAAATAAATAAATAAAGCAAGAGAGTATATGCTCTAGTCACAAAGTACCGAAGCTTTAATTTGAAAGATGGGGCAAAGGAAGGAATCTAAGATGAACTGAGTTCCTGACTTGGGACAGATTGGCATGTTGTAGAAATAACATGACACAAAGCTGCCTCAAAAGAGCTAAGTTTTATTTGGAACACATTGAGCTAAGTGCTTCTAACTCAAGCTGAGATTCTTGTAGGCAGCTGGGCAGATATATTTGGAGCTCAGACACAAGCATGCAGTGTGTGTGTGTGTGTGTGTGTGTGTGTGTGTGTGTGTGTGTGTGTGTGTGTGTGTGTTCTATACAGTTTTCCTCCACTCATGTTTATATGGGCTATCTATTAGGAAATCATGGTAACACTTTTAAAGTAAGGTAGATAACATTTTCCACTCAAATTAAATAAGTAGTTCAAAGGCAAGGAAACAATAAGAGAAATGCAATCCAAATCTTTTATTTCTTGTTCAGTTTATTTTTTCACTGTCTTTACTGAAAGTCAATAGTAGGAATGTGATTATTGATTACATGGAAAACATAGTGTTCTTTGTGGAAATAGTCAAGTGGCAGAAGAAGCAAGGGCTTTCTGATTTTTCTAATGTTCTGATATTTCACACCAAAAATAGGAAGCTTTGAATTAATTTATGCCCTTCTTTGGAAGAAGTTAAGCTTTAAGATGTAGAGCTGTCAATTTGCTGGTATGTATGTGGAGAGGATGAGAGGTTAAATGAAAAGCAAGATAAATTGGTATTGGAGATTAAATTACATGTTTGTATATTTTTCACACTGTTGCTTCCACATGAGTTATTTTATTATGAAGTCATAGTTATGTTGTATGAAACATAAACCATAAATAATTAAAATAAAAAGAATAAAATTTCCCATTTATTGCGACTTTGTATATTACCTCTTCTTACTCATGTCCCATACATTACAGATTATAAATTCCATGGTAATTTATATTCACTTCTGCTCAAAAGATCTCAGTGAAATAAATGCATGTAAGAATACCCAGTAAAAATATCACCAGCCCTTAAAAATGGTTGGATTAAACTTCCATAATGTCTCTAAAAAACACAGTGGATTCGGTAGGGAAAGACTACTTTTGAATTCAGTAATAGCTGACAGAAAACAACGCTGGAGGAGGGGTTTTATTTTGTTTGTTCCTAAGTAGAAACTGTACTTGATGTACATCCAAAGAGGTGTCTAATTGGCTGGCATAAAGTGGGGACCCAGCCAATAAGAATGATAAATATTTATAGTATTGAACAGAAATGAAGTGGAAAAATACATTCATGGCATGGAGCCCTATGACCATCTTACAATGGTTATCTTCAACAGGGTTTTGAATCATTTGTGGCTATAAAGAACATAGTTAGGGAAGGTACAAATATAATTTTGGATTCCCTCTTTTGTATATTTCTTTTGACACTTGCATTTCACTGTGGATTCTCTTGTTGCAAAGCAGGCATTATGCTATATAGAGCTTGAGAATATGGACAATTAATGTAAAATAAATGAATATGCATTTTTTGCTTTCGTGACAGCATTATCTCCTCTTGGTCCTATCATATACTTTATAAATTATAAATTCTGTTAAAAACTCAAGGATCACCTAAAGGTCATGACACTGGGCTTTGAAATATGAAAATTTGGAGTTTAAATCTTGCAATCTACTGCTTGTATCATTTTCCTTAAATTATTCAGTTTTTAAGTATTTTATTTCCTGATAGATACAATGAGACGGGTTGGGAGAGCAGTGTAGTTCGGTGGTGTAGCACTGGCAGAGGAGTCCTGTGTTTAATGTCAAGCACTTCCCCAAACTCAAAGATAAACAGTGAAAACATGCATACATCAGACTTGTGTGTACACACACACACACACACACACACACACACACACACACACACAATATAGTGTTATATATATACATACATGTATATATATAACACTATAGAAATAACAGAACTAAAATGAAAAGTAATTGGTATTTTGTACTAAAGTACCTAGCAGAATTCCATCTATATACCAACTAGTCTTTAAATTATTTATTTTAGTGATATCTATTATCTCATTATAAAGTTATGCTTATTTTTATTAAATCAATTCACACACACTACCTCTATGTTCCAATTTGTTTCTTTATTAGTAGTTCTATAATGTACATTCTTTCCACAAAATCTTTCTCACTTCTGTCTTTTCTTATATATTCTTAGGAGTACACAGAAGTGCCAGTCAAAAAGAGTACCCTCATTCGTGTTTATAGCCATTCACATTTAGTTCAGGAAAGGAAAATATAGGATAAAATAAAAGGGTCTCAGTGACATATGATGAAACTGTAATTCCACACTTCCTAGAGGTGCTAGAAAAAAGTCAGAGTTATAAAATCATGCCCTTCACTGATGTAATGTTAATTAAAATGAATAATGTACAATGTGTGCATGTGGTTGGAGTGGGAAAGGCTGTCTGTTGTAGGTCCAAGGTTAAGCATTTCAGAACATTCCATGCTTGGGAGAGAAGTCTGAAATAATTAACCTTGGAACCAGTTCTTTTAAGAGAACACTGACGGGCATTATCCAAGGAAGACAGAAGGAATATAAACACGAAAGATGTCAGTTCCAAGGGAGCTGCTGTGCTTAATCCTGAATTCAGTCCACACATATAGCACAATGGTACACATTGATATATAATTAGAAAAGAGAAAATAGCACAAACCATGTTATATCTTTTAAAGAACTAAGATTTCAAATGCAATGAATAAATTTATCTCTGAAGAAAACTATCCATAAAAAATGAAATCAGGGGCTGGAGCAATGGCTCCACCATTAAAGGCTAGGCTCAAAACCAAAGAACGAGATCAGGGTATGACCATGTTAGATGGAAGTTGCATGAACAATGTTAGCCAGAAAAGTGAAGAGACTGAGGATACGTATGTTCTTTTGAATGACACACATTTCTTCTTGTTAGGATTTCTCCACCCCACAACCATAAAGTCTTGTTGCCATGAAAAATGTCATCTCATGGCCTATAAAGGAAATGACAAGTATAAAGCCCTTCTCTTTCTTTCCATCCCTCCTCCCTCCCCCTCCCACCTCTTTCCTAGTAAGCAAGAGTGAAATGTTCTGTGCCTAGCTTCGTATATAATGCATGGTTCCTTTGCATCTACACTTGGGTGAAATATGCAAAATTTAAAGTATAAAGAAAACAAACAAAAATAATGGTCAACTAATAGAAAAAACTCTATATGAAAGATTCATTTCTGCACTCATTTCAGGGTTTGTAAGTAGCTTCTACTTTGCCTTTATGTAGCTGGAACATTTTAGAATGTCCTCAGTAAACTAAGTTCCTGAAAGCATATAAAGGGTAATGAAAAAAATAAACAATTTAGGGCTTATTGAGTCAATGGGTTATAGGATATTCACCTGTTTTTTTTCTATAAAATACTACAAAATGGAATTGAGAAATCAAATGCATGGATGTTAAATAAACATATCCAAAATAGAGGAAACAGCTTTCCTCAGGTGGCTAGGAGAATTTGATCATTTAAAACATATTAGCTGTATGCATGATCTCAACCAGTTCTCCTAAGAGCTTCAAGAAGGATGTTACATTCATACATAAGATAAATTATGTATCTTCTAAAAACATTAGTGGCTAAAAAAAAAAAAGACGTAGGTTTCAAATTTATGAATCTTTCACAACTCTGAAACCCATTATTTTAAATGCTCGACTGTCCAATTCTGATAGAAACAGCAGTTCAGTGATAAGATGTAAGCATAAGAGGCTGGAGAATTGGCTAAACTATTAAAGAGTATTTGCTGCTTTTGCAGAAGACCAAAATAAGGGTGGCACCATCAGGAGGTGGTAACCACCTAACGTCAGTTCTAGGGAGTCCTTTGGCCTCAGGGCACCTGCTCTCATGTACACAAACTGACACATGGACACACAAGTGCACATAATTTTAAAACATAATAAAATGCTTTGCTTTCATGAGGGTCATCGAGAGGAACAGAACCAAGGAAATTTATTAAGTTGTCTTTCAATTAGCAGCAACAGCCAAATCACATCACAGGATCCAAAAACCATGTGGTTCCTTGGTCCTTGCATCAGAGTGCTGTCTCTCACTGGGTAGTGACAATCAGTAGTTAATTAACAAAACCAGGGCTTGTCCTATTCTGGACCAGGAAGCCTGAAGCCTGGGAGGTTCTTGGAGAGCCACTGATGCTCAGTCCACAGTGAAAGCTTGGAAACACCAATTCTGCTGTCAATGAACCAATCGCCACCAGCAGAACAACAGGATGACTCAACCCAATGGCAAGAAGGAAGGCCAAGCTAGTGAAAAGCATGATAATCTTCTTTCTCAAATATAATTTTTAAAACTGGGCTGCTAGCAGAAGGTGTGGCCCACAACTGGAGAGGATCATTCAACATCAATCAAGGAAATCAGGAAAGTTCTTCAGGTATGACTCCCTACTCAGAGGATCCTAATTTGTTGCCTGATATTGAAATTTCATATTTATATCTGAGAACAAAACAAATAATATAAACTTTAACACAGGAACATCTGTAAGAACCTCATTTACTGAATTTCCAGTTTGAGTAGAAATTGTAAGGTTTAAGAATCCAAATAAAAGAGGGACTTAGGTAGTTGTAGTTCAAATCAACCCATTTCTTGCCATAAAAGTGAAACGAATTAATGCCATCAAAGGGATTGGATGTATAATGTATATGAATATGTGGGCAATTAATTTGGGAAGCATGAAAATAAAGATGAAGTGAAGCTGCTTGAAAGATTAATTATAAGCACAAAAATGTGAAATATGTCAAGTGGGAGAAAAAAAAAATACTGAGAAATGCTAAGTTGGGTTGCCAAGGAGACCTCAAACCCTTCTGTGGATTATGACCTAGCTAGGAGTAATATTCATGAGAGAAAAGGTTTGAGGAGAGATATAAGGACAACCACACTCTCATACCACATATGGGAAGAGAAGCCATGCTAGAACATTTAGTTTTCCAAAGTCTGATAATGTTGGAAAAAATGTCAGTAGACTTAGGAATGCCAAGGTTGAAGAAATAACTGTGTAAAGGAAGAGATGCTAGAGAACAGTGTGTTTTTGCTGCATTGCACTGGGGATAATTATGGAGAAAAAAATGACACAGGGACTTTGCTGTGGTCACTAAATAAGCAGGCAGATAAACAACTCTTATGCTAACTTACTCATAATAAAAGTAATTTAAAATCCTGATTAATTTACTCCTTACTATGAAAGACGAGACCTACAGAATCCATATCTTCTATTTGCCATTTGAAACATTCTGTGTGCATTTTCCATGTCAACTGCCCACTGACTGCTGATGCTGTATTTATGTGGGGATGGTGACTATCACTCTAGCTAAGAGAAGACCTGAGCAAAGTATACTGTTCAGAGAAATCCATTTTCTTCTGATGTTTGTCTGGAATTTTGGTTTATTTTTTAATATTACATAGCACCCAGAGCCTTGAATGCCCTAATTAACTTTTATGTTTTGTTGAACTTAGTATTAATTTAAACTTTATTCTAATAATAATAATAGTTAGAATAGTTCATATTAATTTTTATACAGAACTTATTTATAAATATTTCCATTTTTAATGAAGTAAATATTAATAACATTTGTCAACTAATAGCAAGTGTTTGGCTTGTATACAGCTCAATGATTTTTTGAAAAATGTTATAAATTAATTGTAAACATTTCCTACTAGATTTTTCTTATGTGTATGAGTGGGTTTTTTGTTTGTTTGTTTGTTTGTTTGTTTGTTTGTTTGTTTTGTTTGATTGGGGTTTTTTTTTTGGTTTTTTGAGACAGGGTTTCTCTGTGTAGCTTTGCGCTTTGCCTGGAACTCGCTTTGTAGACCAGGCTGGCCTCAAACTCTCAGAGATCCACCTGCTTCTGCCTCCCAATGCTGGGATTAAAAGTATGTGCCACCAACGCTGGGCGAGTGTTTTGCTTGTATATATGTCTGTGTCAAATGTGCACACCTGGTACCCATTGAATCCAGAAGATGTCAGTGGATACTCTGAAACTAGAGTTACATGGCAGGTGTGAGGTGCCATGTGGTTCTAGGAGATGGGCCTGGGGCCTCTGGAAAAGCAGCAAGTGCTCTTAACCATTGAGCAATTTCCCAAATCTATTTCTTGAACTATCACCTACTAAGGAAAATTAACATCAACTCAGGTCAACAAGAATTGTTTTTTGGTCAGTCTAGCTGTATTTCTTGGTGGAGGTTGGATGACTTTGTATGAGCTCATGTAGAAGAGATTGGACTCTAAGTGAACACCCATGATTCTCAGCAATAATTTAAATATTTGTTGTATCACACCATTCCTGGGGAGACATGGATAAACACCTACTCATCACAGATAGGAAACTGATGACAGACCAATGTAATGATGCTACCAAAGTCCAGTTTAGAATACCAATGAGCTTGTTGGAGGTTACTTACAGAAGTACAGGTGGGATATTATTTATAGAAGTACAGATGGCTTAATGGCATTGCTCACCAAAAACCAACTCCAGCATAGGTGATGAGTTGTCATAACTGGAATTTGAATCTCTCTGTATAACTTACAGGCAGCTAGAAAAGTTGGAGAACATCATCCCCTTAGCAGACCTTGCTGATCACATAATCTTAGGAGGGCACAGAGAAGCCTTGTGCTTTTGGTAAGCTTCAGGGCCTTTCTGAGACTTGTTTATTTTCTGAAGGATCCTCCCTTTGGAAGTTCTTAAGTCTTAAAGAGCTTCCTTCCAGAATGGAATGCTTCATTTCTGAGGAAACTGAAACACAGAACATTAAAGTGATAAGTAGAGATGAAATTGATCAAAGGAGACACTTAAGTTAAGACCAGTATGTTTAAAGAAAAATGAGTTGATAGGGGATGATATTTAATCCATGATTTGATCTTATAAACTTTGGTCTTGGTGTCGTTGGAGACTTTTTTCTTTTTCTTTTTTTTTTTCTTTTGTAGAAAAAGGCAGACAAGGAAGATTGATTCAATGTGGACACATAGAAAAATGGAACCAACAGATCCAGTAACTACCTAAATCCATTGCTCTGGTCCTAGAGTTATTGTTTAAACTTCAATTTGATTCTTAATAGCACAAACTAGAATTAAGTAATGTCAATCAAGAAAAACTTTAATAAATTGCTTTTTTTAAAAAAAAAAAATCAGTTCAACTGAGTAATTGAAGCTTCTCTTATATATAGTGATTTCTATTCTTTTGTGGCCTTGTTTGAGGTATTCATTTCAAACTCTTCCTTATTCACACTAGTGACCAGCTTTAGCTTAGGAATCACCAGGCTACAGTCCACAGCCCCAGAGAAGCTAGTAACAAGGAGGACCCTAAGAGGGACATGCAAGGGTCACCCTAGGAAGGAGAAAGAGATAAGATCTCCTGGGTAAAATAAGAGAGAGGGGGTAAAGGAGATGGTATGGGGGAGGGAAACATGAGGGATCAGGGTTGTCCAGTCGGGAAAGGAATGGAGAGAGAGCAATGAGAGAGATACCTTAATGGAGGAAGCCATTACCTGGTGCTAGGGAAATTTCCAGGAAACCACAAGGATGACCCTGGCTAAGACTCCTAACAACAGTAAGGAGGGTGCCTGAGCCGGCCTTCCCCTGTCATTAAATTGGTGACAACCCTAATTGTCATCATAGAGCATTCATCCAGTGCCTGATGGAAGCAGATGCAGAGATCCGCAGCCAAGCACCAGGCCGAGCTCTAGGGGTCCAGTTGAAGAGAGGGTGGAGGGATTATATGAGCAAGGGGGCATAAATATCATGATGGGAAAACCCACAAAGACAGCTTACCTGAGCTTGTGGGAGCTTTTGGACTCTGGACAGACAGTGAGGGAGCGGGCATGGGACCAAACTAGGCCCTCTGAATGTGGATGACAGTTGAGTGGTTTGATCTGTTTGTGGGGCCCTTGGCAGTGGAACTAGGATTTATCCCTGGTTTATGAACTGGCTTTTTGGAACCCATTCCCTATGGTGGGACACCTTGCTCAGCCTTGATGCAGTGGGGAGGGGCTTGGTCTTGCCTCAACTTAATGTGCCAGGCTTTGTTGACTCCCCAAGGGAGGCCTTACCATCTCTTGGAGTAGATAGGGGGTGGAGTGGGGAAGAGGTGAAGGGGATCAGGAGGAGGGGAGGGAGGGGGAACTGTGGTTGGTATGTAAAATGAAAAAAATTAAAAATAAAATAAGAAACATATTTCACTGGAACTGACAGCTGGAAGGCGCCATTATTATGAAGGCAACCCCACTATTTCAACCTAAAGAAACATAAATAATACAATTTTAGCTAAAAAAAAATTCCTCTGAAAGAATAAAATGTACAGACTGTGTGATAAAAACATTATAGGGCTTATAATACAAAAACTCCATGCATCTTGTACACAATGTTGTTGCTGACTGGAGCTAGCTTTAGTTTTCCCCATATGATAAAACTCATTCTATGGTAAAATCGAATATGATCTAGTCATGTCTAAAACAAAATCGATATTTTCAAACTGGAAAATGTTGTGAGTCCTTTAGAAAAGGGCTGAATAAAAATGACAAGCAAATATTTCAACCATCATTAAAGGTTCCAGTGCTGTGGCATGCCTCTGTGTTTTAATATGAAACAGAAATGTGTGACACCTTCTAGGACAATGCACAGTCCCTCGGTTGTTCTTACATTTTTGCGTCAGTGAATTCACAACAGTGGGAATGGGGTAGTGGTAGCCACATACGTGGCTAGGCTGCTTTTAGCATCCTTCTTTTCGGTAGACTACACTTAACTCTGTTTCTCAGTCTCATGACTTAAAAAACAAAGACTCATTCAGAATGCTACCAAAATCACTGCAAAATTATTTGACCTCCAGTTAGTAGAAGATTTTATCTTTGACATTAGTGAGTAGTACAATTTTTGAAGAATGGCATTCAAGCTGGAAATGGTTATCTTAATTATATTGATTATTTTTATTGTGAAGTAATAAGTTAAATGCATTTTGCTGCTTAAAGATAGGGAATCTCTTCTTTCTCTCTCTGGTGTGTGTGTGTGTGTGTGTGTGTGTGTGTGTGTTTAGGTAAGTTTGCAAGGGTATGAATCTGAGAAGTTAGGAAGAATTTTTTAAAAATGATCTCCAGTGTGTAAGGAAAATTATATTTGTTCTTATTTCTTTATTTGCTTCTGGATATTATCAATATGGCTTTTGTATAAGAAAGGGAGTAGTGAATTTGACAGTTGAGCTCAGTCACTTTAATCTTTCCCTATTAAGACAGGAGGTGCTTAAAACTTCATAAGAGATGTTTAAACTCTGAGCATGCTCAGTTTTAATCGACATAACGTAGGGCTTCTTACAAGCTGCACAAAAATATTGTCATTTGTTGGTGGAAAAGTACAAAACCTACAAATCATTCCCATTGTCCTTGAAGCTGTTAACAGCAATTCAATCCTGTATCTTTTCCAGCATACTTGTTCTCTGATTGTTGGTTCTCTTTTCCGCTTTTAACAGCTTCTTCATCTTTCCAGTAGATACACTGGGAGCTGGAGTCAGCCTCAGAATGCTTGGCTTCTAAGAAACTGACAAGACCTGGAGGGGCCTCTCCCCTCCCTGGCTGGGCATCTAGGATTTTAGGTCTTCCTTGCTTTAGGATTCATGCTGTGCACACACTGTCACTTCCCTGGAACAGCTCCTCTCAGTTTCTGTTGGCCAGAGCACTGCTCTGCGGAGCGGGAACTGCAGCCAAGACTCCTTGCTCAGTGAGAAGGTGTCACTCAGTCAGAAAAGGCAAAAGTGCTATTTCGCAGAAGAGAAAGTTTATTAATTGTCTATGACAATGCCTCATTTTTAAAGGAGTCCTTTTGATGTCCTGAGCTGTACATGACATGAAACACAAAGCCACAATGACTCATCTTTGGAAAGCAACGTGCTTACACATTGTAATTTAATTAATTTGGATATGGGAAATTGGCACACAATGTTCATTCTGATTTTATACTACCACAGCACACTGCAGAGGCTAGAAGAAATATATATATACATATCCCATGCTCTTGCAGATAATATTTTAGAAACTATATTCACTATCTCCTATTATTTAGAAAGAAGTAAGGCAGGCTATTGTTGCTGGTGAGGCATCTGAGAATATGTCTGAATTTTTGCATTGTTACTAGCTGCATGAACATCAAAAAGCCATTGTGAGAGGCAGAAGCAGTTTTCTAGTGACTGGATCCCACTTAGACGCTGCTGTTAAACTCCATCATAATAGCAGCTTCTTAATTTATATAGTTCTTGGAGAAAGAGACAGCAGGCCCATTCACCTGTGTAACCAGAAGTGATTTTTCTCTTTCATCTGAAGGTTAGGCCTTAACCCCGTTAGTCATCTGTCCTACAAGATGAATTAGCATCTTATTTGCTGTATTAAATTCCCTTGTGCCTGAAGTATTTTGGTGGTTTTAGCTTATTGCAACCTTCTTTTCAATATGATTTTGCTAAAGACTGAATAATACACGGAGGATCAGAGACTGAGATTCCTGGTAATTGTAGTCATTTGTTGGAAACTGATTCTCCTTCCAAGAAGAATCAGAACTGGGGTTAAATGCCATACCTGTGTAAAGGTAACTCCAACCAAATATTGTTGATGGAAAACAACCATTATACTAAGGTTTTTGAAGTTTAAAGTGGTTAGAGTAATAAAAATTATGAAAATTACACATGAAACAAGGCATGTGGAATAAAAATACTCTATATTTCTTGATTTCTACAAAGTGAAACACACACACATATATGAATGTCTAGGCAATAATCTAATAACATTAATATGAAATGTTGAAATGCTTGACTAATTCAAGTAAAGTCAACTGCTGTGGCTTGGATGTGGCTTGAATGTGCCCTCCAAAGGCTTATGTGCTGAAAAATAATTCTATTAAGAGGGTGGAAGCAATCCAACTATGTCGCTTGGAGGTGGTGCTTTGGGGAAATGATTAAGGTTAGATAAGGGCATCAGGATAAAGCCCCATCATTGAGTACTGTTGGCCAGAGGACACAGACAAATGCACTCCCTCTCTCCTGCTACATGTAGCTCTGGGACTTTGTCACCAAGAAAACCATCACTAGATGTGGCCCTTCACCTTGGACTTCAGAGTCATAAGTCACAATAAATTTAAAAGCATTTTTACATTGTCTGTGATTTTCTGTTATTGGTAAAACTAAGGGAAAAGGAAGGAAGGGAAGGAAGGAAAGAAGGAAGGAAGGAAGGAAGGAAGGAAGGAAGGAAGGAAGGGAAGGAGGTGGGTGAAGGCACAGTTTTGAGAAATACAAAGTACTAATCTGGAAAAGTTAAATCTTAAAATAACTTTAATTATAATTTAATTATTATTTGATTTAATTATAAACAGGAAAAAAAGCAAAAACTGGACAAAACAGAGCAAAACCATCAAAGTAGATAAAAACGGAACTCCATGTCATATGCAAATTGTAAAGGAATGGGCAAAAACCATCAAATCAGATAAAAACATAACTCCATGTCATAGGCAAATTGTACGTTACTTGAGGAAACACGAGAAAATGAACATAAAAAGGGTGTGTGTATGGCTTGTGAACTGTAGCAGAGAGTTGATAAAGATGCTCTGAGAGGAAACAAAGTAGGATCTGAGTCAAAACCACACAAAAAAGAGAACTATCTTACAACTATGAAATAGCCAATGCATCAGGAGAAGATGAGCATACTAAATGTGTCTGGCATATCCTCCAATAAGGTAAGATGGGTAAAACTAAAAGAAGAATGAATGATATGAAGCAAGAGATTTCAACACACAGCCCATCAGAAACTAAGAAATCAAGCAAACAAACTTCAGTAAAAGAAGTGTTAAAAATAGAAAAGAATTGAACTACTAACTATATACAAGACACTGGCAGGAATGTGCAAATTACATGTTATTTAAATAGTTTCTAAATGCAAAAGACTTTCAACAAAATCATGAGCTCAACCTTCCACACAGATTATGCCCACTCCTGCAACAGAGGTGGTACTGTTATCTGGGTAACCAGCCACACAGACTGAGTATGAGGTCCTCTCTACCAGAAGAAACTCATTCCTGCTTCTGGAAAGCTCATCAGCAACCCATGACAGGTGAGGTCACAGGTCCTAGGAGAGACCTGATTATTACCTGTGGATGATCATAAATATAGAAAAAAAAATGCAGAAAGACCAGGCAACCTTAAAACTACTGTGCTAACTGAAATTATCCTGGCATGAAGACCACATTGTGTATGATTCTGTAGATATGGTGAGTCTAAAATAAGCAAGTCCATAGACAGAAAGCAGATTAATAGATGAGAGGATAAGAGGGGGGATGCCTGCTCTGGGGTCCCTTTGTTTGTATGAGTGAGTATGCACTTGTGTTCATGTAGAAGCCAGAGGTTGACTTCATTACACACAAGTTTTTGTTTTTGTTTTGTTTTGTTTTTCTGTTTTCCTCCTTAATTTCCAAGACAGGTTTCCAATGAACTTAGCGCTCACTGATTCTGAAAGACTGACTGGCCTTTAGTCTTGAGATTGCAGCTGGCCATCATGCCCAGCTTTTTCACAAGGGTTCTGGGCTTACA
Source organism: Onychomys torridus (assembly GCF_903995425.1). Classification (NCBI taxonomy): domain Eukaryota; kingdom Metazoa; phylum Chordata; class Mammalia; order Rodentia; family Cricetidae; genus Onychomys; species Onychomys torridus. The sequence continues at coordinate 50,730,310 of NC_050465.1, forward strand.
TCTGAGTCCTCATGTTAAAAGTATGGCATGGAATACATGTTATGTAATTCTTAATTTAAAAAAAAGTGTGGCGTTATTACATTAATATTACTCAATGTAAGTTTTATCAAAATAATTTTACCAGAAAAGGAGGAAAGTGAATCATGACAGGCAGCAATTCATCAATAAGATATAAGAAGTCCTACATGTGTATTAATAATTATTATCATATGTGTGCATTTTATTTTAGCTATAGAAAATACATGTTGTAAAATTTAATGGAAGTAAAAGGAGAGGAAAACAACTCTATAATTACAGTCATAGGTTTTGATACTTGTGTCTCCCCCTACAAATTAAAGAAAACCAAAAAAGATATCAATATAAATAATATTGATTAATGAACATTTATAAAAAAAAACCCCACTTAGCAGCCCAATGTGCAGTATAACAAATTTATAGGGATATATCTTACATCTTAAAAATTAACCAATTAGAAATGCTGTTTGATGAGCACTGTAGAGCTTTGTGCCCATACTACTGTTCCATTTATAGCACTCAAGAGACACCACATTGAATTCTCACATGTTAGTTTTAATCAATCACTGTTCCCACTCCTGGCCTTGGCAACCAGTGATCTACTTGTGGTCTTGGCAGCTTAGCCTTTTCTAAAATGCCATGCGAATAAAGTCACACAGGAAGTCCTTTGTATCTGGGTCCTTCAATTTAGCAAAGTGTCTTGGTGTTTATCCTGGTTGTTTCATGTATTAGTGTCTGGAACCTGAGACAGCATTGTGTGCTAGCACAGAAATCTGTCATTATTTGTTCATCCAACTTACTAAGTGATAGATATTTGGATGAATTCCTCCTTTCAATTGTTAGAAATTATGTTCACATGAACAGGAAGATACTTTCATTTTCCTAGGCTAAGTGCTTAGGACTAGAATACTTAGGTCATATGGTAGGTATATTCTTAAAATTTTAAAATGGACTAAGAGCTGTGGAAAGTGGGTGTTCAGTTCTGTAATCCTATAATAATGTATGATTACTAGCTTTCCCCCCCGCCCTCAGATCCACACCAGCATTTGGAATTTTGTCTGTCTTTTGAACTGCATCCCTTTTAATGTGAATCAGTAACAACTCGTTGTAATTTGAATTAACATTTTATAATAATTAATGATATGAAGCCTCTTTTTATGCTCTTAACTGCTACGATTACAGCCTTTGTGGTAGAGTGTCTACTATAATATTTTTGTATTTTTAATAGGTAATGTGAATGTTTTTCTCTTTACTATGTAATGATAATTCTTTATAATTTCTGGATATGCCCTTTATAGATCAGAAAAATGCTTTGAATGTAATTTTTCCAAGATTACGTTAGTTAAGGTAGTTAATAGTGAAGTCATTTGGAAAACAAAAGCTTTTAATTCTGTAAATATTGATTTGTTCATTTTGTGGTGGGATGTTATAGCTTTGGTATCATAACTAATAATTTTTTTTACCTAATCTCATCTATGTTTTTAACATGGTCTTTTATATAGTATTCTGTGATATGTGAGTCTCTGATCCATTCTCAGTGAACTTTTGATAAGACCATGGAGACTATCAATCATGTCAAACCCCACACTTAAAATAACCTTCAGCATATTTTAATGAATGAAGGTACAAGGATATTCATACCTTCATATTCCTGTTCATATACTTTCATATTCATAGTCATATAACTTCATATTCATATACAAAATAGCTCTAACGTGTGAGGTCTTGGGTTCAACCCTTCATTGAAATATGAAAGAATTAAACTCATGTAAAATATATTTTCTACAACAACTGGATAGAATTTGAAATAAACAGTATATTACTTAGGACTTTCTAGAGAAATAGTAAGATATGTATCTATGTATAAAAGTAGATGAATAATGGAAATGTCTCAGACTTATTATGGAGGTTGAAAAACTCTATCATCATCCATTTGAAAGTTAGAAAACCAGGCTGGAGAGATGAATCAGAGGTTTAGAGTACTGACTGCTCTTCTCGAGGACCCAGGTTCAATTCCCAGTACTCACATGGCAGCTCACAACCGTTTGTAACTCCAGTTCCATGGGATCAGACACCCTCATGCAGACATAAATGCAGACAAAGCACTAATGTACATGAAAAAGGAATTACTTTTTAAAAAAAGAAAGAAAGATAGAGAACCAAGAAAACCTGTGAGACAACTCTGTCCCCAGCCTGAAACCAGTCTCAGAATCACAAGGAGGCCACTAAAGGGCATCCCAGAACATGCAGGTCTAGAGCAGAAAAATATGAAGTCCCTGCTGAAGATAGAGAGTCATTATGCCCCACACTCTGCTTCCGGATCTAATCAGATTCTCAATAGGTCTATGAATGTGATCTTAAAGAAAATTAAATGCACATAAAATATTGAGGGAATATATTTTCAAAGGATTGTTCTGTAAATGTATTCTATCCAGAATATGTAAAGAACACTATACATGGCAGATAAGACAATTAAAATTTAGTCAATTAAAACTGACTCAATTAAAAATTGAAAAACAGCTGAATACATACAATAAAACATGAAAAATAAAAATGGCCAATAAGCTGGGTGTGGTGGTGCATGCCCTTAATCCCAGCACTTGAAAGGCAGAGGCAGTTGGATCTCTGTGAGTTCAAGGCCAGCCTGGTCTACAAATTCAGTTCCAAGACAGCCAGGGCAGTTACACAGACAAACCCTGTCTTGGAAAGCAAAAAAGAAAAAAATAAAAGGTCAAAAAAGGTCAATAAGTACAGGGAAATGTTGAAATTGTTAGTTATCAATGAAACGTGATTCTAAAGAACTTTATTTTGTTGGAATTCTGTAATTTTTGCATTTATATTCCCTAAGTTCATTGAGTATAATCATTATACTTATTTTAAGTCCTTTCTACTAATTTCAACAACTTATTCACTTATGAATTAGTTTCTGTTGATTTTTTTTTCCTTGAAAGAGGCCACATTTCTTGGTGGGTTATAAGCTGAATTATTTTACTATGTGTTCCATATTTTACAAATGTTAAGTTACAGAGCCTCTGAGTTTTATTGTCAAAAGCCACTGCCTCATCTATTGAGATGATTGTGTGATTTTTATCTTTAAGTGAATTTCTATTATTTATTACGTTTGTAAATGTTGAACCATTCTGCATCTGTGTAATAAAGCCAAATTGTTTGTGATGGGTGATGTTTTTAACATATACTTGTTTATTGCAATTATTATTATTGAAGTTTTTGTTCATGAGGGATATTGGCCTGAAGTTTTCCTTTTTCGGGGGAGCTTTGATATTAAAGTAATACTAGCCTCATGGAAAACGTTTGGAAATGTTCCTTCTGTTTCTGTCTTTATCTCTTTTTTCTTTCTTTCTTTATTTTTTTAGTAATTAAAGACACTGGTTGTAGTTGTCTTTGAAAGTCTGGTAGAATTCTACCACAATTCCTGGGTTCTTTTTAGCCTGAAGGGTTTTTTTTTTTTTTTTTTTTTTTTGTTTGTTTTTTTTTTTTTTTTTTTTTTTATTGTTTCAGTCTCCATTTTGGTACATGTCTGTTGTTGATCTCTTCTTGGCTTAACTTTGGTGATTCACTTGTATTGAGAAATTTGTTCATTTCTTTTAGATTTTCTCATTTAATGGAGTATAGGTTTTAAACTATTCCCTCATGTTAAGAATTCCATTGTTATGTTTCTGTTATGTCATTATATATATAAATATACATAGAGAGATTTTATATATATATATATATATAACCAAGTAAGATGATGATACTTCCCCTAAACTCCATAAATTAGTTAATAAAAACTCAGTGACAGGCATTCAAAGCCTCCCTTCCATATTTGGCTCGGGGAGTCCAGAGACTCCTAAAGCAATATGGGCGTTTGCCATTTCCCTTGTTTGCCTCCTAGAACTTAAGGGTAAGACACTATTACATTACTGCTGCAGACACCGAGACTAGAAGGAATCCAGCTGGAACTGACCTGGAAGCCTCCTCTCTGAGGACTAGCCTTCATAGTACCAGAAGTTGCTATGTGAGCTGTCAAGGGAGAAAAGCAAATCAGCACATCATACTCAGCTATAAAGACTATAAACCACAACACTGATTGGCCTGGCCAGTGGCACAACAGTGGGGATAACCAACAGCTGTCTAATTAGAATTAGGGCCAAATTAATAAAAGAGAATTCATGCCTGGTACTGAATACCAATTCAATTATCCATGCCTGGAGAGGAGGCCACCAACTCTTGAGGAGCACCCACTGATGGCCACTTTATCCTAAACTAATATAACGGCTGACTATATTCTGAGTCCTTATCTTTACACCCATAAATGCTTCATCAAAGAAGCTTCCTCTCAAAGCAGATGAAGACTGTCACAGAGATCCAGGACTTGTCAAAATACAGAGAATAAGTGATAGCGAGTGCCCAGACCCAGTCGGTACTTTGACAACTCAACCCCTGCACCTACAGCTCAGAAAACATCACTCAAGAGGGAACAGAGAGATTGTGAGCTGGAGGAACAGGACACCTGCTGCTAGAGAGTGTCTTCTAAATGTGATAGAGAAGCTGCACTTATGAAATATTGATAATAAGGTTACCTAAGCAAGACCTGCATAATCACAACACCAGCTGGAATGTCAATGTGTCCTGGGAAAATTTCACACACACACACACACACACACACACACACACACACACACATTCCAACTGGCAATTTCAATATTGTCACCCACTCCAACATTGTTGTCCCTATCCTTGTCCTTTAATGTAATGGATTCCTTATTTTAAATCCCTTCTATGGAACTCCAGCATGTGATGATAATTCTGCCTGGGATGGGTGGTAAGAGGAGGCATGCTCCCATATAAGGCTGAGTTTCTCCAAAAACAAGGCCACTTATGTTTGGTGGGCCCAGCAAACCACTAAGATGGAGAGCTACTGGCTTTCAAAATATGAATAGACAGGGGTTTTTTTTTTGTTTTTTTGTTTTTTTTTTTTCCATGCCTGCAGTTTACTTTAAGCTCACAGTTAACGCAAAATGACTGGGTTTCTATGTGGAGTGAGGAAGGACCAGGGATCTTTTCCTATTGGAGTGTGGCTCTTGTATCAAGCAACACAACTCTCCTAGAGACCAGGAAGCATCCACTAATTGTGCTGAGCAGGAATAAAGTCTCTCAGTGAGCTTCTCTGCACATATGTGTCCTGTCAGGACCCCTGCTCCTTCCTTCCATCCCCATACTGTCTCTACCATTTCCTAGTGGCTGAAACCTTCTCCATCAGGACACTGTCTGAGGAGCCCCAGCTCCACCAAGCTCCCTATTACTGGGTGTGCCCTGATATTTCCAACCTCCTTGCAAGCGTCAGTCACTGGGACACCAGAAGAAGCTGGGTGGAGGGAGGCATTGCCCAGAGCTTGGGGTGTGACTATGGAGATTATGTTTTCACACCTTGCTGTGGAATGAGTTCTAATGTTTGCAGTGTCCTGTAAATGGGTTCCTTTTCCATCTGAAGAGGGAGGAAATTGGACCAAATACCCAAGAAATCAGCTTTAACGTTCTGTGCTTTATTAAGAGGCAAAACCATGGTAACAGCTACAGTTTCTGCAGAACTGTTGAAACTGTGTAAGCCCCTCCTTGCTGTTTAGGTTGACCTTTAAACTATGTTCTCTTGGTACCTGAGAGAGACAGGTGAAGTTATTCTAACCTGCACTCTTCCCACTGCTTTCCTGGACATTTCCATTTCAAATGTATTTAAGAGATGTTTTTTGAATTTTTTAAAGTTATTTTTAAGTTTGTGTGTGTGTGTGTGTGTGTGTGTGTGTGTGTGTGTGTGTGTTCAGATGCCCATGGAGGCCAGGGATGTCAGATCCCCCTGCAACTCCAGTGACATGCAGTTGTGAGCTGCCTGATGTGGGTGCTGGGAACCTAGTCCAGGTTCTCTGGAAGACCAAGCAGTGTGTGCTCTTAACCACTGAGTCGTCTCTCCCGCCCCTAGAGATGATTTTGTAAAATCCCATCATCCTAAGGCCAACCGTTTCCCCGAGGATCCACTCGTCTTTTGACGTGTTTGAGAGCGGGTACTGACAGTAATTACCGCACCACAGATCGAACTAGATGGGGAGAACATTTGAGTTTCATGTTTCCACAAAGCTTTGAACAATGGGCGACACACAGTAGGTCTCCATAAACATTAGTTGAATCAGTCAGTGTGCCGGATCAGTGACAGAGCTGGGTCTAGAATGCTCCACACCCTTAGCCCTCCACCCTTCAGTCCCCACAGAAGCTGTTCTCTATCCCAAGTCCTTCTTTTGGGTGTCTTTCCAGGTGCACCTGTTGCTGGGTTGTGCGCAATCGAGGTCAGTGAGCTTTTTCCACCTATAGGTCCACCCAACCTGCTTCAGCGGTGGTGCAAAGAGAAAGAGAAGCATCTAAGAAGGGCGGGGGACTCTCCAAGACTGCAAAGACGGTCCCTGGCTTCCCAAGGTCGTCCTTAAGGAGGCCGGCTTGTCTCACTCCTGCTGCTCACTTTGCAAGCCTAGAGGGACAGTTCTGCAACGCAGGCCCCCGCTGGGAAAGGAGCTCGGGTCCCTGCGGCTCCCCAGACGCCTTTGGCCTTGGCTGGGCGGGGCTCTCGGGGACTGCGAGCCTCGCTGTCCCCCGTGGGGCGGTCGGCTGGCTGCGGTAGGAGGCGGGGCCCGGCGCTCCCCCTCCCCGACACTGCGGCGGTGGCAGCGTCTGCCCCAGCGTTGCGCGGCCGGTGGCGGAGCCGGGCGGGCCTTGAGAGGGGCGGGGACAGGCGAGGCGGGGCGGCCGCGGAGCCCGGCTGGGGCGAGCACGGGGCGGCGCTCGGCTGCGCGGGCTCTCGGCTGCGGCGGCGGCGGCAGCAGCAGCAGCATCCTCTCTCCCTGCGGCCTCTTTCTCTTTCCTCTCCTTCCTTCCCCGGCTTCTGCAGTCGCGTCCGGCCTCCCCGGCTCCTCCCACCCGGGAGCTCCAGCTCCAGATCTCAGCCGCGATCGCGGGTGCGTCCACTTTCCGCGCCCAGGTAAGACATCGTCCCGCCTCGCTCAGCGCCGGTCCTCCCTCCTCCTCCGGCTCCGCGGAGAGGAGCCGCAGCCCGGAAAGTAGGAACCGGACCCGACCGGCTAGTCTCGTCCCCTGTGCTCTGGGAGACAGCCGGCGTAGGTTGGCGCTGTCCAGGCCTGACCTCTCCAGGTGTCACTCCGGGGCAAGGGACCCGGCTAGGTGCCTAAGCTCTGGATTTGTAGATGAGCCAGTTGACCTTGTTAGGTACCACTTTAAAACCACAGGAAACTTGGTAGGTTCAGGTTAACTTACGTGTTTTGAGAGTTAATATTGCCCGAGCTGTAGAAAGAAGGGGAGGACCTTATACAAAGATCCCGAGGAAAGGAATTAAAAGTAAAGGGTTTATTTTATTATTACTATTTTCTATGTGTCTGCCTCTGTGTGCTCACAGCCTCAGAGCTCTGCACACTGAGGAAAGAGGTGAGTGAGCGGAACCCAGCCAATTTCAAATTTCAAATCATTTCTCCAGAGACAACAGGAAGAAGAAAATTGGTATACTATGGTAATTTTTAGGAAAATGAAAAACTGTTCCTTGGTTGTAGAGGGCGGGGCCCAAAGGTACAAGCCTGGCTGAGCTTGGATTTCAACGTAGTCCTTTCTTCCGAAAGGAGAGGGGTGGGTACCCAGCTGCATCTGTTCTTCTATTCATTTCTTAATTCTGAAGCTTTTCTTTATGAGTGGGGGATTCGCGTAATGACTGCCTTCTCCAGCCTTGCCTTTGTTTCGGGGTGGAAATGTAAAGGCAGAGAGAGCCTAGGAACCGGGAGTGGGGAGGTGGGTGTTTGGGTGTGTGAGGAGGGGGAGGGGAAAGTGAGCTGCTAAGAGTCCGAAAGCGCCATCCTCGAAAACTGGAAACTGGTGTTTTTCCTCCTGGCATCGGGGATTCTGGATTTTGTCAGCAGATAAAAAAGGTTGGTTAGCAACAAGCTGGCTTGTGATAATTACTGTTTGCCCTCTGTTGTAAGCTCTGAGCGTAAGGCATCCGGGACACAGACCTTTTGAAACTGGGTGTGAAGCTTTTGTCAAAGATGCAGGCACACACACACGCACACGCACACGCCCTGCACACATGCTACAAAATGGAGTGGATAACCAAAAGACAAATCTTTAAAAATTCATTTTCTAGGGTTTGAGGGTTATGCTCTGAATGAAATTTATGTTTTAAAACAACACCCAAAAAGCTGTCATGGGGGTGGTACAGAGTTTTGGGTGTGATACGGGAAAATAGATGGATAATAGCAAGGAACCAGCTTACATATTAAAGATAAAATTTCTTTAAAATGATCTGTGAGAGGAGGTAATTGCAAGCTGAAGTTGAGGCTTGCAGCCACGGTGAGGCGACGGAGAACAAAGCCTTCTATGTGAGCCACATTATGCAAAAGGTCCCTCTGTGTGAGCTGCAGGTACCAGCCCAGAATAAAAGCAGAGCGCCGCCGCCGTCACCCTTTCATTTTACTGTGGTCCATTATGATATTTTTGGCAGCCAAAATAGATTGAATAAACAAAAGCCCTTTAAAATCCTTTTGATTTTATGCCCAGGAGGAAGATTCCAGCCTGAGTGACAAAGGCACTCCTTTAAATGAACCTAGTGTCTATTATTTTTAGTAGAAAAACCTTAACAATTTGCAAATCATTTCCAGCCATTTCCCCCTTGCACACAAGGACCCCCCCTTCCAGAAGAAGTAAAGGTCCTGTTTTTCTTTCAATAGGAAAATATTGTGTGTGTGCTCATGTCCACACATATAAGTCGTAACATTTATTTCCCTGTGACTTTTTATCTGATTCTCATAGTTTAACATCTGCATTTGTGATTCTGTTATTCTCAGACCGGTTATTTCTTATTTGGTACATGCCATGTGTGGTTTACTTAATTTTATTCTATTGTGTTTCACAGTTGGCTATAACATTATTTAATTTCCAAAGGTGTTTTTTGTTTTTTTTTTTTTAACCTCATACGTGGGAAATTGCATGTATCAAGACATCTAGACAATTTAGCAATTTGGCTTCCCTTTAAGTAAAAGAATATTTTAATAGAATTCATTTTTATTTTCTGTGTTTCTCACTGTTCTTAACTCCCTTCCCTTCCCCAATAACCGAGCAAGCTCTTTCTTGCTGACAGTTCTTGTCCTGTTCCCTGCGCCTACTTTTGTCTAGACTACCACAGGTGGAACCAGCATTTCCAGGCGTTTTGAATTTAGGATGTGCTTACTCCTCAACACTGCTCTCTCTCTCTCTCTCTCTCTCTCTCTCTCTCTCTCTCTCTGTCTCTCTCTCTCTTTCTCTGACTTGTTTACAGCACCTTCTCTGGAAGGAGGGAGCTGGAATGTGCTGAAAGAGGCCGACCCAGTGAAACCAGCACAGCAGTGACCTCATGCTAGTAGGTGCTTCAGTCTCAGTGAGGGAGCAGACATCCTCTCAGTGGAGACCAAACTCCAGCAACACGCCCATCCCAGACCAGGAGCCCTGCTCTTGTTGGCCTCGGCTAACATTGCTCTGCTAAGGTTAAAGGCATATTTTTTCTCTTTTATGTATTTTTTTTCAGGGATCTCGAATTTGGCCAGAAATACATAGTCAGAAATGAAACTTGGCACAGAATGTTCTAGGCCTGAAGGAACAATTTCATTCCATGCCCACCCACCCCCTATTTAAACCATTTTACACATTTTCTAAATGTCAGAATTAAGACAATGAAAAAAAAAAAAAAGCCTTGTTTTGGTAGATTTTTTTGTGGTAGATTTTTAATATTTCCTTGTGACACACATATATTCATTGAATTTCACTGGCAGTTAGATGACAGAGAAGTGTACACTTCTGTACATCGGCATTTAAAATCAAGTAGGAAGCTGGGTGGTGGTGGCACACGCCTTTAATCCCAGCACTTAGAGGCAGAGCCAGGCGGATCTGTGTGAGTTCGAGGCCAGCCTTGGCTACCAAGTGAGTTCCAGGAAAGGCGCAAAGCTACACAGAGAAACCCTGTCTCGAAAAACAAAACAAAAAACCAACCAAAAAAAAAAAAAAAAATCAAGTAGGCATTACATTTGCCTAGATGTAGAAATGGCAGCAAGTGTACCCCTCTGTAATTCATTGCTGTCCCAGGGAGGCAGAGCATAGGAAGTTGACTAGGGACCTTAGGGTGACTCCTACTGTCAAATTCTTTTCAGTGCCTGACTTCCTCTTAGCAGATGAAAATAAAAAACCAGGGATAAAGAAAACACCGACCAGCATCACCCCTCGATGCTAGGACTGCTCTCTTAGGAAAAACACTAATTGAAGGCAGACAGATTTGGAACGTTTGTTGCCTCTTTTGTGTCTGATCTCGATGAGTTACAGATGCTCATAAGCTCTTTCACTCATGTCATTATCTGAGGTTTATTAGTTCTTATCGATTTCTGATATTGATGGCTCCCAAGTACCAAAGGCAAATTTGGAAGTGCCAAGTGAGATGGGATGTGCCTGAGGCCCAGGGAAAGGGCCTGTGGGGAAGTCTGGGGGCGTGGGGTAGAGGGAGAGAAGGAATCAAAGAAGATTCTCAGCTGCTAGTGTTTGTCCATGTAGGGTGCAGATGAGCGCTTGTGGACGTGGGTGGAGGTGGAAGAAATCTGTTTCGCCTTTCTACCTCGGTGCAGTGTGGTGTCCCGTCTCCTCCCACGACGACATTGCTTTAAGCTTATGGCTGTGGGTACTTCCTTGTTAAAATTATCCGGGACACTTACTGAAGGCAGGGCTGTAGTGAATTAAACAGTTTAAAACAATGTGAGCACAATTTGTTGACTTTACGGGAAACATTTCGAACCTAACTTTTGAACTTTGAACTTTGACCATTTCTCTCCAAAAGATGAACTAACTTTTCCTTTGCGTGGTACCGTATTCAGCTGTGATGTATTTTACTTACACATTTTAGGGGAACTGTTTGGCAAGTCAAACAGAAGAAAACCAGAATCCTCTCTCGCTCTATTGTTAAGTTTATATTGTACACAAGGGGAAACGTTTTAAACATTGTTTTCGGTTACAACACATACAGAAGGGACAAATTCATTAACTCTCTGTCTGTCTGTCTGTCTATCATCATCTACCTGACTTTTGAGATGCTAATGAGATTATTAGGGCAACTTTTTATATTATTTATTCATTCATTTAGAGACAGTGAAACTCAAGGGAACATAAACAGAGCTGGAATTCCTGATGCAAGCTCAAACTTACTTTCAGTTCCACCCTCCTTGCTCAGGGTCTTCTAGCTCTGGACAACCGGAAAATGTGCTATGACATCTGGCTCAACCCATTTGTTTTTATTTTTCATTTTTCTTATATTGAAAATAGATTATTTTCTCGTACAATATATCCCTATTATAGTTTCTCTTCCCTCTACTGCTCCCACTTCCTCCCCACCTCCCTTCTGCACCGGATCCACCCCTTTCTGTCTCTCATTAGAAAAGCACAGGCTTCTCAGCGATGACCACCAGAGATGACAAAACACAATAAAATAAGCAAAAGTAAAAACTATCATGTCAAAGCTGGACATGGAAACCCAAGAGGAACAGAAGAGTCCCAAGAACAGGCACAAGAGTCAGAGACCCACTCGTCCTCACACTAGGGAGTCCCATGAAAATACTAAGCTAAGAGTTAGAGTCCGCACACAGAGGACCTGATGCAGACCCGTGTCGGGCCTGTGCTTGGTGCTTCAGTCTCTGTGAGCTCTTGTTTAGTTGATCCAGAAGGCCTTGTAATCCTGATGTTCTCTATCCACACTGGCTCTTACAGTCTTTCTGCTTCCTCTTTCACAGATTCCCCGAGCTCTGAGGGGAGGGATCTGATGGAGACCTCCCACTTAGGCTCTCTCTGCGTAATATCTGGCTGTGGGTCTCTGCATCTGTTCCCATCGGCTGTTGGAGGAAGCCTCTCCGATGATGACTGGACCAGGCACTGATCTAGGAGTATAGCAGAATATCATTAGGAGTCATTTTATTGATACTTTTTTTTAAAGACTAGTAGTGTTTGGTTTTACTCTAGGTCTCTAGGCTGTCTAGTCTCTGTTTCTTGGTTCCTCAAGCAGCTTCCGGTATGGGTTCCCTCTCATGGAGTAAGCCTTAAGTCAAATCAGACATTGGTTGGCTACTCCCACAAGTCCTGTGCCACCATTGCCTCTAGCATACTTTGTAGGCAGGTCAGATTGTAGGTCAAAGCCTTTATAGCTGGGTTGGTGGCCCTGTTTCTTTTTTGGCAGCCTGCAGAGTACCTTCCTACACCAAAGAGACTAGAATGTAGGGGTGAAGTCTCCATGTAGGTACCAGCTTCAGTTCTCCATATTCAATGAATTGTGTGGGAGTTGCCCTCAGCAATGAACTCCCCTGTCTTTACCTGACATCCTGTGTCTATGGATTTGTAGTTCAGTTATCATTTATTTAGTGGGTAATATTCACTTATAAATGAATGCATACCATATTTTCTTTCTGGATCTGGGTTATATCATTCAGGATGGTTTTTTTTGTTTGTTTGTTTTGGTTTTTATTTTTGTTTTGGTTTTTTTTTTTTTTTTATTCCATTCATTTGTCTGCAAATTTCATGTCATTAAAAAAAAAAATACCAGGGGGTCTGGGGATTTAGCTCAGTGGTAGAGCGCTTGCCTAGCAAGCACAAGGCCCTGGGTTCGGTTCTCAGCTCCGATAAAAAAAAAATACCTGAGTAATACTCCATTGTGTAAATGTACCACATTTTCCATTCTTATGTTGAGGGACATCTAGGTTGCTTCAAGTGTCTGGCTCTTATAAGTAAAGCTGCAAAGAACATGGTTGAGCAAGTGTCTTGTGGTAGGATGGAGTGCCCTTTGAGTATATGCCTAAGAGTGATATAGCTAGATCTTGAGGTAGATCAATTCCCAACTTTCTGAGGAACTATCATATTGATTTCCATAGTGGGTATACAAGTTTGCACTCCTGCCATCAATGAAGGAGTGTTCCCCTTGTTCCACATCCTCACCAGAATGAGCTGTCACTTGTGTTATTAAACTTAACCATTCCGACAGGTGTAAGATGGAATCTCAAAGTAGTTTTGATTTTCCTGTCCCTGATGGCTAAGGATGTTGAACATTTCTTAAGAGTTTCTTAGCCATTTGTAAATTCATTTTCATATGAGTTTACAAATGCATAGCTTGACTTTTTCTTATCTTCTTTTTTCTTTTCTGTTTTCCTGCTTTCCTACCTCCCATTCTTCCTTTCTTAGTACTTTCAATTTGTAATGAACAGACAACAAAAACATCACTGATCCTCAGAAAGTGAAAACAGAAGCTGCTGTTTTGTCTTTAGTTATTCTCCATTATGCTTATATCTCTCTTTTAGCATGTAGCTTTAATCTCACTTCTCCTCCTTAAGACTTGTCCCTATTTTGGGCCTATCTTTGAACTTAATTTTGTTTGTTTGTTGGTTTGTTTGTTTTTCGAGACAGGGTTTCTCTGTGTAGCTTTGCACCTTTCCTGGAACTCACTTTGGAGACCAGGCTGGCCTTGAACTCACAGAGATCCTCTTGCCTCTGCCTCTCCAGTGCTGGGATTAAAGGCATGTGCCACCATCGCCCCGCCGAACTTAATTTTTTTATGTCCTAGGCAAAGTCTTTTCCTTATCTGCAGTTTTTCCATCATGAAGCATCCTAATCAATATGACATTGCAAATCTGGAAGTTGCTGCTTTGTATCTCCCCTTGGATTTGTACTCATACTAGTCCACTGCATGCAGATGACACTAGGTATCTTCCTCAGCTGCTCTTTACCTGTTTGGAAGTGGGGAGGCTTGTTAGTTGAGCCATGAGCTCACTGGTTGGCTAGACTGGCTGCCTAGTGAGCTCCAGGGATCCACCTCTCTCTGCTCCTCACCTCTTGGTCTCTGCACTTCTTTTATTTCGATCCTGGGCATCCAAACTCAAAGTCCTTAGGCTTAGCAAACGTTTTACAAACTGCTCATCCTCCTAGCCCCCAGGGTCTTTATTTCTTGGAGAGTTACTCATGGCAATTATTTTCTCATCACCTTTCTTTAAGTTATTTAAACATTTTCAGGGAACAATGGTACATTTACATGATTAATTGCTTCAAAATGAGAATGTTGGCTAATCAAGTGATTTTTTAAAAGTTATTTGATTCAACTGAAACCAAAATCAAAAGTTTGGCTGTTCTTCTTGTTGTTTTCTTTTTTATGTTAAGTTGAACAATGACTGTCAGCAGTCTATTGTTTTCATGTTAGATGGGTCAGATGAACCCACTGATTAGACCAAACACAGTGGATCAATCAATAAATGTTGAACTAAGTTTAAGATTAAGTAAAACATTCTTAATTTCAATTCTCCATATAACATTATTAGTAGCTAATCTAAAATCTGCCTGAAAATGACCATGAAACACAATGCTTGAATATCCACAATTTCATCCCTTAAATATACAGATCTTTAAGTTTAAACAAGACTTATAAGTAAGCGTACATATGGACTGTTTGAGACAGAATGATTGTGTCAGCATGGAGTCTTTGCATTTTATGCTTATCATTATTGAAGATGGTTAGGGATCTGTACTGCCACAACACCTGTAAACCATTCATTTCCCTACTGTCAACAGACCCATTGTAAATACACTGTGAATGCTGTAACACTGATTTGATGTAATGAGCTGGTAGGAGAAAGGAGCTAACACTGTGTTGGAAAGAGTGCTACAGCATCATTTCCAGGAGCAAAAAGGCAATTAAATAATGCCCAACTTTGGTGGGTTTGAAAGAAAATGGCCCTCAAAGGGCGTGACACAATTAAGAGGTGTGGTCTTGTTGGAGGAAGTGTGTCACTGCGGGGGCGGGCTTTGAGGTCTCTTTTCTCAAGCTTCCCTCAGCATGACAGTCAGTTGATTTCCGGTTGCCTCTGAGTCAAGATGCAGCACTCCAGTTTCAGCACCACACTCCCCACCATGATGATAATGGACTGAACCTCTGAACTGTAAGAGAGTATGTTCAACTAAATGTTTTCGTTTATAAGAGTTGCCATGGTCATGAGGTCTCTTCATAGCAATACAAAACTTAACTAAGACACCAGCTTTGAAGTTTTACTGCTGCTTTTGTGTGTCCTATCTCTAAAAATGGTAATTTAGTTGTTTTCCATGTATTCTCTCTATTAGTATGAAAATATTAATATGAAGCCTACTTTTGTGGGTAGATGGGAGACACTGTGTCTTTGCCACTCACTGTATAAAATGGGCAGAAAGTGTTTTTAGGATTCAGTTAGAAATTCCATGTGTTTAAAGCTGCCCTTTGGTGTAGCAAGGAGCAGATCTAATATTTTCATTTACTCTGTGTACTTCTTATTGTTTGAACAAAAATTTCAATTTTCAACATACAGTTTTTTTTTTTATTATTGTACCTATAACAACTTATTAGCCCACTAACTCTGTCTGCTTTTTGTTTCACAGAGGAATAAAATGAGAGTGAGAGTATGTGAATGTGTGATTATCCTCTAAGATAGTTACACACACACATGCACACTTGCATGCACATGCCCCTCTCATGCATGCATACATGTGTGCAACAGTTTTTCATAGTTGAGATCTATTGTTTTTCAGTCCACTGGATTTTTATTTAATTTAAAAGCATACTACAAAGTTCCATGTGAGAAATGTAGTAGTCAATACAATTTATATGAAAAGTAGTATTGTTTTTTATGAAAGCAAAACATATAGTGTTAAAAGTACAGTTGACTCATCATATCTACAGCCCTATATCTGTGGTTTAATCACTGTGATTTGATCTTTAAAATATTTAAAAAAAATTACCAAACACAATATAATTCCATGCTCCCCGTCATTATTTCCTGAAAAATACAATGCAACAGCTATGTTCATAACATTTGCATCATGTTAGGTGTTGGAAGTAATCTAGAAAAGATTTAAAGTGTAGGAGGGTGTGTCATATGCAAATGCAACATGGTTTTCTGTAAGGGACATAAGTGTTTGATGAACTTTACAACAATGGGATCTGGGTTACATTGCTCCAAGGAGAAAGCTGTGAAATACAGTTGTTCCCCATATCTGGTAGGTGTGGGCTCCAGGGATAAAGTGCCAGGCAAAGGGTCTTCTCTGTTGATGGAGATTGTCTAAGTGGAAACAACTTGCCACTTGAACTTCCTTTATGAAAGGTCCAGGTGACACTCTTCTGCCTGGGCGATGCAGTTGACGTTCCTTTAAATAGCAGGAGTGAAGATGGAAGGGCCTTTAGGAATTTTGCTGCTGGGAAAACATAAGTACTAAAGCTACTAGAAGAGAACCCAATCTGTAAGGAAGCAGAAACGCCACTCTAACTTGGCTGTGACGATTGAAACCAGCTGGGACACTGCAACTCAGACTGAAGCTGGCTTTGTTCATAAAGTGTGTGCTGAGGGTTGCAGCACAGGACAGAGTTGCCTTTGGTGAAACTTGGGTGTTTGTTGTTCATTTTGCCACTAATTCATTTTTACCTCTGAGTGGGAAGACATTGAATGACTGTGGTTGGTACCCCAGATTGGAGGCTGTGACAGGTTTGTCCAGATCTGTACTTTCTGATTTCAGAGACTCATGTGGATTTTATGGAGAATATCATAGGGACTTATGGACTCTGAAGTGCTTTATTTTAAAAGAAAGCATCACTGGAAATGAATTACTTGCATTCAAAATATCATCTTCACCTTTTTCTTCCTAATGTATTTGTATTTAATAACAGTACAGTGCTTTGTAACCCTGAGAACTTAATGCCTTTAAAAGAGTATGTGCTTATGTGCCCGGAAATGGATCATGTCATTAAATACAATATTGTAGATTGTTGAAACTAGGCTAGGGATGTAGTTCAGTTGGTCAAGTGCTTGCCTACCATGCATGAAGCCCTGCATTAGATTTCCAGAATGGCATACACAGAGTGGAGTGGTGAATATCTGTAAAACCAGTCCTCTGAAAGTGAAAGCATGGGGATCAGAGGTTCGAGTCAACTTTTGTGGCATAACTTGTTGAAGCCAGCCTGGGCTACATGAGATCTTGTTAAAAAATGAATTATTTAAGTTGACAAATAAAAAAATGTACACCATTAAGGCATTTCTTGTGTGCCCCATGTTCTACGACTAAAGGAGCTTCAGCTATTAAGATGTTACTAATTATATATGAATTTAAAGATATTCAATGGAGAAAAGATGTATCTGTAAGCCAGCTGAGGCAGGCAGCCAATGAGAGACTTTCCTAAGGTGGTTAATTTGGAAGCAGGTTTGGGATTCTGTCATTTAGGCCCATACTTTTTTAAGGGGTGCCATGGAAGTCACATGGCACCCTGGCTCTGAGTTCCCAGGCCTCATTATAGTTCTGTTTTCTGAGCTAAGGGTGGGGTAAGGAGGCAGTAGTACCTGCCCAATCTTGTGACTCAGTTGGCTTTCACATGGATAATAAAAGTGGGAGGGACTCGGAATTTAGGGCCATTCCAACTAAACTGTGTGCCAGTTTCTCTCTGGAAGCCCAGAGACTAAATCTGATCCAGGAAACACTTATAGCCTCCCGCTCCAGGGCCATTCCTGTGGTTTGGATCCTGCAGGAGAGAAGTGTCAACTCTGGAGAGGAATGCCCAGACTCAGGGGACTTGGATAGCCATGGAGTTTTGCTCTGACCTTGAACTGTCTTCACTGAAGCCTTCAGTTTGACTGGGTTTGTGTTTAAACTTGGTCCTCTGCAGAAAGAGAGTCCAACAAAAATAGACAGGTTGAATTTTTTTCTTCTGATATACAGCACCATAAAAATTTTCTCAAAAATAGTTTCTGTGTTTCCCCCAGCCTTGGCATTTTTAGTTAAAGGAAGTGAACTAGAAAGCCTGTAGGCTGCTGTCTGTGCCTGGTTCCCACTTACCTTCCCACTCCTGCGTGCCTTCCTGTTTCCCTGCCTACAGTGCTCCATCCTTCTTGTGTTTTTGCTTCTACTAAGGAAATAGCAAATTAAATGAGAATTAGGTGTTGCCATGGTTACTGTGTTCAGTAGCACTACACCTGCACCCACGCTGCATAGGCATTGTAGAGTCTTTGGTAGACAAACATTTGACAGGCATGAAGAGCATCTTGGAGGAAAGAAATTAAGCAGAAACCATGCTTAAATATTTAAAGAGAAACATATTCTCTGCTGCTCAAAACCGAAACTCTAGCACTGTCAGGGGAGTGTCACCTTCTGTTAGAGAGTGACATGCTGTGTGTCCTGAGTCCCTAGATGAACATATTTAATGGGCCATCAGAGTTGGAGTGACTATTCTATTATTGAGAAGATGGGATGGGGATGTATTCCTTACGAGATTTTACCTCCCTTGGATAACAAATTCTGTGCGTGGTTTTCTCAGAAGTGTCTTCATTTAAAGCCATTTACATGGGAAAACAATCTTAACTGCACACCAGCAAGCAAAGCCTGAGGACACAGCTTTTGTGAGATAAATTATTCTTGGGCTCTTCCTCTTGGATTGGACTTATTTTGGTAGTCTGAAATTTAAAATTATCTGTAAAGAGTTAAGATTGAGTGTGTTGCGTTTCCCTACATCACACTCTTACATGAGGAGGACTTGTTTTTCTCTTGCTGGTATGGCCCAAATGTTTGTGAAAGTACATGTAATTATTCATCAGTGTATTTGTTTAATAACTGAGGGTTTCGGGTCCTGAAGGTAATGTAGGGACTTTTCTGAGTATGAAGAATTTCAGGAGAAGCCATGCAAATTTCTGCTTTCAAAGAGTCAATATTTATCAGCAGGACACAGAAATTAACAAATAAAACAAATGAATGGATACTTCAGACACACATAGATGATACAAGGGATATATAATGAAAACATCTAGTTCTGTTTCAATGGGATGCACTCTTTGTCGGAAAGAGTAGTAAACACAAAGTTATAGAAGGGTGTGAGCATTGATGCAGAGGGAGTAACCTTAACACAGGCAGAAGCCTTGCAAAGCTGAGAGGCAAAAAGAAGAGCAATCTCATCAGAGTTGGGAGAGCCTGGGTATCTAATAAAACAGGAGAGTAAAGCAGGAGGCAGATGCTGGACCTCTTAACTCACCTGGATTGCAGTTTGACTTGTATTTGACTTGCAGCAATAAAGTTTTTGAGGTTGTAAAAGCGTTTTTGAAAATTCTTCACAGTTTTCAGAGATTAATTATATCTTCTAAATCCCTGTAGAAACATCTGCATCTTATCCACTAATGTGTTAAATCACAAGAGAGAAATAATTTTGAAAATCAGGAACCAGTGGTAGAGATGGGAGTAGTGATTTGATCTAATCTAAGAGAACTGAATAGAATGAAAATCCTGTTCTTTTCTGTTAAAGAATTACATGCATACTTAATTTAAACCGCTTAACAGCCTTTTTTTTCTGATACCTACACTAAATTTTTCAAGGAACTTTAAACAAAACATTACAAATCCATATTTGAGAGAAATAGACAAAAAAAAAAATCCATTCTCAACATAACGGTATTTGTTGAGTACCTTTCCATAGCAGCTTCGATTGCAAACTGTCCCGTGCCAAGGAACAAGCTACAGGGCATGAAAGTGTGCAACTAACTGGGAAGTATGCTTTGCTTCTTAGAGGCAGTGGTGAAAATCTCCTGAGAATTCAAGTGAGCTGGTCTCATCCATGATGATCTTGGATCACCGGTGCAATTAATAATCAGTATGTTTTCTGAGCGTATATTCCTTATATGATGCACTGTTCAGTTGTTTGCACATGTGGCATAATGCTCTCTTGAATTTAACATGAAACAACGTGCTTGACATTTTATCACTTAAATACTTTTGGCATCATTTGAAGGTGTTTCGTTCTCTCAGCTTGTCCTTATTAGGAAATAAAGTATTTACTCATTTTCCTCCTTTGTGTAATCATTTCTACCGGCATTTTCAAAACATTGATAAAATGTTGAGCGATGGCCATAGGCATAGGCAGATCTGATTTGAAGCAAAAGTGTCATTTTCTAGGGGCAGCTGGAGAGGTGTAGCGCAAGAGATTGTGACCATAATATTGTAGCAAAAGGTACAAAGTAAGTCAGATATTAGAAGGAAAGGATAAAAGGTAAAAAGTCATGATGAAAAGAGAATGTCACTGTATTTCATCAAAGCAAATTTAATTTTGGTTAAATCAGCATTTTTATTTTACAACGAAATATAGAACTACTCTTATTTTTTCTTTCAGCTTCCTTCCTGGACTTCCATTATTTTAAGGCTTGCTTTATGAAATAAATTACTTCAGAAAGAAACCATTAGCTGTATTCATCTATATCTCCCAGCTGTAGTTATTCAGGTGTTTGCATAGTAATAACAAGTGGACAAATAATTCAAATGTATATTAAATTCTGAATAGCAGTCTTAGAATTACACTCAACTATGGGCTGCTTAATATTGAGCTATTGCTAAACATCAAATAAAAAGTAAAATGTTATATTAAAAAAACTCATGACAGGGACTTAAAAGGAGACAAGAAAATAATGAACTTCCATTGATGTATACAATTGTGTTTGTGTCAGAGAATATTAAATATACAACCTGTTCTTTTACTGTTGATGTTAATAGTATAGAAAGCAAAATGAGTATTAAGAATATTGTGAATTATGACATCGGTTATGCAGTATGCAAATTCAGACGTGAAACCCATCACCATGTGCGGGAGTAAAAGGCTTCAAAAAGGAAATAGCACATAGTGTGGGACCCAAAGAGGCTGGACTTGGAAAAGAACCCAGGTCGGACAATATTGACAGCAAAGGTACTTAGTTGACAATGAGCATGGCCTGTCTATTTGGGGCAGGGACCCAAGGGTGTGTGGTTTCAGGTGTGTAGATGATACAAGGGATATATAACGAAGACACCTAGTTTGGTTTCAGTGGGATGCACTGGATTTTTACCTTGTACTTTTAAAGAGTAACTTTCTTTTTAATTGTCCCATTAAATTAATAGTGAGGCCATTGACACTTCTAGAAATGAGTCAACTGCGAGACAAGAGAGAGCTTCCCATGACAATTACCTGAAAGATCCTGGTATCAATTATACCTGACTTGATAATGATTCTTGGACACAAGTAATCAAGAGATCAAGGAGTGTGACAAGGTAGATGGCAACATCCTTTAAAGGTTAGGGAACACAGGGAAAACTATGCTGTCATGAAAGAAAAAGGAAAATTACAGAGTTCCTGGTCATCAGGCTGTCAGCAGCTTAGTCTACCTTGTAAGTGTCTATCTATGAGTTTGTTTGCTTTTTCCACCATTGTTCTTGTGGTCTAGAGTCAAAGAGAAGAAGAAAGCATAACAAGCTGTATTTTAAATACAGTGAAATGTGGACTGTTGTCGTTGAGGGATGGCCATAGGTCCATTTGAATAAAATGCATCACTGTCCATGGGCAACTACAGACTTGTGTCCATGGCATTATATCAAAATGTACAAAACAAATAAGATATTAAGAAGGAAAGTTTTTAAAACATTGTTAGTCAGAGAGAGGAGCAAAGAGAGAGGGAGAGAGGGGAGAGGGGGGAGGGAGGAAGAGAGCGGGGGAGGGAGGCAGGCAGAGGAGATCTGTGGATTCAATCTGTAAATAAATACATAACCAAGACCTACATATTTCACCATTTTTCTATTGGTTAATTATTTCAAGGTTTAAAAAAATAGGTTATATGCTATGGAACTCTTTTCCATATCACAAGACGTCTCAAAAACATAAAGACTGCCGTTAGAGATTTTGCAACAAATTAAGTAACCAGGACTTTACTTCCTGTGATAAAAAAAAAAAATGTAGTTCAGGTAGTTAACTCTAATGATTTTATTGAATATTTTTCTGAAAACATAACTGGAGAAAAACTGCAGTAACGTTTATCTGTCTCTGAGGTTCCCAGACTTGGCTATGGGGCAGGGTACACACTCATAACTAAGCTCAGAGCTGTGGGTTACTTCAGACACATCTGGAGAGTACTTCTGCTCAGCAAAGAGCTGCTAGCTTCGGCATAGAAGCAGTTACTCATGCTGCTTCTGGACTTGTGTCGGAGTCCTCAGGGTGGAGTGCAGATTTAACCTACCTCATGACTCCTGGCAGTTAAATTTCTCATTATGTGTCACCCCCACGAAATCTAAGTGTCCACATGTGAAAGTGCGGTATATTTAACACAGAAACCACACTTCAAATTAGTGATACCTATATTACATAACTGTTCGTAATATAATCCAATAATAGAATTGAAAAAAGTTCTTTTGGAAAAGTCTATAATGGATATTATGGATGTTACAAAGATTTCATTTTAGAGTTTAAAAAAATGCCAGTCTCAGAAGGATGGGTATTATGCAATTTCATTCAGATGTAGAATATAAAAAAAAAAAAATTACTTAAATAGAGTGCTGGGGATGTAGCTCAGTTGGTGGAGTCCTTACCTACCATGCATGAAGCCCTGGCTTCAGCCCTCAGCACCTCATAAAACTGGGCATCTTGGCATATACCTGCAATCCCAGCACTCAGGAGGCAGAACCAGGAGGATCCAAAATTCAAGGTCATCTCACAAGCTTGCAGACAGTCCAGTCCCATGTAAGATCATGAGAAAAGAAAGGAAGAAGAAAGGAAAGGCGGGAGAGAGGATGGAAGACAAGACAGGTGGGCATGTAGTGGAATGAATGGCAAATACCAGAAAATATAGTGGTTGGAGTGCAGGTGAGGAGATGTTGCCAGGTGATATAAAATTGAAGTTATATAGATATAATAAAATTTGATTGATCTAGTCTATAGCATGGTAGTTACTGCTGCTGCTGATGTCTTGTATTTTTGAGGGATGCTAGGAGAGCGCTAAGTACTTTTACCATAGAAATGCTAACTTCAGGAACAGATGCATGGTAGTTTTATGTTAAGTCAAAGAAATGTATTGAAAAAAACTGAATAATTTTTTATTCTGTTACTAATTAGGTTAATAAAATTTAAAAGTTAAGACATTTAAAATTATGCACAAATATCTTGAAGATTCATCATTGAGTATCAATCAAGTGTCTGTATTTTGGTGGCAGCCCACAGTGATTCCAGCTTGATTCCATCTTGACTTAAGGTCTGAGAGTTCAAGCTTGCCTTTGCTCCTCAAGGCTGAATAACAGGATGTTTGGCCAAAGGTGTGGTTACTAAATGTTTTGAGAATTAAGGAGGTGTTTGTTCCTTGAACCATGGTAAGGAAGTCTTTTGCCCTTCTTGCCTTGGGTATAAAAAGGCTATGAGAAATTAATTCAGGGCTGCTGCAGTATTCACTGAGAGCCCTCCCGATTCTATCTTCTGTCTCTTGTCTCTTTCTTTCCTAATCCTCACTCCCCTATCCAGGTATTGTTTGACAGGTAGGCTGGTCCCGACATATTTCCAAGATTGCAGAAGAGGAACTGTACCTTAGAGAGGGGAATCACTTGGGCCTTTACTTCACTCCAATTTTACTTTCTACTGTTATTTCTATGACTCTGATGCTCTGTTTTATTTGTCACTTATAAGACTACATTCTTGATCCGTTAAGTTCACAGCCACATATGGTTAAGATCTATATTTATTCATGTTAATACTGCTTTGAATAACTTGACTGATGTGTGTGTGTGTGTGTGTGTGTGTGTGTTTTCACAAAAGGGAAACTTGTCCACATAGATTTATAAATGAAGTATCTGGAAGCTGAATTTGAGATATCTTTTAGATAAAAGATTTATTCTTAGGGACTGAGAGGGACCGTGAACAAAATACTCTTTCTGCTCCCTAGAAAATGACAAGCTTGGCATGTTTAGAGTTTTGGATCCTATCAGACAATCCTGAGCACATAGAAAATAACATAACCATCCCTCTTGTTAAGTGATTCACAAAACTTTACATTAACATTAACTTATCCCTGTACTGGGACTGCCATGTATAACATGAATACAGAAGCCATGTTTCTACTTTGGTATAGAATATCCTGTAACAGTTTCATCTGACCTTGAAGCATTCCATCTTACAGGGAAGTTCTCTAAACAGGAAGGTAAACATCTCAAAAGTAGCTTCAGGAAGTCCCTGAAACTGAACAGATTTACTAGTCTCTTCTATGCCTGATTAAGCAAGAAAAACTGAGAGAATCTCTCAGATTAACAGGTAATGTGTTCATGGAAGACTCAGGCAAGCCAAGCTGCAAAGAAGACTCTTTGAGACCAGATCCGCTGCCTAGAAGAAGCAGAAACCAGCTATGCTGCTTGGGAGGGGTTTAGACCAGAGTTGAAAGGACATTTTTCAACCTGCTGAATGGCCTGCAGTCTGTGCAGTGTGCTCTAGGTTTCCCAGCTTCTGTGAGCTGTCACTCATGCTGTGGTTGGCCTTGGTGATGCAGTTGTCTTGGAGTCATTTCTGCTTCTGTAAGTGACCCCTCACCTTTATATACTCCTGTAAATAATTCAATAAGACAAATTAGTTCACCAAGTTTGACTTTGGTGGTTATCTGTATTTTGGTCTGTCATGGGATCCCTATCTAGGGTGAGTAGATGTGTGCTGAATCTCCCCAGGAAAAATCTTGTCCTACAACAAATATCAATTTATTTTTTTTTGGGGGGGGGGAGGTTTTTACACTCTACACACTTAGTTTTTAATAATGATAAATTTAAAACCATTCTATTACATTATGATTAGCACTTGAAATCATCATATGTGGGCCATGCACATTTTATAAAATGGTTAAGTTTTAGATACTTATTTTTGAATAACAAAATAATTTAACTTTCTAAGTAGATGACATGTCATATGTGAAGGTAAATTTTTTGTTTGTTTCTATAATATCTACAATTGTTTGTGTGATATCTACAGTAACATTTTGTTCTCACTTACTTGTCATGATTCCTGTCCTCTGCTAAGGAAACTGTGGATGAAGGAAGTTCTCAGTAAAGATTTTAAATAAATTTATAAGTAGTTTTAGAACAGTTTGTTTAGGAGAAAAAATTACTTAGCAAAACATTTTGTATAATGTATGAAAAATAGATATAGTGTCATCTCTTTGATTGGTAAAGTTTGGAGGGATCAAGTTTAATTTTCTTTTTTTTAAACGTCACCCAGCCTCGCCTTTTAAAGACATAGGAAGATTGTAAATATCTCTACCTTCTTTCTGAGACCTTGAGAAAGTCATCTGACTTCCTGGCCTTCTAGTTCCTGATCTACAATGTGAGAGAATAGGTTTAATTACCTCCAGGATAGCTTCATATTCTATGGTTAACTGGAAAAACAATGCAGTAACTCAACAGTTGTGCAAATCAGTTCATCCTGTTACTAAGTGTCAGCTCTGCAAAGCCTGTAGTGGTCAGCATGCCGGACAAACAAGGGTTTGTCTAAAAGTCATAGAGGATGTTGAGATTGAGGCTGAGCTTTTGAAAGGCAACAAATTTGTTCACTGAGACCATCTACTTTACATTTAGCAAATGTTTATTAAAAACCAATTAGAGGCCCCCCTACTGTGATATGCCATGTTAGCAATATAAAGAACAAATTTAGATTGCTTCCTTCCCATCCAGGAGCTTGTCCAGTGTAGGGAAGCAGTCATCTCATGCCATTTTGTAACTGACAGGTTGTAAGTAAATAGCTCATCGCTAGCTTACCTGATTAAAAGCCCTTGAGACAACATTCTGGAGGTAGATGCTGGAAAGTCAGAAGGTTGAGTCATCCCCAGGTGCATAGCAAGTCAAGGCCAGCCTGACATATATTAGACCCAGTCTAACGAAAAAGAAACAAAGTAGAATAAATGAAAACCACTGGAGAAAGAAATGTACCTATGATAAACTTTAATTAAAAGCCACATTGTGATATGGTTATTAGTTAAAATGACCATTTATGGTCACTCTGTGTGAATGATTTTTCACATATAACCACACAAAAGGATATAAGTAATCAAAGCTGTTGGAAAAAACAAGGTTGAGGCTAAGCTTTGGGAAGAAACCTAACCCTATACCTTTATCAACTATAATTGCACTTTGGATAGCTGGTGTGTTGTTAAGACAATCATATCACGAGACAATAAATAAAATGTTTTTCCTCGCTAAGCTGCATGATCGTAGGTTTTATTTAATTGTGTAGTGAGTCTTAAAACAATCCATCAGATTTACTACAAAGAAAATGTTTCTCGGAGACCCTTTGGGTTTCTCGTTGCCTGTAGATGATATACAAAAGTCCTTTCAAATCCTCTGAGAATGCCCTTGACTTGCTGTGTCCTGGAAGGACATGATGCTTTGCGAAAGGAGGCACAGCTAAAGGAATTACTGTACCGCTTTTCACAGTGGAGGGCAGCTGTTTAGAGCTATAATTAAAATGTAAATTATCAAAGGGGAATAATGAGAGCTATTTCTTCCAAACAATATCCAGTGTAATCAGAGTGAGAAAAGAGTTCAGGGAGATTTCCTCCTATGGAAAAGCTAAGAGGGAAGTCATTTGTAAGGAACCAAGGGGACACAACCCATGGATTGTCTAGGATGCTGGGAAGCTGAATTAATCAGGAGACAGACTTTCGATTCTGCTGGGCCTGAATCCAAATCACATGATAACTGTGCGTGCAACTCAGGCACCACACCACTGCATGGGCACAGTAGCAGGGCTGTGAATAGAACTACAGTGCTGGTAGCATGAGTTGCCTTTCAATCCATGTGGTTTTATGAATTGAAACAGAGGACTTTTAATAGAATGCCATACGAGGATAGAATAGTAAGATTATAAACATACTCAGGGACTTTATACTATCCCCAAAAGGAAAACCCATGAAATCTTTCAAACGTAAGGATTTTCATGAATCAGTTAGTTTCTGTTATGTTTGTGCTCAAATTTAAGTGCTTTATAAAGCTTCCACTGTCCTAACCAATGCTGCACACAAGCCAAAATGGAATATGTTCCTTTGGCTATACACATTAAGTCTTCATATTCAATATCAGCCAGACATAGTGGCTCTGAAGTGATAAAATGAAATGTCAGTGGAAAGGAACTGTAAAACATTGATTTATAGCATTTTTTTTTAATAAAAAAACCCACACAAACTATTAAATTGAAGTATAAAATCTCAACCTCAAATTTTGGAGAGTATGGGGAAACTTAAACAGGTTGCTATGAAATATTGATAAATGGTTTTGTCTTTTGTATGACTGTAACATCACCGAGGCTATTGTATTCAAGTAGTTAAAGATTAAAACTCAGTTCCTTAACTAAATAAGAGAAGGTTTGGTATGTATTTTCTCACACTGCTGGAAGATTTCCACTGTCGGAGCATTAGCAAGTGTCTGTGTTTTGCCTGTGCCCTAGTCTGCACAGTCAGCTGGGACTTCTTCCCTGAGACTCAGGCTCATATACTCAAGTACGTGCCAGGTGCCTTCACACCTATCCCTAGACATTGGAGAGTCGCCATGTGAACATGGCATTCATTTCAGCAGCCACCGTGCTCCACCCCTCTTCCAGTCCCCATCTTATGTCATGGAACTGTTCCAAGTTAGAAACCAAAAGTTATCACAGGCTTCTAAATATACATTTCCTAAATATATATCTTTCCATTCTCCCATTTTCATCTTTTCTCTAGTTGAGTTTTTTTTCTGGACCTTTCATCTAAAAATGAAATATTTGATTCCCATGCCTCCAGACTTTTCCCATTAAGTTCGATCCTTGTATGAACTAGTGTTCTTCAGAAACTGCATTAATTCTAACCACATCTCTCCTCTTAAAATCCTTCCTTCAATGCCTTATTGATATAGCTTATTAAACTTAGCCACACAAATCTGAAAGTGTCCCAGCCTCTCAAATCTTATTTTCAGCCACTCCCTGTCTGTATTTTTGGCCTCAGAAACACCAAACAACTGGAATCTATAGACACCACTTGCTCTCTCCTTTCTCTGATGAATCCTCTCCTCCATCGCCTGACTAACTGCTTCCATCTTTCAAAACCAGCTTTTATATTTGCATCTCCCTGCATATTTATACTTCTTGCAGGAAGGAACTCTTGTATTCATTTTTGTAAATCCAGTTTCTAGCTGAGTGTCTGGCATATTCTATGCACTAAAATGATTATTTTTGAGCTGAACGGCCAATTTGGTTCAATTTAGCTTTTGCTAGTGGGGTCTTCACTCAAGTTGGTGCTTGCCTGTTGTATTGTATCTCATAGGGAGCTAACTTCAGTCAGATGCTTTAGTGAATCGAGTATGTTTTACATCATGCCACAATCTCTTCACCATTCAGTCTTAGCATACTTGTCCCATCATTGCACCCACACCTTGGCAAACTATCTCTCACCCTATTTCTTTACCTTAACCCTGGATTATTGTGAGGCTGTGATGGAGAGCTTATATTTAAGTAGTATTTCAAGGTCAGACACAGTGTACACTGGGACTCAATAAACACTGAGTGACTTTTCTTGAAACATCAAAACACTGCTCTTTTTTTATTATTATTAAGAGATTTTTCTATTCATTTTGCACACCAACCACAGATTCCCCTCTCCTCCCTCCTCTGTTCCCCCAGACTTTCCCCCCAACTCACCTCCCATTCCCACCTCCTACAAGGCAAGGTCTCTTGTGGGGAGTCAGCAGAGCCTGGTACATTCAGCTGAGGCAGGTCCAAGCCCCTCCTTCTTGCACCAAGGCTGTGCAAGGTGTCCCACCATAGGCACTAGGCTCCAAAAAGTTGGCTCATGCACCAGGGACAGGTCCCCATCCCACTGCCTGCCTTGGGGCCTCCTAAACAGTTCAAGCTAAACAACTGTCTTGCCCATCCAGAAGGTCTAGTCCAGTACCAGGGTGGCTCCTCAGCTATTGGTCCACAGTTCATGCATTTCCACTGGTTTGGCTGGCCATCTCTGTACATTTTCCCATTATGATCTCGATGTCCCTTGCTCATAGAATCCCTTCTCTCTTTCACTGATTGGACTTGTGGAGCTCTGCCTGGGGCCTTGCCATGGATCTCTGCATCTGCTTCCATCAGTCACTGGATGAGGGCTCTATGATGACAGTTAGGGTATTCAGCCATCTGATCACCAGAGTAGGCCTGTTCAGGCACCCTCTTGACTATTGCCAGGAGTCTATGGTGGGGTCATCCTTGTGGATCTCTGGGAACTTCCCTAGCTCTCTGCTTCTCCCTATTACCATGATGTCTTTATTTATCATGGTATCTCTTTCCTTGCTCTTCCACTCTGTTCCTTGAACCTCCCATTCCCCTATGTTCTTATCCCTCATCCCTTGCCCTCCATTACCCCCCTCACCCTCAGTTTGCTCATGTAGATCTCATCTATTTCTTATTTGCTAGGTGATCCATGCATCCTTCCTAGGGTTCTCCCTGCTAGCTAGCCTTCCTGGAGCTGTGGGTTGCAGTCTGGTTATCCTTTGCTTTACATCTAGTATCTACTTATGAGTGAATACATACCATGTTTGTCCTTCTGAGTCTGGGTTACCTCACTCAAGATGATATTTTCTAGTTCCATCCATTTGCCTGAAAACTTCATGATGTCATTCTTTTCTCTGCTGAATAGTACTCTGGTGTGTATATATACCACATTTTCTTAATCTATTCTTCAGTTAAGGGGCATCTAGGTTGTTTCCAGGTTCTAGCTATTACAAACAATGCTGCTATGAACATAGTTGAGCATGTGTCTTTGTGGTATGGTTGAGTATTCCTTGGGTATATGCCCAAGAGTGGTCTTGAGGAAGATTGGTTTTCAATTTTCTAAGAAACTGCCATACTGATTTCCAAAGTGGCTGTACAAGTTTGCACTCTCACCAACAATGGAGGAATGTTCCCCTTGTTCCACATCCTCTCCAACATAAGCTGTTATCAGTGTTTTTGATCTTAGCCATTCTAACAGGTGTAAGATGGTATCTCATAGTAGTTTTGATTTGCATTTCCCTGATGACTAAGGATGTTGAGAAATTCCTTAATTGTCTTTCGGCCATCTGAGATTCTTCTGTTGAGAATTCTCTATTTAGCTCTGTAGCCCATTTTCTAATTGGATTGTTAGGTATTTTGATATCTAGTTTCTTAAGTTCTTTATGTATTTTGGAGATCAGCTCTCTGTCAGATGTGGGGTTGGTGAAGAACTTTTCCCACTCTGTAGGCTGTCGAAAAACACTATACTTTTTAAAATGTTTCCACACTGTTACAGAACAATAAAAATAAATTACTAATAGGAGGTACCTGAGCTAAAATTTTCACCTAGGAAAAGATCATGTTATGTGATTGAGTGTCTACTTTGAATATCTTTTTTTTTTTTTAGTTCTATGATGTTATTATTATCTTAGTATAATATACAAAATGGTGGGGTTCCTTATGACATTTTTGTACATATGTCTCATCATGCTATACTCTCATTTGTTCCTGTCTTTTCTGTCTGCCCTATGTCTTATTCTCATCTTGCTTGATGCCTCTCTTCTTCTTCCCTCCCCTGTGTTTCCTTCCTCCCTGTCCTTCTTTGTGCCCCCTTCCTTCTGTACCTTTGCTAGGAGAGTCCTTCCTGCTTTCATGTTCAGTTCTTAGCATTATCATAAATCATTGTTTTGTACAGTGGGTAAGTACTTTGCATATGGTAAAGTGATGCTAGCATTTCATAAAACCCAAAGGGGTGTGGTTAAAGTCTGTTTCCTTGCTTAACTTAATGACAATAAATGGCCAAACAAATATTAACCACGAATACCTGGAAAGTTATTAAAAGTTTTCTTCAAACTATATCAGAAAAGTGCACAGTTAACCTTTAAGTCTCTGTTGGAAATGAGAATTTGGAATTTATATGCCTCTCTCATTCAGTATTTCTGATATATGCCCAAGAATTAATTATATTATAATCTGTGAATGAAAATTAACAATTTATGACTAAATCTTACATAGGTGAACATTTTTATAGTGCTAATTAGTACCTTGTAATTAAAGATCTTGTGTGACAATTACATGACTCTTAGGTCAATTATAAACACATTCTAATTGAACCTACCAGTTTACTAGCACTTATGCAGAGGCTGAGACACTGGAATAAATTTTTAACTTAATCCAGGTTGATCTTTGAGTCAATATTTGAAAATTATTTTTATCTAGTTTGGTAAAGGGAAAATGAAAATGCATGCAAATCTCAATGTAGTAATGACTGTTGGGGTATGTGAGTCATTTTGCTAGAATTCAGTTATAATGAATTATTTTGGAATTGAGTCACCATTGAGATTTAGTGTGCTTTTTGGCAAAATATTATTTGAGAAAGCATGAAAGACTCCTGGTTTCTGGATTAAAATTTTTTGATTATGAGACATTTTAAAAATGTATTATTTAAACATCTAGAAATTTTTAAAGTAACATACCTATAGAAATGCTGGTCACTTTTAAAAAGTGTATGCCCAGATGCCAGCGTGATACATGCATAACCAGATATGCTGAAGAGAACCAAGTCCCCCCTTTTTGTCTGAATGCTACGTTGTTCTCTACTGATTCTCTAAGCAATAAATATTTCCTGGTAATGTGCATCCTGCTTTGGAACCTGTGGGAACATTCAAACTCCCAATACCTCATCGCACAGAAGGGCCTGGTGACCCTTCAAAATACTCTCAGCCTTAAGCAATTAAAAAATTGCCCAGTGTAAAGTTTCAGATGGGAATTGGGGAAACTGAAATTACTGTCTCTGTGCACTTAAAAAAATAGATGTTTCAGACTTGACTCCATGGGATGCCTGGTGGAATTCTTGGGTTAGATGACGAGAGAAGTAAACATCACAAGAAAGTCACTGCATGTCAGTCTGGTTGTCCAAACAGGTTGGCGCAGAGCTTTCAGTGTTAGGAATTCATAAAACCCTAAGGTGAGGTGTGAGATTTTGAGTACAGAGTTTGCAGCATATTTAAAACATACACACAAATCTGTGAGTGGAGGACAAGACAGGAGTTTTGATGTTCTTGTTTCTTATAGAGCGGGAAAAGACTGAAATCATTTGGAACTCGAGATCCTGGGCACATAAATGATCTATTAAGACAGTAAGATGTCAGTTTTATGTAACATCTTATCTGCTGTGGCTTATTAAGTAGAATCAAGAAAATCATGTTCCACCAACAGGACTACACTGGAGGAAAACAATCAGAGGCATTGGCAAAACCATTTAACCGCCCACCTCTTCCTGGAAAATTACTCATAATAGCAATTTGCATCAATGTATTAAGCAGCATGTTTTAATGATATGTGGGCTTAAACACAACAGGCATACATGGCAGTTCCTTTCTTTTTTCTACAGACCATAAAACTTACTATAACCTAAATGAACAAAGGAATATATTGAGAGACAATGAGAGCCAAGGTCCTGTTTTCTGTCCATTAGGGAATACCATTAAGAAAATCACTATTTCAGTTCATGATGTTAAACATGATATATATCTGTCACACATTTCTAGGTCTATAGTGTTTTCAGAAAAGGTGAAAACACTGAAGAAAAAGTATTACTTTCAATATAGTACTTACTGTCTATTACCCATAGTTCTATATATTGACTAATAAATATCAAACTTAGAAGAAAACACCAGTGCATTCCCAAATGTTCTCTGGATGGACCAGAGTACTTGTGCAGGCTTTTTATCAGCACTTTGACTAAAGTTGTTTTTAGACAAATGCCTAGGATATTTCCCTCTTTTGACCCATGTTTAACATTGCATTGTACATTTCGTCCTGTTCACCATAAAAGCTATAGCTTGAATGTATTTATCTATATCCAATAATCTTACTTCTTTTAAAAAGGAGCTATTATACTAATTTTATCGGAAACATTGGTTATTTAATGATAAAAATGAAAGACTTCAAATTTTAAATGGTGGAAAGTTTTGGGTTTTTTTAGTCTAAATAATTTATTTGGATAACTTAAAGATGAATGAGCCAAGGAGAGATTTATGGTAATGACATAAGCGTCTAGAAACACAGTACTAAAGTAGGCTAAGAGGAGAGGGGTCTCCAACTGTCTTATCTCCCCACCCAAAGTTTAATATTTTAGTTTTCTCAGATCATATGACATTTCTCCTACTGTTTTTTTTTAAGATTTTATTTTTCGTTATTTTTAATTGTGTGTGTATATGTGTGTATGCATATGCACAGTAGTGCAGTGCTCATTACAGAGGCCAAAGGCATCCTATCTGTCCAGAGCTGGAGCTACAGGCAGCTGTAAGCTACCTGAAGAGGATGCTGGAACCAAACTTAGGTTCTCTACAAGAGCAATCAACATTCAAAACCACTGAGTCATCTCCCCAGCACTCATTGTTTTAAATAGAGTAAATTCTCTAGATTCTGAAGCCACTGGCCCTGTAACGACATTTCATTGGCTCACTTCAGTCCAGCAACAAGGCGCTATTTGAGATATCAGTTTTCCAAGACTACAAAGGTTAGACAGTGGCACTTCAATGGCAAGTTCCCGCAGATATCGTGCACTGCTGTAGGTACCTCCAGACTGTCTAGGGCCCACAAGTCAATAGTTCTTTCCTTCCAACAAAACTTGAGATGGCCATAGCCCACAGCTTGCTCTCTTTGGAGATAATGTCTAGGTAAATGACTCAAAGCAGGCAGTTCTTCCTCCAGGGTTGAGCTTCACATAGGCCTGAGACTGTGGCCTGGAGTAAGACCCTTTATAGTCAGCTCCATCCAACTGCTCATGAATTTTCTTACTCATAAAAATGTGTTTTTAGTGACTCACAGACCTTCACATTTGATTATAAGAACAAAGCCATTTTCATAGAAAACACCAATACCACCTGCAGTTTTGTAGCCTTGCCTTCTTAACCTACTATGATCATCTTTTATTTTTTCAGATTCAGAATCCTGCCTTTCAGACTTTATTAAAGCCATAATACGGCATTTTCCACAGCTTAAAGGTACAGAAAGCTCCTTTGAAATATAGCATCTTCAAAACAATTTTCTCACTCACATGAGAAGTTCTTACTAAAAATTCAGACCATCAAAGCAAGACAGAACAACGGCTTAGCCTAGAGTGTTTCAAGGGACACTGTCTCTTGCTATTCAAAAGTGCACTCTTGGGTTTCTCACAAACATTCTTGGTGATTTTTCAAACCCCTAGGGGTCAAATGAGTATTCCAGCTCGAGCCAGGTAAGAACTGGTCCTCTGAGTTTGATATATTAGCACTGTTAGTTCTTTCAAATGAGAACCAGTTACGTCCTGACCTGGAAGACAAAGGAGAAGAGCACAGCCAGGCTAAGAAAGATTCATTAAGGGCTGGCAACTTCAGCAGAGAGTGGGAAAGCCCTGCTTGAAGGGGGCGGCTCAGAACTTACCGTTACACTTTAAGGACAGTGGTTCTCAAAGTGTCTTCTGTGAACTAATTGTCATCACCTTCTGGGAAATGTTTGAAGTTTTTAAGTTCTCAGGGCCTGGAGAGATTGTTCAGTGGTTAAGAGCATTATCTGCTCTTCCAAAGGATTCATGTTTGCTTCCTGCCATCCACATAGGGCAGCTCACAACCACCTGTAACTCCAGTTCCAGGAGATCCAGTCTCTTCACACACACACACACACACACACACACACACACACACACACACATGCACACGTATACACACACACATACATACACATATATACTCGCATATGCAAACACACACACATCCATACACACACATAAACACATACATACATACATACAGATATACACATATACACACATACACACACATGCACACACATACATACACACATACAAACACATATGCACACACATTCACATACACACACACACACACACACACACACACGCACGCACGCACGCACAGTACACATATCGACACCCAGCCACACACAGATAAATAAAGGATGTAAATCCCAAAGCTTGCCTCCACATCTCCTATCTTTAACAAGATCTTCTGGGGATCCAGCTGCACTTTGAAGTTCAGGAAGCACAGATGTGAAGCACAGCACCAGATTACCAGATGCCTTCCTTTCCCTCCCAAACAACACAGCACCAGAAAAAGAAACATCTGCATAATACAGTGTATGTCAAGGGGCATTTGGTCAACAATAGCACAGAAAAAGCTATCTAGTGTTGATGCAAGGGCAATATCCACAAGGATGTATAGCAAAAAATCCAAGGGTGTCTGCTTAAGAGTTATAAGGAGTTGATTAGGAGATAAATCAGAAAAGACGTAAATCATCGCAGGGTTCTAGAAGGCTGAGGTCCTGTCCCACGCTGCTCCCACCGCCTGAGTCAATCCCACCATTCAAGCCCATGAGAGAGAGAAGAGTGTGGCCTACATGCAACTCAGGTCTTAAGGATAGCCCTAAGGCTGGTACTTCAAGGTCATAGGTAGGTAGAGCAGCTATCCACTACATCTCCCCCTTTTGTCTAAATAAGAAAGTTCTAACCTAATACAAAACTATATACAATAGGAATGATCATTAAGAATTGTCTAGGAGATGGGAAAGGTAATAACATAAACAAAATAAAAAATACAACAAACTATAACAAAACCAAACTCAAGAGACGTATACTAAATATCCAGAAATGTCTAGACCATAGATAAATAGCATGTTACAGAGATTACTCCAATAGCTGTCCTACCCTTAAGATTCTGACTTTAGTACCTAAAATGTTCTTAGCTAAGATATGAGAGAATTATAATTGTAACTATCTAGTCTTCAACTCCATCAAAGACCTGAAAAGGAAAATAATAATACCTGAGAAAACAGGAAGTGCAAGCAAGCAATTTCCAAAAAAAAAAAAAAAAAAAAAAAAAATGCAAGAATTGACAGACAGCTGGCAGCCTGGACAGTCATCTAGTGTTTCTCAGCACCATTGAGGCATTCATATTTGGCTATAGGGATAGAATATCTGACAGACCATTTTCTGAAGCGGGAGTTTTGAAAGACCTTCTTACCCTGTCTTGGAAAGGTTTAGCAATCACTTTTCCTTGTCCTGCTGGTCCGTAAAGGACATTGTGCATACTGTCAGTAGTCAAGGCAAGGGCAGTTCTTTGCCCAGCAGGCCATTTATTTGGTGCCAAGAAAAAGACAAACTTCCAAACGGAGTGTCTAAGAACCCCAACATTCTCTTGGGAGTAGATTGGTGCTGCCAGGAACAATTGTATCTCATGTCAACAGAATTCTAAGTTATTGAAACATTTAAGTGCCATATTCTATAGGTCTATGAAGAGTTTGAAGATTACCTATCCATCTTACATATGTTTCGGTAAATCTGGAAAGCCTAACTAATATAACCACAGATATGAGAAACATGGGTGACTGTAATTCTGTAAGTCTTATCTACCTAAAGAACCTAAGGACTAAGGCTTCATGGATGGAAAACATCAAATGTTTCCCACATCACGCAAGCTTGGGAAGTGCATAAGCAATAAAACCATAAAAAGACCATTTCAGTACTTTGAGCTGGTCACCCTCCTCTTTGCATATCTTCCAATCCAGAATCCTTGATAGTAACTATTTTTACTACCTCCTGGTCATTAATAGAACAAATCCTTAGATCACCTACAAGGCTATAGAGCCTTCATTGGCTACATTAATTCTATGTGTTTGCTGCAACAAATTATGACAAACTAGGCACTTTAAAACAGTGAAATCCTCTCATAGTCGTACAGACCAGATTCTGGATTCCAAGTATAGACAATGGCTGTAGTTCTTCATGAAGCTCTATAAGAAATTCTAGTCCCTGATGCTTCTGGCTCCTTATTAGCTATTGTGGGGATCATTTGGTTTATGGTACATGGATTCAGTCTTTCCATTTTCATGAAACATTGTCATCTCTTGTACCTCTTCCATGTCTCTTATGAGGATATATTTATTCTTAGTATTTTGACCCTCTTCAGGTAATTCAGGATGAACTCTTTGTTTCAAGGCATTTTACATATTTAATCTGCCAAGGCATTTCCTCCAGATAGTGTAATAGCCACATGCTCTTGGAATTCTAGGATCTAGGAAAATCTTCCAGAGGGTGCTGCTGTTTTTACCAGGACACATGACTCTTTGAAGGATATAGTAACCATAAGCATCCTGCTGGTATTAGGACAGAATTTTGGGACTAAAGAGATAGGGAGATGCTGAAGCTGAAATTAGGTCTATAGTATCATCATTAACATCCAAAGAGAGTAGTGGGGATACGTCTTGTACACGCCTGCTTCCATTCTAATCGTCCTTAAATGTCTCGTTCTTTCTGGGTGTTAAAATATGGAGTTCCAAGACCAGCACTTTGGCATCAAGAGGCAAACAGAGACTCACCCATCAAGGTCAAATGCCTTAACTCTCCTGTAGTATGTCATCTCACTCATTGACACAGGAGGTGATGAACATGTTCAAGTTTACCATACTTTATTGAAATACAAATTGAGTATTTTTCATTTACCTTTACAATGAGATTAGTTTTTGTTGCTGTTTTAGTTTATTTATTTCTTTTTTGTAGCACTTTTTAATTTAATATTTATTTATTTATTTTATTATTATTATGCGTTTTAATTTTCCACATCAGCCATGGGTTCCCCTGTCCTCCCCCCCCCACCCTCACCCCCACCTTCTCCTCAGCCCCTCCCCTCCATTCCCATGTCCTCCAGGACCAAGACACCCCTGAGGATTCATTTAAACCTGGTGGATTCAGTATAGGAAGGTCCTGTGCCCTCCTTCCAGACTGAGCATGTGTCCCTGTGTAAGCCCAAGGTTCCAAACAGTCAGCTAATTCACTAAGGACAGGTCCTGGTCCCACAGACTGGGTGCCTCCCAAACAGATCAAGCTATTCATTTGTCTCACTTATCCAGAGGGCCTGATCTAGCTGGAGGCTCTTCAGCTGTTGGTTCATAATTCATGTGCTTCCATTCAATTCACTATTTGTCCCTGTGCTTTTTGCAATCTTGGATTCAACAATTCACGCTCTTGCAGTTCCTCCTCTTTCTCAACAGTTGGACACCTGGAGCTCAACCTGGGGCCTGGCTGAGGATCTCTGCATCCATTTCCATCAGTTATTGGATGAGAGTTCTAAGATGACTGTTAGGGTGTTTAGTCATCTGATCACCAGACTAAGTCAGATCAGGCTTTCTCTCGACTATTGCCAGCAGTCTACAGAGGATATATCATTGTGGATTTCTAGGGACCTCTCAAGCACTCTGCCTATTCCTGTTCTCATGTGGTCTTCATTTATCATGGTCTGTTATTCCTCATGTTCCCTTTCTGTTCTTGATCCAGCTGGGATCTCCTGCTCCCCTAAGCTTTCTTTCCCTCAAATCTTGCCCTTCATTATTCCCACTGTCATGCAGGTTGTTCATGTAGATCTCATCCATTTCTCTGTCATTGGGGTGATCCCTGTGTCTTTCCTAGGGTCCCATTTTCTAGGTAGCCTCCCTGGAGTTCTGTAGCAGTCTAGTCATCTTTGTTTTACATCTAGTATCCTCCTATGAGTGAGTACATACCATGTTTGTCCTTCTGAGTCTGGGTTACCTCACTCAGGATGATTTTTTCTAGATCCATCCATTTGCCTGCAAACCTCATGATGTCATTGTTTTTCTCTGCTGAGTAATTTTTTTCATTTTACATACCGATCCCTGTTTCCTCTCCTTCCCTTTCCCCCACTCCTCCCACTTCTCCCCCCATCCCACCCTCATCACCTCCTCATAGGGGGTAAGGCCTCCTTTGGGTAGTCAACATAGGCTGGCATACTAAGTTGGGGCAAGAACAAACCTCTTCTCCCTGTATCATGACTGAGTAATGCATTGCACCATAGGGAATGGGTTCTAAATAGCCAGTTCATGGACTTAAGATAAGTTCTGGTCTTATTGCCAGGGAGCCCACAAACACATCAAGACACTCAACTGTCACCCACATTCAGAAGGCCTAGTATGGTCCCATGCAGGCTCCCCAGCTGTCAGTCCAGAGTCCATGAGCTCCCAATAGCTTGGATCAGCTATCTCTGTAGTTTTTCCCATCATGATTCTGATCCACCCCCCTTGCTTCTATAATCTCTCCTTCCTCTCTTCAATCTTATACCTGTTAGAATGGCTAAGATCAAAAACACCAATGACAGATGTTGGAGAGGATGTGAAGAAAGGGGAACCCTCCTCCACTGCTGATGGGAGCACAAACTTGTACAGTCACTCTGGCTGTATGTCAGAAGATTGGGAATCAACCTGCCTCAAGGCCCAGCAATACCACTCTTAGGCATATAGCTAAAAGATGCTCAACCCACCACAAGGACATAGGCTGAACGATCTTCATAGCAGCATTATCCTAATAGCCAGAACCTGGAAACAACCTTGATGCCCCCAACTAAAAAATGGATAAAGAAAATGTGGTACATTTACACAATGTAATTTTATGCAGCAGTAAAAAAACAATGTCATCATGAAATTTGTAGGCAAATGGATGTAACTAGAAAAAAATCATCCTGAATGAGGTAATCCTGACACAGAAAGACAAACATGGTATGTACTCCCTCATAAGTGAATATTAGATGCAAAGCAAAGGATAACTAGGCTACTATCCACAATCCCAGAGAAGCTAGGTAAAGAGGAGTACCCTAAGATGGACATGCATGGATTGCCCCAACCAAGAAGGGGAAAGGGTTAAGATCTCCTGGGTAAACTGGGAGGAGGGATTAGAGGAGAGGGAATGGGATGTTGGAACATGAGGGTTCAAGATGGCCGAGTTGGGGGAGGGATGGAGAAGGGGAGCAAGGAAAGAGATATCTTGACAGAGTGAACCATTAAGGGGTCAGGGAGAAATCTGGAACTAGCAAAATCCCCAGGAACTCACAAGGATGTCCCCAGCTAAGACTTGTAACAATGGTGGATAGGGTGTTTGAACTAGCCTTCCATTGTACTCAGATTGGTGTCTACCCCAACTGTCATCATAGAACCTACATCCAGTGACTGATGAAAGCAGGTGCAGAGACCGCAGCCAAGCACTTGGCCAAGCTCCTGGAGTTATTTTTCTTTTCTTTTCTTTTTCTTTTAACAAAAAGAAATAATAGAGTCATAAAACTTCTTAAAAAAAACAATAGGAAGATTTAGGGAAGAAAAAGTAACCTTCTTACTCTAGAACTGCAGAAATACTTCATTAGGATGGGATAAGAAAATAGGGTACTGAGGGGTGCCTTCCCTCCACTTTCAGTTAATCTACACCATTGCCTTAAAGACCGTTTTGTTAATGCATTGTAGGATTAAGATAGTAGTGAACATGTTGCCTTAAGTTGTGTTAAATTTTATGTTTTAAAAGTTCTATAACTCACAATTATGTCATTTTATTATAAATATAAACTCAATATTAAATATGAGAAACACATTGCCGGGAATAATGGAAAATATCTTAAAATTGCTCTAATAGCATTAGAAAGTATCCCCCAGCTCCAAAGTACATTTTGAGTGTCTTAGAATTAATGGCATCAAATGGAAGTATGTCAGACAGATAGTCTTGTTTCCTATTTCTTCGGATTACTTCTTATTACATTGGTCCAAGATTTCAATGTCTTTTAATGAAAATAGTAGTTCTCATAGGGTGTCCCTGAATGAACAGTAGCAGTGCCTGGTTCATATAGCCCACGGCCTCTTATTTCCCATTCTGTCTTTGCATTCCAGAATGATACAGTTAGGATTAAAGACTAGAAACCTATTGTTGTTGTTGTTGGTGGTGGTGGTGTGGTGTGTGTGTGTGTGTGTGTGTGTGTGTGTGTGTGTATGTGTGCTTGTGAACTTGGACTGCTGTTGCCATTTCCTAGTCTCATTTATGATAGGGAACATTTTAAGCAGTTTATCTGTTTTGTTAGATTTCTTTTTTCTTTTATTTTTTTCTTCCGAGACAGGGTTTCTCTGTGTAGCTTTGGAGCCTGTCCTGGATTTCGCTCTGTAGACCAGGCCGGCCTCGAACTCACAGAGATCCACCTGGCTCTGCCTCCAGAGTTCTGGGATTAAAGGCATGTGCTACCACCACCCGGCCTATTTTGTTAGATTTCTTGAAGCGAGCCACACAAACACTCACCTGGGAGCACAAAGTCCTAGGCATTGTCATCATCAAGAATGTGAAAATGTCTCTGACGAAGTTGATTGGTAACCATCCAGGTGTAATAAGAAGTGATTTTTGGCACAGAAGCTGTAATGCTTCAGTATCAGCTAACAGATGTTAGAAATACTGCACTTCAGTATTTCTCTTTAGTAAAAATGTATAAATAGAGATTGTCATTTATATACTTATACTGCGAAAGATACCATATATTTTAATGTATCACTTAGTATATGAATATCTACAATTTTTCATTATTAGCTTCTGTTCACATACTTCTGCATGAGTCACAATGAACAGGGGCCATGTATTATATTTCTTCACTGTCCTATATATATTGTATAAAATATCTTATAAATATTAATGCTCATAAATACTTAACTTTGTGGTTAAGGACTATGATAGCTCATTGGAAAGGCATATTGCTCTGTTATTTTAAACGTATTATAATGATTTAAGATAACTGATTCTAATAAGAATTACCTCACTATACCTTATTAAAATGAACTCCCTTGTCCTTCATAATAAAATATTAAAACTGTATTATAAAGTCCAAGCTGCTATTGTGTAGCTAAAATTTAGAAACTCTGAGTCCTTGTGGTAGGGATTTTTGAGAGCTATCAAGTTTGAAATTTGATCTTTATGTACTCAGCTGAGCATGTAAGACAATATCCACTGAATAGGAATCCTGAAGGATATAATCTAAAGCCACACAATTTGAATCAATGGAATTGTTTATCCATAAATCCTGCCATGGCACCCTTGGCTACTAAGGTTCTCTAAAATCAAGTTGAGGTCCCCAGAAGTGTCAATTTCTCCCTCTGTTTTAGTGAAGAAAAACACGTGTAACCCTGAGGTACCTGTTGGGTGTGGTAACAACATCTGGCCCCTCTGGTCTCTCCTTGCTGTAGAGCATCCCTTCTTACGCATGGCAAAGATGCTTTCGTCAAAACCACCTGACTGATTCACATACTAGGAGAGCTGTAGTGCTCCCTAAGGGTTCTCAGCACGTTTGCTCCCCGGTGTGTACCGCTGTAGGAGGCTAAACATAGCTCTGTTCCCAGAATCTTGTTTTCCTTCTGTGGTTCTGAGCCTCATTTGTGTGGGTTTGGCAAGGGCTTCAGATGCCAGGTTTCTCCTGCAGTTGAATCTCTGCATATATTAATGAGCAGCTCCCCTAGTTACTGTTCACACAGTACTTGAATCTATGCATTTCCTAAATGCATACCTCAGCATAGCTGTGGCCTTTTCTGCCTCCTGTAAATCTGTATACAAAGATTGTGATGGTTGTTAATGGGATTTTAGCTAGCTTGAAATTGATGCAAAAGTATTGAGGAGACAAAGGAACACCTTGAAATCAATTTTCCCCCCAAATAAAGCCTTTAGAGTCAAGCCTATCACTTCTTTGAGGTGAAGAGTGAGAAGGAGTTTGAAGTAACACATTCCTCTAGGAATGGACCAGTGATCTCTAGAAGTACACAGTAAGGGGGAGGGTTGACCTATATGCAAATACAAGAGACCTGTTTCTTAGAGCTATTGGGTTTCCCTAGCTTCTTTAAGGAGATGAAACCTGCTTTCATCTGTCCCCTGGCAGGTTCTTCACTCTAAAAAGGAATTTAATCCGGAACCTGCCTCTTCCTTTTGAGCACAGGTCAGTTTCTTTCTTTTAATCTAAAAACATGCTGGTACATTTTGTATCTTCTCATATACCTAGGAAAGAGTCATGATATCCAGTACATCCTTATGAGATCCTCAGACATATCTCAAGTTGCTCAATTTTTTTCTGCCTCTGATAATGACATTTCTGACAAAATGTATTTGCAGAATGCAACTGTTAGTAGGGTTTGAATAAAGCCACATGAAAGGGCGTGGATGCGTATTTCAGCATATGTAGGAACAATGTGTTGGGTACCTGTGGAAGACAGCCCCATCTCTCATGTCGCCTTTCTTTCTTAATGCACACTCAAATAGTAGCTTCTGTGACAGATGAAATATGGAAGCATGCAGGCAGGAATTTTGTAATATCCTCCTGAGGACTATTGCTCAACCTGACAGCAATTTTCCATATAATAACAAAATGAGATGCAATGGGCCACCATCCTCTCTAGAAACACTACTGATATTTCCTGTTTATAGATGATAACAAATCTATACGTTTTTCTCTTTATTCTGAAAGAAATTGAGATGTCGGCCTTGAATAATTGTGCTCCTAATTCTTGCAATCCTGCGTTTGCTTTCTTTGTCTTTTGTTTTGTCCTGTTCATTGATATTTTGAGTGTAGGATAGGCAAAATGTGAATTCTGTCTTCAATAAAACACGATTCAGGCAGAGTGGAAGTGTGCCTTGTGGTCTTTGTGCTCAGGGCTCTGTTATTATGTCTCAGAATGACAACATAATTGTAGAGATGTTGTTGTTCCTTTGCAGAATTGCTTGAACCCCGGATATTTGTCTGCTTAATGATGCATAATCATCCATTATCCATCTTGTATTTATGCTTCTGTTAGGAAATTAATGACAGACTGGCCGTGAGAGTAATAGTTTGGCACTTTCCTTGCAAACTAATTCTGACATTAGCCAGAATTCATGTTTTAAAAAGCAAGTTCACCTTCAAGAAACAAAACATAAAATGTTTATCACTTATATTTTTAAATACTTTAATATTTGGACATATACTCCTACTTTTAAATTTTAGAGACAAGGTCTCCATAGTCTAATGCTGTACTCAAGCTATCTATATACTGGGGGATGACCTTGAACTCCAAATCTTCCTTACTCCGTCTCTAGGGTTTTGGAATATTCACATTTAACATACAGTAATGCAGCATAATGTTCTAATATGGGCTTCCAGAGATGTTTACATACAATGCACGTGACAATTAGTATTTATGTGTTTTTGTTTTTAGTAGAGGCTAAATCATGCAAAGCCTTTCACATGCCCACAGACAGACTGGAAATTTGCAGTGTGCCTCCTTCCTCTTGGAGCTCACTGAGGATCCACCTGTCTGCACAAGCAGTGGACAAAGTGACCCATACACTTGCTTTTGCAAATAACCAATATTTTTCTTTATAATTTTTGTCTATATCAATTATTTTTTCCAATTAAAGGCCCCTATTCTGCCTTTACTCTGCTGGAATAGGAAAATGCCCACACCAGACTGGCGTATGGGTAAACCTGTGGATCATTTTCTTGATTGATGATTGATGCAGTAGGGCCTCGTTCACTGCAGGTGTTGCCAGCCCTGGGCAGGTGGTCCATGATTATCTGAGAAAGCAGGCAGAGCAAACCATGGGGAGCAAGCCAGTGAGCATATTCCTCTATGGTTTCTGCTTCCATCCGTGTCTCCAGATTTCTGCCATAAGTTCCTGCCCTGAAAACCCTAAGAGTTGTAAGCATAAATACGACCTTTCCTCCTCAAGTTGATTTTGTTCATGGTGGTTTTTTATTACTTTTTTATTTTTTGAGATTATAATATAATTTTATCATTTCCTCCTTCCCTTTCTTTCCTGCAAACCCTTCCATATGCCTCTCC
The DNA here is from genome assembly GCF_903995425.1 of Onychomys torridus. Classification (NCBI taxonomy): domain Eukaryota; kingdom Metazoa; phylum Chordata; class Mammalia; order Rodentia; family Cricetidae; genus Onychomys; species Onychomys torridus. Next base: position 50,774,876 of record NC_050465.1, read on the forward strand.
TTGTTCTATTTCAAATTCATGGTCTCTTTTTTCATATATATGTATACATACATATATAATATATATGCACATATAATAATTAAATTATATTCCTACTATGAATAATTATATGATGCATAAATTTATGATAATTATATAATAATTAATATATGATCTTTAATTAATAAAAATATATTCCTAATACATAAATATAATTTGTTCAGCTTGCATGTTACTTGTAAACATGCTTCCAGGGCTAAGAATTTGATATTGAGCAGCAAATTGGTGTGCACTTTCCTGACATGGCTCCCATAACATGACAACCTAAAACATGGTGATTTATTACAGCAATAGAAATCCTAACTAAGATACCTTCCAAAGCTATATTGGAAAAATCGTAAGCATATTTTCTGAATACTTGATAGCTTAATAATTTACATACATAGCAAAATGAGCAGCGTGTGGCTTACAAATGTGTGAAAACAAATATTCATATACTAGTCATGTGTCTTGAATTCTTCTGACTGTGAGTCTGCAATCCTGTTTTAGTCAGTTTAGTCTGCTGTAACATAATACCATAGGCTGGCTGAATGGCTTAAACTTAAAGCAATTTGTTTCTCATAGTGACAGTACCTGGGAATCCATCCATCCTCAAGGTTCTTTCTTGGAGATGGCTGTCATCTTCTTGTGTCCTTAGATGGTAGAAAAGATGATGAACAAGCTGTGTTGTCACTTCTTACAAGTACACTCTACCCTCAGGAACTCATCTAAACCAAATGACCTCCCACAGGCTCCATCTTCACGGAGCTTTATTTTGAGAGAGAGTACATCAGCATTTAACTTAGAAGGGGAGACTTGATTTATTCCAGAACACATTTCTTATATTTTTGCTTGTGAGCCTAGCCTTTAACGGCTGAGCTATCCCTCCAGTCCCCAGAACACATTTCTTATAAGTAGGGATTACCATTAACCATATTTTTCAGATGTAGAATCCAAGGTGAAGGAAACTATAGCTGATGTGTCCACGTTTACTCAGAGAGTAATAAAATTAGAATGTTTCTTTCAAAACTGTAGTGAGTAGACCTATTCGTACCTTTCTAGGTTCTTTCATGTGGGTTTGAGTTCAGGTTACCTGTGATCCTGATTGATTTCTTGATATTCTAGTATTAAGAATTCAGGGTAACCTATTCTCATTCATACTTGATAAACATTCATCTTTCTCTATACTTGTGAGGACTCACACTTGGCTATTACCATTGCCATCACCATGACAAAGCTTATTTAGTATTATAAGGCCAAGTATATGGTCAAGCAGTATACTTACAAATATAATTTTTCATATAATGGTCATAAGGATCTTGTTAGGTTAATTTATTTACACTTTACTGACAATTGTTTTGCCTCAAGATCAAAACTTCTGTATCTTTTATTAAAAGCAACCAAAAATCTACTCTACATGTGTGTACATGCATATGTGCATGTGTGTATACACACATACCTTCTCTAAACTCCCACATATACATAAACAAGAATCAGATAAATCAAACAGCTCATGTAATAAGAATCCCATCCCACCAACAAATTATTACAATCACTATAATTAGTGAATATTTTCCTGTATAAAACATAAATTTCTGCATCATGATTTGGTCTTATAAAAGCTTCCTAAATAACTCACAATCTGACCTAGAAAGATATAATTGACGTACATATATTGCCTCAGTTAGGGTTTTTATTGCTGCTGTAAAACACGATGACCAAAACTGAGTTGGGGGTGAAAGGATATATTTCCTTGTATAATTTGTGTCAACTAGAGAGTGTGAACCAGCCAGTAGAAAATGGTAGGAACACATGCTGGAGGATTCTGTGGAATCCCTCAGTTTTGAAGCAAGAAATGGGCTAAAGATATTCTTTCAGTTTTTTTTTTTTCAGCAAATAGGCACCCTGGGCTATTAGAGAATGTGTTCAACTTATGGTTAATAATATTAAGATTTCAATTTTAATTCTTATGAGTTTTCTAACTTGACCATGGAACACATGGTCTTCTAAGCATCAAATTACTCATCAAGTATAAGTCAACAATGATATGCTCTTTGTATAGTTAACAGAATTGTGGAGACAGCCAAAAGTGCCTTTGTAAAAGTTTTTGAAGACTTCATGATGGCTAAGGAGTGTGGTGGGCTGCCAGTGATCTGTGTTCCAGTTGTATAAAGATGTGAATTTGTTGTAATGTTTTCCATCCTTTCCAGAGTTAGGATGGTTCAGAGTAAGTCACAAGGCACATATACACTAATATATGCTATATACTGTGCATCTCTATACCTATACCCAAATCAGCCATTTAAATCAGTTGCTGCTGAAAAGACAATATCTTCTTGATTTTCTTTTTTCTTCATTTTGTTGGGACCGTAAAATTTGTCTTTGTTAAATGACTAAAAAGGTTACATACAATATTAGTTATTAAAGTGTCTTAGGGATTGGGATAATAACATAAATAAATAGGTATGCATTTCTTTCTGACAGAAATCCCTGCTGTTAAAATGCCAGGAATCCCATTTTATAAAGTAGGATCATTACAAAAGGCTTGGCTGTACTCCCAGAACAAGAGGTTCCCCAGTGAGAAACCACCTGTTAGCAAAGTCATCCTACTGTTTGGTATTGGAGAAAAATATAAATCATCCCCCAGAAAGCAGTGCAGAGAGCCTGGAGGGAAATTGCTTCCCCCAAAGAATTGAAAGTCTACAAAGTTATACCTCATTTGTGTGATAGGATACATTCAAGCTACAAACTATTGACTGAAACCCTATGCAAGAATTAGAAACAGTAACATTTGTGTTAAAGGAAGTAGCAGAGTCTTAGACTACTGCCAGCTGGAATAAGTAATATACAAAATAATTCAATAGCTGGAACTCATTCATAGTTAGAGGCCAGAATTCCCATTGAGAAGTGGTTTGGAATGGTGGAGGAGATGGGTCACTGTGTTTGAATAATAGAACAAGTGGAAGTTTAGAGAAGCAGATATTTTGATATCACAGATTTTCCCCAGTCCTTGTCATGTTTGCTTATAATAATAATAATAATAATAATAATAATAATAATAATAATAATATAATTCACATGGGGACATCACAGTGTCCCCAAGTCTGAGTCATATAAGCTGTATATCTCAACTTCTGTAGAAGGATATGACACAGTTAAGATTCTTCTCACTTACCCTGGAACAGTGGAAGACATGGCCAAGTGCAGGAGCTGTGTATTATCTTCTGGTAAATTCATGAAGCTTATGTTTGGAGTTTCCTCTCATGTCAAACAAACATGTCTCAGAGAACTACTGCAAATGTTACACAATTCATGTAAAACACTCAGAATAATCAAAGAAATACTAGCAGAGAAATAATTGTTGAACATAGTTGAGTGACAAGCCTGTTTAAATTAAGCTGTTTCTGTCTGTGAGACCCACTTTATCTCTGTCACACATTTTAGTATTTTGTCTGTATACTGGGAGCTTCCAGGCTTAGTCTGCACAGCAGACTGGTTAAGAGCATGAGCTATATAGTGAAGTTTACCTCTTATTTACTTGTGGCTGTGCTAAATATTCCTGGATTCCTGGCAAGCTACAAAACTGTTTCTGATCTGTAAGGTGAGGGAGAACACAGAATGGAGTAATGAATGTATAGAGTATGAGAAAGAAGATGTGGGAAAGCCCGGTGTCAGGGCTTTCCATGTGCTAAATGCTCAACCAATGAAAACAATTACAACCATTATTTTCTTCCCCAACTTTCTTGAGGCCTGGGACCATGAGGTTAACTTCTAATATCTACCTCTGCTCAAATGTTCATGGTGAAACCCAACATGTTAAAGATTCAGGAATCATCTTTATGTCAGCATATCATCATGTAGCTTGTCCTGCAGACATGTAAGATCTTGTTAAGCAGCTCTTGTGTCATTCCCGTGTCATGGATTCTACTCTAGTTGTCTGCTAGAAATGCCTAGAGTTTCTTCCATTTTGGATTCTTTCCTGCTGCCTTACAGGCCACCAGCTGGAGTCCATTGGCAAATTTCTGTGGTCTCCCAAGGCCAAACCATCATGCATGTTTTTAATGATAGAAAACTCTGGACTTGTATGGTCATCCTAGTGCTTATACCTACAAGGCTGTGGTGAATGTCTGGTAGGTCTTCAACCCATTTTAGTTGAATGGCAGTCAGCCAGTGGGAGGCTCTATGTGTTCAAAACTCTGTGGGCTCCTGATGAGTCTTCCCAAGTCTTATCATCTATAACTACCTTCATTATTTAGTTATTGTAACTTCCAATGAGTTTGTACAACATCTATTTAGATTATCTGATTTTCTGTTAATTCCATTCTCATTCACAAAATAAACACTTCTAGATACAAAGGTAGAGCAAAAACTTTCAACTCAGTTGCAATTCAGTATTGTCAATCTATGTTTATTTAGGGGTTTGCTATTCCAGTGTTTATGTGTGCAGTTTCCTCCACAATATCTGGAGTTATAGCTTTCATATAAAGTCAGAGGTCCATAAAATAGGTGAACAAAACTGGCCTTCATAATGTATAAAGATTATTAATAGCTGACTGAATGTGTTGTGATGAAAATGTGTCAGCACATGACAACCAAGGGGAAGACAACATAAGTTAACTGAAACACAAACTGGTTCCTTTGGGCGTGGACACTGGTTTCATAATGAAGCTTTGACTTAACCTACAAAATCACTGCAGTGTAGTAAACTTAATGACTCAGGGGCCTCAGGTCTCACAGGGAAAGAAATCCATTGCTAGCTATGAGTTTTCTTCTATTCACTCTCTTTTTACCTTCCCTTTCAAATAGTCATAACCAATGTCCATTCACCCATGTTTCTACTAAGTAGATTTGTTTTGATGAGTAATTAAAGAATGGAACCTTTGAAGAGATGTCTTCAGGGAAAGAAAAACAAACAACAACTTAATGAATAGTCAGAAAACTTGCTTATAACAAATTTATTATTGTGACCTGAAAGCCATTTAAGCAATTTAAATTAAGCAAAAACATTTAATACTAACATATTACTATAATGTGAGGTGTCAACCTCTTTAAAAGGAGAGATGCATAGAGATGCATATTTAACAACTTGCAGGCCTGTTCTTCAGGTTCCCAGAACACTCCTGTTTGCACACATAGGCCCATTAGCAACTTGAAGCAAGGAGGTGTCTTCTCTTTCTGTAACCTCCAGATGTATCTCACATGACTGCTTCATGAGATCTGAAAAGGTATATGCTAGCCATCTAGCTCAGCAGGTAAAAATGCTTGTCACCAAGCCTGATGATGGGCATTCAATCCCTGGGAACAAACTGAAAGTTGTCCACTGACTTCGATCTGCACATCATGACACATGCACACACACACACACACACACACACACACACACACACACACACACACATCAATGTAAAAAATGTAAAGAAATTAGAAAGGGTAAAATGCAGGAAGAGGTAGAGAAAACGGTTTTATTCTTAGTGCTTAAAAGTCATATTGCAGCTGACAGCAGGCTCTCATTGACTGTGACATTCCCTCTTAAGCCATGCCATTTCTTTTGTTGTTGGTGTTACTATTGCAAGTGGGGAAGTGCGGACACATGCCACAGCATGCACACATGTGGAGGTCAGAGGATAATTCGGTAGAGGCAGTCCTCTGCTTCCACCTTCTCATTGGATTTTGGAGATTGATATCAGTTTCCAGGTTTGCACAGAAAATGCCTTTACTTATGGCATTCACCTAGTCATATTAATTCTAACATACTCTATTTTGCAACAAAGTATGCAAATGTCTCCTAATTTTTTATTGTATAACAAAAACTGTCTTTTTTAAAGGAGTGCACTCTTAGTACTTTCTCATCCCTGTCTACATAAACTCTGACTTCAGTGGCTTCTGGATGCATGAGAATGTTTTTCTTGTCCCTCCCTGGGGAGAAAGCCATTTTTAACCTATTCCTTTCTTGTGGAATTTTTAAAAAACTAAAGCAAAATATACTGCCTAATTCTTAATTCCAATACATTCCTATGATCTACAACCACAATGCATTTTAAGTGAAAAAAAAATCATGATAATGTTTGCACTAAAAAAACTAATGGCCATTTTCACCATGAAGAAACTGGAATCTTGACAAGTTGAATTGTCCAGGATCAGCAGAATCAGAGAACAGCATTTCATGTTCTAAGGATATAATTGCAGTCATCTGCAGTTCTGTCTCTCCAATTTCCTTACCTTTGTTAGTTTCTTTATTGAAGGTGTCAGTGTTGCTAAAATACCATTGTTTGATGGACTCAAATTAGAGACTATGGAGTCAGTCTAGTGAATAAAATTGCCAGTGTTGAGATTGCTTGCTTTTGAACTGGCACTCAGCCCCCAGGTTTTGGATGATTTATGTGGGTTCTGACAAACAGATGTCTTCCTCATTCTGGGATGTCTCAAGATGAAGAGTGTGGCAGATTCTTAAACACAAATCTAGGAGTGACTAATGAGCATTGAGAGCATATAAACTGTGTTTATATGTATATGTATACTATACATATTACAAATATATGTATTTGTTATGTATTACAAATATATAACCATATATAGTATATAATATATAATATACAGTATATTATCCAAAAACATATATATACACACGTATATATATGTACACATAAACACACACATATACATGTATAACCATTAAAAGATCTGTCTATTGTAAAAGCCAGAATTTTAGGACTCTGGTCCATGTCATTCCTAGTTGTATGAATTGTTGAAATTATCCAGTGACATTGATTAATTTTTTCCAGCACTCTGTTAAGATTGGACCAGCTTGCTCAGCGTTCACAAACTTAAGTTTTACTCTTTGTAAGAAAGAAATGCACAAGTGCTTTGGTTGAAAATAAAAGGTACTTTACTAGGAATTCCTATGTATTCTCTACCCTTGTGTTAGCATGCAAGCATCTCTTCATGCAATTATAAATTCATTTAACATTAAAATACTTCAGATTGCTTCAAATCATGCTACTCCATAAAGAGAATATGCTTTGTGAATAGACCTTGTCTGTGATTTGGGTAGAGAGAAGTGGAAAAGGCCTGAAGGTTTTCCTGAAAGAACTGATTGGCAAACAGCTATCCCTTATGGTTTCTACCTTGTGCTTCATGGGTTCATTCTAAGACCAGCTGATTCATTCCAATCCACATCAGCTTTTTTACATTCGGCTGGTGGTACGAAATTTAACACATTCACCATAAGAATGTCAAGGCTAAGGCTGCAGAGGCAGCTCTGGGTTTAAGCTTGCACTGCTCTTCAGAGGACTTGAGTTCAGTTCCCAGCACCCATGTCAAGAGGCTCACAACCACCTTTAACTCCAGGTCCAGGAGATCTGAAGCCTCCCCTGCCCTCAGAATCACCCCAACATTCACTCACATACATATACATAAGTAATAATTTTAAGAAATAAATCTTTAAATAAAAAATGTCAAAGCTAATAATATTTGTTTGTATAAAGGATAGAAAGCATGGATTTATAATTATGGACAACTTACAGCATTTAAAAATAATAATGGTATAAATGAAAATTGTATTGTTTTAAAATCTGAAATTACTTTGTTACTTATTTTTTTTAATTTTAAGTGTAGTTAGGATTTAGGTTTGGAGAGGGGCATTGACTTAGAAATGACTCTCCTTTCTAGAACTGACCCACCCTGTTTTGTTTTCTGTATGTGTGGGTACGTGACACTGAGTATTGCATTCAGGGTCTCCTATATTCTAGGCAAGTGTTCTACCACAGAACTATGCTGCCAGCTCATGTTTATTTTGTTTTCTTTGAGAAAAATTATGTAATTCCAGAAGTTATTTCTGTCAGAAACAGAAAATAAAAGAAAACCCAAACCAGTCAAAGTATATTTAAAATAAAGTTAAAAATTCAGATGTGTTATCTATCATTGGCATGAATAAATACATCATTTGCTATTAAGAGTTTCCTCTCATATTAAAAGTCAAAATGACTTCATTATAATACAGCTTCTGTTATCCTCACCTCACAAAAAGAAGAACTCACAATGTATGGCAAGCTTATGATCTCTCTCTTCAGAGAGAGGCGATATCATGACTACAGGGAATGAACACATGTTGAAAAGTAAATCTGGAATTGGAGATTCTTTCCACTTATAATTGTCTCATTTACTACAAGGAGCAGAAATACTTTTTCCACTCAGGATGTAATAACCGCTTGGCGTTTATGTTTCATATCCTTGTGTTTGTTCACAATAACCCTAATTTATGGTTTCCACATCAGTCTAAATGGTAGTTTGTCTGGGAAATGCCTCGGGGCCCAAGGCACATGTCAGTTCTTCAGAATTGTGTGTGGTGATGATACCCAGAAGTGTGATTTATAAAATGTGGGTATCTTGGTGGTCTAGCTTTGATTTCCAAGAACAAGGGATGCTGGGTGATGGCAAAGCCAAGCTTCCTCCAAGATCAAAGCTCAGTCTTCGTGATAGCTGAGGCCAGTGGAGGCTCTTGGACTAGAAGTCAAAAGAAACAAATGCTGGCACTTAGTATAGGTAAAGATTATTTCCTTGCCAAATTACCCAAAGGTAACGTTGTGTGGATGACTCCAGATGGAACATGCTCTAACCAGCAAAAGGCCTTGTTATGCCTTAGGGAAAAAAATGTTCTTTATTCTAAAAAACAAGAAAGGAAGGAAGGAAGGAAGGAAGGAAGGAAGGAAGGAAGGAAGGAAGGAAGGAAGGAAGGAAAGGAAGGAAGGAAGGAAGGAAGGAAGAAAGGAAGGAAGGAAGGAAGGAAGAAAGAAAGAAAGGAAGAAAGAAAAGAAAATTACAGGTTTTGTCTCTGTTTCTTAAGTAACATTGCATTATGTTTATTGTCTATTTTGCCACCTGAGGGAATGGAGTCTCTGGTGTTGGCTTCTTATAGAGGAAAGTATCTTTCCCCAATAACTGTCTATATCCCACACATTCCTGCTCTAAGCCACACAGAACACGTTCTATACCGACCATCTCCCATAGCACAGTTTGAAACAGATCCCAGGCAAGTTACTTTATGTTACTATGACTCGGTTGCCTTCTGTGAAATGGGACTTTTCTGTAGAGTTCTGGTTTAAAGAAATAGATCCACGGGACATGCACAAACTGCAGTTTCCTTTATTTTATTTCCTTTATGTAGTGAGTGCACCTAGTATCCACCCAGCCAACCAAATTCCACTCCACCTCAGTAAAGCCTCTCACTCCCACATTACATCTCTCAGGTTGTATCATATCCTCCTTCACTCTCCTCTTACCACTTTGTTTCAACTCTCTTGACTTTACATTTTTCTGATTTCCATATCAAAGAAGTTGTAATGACTTATGTACTGACTAGTTTTGTATCAACTTGATATATGCTAGAGTCATCTGAGAGGAGGGAGCCTTGGTTAAAATGTTTCCCTCAGACTGAGCTGTAGGCAAACCTGTAGGACATATTCTTAATTGGTGATTCATAGGGGAGGGCCTATGCTATTGTGGGCAGGGCCATCTCTGGTCTGGTGGAGCAAGCCAGTAAGCAGCATCCCTCTGTGGCCTCTGCATCTGCTCCTGCATCCAGGTTCCTGCCCTCACTGCTTTTTATGAAGAACTGTTCTATGGAACTGTGAGTGAAATAAACCCTTTCCTCCTCTAGTTGGTTTTGGTCATGTTGTTTCATCACAGCAATAGTAGCCCTAACTAAGACAACTTCTTTCCTGTAATATCAGTTTCTAGTCCTGGCCATTGAGCCTATATGCTATTCCTATAAGACGCTTCTCAAACTCTATCAATTCTGTTATTCTCTTGATTAATCATTACCTCTCATATCTGCCAGATCTTTAAAAATTAAACTTTAGTTTCCATTCTTTGTTAGGACTACTTAAAAGATTTGTTTTATAGATTTCTTTCATGTTATCCCCCCTAATACCTGGTCAACTTAGACTAACATACAATTTTAAGCATACTCCCTTTCTTCTACATGGTTCACATCATTCCCTCATTATGCTACTGAAATTCTCCTAGTAGCCATGTTGGTTTTGTTCTGCCAACACTAAAAAACAACAACAAAAAAATGCATTTTACCAAAGTTTCTAATCTCCCTGCAATTTCCCTAGCACATGAATCATTCACTTACACCTGTTTAGACAGAAGAGGTGTATATGTGCACAGACCCTAGGAATAGATTGTCAGAACCTGAACTTAGTTCTCTATACTTATTAGGCACAAGAACTTATGCAAATTCTAAACATCCTTGAGCCTCATTTCCCACATTTTTGCAAAACAGGGACAATGATAGTGTCTTCCTCCCAGGTTTCCATGAAAATTAAATTAAATATAAAGCACTTGAAATAATGGTTGGCTTATACAAAGTTCTAGTTTGTTAAATGAAAAAATCAAAAGTTGGCTTTAGCAATTGATTTTTCTGTCCTTCATGAAGTTGGTCAAATTTCTGCCATGCTGTTTACATGAATATCTATCTAATCAATATTAATTGTATTAGAGAATGGGACTTTTGTGTGTTGGGGGGTGTATTTTCATTTTCTTTGCACATTATAGGGTTCAGTGATTACTTTGTGAAGGCTGGACTTTTATTTTGGTGGTTGGATAGTCCATTTCTAAGAGATTTTTTTTAAAGATTGGAGTCAGCCTTATTAGGCTATTTAATTTTAAGATTTTAATAAAACTGAAAAGTCCCATGGAACATTTTTTGTTGTTGTTGTTCAATCTAGTGCTTTCTAAGTACATGAAGTCTTAGCTTAGATTCAGCTGATCTGGAGTTTGCCTCTTCGGCTCTTTAATCTCATAGGTCTAATGGTTCTTGTGTTTTGACAACTGTTCCAACAGATAATAATATATTACCATCGGCAAAGAGTTTTACAGATTGCTTCTAATTAAATGTGTGGATGTCTTTGATCATCTTACCCTCACTTAGTAGGTGAGGAAACTGGAGACAGAGAGATGGGGCAGCCAAGTCCCAGTCCACTGCCTGGGGCAGCCAGCATGTGGGAGTGGTTACCACTTGCCAGGTTTAAGGATATCATCCAAAGTGATACTATCAGGACCACACCAAGAGTACTGGGCTGAACTGGGTCATGGAATCCTCATAATAAGAATCAGAGTTAAAAGAGAGCTTGGAAATCATCTTATTCCATTCCTTACATGTATTTTAAATACATTTATGACCTGAGCTCCTTTGGTCTGTGTTTTGATTCTAGCACTAGGATACTTATAGTTTGACTTGGATCTCCACATTTGCCCCATCGATGGATAGATCTGCTTAGCATCAGGCTTTTGTCTTTCTGAAGTTTTCACTTATTTGCATAAGTTCTTTCCTTAAGCCACACTCCATTTTATTCTTTCCCATCAGATAACGATTTGGAGGTGAGAAGGCAGATGTCATCCCTTTCGTTGTATTCTGTTGACCTCAATGTCTTCCATTCTCCCCACATTCACTCTTTAGAACTCTTATTTATCACCACTGTGAGGGAAATCTGTGTGTTGTCTTCTCCTCTTTTCCTGATCTTCCTCCTGCTCCTCCTCCCTTTTCTTCTTTCTCTAGCTGCTGATTAACTAGGTACTTCCACCTTCATCTCTTCTCCACCCTATCAGGAAGAGAAGCAGCATGCACTCTTTCCTCTGTTAGTTCCCCGTTGCACCTGCTGCAAGCTCTCTTTGCAGCCAAGCAAGACCTTCTCTCTGTGTCTCTGTGCCTCTGTCTCTCTCTGCCTCTCTATCTCTCTCTGCCTCTATCTCTGTCTCTTACACACACACACACACACACACACACACACACACACACACACACCACACATACATACTCAACACACTCACAGACTCACACAGTACACAGACTGACACACACACACTGATTGTTAGTTTCTCAGTTCCCAACCCATCAGGCTAATGTTTTCCTAAGCAAAGCAAAATCAATCAATCAATCAATATTTTCCTGCTTGCATTCTAGTATGGTAAAAATTGATGGGCCTTTCTCTCACACACTAAAACTTGAGTCTCAGATTACCACTTACTTAAAAGCTCTGCTTCCCCCAACCAAATCACTCCAAGTCATTGTACCTCTGTTTCTTTGCCTGAAAAATTAAAACAACAGTTATTTTTCCCCCCCACAGGAAAATAAATAGAGACTGGTATTACCAATCATGGACATGCCAGTCTTCTGATAACGAGGAAGTCATAGATTTCCATTCTTTTGTGGGTTGCCTCAGCAGCCACATGCTAACTTCATTCTGTACCAAACACAGACCTTAGTCATCCATATTTTTTTAATATAGCAAATCTTCAATGTTCAGATTTAGTGTGCCATGTAAACACTTGTAATTGAGAGAAGTGAATAACAATGCTCTGGGCAGGACAAACGCCGTGCAGGAGACAATCTCTGGAAACAGCTTGTCGTGGAGATGAGCAATGCCCCTTGGCACTGCTTTGAAAATGAGGGTGAACAGCCTCACATCCAGCAAGTTCTCGTGTTTGCTAATCCAGTCAGGCATGTTATTAATGTGTCTTTTTTTTTTTAACAGTTTTCTTTTGCTATCCTGTAATTACACATACATTTTTCCTTGCTGGCGTTTCTCCTATTAAGAAGTTCACAAAAGACAATCCTGTACTTCAATAACTCCACTTTTTTTCCCTGAAAATTTCCTCTTTAAAACAAATAATATGCTGAACCACAATAAGAAGTGGCAAAACTTATGCAGGAAGAGACCTGTTGTTCCCAGAACATGGTTTTGAACTTCACCTATATGGTATACTCACTGTACTAGGGCGGTCCATCTCTCTATGGCTCCATCTACTATGCCCGACCTGCGGTTAACCAGGACTTAGAATGGGGTAATAAAAACTCCCTGCGCTATCTTTCCCCATACTATGACAACTGAGTTCTACAAGTGAATAGTATTAGAGCCCCCAGGAGTTTCTTCTTTGTCCATTCAGGCAGTTCTTTATTCTCCAAAAGAATGAAATTACCAACAAATACCTGGACAGAAGGTGGGCCTATGTATGTTATTGGTTAGATAATAAATGCAAATATTTTTTACTGCTACTTGTATATTCATGATGAATTTTCTTGCAAAGGTTATTATCTCATGGTGATTTACTAGCTATTTTAAGAGCAATGTCCCTTCATCCATATTTAACAAAAGAAGAAGGGAGTGGTATTCAACAAAGCAAGCATCCCCTTTATTTGATGGATGATGCTATCAAAGAATGTTGTTCATCTTTTGTGAATGAAGGTTTAACTTACTTTTAAAATGTCAATATAAGGAGATATTTTAATGATAAAATAAATCTGGACTCTCTTATTAGTATCTTCTGACTTTAAAATGTCCCAACAGAAATTGATGCAAATTAGATACTTTATTTTTTTTCTACCAAAGTAGAAAGAAGAAATACAATAATTTCATGATGCAACAGGATTTCTAAGTTGTCTGCTATATGTTTCCTTCATGCCAATTTTCTGTCTTCTTGCATTCTCTCTCTCTCTCTCTCTCTCTCTCTCTCTCTCTCTCTCTCTCTCTCTCTTACACACACACACAAATAATACATATCACATTATATCAGGGCAAGTATGTATATGTGTTGATAGCCATGATCTTAGGCAATTATGCATTTTAAGACTAAGGTCACTCTATTAGGATTGCTGCAGGTTTGACATATTAAGCTGATGAGCAGATCTGGAAGCTCTTGAGGCCCGTGGCAGCTGCCCTCTCCTCCATTTCCGGAGAGCTCCAGTGTAGCTGTGTGATAAGAGAATTGTATAAAATAGCTGTCCAGAAGTCTAGGGACATGAATCCAAGGAAAACATGAAAACTCACACAGGTGTCTTGTTTTCCAAAGGTTCAATGTAATGGCCAAATACTGCATTGGCAAGCGTATCCACATTGGAATGTCATTTTGTGAAAAGAGGAGAAATCTGACACCTGTTAAAAAAAAAAAGTTGTTTGTCCCCTTAAACCAAGAAGCAGTAGGAGAAATGCAAAGGGTTGTGTAATACAGACATGAGTGGCTGTAATCACTTAAAAAAAAATCTTCTCTCTAAATTGCTCTTTACTTTATATTCAAGAACAGAAAACGTCAATTTTTATTTTTTAAAAGATTCACAATTTTATAGAATCCTGACGTTGATTTATAAAGCTGTTTAGAGATTTTCTGGACTATGATAGGGATTTTCAGTTACTTCATGCTGATATTTATTAGTTCCTCTGATGCCTTGCTTGCTATCTGAGGTCTAGGCACAGGCCATTGCCCTCTGGTAGACTTCATTTCAGAACCCCCTGAAGTTACCGTAGAACACTAGTCCAGCTTTTTCTGTTCTTATATCACCCATATACTGCTGTGACATTCCCATTCAGTCTTTCTTCACTGCCACATGACATTGTTGGATCACCTCACAGCCTTTGTTTTCCCAGTGATAGTCAGGTTAGTACCTAGGAATTGCTTCTTGCCCAGAACATGATCATAACCTAGCCTACAGATTTCTGAGTTTGGAAGTATACATAGAAATGTTAGGGCTGAGATATAGTTCCGTCACACACTATTTTTTAATCAAAATTTTCAAGAAAGTTGCATAGTTTTGGAGTGACTTAGGACCCTGAGATGTCTGGATTTTAATTCTAAATTTGGTACTTTGAGAAAAAATTAAGATAATCTATAGATGTATAGTTGTCTGTTCTTTTGAAGAAATTTCATCATCATTATTTATTTTATGCTTGTGGGTGTTTTGTCTGCCTGTATGTCTGTGCACTGTATGAATACATGGTGTTGAGGAAGACCAGCAGAGGGCATCAGAGTCCCTAGGACTGGAATAACAGACAGATGTTAGCTGTGAAGTGAATACTGGTCATTGAACCTAGGTCCTCCGGAGGAGTAACCACTGTTCTTACCCACTGAGCCATCCCTCCATCCTGCCTGTTCTTGTAAAGTACTTTTGGTCTGTGACATTAAAAAGTATAAGAATTCTAATTGAGTCATCCAAAGTAGTCTTGAGACTGCTTCATGCAGTCTTTAATCAAGATTTTAGATACGAAAAATGTAATTATCAAATGGAGCATGCCAGGGAATAAAACTAAAATTACAGATCTGTCTCTTAAATGCCCTTGTTAAACTGTGAGTGGACACATGTTTCCACTACATTGTACAGCATGCATTTCAAAAATGGCAGCCTCATATTTTCTCCTATGATTTCATCATGAAAAAATATTTCTAAGAAGCTGCATTTAATTTGCCCCTGAGATCTGCTTCTGTTTGTCTCAACCAGGTGAGTCTCTGCACAGAGCTTTGCTCACATTCCACAATCCTGATTCAGGGTGCTTCCTGACATTGAATCCCTTAGAGGAGGAGGCAAGCTTTAGAAACAGGGTTCATTACCTCAGATGCTCCCTGTAGCAGCTCATGGCTACCCCAGGGGACTCTGAGATACAGGAGAGCTGCCAAGAGGGAAACAAAGCCATTTAGGTAACAATTGGTTATAGCTTTGTCTTGCACATGTTCTTTGCTTTGATGTGAGCTTTGGTTCAGCTGTAGCTGGTTGTGCTGTGCATATATATCCATCCTTCAGGGAGATAGTTTTCTTAGCCAGAAAGTGAAAGTTACAAGTGTTTCTGTATAATTTTTTTTTGTGTGTGCCATGGATAGCTTTTATTTATTGATTATTCCATCAGCCTAGAAATAGTGTCAAGTCTACAGAAAAAGTATTCTCAATTTTAGAGCTGATAAGTGGTTTCTTAGTATATTCAATACTTTCAATATTCTTTCATTTGGAGGCATATATTTCTGAGAAAGAAGGAGGTTACATTATTACAATTAAATGTGTATGTAAATAAACATAGCAACTCTTCTAATACATGACATTGTAGGAAAAGGGTGTGCTGTTAAAATTTAAGAAAGTTATTTACAGAGTAATATTGTGCTACACAGTGAAGAAATACATTAAAATTGTTATTTTAGACATATTGTACATGTGTTTATAGATGTGTGTATTTATGTGTTTATAGAAGTGTTTACATATGGAGTTTAAATCTATAAATAGGAACAAGGAGCACATAGATAATGTTCTCAATTGTCAAACAATAGCACTTCTGAATACCTTTTGAGGATTTTTGTGCTTTTTAATTTTTTGAAATTATGATATAATTATGACATTTCTCCCTTCCCTTTTCTTCCTCAGACCTTTCTATATATCCCCTCCCCTCTTCTTCAGACTCATGACCTCTTTGCCACTTATTATCACTGCTTAAATATGTGCACGTGTATGTGTATGTGTGTGTGTGTGTGTGTGTGTGTGTGTGTGTGTGTTCCTATATAACCTCATCCCCTCCTTCCTGTCAAGGAGATAATTTTTACAGACTTTCCCAAGTGACAGACATCCCTATCACATGACCATTGATTAAGTGGAAAGCATTCTTTTCTTTCCTCAGTTCTCCAAGTGTACAGAGAAGAATGCATTTAGCTCTGTTTATCTTGGTCCCACAGACTGGAAAATTGATTTATATTTATATACCATGGAGCACTGTCTGTTATATGGTTGGAACGTTTACTTAAAGGAAGTGACATCCTACTATGTGTTTATACACACAGGCGAACCACAAGCCTCAAGGGGAAAAGTGCCTTCTAAACAGTTCTTTAAAAAGCATGTTTGGGGCTGGAGAGATGGCTCAGCCATTAAAGGCTAGGCTCACAACCAAAAATATAAAAAACATGTTTGAAAAAAAATATGTCTTTATGATAAATCTATAAATGATAGTTGAAACTTTGTTATCTCTTTTGATAGAAACTATGGGAGACAATTCTGAATTAAAAGGCCAATTGAAAGGCTTGAGAATAACCATGAGACCACAATATTTGATAACATTAGGACAAAACGTCCTGCCTACTTAACAGTGTTTGATGGAGCGATGGATGCCACCTTTTAGTGTCCACAATACAGGAGAAGTTTTGTAGAATGTGTAAGCAGAGAGTATGTTAAAGTGTGAAGAGTGACATAAGGGTCAGATCAATATTAGCTCTATGAAAGTTTAAACAGCGGTCTCTGTTTGTTGCTTCTCTTGCTTATATGCTTTGTAAGTTTCCAACAGGGAATGTAGTTCAAGAGGTAGAGTGCCCGCTTAGCATGAACCAGGCCCAGAGTTTGCTTTCCTGTACTGCCTAATGACAAGTGGACCTCCATGTGAGACCCTAATAAAAAATAATTTAGTGTGCAGTTTTAGATTTCATTAATCCATCTGTCCTGAAAAACTATCAGTTTGTATCTATACGTTCACTTGTACTGTGTATTTCACTGTAGCATTAAGGTATTATCTCAATCTTGTCATGTTCTAATGTATAAGGTCAAGAAACATGAGCAAGGCAGGTAGGTCACAATGCAGGTCCAGAAGCTGCTTAGGACAGTCCCTAGGAAAATTGTAAATGTTTTTCTCTTGGAAAAATTATTGGATGAAAAGTCAGCATACACTGTGATTTTGTTGGGGGAAGCTTTCCTTTCTCTTTGTCGGGGCAAGAGGTATTTCCACAGGGCTCAATGCCCTTATCCTTCCGACTAAATATCTTTGATCATAATAACAACTTCGTATGTCAAAGTACAGGTTTGGCCTGGCAGTGGTGTGCAAACCTATAATCCCAGCACTCAGGAAACTAAGGCAAGTGTTGCCAAGTTCAAGGCTAGTCAGGGTTAGAGGGTAAGATTCTGACGCAAATAAACAAAACTAAAATAAGTTCCCCAGACACATGTTTCATATTTTCACATGTATGTGTAATTACACACACACGCACACAGAGTGGAAGAAGGATTAGTGGGAGGGTATGATAAATGGTGGTGAAGGTGTGAAGCACACGGGTGGTGAGTGTGAGTGAAGCACACGGGTGGTGAATGTGTGAAGCACACGGGTGGTGAGTGTGAGTGAAGCACATTGGTGGTGAGTGTGAGTGAAGCACATTGATGAAACACTGCAGTGAAACCAATTGTTTCACTTGCTAAATTAAAAAATTAGGACAAAAACCAGAAAGCAAGATTCTCATCACCCATGGCAGAGAAAAGCACCCCCAGAAAAAAAAAATCAAACTTTTAGAAAGTGCTTTGAAATTGTCGGGAATTTTAAATTGAGACTTTCTCCCAAGAACGTGGTTATGATCTCAGAGGAGCTGCGTGTAAGGGAAACCATAATCAGAACATATTGTGTGAAAAAAAAAATCTATTTTCAATAAAAGAAAAATAGAGAAAAAGTAGAATGTGGTTCTGGGTCCTAATTTCATAATGGAGATGTAGATGGTCAGAAATCAGAGTCACTGATGTCCCATTTAGATAATTTCCCTTTGCTGGGGCTGTAGCACAGTGGTAGAGTACTTGCCTAAGAAACAACAGAGCACTGGGTTCCATCTCAGCACTGTAAATCAAATCAAAAACAATACATAAGGAAACAAGAAAATCATGGGGGGAAAAGCACACAAATTCCCCTTCATTGGAAGTAAATATCTCATTACACCAAGGCAGTGGGAAGAGAGCCATTGACAGAAAAGGCGTCGGTCCTGCCACCATCCTGCCCATTTTCATTTGGTTTTTCACTCAGTCTTACGTATAATTCAGGCTGTCACCTGAGGTAAATGCATTGCTGCTCACCACTTGCTTATCCTAAAAGTAAAATACATCATGCTGGTCAGAGAGCCATTTCCCTCATGGTGATTAAAACTGGGCAGAGAGCCCACTATAATAAAAACAGTCTCCGGGCCCTGTCACCAACTTCAGGCTGGGAAAAGCAACATTGGAGGTTTCATTTCTTGAAAAATATACAATGTCCATATGATTAAATGCTCTCTGTTTTTTTTTTTTTTTTTTCTCGACCACAGAGTGCACCTCCAGGCCTTAATTATGCCAGCTGTTCTCTTAACCCATCACCTAAATATTGTTCTCTCATGTCATCCGGCTTGACACGACACCTTTTAAGTTCTCTTTATGACAATTCATCTTTTTTATTCTAAACTAAATGTCTTTTCTTCATTAGAGTAAAGTGAGCTAGCTCTTCAGAGGGGGAAGAAACATAGAACTTTTGTTCTGCCCCATGTGAAGGCAGCCCCCCAAAACACACACACACACACACACACACACACACACACACACACACACACACACACTTTGTCACCTTAATTGAATTCAGCTAAGCATTCACAACTTCACCACAAAACTGCCTGAGCTATTTTTCTTTTTTAAATGAGTCCAAGTCTTGCTGGCACCCATGAAGAAGGCCATACTGGCAGAGGGCAGTTTGCCAGCAGGTCTCAGCTGCATGTCCAGAGTCTGACGGTGGCTTCCCAGTGCTTTTGCTGGAGTCTGCTGGTAAGATAGCTTTTAGGCCAGGCTGGCACTACACAAGTGTTAGTGTTAGGGCTTTTCAGAGGAGCATGAGTCCATGAAAGTCATCCATTCACTTCTTCATATTTAATGGTGCAACTGGGGACGCTAGGTGATAAGTGTGCCCTGAAAAGTGAGTCTAGATATTCTGGAACAAGCAGTCAGGGTTTTGTTTCCCTTAAAGACAGTGAGGAAAAATACACGAAAGACACCAAGACATCACATATGTGCAACTCTATCAAAGAAAGAAAAATGTGGCATGTCATTGTTGTCGTCTGCATTTGGTCCTCTTTCCATTGATTTAATGACAAGCATGTGAAGCTAACTTCATGCCCCAGACCCTCACAGTTGTCCTTAATGGGGCCATGTGTGGACGGAACAAACTTCAAGTTATTATTTAACCAATACAAAGACAATTTCTATTGGGTATTAATAGATTTCTCCAAATTTTCTGTTCTTTGCTCTCCTCTTTCAGCCTCTCTTCTCTTTCTTCAGCCCCCCAGGCTGTACCAACAGTAACAGAAAGCTATTTTTATAAATTACCTACTGTACATCATAAGAAAGTGCTGATGAAGCTAAAGTTTTATAGAGCCTGTGTCAGTTAAATATAGGAAAAGAGAAGAAGGAATCAATACACATCGTGGGAGTCATGTCAGGATGGATCCCATTACCTGTTTCAAAAGGACAGCAATTTTAAGAGAAACGAAACAGTTCAGATTAAAACCCTCATCATGACCCTTGAATGTGACCTCAAAGAAGTGGCTCTCTGTGCCTTCATGTGGAGTGAAGACAAGATTGTTGATCTCACCTACATTCAAAAGCTATGAGGGTTAATACATCTAAAGAGTCCTCCTCCACTTAGAGTGACCAATAATGGTTTGCTTATTCATCTTAAAGTCAAGTGTGTGGGACTTTCAAGTTCTCCAAATGCATCTGGATGTTGATATACAATTCATAATACCACATAAGAACAAGAAACACTCAAAGACAGAGACAGTGCGGTTGGGTCACCTACACCCATCATGTTGCAGCCACTGAGCTTTCATTGTGGTGTCCACTTTCTCAGCTTAAGTAGGGCAGGCACGTGTAAATAATTGACTTGGTACTGCTGCTTCTTACATCATTAATGAATGAACCTACTTGGAGTAGCTGTGATCACCCACTTGATACACAGTTCTACAGTTTATGTTTTGTTGGTTTATGTTCTGATTCCTCACCAAACTTGGTTATGCAAATGGATTAATTGATATCCTGGGAGATTTATCTTTAGTATGAAGGACGTGCCTGTATTTTGGACTGGACATTTTAACTGTAAGTGGAATGAAATTCAATTGGCTTTGTGGGTTTTTCTAAGATGACTTTTGCATAAGTATCTAACTTATCCAGTCACACAGCTTCATTGGCTTGACTTCACTTAAGCACATTCATTTGTTGAGAAGCAATTAGTGAAAATCCTTTTGGGCACTGATTTTGATGAGTATAAATTTCTAACCATCCTAGCATATGCTGATTCAGTTTTAAGTGATGAAAGCAAGTGACTTGTTTTCTGTAGATTTCTAATAAGCATGAAATATTTTTAACATGAGAAAGTGCACTGGGTTCCAACTTATGGTTGCTATATTTTTCTTTGAAATATTTGTTCAAAAGACATATTTCCCATATGTATAAACCTCCATATTTAATTTAAGTTAATGAAAGAAATTCTGGAGTTTGACTAAATTGGCAGAGAAATCTACTTAAAATATTAAAAAAATCATTTATATGAAACTTTGTTGAAGAAATCGAATGATATTTATGCTATTCAGGAGACTAATAATATTTTAAGTCATTAGCTGTTTGCTTCATGGAGAACTATGTTGATAATGGTCATTTTGAGGTCAGTTGTGGAAAGCCAGACACTCAACACTTAAAAGATTAATATTTGAAGTTAAAAATGATGGTACCATCTATTTGTTTCTCTACTTCATACCTACTAGTGGAGAAATGCTGCTTTCATAGTCTTAAGAATCGAGGGAACAATGCATGAAGAAGTAATGAGTGAAGTCAACAAATTGTAGAAAATTTCAGAGATTGTGTAACTAGATATAGTATTACTAACTTCTAGCTTGAGATAGAAAGTTGTGCAACTTTAAACTATTGAATAAAACAATATTTTTACTACTACACACATATACACATGAAACAAATATTTAAAAATTAAAGCCATAAAATTTTAGTTTGTTAATGGGAATTTCAAAAGGACTTGATACATTTTGACTTCTTTTAGCCTTAACAGGTGTAGTAGTTGAATGTTCTAACTGTTTTCAAATTAGGCATCAAAATAAAAAATAGAAAGCCCAAATGACAAATGGTTTTTGTATCACTGAACCTTTAAATATACCTGTTGTTACTTCTGTTTCCAGTGTTTATCTTGAATATGTCAGATCCTTTTGTTTAATTAAGACATAACTATTTATGTGCATTTGGCATTTTCCACATTTTTTCTCACCATCCCTTAACATTTAAAATGGACATTGTAAAATAACCAAAATATTTGAGTGAATTGTAAACAGTGACTCAATGTGGGCTCCGTAGATTAGCTGGTTAGAGCATCTGCCTAGTAAATAGTGACTAAGAGTGGGCTCCGTAGATTAGCTGGTTAGACTATGAGTAGTGAATTAGACTTATATAAACTCAGTTGCTAATCACTATGCAATAGAGGGAAAGCTTGGTGATGTTCTGAGACAGATGAGCTTCTAGCATAGGCAAATGATAAGTCAACATTAGATGTGACGCTGTGGGCCACAGGTAGCACTCAGGTATGCTGGCTTTATAAACTTGAATCTTTTATTCTATCTGGAGGAAAACTACTAGATCCCAATTTACATGAGGAATTGTAAAACTATTGCATCTTTTTAGATTCTGAATCAGTTCATTTTATTGTGGAATTTTTGGATCCCTGGGGAAAATTTAAATATGATGAAAAGCTAGTATTGCTTTATGTGTTTGGGGAGATCACCTACTTTTGCTTTGTAAGTAACTTGCAATTGAGGCAATATAAAGCTTTTCTTTTTCTTCATTACATATTTTATTATAGCCTGAAAACTGCCATGGACCAAGCCTGACTCTGCCTTGTAAATAATGAAAATGTCTTACTTGGAGTTAGAATTAGACTTCCTATCAGTATTTACATTATTTGTGGTGGTATAGTGTTCCCTGAAATATTGTACACCTAATAAACTTATTTGGAGTCAGAGACAGAACAGCCACAATATTAAACATAGAGGATAGGCAGTGGTAGCACACACCTTTAATCCTAGCATTCCAGAGGCAGAGATCCATCTGTTCAAGTATACAGCCAAGCATGGTGACACACGCCTTTAATCCCAGAAAGCAAGTCTTTAATCCCAGGGAGTGACGGTGGAAAAAGAAAGATATATAAGGCCTGAAGACCAGAAACTAGAAGCATTTGGCTGGTTAAGCTTTTAGGCTTTGAGCAGCACAGTTCAGCTGAGATTCATTCCAAATGAGGACTGAGAGGCTCCCAATCTGAGGAAACAGGATCAGCTGAGGAACTGGCGAGGTAAAGTTGGCTGTGGCTTGTTCTGCTTCTCTGATCTTCCAGCATTCACCCCAATAACTGGCCTCAGGTTTGATTTTATTAATAAGAACTTTTAAGATTTGTGCTACAATTATTGGGGAACTTCACCTGTAATTAAAAAATATTTGAAATGAATGACTTTAAAAATAGAGAAGATCTAAAAAGTCTGGAAGTCGCTGGTTAGAGATTGTGTGTGGGGCTCAGGTTAGCCATGTGGTCATTAGCTGGCCTTGTTCTTGATATTGCTCTCACTTCCTTCTCTGTGTCTTCCTCTCCCTTCTCTCCTTTCACCTTAACTCCATGTCTCTATCCTTCCTTTTCTCCTTCTTTATCCAAGTCTATTCCCTCTTCATCCCTTTCTACTCTGCTTCATCTTGAAGCTTTGACTGCACCACAAGGTATATATTGACTTTTTTCTTGCTGTGATAAAATGCTATGACCAAAATCAACCCAGAGAACTATTTTAGCATAGTTCCAGAAAATAGAGTTGATTTTGACAGGGGATGCATGACAACAGTCAGGAAAATTGTCCTAGTTAGGGTTTCTAGTCCTGTGAATAGTTGCCATGACCAAGACAACTCTTATAAAAGAAAACATTTAATTGGGACTGGCTTACAGTTCAGAGGTTTAGTCCATTATTGTTATGGTGAGAAGTATGGTGGCACAGAGGCAGACATGGTGCTGGAGAAGGAGCTGAGAGTTCTATGTCTGGATTGGCAGGCAGCAGGAAGAGGGAGAGACACCAGGCTTACTTTGAGCATCTGACACCTCAAAACACTACATTATGACACTTCCTCCAACAAGGCCATACCTACTCCAATAAGGCTGTGCCTCCTAATAGCGCCATTTCCTATGAGCCTATGGAGGACCATTTTCATTCAAACTACCACAGAAATTTAAAAATCTGCTGATCACATTTTCATCTACACACAGGAACCAGAGTGACAGAACAAAAAGCAGGATGAGGCTGTGAATTGTTAAAGCCCCCCCCCCCCCAGTGACCTACTTCCTCCAGCAAGGTTCCATCTCCTAAAGGCTCTACAACCTCTTGAAAGATAACCTCCAGCTGGGAACCAAGTACTCAGATACACAAGCCTCTGAGGGTCATTCTAATTCAAGCCATAACAAAGGACTTCTCTCAATGGCCAAAGGATGGTACATATGGTTTCAGGCTTACTGGTTGCTATGACAATGTACTTAGCACAGAGGAAAAGAGTGTCTGTCATGTAGAGACATAGCAGTATGTCTGTGTCACATAATAGATTTTTGTGAGAAAAATAGTTTAGCTTACAGAGTATTTGTTGTTGTTAGTGCTTATGGAGAGGAACGGGGAAGAAGGGAATGAAGAGAAGAAGGAGGAAGGGAGAGGTTGAGCTACTGTGACATCCAGTGACATCCTAATTGATTTAAATAAGTCTGAAAGACAGAAGCAGCATTGGCAAATTCATTCATATTTGGAAACTTATGAGTATTGTCATTGTGGATATAGTTCAAATATCTTAGCTCTTTTACCGAATCACTACTCACTCCTTGGGTTGGCATGCTCTCAATGTGTTTTATATCTCAGAAAGCATATACATACAACAATGTACATTGTGTACATGTAATAATATGTGTGTGTGTGTGTGGATGTTTCAATGAATTTTATGTGGTCCTTCAAAAAGTATTTATAAAAATTACAAGTAGGGAAAATCAATATTATGTGAAACAGTTAATTTCATTTATCAGAAAATTCAGTGTCAGCATTGTTGGATACAGAGCCATTCATGCCTTTAAATTTATCAGACTCATAAGAACTATGGCAGCCGGGCAGTGGTGGCACATCCCTTAAACCCCAGCACTCAGGAGGTAGAGGCAGGCAGATCTTTGACTTTAAGGTCAGCACGATCTGCAGAGCAAGTTCCAGGACAGTCAGGGCTACACAGAGAAACACTGTTAAAAAAAAAAAAAAAAAAAAAAAAAAAACACTATGAAAATTCATTCTTCCCCCCATAGCAATATGTGTTTGGGTTAATACATTGTCAACCACAGAAGTCAGTGATTTTTCTTTTTAAAGATTTGTTTTTGTTATTTTAAAAATATGCATATATGTGCGTGCCTGTGTGTGGGTATGTGTAAATGAATGCAGGTGCCAAGGAACATCAGATCCCCTGGAACTGGAGTTGTAGGTGGTTGTGAGGCACCCAACATGGGTGTTAGGAACTCAAGTCACATTCTCCGAAAGACAAGTATGTGCTCTAACTGCCTTGCCATTTCTCCAGCCCCTAAGCTAGCAGAAGTTTGCAAGCGTGTGGTAGGATGAAGAACTGAACTCTCCTTATGTGTTAAGCTACCTGCTATGCTTTTAACCTACATTATCTCAATCTGCAAATAACACTGGAAACAGGCATTGTTACCTCCATTCTAAAGATTAAAAATGCCAAGACCCAGACATAGTCAAACAATCTCAAGATTAAAATACATGGCCTGGGATATTTTTGTCATAACAGCTACCTTGAAATTTTGTCTGTGTACCATTAAAAATATTTATAGTATATGTATTTATAGTATAAGCATGAAAAGATGGCTCGGTGGATAGGATGCTTGCTGCTCTTACACAGGGCTTCAGTTGGGTCCTTTCTACTTTCATGGCTGTTCACACTTGTCTACAATTCCTGTTCCAGAGGATCAAATACCTTCCTTCCACCTCCACGTGCACTAGAAATGCATATATGTGTATATGTATACACATGCAGGTAAAATGCTAAAACAGGTAAAAAGTAAATAAATAAAATGCAGTAAAACATTTGAGTACTGATATACCCCGTAATCATGGTCTAACTGAGTTGTCTATGTTTTGCTAAACTTTAGCACATTATTAAATAGGTAGGGGTGGACCTCAGTGTCCTTATTATGGACTTTTGAAATAAAGACACGGTAGTGAAGCAATGAATTAGAAAAAAGAGCATGAAAGTGTACTTATCGCTCTGTTAAGAGTAAATTATTGATACAACTTTAATAACTGTGAACCTAATCTTTAACTCTGGTTTTGAGTATTTAACCTAATATAACAATTGCTTACTAACATTACAGAGAGCAGATGTCATTACCAAATTACTTTTGTTAATATTTTCCTAACTGTATATAATGTATATGTATTATGTTTAAGAAAACATTAACCTAAAAGAAGAAAATTTGCAGTTACTTAAAAGTATGACTTATTTTAATGCTCATTTTATCACTGCTACTGCTATCCATACTCAGCCATGCATTTGCCTTTTGATGAAAAAGTGGTATCCTTAAAATTACCTGTTGCATTTTGCCAGTACAATCTACCTATTATGGTTTATGTCATATACAAGAAATATGCATTTTAAAATTGGAGGCCATAGTGTCATAATTGCCTCTTCCATTTGGCTTACAACAACACTGGAATAATTGTGATCTTTCAAAGTTGTTCACCTTGTCTTGGCATGTTTTGTCTAAAGAAAATGCCATTTGCTGTCATCCATCCTTTCGTGATAGGAAAGACCAAATGGAAATGGAGGCAGGAAGGTGGCTGACAGCTGGGAGAGATTTTCTTCAAGGCCTTGGAAGATTGATTATTCTGAAGATTGATGATGCTCCCATTTCTGCCCATTCTGTTTGTTTTACCCAAGTCATAACCCCTTGAGAGAACAGGAGTCAGACTGCATTGTATTTCTGACAAGTTAAGGCCACTGTGCAACATTCCTATACTCTGCTGAAACTTGGGTTCATATTTCTATGTAATAAGGGTAATGGCGCTAACCTCTTTTGAATTTCCCAAGGAGGAGAAAATTAGAAAAGAAAAGCATACTGGGAAAAAGGATTTTTGTGTTCGCCATTTATGTTGGCTGTTGTAGAAACCTGCCACTTCCTTTAGTGCAGTGGAATAACAGGCTTCCTTGTTAAGCAGCAAATGTTTACTAATACTATTTATGGTCACTTGTTCTGTGGTCACTAGTTTCATAGCTTACTGCCAGGAAGTCAAAGATCTCTCTCTCTCTCTCTCTCTCTCTCTCTCTCTCTCTCTCTCTCTCTCTCTCTCTCTCTCCCTATCTATCTATCTAGATAGATAGATACATACATACATATATACATGCATGAAAATATGTGTGTAAATGTCTACACATGCATGTGGAGGTCATAGGACAACTCTTCATCTTATTCCTTAGGAATTCATATACCCTTTGGTTTGAAGACATTTTCTCCCACAGGCTTGAACTCACCCAGTAAGTTTAGGCTGCTTGGTCTGTGAGTCCCAGGGGTCTGCCTATCTCGGACTCCTCAGCACTGGGATTAAGAATGGTTGTCTCCCCTTGCTCCACATCCTCTCCAGCATAAGCTGTCTTCAGTGTTTTTGATCTTAGCCATTCTGACAGGTGTAAGGTGGTATATCAGAGTTGTTTTGATTTGCATTTCCCGGATAATTAGGGATGTTGAGCAATTCCTTAAATGTCTTTCAGCCATTTGAACTTCCTCTGTGGAGAATTCTCTGTTTAGTTCTATAACCTATTTCTTTTCTTTTCTTTTTTTTTTTTTTTTGCCAGAGCTGAGGACCGAACCCAGGGCCTTGTGCTTGCTAGGCAAGTGTGCTACCACTGAGCTAAATCCCCAACCCCTATAGCCTATTTCTTAATTGGACTGTTGGGCATTTTGTTGTCTAATTTCTTGAGTTCTTTATATATTCTGGATATCAACCCTCTGTTAAATGTGGGTTTGGTGGAATGTAAGCTTGTACAGCCACTTTGGAAATCAATATGGCACTTCCTTAGAAAATTGGGAATCCATCTCCCCCAAGACCCAGCTGTAGCACTCTTGGGCATATACCCAAGGAATGCTCAATCATACCACAAGGGCATTTGCTCAGCTATGTTCATATCAGCATTGTTTGTAATAGCCAGAACCTGGAAACAACCTAGATGCCCTTCAACTGAAGAATGAATAAAAAAAAATATGGCATATATACACAATGGAGTACTACTCAGCAGAGAAAAACAATGACATCATGAGGTTTGCAGGCAAATGGATAGATCTAGAAAAAATCATCCTGAGTGAGGTAACCCAGACTCAGAAGGACAAACATGCTATGTACTCACTCATAGGAGGATACTAGATGTAAAACAAAGATGACTAGACTGCTACAGAACTCCAGGGAGGCTACCTAGAAAACGGGACCCTAGGAAAGACACAGGGATCACCCAATGACAGAAAAATGGATGAGATCTACATGAACAACCTGGATGACAGTGGGAGTAATGAAGGGCAAGGTTTGAGGGAAAGAAAGCTTAGGGGAGCAGGAGATCCCAGCTGGATCAAGAAGAGAAAGGGAGAACAAGGCATAACAGACCATGATAAATGAAGACCACATGAGAACAGGAATAGGCAGAATGCTGGAGAGGTCCCCAGAAATCCACAATGATACATCCCCTGTAGATTGCTGGCAATGGTCGAGAGAAAGCCTCATCTGACCTAGTCTGGTGATCAGGTGGCCAAACACCCTAACAGTCGTGCTGGAACTCTCATCCAATAACTGATGAAAGTGGATGCAGAGATCCTCAGCCAGGCCCCAGGTGGAGCTCCAGGTGTCCAATTGTCGTGAAAGAGGAGGGACTGTAAGAGCGTGAATTGTTGAGACCAAGATTGGAAAAAGCACAGGGACAAATAGCCAAATGAACGGAAGCACATGAATTATGAACCAAAGGCTGTGGAGCCCCCAGCTGGATCAGGCCCTCTGGATAAGTGAGACAATTGAATAGCTTGAAATGCTTGGGAGGCATCCAGGCTGTGGGACCAGGACCTGTCCTTAGTGCATGAGCTGGCTGTTTGGAACCTTGGGCTTACACAGGGACACTTTGCTCAGCCTGGAAGGAGGGGACTGGACCTGCCTGTACTGAATCCACCAGGTTGAAATGAATCCTGGGGGAGTCTTGGCCCTGGAGGAGATGGGAATGGAGGGGAGGGGATGGGGGGAAGGTGGGGATGGGGGCGGGATGGGGGAGGACAGGGGAACCCATGGCTGATGTGTAAAATTAAAACACAAATATAATAATAAAAAAATGATTGTCTCAGTGTCCATCTTTTATAGAATATAGAATAAAGCCTTCTTCCATTTGTAAGGCAAGCACTTCACTGACCAAGCTATCTCCCCAGTCCCAAAGGCTGTTCTTTTGATGCACCACTCTACTGCGCCTTTCTCCAAGAATTTTTTGGGAGTAAATTACCGATATAAGCAAACACTCAATGTCTGACCCTGATCTGCTTTTTGTTTGTTTTGTTTCAAATAATTTGGCCTTTTTGATCTAGTTTGCATAAGAAGAAAGCCTCTTCAAAACATCTGAACATCTCGTCTCAGCAAATAGTGAATGAGAAATTGGAACCTGCTGTTCCAGTTGCTAAAGGCCAGCCAGATTCCTGCAGCTAGAACTGTTGTGGTAGCTGTGCAGCCCGGCTGCAGTTGTGACAGACACACAAGAGAATGAATTAGGTTACCTGGCTGCCTGTTGCAGAAGGATGTCCCCTGTTCACTTTCTCCCACCGCTGCCCAGTCCTGGAGTTAGTCTGTTGTGACACTAGGTCCATCATTTGCTGTGTCTTCCCGGAAATGACAGGGAAACCTGTTGTCTATGCTCAATGAGCTGTGCTCTTTTGAGCCCTATGGAGCCGAGTTTGGGCCTTGCCTGCCTGCCTGCTGTCAAAGCTTATTTCATCTCTGTGAACTGCTTGAAGATTGATATACTTACCAGCAGGAGCTTAATCAGTGGTGTATGGTAAATAATGTTGTGCTTGGCCCAAACAAGAAGAGATAATCAATTCATTGTGGACAGATTATAAGATTTACTTTCTATTGCATGTTTTGTAATCTAAAGTTTGGAAATGAAAACTCATACTTTTGGGGAGCATTTTACTGGATGAAATAGCAAACATTGGGCCATTTATTTTCCTTGATATTTGCATGATTCTTTCTTGGATGCCATTTGAATCTCTGTAAGGTAGACAACCAAGAATAAATTGCATATTTAATCATTTATAGCATTTTACTTGTAACTTTAGATTCATCATTTTTAAAACTGTAAATATATCACTGACTATATTTTTTTCATTACACATACTCTTTTTAATAACTTTTTGAATTAATTTTTTCATTTAATTTACATTCCAACAGCAGTTTCCCCTCCCTCCTCTCCCTGCTTTCCCTCCTCCTGCCTCCTCTCTGTGCCTCCCATCCACTCCTCCTCTGTTTCTCTTCAGGAAGGGGCAGGCCTCCCATGGGCGTCAACAAAGCATGGTATCAAGTTGGGGTCGGACTGAGCTCCTCCCTTTGTAAGGCTGGAAAAAGTGACCCAGTATGGGGACTAGGTTCTCAAAACCTAGCTCAAGTGTTAAGGAAAGGCTCTGTTCCCACCTCTGGGAGTTCCACAGATAGACCAAGCTACACAACTGTCACACATATGTAGAGGGCAGAGGTCAGTCCCATGCAGGCTCCCTAGCTGTTGGTCCAGAGTCTGTGAGCTATGAGCCCAGGTTAGTTGTTCAGTGCTCTTTGTGGAGAAAACAAAAGGATTAGCCATTGGTTTGTATAGATGAGAGATAATGGATTCCAAGGAAATAAAGTGTAACATGAATCCCACATTGTTGCTTTCAACTCAGAAGAAATCCTTTTTCAATCTAAACGTTTTATATTTTTGATAATTTCATATATGAATGCTGTGTGTACATCTTCCTCCTCCTTTACCCTCAACTCCTTCCGTGTCTCCTACTCCCTCCCATATTCACTACCTCCTCTTCAATTATTCAATTACATACATGCATATGTATATACAAACAAAACCTGTCAAGTCCATTTAATGTTACTCATATATGTTGGTTTAGGACTGGCCACTTGGGATTGGATGACCTTTTCAGGGAGCCCAGACCATGAAAAGACTGATTCTCCCCGTCTCAGTGGCCATTGATTGCCTGTAGCTCTTCATCTAGGGGTGGGGCCTTGTGGAATTCCCCCATCAACCTTGGCATGTTTTCTGCAGTTATCATTATGCAGCTGTTGTTTAGACAATCACATTTTTTGAGATTTCATGGATGAAGCTTCCCTGACATGTCTAGAAAACTCTCACATCTGACCTCCTGGGTCTCTGGTTCTTACAGTCTTTCTACACCCTCTTTGACAAGCTTTCCTGAACTTTAGGTGCATGGATTGTACTGTAGATGTATCACTTGGAGAGAGTACCTCCTGGTAACTTACTCTCTGCATTTTAACCCGTTGTGCATCTCTGTAATATTTACTCCCTGTTGTACATAGATGCTTCTTATATGAAGCATATTCCTCTGTGGTCATAAAAACAAGTATCTAAAATGCATTTAGAAATAATACCAGTTTAGGAAAATAAGAGTAGTAATTTCTCCTCTAGGGTCTGTGACCTCTATAGCTGTAGTTAGTTGACTAGACTTACAGTACCAGGTATGGATTTGCTTCTATTGAGTGGGCCTTAATTCCAATTAGACAGCTATCAGTTTTTCCACGATAAAAAGGTCCCTGTTACACTATTAGGGACAACTTGTAGAACCAGTCACTGTTGTGCTTTGTAGGCTTTAAAGCTGGGCATGACTATTGATTGTGCTTCTCTCCTTTGATCCTGTGTGAGCCAGTCCTTAGGGAGGAGGCTTCCAGGGCAGTTCCAATTCAGTTTCTCCTGGTCCCGTGTCTGTTGTCTGGTGTTTTCAGCAATAAGGTCTGACCTTCAAGTTCTGGGAGACCAGCAAGGGCCATGGCAATAGCTTCTGTTGTGTTAGGAGTCTCTTGGACGCCCCGGAACAGCTACTGGAAGGATTCCCCATGCCTGACACTGTGGTTTTTGTTAAATAGCTTGTGGCTCTTTGGGGAACTGTTACCACTCTGCGTGGCATAACTTCATTTAAATTGTTCTCTCTCTCTCTCTCTCTCTCTCTCTCTCTCTCTCTCTCTCTGCCTCTCCTTCCCTCCCTCCCTCCCTTTGTGTGTGCTTGTGTGTGTCTTTATCTATGTGTCTGCATGTGGGTAGTGTACTTTAAAGTCAGTTTACAAAGTTATATGTTTTTTTCCTATAGCCTTTAAAAACATTTTTTTCCTATAGCCTTTTTGAAGGAAATCTAATGTTTAACTTTTGCTGCAGCTTTTTTTTTTTTTTTCTGGACCCTATACATGTAATGAGATGTGCTGAGAATATTAAAATGGATATAAATGTTCTTTTATATAAGTATTACTGAAAAGCAATCTTTTTATGCCCTTCAGAAGACTTTGTAATTTTTAATTTTAGCTCTTTGAAGAATCAAATTTAACAGAAACATTGGTAGACTTAAATATACCTAGACTAACCCAAAAGAATGTTTCTGATGGAGACACCTGAGTCTAGCAATGTGTGGAATGTGTGAGTTTGACTCGCTAGAACCTTACTGGAGTTTTCAGGAAATTAGAGATTTGGGGAAAAGATTTGCTTCACTACTAAAGTTGGATATAATTGTATATTCCTTTGAAATTCAAGCTTTAGTCATATGATGAGATATTGTTTTAGCAGGTCTAGGAGAACCCATAATTTCTGAAATGAAGGAAATCTAGGTAGCTTTACCTTTAAAAAGCATCATGAGTTCAGATATAGAGGCACATTTCCTCCTGATGTCTGCATCACATAGGCCCCACATTTTTACATAGTGCAGTTGTAAACTCAGTAATTGAAGAAAGGGAGTTCCATTAAACATTTTTGGCAAATAGTGATGCATTCACTTTATTCGCTTTCCTATAAAACTATTTCAAAAACCCGCCATCTTTAGAGGCTAATTATTTGAGTAAATGAGTAGGTTTTCATTCTGTTAAAAATCAGCTTGTCAGCTTTTATAGATTCATTACTCAACTCTGTTTCCTTGTCTACAGGATACAGCATAACTCAGATGTACTGCTGACTTTCACAGTTGTGTAGGTTTTTTTAAATCAATATTTTTCAGTAATTCTTTTGAGTGTTTTATACAAATATACCTACAATTTATTTTCATTATATTGACCCACTCATGCCTTCTCTAACATCTCCCAAACCCTCCAACTTCAACTTAACTTCTTTTCCATTTTTTGTTTTTAAAATTATTTCTTTTGATTTTTAGATTATAATATATTTATATCACTTTTCCCTTCCCTTTCCTCCCTCCAAACCATTCCATATATCCTTCCTTTCTCTTTCAAATTCATTACCTCATTTTTTCATTAATTGTTCCTTACACACACACACACACACACACACACACACACACACACACGCGCACACGCACGCGCACGCGCGCGCACACACACACACACATACATGGGATGGGGAACAGAAGGAGGGAGAGAAAGAGAGAGGAATGAAGAGAGACCGACAGAGAGAGAGAGAGAGAGAGAGAGAGAGAAAGGATAATGAAATAGTATTATTTGAGAATCTGCATCTTTTTAGCAGATACCATAAATTTAATTTTATACATTTTTAAATTCTTATGGTTTGCTTCTGGAGATAATAATAGTATATGCTGCATCTTCTTGTGTGAGGATTAAGTCAATCATGTATTTGTCTTGCTCTGTGCAGTACTTGGATTACATGAGACACATTTCCCTCCCTTCTCGTTATTATTTTTGTTATATTTGAAATAGCACTCTTGTTTTCACTTAGAACTACCATGATTTAAGCATTCAAAGTCTTCTTTTTTTTAAATTTTCTTTCTGAGTTTTGACAGTAGATAGGTGAATTGGGTCCAGTTTCCCAGCATGCAGTAGGTCTTCTCAAACTTTAACTTCCATTTCCAGACTTTGTTGTGGCAGCTACAGCAACCATGTCAGGGTACAGAACATTCCATCAAGAGCAAAGCCTGGAGCCTAGCTTCCTACGTTTTTGTTTTATATGACAAATAGTGTCTAGAGGTGAAGCTAGTTGGAGTGGCCATGACTCAGCCTCTTTCTCTAGGGAGTGACTCATTCCACATTAATAGATCCCTGTCTTTGTGGCATGTTCCACACGAAGTGCCTGGGATACAAACATACATTTGCTGGTTCACTAACCTAGAGCACCCCAGAGTCTGGGAGGCTGGATATGGCATTGATTAGCTACTATCTGGCTTACAAACAGCCAGGGCTCTATAAATGTTATACTTACTTGTCAAGGCAAAGCATGATTAAGTATAGGGGGCTGGCTAGATAGGCAGCTAGATTGCCTGATAAACATGCAATTCTTATTCCATGTTAATGTAGTCTAGCCTACATTAAACCCTCGCTGTCTTGTTTCAGTATTAAGTAAAATTTCACTGTCTTTCCTATCACACCACATCATGCCCTTCATGAATAAGTCAGCCATCTGTCTGATGGATATCTTTCCTTTATGGTTCTGCCAGAAACTCAGCCTTCATGAGTGTCATAAAGGCTTGCCTAGAACCCAGTAATACTTCAGGCTTCCAGTCTAAATATGCCACCACCTTATTGAGTGTTGCTTTCAGACTCTCAGAAGTCTCCGAACCTCTTTTCAGATGTCACACGCTTGTCTTGCCATTCCTTATATCCTCATGCATATCGTTGGAGACTGATTGTAATCTTCCACAGTCCATTTGTTACCAAGTCCTAAGCCACCACTGTATTTAGAACATGAGCCCTTAGGAGATGGTCAATGAAGTGAATTCACAAGGTGAGGGCCACGTTCGGAGGGATCTATGGCCTTGTACAAAGAAGGGAAGAAAAAGCTGTCGGATCTGCTCCCCTCATTCCATATCTTTCTTTCTTCTAAATCTAAGAAGATAGATAGATGGCTGTTGACAGTTTAGGAAGAGAATCTTTGTCAGAGCCCAACTATGCTGGTACCCTGATCTTTTGATTCCAGTCCCCAGTGAAAAATTCTGCTCTTTAAGCACCCCATGTATTGTCAAGAAATACAAAGATATCAGCAGAATGAGAAGGCAGTCTCAAGGTGTAAGGACATTGTAAGCCATGTGGCTGATAACTGGTTAACATCCAAAATGTATAAGGAATTCATACAGCTCAATAGCAACAAACAAAAATAATTTCATTAAAAATGAACGAAGGACAAACGATAAAAATGACCAATAAATAGAGAATACCGTGCTCAACAC
Source organism: Onychomys torridus (assembly GCF_903995425.1). NCBI lineage: Eukaryota > Metazoa > Chordata > Mammalia > Rodentia > Cricetidae > Onychomys > Onychomys torridus. The sequence goes on from NC_050465.1 coordinate 50,809,939, forward strand.
AGCTGACCAGGGAAATGTAAGTCGAAACCAAAACAAGGTATCATCTCTTACCTGTTATCATGACTTTGATTAAGGTGATTAAGGATAAGAAGTGCTGGGAAGTGCCTGGAGAACAGATAACCTGCTGTGGCTTGGTCTCCAGTCTCCCCTGTGGCTCCTCTGTTTCAACACTGTTCCCAGCTAGTGGTGCTAATTTGGGAAGTGGCTGAACCTTTATTGTTGTGAACTAGCTAGTCACTAGAGTGGGATGTAAAGGGTATAAATGGCTTGGCTCCAGGCTGAGCTTTCTGCTTCCTGGCTTGCCAAGCTATTTTGCTAATTAGTTGGTAACTATCCCTGATGTTTCCAGCTTTTACTCATTGTGAGGTGTACACATCTGTTTGTTATGTGGTTTATGTACGATCTGGCCATCCCATATGATTTAGTGTGGAGATGAAAACATTTCTCATTGGCTGAAAAGGAGAACAAGCTCTAAAAACTGACTCTTGAAGATTCATTTCTGGCATTTCTCTTGTCCCTTGGGAGAGGAAAAAGAGAGGCCAGAGAAATGGTGATTTTAATATGCTGATACATTAAGCTGCCTGAAGGCAGATGCCAACTTCCGTTAAAAAGAACTCTCTTTGAATTATGTTCAGGGCTTTGTTTAGCAAAATACTACACGAAAGTCTTGACCTATGTGTTTGAAGTGGCAGATGTTCCCTGTGAAGACTGTGCCTTAGGGCAACATAAATCTTCACTAGTTTGAGCCTATTTGCTCAATAACTGGGTTGCATTTTTTCCCCCAAAGTTCCAGGTTGCTGCTGAGGAAGCACCTCAGATGAAAGTTTTTCTCTGAAACACAAACAGGGAACCAATGAACCAATGAACAGTACAGGATACACGGGGCTCACCAGCACAAAGCCAACAATTCTCACTCCTGAGAATGTTTCCATGAAATACTTTTAACAAAACTAGTATACAGTTAAGGTGTATAAACTAATGCCTTGGGGTATGCATGTAAGTTTAGAGTCCTACCTCCACAATAGCATGATCCCCACACTGAGACAAGTTTCCTGGGGAATGATGACTGCTGATCACCATGATTAATATGAATGTATATGCCGTGTGTGTCCACTTCCCATTCTTCTGTGACCTAGTGCTCACGTGCGTTATAGCAGCCATCTCTTGCACACAGGATTGTGCCCATGTCTAGCAGTCACACACATGCCCAGCCACAAATAGAGGCAGCCATTCAGTGTGAACACACTCTCCTAGCATTATTTCCTCATATATTTGGGATGCATTTTTTCTCCTTAAATTTCTGCTTCCATCAAATTGTTAATTTCCCCTTTTCTTTGAATGTGTACTGTTAAAACTTTGAATGCTATTTGCTAGTAGAGAATGTTTTAGATTTTTCTCAATATGTGGTACCATTTAATTTCATTAATATGATAGGTATTTATTTACTGGGAGCTTAAATGGTACTTGGGAATAATAATATATGTGGATCAAAAGAAAATTATTTTTTATCTTGTGCTGGAAAGCTCACAATAGCTTACTACTGGGATGTGTCCATACTGTTTCATTCTCAGACTGGGAAGTCACACTCACAGTCTGAGATTCTTTCAACCTTATTTCTTATTTCCCATTGATTTTCATGTATTGCCATTTATTTCCAAACGTCTTTAAAAAACCATCTTTGTAAAGTTGTGATGTCATTGATGGTGCCTCATGGATACTGTATTTTTTATATTGAAAATACTTCCTTATTCCTTTGTGAGTTTATTTGGTACCACAGAAAATACGATCTACTTGGAGGAATGTTGGCTATATTCAGATAAAGAATTTTGTATCAAAGTAAAATAATGTCAGATGTCTGGCATGGAAGTAGACATATGGAAGTATAATTTTTTAAAGCCCCTGATAATGTCCCATTAAAAAATTTCAACAGGGACAGTGGGGGGGTACAAAACGGAAGACAATGGGGATTGGATTTGTTCAACACACATTATATGTGTGAATAAAGTTCTCAAACAATAGAAAAGAATGTCAACTGGTTTATCAACCCCTCCTTTCTTTCTTAGATAAATAATTTTTCCTATTCATAGGCCCTGAAATAAACACCAACAATTCCATGTTGAGTGGTGTGTTTTGTTGGTGCTTACTAGTATTTCTATTACATTACTTTATGTGTTTCCTTTCACTAAATCAAGATTGTTGGATGTTAAACTATTGGATGGGCTTTGCCTAAACATCTAATGATGAAACGTGTCTGACTTAGGCATAAGCTAACTTCCAGCAGTTAAGCTACCTGTTTTTTTTTTTTAAACTGGAGATGCTGTTATGAATACTTTTTGAAGCAAGTTGAGAATTTCACTCTTTGTCATTCCTCAGATCTTTCTTTGCTGGTCTAAATGATGGGCTGATTTTCACCACAGACTTTTTGAAAAATTGTTTTCTCCTTAATTCCCCTTCTCTGTTCCTTCCCTCTGACAGTGTGCTTTCCCACATATTTACTTCTCAGCATATTTTAATGGCCAGGCTTATGCACAGGGGACCAATGAGAAGACTGATAAATTGCCAATGAAATTGCCTTCTTTGACCTTGACTACCTTTGGACTGATTGATGATCCTGGACTAAAGATCTACAGACTCTCTGTGGGTATTAAATCAGATTAAAGATTTGTCTCAGACAGTCCAGACTGTTATAACAAACATACCGTAGATGGGCTGACTTTTAAACAATAGAAATTTATTTCCCAGGCTCAGGATGATGAAAAGACCAAGGCCATCAATTCAGTGACTGATGAGGTTTGGTTCTGTGTAAAGAGATGGCTGCTACTTTGCTCTCCTTACATGGCAGACGAAACAAAGGAGCTTCCTGTATTGTTATTTCGGATGTACAGTAGTCTCAGTTTCTTTATTTCTCTTTTATAAGCTTGCAGTTGTCTCCAGTACCCATCACATTGAGAATTAGGATCTCAGCATGTGGATTAGGTAGTGTAGGTAGAGAATATAAGGCAGGGTGCAAATGAGTTGATTTTGTTATTAAGCAAATCTTCATGGTAAATGGTAGCATATTACAAGAAGAATGTGGGTGTTTTAGATTATATGCTTAAGGATTCTTTGAATGCACAAAATGTTGAAAGCAAAAATAGGACCTAATTTTGACATTTATTACACATTTTAAAATGAAGCTTAAAAATGACTGAATTTTAGAAGTTATTTCTACCTAAGCGGGATGGTGTGTTGGAAAGCTATCTGTGTCAGCCAGCATATTTTACAGCATGAGAAACAAGTTGTTTAATGTCTGACTTGGGTTTCTTCCTTAGACAGAGAAAGGCCAATTTATTCAACTGATTTAGTCTAATGGAGCTTTCTTTTCCTTTCAGATTTCTATTGATCTGATCCAACCTTCATTGTGACTGCTGGCTGGAATTAAGGTCAGTGTTGTGCTTATATTGATCATGAACAAGCAAGCTTTTACAGGGGATTTTTGAGTCTTTAACTTGCTAGTTCAGGATATTCTGGTCAACTGTGGCAAAGAGCAGGCTAGGGTATAAACTATATATCACAACCTTGGCGCACTAATGAATATGATTATTAGCATTGTTTGTTTTTATAGAAGAAGTTGTTTAGTTGTTGAATGTTTTACTTCTTTCACTTTACTGGCTAAATTTTGGTGAAATAAAAGCATCCTCATTTTAATTCCTTCAAAGAATTAAACAAAAACTGGCTTATATTTTAAAGAATGGTTTGCTTTCTGAATTTACAGGAAAACACATTTGGTTCCACAAGGTGGTCCTCACAGAATGCGTTACCTAAGGAGAACAGAGTTGAAAGTGCATTTGTGAACCACACATTTTAATTAACCAGCAGAATGTTAAGATGCCACTTCTTCTGTTCTGTTTTCTTTCTAGGTGGCTTTTGTAGGCCTCTTAAACAGCTTCCATGAGTTTGGAGTAATAACAGAGCCTTAGAGATGATTGAGAGTCCATTTATCCCCTCTATTGTCTCCTCTACAACTTGAATTCAGAACTAAAAATAAAATGATAAACCAAGCCCTGAAAGCAATGAGGATTTTTGTTGCTCATAAAGAGCAGAATACCAGGTGCTGCTAAGCTTTGTGCATAGCCTTTTTGTTAATGAGTAACTTAAAGGAAAACACGGGGTTTTCATTCATGCTTACATTAATCAGGAATTTCCATTTTAAGCTCCATATTTAACTCTTTAAGCTGAAGTGCCTAATATATCAGGCACACAGAATATATGTACTTTTCTGGCCTCAATTCTGATATCACTCTCCATTACCAGCAACACCACACACACACACACACACACACACACCCTCCCTCAGATGAAAGGGTAACAGTATCACTTTTTAAAAAATCTTTTCAAGTACAAATGGTGCTTTCCTATTTTTTATCTGTATGAAATTAAATGAAGCATGTTGGACTTACATGTATTGGTATTTGGGTATTCAATAAAGAAAAAATGCAGGTAAAATATTTGCTCGGGATGATTTAAAGTCTGTTTATAAATTTTGTTATGTTATATTTGATACAATTTTGAGTTGAATATGCTAGAAATACTTAGCTTAATCTGGCTTCCTTTTAGATCACTCTTTTCTATATACTAAATAAATTTATATCTATTTAAATATGCTATATTTATATTAGTATTACTAATTGAATTACCTCTGACAATTTCATGTATACAATGTATATAATGCATACCAATCACTCTTACTTCCCACTCTCCTTTCCACCTCTGTCTACAACAACCTCCTTGCCTACAAGAATCTTCCTAGCATTCCTGTGTAGTGTGTGTGTGTGTGTGTGTGTGTGTGTTTGTGTGTGTGTGTGTGTGTGTGTGTGTGTGTGTGTGCGTGTGTGTGAGACCCACTGAGTTTGACTAACCTGCTTGTGTATGACCATAGATTCAGAACTGTCTATTGAAGCCAGGTGGGCTTTGTGGTAGATGCACAGGTGAAAACAGTGACTCCCCTTCTCCCAGAATCAATCAATAGTTGATAGATTTTTAGTAAAGGGTAGGGCCCCCTAAAGTATTCCTCCATCCAGGACTGGCTGTGTCACAATTGAATAGCTTGAACTGTTTGGGAGGCACCCAGGCAGTGGGACCCGGACCTAACCTTAGTGCATGAGCTGGCTGTTTGGAACCTTGGGCTTACACATGGACACTGCTCAGCCTGGAAGGAGGGGACTGGACCTGCCTGTACTGAATCCACCAGGTTGAATTGAATCCCCAGGGGAGTCTTGGCCCTGGAGGAGATGGGAATGGAGGGGAGGGGCTGGGGGGAAGTGGGGGCAGGGGCGGGAGTGGGAAGGACAGGGGAACACATGGCTGATGTGTAAAATTAAAACACAAATATAATAAATAAAAAAAGAGAGAAAAAAAAAGAGCCAGCCTTGCTCAGACCCAGTGCAAATACCTACGGCTGCAGAGTTCATGACTGCAATGGCTATGTTTTATCTAGAGGATGGCATTCCATAGCCCTTCTCCTGGCCTCTTGGCTCTTTTACTCTTCTAGTCCCCTTGGATCCTTATTGTCAGGATCTTAGACAGCCATAACTCCGTATTCACTACCATTCACTGCAAAGAGAGGCTTCTGTGATTGAGACTGAGAGTAACATTTTTCTATATGGATGGCACAGTTATTTAGAAGACAATCTGATGCTATGCTAATTCAGTTCAAGAGCAGTAAGTTCTTTTCTGGGCACCTATGACCTTCTAAGCGACTATTGTTGATCGGGTTTTTAGTAGTAGGCATAGATGGTCTCCTGAGGAGTAGGCCTCAAATTCGGCCAGGGGCCTCTTGGTTTTCCCCACAGCAATGGTGCTCTTCTTGAGCAGGTGGGCACAACTTGCTTGTCAGTTTGGTTTTGTGGTTCACAGGGTTCCCCACTTGATCAGTCCATGGAGGCCTTTTTCTCTCCCAGCTGCTTGCATTGGCACCTCAGCACTTTGAAAATTAGCCCCCAAGGAAGCAATTGCCCACTTAGTTCTGTCCTGCTCTACAACTAAGGGTGTGGTGTCCTCAGACATGGGGTCTTACCCTCTAGTTCTTGCAGATAACAGAGTAGATTCACAGAAACCTGTGTTGTATGGTTGGGGTTTGCTGGAGGGGCTCTGGCATCTTCCAAGCAAACAATTCCCATGTTAAGATAACATACCTGGAACTGTAATTTCATTTAGTTGCCTACTGTATCTGCAAGCAGCATTATTGAGCCATGCAAGGTGTCTCCATTTAATCTCTAGTTTTGTTTTTAAATTTAGTTACAAGATAGTAAGCTTCCATATAGCTTTTAAAAAAATCAGGTTTATTTGCTCTTTCCCTTTCTCTTGCTCCTTACTATATTCTTTTCCTTGCCACATGCCCAATCTATTAGACCTGCAAACGGAAAGTAAAAGTCTAGGGAGAGATTTGCCAGGTATCTATATTTGAATCAGGAATAGTTTCGATGCTCAAACTCTTCCCTGTTTAAGTCTTCTTGTCTCATTGTATTTTCTAAATAGAAATTTGAAATCCCATCATGCTTTGACCACTTTTCTGAAAAAGAAATGATTAAAAGTAAATAATTTTTTGTCAAAAAAACAGTAATGCACGTTTTGCCTTAATCTGATTTCTTACCCACCACCAATGCTGAGAGTTTCCTTTGTGAGAACATGAATATTGTGTTTTACCAAGATGTGAAAAATCAGAAGAATAGATATGTTCAAATAAATATGCTAATTGAGATATATAAAGTATAAAAACAAATGGAAGCCTATTTAAATCTCCATTATCAGGTCTTTCTAATTGAAAATGAAGAAACTTTTAAAACAAGTTTGATGAACAGTTATCTATATAATATTTTATAAAAGCAGCTAGTCATAGGAAGACTTTAAAAAATACATTAGGTCATCAGAAACAATAGAGTTGGTGGGTTTGTTTATTTGTTTGAGACAAAGTTTTATGTAGCCCAGGACGATCTTCTACTCACTAGATCTTGTAACCCCTATCCTCGTATCTGTACTCAGAAGTGATGCTCTTACAGGTGAGTGCTTGAAACACAGTGTCAGTGATTGCTCACTGGAAAGATGTTGTAAATGGTCTAAAATGATTGGATGAGGGAATTGGTGTAAGGTCTAGGAAGGAAGACAGTAATTTCGACGATGCTTCTTTACAACACTTTAGAGCATAGTCTTTGCACCTCAAAACCATGGTTCTCTATTCTTATCATTAATAGCACCACCAGTTTAGTGTATTATTTCCTGTTTTCATTATGCATTGGGTTTTTTTTTTGTTTTTGTTTTTTGTTTGTTTTTTGTTTGTTTGTTTGTTTGTTTGTTTGTTTTGAGCTGAGGATTGAACCCAAGGCCTTGTGCTTGCTAGGCAAGTTCTCTACCACTGAGCTAAATCCCCAGCCCTGTTTTTACAAACTTAAAATTCAACTTTGCCTTTTGTTACTTCCAGTTGGTTGAAAATAGGATTTTTAATGTGGTCTGACTGTCTTAATTAAATTTCTTTTGATTTAGTATCAGTAAATGTTTGATTAGTATACCTTTTCATATAAAGGAACAACAAAAATTTCTTGGGTAAAAAAGAATGAGAGCTGAAAAAGTTTAAGATGCCTTGATGGATAGTCATAGTTTCCTTTTATCTTCACATTTTATAAACGATATGACAGTATCAATTTAGACAGATGAATATTTTTAAAACAGTAAGGATAGAAGTTTTAAAAAAATCAAAATACTGGTTAAAAACTTATGATCCTTTTTTTCTAGGTTTTTAAAACCATATTAATTCTTGCAATATTCCAAACATCTCCAGAAAAAGTTAGTGTACTATCTTCTATATCACATGTTTAGAAACACTTCAATTGTAGGAATGTTCAGGCTGTCACTCTTCCATTTGTCAGGGTTCTCAGCTTCCTTCTCTGAGCAGCCATGATAAAATAAATGCCATTGTACATGAGTGTTACTTCTACAGTGGAAGTTGAACAGTCTTTAGAAGTAGGAAGCAAAAAAGCCGGTAAAATTAACAATGTTTAGTAATTCTATAGAACATGAAAGTTATGCTTCTCAGATTAATATTTAATATCTCAGGATGATTCCTTAAGAAGTATATATTTCCTATCTTATACTCAGTTATTTAAAGATCCAGAAACCATTGAGGCTATGGAGATAGATGGGGAAATGTTTAAGAGATTGCAGTGCAACCAAGAGGACCCGAGTTTGATCTCCAGGAGATATGCATAACAGCTGAGCATGGTCACTCTTGTCCCACTGCCAGGGAGGTGGAGTCAGGGGAATCACTGCTACTTTCTGGCCGGTCATCTTAATCTAATCATCTTCAGACCAGTGAGAGACCTCAACGTAAGGTGGACGGTACCTAAGGAATAACACCCGGGGTTGTCCTCTGCCTTCTTCATGCATATGTACATATATGCATCCATACACACAAACACTTGTACACATAGGCAAAAATGCACACACACACACACACACACACACACACACACACACACATACACACACGTTAGAAATCATTATTCCTTGCCACTTTGAGAGGAAAAAAATGAAATGCTAATTTTAACATCAGCATTGAAATGGTGACATTCATATAGAATATGCCACCAATATTAAGTGCTCATTGGGACAAGAGTCCCAAGTAGCCCAAGTCAGTCTCACAACATGTTTACTGCTTCAAAGACATTAATTTACTTAGATTGTAGAATTTTTAAATTGATACTAAATGCAATGTTAAAATAATCCTCTGAGTGGAAGGATATTCATGGCGATACTCTTTATAGAGTAAGATATTAGAGATGTCTATCTAGCAATGGGTAAGAATTAAATTATGAGATTTATTTTGTAGGTTTGTTATACATATAATTTTGACTTTTTACTAAAGTTTAAAACAATTTTACATATTAATGAGGATGATCATGCTTAGTTTTACACAAAGAATTAAACCTTGGCTGAATATTCGATAATCTAGCATATAGTTTTTCTTCAACATTTTTCAGAGTGGATCATTATTTTAAAATCCAATATTAAGAATGCTACATCACATTAAATACCTAGTACAAACACCCAGGAACTTATCAGAAAATGCTGGAAATTATCACCTCATCTCAAGCCAAAATTCACTTAATTCCTTTTTATGAATTTAATTCAAATAAACAACTCAAACAGCAATGTTTACAATCCAGCATTCTAACGGTGTGTGATCCAAAATTACAGTAATCTGATGCAGGCCGAGGCATGATGATAGGGAAATACTAAGGACCTCTGGTTTCTGTAGTTATGTTTCTGTAAAAAAGAAGACTTAGTCAATGTTGGTCGTACTGTAACCAAAGACATACAGGGGGCTTGACCCAGAGCCAGTGTTCCAGGAAGCATTTTGGTCTTGTAGAGTGTGAAAGTTCATGCAGTGGGTAGTGTACATGTGGTGTGCTCAGACCCAAGACTTCAGTGAATTCATGATTCAACACAGCCAGAAACACCCTGGATTCAAGACCTGTTTTATTTCTAATTAACCTCTGATCATTGTGTGCTCAGACACCTTTTCTTTTTGCCAAACTTTTGCAGTTCCTACACTAATACCTCATGTGGTTTCAGAAATTACGCATAGCTGCTTGCTATATTTTGATCACATTTTTCTTCATTGTATGTAAAAAAATTATCTCCTAATGCTGTCAGAACAGTGTGTATGTGTGTATGTGTGCGTGTGTGTGTGCGTGTGTGTGTGTGTGTGTGTGTGTGTGTGTGTGTGTGTGTGTGTATGGTTTCCATTGACACCCACCTTTCACCCTTAAAGATAGATAGTGTCCTTAGAGTTAACAGCCAATGATGCAGAGTGTATGGCCTACCATGAGCATCTCAACACTGAGTGCAGTCTCCCCTCTCTGGCTGGATGCACAGTGTTTCTAGTCGTGTTGGCCAAAGCACTTGTGTTTGAAGTTAGAAGATACTGTGGTTCCTTGGTACTCTGAATCCTTAGATGCTTTCCTATGAGTGAATCAAGAACAATGACATAAAATTACTGACAAAAGGCTTGATTGCAGCGCATGCTCTAGACACAGTCTGGGCTCTGTTTCTTTTGCCTGAGTTGGCCGAGTTTGTTTTGCTGACTGCCCTCTGATGCCCTCTGCGTGAAGACTGCTGAATGTTTCCCAGTTAAATTTATCACCTGGAAAAATGGGAACTGCATCATCTTAAACTTCATTTTCCGACAAAATGAGGTTTCATATGACTGTGGATCCTAAAACAAAAGGTTTCAATGGCTTTTTAAACATCTCTATCAAAAGCATTTTCTTTTCCGAAATTTTATATAATAAATTCTGATGCTTCTCTTAAGAGAGAAAGTAAAATTAATGAGGATCTTAAAATGACTGTTACGGAAATTTCCAAACATGGAAATGAAATGCTATTGTGTATGGCCAAAAAGTAATTTCTCAATGCTGTGCTAAGCAATACATTCCCTTTCCCTCCCCTCTTCCCCCTCTCCTCTTTCACCCATCCCTCCCCGAATGTTTATGTGTTTGATGTGCCTATGTAATGGGTACATGTGCCCATGCAAGGCAAGTCCAGAGACTGACAATTGGTACCTACTTGTACTGCTCTCTACCTTATTACTAAGTTTTTCAATGATAACTTAAGCTTAATTTAGATGGTGAGTTACCTAAAGTTTCACGTTTGAACTGCTGCTTCCCCATCAATAATTCCCAGAGTTCACGAGGTTTCAGTTGTTATCTCACCAGCTCCTTTGAAATTAGTTTTGAATTGTTCAGCTGTTTATACAATAAATGCTGCCCTCTCCCCTTTCTTCTTCTCCTGTCTCACCATGAAAGCCTTCTTCCCACTCAGTCCCCTCCCACTTTCTCCCCATCTTTCTGTGTGCATGACCCACTAAACCTATGGATTCTTGCCAGAGCATCGTGAGAGATTATTTATCAAATTAAGGCAACTTATTAAAGACTACACCACTGAAAAAATACGGTACTTCCTCTCCCAACAATATTTAACTGCTGGTAGTGCCTTGGAGAGGATTGGGACCTCATCGAATCATCTGCCACTCATGATAACATGATCTCAGCCCGATGGTGCATGTGTTTGAGGACAATAATCTCAACTACAATGACTTCATAAGCATTGTGTCTGTGTCATATCCAGAAAGCATCTTTTGGCTACACATCTCCCTATATGTTCATATATATATATATATATTGAAACAAGGTCTCCCTATATGCTCACATTTTTTTTTTTTTTTTTTTGAAACAAGGTCTTGAGCTCACCAATTTGACCAGGCTGGCTGGCCAGCAAGTTTTGGGCTCTGGTTGTCTCTCTGCATCACCATCACTGGGTTATAAAATTACTACCATGCCTAACTATTTTATAAGGGTGCTATGGACTTGCATTTAGTTCTTCATATTTAAAGCAAGTGCTTTACTGAAAGCCACAACATCACCCCAGCTCTGATATGATGATATGATATTCTGCAATAAAGATACCATTAAAAAGCTAAATAGTATATCACCCAAGTGTGTGTGTGTGTGTGTATATATATATATATATATATATATATATATATATATATAGAGAGAGAGAGAGAGAGAGAGAGAGAGAGAGAGAGAGAGAATATTCTAATAACCTCAAGGATGAGGAGCTGAGGTTCTCTTAGTGTTCTATTGATGAGCTGTGTGTTGCTTTGAGCCATCTTGATTCAGGATGAAATGCCACAAGCTTCTCAGTCAGCCTCCCAACACTGTCTTGAGATGGAGCTGTGTTTATCCTCATGGCTTCACACATCTCTCCCAGCACTTACTCCTACCTCACTTCCTTCTGTCATGACTATTTCCAGGTATGCCCTACCCCTGAAGCAACCCCTAGGCTATTTGGGGAAAGCTGGTGTCTTAACCCTGTGTTCTCTGCCCTGGTAGAGCCTTCCAGAAGTAGATATTTAAGGAGTATCTATGCAATAAACCATGAAGATGTTACACAATAAGCAATGTCATTGCATATCTATGAAGTAGAGAACATTGAGTGTTTATGTGTATATGCAACAGAAATTATTTCTTAATTATTCTCTTCCTTAGTGGTGGAAAAAAAAGACTTCAAGGCATTATCACCCAAAAGACATTTGAAAAAGAATCAAATTATTTTTACCTTGGAGATTTTAGAAAAGAAATGATATGAAAAAGGTGACTGTCATGTATTACATTTTATTCCTACACATATTACAATTATTGGATTGATTTATGATAGAATACATCTTTAGGGATTATTTGAATGCTTAATTGTTAGTTCAGCATTTCCATGAGCCATGCAAAGCTGCTGGGGTCACATTGCTGACTGGAATTGCTGGGGGGGTTCTTGCTAACAAATAAACACTAGTTAGTCCTAGGAGGGTTGGTCTGCTTTCCTATGCAGCTTTCTGAGCTCTCTTAGCCATTTGCTTCTCATTTTCTTTTACTTATTTATTGTTGACATAGGGTCTCTGGATGTAGCTCAGGCTGGTTTGGAACTTGTGGAATTGTGATTTTTTTTCCACCTAAGCTTCTCAAGTGCAGAATCACTGCTGTGAACCCCCAGAACCCCCTTTTTGCTTTAAAAAAAAGGTAGGTTTTTTTGTTGTTGTTTTGTTTTGTTTTTTGTTTTGTCCTGCTGACAACATTTCAACTGGTCCTGCAAGGTGGCTCAGCCAGAAAAGAAACTTGTCACCAAGCCTGACAACATGGGTTCCACCCCTGGGGATCCCCATGTTAGAAGGAGAGAACTGAATCCCACATGTTCTCTAACACATGAACTCTGGTGCAAAGCAAAAACAATGGAACAGAACAACAATCATCCTAAGTGGGGAATGACCTAATGATAGGACTGAAGCAGAAGATGGTCTGGTGTTGAGGAGTGAGCAGCAGTCAGCCTCATGTTTGTTTCTCATCTCCTTACATGACCTACTCAAGAACTTCGGAAATCTATGTCCCTGAAATTGCTCCCTTTTGGACAGTCTGACACTGTGAGGAAGGAGGCTGTGGATGTCACAGGATATAAAAACACTGGAAATATTTTAAAGAACAAGTGTTGTATCTGGGCTTTTCTCCATATGAGAAAACAATTGTCGAGCTGATCACCTTTTCCTTAAGTAAATGTAGTATCAAACAACTATAAAAGATAACCCTGTGGACACATTTTCATACTGAATCTCAGCTTGTGAAATTGGTGCTGGAGGTTTGATTTACGGTCCAGCTATCCTTATTCTTCTCTTACATTTATCAGGAAGGAAGAATGCCATATCATAGCATAATACAGCTAAGCTTTTTAAACTTAAATTGGAGCCTTACATCACCTTCAGGCACTTTGGATAGCAAAGCAAGCAGATTTCCTACTTATGTAAGGGGCCCATCCATTTAGAATTTCTTACTTTATGTCCCACATATTGAAAAGTAAGAGTTTATATTTTGGAAAGGGTATATTCATTATTGCTGCTCTGCTTCTGTAAATCAGCATAAGGTTTGTGTAACTTTGTTATTCATTTCAGAAGAGAAAATGAGGAATTGTTTATCAGAAGATAAATATAGAGTACATATAGGTCATATGTAGTTTGGTAGGTAGATAGATATTATAGATGATACACAGATGATAGATATTATATAGATGGTGAATACATAGATGTTTTAGTAGAAAGATAGGAACAGTGAATAATATAAGGTCTTTACTTCTGGGGTTTTTTTGGGGGGGGTCTCATTTCCACAGAGAATGTAATTATTTTCCTTTTCTGAGTGAAAGCCCTACCAATAATTTAAAAACATAAAAGCATTATTTTAAAAATGACTCTCTCTCTCTCTCTCTCTCTCTCTATATCTATATATATATATATATATATATATATATATATATATATATATATATAAACCAGTATGCTCTGGATTTCGTCCCATGTCACTGAATGCATCACATAACACTCTGGAACTTTTGCTCAGTTTGCTTTTCTTCCCATCATGTCAGATTTACTTAATGAAGAGCTATATTATACGGAGCACTCAATGCATTATCCATATGTCTATGTACCCCTACCCTGCCAGCTCTCCTCTCATAAGATTTGGGTGCCTTTCAAATAAGATTTATCTTCCAAAGATGGAGCAAGTGGTCCTTAGAATATGACTTTGGAAATGGAGATAGGGGTTTGGAACTTTAGTTTGATTGTCTTCATTTTATGAATAGAAGAATTTAGTCACACAACCAGTATAATTTTATAACACATTATTCTGTGGCGTGAAACAGCTTATAAAAATTTAGAAAAGATCTTTATGGAATAAAAATAAATAGAAAAAGACATATTTGCCCAACTGTAATTGCTTTCTTATAATATGCATGTATGAATCATTCTGGGATGGCTTAAATTGGAAGACAGAGATCTTTGGAATGATCAATCCAAGGAGGCTCTTCATATTTCTGCTTAAAGACCGCTTTGACTGTAGGATGGAAACCCCTTCCAGCTTTTTGGCCACAGCTAATCATCATGTCCTACAAGCTCATTAGCATTAAAAAAACATCTATGGTTTCATCTTTAAGGAATCTTAAATCAGCCATTACAAATATCATCCCCAAAGTAGAGAATAAACTAAAAAAAAAATTATTAAAGAGGAAAAGGTGTTTTCATGGAGAAAGTGGAGGGCTCGGTTTTGATCATTAGTAAAAGTAATAAAAAAAATACACCATCTTCCTATTGTTTTTATTTTCATAAGTTTCCTCTTCTCATTGTTCAGTGGTGTTACAGAGATTTAAAAAATGAGCTGGAAAGCAGGATGTTTAACTCAATGAACAGCTTTATACATACACAGCTTTTCCAATTTGACTTTAACTTTCTCTGATCTCTCAGGGATTCAGGGTTGTTTGAGACCATCTGGCTGTAACATTATAGGGGAGGACCTTGGGATTTGATATACCCCTGGGGGGTTTCTACTAGTATTACATATTTAGAAATTAAGGTGTAAATTTTTTGTTATTAGTGATGTGATTGAAACATGTACAAGTGTCCAATTAGTATATAAAGTTAATGACCAGAAATTACATTTACATA
The DNA here is from genome assembly GCF_903995425.1 of Onychomys torridus. NCBI lineage: Eukaryota > Metazoa > Chordata > Mammalia > Rodentia > Cricetidae > Onychomys > Onychomys torridus. The sequence continues at coordinate 50,825,006 of NC_050465.1, forward strand.
TTCAGCATTGGCTATTGTACAGCCATTAAATGTAGAGTTTCGCATGAGTGTTGAACAACATAAGAAATTCCCATTATTCCATATTCATAATGACTTCAGTTACCTTAAAACACCTCATGCTGGTTGACTGGTCATATATCTATTGGAATTATCCATCCCAAAAGAGTTAAACAATTTAATTGTGCTCTATAAAATATCTTCCTCCCTCTTCCTTCTCACTTATAATTACTACTGTGTTCATTTGACTTTGTGGGGACTGAGTAAATATTAGTTATTTCTTATGTTCTCATCTGGGCACTTTTGGTAAACATCCTTATTTGTTATCAAAGATACCCAGTACCCAAAATTGTTTTAATATTGTGTTCACAAAATAGGGAACACATTCACTTTTATATAAGTATAAAAGTGTTGCAGTATAAAAGGGTTGCAGAAGTCAAATACAACATTTAACAACAAACTATAAGAAAAAAATTAGAAGCATGCTATGACTTGTTATCACAATATATGAGGAAATGCCAATGGAAAACATAAACTGATTTTAGAATGTGATTGGTTTGATTTATTTTTTCTCTCAAGAAAATTCTCAGGCAAATATTTTCTATTTGATTGAATAGCATGTGTCTGCCATTTCATCGTGGCCATAAGTAGTATCCCATACCAGATTGTCAGCCAATGTAGCTGAATGTAGGAATTACTAGGTAATGTGACGCCACATGGAAATACAGCACTAACCGAAGTTGAAGGACAACAGAGAGGAGGGAAGAAAAGAGGAATGATCAGTCAACTAACATGAGATGGTTACAAGTACTTATTAACATGACACAATAGGAATTCTTTATGTTGTACAGTGGTGTATAAAACAGAAGGCTAATTGTAGTCTGTTGGATGAGGTGCTTTATACACAGGGTCAAAGCCTGACAGAATTTTATTTTAGTATTTAGTGAAAAATAACCCATCACATTAAATTCAATAATACTAAGATAGTAATAGAAACCACGTTGGTAGGTTCAGAAAGGAAGCTGATGACTTCCTCCTAAGGATGCAGTTTGGAAGGAAGGACATGGAGGCCATGTCCACATTGAGATGGGAAGGAAAGGATGAGACGATGTATTACAGAGAATCTCCCTCAGCAAAATCCAAAGAACCAATGATTCTAGACTCTATGAACATTTCAGAAGCATTAAAAATTACCACTTTGTTCTCTAATACTTTACAGATTCGAAGAAAAGGGAACATTTGCATATGAGTGGTAGCAAATGCATGACAATTCAGTGAAATGCTAAGTGCAGACTCAAGTTTGTGAGGAGATGAGGAACTGTGTGAGGTAAAAGGACCACGTTTAGAAAATTGTCTCAGTGGGGTCTTTAGAGACAAACAAGATGTAAATAGGTACAAATGAGAAGGGAAGTTTGCACAAGATATTTGACCAGGGTCTATGTATGCCTGGCATAGAGAAAGAAACAAGGCAGAAAGTACCTTTGGTAGACCTTGACGGAGTACCAAACAGGTGCACCTTGAACTTTGTTTCTGCCTCTTCCCTCTTTCCTTTATCTTTCATGAATAATTGCTGAACTGCTCTTACAAATGCCTATTTTCTATATCAATGTAAGCATGAGCCCATATGAAGAATTTTCATGTTCTGTGTATATATATTTACATACAAAAATGATCTTGTTGATGTCAGTTTCAACAGCATATATATATATATATATATATATATATATATATATATATAAATATATAAAACTTGGTTTTGTGAAAAGAAAGAAAAATATCAGTATCTTAATGTGTGAGCACTAAATGTTTCAGCTATGCAAGACATAGCCATATTTATTTTGCCTTGGCATTAGTATTATCAAAATTTCTTATAATCAAAGGAAGATATGATAATAAAATTACTGTACTTTTTTTTATTTAAAATAGAAAAATTTGAATTTACAATCTTTTAAAAAAGACTGATAAGAGTTTCTTTCCAGGGTAAAGGATTAATTAGAATATAAACTCTAGGGAAAACATGTGATTAAAAATAAATTCTTTAAACCAAGCAAACCTCCTCACAAAGACTACTGTAGCAAAAAGAAAACACTTTGTTTTTTGTTTTGTTTTGTTTTGCTTGAATAAGCACTAAGCCAGAATATACTGCACATTCCAGACAGCTTGCTAAGAGACTGCAGAGAATAAAAACCCCAACCTTTAATACCTCCAAGCAAATACCACCCATTCAGTACAGTAACAAGCTTACAGTACTATCCAGTGATGACCATCTGTTAGCCAGTTTGCTTTATGAGGGAGAAATATATATCTTGTACTTTAAAAAAGTTTGTTTATTTTTAAATTATGTATATGGGGGCGCATGTAGCTGCCTGTATAGTTTTGAGCTGCCTGGCATGGGTGCTTGGAACCAAACTGAGGTCTTCTGGAAGACTGGTGTAAACTCTTAAGCCCTGAGCCATCTCTCTAACCCGTATCTTGTACTTTTATGACAGAAAACAGTTCTGTAGCTTGAAGCAAGGAGCCCACTGCAAGAAAGCTTGAACTCCAGAGGGGGCTGAGAAACAGCAAAGGCCTTTCCTTCACACATGCGTTCCAAACAATGGCTCAGGACCCTCTTTGTGAGATTAAGTTGAATTTTATTCAACCATTATCTAATTTATATACATTGGAAAAGGAAAAAGAAGAAGCCATCCCAGAAAAGTAAGATTGTACAGAGGTCTCTATTGCCTTTTCTTCTCAATTGCCAAAACCAAAGCCTCTACTCTTTAACTGGTGTGTACCCTCACAACGTAAAATGAATAAAGTAATTAGTTCCTAAGAAAAGTAGTCAATGAGCATCCTAAAAACAAAGACAAATGTATATTAAGTAGAAAGTGATGAGTAAAACTATTACTACCCCGTGACCTGAGTGCTGGGGGTGTTGCTGGGGATGGAACCATGGGAGGCTGAGCTTTGAGAGGGATGGAGGCCTCTCCATGAAGAGCAGAAGGGACAGAATGAAAGAACTTAAATTACTCTTTGACATGTGTCTGTGAATGGAGATTCCCAGCTTTTTCCACATTTCACTTAAACTGCTCAACTTTAAGATCTGTGGCTGTCATTCAAATGCTAATGCCTGGCCATCTGCCCTTTCTTCCAAAAAAATATAAAAAACAGCAGGAGCGTGCTGCAGGTCATGTGACCCTAATCACTGCCATTATGGGCTTTCTGGGAGTAATCACTCAGGTTGCACCCAGGGTGAGCATCTGCTGATGATGCAGGGAAAGTGCTAAGGACAAGCTCCCCTATAGACAGCTAGTGATTCACTGCCTAACAGACCTACAGATGCAGAGCCCAAATCCATAGGCTCTAATAATAGCATTCTCTCCCCATACTTGCTTCTTTGATTTGAATTTCCTTAAAACTTAGTTGGAATTATTTAAAGTGCCTATTTGCCTGTAAATATAATTAGAATCCTAAAGGAGGGTGCAGAGAAAGCATGCTAATAATGATTAAGCCTGAAACGGGAGCCTTCACCTACACAAATTGTGCTTCTCTGTGCAAGAAGAAAAGAATGTTACCAGAACTGTCTTTTGGAGGTATCTTTTTGTGGTTTTTTTTTTTTATTTGTTTTGTTGTTGTTGTTGTTGTTGTTGTTGTTGTTGTGTGTGTGTGTGTGACTTTATCCTGCTTGTTTTTAAATTGGGAGTGAAGACATAATTTTGAATTATGAGAATGGACGTTTAAAGAAGAACTCTTCCGGTCACTTTTTGGAGATCATTCTTTAGCAAGGAAAATTGTAATTATTTTTCCTTTCATCAAGCCAATCGCCCATCACAATGTTGCTTGTGAAGACATTTTAAACAATATTACATACACTGTGGCCTACTCTGCTAACTTTCACACTGGGAAGGGCTGTGGTTTTAAATGTCTTTACATACTATTAGATTTATATTTAACTTTCTCATATAATAACCTTAAGCAAATTTCTGTTTATGCTGTATTGCGTGCTGAGATATGTGGCGGTTATCTTTCAGTGGGTTGGTTGTTTTGCCCATGTAAAGTTAAAGATGTTGGCATTAGAAGACATGTATGGCTTCTCTCATTTTTGAAAATCAATCATTATCCCAACTCTCCCCAAAGACTTGGAGCTTTAAATATTCTTTTTTAATTTCCTATTTTTAGAGTTGAGGCAGGCTAAACTTATTTCCAGTCTCTGTAAAATGACTGTTAACGAATCATTTACCAATTAAACAAATGTTTTATTGAGCACCACTTTGTGCCAAGAAGTGTGCTGGACGAGAGCAAGACAGAATTCATACTGCTCACACTTAGTCAGAGCATGAGGGCTGCATGTGTCATACTTTACAGCACACTCGTGGGATGTACCAAAGCCTGAAGTATAAATTGCTAAATGATTAATCTTTATTTTTTGGGTTTTTTTGTTTTGGTTTTGTTTTGGTTTGGTTTGGTTTTAAGACAGGGTTTCCCTGTGTAGCAGGCTTGGCTGCCCTGGAACTCGCTCTGTAGACCAGGCCGGTCTAGAACTCACAGAGATCCACCTGCCTCTGCCTCCCAAGTGCTGGGATTAAGGCCTGTCCCACCACCGTCTCACCCTAATCTTTATTTTTAAGAGACATAAAACCTCATCAATGCGCCTGGTGGTGGTGTCCCACGCCTTTAATCTAAAACTTAGAAGGCAGAGGCAGGTGGATCTCTGTGAGTTCAAGGCCAGCCTGGTCTACAGAGCGAGATCCAGGACAGGCTCCAAAACTATGCAGAGAAACCCTGTCTCAAAAAAAGAAAAAACAAAAACAAAACAAAACAAAAACAAAAACAAAAAACCTCATCAACTGGAGAGATAGTTTAGTGGTTAAAGACACTGCTCTTGTGGAGGATCCAACTTTGGTTCTCAGCACCTCTGTGGTAGTTCACAGATATCTATAATTGCACCCTTGCTGCTGGATATACCAGGCACATGTGTAGAATACATACATGTAATTAGGCAGATGCTCATACCTATAACATAAAAATAAATCATTTTTTAAAAACCTGGATATTTTAGCTCTGGCTGTCCTAGAACTCAATTTTTAGACCAGGCTAGCCTCCAACTCACATTTAATGCTCAAATGCTGAAGATTTTTTAAAGCTTGATTACAGTAGCATTTGTCCAGGGCCTACTTCGTCATCATGAGGAAATGCCAGTTTCATTATTCAAGAAAAGGATGTTGAATTAGACTGTCACATTTTTCTCCTTCTTTCTTCTGTCTGTCTTTATACTTCCTCTTTGCAAACCCTTTAATTTCATTTTTAAAGGAGTCAGGGGGGAGCATTTCAGCTATAAGGAGTGGTATCTCTCCTTGCTTAGTTTTCAAAGAAAGAATGCAAAAGCATTTGCGTTTTGGAACTCTGTCAGCCAGGGCCTTGAGCTTTTCAAAGGTAACGTGAGCAGCACATCCACAACTCAGCTGAGCAGAACTCCAGGAAACTGGGATTTGTGCTTCACAGGTCACATTTACTAACTCGATCTTAAGTTCTTTGCGAGCAAACCTCTTGCATCCTTTGCTGTGCTCTTACCGGAGCCTAACATGCTTCCTCGCATAGGTCTGGTGCCAGTGAAGTCCTGCCTCCATCGCCAATACTCTCAATGCCGATGCTGGTTCGCTGGGCCACTCCAGTGCCTTTTGTGCCTCTCAATCACACTCTTGGTTCCTTTCTCACCATCCTCTGAGCAACTTCTCCTGGTCTTCCTAATGCCAGAGGCTGGACTGAATTAGTGCCAGGTATACTCACGGGCCCCTCTGGCCAACATGGAGGGCTTCATACCCATTGGATACTCCTGTCAATTCAGCAATCAAACTGTAATATGTACCTTTAAGGGACATGATAAATAAGAAGACATCTCTTGATACTGCATGAGAGGAATATGCAGCCCTTCACATCGTCTTTTGGCATTTATACATTTATTTTTCCCTTGCCAGGTGGTCTGAATGCCCTAGATTTCCAGATTTGTCTTCTGTAGATTCGGTGCAAAATGTGCTTACTGTTGTTTATATCTCCAGCATTACTTATAAAAACTCTGTTTGGAAAAGCTATGACTAACTATGGATATACATAAAAAGGATGTTAACAGAAATGAAAAGACTCCCTCCAGACTGAGTTTCCAACTCTTTCCTTATTTGCAAATGCAGAGGCACACTGCTTGCCTCTCCAGTGACTGGTGTGGTCTGATTCTCCCTTGGCTGAACATTCCAAATTTACATAGACTGATCTTTTAAAAATGAGGAAACCATTTCTGCATCAAAGCTATGCATTGTGGTGTGTGTACATGTTATTTCACAGCTTATTTTTGTATTCTGGAAAGGTTGGCATGGAAACCTTGAGGAGGCATTTTAGATGCTCAGTGATACATAAAGGCTTTCACTTCTCAAGTCCTAGTTTATCTTTATTAAGATTTAATCTTAATGTAATTCATATAAAATTTTAGGAGCATGAATTTCCTACAGGCATAAATAATATCTTTTTTTTGTAAATAAGATAGTATATTTTATATGAAAATGGTAATGAGGTAGTAGGTATCCAGAGAATTTTGCAAAATTAAGTAATATAATTTACACATATAAACAATAGGAACCTGCTGACCGGTGTTCAAATACCATTTCTCAGTTTTATGAAAACTACTATATTAACAGTCTCAAAAGTTGAGATTTGTTAGCGCAAAGATAGTGATGTCTGTGGCAAAGATATCATGGCATAATAATATAGACTGAATTCTCAAGAAGTCCATGCTTGCTAGCTAAAACTGTACAAGCATATTATTACAAGAAGACTCTGTTGGTCCAGGAGCTATTGACAGTTGTCAGATGTAGAGGGAAGGGTCAGTTTTCTTCAATAGTGTTGCCTCTGGTAGCCTCTGGTAGTCAGCCATGCTTGTCTGTGCAAGGCCACAAATCCTAGAATATTTGAGGAGCACAAACTGCCCTCAGTGTGAGAAATAAAAGCACACAAGTTGAGAATGGGGGTGGATCTTTAAAGACTAGGGGGAGGGGAAGAAGTAAATACGATCAAAATACATATAAAATTCCCAAAGAACTAATAAAACAATTTCAAAAGAGAAATACCATTAAATAAAGTCGCATTGTTTTTCCCAAAATGCATTCCTAGGAAATTCTGTATGCCTCAAGATTGCCTAGATAGCTTTGTTCAAACTTTCAGTTTTTTCGGGATTTTACAGTTTCTTTCTTGTTTCCCTCCATTACAAAAGTCAGTGGGGAGAAGAAAAGCCTCGGTGGAGAAACCAATTAGTTCCATTTCCTGTAATACTTCTTTTCTTGTGGCTACTGGATTCCAGCCAATTCTATTTTTGCAATTTTACTTTCCCCCATTGCATTCAGTTTGTTTTTTTTGTTTTTTTGTTTTTCTGGTTAGAGGGATTTGTGTTTTTCATTTTGTCAAAATGGAATTCTTATGGCGTGTCATGAGTCCGATGTTTTCAAAGCTTAAAATGGTACACTGAGGGGATACATGTTTACATCGTCCACCATATCTAACGCTTTACAAAAACAGTCTGATAATTCAGAAAATGTTTTCAACTAGCAGTCGATTAGGAATGCCCAAAGAATTTTCTCCTAAGCTCTGTGCTTTTGCATAGAACAGTTAGTCTTATGCAGCTGTGGTTTAAAAGAGGAAACTGGGAATCTGGGAAGTGATCTCATGAAATTCAGAAACTGAAAGACAAAATGGGAACATAGACAGGAGATTTCCCTAAGCAAGCACATGTGAACTCAGAAAGTGGAGGGAATTCTCACTCACAGGATCCTCATCTGAACCTACAGGCAGGTGTGGGAGCAAGGCTAAGGATTTCCTGAGGCTTTGGATTGCTGATTGCTTGGTTTCTTTTTCTTGTTTTCTTTTAGGTATACATTTTTCTATGTGTTTAGATACATGTGCATTTCCCTTACAGGATCTAAGAGTTTAAAAAATAAAACAAAGTTTCTCTCAGAACAAATCATTGTTTCTTATCTTTTCTCTATTATATGTTGAAAGGAAAAAAAAAAAGAAAGAAAAACCTTGAAATGCATTGAATTTGCATTTTCCATACAGAAATGTCGGCTGACCTAAGTCCTATATTGTTATCCTGAAAGTGAAAGATGGAAGGGTTGCTATAATAAGAGTTGTAATGTTCACTAAAATCAAACAACCCCCCTTGCACTGGTGGTGGGTGGTGTGGTAGAAGAGCTTCTCTTCAGTCATGAGAAACACAATGGGCAGGTCTCTTTCCTCAGCCTGGTCTGAACTACAAATATGGAACAGCTGTAGTTTGACGGTAAAGCCAATGAGCTACAAAGCCAACACACGCCTACCTTTCTCTTCCAATATACTTCAACAAGGAGACCTTTGAATACATGAATATAGCATGTGTCTTCCACTCCATTTATCTGTAGTTCGTTTTTACTAATACAGGCATATAGGAGATAAGAAATTACTAACAATACAAGGAATGGTCTCTGTTTTGTCACAGCATCTCTTATATCTGACACCTGGTAGCCACCCTCCCTTTTGTGTAAACAAAGAAACCTTCATCCTCTGTCTGTCAGAGACAATGTTTTCCCTCACAGCAATTTTGCATTATTGATGTGCTTGCTTTGTTTTTTTAGTGTGTAATTATTTGTTTGCTTCCTTTACCTAGCAAGTACTCATTGTCAGACATAATTTTGTTTGATCCCTGGTGAGTTTCTAACATGTAGCCCAGCTCAGGGTACGTGGTAAGTGTTTGTCTTAGTTAGGGTTTCTATTGCTGTGATGAAATACCGAGACCAAGGCCAACTTGGGCAGGAAGTTACCCGTCCAGGTAAGAGTACATCACTGAGGGGTGTCAAGATAAGAAACCAAACAGGGCAGGGACACAGAGGCAGAGGCTGATGTAGAGGCCATGGAGAGGGATGCTGCTTAGTGAGTTGCTTATCATGGCTTGCTCAGCCTGCTTTCTTGTAGAACCCAGGACCACCAGTCCAAGGACGGCACCACCCACAATGGACTGCGCTCTCCCATACAAATCAGTAATTATGAAAATGCCCCAGAGGCTTGCCTACAGCTTGATCCTATGGAGATATTTTCTTGATTGAGGTCCCCCCACAAACTCAGATGACTTAATCTTGTGTCAAATTGACATTAAACTATCCAGTACAGTGCTAACGAATGAATATTGTTCATTCAATGAATAAATCCAGTTACCATTCACTGACAGGTGCACCTCTTTGTGATAGTCCTCCTACTGCACACATGCACTTGGCCTCTTTTTTCTTTCTACGCCCCACAGTTTCTCCTTCCTGTGCTAGTTTCCTCCCTGACAATTAAAAACAGGGCTGATGAAGAAACTAGTGCTTCTAGATCTTTCTTGGTGCCTGACACTACTCTGTGTGTGGCTAGGTTGTCACAGAAGTGGAGGTTCTGCTTGTAGCTTCCCTTTGTTCCTCATTGATGTGGGAAAGTGGTTTTTAACCAGTGTCCCCTCCACCAACAACACCAGCATCATCTCAAAGATTAGAAGAGTACGTTCCTGAGACTTACCTCAGGTCTTCTGACTCAGAAGAGCGTGTGACTGTAGCCCTGCAACACAGGTTGTTTAAAGTTCTTCAGGGGACCCTGATGCTGAAGTTGGAAAGCCAGTGGTAGGACAAGAGTAACCCCCACATTTCTTGTTTAACTTGTTTTTTTCCTTGTTTTTTCGAGACAGGTTTTCTCTGTGCAGTTTTGGTGCCTGTCCTAGATCTCACTCTGCTCGAACTCACAGATATCCGCCTGGCTCTGTCTCCCGAGTGCTGGGATTAAAGGCATGTGCCACCACCGCCCGGCTTTCATGTTTAGCTTTTAAATCCCTCTAATTTCTTTGAGTTTGTTTCTTCCAGCAACCCCCGACACATCATAATATGAAACTCTCTAGCTCAGTTAATGTACTACTGAATTGAGGACAAGGTTGACAGAATCTATTAAATTACGTATCTTCATAAAACTTTGCAGCATAGGCACTATAAATCCATCTCTCCCCAATTCCAAGAGATGCTATTTCCAAAAGACTAGGATGCACTCCTTATTTTTTTTTAAATGACTATATATCCTCTCTTCTCTCAAATCCCCCTTTTGGTGTATATGTAACCAGAAACAATAACAGGTGACCTACGGTTCTTCAGGTGAAAATAGCTACTGTCATTTTTACTATAACTCTATTATTGCTATAATAATAACTATTTGTTAGTGATGAAAGAGGGCAGAAACTCAGATAGTCTGCAGTAACAAGAGCAGTGGTTTTCATAAGTGTTTTAAAATTTTCATTCCACTTAGAGAGAATGGCACCTCCCCCCCAACACACACACACACAAAAAAAAAAGTCTCTAAAACAAAAGTTAACTGAAGTAAACAAGTTTGGCATAGTGTTCTATCTTAATGAAGAGCCCAGATCCAGTCTGTATTTCCACCCCATCATTTTCAATATGTAACTTGGTTTTTCTGTCTAATATGACTGCTCAGCTCTATCTTTTATACATTCTAGAGAGCAGGAGGGCAGGCATTAGAGGAGGAAAGGATACAGTTTCCTCATTTAAAGCATTCAGTATCATTTCCTAGCAATCAAACATCTCTCTTTTCATTTACTACTGCTATAGAGATGAATATGTTGTCATCAAGAATAAATGTATCCAATTAACCCCCAGAGGATTCCTTTGTTTAATAAAAAGGCTAAGGAAGGATAATAGAGGGCAATTTATAACCTCTGCCGTATAAGAATTAGCCCTACTGTTTTTGATAATCAGAGGAGAAAGCATAAATTATTAGTGTAACAGTGAATGCTCAATATTCAGTTCTATGATTGTGGGACAAATATAGACAGTAAATTAAATATCTCTTGAAAATTGTGTAATTGGAGAGCTTAATCTTATCTACTACTTATGAGGCTGAGTATTTTTCTCAGCGTGACTTAAATCATAAATCCTAGTAATTTGTGTTTATAATATGATAAACATTTATGAAGTTCCAGACAGCATGCTTATAATATACTACCCTTTTTCCTTATAGTCATCCAACAATATAAATAGTCACCATTTCATCAATGATAAATCTGATGTTCAGAAGAACTAATTTTCTCCAAGACACATAGATAATAAAACACGAAACTGAATTCCAAGCATGTCTGCAGGGTTCCCTTCCTTTCCCGTGTTGTTCAGTCTCCTCGTAGCGCCTCCAACTCCGGAGCCCTGCATTTAATTTCCTCTGTTTCTCCACATTACGCAAAGGATGTGTAGCTGCTGATGGAGTCTTCTGCTTTTATTGATACTGAGAATTACTTTGCAGCACTTGTAGACTATTCAAAGCCATGTTGTTGCCATTTGATTCATGATAGAATTCAGAAAAAATGCCTAGTGTTTTATAGACAAAATTAAGTAATGTGAGGAGTTCATTCCAAACCTTACTGTTCTTCCGAAGAAAAACAAAAGGAACAAAGAAACTAAAGGGGAAAGAGATAATGTTGTTTTGTTTTGTTTTGTTTTTTCACTTCCAAGCTTGCCCCTGAATGTTCTCACGCTGTGGGCTTTTGCTTTATTTGCCTTCTGTATCCCCAATCATCTGTTCCTCCATTCTCAAAATGTTCCTACATTACATAAGAGTGTGGCTTTTGAAGCCGCCAATTGAAGACTGCATGTCCTACTCCGTGTAATGGACATTACATTTAAGTGCTACAGTAAGTAAAACGCAAATGTACCTTTCATGAGCCTGAAACAGACTTTTTACCAAATAAGCTATGAAATAATTAAGTGTGTATTGGCCACATTGACATTCACAAGGCTTGAAACTAATTAGTCAAAAGCCAAAGACAATTTCCCTTTTGGTTGGCTAATATAAGTTATTGTTCATAATAATTTAGAATGCTTTTGAATGGTATAAGCTGAATTCTGAAATTTGAATAATGAAATTTATAGCATATAGGTGATTGCCTTAACCTATTATTTTTCAGAGAATCCACCTGTTTTGAGTACTGCATTTAAAGTGGTTTCATTGTTCAGTATAAGAAATGTTTAACATTGAACAATTTAGGATGTTCTTATGATGCCAACCCTCATGTCCTTTCAAAGAGGTCTTAATTGAGAAAAGACATCACTGGATAATGTTTAAAATAAAAATGTTGGCTGCTTGCATAATTGGGCTAATTATAAAAAGGATCCTGTGGTGTGATCTGAACATTCATATGCTCTGGAGTCTATTCAATTTCTGTGAGCCCTTTGTTATCAGCAGTTTCAGTTGGTATTTACTGAAAAGAAGATCCTTGCTAGGTATTGGTTCTCTAAATTCTTATTGTAGCTTCAGGAGCATGGTAAAGTTGAGGCTGATGTAATGAGATTTATTAATATCAAACAAACTTCACAGTTCATGGCTGAATGGACACGGGTTCAGGTTCACTGTACTCTTGGATCCTGCCCTCTAAATGCCCACATGTGTCTCAATTCATATTTAAAAATATAAAACTGGCTCTGGTTTTTAACATTGTTCTTTGTGCGTGGTGACTCTAGACATTAATCCCAGCACTCATACTCAGGAAACAGAAAACTCTGTGAGGTTGAGGCCAGCCTGGTCTAATTAGAGTTAAAGGATAACCCAGATATACATAGAGAGACTCTGCCTCAAAATACATACATACATACATACATACATGTGATATGTCTCTACAGAAGTCTATTTGCCTTAGTCACTGGATTTCATTGGTTAATTACTGTAATCAACAAATTTGATGGATTTCTCACTAGTGAACTAAGTGGTTATTTTAATGCATCTTATAAAGGTAGGGTTAGCCTGATCTTTGGTTAACTCACAAGAGAGCTGAGTTTTGACCACTCCCATGGCCCCCTAACTCATCCACATCACTGTCAGTTTCAAGCTCTTTGTTTATCATCCAGTTTTGACATCACCCTGTCCTCATAATCATCTGTACCATTTCAAAACAAAATCTTGAGGAAAAAGTACAGCTTTACTTAAACATTATTTTTCCCTAATGCCTCTACCTACCCATACAAGTGATGCTTTTAGACAATCATTTTCTAATTGTTCTGGTTTTTCTCTGAAAAGATGTAGCAGATCTGTATAAAACACAGAAACAGCAATGGAATTCATGGCTCTAGCAGCCAGATGTAGCTTCAGCACACATTCTTGCAAATTCCCTTCCAGTCTTCTTCTGTTGGTGGAAGTTTCCAAGGCACTATTTTTTTTTTTTTTTAAACAGGATACAGTGCTTTAAAACAAAAGGTAGTCAGGCTTTACTTCTGGTTCCAGAGGAAGAAGGATCAGGGAATGGATTTGAATTAGAAAATCCATATAATGTCATCCTCCAAAAATCCACAGGAATATTGTTTACACACCAACACCATGATAGAGGGACTTCCCTAGGGCAATGAAGAATGGCAGCTTGCCCAGGTAAGATAGTTGATAAGAGAGGGTCAGGACTTTCTAGGAGGGTGGAAGCAAAGAGCTGACCCAGCTGGAAAGAATGAGAGCTGATCATTGGCAGAAGGAACTAAGCAGTCCCTAGAGACCTGGGCTCCAGAAAGCTACTCAATAGTATCGCTTTCCCAAGAGGCTATAAAGACCCAAGATAAGCTGCCCACCTTAAAACTTGGCTGATACTATTATTTCTGACCCTGACCCTTCTACTTGAGACCTCTGGTTTGTTTCTGATTACTAATAGGCAACTCAGTTTCTTGAATATGTGTCCAGCAGCTGCTGATCAGTTTGCTGGTATTCTCTCATTTAGCCCTTACACAATCAGTTATTGTAAGGATCTCTGTTTTACAGATAAGGGGTTGGAGGCCATGAAAAGTCAGTGGCTTTCACAAGGCCACTTAGATAAAGAGACAAATAGCATTTCCAGCCCAGAGAATATCTGATTCCAGTTTCCACTGGTACTGTGATTGAGCACTTTGCTGGTAGGATTTTAACCCCTTAAGAAAGGGCAGTATTGCTGGAGGTGTGTGTGTGTGTGGGGGGGGTGGCCATGTTGTTCTTTATTAGTATTAGTATTAGTATTAGTATTAGTATGTGTTTTATTTTTATACATCAGCCATGGGTTCCCCTGTCCTCCCCCCTCCCGCTCCCACCCCCACCTCCCCCCAGACCCTCCCCTCCATTCCCATGTCCTCCAGGACCAAGACACCCCTGGGGATTCATTTCAACCTGGTGGCTTCAGTACAGGCAGGTCCAGTCCCCTCCTTCCAGGCTGAGCAAAGTGTCCTTGTGTAAGCCCAAGGTTCCAAACAGCCAGCTCCTGCACTAAGGACAGGTCCTGGTCCCACAGATTGGGTGCCTCCCAAACATATCAAGCTATTTAATTGTCTCACTTATCCAGAGGGCCTGATCCAGCTGGGGGCTCCACAGCCTTTGGTTCATAATTCATGTGCTTCCATTCGATTGGCTATTTGTCTCTGTGCTTTTCGCAATCTTGGATTCAACAATTCATGCTCTTGCAGTCCCTCCTCTTTCTTGACAACTGGACTCCTGGAGCTCCACCTGGGGCCTGGCTGAGGATCTCTGCATCCACTTCCATCAGTTATTGGATGAGAGTTCCAAGACAACTACTAGGGTGTTTAGTCATCTTATCACCAGACTAGGTCAGATCAGGCCCTCCCTTGACCACTGCCAGCAGTCTACAGAGGATATATCATTGTGGATTTCTGGGGACCTCTCCAGCACTCTTCCTATTCCTGTTCTCATGTGGTCTTCATTTATCATGGTCTGTTATTCCTTGTTCTCCCTTTCTGTTCTTGATCCAGCTTGAATCTCCTGATCCCCTAAGCTTTCTTTCCCTCAAATCTTGCCCTTCATTACTCCCACTGTCGTCCAGGTTGTTCATGTAGATCTCATCCATTTCTCTGTCATTTGGTGATCCCTGTGTCTTTCCTAGGGTCCCATTTTCTAGGTAGCCTCCCTGGAGTTGTGTAGCAATCTAGTCACCTTGGTTTTACATCTAGTATCCTCCTATGAGTGAGTACATACTATGTTTGTCCTTCTGAGTCTGGGTTACCTCACTCAGGATGATTTTTTCTAGATCCATCCATTTGCCTGCAAACCTCATGATGTCATTTTTTTTTTCTGCTGAGTAGTACTCCATTGTGTATATGTACCATATTTTCTTTATCCATTCTTCAGTTGAAGGGCATCTAGGTTGTTTCCAGGTTCTGGCTATTACAAACAATGCTGATATGAACATAGCTGAGCAAATGCCCTTGTGGTATGATTGAACATTCCTTGGGTATATGCCCCAGAGTGCCACAGCTGGGTCTTGGGGGAGATGGATTCCCAATTTTCTAAGGAAGCGCCATATTGATTTCCAAAGTGGCTGTACAAGCTTGCATTCCCATCAGCAGTAGAGGAGAGTTCCCCTTGCTCCACATCCTCTCCAGCATGAGCTGTCTTCTGTGTTTTTGATCTTAGCCATTCTGACAGGTGTAAGGTGGTATCTCAGAGTCGTTTTGATTTGCATTTCCTGGATAATTAGGGATGTTGAGCAATTCCTTTGAACTTCTCTGTGGAGAATTCTCTGTTTAGTTCTATAGCCCATTTCTTAATGTCTTAATGGGGGGGAGGGGGACCCCCCCCCCGCACACGTGCGAGTTGTTCTAAAGGTGCTCAGATGATATATAGTAGTATTGCTCTGCCCTTCAAGGCTCCTTTCTGTAAATCAGAGGTAACTAACTTCTGACTTTAAAGAATTATGTTTCTCTGTATTTTGTCAATATTCCTTTTTGTTTACCCCAGAGCTGGATTTCAGTTTTATTCAAATAGAACAGTGAATTGCTTAGCTACAACATCTCATTTGGCAAGAATTACAGATCAACACGAAGTGGGCTGTTATTTTGAACAGCACAAGGTTTAGAGCTATTTCCCATTGGAGTCTTAATTTTGCATCATATCTCCAGGGCCTGGGCACTACTATGATTTCAGAATCGGAATGCTTGCACTAAACTTTTTTAGTTCCTAAACTGTTTTATTGGGACTCAGTACATTTGCCAATCCTCTCATTTAAAGTATACAATTTTGAGGATTTTAGTATAGTCTCAAATATGTGCAACCATTATCACAGCTGATTGTGGGAAATTTTCATCAATTAACAATAATTAGGACCCTCCATAGGGCCCTTAGCTGCCCAACACATTAATATCCCTCTATCCTCCCCCCAAAAAAGTATTAATTAACCAACAATATACTTTCCCTTGTTACAGATTTTCCTGTTCTGTACACTCATATATGTGGACTTGACATATGCTGTACCTTCTTTCATTTAATATAGTGTTCAAGGTTCATCCAAGTCATATCAGGTATTCAGTTGTTTTTTCATAGATGATTCTTTTTATGAGAGAAATCGGCCTTAGTTCCCACAGTTTGGCCACCCCCTTAATCCTTGAAAACTTCATTGGATGACCCTGGCATTTCAAAGACCACTTTAGGTTCAAGGCTTTGCACAATGTTGTAGACAGGTCTCAGTTTCTTTCAACGCTCCAAGAACAAGTTGTGTAGCTACATGTCCTTGTCGTCCTTAGCACCTTTTCATCCTTCGAAAATTACTTTTTCCATTTTGTGTTCTTCCTCTAGTAAATCGTGTCCTTGGAATCTTACAAAGCATTTTTGTTGAAGAGAAAAGTGATAGACAGCTTTGAATTGGAGTAAAAAGAAAACAATGAAGCAAATATGGTCAATACATTTTTAGAAGGTTTATTGTTGTAGAATCCCATTACTACATTTTAGTAAAACTAATGATAAATAGCATTAACTATGTATACTACTTTTGAGGATTTGTGGTTATGCCAAATCAAGCATAATTATTTGATTAGGGTGATATGATAGTTAATATAAGTTAAAAGGTTACTTATTATTCTTTGTTTTTATTCTCCTTTTCTATTTATTACCAACTAATGAGATTAAAAATTGTTAAGTCATTACTTCATTCATTGCAACGTTGTGACTAATTATAGCAGTATTTGCTAATAGACTGATAAACCCAGAATGAATTTTATATTAAAAAGCTCAAAGAATCAACTTCTTCAAAACACTTTTGGAATGAGAGAGAAATGGATAAAAATAGAACAAAATAGAGTAAGTTAGCATTTTAACTGTTATGTATTTTACTTCACCAGTGCCTCATCAAAGTTAGTCAATAACAACTCATTAAATTGTCTTTTTGTAGCTACAAATGAGTCTCTTGAAGATTTATTATTTAACACAGATTCAGGGTTTCTCATATATAACATTATAGTGGCTAACTTTAGCTGAGCCACAGGTTTTTGACTCTGATGTATTTATGGTGAGGTAGTAACTATAGAATTAAATAAACAGGTCTGTGATTTTTGTGAAGCTTTCTGTTTTTGTTGTTGTTGGTCTACTTGTTTGATTTTGGCATTCGATGCTTTTAAATTTGTTGGTCTCTTCTTTAATAGCTCTGAAATTACATTATGATATGTCCAAGTAATTGCCTTCTTATATATATTTTTACAAGCAAAATGTTTACATATTGAAATCTAAAGCTGTTTTAGTCTATCACTTTTGATTCTAATTTACCTTTTTAATGTAAGCAAAATTTAAAATACTATCGTAACTTTTCTATAACTCTGATGGCCATTTTGATTAGGTTGACCTACTCTCCAGAGATTTGTAATGTGTGCCTCTTAGTGCATCTCTGAGGATGTTTCCACAGATTAACTAAAGGGAAGTGGGGAACCTGCCCTATTTAGGTGGCACCATGCTGTGGGTATACAATAGCTAGAATAAAAGGAAGCAAAGGAGAAAGCCCACTAATATAGACCTTCTCTTTCTATTTAATGGCTGATATGAATTGAGATTCTTTGCCCCAATGTCCCCCCCCTCCCGCACCACACTGCTATTACAGATGCTGAAAACCATGAACCAAAATAATTATTTCTCCCTTGAAAGTTGTTCTGCTCAAGTGTTATGTTGTTACAACAACAAAGCATGACTTCATGAGAAGTCGAAGCACCAAGTTGGCAGAAGGAACATGAGTGAGTATCTATCAGGTATGGAACGTGAGTGTGTGCCTATCAGGTATGGAATGTGAGTGTGTGCCTATCAGGTATGGAACGTGAGTGAGTGTCTATCAGGTATGGAACATGAGTGAGTGTCTATCAGGTATGGAACGTGAATGTGTGCCTATTAGGTATGGAACGTGAGTGAGTGTCTATCAGGTATGGAAGTTTTCGTGGTAACCTTTTAATTTCAGTTTGGTTTTTGAAGCAGCATGTGTTTACAATACAGTGTTGAGTTTCATATAGACAAGTTCTTTCAAATATATCGTGTACTTTTGACCGTATTCAACCTCTCCCTCTTCCTCCCTTTAGTTCCCATTCCTCATTTCTCTCTCCAATTACTCTCTTCCTTTCCTATCGTCTCTGTTCTACTTTCCTGATCAGATAATAAGTAGCTGATATCAATGGCAAATAAGTTTTTAAAGCCTTCACATATCTATGAAGTGCATTAAATACCTCACTTTGTGTAGAACTGCCATGCAGCAGCTCTAAATATCAGTTTTATCAATGACGTGAACTTTAGGTCAATCTGGAGGAACATAAAAGTTATTTATTATAGTCTTCAGAAAATACTAGCTACATTATATGACTAGTCCAGCATTCTGATTCATGTATTACAAATTCAGTCAAAGGAATTACAGAGGAGTGGATACGGCTGTAGAATGAATGAGCTCCAGCAATTTGTTGCATATATAGTATCCTATAGAAATAATATTCAGTTACCTGTTCACTTTGGACTTTTGATTTGCCATCCTATAAGGATAGAATCAATTATCATATGTTTAATGTAAACCTGAAACAACTGCAAAATCATCAGATCAAATGAACACAAAGTTTAAATGAAAATTAAGTTGTAATTCAAAATGCCATCAATTACTGCTTTCTGCTTTACTTATCAGAAGTATGATGAAGTCCACCATTAAGTTCTGTCCAAGGAGGATAACATGGGAGCCTGTAATATCTTAATCTGAAGTTCCCAGGCATATGCATTCATCTTTTCCAGTAAGTTAGGACAGTGCCTCCAAGTCACTTCATCACCATTTCACATTTATCCAGAGTCATGGAGGGAAACAAATGACGGGCATTCTTCTGTCCTTCTGCTCTCATCCCCAATTTCTTAGATTGAACTGTGTTTTATTTCTAAACAGCAGACATTAAACTCATCAGTCTTGAATAAGGATCTGAAGAACTTGCTGCAGTGTGGTTGATACAAAACAGCAAAGCTGTTGAAGTTATGATAGGGAATTTCCTCACAACTCCTTGAGCGTTCATGTGGGTCTCTACAAATGTCATGAATATTGGCATAGCCCATAACTTTTCCCATCTGTCCTCTAGATATTATTTTCAATGTGTCATTCATTTACCTAGTTATATGCTAAATTAACATGAATCACTTGCAAAGTATTGGACAAAGCCAATATACAGGAAAAAACATCAAAAAAGTCAAAGTACTCTTCAGTTAAAAAAAAAAATTAGATTTGGAGGTGAGCCAATACCAGAGTGATCTGCATCTGTGATTAATGTGTTCTCAGTTGATGCTCAGTGAGTTAGTCAAGGTAACCTCAGCCTGATTGTGACCCTGATGACCTGCTTTCTACCTTGGTCAGATGACCCTACTATCATCTACCTGACAGTCTTGCACAGTGTGTTTGGTAAAGGTGCTGAATGTCAAACAGAGTGGATGTTATTATTATTTAATATTTATCCATACTTCTATGAGTAGCTGAAGATAAAGGAGATCAGGCTCATATTGATCAGGAAGAGCTGCTTAAGAATATATACTGAGGGCTGGATCTCAGACAGGTGGAGAAAATAGCAAGTAACTTACACAAGATTATCAGTGATAGCATCTTCACCATGAATTAGGTTCATTATAATTACTCTATGGCTTCATTCAGACCATTAAAAGGACTTGACCTTATAGTAAACCAGCTCACAGATACTAATGAGATAGTCATTATTATTACTCCTAACAATTTTTCAGTAAAGCACTAGACAAGGATGTATGCTGTAATGTCTTTGTGCTCAGAACCCTTGGATGTGGAAACTGAACTCAAGTAAACACAGAAAGGGTACACAATGTGTGCATACATCTGCAGTTAGTTTCTGTGGTACATAATCCAGAGGACAATACAAATTGTTTTATGAAGATTGAGTAAGAAATTTTATTCATTTACATTTCATCAAATATGGTCCCCCAATAGAAACACCAGGCTTTTTTTCTTAGTCTTGCCTAATTAATTAACTTTGTCCTGAGCCTCACCAGGTACAAATTCATTCCAGTTATATTTATAAATTTGTGTGTATTTCTTTCAGTGAGTCATTTTTAGTTAAAATTGAATGTGGGTTTTCAGACTTATGATATAGGAGATGTGAGTTTTTATCAGGTAAAGGTGGTAAAGCTTCGCCATCTCCATTTTAATTCAGAATTTTTAAACAGATTTATTTGAACACAGATCTGCTACAATTTAACAAACAATTAGGGTAAGGAGCATAGAGGAGGTGAAATCTGTACTTAACAAAAATTTGTGAGGTCTTACTTATTCATCATTACCATTAATTGATAGTAACCTGTGGGAAGGGTATCCATGTATGTATTGATGTATTCATTTCTAAACTGCAGTTGTGTAAGGAAAGTATTTTAGTTTCTTTTGTGCTTCATAGATCTAAATTCCGATTTTCTTTAGATGCCACACATGCATGATGAAGATTCAACAGGCACCTAGCTGTTCTCTTTCTCTCTCTGCAGAAAGCAGGTCATTGAAATTTTGATCTAGAACTACAAGATCATATGAGATCTAATTTTATTTTGCAGTTGATAAAATGACTCAGTGGATAAAATCACTTACCACACAAAGCATAATGACCTGAGTGGGATTCACCAGAACTCATATAAAAAGCAGCATGTAGCGTGCTCTACCATCCTAGCACTGCAGTACTGAGTTAAGAAGCAGAGCAGAGACACTCCAGAGAGCCTTCCCTGAGAGCCTGGAGCATGCAGTACAGACACACCACAGAGCCTGCCTCAACAAGGTACAAAAGCATCCCCCCCCCACACACACACACATATGTGCCATGACACACACACCTTTGTGTACACATACACACACAACTCACCCACCGGGTACACATACATACATACACAACTGCACACGCTAATAAAAACTGTGATTGTTTTAAAAATTACGTCATATTATATGAGGCCTCTCTCCCTGAGAACATTTAAGGACTGTAATATATCCTTAACAAAACAAAACAGAGTAAAAATTTCCTTTCCTTTCTGTGCCTTCTTTTCATCTCTTTCTTTATGGTCTTTCCTCTGGCAACATCCTCTGCAGACCTGGAACCAAGTCTTTAACACATGGCATCTAAGGACATTTAAGATGTAAGTCATGACAGTCAGTGTCTAGATTGCATAGGCTTTGTAAAACTCGTATATTCTGAGCATTTCACTGCCCATTCAACTGTCAGAACATGAACAGGGGGAAGGGAAGCAGATAAAACGGAATCCAAATTATTTTTTGTCACACTTAAAAGAAAAACACTATGGATAAATTTTAGGGAATTTTAGCTATGGGCTAACAGTGAAAGTTTTCTTTTTTAGTTGGGTGGGTGGGAAACTGGCACTCCTTAGATTATTTTACACATTTAAATTAAGTTATTTATGTTCTACCAATTACTGAAGGTAGTTGTGAGTTTCCTATAATGTGCAGAATCTTAATTTACACTTTACCATCTGTCTGTGTCTTAAGGTTTTGAGAGATTTTGCTTCATAGTATCCTCATGTAAATGTAATGCATCTTCGGAAAGACATCCACTTTGTGAAACACAGCCAATCCGCACCGTATGGTCTCTAAGTTAGACACAAGTCCTAGGAAAATTCAAGAGAGGGGTAATTGCTATTTTAAAATGATTCCTTGTTTTATTATCATAGTGTGCAGAGCTTTGAATACACACTAATCAATTGACCAGTGATTAAAAAAATTCTGGAAAGAATGCACTTGGAGGTCCTGGAAATTTACAGAGCTTGTATTTGATTAGCTTGAGTGCTTATTGGCTGTATGAATTAATCATGGGTACCGGATGTAACAGATGACTAGTTAGTCAAGTTCAGACTTACATTATTGTTTGATTATAGAAAACTACTGCAACATTTTGCTATTATTGGAATGTACCTCACTCAGGGTGATTTTTTTTTTCTTGTTCCATCCATTTACCTGGGAATTTCATGATATGTTTTTTGTTTTTTGTTTTTTTTTTTAACTGCTGAGTACAACTCTGTTGTGCAAATGTTGCACATTTTCTTTATATATTCTTCCATTGAGGAACATCTAGGTTGTTTCCAGTTTCTGGTTATTATGAATAAAGCCTCAAGGAACATGGTTGAATAAGCATTCTTGGGTAGGATGCAGAGTCCTTTGGGTGTATGCCCAAGAGTGGTATAGCTGGATCTTCAGGTAGATTGATTCTCAATTTCCTGAGAAACTGCCATACTGATTTATATCATGGCTATACAAATTTGTATTCCCAGCTGCAATGGAAGTATTCTCTTTGTTCTACATCCTCGCCAGCATGAGTTCTCACTTGTGTTCTTCTTCTTAGCCCTTCTGACAGGTAGAAGATAGAATCTCAAAGTAATTTTGATTTGCATTTCCCTGATATCTAAGGATGTTAAACATTTCTTTAACTGTTTCTCAGCCATTTGAGTTTCATGTATTGAGAATTCTCTGTTTAGGTCTGTACCCCTTTTTCTCCCTTGGTTGCATTTCACACTTATTTTTTAAATTTATTTATCAATTAATTTATTTATTTAAATCATGACTGCAGCCTCCTCTCCTCTCACTCCCTTCCTCCCCTTTTTTTCACTCATAGTTGGATATTAACTACAAGGTAAAGGATAAGGATGCTATAATCCACAGACCCAGAGAGGCTAGGCAACAAGGAGGGATCAAGTGGGGGGAACACATGGATCTCCTTAGGAAGTGGAAATAGAGGAGATCACTTGGTTGGACTGGGGGCAAGTGGGCATGGGAACTTGAGGGATCAAGTTGTGGGTGGGCAGAGGGGGACAGTTCTGAGAGAGATGACTGGAAAGGGGGACTTTACAGAGTCTGGTAGAAACCTGATGTGAGGGAAACTTCCACAAGTCTACAAGGATGGCCCCAGCTAAGGTTCCTGGTGGCAATGGATGCATACTGACTGGCTATCCCCTGTGATCAGTGGTCAGGTTGGTGACTACCCTGGTTGTCATCAGAGAACCTTCATCCATTGACTAATGGAGGTCAATTCAGAGACCCACAGACAAACGTTGAGCTGAGTTCAGGGAGTCCTGCTGCAGAGATGGAGGATGGATTATAGGAAACAAGGGCATCAGGAACATTGCAGGAAAACTCACAGAAACCACTAGCCTGTTCATGGGAACTCATGGAGTCTGAACCAAGAAGGGAGCCTGCATGGGACCGACCTAGTCCCTCTGCATATATGTGACAGTTGTGTAGCTTGGTCTATATATGGGACTACCAGCAATGGGAGCAGGGGCTGTCCTGGGTGCTTTGACTGACTCTTGGTAACCTATTCCTCATAGTGGATTCCCTTGCCCAGCCTAAATACAGGGTGAGGTACTTGGTTTTATGGCAGCTTGATGTGTCATGCTTTTCTGAAGTCCATGAGAGGCCTACCCCTTTCTGTACCCCAATTTTAAACTGGATAATTTGGTTTTCCTTTTATGATATTTAGTTTCTTGAGTTTGTTATATGTTTGTATATTAGTCCTCTGTTGCACGATGAGTTGGCAAAAATGTGTTATTCTGTAGGCTGCCACTTTGTTTGATTGATGGTTTGAGGGCATTTTTTTTTTTTTTTTTTTTTTTTTGCCTTACAGAAGCTTTTCAGTTACATGAGGTCTCATTTATTAATTGCTGATTTTAGTGCCTTCACTATCAATTTTCTGTTAAAAAAAAAAGTCATCTCCTTTGCCACTGTGTTCAAGGATATTCTTCACTTTCTCTAGTATGAGGTTCAGTGTGTCTGGTTTTATGTTGATGTCTTTGATCCACTTGGACTTGAGTTTTGTGCAGGATGATAGGTATGGATCTATTTGCATTCTTCTACATGCTGACATCCAGTTTGACCAGCACCATTTGTTGAAGAAGCTTTATTTTTTCCATTGTGTATTTCTGGCTTCTTTATCAAAAGTAAGGTGTCTATATGTGTATGGATTAATGTCTGAGTCTTCAATTCAATTCTATTCATCAACATTTCTATTTTTATGCCAGTAACATTGCAAGTTTAGGTATGTGGAGTTTTAAATTCTACATACAAAAAAAAATCATATTATGTAGTTACATGCTATGTTTTCACAGATAGTGATAAAATTTTATTTTGTGGAGTCACTTAAAACGGATTCTCACTGACTAGCCCTTACTGTCCATACGACTTTGTCCTCCTCACCTCTAGATGAATGCATATCAAAAAAAATATTTGGGGGCTGGGGATTTAGCTCAGTGGTAGAGCGCTTTCCTAGCAAGCACAAGGCCCTGGGTTCAGTCCTCAGCTCTGGCAAAAAAAAAAAAAAAAAAAAAAAAAAAAAAAAAATTGGGCTGGTTAGATAACTCAGTATGTAAAGGTACTCTCCACATAGTTTCTTTGATCACCAAAATCTACATGAAGTGAACTGACTCCCCAAAGTGCTCTGTAGTAAGACTTTCTAAAGCACCCCACTAAGAAACAAATCATTCAGCTTTGGTATGGAAGCAGAGGGTCCCCAAAACCTTGTTTGTTATTTGAGTACAGTAAACTCATATTCTGGTGTGACAAAGATGCCAGGTGGCCCTCCTTAGGTGAGTGTGGCATGGCTTCACTGTCCTGGTGCTCAGAGGGGCTCTTTCTTCATCTGTATTTTTTCTTGAATGCTTTATGAATCAATTTTTACAAACATGAAGCAACTTTTTCAGATACCATAGATATAACAAAAGCGCAAATTATCTGCAGTCTTTAGTTAACAAAGAAACAAGTTGTTCAACGATGCCCATTAAAGACTTGCATACATACCTCTTTCTCCTTCATTTCCATGTTTTTGTTTTTGTTTTTGTTTTTTAACAGAATCATGGCTTCTCTGCACAAACTGTGCTTTTTTGCTTCATGGTGGTAAGATGGCTGCTATACCTTTGAGTATTAAACTGTATTTCAGGACAGAAAAAAAAAAATTACAAGATTGGAACATGCTTTCTTTTCTTTTTCTATATTTTAGCTAATCTGGGTTGCATTATTTTACTCACCCTTCAACCAATCACTGCCAATGGAGACGATGATTGAGACAGTGAACAATATGCACTGTCCCCTTCCTGTATTTTCTCTTGTTTCTATTTGACCAGTACTACAAAGTAGCCAAGTATACTAGATTAGTTCTACACGAAGATTCACACTTAGCTGTTGATTAAAAAAAAGTTGTAGTATTAGAGTCAGGTAACTTGCACCTGCCAAATTGAACCCCTTCCATTAGTCAATCAACTGCTCATTTAAATCTTCTCTAGAACCCCATCATTATTCCTGAAAATGAATCTTAACTCCATCTAAGGGATGGTTAGACATGTGTGATTTATTGATCCCTTCTGTTCCTTCAACCTTTGGAGACAGCAATGCAGTTTTAAATCTGTCAGAAAACTTCTTATAGCATATCGTTTGTGTGTTTTCTTCCTCGGCCACTCCTGTATGTTTTACTGTTATCTTCGTGGTACCAATCACAAATTGAATGCTCGTTTTAGTCATGATGAGACTATGAGGAATAGCCCAGCTGAGAGCCATTTTACAAGATTCGGCAATCACTTTGCGGTAATGGATGTTGGTGTCTGGCACATCCGTTCCGGTTTCTGCCTTGTTAAACACTTTAAAAGCAGATCCGGTTTGCTCAGCTTCACTTTCTGACCCTTTGGGAAGTGTAGGTTTGGGCAACCTTTCAAATGGTGTTGAGCAGGGCTCAGCTGATCTTAATGGTACATGTTGGCTATTGGCTTTGCACACTAAAGGTACCTGAGCACATTTTAATAACAAATTTTGACTTTATGATGTTTCAAAGATGAGTAATTACTGAGTTATTATAACACAAAGCCTCAACTGATTCAGTTTGTAGAATATCCTAGAGTCTTTCAAGGGGTTATTTTCAATTGTCTAGAGAAAGGAAGCAAACATCTTGTTAATCCCATTTTTGTAAATTCCTGTGGCAGCTAAATAAAGTGGTGGTGAATTAGTTCTTCACCTGATTTCATTAGAAACATAGGGTGGTCACTGTCTAAATAAGATACTTTATAAAAATAAGAACTTGAAAATAGCGTCATGGTTTATCCTTTCAGTCCATCCAGCCATATTCAAAATGTTGAACCTAAACCAGGGAGACTTCTCAGTTGATTAATTATCTGTTGCCCATGCAGGACCAGAGTTTGTCCCCAAAACCCCTGGAAAGGCTGGGGCTGGTGGGAGGCACCTTTTAACCTCATTCTTGGGAGAGTATATAGACAGTGGGATCCCTGAAGTTTTTGGCTGGCCAGTCCAACCAATTGGTGATCTCTAAGTTCAGTAAGAGACCTTGTCTCAAAAAATAAAAGGGAATGATCGAGGAAGACACCTGACATTGCCCTCTGATAGTTGAACTGCACACTCATACATGCACACAAACACATGCCATACTCATACCACAAAAATTGCTCAAACTATACACAATATGTGTTTTATGAAAAATACATGTTCAGGTAGTCTATATGCTCATGACTGGGGAAAGGAAATATGCATAGCTTTATAAAATATTTACTCTAAAATTTAGTTCCATGAGGTTCTGAGTGCTATGTTACATGTGTGTTATTTGGTCACCTTAGAAAAGTTAATTAAAATTCTTAAAGAAATCAAAAGTTTATTTATTCCTTCACAAAACTAATTGGTGGCTTCTGTAATTCTTAAGCTCATTATTTTCTCTGAACTTAAAATAATACTTGTAAAATAGACATGTGAACCAGCTTCCAGGGATGCAGTTATTCATTTCTAAGCCAGAACTAACCAGATATAGCTGAATCCTCAGGAAGTACTGCAAAAGTCCACTTTTCCATGATTAATAAATAATTGAGATTAGTTATTGAATTTAACTATGAATGGTTGCATTTGTGCTATTCAGAAGACCCAGGAATAGCACTGGCCTTATCATGGATTAAATCTTCCTGAAAATACTTCCTGCTCATCTTAGTTCTTATAATGTATCCTCCCTCCATTTAAAATAATTCAGCAATTAAAAATCTTAGTTTAGTCAGATTTAGTTCTTCTGAACCAGATGCTAAATTGTGTATCTAATCTGCTCTGGGGGTTGACTGTAGCAAGATATTTCCAGTTACATTGAAAGTGACTTATTTCTTCTTATATTGTTCTTCCTATCATAGTCATTTAATTTTTCATTTTGTCTTGAAAATATTAACTTTTATTTTTAACTGAGATATAAAAACGTAAGTGTTGTACACATTTATAGGGTACCATATAATATTTTGATATATGTATACATTGCATAAAGAGTCTAATAAAATCTAATGAGAAAATAAATTCTGTTAGTGCTACCAGACCCCAAATCCAGGGATTCCATGTAACCATATTATTAACTTGTATTAGCACCGGAAGAAAAGATGAGAGTGGGTACAAAGTTACAGAGCTCAGCAGAAAACTTGACAGTGCAGCCTTTTTAATGGATAGGACCTTGAAGCCTGCAAATGTAAAGGCTTCCATATAGATAAAATGGATTCCATGTGGCATCTGTTCAAAGTGTCACCCCGATTCAAAGAATGCCAGTTTGATGGCATTCTTCTTTCTCAGTCTTCATTCCCATCAATTAATTTTATCAGCTTCTGCTATCAATTTCGATTTCATGGCTTCTAAACGTGTTATCTTTTCATGCCATTCATTTCTAATGCATTATTTACCCCCCAAACCTCATTCAATTTCCTTGGCCATATAGGATTCATAACTACTTAATGGTAATTTTGTTTTAAAAATATTATGTCCTTGTATTTTTGTCCCAAACCCCCAAAGCCCTGGAACATACCTATAATTGCAGAATTTAGGAGACTACAGCAAGAACATTTTGAGTTCAAGACCAGCCTGACAAATATATGAGCTGTTGCCTAGGGTGATAGATTATAGATAGTTGATATATAGGAATTACTTTGACAATTTCATTATATGTAGAAATAATGTGATAAGAAGTATAATTCTACTTATTATCAGTTCTGTAGGGGATTTTAGTGTTCTGGATTTTACTTAAGTCATAATTTTCATCTTAGAGATTTTTAGTCTACTAAGAAAGCATCTATGATTTTAACAAGTTTGTATGTACAGAAAGCCTTTCTTTTTTTAAAGACACAAACCATCTCTTTCTTAGGGAATCCAGACAATGGTGTTGTAAACTAAACAAGAGCAGTGGCTGCTGGGAGTTCATGGATGTGCTGTTACTCTGTGTATATCAACCTATGTTTTCTCCATGACGATCTTGTGCAGGAAATACTTATGAAATGGCAGTGGGGGGGGGCAGTGCTTACCTTCCCTAAAGCGCTATATCACAGCCCCATTTTGAATTTAAGACTCAGCCAAGCATCACTCAGGAAGCTATGCTGCTACTAAAATTAAATGATTCAAAGTGAGTAAAGTAACTTGTTGATATAATGAGGTGCATCTGCCATGAAACCCCAAGGAAGAAAGTTTGTGCCCAAGAAAAAATTTTGTGTGAGATTTTTTTTAAGAGCAAATAAATAGTCTAGTATTTTATCTACTGTGAATTCTGGACAGGAACTTTTATAAGTAAAAATATCTATAATAAAATAAGATTCAATCATGGAAAGACTTATGTAGTAGGAATCTTAAACCTGAGGCCAGTTATTGGTGTGAACGCTGGAAGATCAGAGAGACAGAACAAGCCACAGCTTCCTCACCTTGCCAGTTCCTCAGCTGGTCTTATTTCCTCAGACTGGAAGCTTCTGTGTCCTCATCCAAATGGATCTCAGCTGAACTGCTGCTCGAAAGCCTGAAAGCTTAACCAGCCAAATGCTTCTAGTTTCTGGTCTTCACGCCTTATATATCTTTCTACTTTCTCCCTGGAATTAAAGGCGTGTGTCGCCGTGCCTGGCTGTTTCTAATGTGGCTTTGAACTCAGAGATCCATAGGTATTTCTGTCTCTGGAATGCTAGGATTAAAGGCGTGAGTGCCACCGCCTGCCTAACCTCTATGTTTAATATTGTGGCTTTTATATTCTCTGATCCCAGATAAGTTTATTAGGGTGCACAATATTTTGGGGGAACACAATACCACCACAGACTTAGCCTTGTTTACCGCGAAGTTGTTAAGCTCTCACTTGTTATGTACAAAACAAAATGAGTCCCGAGCTATTTGGACTTTGGCTGAAAATGACTTCCTGCAATCATGCACAGACTTCTAATTTTAAACATTAAGGTTTAGAGGCTGACAGCACAGTGCCAGGAGCAAAGCATATTTCACAAACGCTGGGATTTAGCTTTAATGCTAAAGTCTAGAGCCAAGAAAGCGATGTGATGTCCCTAGCTCATCTTGTACTTGCATGCCTGTCATCGTTTCCTATAAAACTTCTTCTTTTAAGTTCTGTTACGTGTGTGACAACAAATGCATATTTAAAGAACTAATTTAGCTTGGGGAAATTTTAAGACTGTAGCAAACATTCCTTGGGAGTACCTAGTATTTGAATTTTCACAGCAAATGCTTAGCAGGCAGTGCATTCATGTCAAAGTATCAGTGACTGCCTTGAATATTGCAGCTGTAGCTAAAGTAATTTAATATCTGAGGTAGGACTTAATAAATAGCAACGTTATTGAGCAGTGCTGGAGTTCAACAGGGGATTTCATATCAATTTTCCTCTGTTGCTCTTAGTTTATGGTTGCCTCTGTCGCAGTGCTTCATCTACACTTACCCCAAGATGAGGTAATTGACATTACCATGACCTAAGGATGAAGACTACATGGAAAGCAGAAGGGTCTCAAATCTTCTGAGTATGCATAGCACATGAGTAATCTGCCTCATAAAGGGAATATGGGGAAAATAAGGAAAACAGCCCTAATTTGTAGAGTTAGCTAGTCTTAGTGCAAAAAAAAAACAAAACAAAAAAAAACAAAAAAAAACCTCTTGTGTGGTCAATTGATAGCTGTTCATTGATCATATGGTTGGGAAGCCATGCACACAATTGGTCTTGGAAGGGGATATGAAACACCCCTAGAATACAGATCATACAGCAGGGATTAGGAGAATGGCTCAAAATCAGAGCTTCATAGCTCCTCTTTGCCATTGGAAACTGCAAAGAAAGAACAAAGATATTGCTAGAAATGTGTGTGTATGTGTGTGTGTGTGTGTGTAGTTGTATATACACACACACATAGATATGTATCTATATCTATGTGTGTATATACATATATATATATATACATATCTATATATATAATTTTAATGAGTGGCTGAACAAGTGTAATCATATAGCCCTGGCTTTCAGGGTTTTTAAAAAGGTATTTTTTCTAGTTATTACCTCATTTCCCAATTCCTTTACTCCCTCCATACCTTCCCATATAACCCACTTGCTCTCTTTCTAATTCATGGCCTATTTTTCATTATTTATTGTTACATATATGTATATATGTACATATATGTTATTATGTGTATTTAAATATATATATATATATACATGTTATTTTCCTAAATACATAAATATATCCTGTCTATATAATGCTACTTGTATGTGTCTTTTCAAGGCTGACCATTTGGTATTGGATAACCAATTGGTTTGCTCTTCCATGGGGAAGACGATTTCTCTTGCTCTCAGTATTCTTTAGTTGCCTATAGTTTCTTTGTGTAGAACTGACACATTCTGCCCCATCCCCACCCACGCTCTGTCCACTTAAACAGGTCTATGTTGCTGTCCTTGTTCAGCTCATGTTTAGGCAGTTGTCTTGGTAAGAGTTTATGGCTGTGGTTTCTGACACATTCATACATAGACACAACCTCATAGCAAATTCCTTGATCCTCTCTTTTATCAAAGAAAATTTTCTTTGCAACAGAAGTAGACCATTACAGAAAAAAAAAAAAATAACACAACCAAATCAAAATACATCCAGGATTTTTAAGGAATAACTAGAAAGAGGAGAGAGAGAGAGAGAGAGAGAGAGAGAGAGAGAGAGAGAGAGAGAGGATTCTAAGCAACAGTCACAACCCTAATTATCTTCCTTTTGTGATCTTATATCATTTTTTCGCTTGTCTGTTTTATAGATTGTTTCTGTGTGACTACCTAGAATACAACCATGAAGTTTCAACTTGTAAAACTAATGTGCTAGACGTGGATTTAGTTCACTCTTGAAAGCGTGCATGAGTGTGAGCCAGTGAGACAACTCCAGGGGTCAAGGCCCTTGACACTCAATATTGCAAATCTGACAGCAGAGTTTGCTCTCCAGAACCCACCTAATGGTGGAAGGAGAGAACCAGCTCTGCAAAGTTGTCTTTGGACTACCCATGTGTGTGCCAACAGCACACATATGATAACAATGGAGAAAATAACTTTAAATGATATTCATAGTCTTAGAAAGCCAAAGTGTCAATATTTACAGAGTTTATTTATTTGTGCACTTTTTCAACATATACAAATGTGAACATGAGGTTGCGCTCTTCATGGTCTCAGCTTCTTAGGAGGCTAAAGTGAGGGCATTGTTTGAGCCCAGAGGGTAGAAGACAGACTGCACAACTGGGAAAGAACTGGTTTCTAAGCAAACAAACAAGCTTGGGTGCAATCTGCTAGCTAGGGAACAGGGAATTTTTTTTAATGGGGGCAGAGAGCTGCTCATTTTGATTTCTAGAGAATTCTGAGGATGGAAATACTAGAATGGGATTCTTCATTGATATTTGTGATGGGGCTAAAGGTAAGGCAAATTAATGCTGAGAACATATAGAACCACAAAGAAAGTTCTAGTCATTAAGTAATGAAGAAGCCTTTCTACAACTTAGATAAAGTGAAATCAAAATTAAAAGTTTCCCTTCTTGGCAGGTGTGTGGTGGCACACACCTTTAATCCCAGCACTTGGGAGGCAGAGCCAGGCGGATCTCTGTGAGTTCAAGGCCAGCCTGGTCTACAGAATGACCAGGCACAAAGCTACACAGAGAAACTCTGTCTCGAAAAACAAAACAAAAAAAAAGTTTTCCTTCCTTAATAAACTGAGTTTCTTGGACTCATCCACTCAACAGCTGTTGAGCTTAGAGGGAATTCAAGGCCCAGGGTTACCAAAAGACATTCTTTTAATTAGTTTGTGGTATGATTTGAACTCACTATGTGAGTTAAGTAGGTATCTGTGGACTAGCCAAGAAGCCCAAGTAATAATAATAGTCTACTTCTCAAGTTGGGAAATCTCAGTCTTCCACTCCAGTCCTTCCCCGAAGGATGAACTTCAAGACATGGCCTCATTCTCTGCTTCCACAGTGTGTAGCTGGTATGGCACTAGTCAGCATGCTAATGACTGTATCCCAGTTGTCCTATTCAGGGTGCTAGTTCTGGACAAGGGAGACTTTCTGCTTAAGAGAACTAG
Organism: Onychomys torridus; assembly: GCF_903995425.1. Lineage (NCBI taxonomy): Eukaryota > Metazoa > Chordata > Mammalia > Rodentia > Cricetidae > Onychomys > Onychomys torridus. The sequence goes on from NC_050465.1 coordinate 50,857,661, forward strand.
AAAACACCTTCAGGTATTCTTCTTTATGGTTCTGCTTCTTAGGTTTTGTTTTTGTTTTGGTGCTAGGCAAATTCATTTCTTTTATGGGTTTTAACTTCATCATCTGTGAATAACAGTTTCTTAAGCATTAGGCAAACCTTGTAAAGTGCTTAGCACAATGCCTGCTATACAGTGGTTCTCCTGCTCTGCCCTCTACTGCTGAGAAAGAAGACAGAGATCAAAACTGGTGCCAAGTTCCATTTCATTCACCTCCACCCATCTTTGTGAACACACACATGCAAGCACAAAGACATCATGACCTGGTTTATTCAGAAGTGTTTCAGGATCAGAATTACCCAACATGTGGACCAATAAAGAAGTGGTCAGATACTCTTATTGAGGTTCCATAGGTAAAGAAATAGACATCTTTTAACTCTTCTGGTTTAATATATAGTTCCTTTGAACTACTAAAAACAATTTAACATCATTAAGAAGTAACCTGAAGTAATCATTGGGAAATCAGTGGTCTCCCATTTACTAGTAATTAAAAAGAATTTTTTTTTTACAGAATCCACTTAGATTCATATGAATTTTTGAATTCTGTGCTTCTGATTCTCTCTATGAGATCACACAATAGATTGTTGGCATCATCTGGTTGACTCATAATGAGAACATTCTGGCTGCATGATAAAGACTTAAAACTTCAGAGCTGCATGAGAGTCTGATGACAAATGATGCTTGTCTTGCCTGTCTGGTAAGAGGAGTGGATTCCTGAATTATTTTCATGGGTAGTAAGAAATGGCAGGAAAACAATTCCCAGTAGTCCTACTATCCCACCCACCTGATGAGAAGCTCACCTAGGTTCTCCTAGTAGGTTACAAGTGCCAAATATTTATCTGCCATTTTGAAATGAGCTTGGATCCCCAAGAGGTACTAGGGACAGAGTGAGCTATGCTGTCTTGGGATCCGTACCTTTTATTAAGTAACCAAATATTGAATATTATAGAGATGAAAGCTGAAAATATAATGACACGAGGCCAGACAGAATGGGATGCCAAGAAGGGCACAGAAAATGGGTGCAAGAAGGAGCTCACACTTGGCTCAGTCTCTCCTGTGTTCTCGTGGATCATGTGAGAAACTCACTGGAGTGTACAGCATTGAGCTTGAAATAATTTACTTTGGGGTGCTGGTGATTGAACCCATGACCTCAGGCATACCAAGCATATTCTCTACTGCTCTCTTGCAATTCTAGTCTTGAATTCTAAACATTTTTTACATATTCTTAACGTTAGCTCTTTGGAATCTGAACATCTTTTGTTTATAGTTTGTGCTACAGAATAGTTGATATTTTATTTTATTTTAATATAATGACGTCCATGTGACTCCTAGATTCACTTCTTTTTAATCTAGCAACATGTTAATGTCGTCCTCTTGTCTCTATATTCAAGAACACCTCTCTCTCTCTCTCTCTCTCTCTCTCTCTCTCTCTCTCTCTCTCATTTTCTTTGGAACCATTTGCAAGAAGAGAGGTATTGACATCCTGACACTTCAACTTCAAAGAATCTTCTATCTTTAAAGGCCTTGACTATCTCATTACCACATCATTTTCAGTACCACTGCAAATGAAGTTAACATTTATTCAATATTTTCTCCCTATAAAAAACTCTATTTAATTTTCTTCAGTTTCTTAGAAATATAATTATTGCTATTTTTTAAAAAGTAATCCAAAGACTAAATCAAACTTACCATGTTTCTTTAGTGTCCTTTGATCTATCAGATCTATCTATTTTTTTCAAGCAATACACTGATAATTCCAGAACTCCCAAGTGTCTTAGATAATGTCATACACTATGGAACTTTTTATTGATTCCTACCGTTTTGCTCAGTTTATATTTGACAGCAGTAAATTCTCTCATTGAGAACTTCCTAGCAGCTGATTGTTTAACGTGTCCTTTCCACTTTAGTGCAGATGGAATCTGTGAGTAACATTGTGAGCCCATGGCACCATCCTGTTTTTCAAGAGCCCAATCGTTTCTGAATGTATATATAATCATGTGGATTCACTCTTATACTGTGGATGGCAATGGGCATTTAAATGTCTTTAGTTCTACTCTCATCCGCCTCCTATTCTGTAAAACTGTAAACCTTACTGGAAACTCAGGGATTTTCTGTGTTCAGTGACTCACAATTCAAGATGATTGTCCAGTTAAATGGGATGAGAATCCATTCTAAGATATCACTGGTGTCCTCTTGATGAGCCCTATAAGTCCTTCAGTACCTGCCTTTTTCTGGTGCAACAATACAGCCAGAATCTCTGAACTTTCCCTGGTCCAGTCTTGGGTTCAGCAACTTTTCCTTAAGGACCTCAAGCCCCTTTCATAAATGATATTTTGAAACCAAGGCTAGAGCATCACGGCTTTTAAAAGACAGTGAAGTCCTTGGCTGGTTTTGGGTCATCAGAGAAGCAAGGCTTCCACTTATTTGAAGAAATACTGGTACCCACATGAGCCTCCATGTTTTGAAAGTAAGTAGCAGACACAGGACAGATATGAAAGGGGACGGGGAAGGAGGGGAGAAATAAACTGGCTTTCTCACAGTGTAGACCCTTGTCTCAGAGTTCCAAAAAAGTTAATAGAACTGACCAAAAGGCTGTGGACTGTATTCTAATCTTCCCCTAGATGTTAGTTGGGAGAAATAACACCTTTTATGTTGTGGAAAGACTGTAATCTCTTTTGAAGCCAATACATTTATCTGATGAATGATGAATCTCAAATGTTCAACTTCTAGATTTACCCTTATAGTGATTTTGTAAGTCCTTTAAATATGTGTGATTTTGAGAATTTGATATTGTTTTAATTCCTTGATATTTTCCTGATGGGTGAAGTACCTGTGTCACAGTGAAGGTGCTCATGTCTTGACATTCCTAGATTATTTTTTGTGAGTGTGCAGGCAAATATTTTTTTTCTATTATGCTTCCTATAATTTAATAGCAAATAAAATCCAGCCTCCTGTCTACAATTTCATCTTTAATTTATACTATAAATATCACTTGTTCTAACTTCCAGGCTCTGCTGAATGTGCTGCATAATTTTCTACTCTCTAATTAAAACTCCCTTTTAATATTCCCCCTGTAACCACAGGTAATGACAAATTGGGCAAGAAAGAGAAGAGCAAACGAGTGCTGCTTAGCATTTCATTAGTTTCAGGGAAGCAAAGCAAAATAGTCCAGATGTCTAGGAATCAAAAGATCATTCCTTTTAACTATGCCAGGAATTTTTCTGTTTTCTAAGGATGAGGGCAAAAGTTAGAAGAGAACAGGGCAAGGGGAACACGCACAGAAGCAGTGGGTTTAGAGCACCTGTTTCCACATGAAGCTAGGCTAGAAATAAAAAAGGAGCAACGGTCTTGTGATTGTGTGATCTTTGTGTTGGTTTGTCCTTTATGATTCTATTTTCTTTTGATGTCACATTCAGACCAGAGAGAGGATTCCAAATGCCTCTTGTGTGCTCTGGCTTGCCGGGGGAGGAAAGGAAGGTGATTGATTGAGTTTGGTAGAGTGTCATTTCAGGAAATTCTCATTTTCTAATACAGTGCAGAAAGGGTGACTCCAAAGTAGTTCAATAAGCACATAAAATGTTTAGGCCCATGGAAAAACTTAGATCAGATGGTCCCAGTAATGTAGCTGTTAATTCACTCTTGGGTCACCCTTGGAAAAATTATGCAGCATCTTTGTATATCAATTTGCCCACCTCAAAATAAGACCATAATTCAACCTTCTGTATAAGATCATATCAATAATTTCCTTAATACAATTTAAAATATCACTAACCATTCAACAAGCCCTTCTTTTCATTATGTGTTTATGCTAACTAGAAATGTTTAAAATTTTTCTTATTATCAATATTTGAAAAGCTAAGAACATTTAAGCCAACAAATGAATATATCAGAGACCCCATCCCCAAACTGAATTTTCCAACTTTATTTTGTTGGGCTATTTAAATGCCTTCTTTTATATGCATTATATATTTATTAAAAGACTTTCGTGTCTCCCTGTATCACCTCACTTCAACAATGTAAGACACACTGATGGAGTAGCTGTGGCTAGGCCTGTTTCTCAGGGTTGGAGGTACAGAAATCCAATGCAAATATGAATGCAGTACTCATGCAAAATGCAGTTCTGTCTTCAAAGGCAGTTTATTCTGGAGCCAAAGATAAGTGACCATGTCCGTGAACACTCTCTCGTGATTCCAAAATACTACAGTATACAGTAGGAGTGGTTGCATGAGAGCTTTGCTAGTTATGGAACAAAGTATTTCTAAACTGTTTTTACAAGGTGACAGGTAGGAGGTTACAGCAAGTGGAGAGAACTCTGCTAGAGTTTTCAGATGTCTAAAGATGTTCTCAGCTTTTGGATTAGTGGAAGATAGTGGTGTGGTAAGAACAGAATGTAAGGTTTTGACAGTCACAAGGTATTAGGTTAGCCACAGATGTGAGCAATGGGTAGCTTCAAAGGAATTAAAAACAGTCCCGACACATTTGTATTGGTCTGCCACATTTTAACTCTTTCTAGTCTTGAAATTCAGTCATTTGTCTGTGTAGAATTTTCTTTACCATGAGTGTAACTTTTCCCACCCTTTCTCCCGTCTCCCTTTATTTCCTTCTGAGAATTTCAGTTAACAGTAGTGCTTGTCTTCAAGTGGCTCACTCTGATGAGAAGGAACATTGTTTGGACAAAAAAATGCCGTATTACAAGACACAGTGGAAATATGAACCTGAGGGAATCAAGGAATTCCTTGTACTTTAGAGTCAGGAAGGATGAGCAGATGTTCTCCAAGAGAGCCGAAATGGATTTTTCAAAGTGGAAATTATTCCAAGAACCATCCAATAATTCAACTTAGTAACTGGAAATGTTTTCTAAGATAATGCTTTAACTACAAAGCAAGCATGAGCATGCACATGATTCTAAATATTGGAACTTGGAATCAGTCATATTTGTATTTTAAAATGGGCATTTGTAATTTAAAATGATAGACTATCATTTACATTTTCATCTAAAACATGGGAGTCGCAAAATACCTACAATTGGATGTATCTACCTCTACCTTAGAAGAACAAAATCCAGAGTGATTCCTGATCATGTCAGGTCCCAGAACACAGGAGATTTTATTGCTTGATTCCTACTTATCCCTAGCCACATAACAGATTAAAGTTTTTGAGAAAATACCATCTATTAATGAAACAGTGAATCATTAATGCTAGTTGTTTACATACCCCAGAAAATTAAGGTTGAATATTGTTTTAAATATGAAATTGGTTCCAAGCAGCCAGATTAATCATATTATGCATATTACTGATTAGAGCTGATATAGCCTCAGAATTTTCATCACAAGGACTAATATGCCAGTCATTAACCTCTTCAAGGTAACCATTTTTTGCTCTGGGAATAGAGTAGATTACATGTAGACCATTTGAGAGCATGTAGTAGTGGAATATAGTTGTAAAGGCATATGACCTGATTTTGTGTTGAGTAGTTTCATCTACCTGTCTCCTGATTTTCTCATCTATAACATAAATCTAATAGTATTAACAAGCTATTGAATAACAGAGTTATTCAAGGATTAGGTGAAATATTTTTAATGGCTTCATATTCTTAATGGCTAGTTATTTTGAGCACTTTATAAGTTTCTTACTATTCTTTATTGAAACCCATGGAAACCCCTCTTTTTTAGAAGTCATCAAAATCCAGTTGGAAATTGCCATAATCTCTCCATCTTATCTCTAAAGTAGTTCTCAAGCTCGTAGTGAAGTCTTCTGGCCTCCCTCAAAGGAAATAAAACACATTTCTGGAATTCTTCCTCACAGAAGCTGCCCCCTGACTTTATTAAACCCAATCTCTGTTAACGTTCATCTGGATATCTTCCCCTTTGCATGCTGTCTGTGCTGCTCCCAAATCCCCATGGAAGGTTGTGTTCTTCCACTTTGCTAAGACTCTGAAGGATCAAGGAACTTAGAACATTCATCTTGATTATTTTGCAGTTGAATTAACACATGTTTTTGTTCATATGTGGCTACTTGTTTGTAAGTATTATGTTGAAAAACCACTAAATAATAAAAAAAAATGTTGACAAGAATGGATGGACAGAGTGGTAGTTTGATGAACTATAGTCATAGGTCCTTTTATAAGAATATATCATAAATAGAGCTTTGGAGTTGTCTTGGTGTTCCAGTCTGTCTCCACTGTCAGCATGGAATAAAGGTCAGGTTTATCTGTAAGTGTTCTTGTTTGGAGTATCTGTCTTTCACAGATTTTATCTATTATAATAGATTGTAGCTAATAATAGAAAGATAATAAGGAAGGAACAAAGGGTAGAAAAATAAGTATAAACTCTAAAATGCTGTGACCTTTAAAATGAACCTCTGATTTTAAAACAATTTTCAACTGAAGAGTATATTGATAGAACGTGCCCCCTCTTTATACAAATTCATATCCACATGGAATACAATATGAAGGCTCATGTTTGGAACCAACTGATAGTGTCTCATGGGAGACAGATACGTTGACATTTGTTGAAGAAAGAACTTACCCTGGTGACTTTATTTTTCAGCTGTAGCCCATGAATTATTAGCACCAGAGTCATATTGCTTGATTGTGAAAGCCACATCATATTGGTGAACCATTTTTGGACTCCTCCATGAAATCACATAGAGGTGAGGCCCGAACTCTGCAGTTTAGTATAGCTCTGTGGAGTCAAATAAGAAGATAATGTGAGCCATGGTCTCCCGTTTCACACTCTGCCCCTTAGGTGGTGCTAGGGATGCATGCCCGGGCCCTCCTGGCATACAGCTGGCAGCTGGAACTGCAGGTGCAAAGAACTGGGTGCCTTACATTCCCCACTCTCTGGTCGGTGGACATAGATAGACCCATGAAAGTTCTTGTTCGCCTTTTTTTTTCTAGTTTATTTTTATTCTCTGATCATAGTGTCCTTCTCCTCCGCCACAGGGCCTCATTGCACGTGTTTGTGTGTATCTCTCCTCGATATTGTTGTCATTGTGTTTATCTTCCTGACTCCTAATGGTCGCTTGCTCCCTGCTTCAAAGCTTCCAACAGTCCCTGTCTACAGGATCCTTCTGTCATGTTTTAGTTGTCAGGACTGCTTGCTCTGGGACCCTCAGTTGTCTTTAGTTCCTGCCATTATAGACATTTTAATCAGCTTCGGGCAGACTCCCCTCTCACTGGTTTCCTGTGAAAGCCTTATGTATACTCTCATCTTGTAATCTCTTTTTAAATCCAGGCTTAAAAAACATTGTCACTTATATTTTTGGTTGTGAGCCTAGCCTTTAATGGCTGAGCCTTCTCTTCAGCTGTTGGGGATTTAGCTCAACGGTGGAGCGCCTGCCTAGCAAGCGCAAGGCCCTGGGTTCGATCCTCAGCTCAAAAAAAAAAAATTGTTACTGATGTTCAAGCTACCTTGGTAGCAAGTGTTCAGGAAAACTACAAATCAGTGGGAAATACTCTTAAATTACATTATGGAGTGAATTGTGTCTAGGTTTCCTTAATTGTGTCTTTCCAGCCATGACTTACAAGTTCTTAAAAAAGAATATTCATAGATACTTTGAGACAAAAGTTGGTTTTCTTTTATTCACATTTGGCATGCTATTATATTGCCTAGCTCCCTGGAGCCATTAGAGTTTTGTTAACTAACCTAACTTACTAAGAAAGTATGATCAACAGCCACAAATCTATATTTACTAATACAAAACATGTGTCTTTTGCTAGAACTATATGCACTCAATTCAAAGCTCACTGTGATGGATTCTGCAGTTTTAGTTTCAGGGGCTCAAGATTAAAATACTGTGCCTGCACCTCTTATCTGGTACACAGACATCTGAAAAGAAAACCACTTTAAGCCAACATGTGTGTAGATATTTAACGTAAAGAGAATGCAGCCACTAGGATCATGGTGATGATATCCACTTCTTGTGTTTTTCATTCTCCCTCTGTTAGTCCCTGTTCACTTGCATCTCCAAGCCCATAGGCATGTTGAGAGTGATATTCTCTCTTTCCAAGATAGTCATCATGGTAGGTCTAAGTTAATTTATGCTGCTGAAGGGACAGAACCAAACCCACTTGCGTATCATTGATACATGTGAGTCCAAAGTAGAGAACCAACTATCCACAGAGAATGTCCTCTGTCAAGACTTGCTGAATCTAGCAAATTCTGGACTAATGATGACTGTAGGTGTTTGGTAAATATTGATGTTATACAAGATTTATAAGGCTCTGTGGAAGGGGGCATGGAGCTCAAGCTTTCCTTGGAACAGTGTCTGTTTTAAAAGTGCTGTCTATCATTCAGACCCAGCTGGGCATCCAGAAATGCCAACCACTGGATAAGACCCTTCAAGTGGCTCAGCCTGCTTCACCTGGCAGTCTGCTGAGAGTGTTTATAAATGAAGTTCTGTGTGCTTGCAAAGCTCCAGGCCCTCCAGTCCTTTCATACAGACCTCATTACTCTTGTTTTATCCTTGGAACTGAGTACTTTGGCTCTTCTCACATACACCATCCATGTCCATTTACTTTGTCAAATGATACATGGAGTAGGGTGTAGTATTTCTGGGCTGTTTGATGATCTTACACACACACACACACACACACACACACACACACACACACACACTTTTTAACTTTTTTTGGTTATTTTCCCTTTTATTCCCCCCTTTAAGGGAATGTTGTGTCTATTTCTCAAAGTTTTCATTTGTGCTTTCTTTGTGCATTTCTGTTTTATTCTTTTTAAAATTATGTTATTCTTTGACCAATTTCATACATATATGTAATTTATCTCTGTGCATTTTTCTTTCCCTTGTATGTATGTGTTCTGTGCATGCATATGTATATACATATTCACATGTGTGTATGCAGTTGTGCACAAACATGTGTACATGCCCGTGCACATGGCTTTACAGGCCTAAATATGATGTCTGGAGTTTTTCTTGCTCTCCACTTTATTTACTGAGACAGAGCCTCTCACTGACCCCACAGCCTGCTGATTCCAGCTTGTCTAGCTAGCCAGCTTGTCCCAGTGATCCCCATCTCTGCCTCTTGAGAGCTGGGATTACATGTGGCCACCAGGCTTGTCAAGCTGTTACTTGCCTTCTAAGAATCGAACTCCTCTCCTTACTTCTCTTAAGCAGCAAGAATATTGTATCCACCAAGCTCTTTCCATAGCCCGTCCATGCATATCTCTCTCTCTCTCTCTCTCTCTCTCTCTCTCTCTCTCTCTCTCTCTCTTTAAAAATGGGTAATAGGGATTTATTGAGATATAAATTGAGGAAATAAGCTCATGAATACAGAACCTAGTAAACAGCTGAAGTCATCCTTTGATCTAACCAGGAGCGAATCCACCTGACACGTCGATCAGACCAGGAAGCAGGCAGCAGGGAGAAGGGGCCAGCTAGTGACCCTTCTCCCTTTCCTTTTAAGAGGTCACATACATTGGCAAGAAGCACCACCTCCTTCGGGCCCTATAGCCCAAGTCATGGGCAGAGCAAATACCACAGCATTTCCCCTTTTTGTCTAAATAAGAAGGTTCTAAACTTAACGCAAACTGTATTGCTGGACAATACTTGACAAGCATTTCTCTCTTTTTTAAAACTTTTTGACGTGTGTTTGTGCTTTCCCTGTGTGTATATTTGTGCTCCATGTGCATGTCTGGTATGAGTGGAGGGCAGAAGAGGGAATAGAACATCCTAGGACTGGAGTTATAGATAGATGGTTATGAGCCATCATGTGGGTCTTGGGAATCAAACCCATGTCCTCTAGAAGAGTAGCCAGTGCTGTTAACCACTGAGCAGTATTTCCAGCCCTGTTTGTGCATTTCTGAATTCAGACTTCACACACCCTTCTCCGTGGGCTAATCAACAAATCTTGCAGTTTATTGAATAGCCACAAGGTAAGGAGATTATGAGTGGTCTTGCATTCTAGAAAGCCTGATCAAGGAGGAATATTGAGCTTTCTTTATGTACTCATCTCTCTCTGTACTCACCAGGCTTTGGTACTATGGTCGGAAGTGCCCTCAGCCTGAACATGTGTTTCCTCTTTCTGTTTTTCTTGATTTCTTTCATTTCTATCTTAAAAATATGAATTCAATGCTAAAGAAAAAATGGCTGCAATAATACATTTTTGCACACTTCTCATTCTTTTTACCTATACCAACATCCCCAAAGCACATTTTCATTATTGGGTACCATTTTTAAAAGCATCTATCAGATACTATACAAAGACAAAATGATACTAAATTTGTTCTTTCAGCTAGCACAAAACTATACACCCATGTGCTAGCTAGTTTCTAGTCAACCATACAAAAGCTAAAGTCACCTGGAAACATCAATTTAGGAAATGCCTCCACCAGTTTGACCCATGGGCAAGCCTGTGGTACATTTTCTTGATTGGTGATTGGTGAGGAAGAGCCAAACCCATTGTGGATGGTGCCACCCCTAAGTTGGTGGTCTTGGGGGTGTTATAAGAAAACAGGATGAACAAGCCACAAAGAACAAGCCAGTAAGCAGCAGCTGCAGCATTCCTCTATGACATTGGTTCTCAACCTGTGGGTTACAGCCCCTTTGGCAAGCCTCTATCTCCAAAAATATTTACATTATGATTCATATCAGTAGAAAAATTATAGTTATAAATTAGCAATGACTATAATTTTTTTGAATGGGGTCACCACAAGATGAGGAACTGTATTAAAGAGTCAGAGCTTTAGGAAGGTTGAGAACCCTTGCTCTGTGGCCTCTGCCCTGAGTTCCTTTGATGATAATGAACTACAAACTGTAATATAAAATGAACCCCTTCCTCCCCAAGTTGATTTTGGTCATGTTGTTTTATCACAGTGACAGAAACATTAACTAAGACAGTTTGTAACTTACTTTCATACACTTTAAAAATTATTCACTAAATACATATGCACATTTTTAGAAACCATGCTAATGTGGTATGACACTTATTAACTTCACAACAGATAAATTATGATTTGTGTGGAATTTTCTTTTTTTATGTCCTGCTAGGGCTTGGGTCACACTAATGAGAAATGGGCTTGCTATCAATAAACTACTCTGGGAATCTAGGCACCTCACCATTTGATCTGAAAAAGACTCTCTATTTTAAAGAAGGCACCATGAGTTGGGCAGAATGGAAACTGTTTTCAGAAGAGCCTGGTCACTTTGAGGTTAAAGATAGTCTCATTCAGATGGAATGGTGCTAGCTGACCTCCTGGGAGGGTTCCCTCTTCAGTTGTGTGTATTAAATACAAAAGGCATGGCAAGAATTCAGAAGACCAAGATGAATTCTCTCCAAAGCTTAGAAAGCAGTAAACAAAATAAGTCCTCTAGTGGTTTTCAAAAAGAAGTCAGGAATTTGGGTCTAATGTCACACAGCATTTGATTTTGTACCATGTGACTTTTATAGCAAATGAATGTGTACCATCATCTGCTCATCTGTTGAACTGTTACGACCCTATATGTGGAGACAGTTGATAAAAAGGAAAGTTCATTCCCTGCATCCTGCAAGATCATCCAGGAAATTCATGAGATGTGCAGGACATTGTACTTGAAAGACTACTAAATGAAAATTTTATTTAGCTAAATTTTCCATATTATTTTTTCTCCATGACTTGTCCATTTCTCTTACAAAGATGATTTGCCTCTAGGGATAAAGAAAGTAGGCTACCCCATCTTTTAAGTTAGTGAACAATGGAGGTAAATTTAGAAGCTGTAACTAGATTTGCAAGTGATAAGGAAAACTAGCAAAAGAAAAATCTGTAAGCTTAAAAAAAAAAAATCCTGTAGCCAACGAAGTGTATTCAGAGTGGCCATCAATGCGCCAAGGATGAAAGCCTGAGACGTGTATTTAAAAGATACCTAAAACCAAACAACAACAACAAAAATACACCACGTGAGCTCAGAGTGAAGATTTCCAGAGAGGAAACTCATCCTTTATGAATTTTAATACTTTATATTCAACCATCAATACAACTATACAACTTCAATTGCACTTACACAGTTACTATTTATTGTAAACCATATGTTACAGGAGACTTTCCTAGATATTATTCAAAGTAGGACAAAGGGCATTAGAAGTAGAAATTCTATATTGTAATAACGTGGTCAGCTGAAGCCTTGTAGAGAAAGAGATATCTACAGATAAGAGGGAAATGGAGGTATTTGCAAGAAAGTATCCTGTTACCCAAAATTTAAATGCAAATGCTTTTAACTTGTACAGGATATATATTTCCTAAAGTGACATTGATAGGATGCCTTCTGGTGCTACACTTGACACTGTTCATGGTATTGGAGGGTGTCTATTGGAGAACATCTCTGTTCAGACATTAGTTTTATTACTATCATCTATACTTATTGAGTATGCAATTATTTGGGGCAAGATATTTAAAACAAATAAGCCACAAATTATCAGATAGCAAGCAAAGCATTTTTTGGAACGGAATTGCATTTATTTCCTAGTATTGTACATTGCCTGTCAAGAATAAACCATATTCTTCCTGTAAGCAGCCTGTGGTAACCTGTGAAAATGGTTTCCTACTCTGTTGACCCAGAATGCCCTACAAAATCACACAAATCAGGAGGTTCACTTTAAGGACACCCATGAACTTCCTCACACCATCAAAGGTATACTTACCAGAAAAGCCACCAAGTATCTGAAAGATGTCACTTTGAAATAGCAAATGAGTCCCCAGAGTGGAATGTTGGTAGGTGTGCTGAGGACAAAGAGTAGGGCCTAAGCATGGGGTCTGTGGTCCAAAAAGAGTGCTGAGTCTTTGGTGATCATGTTTTCAAATGCAGAGAGCAATGCGGATCACAGGGTTTAGATGTAGATTCACTAGTCACTGAGCAACCAGGAGAACAAAGACGAGCTTATGAACTTACAGAGGTCATGATTGGATCAACACACGTGAGCTCCCCTGCCACACACAGTGGGCCATAAAGTAGACATGGTGTTGCATGTAATCAGAATATTCAAGCAGCTAAGGCGGGAGGATTGCAAGTTCAAGGCATACCTGGGATATGTAGCAAGACCTCACTACAACATTCAAAAAGAAAAGAAAGGACAATGTAAAAAAAAAATGTTTTTTAAGGTTGACAAAATGGCTTGGTGTGCAGAGGTGCTTTCCACCAACCCTGAAAACCTGGGTTTAGTCCCTGACTACCACAAGCTATCCTCTGACCACCTCACCTCATGTCTTTGGTTGAACATATATCCACACACACATTTTCATGTGCACATAGGGAGAGAGAGAGGGACAGAGAGAGAGAGAGAGAGAGAGAGAGAGAGAGAGAGAGAGAGAGAGAGGAGAGAGCCAGGCAGTGGTGGTGCACGACTTTAATCCCAGCACTCCGGAGGCAGAACCTGGTGGATCTCTGTGAGTTCGAGGCCAGCCTGGTCTACAGAGCGAGACCCAGGACAGGCACCAAAACTACACAGAGAAACCCTGTCTCAAAAAAACAGAGAGGCGGGGAGAGGAGAGAGGGGGAGGGAGGGAGAAGGAGAGAGAGAGAGAGAAATAAACAAACAAATAAATAAATGTAAAAAAATAAACCAGAAAGACAGAAAATAAGATTGAGGTTTTCCTCAACTGTAGGGATGATTGTATTCAATATACATTATTTATAAATACAAGGTGGTCATATCTGACATTCTGAGTAAAAATACAAATTTGCAGTCTTCTCTTTTGTGCATGGCCTACTTATATAATATGTAGTCTGTCTTAAAATGGAAATTTCTTAATTCTATGTTTAATTTCTCTCTTCCTTTTCTGGTGCCTTGTTAAGTGTAAATGGAAAATTCTTCATCTAACATTTAATTTATCTCTCTCTTTTGATATATCTTTTGAATGTTATTCTAAATTACTGACTAATTAGCTGAAAAGTCCAGGTATTGAATTTTTGCTTCACCATTTACCAGCTATGTGGCCTTGGGCATTTAAACTTAACTGGACTTATTTCCCCAACTGTAAAATATAGACCAGAAAGGAGATGTAAACTTGGATAGGAAGAGAAAAAGATGATGCCAGAAATAAACTATGACTATCAGTGACTTTAGTGGGCAGAGGATACCTATGGAAGAAACCATATTGAAGATATCTGTCTACTCTCTTGTAGTGATAATGTACTTTAGTAAGGGTTTCTATAAGAAAAAAAACTTTCACTTGTTGATATGATGCTCATAAAGTAGGTATTTTTCTTCTTTTTTTTTTTACATTTGAGTTGCTTTTTATTTATGAAAAGTCAATGGATAATATTCTCTTTCTACCAGGAAAAATGTTCCTCTACAAATTGTTTATCCAACATATACGTCTTCATATGGCCCTCTTTATGCAGTCATGGTTACAGGGCATGTTTGCAAATATCTCCCCATACCAAGTCCTTTTGCACAATATTCACAGCTTTGAAATCTGTCACAAATGGGCTTTCTCAACCAATGATACCATGTTACTCATTATTGTCATTATTAAGGTGTAATGCATGTAACAGAGTAAACATGGCGTCTTTCTTCCACCTCCCACATCACTACTTGAAGACATTAGATTTTCTCACAGTCAATGTCACACCCCTGACCCCAGAAGGAAACACTGTCAAAACTTTTGAGTATTAATTTTGGTTGTTCTTTAATTTCAGTTAAGTGGAATGACGTAGCATGTGACCATTGTGTTATCGTCTTTCATGAGTAATTGTGTCTTTGAGGTTTAACTAGGTAGTTGTAAATAACAGTGGTGTTTTTCTTGCCTTTTTGTATAAATACTAAACTGTTGTTTGAATGTATCATCCACTCTCTTCTTGATGACAATTTGAGTAGTTTTCAATATTGTGTTGTTATGAATGTTACAAAGGGCATGTGTTAAGTGTGTTTAGCTGACATGGACTCATTTGTTTCCGGTCTCAATCCAGAAGCAGAATTGCATTAGTAGATATTGCCAAACAGTTCTTCAAAGTGGCTGTGCTAATTTGCACCCTCAGCTGCTGTGTATGTGGATTTCAGTTATTCTGTTGTACTTTTCTTTTCATTCTCTGGGGAAGGGGAACGTTTTACTCCCAACTCAGTCTTTATAGTGCTACATGATTACTAAGTGATAAGTTGAATTAAAAATTATTTTCCATTTTTTTTGTGGTCCATGTGAGATTGTCTTTTAAAGGAGTTTCAAAGCAAGTATGATTCAGCTTGCTTGAGTGAAAATATGTGAAAAGAACAGAACAGAATTACATTACAGACATTCCATCAGTCTAGACAGGGATGGCCTATAAAAAGAGATAGGAGTAAGGTAAAAAAAATCCAACAGGTAGCAGGAGCCAGCATGCTGGCTCATGGACCTTCTTTTTATTCGTTATTTTATTTTATTTACATTGATGTTTTGCCTGCATATATGTCTGTGTGAGGGTGTCAGATCCCCTGGATTCGGAATTACAGTTGTGAGCTGCCACGTGGGTGCAGGGAATTGAACCTGGGTCCTTTGGAAGAGGAGCCGGCACTCTTAAGCACTATGACATCTCTCCACCGCACCCCTGGATTTTTTTTTTTTTTGGAAGCTGAGGATCGAACCCAGGGCCTTGCATTTGCTAGGTAAGCGCTCTACCACTGAACTAAATTCCCCAACCCCTGGATTTATTTTTAATAATCAAACTTTCCTGCATTTTGTTTTGTCTTCACTTGATGTATACATTTGCTAAAACTCAGAGAATTATATACCAAAAGAATTTTAATGTATGGAATTTTTCAGTAAATGTAATTTTAATGATTAAAAAAAAGAAGAGTTGTTAATCTAGTTATTTCATTAAATTGCACTCAACCTTTATGTTGAAAGATCAAGAAGTCTTTCTCTCTCTCTGTTTCTCTCCCTGTTTATTTCTCTGTTCCTGTTTCTCTCTCTCTCCCTCTCTCTTTCCTCTCCCTCCATTTAAATCATCTTGTTGGTTGGTTTCCCCTTGATAACTAAGATAAAAACCCTCTTGCAGTAAAGAAAAATAACTGTTGGTTTTAAAATGATCTACAAAATTTTCCAGTGAAATGTTAACTTTTCTGAGGGTCACAATAGTACATTGTCCAAAATAACCTGAAATATATTTTATGCTGATATTAGAGAAGAGTATAATTCAGTTTTAGAGTAACACACTATACACACACACACACACACATATATATATATATATATATATATATATATAATTTTTATATGTATGAATATAAATTATATATGTTAATATTGTCTCCCTTGATAAAGAAACAATGAATGGGTGGTATAGAGAATGAACAATGTATCTTGTACCCTTCCTAACCCTTTTTGCTTAGAGTAATCCCTTAGCATTCCCACTGTAGGCCAACTCTACACCAGACTTCAGTGAAAATGTAAGATGGTCCCAGGCAACTCGAGCATCACTTGGCTCTTTGCTTCTTTGTAAACAAACTCTCTTTCTCCTTTGTGCTTCCTGAGAGTTCAGTAGAGACACTGGAATATTCTGCCTCTCAACAGTTCCTAGTGAATTACATGTTTAAGAGTTGGTTCAGTACTGTTCATAGTACAATAAATGGCCTTTTAGACAGGTTTCCTCCACTTATAATGTCTGAGGCTCATGTTATGTAGAATATATCAGAATTTAAGTATATGGTTGCCAAGGAAGAGCCATTGCTTGTTCATACCACAGCACCATTTTATTACCTGTAATCTTCAAACTGCTCGTGGGGCATCATACCTGCTAAGCTTGCATTGCTGGTTGTCATTTTTGACCTCTGTCCCTCATTGTTTGATGCCCTATCTTGGTACCTATAGATGTGTCTCTTCATTTTTCTATGTCTGATATCTTGAAATCCACATATCAATGAGATCATAACAATATTTTTCATTCTGTGTCTGGCTCATTTCATTTCAGCTCCAGGCTCAGGCTCATTGTGGCAAATAATAATATCTTGTATTTGTTTTATTTTAGGATTAATAATGTCTCACATATTTTTTGTTCAGAAGCACGCACTTTTTTTTTTTTCCGGTCTGTTCATTTGGCATCTGACACTTGGGTTGATCCTGTATCTTGGATTTTCTGAATAGTGTTGTAATGAAGATGAGAACCATTTCTACCCAGTTCTGTATACTTTCATAGTTTCTCCTGGTATTAGACTGACCCATCTGACATTTCCATCTTATGAGTAAAAGTAAGTGAATTTCATTTCTCTGTATAGTTCAGGCTGTGGTGATTGCGACAATTTGTCTCCTTGTTACCCTGCCCCTCCCTCCCTCCCTCCCTCCTTCCCTCCCTCCCTTCCTTCCTTCTATCCATCTTCTTTCTCTTGCCTGTTTAACCACAGCATTATTTTATGCAGACTAACTTGGCTGAAGGAAAAAAGTTTGTGATAAATAGGGTAAGACAATATTTAGCAGACTTTGGTTTTATGATGCTTTGCAAAATACATACACATCTGCTTATTATCTAGAATAACAAACTCAAGAGGGTTAGGTGAGAGTATATTATTTCTATTCATTTTAACATTTAAAATAACATTATTTATGGTCTTATTTGTTTTGAAACAAGGTCTCTCAGTGTAATCCAGTCCAGCCTTGAACTTTCTTCTCTGCCTTTCTTTTATTTCTGAATTCAAGGGAACATAGGCATGTAACACTGTGCTCAGATATAGTCAAGTTAAAAAATGTCAATTTTTTTATCACGTCCATAAACTTTTATAATAATTTTAATCAAAATATTAAAATATAGTGTGTTTTAACACTAACAGTAGGCAAACAAGCTCTTTCTGGTCATTTAAGAGCATGTAGCCTCTTTTGGGTACTTCACAGAATTCAAAGAGAGTAGGAGAGAAATCTCTATTTTCAATAAATTTAAAGCTTACAATAGAAATCATAATACTGTGTAGCATGAATCTTAAAAATGTCTTATTAATAAAATCAAACCTGAGGCCAGTTATTGGGTGAATGCTGAAAGATCAGAGAGACAGAACAAAGCCACATCTTCCTCACCTTGCTAGTTTCCTCAGGCTGGAAGCTTCTGAGTCCTCATCCCAATGTCCATCAGCTGAACTGCTGCTTGAAAGCCTGAATGCTTAACCAGACAAATGCTGCTAGTTTCTGGTCTTCATGCCTTATGTATCTTTCTGCTTTCTGCCGTCACTCCCTGGGATTAAAGGCTGTATTTCTGGGATTAAAGGCCTGTATCACTTTGCCTGGCTGTTTCTAATGTGGCCTTGAACTCAGAGATCAGAGGTACTTCTGTCTCTGGAATGTCAGGATTAAAGGTGTGTGCTACCACTGCCTATCCTCATGTTTAATATTGTGGAAATGTAAGTAAAATATGATATTCATATAAAATGCTTAATATAAAGAGTAGGGAACGCAGTATGGGCCACAAGGATGACTTTTCTCGTGTTTGAACAGTCTAATTTATCCACTAGTGTAATTTTCACATTTGCCTTTCAAAAAGTATTTCTCATGCATAAGAATTGTGCATACACCATTCTCACTACAGCCTCCCTCCTCCAGCTCTGACGACTCCCGTGATTCCCACCACTTCCACTCAAATTCATGATCTCTTCTTTACTATTGTATTAGTCCACACGTGCATGCGCACACACACACACACACACACACACACACACACAGAGAGAGAGAGAGAGAGAGAGAGAGAGAGAGAGAGAGAGAGAGAATTGACCTAGTCCACCCAGTGTTGTTGTTCATGTACTTAGGGATAACTACTTTAGACTGAATGTCCAACCAAGGGTCGTTGTTGGAGAAACATAGTTCTCACTCTCTCGGCCATCATTAATTGACTGTAGCTCTTCATGAAATTTACCCCAGCCACATTGGCATGTGAGCTGGTGCCATCATTATGCACATCTTGTTTAGGAAACCATACTGTTATGATCTAATGAGTACCACCTCTTTGTGGTGTCCAGAAGGAGGAGCGTGGGGACACCATCACTCAGCACCTCCACCAGCACCTACTGTCTTCCCAGGTCCTCTTCTACAATGCTCCCTGAGCCCTGGGTAGAAGGTTGCAATGTAGATTACCAGCTGTGACTGGGCATCCCCATAGTCATTTCTTGTCTGTGTTTTCATCTGTGCTTATAATGCTGCTGTCTCCTGGGATGAAAGGCCCTTTGACGAGTGGTGAGAACAGCAGATAGAAATTTGGTTAGTTTAGGAAAATGTCAGTAGTAGATTCTGCTCTAGGGTCTATGACTCTCCTGCCATGGGCAGCTGGTTTGGGTTACATACAGTACCAGGTATGGATTCCTTCCTATTGAGCAGTCCTTAAGTCCAAATAGACAGCTGTTGGTTACCCCCAAATAAAACTGTTATTGCACCACTAAGAATGTCTTGCCAGACCAGTCATTTTTGTGATTCATAGGCTGTGGATAATCACCCGAAAAATCACTTCCAAAACCTCTGGTGAAAAAGATAAATAAACATTTTGAAGAGATCATATTTTAAAAGGCACAGGAGATGGTAGTGGGGAGAATACTAGCTAATGGATAGGATTCTCTAAAGCAGGAACTTTTTTATAGTGTCTATGACAATCATTTATATTTAATGTGATTTATTCATTTTGTAGCTGAGCTGAGGTACAGTGGAAAGAGGATGGTGGTGGTAGAGATCTGTGTATTGTTGATACTTAGAAAATCAGCATGACTATCTCTCTATAGTATTTGTGTGTGTGTGTGTGTGTGTGTGTGTGTGTGTGTGTTGCTAATGGCCTTTTGCATGCTAAACACCCGTTCTATAACTGAGCTAAACCTCCAGTCCTGAAAGGAAAAAAAAGAATATACTGTATATAAACAGAAACAACGCCGAGCTACAACTTTTCCTAAGTAGTTTAAAAATTAGATTTTAATAAATATTGTGTCCTCCAGTGGCTAATTATGAGTGATACCTCCACTTCTACACACACACACACACACACACACACACACACACACACACACACTACATCAGGACTCTTAGTTTTCCAGCTTCTTTGTTTTAGATGACCTCAGGAAGATTTATATTGTCATATCTAGGGGGAACCTGGAGATTCTGGCTCATTTTGATTATCCATTTTCGTCTTTGCAAAAAGAATGATTCCAGTAATATCAGAAGGTCCAGGACTGGATGATTAAGCTGGTTCAACAAGACAAATCTGCAAAGAGTAGTTGATCCATCTGATTATCAGACTAGAAAAGAAAGAAATGCTGTTAATATAATCACCCAAGATTTTGTGGCCTCATACAGTCCAGCACAGACATTAGGCGAGGCTGGTTCTCAGGATGATTGCAGTGTCTTACAAGGGAAGACTGTTGCTTTGGCAAATCAAAGGTTTAAAAAAAAAAATCAAAGACAATGGATTTTTAGCGGATTCTATTTTTCCTGCAAACAACATAAGAGAAAAGAAGAAAAAGAAAGTCCCTTGATGAGAGGGGACAGTGGGCTAGTCAGGAAGCCAGCCTGCTACTTCTGCATGGGAATTTGGTTTGGTTGCAGGCCTCAGGCCTCCGCTTTCTCATCTATAAAACAAAGAGTACTGGGGTGGGGCTGGATGGTTTCTGGGGATGCAGATATGGATTGGATCAATCTCATAGAAAAGAACAAAAATTTGAATATTTAAGAAAGCAAAATTAGCGAGTGATCAAAAATGGGGAAGAGTGTGGCAGAAGGAAATGAAAATCCATCTTACTGAATTCAAAATACAACACAGAACTGTCAAAAACCAGGCTTTTTAGAAGGGAGAGAAGGAACTGGTGCCCTTTGTCTCCAGATTTTCTCCACTGTAGTCTTGTTCTCTCTTCCCCTTCATCACCTTTTATTTCTCTCTCTCTCTCTCTCTCTCTCTCTCTCTCTCTCTCTCTCTCTCTCTCTCCCTCTCTCTCTCTCTCTCCCTCCCTCCCTCCCTACTTTTTGTTTCCGGTAACCATGGTGATGCTTCCTCTCAGCAACCTTCCTTGCAGCTGGCCCTTTTGGTACACAGCAAATTTACTCCATTTACTGGTGCAGGGTTCTAACAATGCTTTAACAATTCATTTATTAACATTTTCTCCAGGATAATACATGTGGAGAATTATTCTACAGTTAAGCCCCCTCCATAAGGGGCACTGTATAACAGGGATATTCAATTGTTAATTTCAGTTGCTAACATTGGAGGGGAGGCTGATTATGCCAAACACTGATCTGCCTGTAATGGCCCTCACCTCAGGGACTGCAAAGGTCCGCACTCACACTGGTTGCCACCTCCTTTTGTGTGGAACCAGAATAAATGATTACATACAGATAATCACATGGCAATCCTTGTAAGAGAAACATTGCCAAGTGAGTAATTATCATAGTTACAAAGCCATTGAATTGTCTGTAGAAAAATATATACCAACATATACAGTCCCTTCATGAATCTTTTATTTTGGAATATAAATAAACAATGTGCAATAACTTAAAAATATGGGATTAATCTTTCAATGACAAAGTCTCAAAGAATCTTTAGTATCCCTCATATAGATAATAAAAAAAAATTCCCATAAATGATCATTTACTTATGCCCCTCTTGTGTAGCTTAACTTTCTTGTAATCCTATATGCCT
Organism: Onychomys torridus; assembly: GCF_903995425.1. NCBI lineage: Eukaryota > Metazoa > Chordata > Mammalia > Rodentia > Cricetidae > Onychomys > Onychomys torridus. Next base: position 50,879,246 of record NC_050465.1, read on the forward strand.
GAAAACAGGTCTCTAAACTCTCTCTCTCTCTCTCTCTCTCTCTCTCTCTCTCTCTCTCTCTCTCTCTCTCTCTCTCTCAACACAAAGGAGACCAGATGATGACATGCATAGGCTTATAGACTGGACTCCTGGGGACACACTTGGATGGAGCCAATTAAAATGCCTGTCAGGCATTTGGTACCAGAAGTCCCCTTGGCAAACCGCTAAATCCTAAGCCAGGGCACCATCCTATTGTCAGTGAATGATGGCGGAGCTGAGTGGCTTGTCATCATTCTCGAAAATTCCGAGCCTAGTGAGCTCTCTCTCCCTCTCCTATTCGCCTTATTTTCCTTTCCGCCACTGCGGGGACTTTTTTTAATTTGCAGCTTCCCTTTCCCCGGCACACACAGACAGGAGCTGGTGGCTTTCAGACTGCGTCTGTCTGGAGCTAGAGAGACACAGCAGAGGGAGTGTTCTTGGGGAAGGGTTCTGCAGCAGCAGTTCCAGCGGATTGGATTCAGGGGGCATTGCTGCCTATGCACTGGTAATGCTTTAGGGCTTTTGCATTCTATTTCACTTTATTTTTAATCCACCATTTCGAAGGATCTGCTGTATGTGGTCTCGGATTACCGTGTTTTAAATACGTTATTGAGCTTAAAATTCAAGCGCTGCATTTGCTGTACTACAGACTGCAAGTGGTAAATTTATTATGTGGCTATAAGTGATAAATGGACCTATTGGTGAGTTACGATTTTTGATATTTAGTTGACAAACCTATATGTATGTACGCATTTTCTTTTGTTGTTTCTCTAGATTCTTCAGCTTGACTCTAGCAGAGGACGCACTGATTAGGAGCCACTCAATCAGAAAATTAAAAGGTACTGCATGTTTTACTTGGATGTTTTAATGAGGGGATATTTAGAAAGAACTGGAATGTTTTTATTTAGGTTTATCTCTTTGTAGTTGGTCTTCTATCCCCGAGGCCATGCTGATCATTGTCTATAAGATGTAGGGTTTCTTATGCAGACTGTACCACCAACCGAGGCTATTTTGAATAAAAAGTATCTTTAAAAATGTCTTTTGTCTATGTTGTAAATTAGTAAGAAATGTCAGCATGCCTAGCTCCTTTGTAATGTTTGAATTTTGTCACTGTGACAGTTAACAAAATGTCTGAAATTCTGTGTCACAAAGAAAATACATTCTTTTGAGTTTAAGAGAAATATGTTAAAAATGATTTTAACTGAAGGTTTCCTATGGATCCATGTTTTTTTTAAATTTTTTTGTAAAACAAAATAAAATGGTTCACTCTTTGTAGATGGGACCAGTACTGGAGATCGAAGCCCAGGGATGACTCAGTGTTGTTAGGTTTTGTGAATAAAATATTGTAATTTCTTTACTAATGTTTTAGTTTACAACAGGGGATATTTTTAAAGTCAAAAATGGTTAATCCTTAAGAGAATTTAGTATCATATGCTTTATTCAGAATTAATAACATAAAAAGGAATTCCTCTCTCTTGCTATGAAAGCAGCTGAGCCCATTGATCTAGGCCTTATGCCCTACATGAAAAATATCAGTTTTTAAATTTAGCATCAGGGATGTATATTGATTTGAAAGGGCAATTATGGATACTGTCTACCCTTTAATTTTTTTTAATATTGTCTTTGACTTTAACATACGTTCTTGCCCATAAATCCTATATAGTAGTCACTTGCCTTTTTAAAAAAATGGAAGACATTTTCTGCCTTCCTGAGAATAGACCAATACCACCCCCTAAACCTTCTCTTGGCCATCTTTATAGATTTCCCTTCAAGACTGCCAGATTAAAATATTTCATACAGAAGGTTTAGCATTTTAAAAACTATAACTTAAAAATGGTTGAGATAACCACTCTAAAGAGTGAAATATTATTAAGTGTACACCATGAATGTGAGTATTCGCAGCAGCTGAGGGAGACTAGTGCATTGTCCTCGGTTAATTTTCTCTGCAATGTGTAATCACGAATGACTTAATTTATTCATTCCCCAAGCATTGCTGAAGAGCCTGGCTTCTGTGGGTAGTTCCAGTGTAAGAGAGGGAGAAACAGATGACAAGGTCCGCAGGCTCCCAGAGCGTAGGCTGAACCACACAGGATTTTTGAACAGGAGAATGAATTTTTTTTTAAAAATAAATTAATGTGCTCTCAAAAACGATGCTACGTTATTTCAGGTATTGCATACATTCCAGTGGACTGGTCTTAAAGACAGATGAAATGATTATGCATTTTTTTGTCTCAGAAATTATTCATACAGGATTGTGTATGTAAGCCTGAAACAAAACTCATCATTCCCCCTGGATGTTGTAAAACTCTTGAGATCATTGGGGTTTTTTTGATGTTTTACTTAGAGTCAATGAAAATATTTCATGTTTGGTGAAAATTATCTGTTATTTTCTTGCCTGACCAATCTATATAGAATACACACACACACACACACACACACACACACACACACACACACACACACACCCCTCCCATGTGGTCTGATTCCTAGCTTTCAGATGTATCAGAAACTTGTATTTATTTTAAGCTTTGGGGTGTCTGTGCTAATTGGAAAAGATGGAATTATCATTATCCTATCAACAAGAAGTCTGCAATACATTGTCAATATGAACTGCTCCACTCCATTCCAATTTGCCTAGGCTTTGGAAAGGAGGCACATGACCACCAAGAACCTCCTATTGCCTCCCTTTCCAGGGCCATTTTGAAATCATCTAGTGGGGATGATGATGGACTCAGTAATAAGAACAAGCTTGTAAAAATAGCTGTTAGTGAGTTAAATCCAAACAGACCAGACTCTGGTGTTCTAAGGCAGATCTCAGTGCCATGGTGACTAATCAATATTGTCTGCACAGTTGTTAACTTCTTTACTGAATTTTCTCTCCATAATATTATTTTTAATACACGAAATGGTGGCCAGACCACAACAGTTCAGTTAATATTTATTTATTTAATTACTTAATTTGCAAATGAATTTATTTCTCATTCTTTTTTATTTTGCTTTTCATATGATGATGCATGAAGAATTGAAATTTGATATTTTTGGTGCTTAGTTATCTAAAATTTGTGTGTGTGTGTGTGTGTGTGTGTGTGTGTGTGTATGTGTGTCCTGTTATTAATTATTAATGTTTTGTGGTGCTGAGGTTTGAACCCCAAACCCCATAAATTCCAGGCATTGGCTCTACCTCTGAGTTCACAACCCCAGTTCCTAGCTACTAATTATTAGATGAGTTATTTTGGTAGAAAGGAAAGCTGTGTGTCAAAATTTCTTCAGGTTATGTGGGAAATGATTTTTCTGGATTTTAGTTAAAGTGGAAAAAAATTTCAATTTCATTAGAAGGAGGGGAGAAAAAAGGCAAACTGCAGCCTGGGCTTTGCTATGGGCTCCTCCTACACAGTCTTCCCGGGCTCCACTCTGCTAACCGCATTTCAGGTCTCCTGCCAAGCTTCTGCAGTAGCCTCCATCGCTTGATTTCTCTACACACACCATGCTAGGAATGATAACATTTGAGCAAGAGAACATTGGAGAGTAGATGATGTAAGCAGGAATGGTGGCACCCCTGGAATCTCAGCATTCAGGAGCCTGAGGCAGGAAGATCACCATTTCTAGGTTACAGTGAGTCTAAGCAATATCGTTAGAAGCTGTCTCTAAGAGAAAAAGAAACAAAAACCAAAAAACAAAGTACATAGGTTTTCATTCTATATACATAAAGACTCTGTAAAGAAACTTCTAGAATCATAATAATTTCAGAGAATGCCATTTGTTCCTGTCATGTGCTTTTGTTAAATAGAACTATAATTTGTTATTGTTAACTATCTGCCTAACATTATCCTAAGCCCCTACCATGTGATATCCCTATTAACTCTCTGTAATCTTCAAAATTAGGTTCAGTCTCCATTTTATAGATGAATGGACTGAGGCTCCAACTGCTCAGTTTCCATGTCTGGTCCAAAGCCCTCACAGACATTCATAAATATTAAATTTTTCTAGCAGATTTTTTTATACATAGTTATTTTCTTAATACTATGTTTATGTGGATAATACAACCCTGCAGTGTGATCAAAACAGTATACATTGCAGATTCTCACATGTAATAAAAGTATGTCTTCAAATAGTTACACCATTCAAGTTCTTATATGTTAAACATATACATAATATTCATGTTTTTCATACATATTATATAATATGTTTAATTACAAGCACTTTCTTCAAATAAGGCTGTCAGATGAACTCATACATTTTTAAATAAATTAATAACACATTTCCTTGTAATTTTCATGATGTTTTATAATTAATTGTATAGTGTGTATGTGAACATTAGTTGGAGAATTCAAGAGCAAAACTCATATTATAGTTTGTAAGGTCTTTTACAATTGAAATAGTCACAAGAGTTTTGAGTGTCTGAAATAAATAAAGTGGAAAGTTGTGCAATGAAAATTGTGAAAAATATTCAAACTCAAGGAAGAAGCTCCCCATAAAAATCACCAGGGAAATAAGGGATGTAGAGTATGTATTCAGACCCTCTTATTGTGAAAGACTGACTTCAACAGAATAGTTCCTGAGGTTAGGTGGTGCAGTAGGAGCAGGACATGGAAGCATAAAGCATCGTTTTAGACGCTCTCAGAGACAAAAAAAAAAGGCCCAAAGAGCATTGATTGTACCATACCAGACATATCATCTCCTCAGGGACTTCATTCTATGGAGTTTATGCATGAGGCATTTGTGGTGAAATTCAAGGATGACCAGAAGTGGTCAAGGGGTATACTGCATTGGAGGAGCTTCAAGAAAAGCAAAGATTAACATAAGCAGTGAAGGAGCTGGCCAAGCCTGGAAAGCACAGATGGATCTCAGATGTCCTAGAACATAGATCAGATCAAGGGAACTCTTGGAAACAAAGGGTGGATGAGTACATACATGAATACTACAAGGCTATACCATATGAAGTGACTGTTCCCCTCTTTGAATAGCAAAATAAAACCATCATTCAGTTGAAGAAGTTTTTAAAGACTACATTGAGGTATTTTTTGTTGTTGTTGTTTGTTTGTTTGTTGTTTTTTGCTTTTTTATTGTGTGTGTGTGTGGTTTTTTTTTTTATTCAATAGGAAGGTATTTTTAAGCAGAAGATAACTATGACCAAAGCCATTTTCGGATTATTTATCTTAGACCTCTGGGGTAAGACTGTTAAAATAAGCATGTTGCACTAAGCATCATTTTAGATGCTATCATAGAGGAATGAAAGGACCAATGAGCATTGGTGGTAGATATGAAAAAAAGGTCATGAAAGTGAAAGATGCTTCTGAGCCCAAAATTACATCCAGATACAGCACTGATTGACTCTTGGGAGAATAAAAGGTGGAAGAATAATTCACAGGTGACTTCAAGGTTTGAAACTGATAGAAAAGTGACTTAGAGAAAGGTGTCTAAGAGTTACCTGAAGGAAGGAGTCCTCTTTGTTATTGAGCTTTGAATGTATAGGAGATACATAGCCAATTATTGCTAAGTGAGTGGAAGAGGCTGTGTTAAAAGATGATGCTATGTGTGTAGAGCATGAAGGATGGACTGTGGGTGATACGGACATGTGAAGAGACTGGGGTGAGAGATTGCAGAGCATGCAGACACAGGTAGAGAAAGGTCTGAAGGATGTGGGTGATGCTACCAAGCACAAGGGTGTGAGCAGAACCAAAAAGATATGTCACAGCACCCTTATTATAGACACGAGATGAGAAAGAAATTAGCAACATAGAAGGAAAAATTAGAAGACAAACAAACAAAAAATAAGTGTGTAGTGAATGTGTTAGAAAACAAAACTAATACTTGGATCCTTCAGAAAATTAAAGAATAAAAATAATTCAATCAATCTACATTATATAAAACTTTATAAGTCTACATTTTATATAAGAAAAAAAGTGATGCTCACCCAGAATTTTATAATGTATAGGTAGTGGCTAATACTTTACGAACACTTTATCTACCTTCATCTCATTCTGTTGTATTTAAATTTACATAATCAGGACCAGGGAATACATAATTGAGTTTTGTCCTTTTCCCATTCGGCATGATCTTAAGAATCTTACATTTTTCTCACTTGCATAATTTTCTAACACACAGACATTGATTATCTTTGTTCACCATGCTTTCCAGTTTGCCATGGTCATCATAAGGCTGCAATGGAATCATTCATACCTCATCCCTACAGTTCAGATGTCTTCCAATGGATGTTACCCAAAACCAAAATCACATTCTATATTGTTAAATCCTTGGCCAGATAAAATATACTGGGTTCAAAACGTACCTATGGTTTGCTCTGGAACACAGTACCAGTATCTGAGACTCTGTCAATGTCAGCCATGTGCTAGTTTATGGCAGATTGTGGTGTACATCACTCACTTTATGAATGAAGGGACAGAGACCCCAATGGTTGTACTTCTTAGTTTTTAATCTAAGACAGTCCACAAGCCAGTCAAATTATGGCACAGCCACAAAATCTTATGAAGTAAATAATATAAAAATATTGCTTAACAAGCTAAAGACTCAGAAGAAAGCAAGATAAAGTCAGGGGAAGGCAAGGAACGAAATGATGGAACTCAATGAGCTTTTGACAGTAGTTAACATAAGCCTCAAGAAAAGGGTTGGGCAGATGGAGAGGGATGGGGGATGGCTGTATATATAAGCAGAAAAAGAATGCATTTATAGAACAAGGTCCTAATAAAGTATGGATAATGACTAGAGACAATGGTTTAGGGCTGAATAGCAAGATTCTACTGACTAGAGCAAAAGAAAAAAGTGGGGCATTCTTGTGGTAAGGAAACGATGTCTAGACTTTATCCTAACCTGGAGGCAAATTCACCCATTCAGCCAATGAATACTTTGTGCATTCTAGACTCCAGGTTCTTCTCCTGGCCTTTGGCAATTTCCTTCTAGAGGAGGAAATAACCTGTGGGTTAAAAGTAAAATTCATACATTGTTGCCATGGCCTCTGTGAAGAGACTAAGTCCTAAGTGGGATAGTGGAGATGCTAGGAGATTTATCTCTGCAACCTGAAAGATGAAGAAAGGGAGTCTGTTGAAATTCAGGTTCTGAACGCTAAGGCTAGAAGGAGGTCCGAGGCTCTGTATTTGGACAAGAACCAGGTAACCTCATAGCTGGAACTACACTTTCATTAGGGAGAGGCTGGAAGGCAAATGGCCCCCCAGCCATATTAATTATTGGAGCCACTGTTAAGAGCAAATCCAGTGTGAGCCCTTGTTTTTTCGCAGTAAGACTGCACACTCCCCAGCCTCTCGGAGGTAAGGGAGAACTGCCTGTCTTTACTCCTGAGATTTTGTCATTACAGCCAGTTATTTTGCGAACGATCCATTAAACCAGCCATAACGAGCTGTTGGCGTTTCACTCCTTCTGTCCATGAGCTCTGCTTATTACAACATAATGAATTCTTGTGGTTCAAGCTTGGGAATGTGAATCTATATAACCCTGGGCCAGTGTCTGAGCTCCAGTTCTCTCTTCTTGCTCCCTAATTTATTTGAACCTCTTCTCTGCCTAGAGCAGAGGTTCTCAGCCTGTGGATCATGACTCCACTGTGGGAGGGAGGGTGTCGATCGACCCTTTCACATGGGATCACATATCAGTAACCTGCATATCAGGTATCTACATTATGATTTGTAACAGTAGCAAAATTAGACTTATGAAGTAGTAATGGAATAATTTTATGATTGTGGGTCGCCTCCCCACGAGGAACCGTATTAAAGGGTCACAGCATTAGGAAGGTTGAGAACCACTGATAGATAGTATTAACCCAGTATCGTATCCTTTTGCATCATATCCTTTTCCACCCACATCTTAATGCAAGCTTTGGGTGAGTCTTCTCAGGCCACATCGAACTGTTAAGATTAGTCTCTGTTTTAAGGAAAAAGCCTCCAACTCACCCTCCGTCAAAATAATTTCTCTCTGGTGGACCATTTTGTTGGTTGAATTGTATTGCTTTGAAGAGTTCTTCAGATTGTTGCAGGGAGACGCATGTGTAAACAGCTAAGTGTCTTGAGTGGCTAGTATTCATAGGAAACCTTGGTGCATGGGGCTGGAGAGATGGCTCAGCAGTTAAAAGCATCTAGTGCTCTTTCCTGGAGATGACCCACTTTTACCCCAGCACCCACATGGCAACTCACAATCACCTGTAACTCTGGTTCCAGGTGAAGGGCTCCCTCCTCTGGCCCCTCTGGGCTCCTGCACACACAATGCATGTAAATTTATGCAGGGAAAATGCGTAACACACAAACTATGTAACTCTTTTTAAAGAAATCTTGGTATACTCAGAAGGAATATTGGCTTTCCACTGCCATTGCTGGGTTATAATTGAGATTTCCCCTATAACATCAGGAATCCAGGAAAAATTGACTTATTTCAGTCCGTTCACACCATGTATAATAATTTTAAAATATCTAGAAAAATAAGCCATTGGACAAATAAGGCTTACTTGCCTATAAAGGAAAAATAGCTTAAGTGTGTTTTGAACATCAGTGGTACCTTTTATTATCATTTAACATTTTTTTCCACAGACTAAATTTATTCCTAAGCATGCCATGACAAGGTCTCTAGACTAAGCATTTTCATTTTGCAATTTGATAAATGCTTCAGCAGCCTAATGGAAACAAAGAATACCCTAGAAACTTGAATTAAAAAAATTACAGCGAAATATCAAGTTAAATTCAAATAAAGAAAAGTGAGCAAGTCGATTACAATTTTCCAAGAATGCTTAAGAAAGATCCTTGAAAAATGCAGTCTCAGGCACCTTTGTACCTATTCTGTCTACACAAAATACACCAAGGAGAAGCAAAGGAAATGAGAAAAGTGTGTGTGTGTGTGTGTGTGTGTGTGTGTTCGTCTATCTATATGGACAATGCTGGTGATCTTTGTATAATTAAGTTGAAACTAGAATTTTTTTTCCAGAATCTGAATTCCATGCCTTCATCATTTTGACATTCCTTCCCATTCCTTCAAGGGTTAAATGGTTGAGCATATCAAAGTGACAGAGTATCATCTCTGGTTCCTTCCTCTCTCCCTTCCTCCATCTCTCCCTCTCTCCCTTTCTTCCTCTCTTCCCCCTCTCTTTCTCGCTCCCCCAACACACTCACAGATGCACACGTGTGCACATACACAGGTCTTTCCCCCTTCCCTCTCTTCATCCCCCTTTCCCTCTAAATAAAGTATGAATCAATCATCTTTTTCCATGGATTCTGTATAAGTCTGATTCATATGGTTTTCATTAACCTTTCTTAAAATTCCCTTCCAGTGTTAATGACTCTGGATTATGACCATTAAAGAAGCCGGATGTACATTAATCTCCATCTGGCATTAGTTAAAACAAAACTAGTCCATTTAACACCTCATAACCAAAACACAGTTTTTGTAATATGAAGGAGTTGGAGAAATAATGGTTCTTTTTGGAAAGATCCTGTTCTGTATCCAAGATGAACAATAGATACATTTTTTTTTCCTATTTATTGTCAGTTTTAGAAATTTCTTGCTAGTGGTAAGCATTTGTGACTCAATCCAAGGGAAAGGATATGACATGTAGACATTAATGGTTCTTCCCAAACTAAGTGCTTTGTGTTAGCATAAATTTTAGTGTACTTAGAGGTGAGTTTGAGATATTCCAGACTCTTAAAAGTAAAAAAATCTAAGTAGGCTGCCTAGTTTCAAAGCATGGCTGCAGAAATCTTATGTAATTGACATGATTATGTTGGTGGTACTTTGGAAATATGGGAAGTAACAATCAAAAATATGGGGGGAAGAAGAAATTCAGGAATAATTCATGACTCCAAGTTAGTCATATAACTCTGCTCAGAATGTTGTACTTTTCATTTCCAGGATAGTGTATAGCCCAAAAGATAAGAGATAACCAGGAAATGCAACATCAAGGTCAATGCATACATGTTTTCCATTCTCTCTATGCTATGCTCATGAAACCTCAGCTTATACATTTTTGGAGTAATGTACCTGTATTTCAAGAAGAAAAAAGAAAGATAGAAATAACCTGGGAATCAAACTTGGGTCCTCTAGAAGAGGGGCAAGGGCTCTTAACCATTGAGTCATCTATCCTTCCAGCCCCTGGTTTGGCTTGTAACAACTATTAAAAGAAAAGGGGGTGAGACCATAAACAACTGTGCTCAAAACACTTGAATAAACTAAAGCATCCCTGCCCATCTAGGGTCTTAATTTGCTGTTGTTGCAAGGGGCTGGTACACTTGATGTAGCCCCAGCCTGTAATAAGCATAGTCCCCATTACTTTCACTCAGAATACCTTCTCTTTCCTCTTCCATAACAAGAGACCCTCCCTTTCATAGGCTTTCAGAATATGTGACCATTCAAAATAGAGTTCCAGCCTTCTTGGAAAGGATGTGTCGCCATACGACTAGTTTCTGGCCAGCAAGTTAATAAACTGAAGTTAGATGTGGACTTTGCACCAGGTGCATAAAAAGATAAAAAGTACGACATTCATCATTCTTTTGTCCTTCTGCTAGTGCAAACACGGATGTCATGGCTGGAGCTTCAGCAGCCAATTTCAATGAGAGATAATCTTGTAAACAAATTTTGAGTTTTCTCGTTACTTACAGCCTAAATTTTCATTTTTATCTAATCACTTAGAACCCTCTTTTTACTTTCAAAGACTTTCAAGCATTATTGTTACCTACCTAAATAACTTCCATACTAAAATTATTTCTATGCTGGATGTCATAAGTATTTGCTTAAAATCCCACCTTTTGCAAGGAGGCTCTTAAGTACCAGGTCGGACAGACTCTATTAATAGTCACTATTTTAAAACAAAATGCACCAAACAAAACAAAAGTTAAGTCCGATTTCTAAGCTGTACAAATGCAGACACTTACTATGTCCTATCACTTCTACATCTCAAACATGCTTCTCTCTCTGCACAAGGATGGTGATGGTTTTGACTCATCATGTTTGATCCAAGTCCTAACAACATTTCCCCGTCACTCTCCCCCAATACAAACCATCATCTGAATAGTAGATGGACCAATCTTCTCAAAATTCAGTCTAATTCTTGATATTTTTAGGCTATAAACCTTTTTATACTCCTCCACCCCATGACATTGACCCTAAGGTCCTGAGTCTGTACACTGTGGCAGGCCATCTGTGATCAGCCTCTGCCAGATGACAGGTCCGTCCAATATTGGGAATCCTGGAGCTGATACACATTTCTTTTCTTTTATTCCTCTGTGTTCTTTCTGCATCACTTCCTTACCTTCCCTAGTTTCCTCCTTCACTTAACTTCAAACCCTGCTCACTGGCCATATCTCAGAGTTCATAAATGAGCCTTTGACATCTTCTGGTCTAAGTTATGTTAGCACCTTGGGGCACTCTCATAGCTGAACCTGTTCCATTATCAGATTAACACATATCTTCTCCGTAAGAATGGGATCTCCATGATGGTTAATCATACTCCTACCCAGATCCTCAATACTACCAATAGGGACGTGTCCAGAGTGGGTGCTCAGAAAACACTGCTGAGGTACAAGACTTACTAACTGATCCACCATCTTTTTTCTTCCCCTTAAAGGCAACTTTAACATCTCAAACTAAGTTCTACTTCTCAAAACCCCAGTTACCTTCCATTTTGTTGGAGCCATGCATGTGTTCTTACTTTCTAATCAGACACTTGTAATTTTCTGAGAGACTTTAGTTATGTGTTGACAGTATCCTAAATCACCATTAGTGATACATTCTAGAAAGTGCAAAAATCTCAGAAAAGAGTTTTAATGTAATAAATGCATACATTTAAAGTTATTTAATGTAATCACCTTCATCTTTCCAGAATAGGTATCTCTACAATCTGTGGTTGGTAAACTATACTTTTCCATAAGCATAATACCAGGCCTTAAAAAGACTTTAACAAATGCTGGTATGTCGTACTGTAGAGTTAGACCCCCTGGGGTTCAGATCCAGAGTCTTCCTCTTATCATCTGGGAAATGCTGCGACCTTATCAAGCCTCCACTGTGTAAAACAAGAATAATGTTGTCAACCATATGAAAATATTGAGAGAGTGCACAAAGATAAAATCATTAGTCATGATTATTGTGTTCCAAGTTTATATTTTGCCATCTTCTCTTTAGCAAATAGGGCAGATGCATAGTTTATTTGACTCATTTTTATTTGTTGTTATTATTATCTATGTTGTTTGTAAGCTGAATGGTAAAGTTTCAAAGCTTCACTGAACCAAAAGTAACATCTGTAACAGGAGCTTTGAAGCCCTGGGCAGTTTAACTGGGTGCTTATCTTTTCTGCCCACTCCACTTCTGGATTAAAAAATAAAACTGACGGGCGGAAAGCTGCAAAAGGAAAGATGGGGTTACAAATGATCCAAGGTCAGCAGAAAGGCCTGGAAATTACATGCATGCTAAATTACACCACCTGAGGCCATCTGAATGTCAGGAGGGAGTCGGAACAGGGTGTTAAGAGTTCAGCTGTCCCTGTGAGGCTTATCTGCAGTGTAGATTTTGCTGAGCCTCCTCTGGCTCTTTCAGCCTCCAGATGACCAGCTGCTCTCAATTCTCCCAGCTGGCTTGACAGGCTTTGTCTTCACTTTAGTCTGTTTCCAATGGTCGTCTGCTAGAATGCATTTCAGGTAGCTTTCTCTCTTGACCAGTATTAGAGTCATCTCCAATACCCCACCTAATCAATTGCCTCAAAGAAAGATAAATGACCAAAGAAGTCTTTTGCTGATCTTTGTCTCTAAAAAGTGACATAGTTCCTTTTGAGGTCAGGACACCTCAGGTGAGCATAGAGATAGCAGCCAGGATTCTGTGAGTAACCATGGAGCACCCAGACTGCCTCATTTCAGACATGCTGATTCCCTGCGCAGTTTCAGTGTGGATGTCATCATTAGAGTCAGGCTTGTGCTAATGTAGCTTCAGGTGCTGGCTAAAGTTTCCCTTCCTTCACATGGAAAGATTCTTACTTGGTGTTTGGTATATGTGTGTATTAAGTTGCATATATGTCTGTGTGTCACATGCACCTGTATATGCAAATATATAACTAAGCATGACTTGTTGAGAAGGCATTAGCTCAGCTTGGCTTAGGATTTCTTCTGCTAATGACAGTTGTATGCTTTTAGATGGATGAGTCTGTAGAGTCGTATTTCTCCCCAGTAAATTTCAATAATAGTTACCTCATGAATTCATAAGAAATAACTGCATAAGAAAGTTGTCAGATTCTCAAACATGAGCAATAAGTGTAGCAAACAGCCTATTTCTTTTTTTATTTTCAAGCAACCACTAACTATAGTTATAGGTAGCCAATTAGTTTTCCACTGCTCTCTTTTATCATAAAAGTCCAGGGTTTTACTTCTTTGAACATTTTCATGGAGTATTTTATTTTTTTCTACTTCTTACGGGGAGAAGAGTTCTTCAGCCACATTTCATACTGTGAGCCTGTGACTTTCTATCAAAGTAGAAATGTGATTTCTTTCTAAAAGACATTTAATAACATTTAACATCTAAAGAAATGCTTTTAAAAATAGTTGTATGTGGTTTATAATGAAAATGTGTATGACTGAAGCATAATGCACAGTCTAGTAAGCTGTGCTCTGGGGGGTGTTACATCTTTAATGCTTTCGCTTGTGCTAGTAGTGATGTGGGCAGTGTGCTAATGGAATAACAGTTGATTTGTTCTGAGTTCTGTGGCTAATGACTTAAATCAATTGTAGATTAGTTCTGAGGAAGGCAAATCACTTGATTGGCAGTGTGTTTTTCTCCGCAATAAAACTTACTTAGCATCTTCATCATATCCTTTTATATCATAAGGATTACCACTTACATTTTTCTTAAAAATTCTAACTTTAAAATGTATCTACAAATATATTAAATTGTAAAACAGACTCCCTGACTGACAACATTTTCGGAAATGAGGTTGTTTGTGGTGGGTATGAACTCTTCTCAGCATAAGGACTCGTTTAAATAAGCCTCTCTTTTCACACACATTTTTGTGTGTGAAACAATACCTAGCTCCAACTCACCTCTTTATTAAAGACCCAGGGTCTCCTAAGATCCTTAGTGGAATCTAGCTATGGCAGAACTGGATGAACTGGACTGACTTCCAGTGTGGTCTGCATACATGCTGGTTGGCTCAACGCTGATACTTTAATGATTCTTGAAATGAATCCCCAGCTTGCTCTGCTCTCTAGAAGTAGGTGCTAGACTCATAAGTGATTCCTGGTGATGGCAGGTCTCTGGCAATCCTGGAAAGGGGGCTGATGACTCGCAGACAGCTGTCTGTAGTTCCTCAAATACTACTTGATACGAAGCCATTTGCGGTAAAAAACCATGACCTGTAAATATCAAAGATATTAGACCTTATGAAGAAAGGAACTCACTGTGCATAGCCCATCTTTCATGAGACTCCAATTTAGGGCCAAACTGCACACATGGAGAAAGTAATAGCTGGTTAAGTAAGACAGACTGTCCAAACAGACCTGGAGCCGGGTCTTGTTTTATTGAAAACAAAAGCATAATGTGGATTCTAAAATAAGTAGATGCCAATATTATTCTTTTCTGTCCTTGTATTTTACCTGAAGTGCCTAAGAATCAAGGGCACTATCATCAAACACAGCATGTCTACATATAACACTCCTTCATATAGTCACTGTGTCATCTGATAGTGATAATAAAACTTAATACAAAAAGTCAGTAGAATATACATGCACACAGAATGGTATTCTCTTCATCTTTTTTTTTTTTTATGGAGAGAGGGGAAGAAAGTACCAACTAAACACAGAGATCAGCATTTTCAAAGTTTACTGCATGGTTAAGGCAGCTCTTTTCATTTATTTACTTTTTTATGAGTGTTTCACCTGCATGTGAGTATGTGTACTATGTGTGTGCCTGCTCCCTGTGGAGGTCAGAAGAGGGCATCAGCTGCCTGGAACTGGAATTAGAATAGACATGAGCTGCCATGTGGGTGCTAGGAATCAAACCCAGATGCTCTGTAAGAGCAACAAATACTCCAAACCATTGAGCCATTCTCTCCAGCCCCACAAAGCAACTATTAACAACTAGCAGGAGCTTCCCAA
Organism: Onychomys torridus; assembly: GCF_903995425.1. Taxonomy (NCBI): domain Eukaryota; kingdom Metazoa; phylum Chordata; class Mammalia; order Rodentia; family Cricetidae; genus Onychomys; species Onychomys torridus. Next base: position 50,894,344 of record NC_050465.1, read on the forward strand.
TCTCTAATTTCCACAGAAAACATAATTTCATAACTGTATCTTCTTTTGCAACTACATGACAGAGTAAATGGCTTTGGATATGCTTGCCAGAGTCTCCATGTTTAGGTATGATGCAATGAGAATTGTAAAACTCTCTCAGTGTCTGTAAGAAAATGCACAGCTGTTCATAGTAGTCTCAGAGTTCATCTGAGATCTAAAGGCCCTATGTGCAAGCAGAAAGAAAGAGATTAGGGAAAGTTCACATAATGCCAAGATAAAGGCACAGATGTTCTGTTCTGGGTGAAGAAAGGATTGTGTAGTTTTGGTGAGAGGCCCTGATAAATTCCTGTTAGACAAGAGTTTTGCCTTGTGGAAATACGGGTCATGTGGCCCCCTGGGTGTTTTGTTTTGCCTGCTTTGGTACCTTTACTAGCAAGCAGCTAGAGAAACACTAAGTCTGCCCAGCTGGGAGGAGAGGGATCAATGAGAGAACAAGAGATCGCAGAAAGGACTAATGGAGAAGCAGACATTTGCACTTTTAGAAATAATACTCCTGCTGGTGAGGTGGCTCATCATGTAAAGATGTTTGTTGTCAATCCTGACTACCTGAGTTTGAGCCCCAGGACCAGCATGATAGAAGAGAATTGACTCCCATGGGCTGTCTTCTGAATTTCACATGTATATTGCAACAGGCTCCACACCACCAGATTTAATTAAAACTTTTGTTTTAAAAATCATACTCAGTGTCTCAAGGTGAGACTACAGTATTCACATATTCTGTGCCAAGTACCCTTGAAACAAAAAACACTGTATAAATCTTTATCTTAATCTGTGTTAATCCAGCTAAGCTGATTTAGGCCTTTGGCTCTTGAGTTAACTAATGAGACTGTTATAGGAGTACTTGTGTAGATAATCATAAATTGCAGGAAAATTTGTGTCTGGTCTTCAGAAAAGCATTGGCATCTACTCTGGTGATACATTTGTTATCTGGTATCAGGTATGACATAATAATAACCCATAGATGAGAGATCCTTTTGCTTGTGATGAACTTGTGTCATTAATGAAGGTATAAAGGATTTTACAAGCTTCAGTGGAGTAACCTACAACGGTGGTCTGTCTGTCTGGTGGAGAGTGGTTCGAACTTTTCCATCCTCTGCACACAGACAAGCCTAACACTCTGCTCATGCCTTTTGTCTGTGGAGAGAAAACTGTGAGGTTTTTTTTTTTTTATTACTTAAGCTAAAATAACAAATAATTATCTCACTATAAAAGAAAATACTGATAATTATACTTTGCCAAGCATGTTGTAGAAATAGACAGGAAAGACAAAGTACTCGTGTTAGCAAACTCCAGAACAGAATGGTTCTGCAGACTGGAATGAGCTCCCGTGGCTAATGGCCTTTCCAAACAAATGCTACAAATTCCAGTAGCTGTTGAAAAGGCTTGGTGGTTATGGTATAATTGGAGGATGAAGACTGTCAAGCCCCGTTGAGAAATTCCCATTGTATTTAGTTTGTGCAGCCATTATATGGTTGTAGACGGGAGGAAGGATAGAGAGAGGAAGGAAGAAAAGAAATAACAAAAGAAAGAAGTTGAAGCTAAAACTGTAGTCTTGTCACTGTGAATGCAAATATCACAAGAAATCAGTTAGCATCTATCCTTTTTAACGTGGGCACATGGAAGAACTAGAAAAAAATTGTACAAATCCCTTCCTTTGCTTGGTGACATCATTTTGAATGTAAAAATAATAATAATGACATTTCATGGTTGAGATCATGTCTATGAGTCATTGGAGTCTGCATCTGTGAATGTCTTCCCTTTGTGGAGGTGAGTAACTGCATAATTAAGTTGTCGTTTAAAGCAACAGTAACAGCAAAATGTCAAATGCTAACCCAAGTGTCATATGGCAAAGTTCTGATATTTGTATTTTAAGGATCCTCCACAATAATTGATAGCTTGTGTGATATGAAATTTATTATTTGATGATGCATTCATACTAATCTTTAGGAGTATTTATTAAATTTAAATATACTTTGAAGTTTTTGTATTTTAATGATCAGTATAGCATCTACCAGTTTGTACAAGATAATAAGCACAAAGCGTGTCTACTCACCAATGCATCTTCATTGCACAATATACATGTCAAAAGTATATTCCTATATAAATGACATTCTACTTTCAAATATGTTGGGGAACCATATAATCATTTATCATTTAAAACATTTTCAAAAGTTTTAATGTTCTGAATATTTAATTTTTTCTTACAGTGCCTTGAGATATATAATTAAACACAAAGAGAACTAGCTGTTCCATCAAGTGCAGACCAAGGTGATTAAAGAGATAATTTTTGGAAAAAAAATCTGTTCCACTGGGAACAATGAAACTTATAAATCCAGCACTTGGGAAGAAGAGATGGGGTAATCATGTGTTTGATGCAAAGTTAGGCTGCATCGTTAATTCAAGCACAGCCTGAGATGCGTAATGAGACCGTGTCTCAAAAAATGCCAAGGGCTAGAGATATATGTCACTAGTAAAGTCCTTACCTAGCATGCACAAGGCCCTGGGCTTGATTTCTTTCAAAACCCAGAGAGAGAGAGACAGAGACAGAGAAAGAGAGAGAGAGAAGAGAGAAGAGAAGACAGAGAGAGAGAGAAAGGGAGAGAGAGAGGAGAGAGAGAGAGGGAGAAGAGGAGAGAGAAGAGAGAGAGAGCGAGACAGAGACACAAAGAGAGACAGAGACAGACAGACAGAGATAGAGAAACATAGACAGAAGAAAGAAGTTTAAGGATAAACCTAGGACAGATTTTGGAAAATTTTAAGCTAATCTGTCCCTCCCAGAGTCTTTACTCAGAGTCTTTGATTTAGCAGCACACAATGTCTCTATTGTTTGCTAGATCCTGACCTTTCTGGTACTCAGTTATCTCTGAATTTCCCTTTTCAACATGACAAGCTGATTGCTTAAACTATGAATTCATATTTCTAGCCACCATCTTCTTATTCCTTTTCTGATTGACCCTCTCCTAGCATATGTGGCTTCAACTTTTCACCTGCCAAACTCTCTCTCTCTTCTTAGCACTTTAGTAGATGTTACTTTTTCCCAATTGTGGTAGTCATCTCTCCAGCAGCACTATGACACATGCCTGAGACATATAGCTTTAAAAAAAAAAAAAAGAGGTTATTTTTGTGCTTATAGTATGAACTGTTTCTGCCATGTCAGTTGTCTCAGTTTGGGAGTACCTATGCTGAGACACAGTACATTGGCCTCATGGAGAAATGTTGCCCAGGAGCCGAGGACTCGGTAGCCTATCATCTACAATGCCATGCATTCCTTCTCCTAGACTCCACCCCATGATGGTTTCTTCACCTCTGAGAAGAGCCACCAGCTGGTCATCACCAATCCTATTACATGCTAATCTGTGGGTGGGGGTTACAATTGAAACCCTATCTCCACTCTACTAGTTGTTTACAATGTTTTCTTAAGGGTTCACTTATAGAATCTTGCTAAAACTAGAATGGCTAACCACTATTCTTAGTCTGTCTTCAACACAGCAAAGATTCACTCCTAATTCTATGACCCTTTGAGATCCCGAGAAAATAATGAAGCATCAAACGTCTTTTTAAAAGGTTAATTAACAACCACACATATTAGAGGATATTAGCGGCCACTTGTTTTTCCCTGTAATCACTAGTTGATTAAATTCTGTGGTTGTCCCATATACATTTGATGTGGTCATCCATTTCAATTCAGAATTAGTGTTTGAAGATTTCTCTACCTCACTCTCTCCATTTATACGATTTTCTTCTGCTGTTCCCTAGTTTCTTCTTTTCTACTGCTCATGCCCCCTTGTCCAAATTATATGTAATTTTACAAAGCTTACCTTAAATATTGTACTCTCCATAATAATTGATAGAGAGCATACTCTGCCCTTAGATTCATCAAAGCACTGAACTGTATTTTCCTTATGTACTCTCACCCTGTGCTTTGTTTTATAGTTAATTACTACTCAAGACATGGTTATATAAGCTTCTTGGAATCAGGGAGGCTGTGGTAGCATTTGTAGCAGGATTCAGCTGGACAGGGTATAATTCAGTGTCTGACACATGGTAATCAATGAAGAAATTCTAAATGAGTGTTCTGAATATTGTTTTATTATAAGAATATTTTCCCATTGCTCAGGCTTGTGTGTCCTTTAAATAGCTTAAATGTCCAAGAGTAAATAATTATCTATTCAATTAAGTTTAGAATTGGATACTAAGAGCATAAATTAGTACTGTCCACTGGAATGTTGTTTTGTTCTTTAGAAACAACTATTTAAAATGTTTAATTTTATTATTTCAGGTTTATTTTTGCTACTAGTATTTTACCTGAACAAATATCTGTGCACCACATGAATACAATGTCCATGGGCCCAGGAAAAGGCATCGTATCCCCTAGAACTGGAGTCACACATGGTTATGAACTGTGCCATGTGGGTGCTGGGAGTTAGACGAGGGTCCTCTGGAAGAAGTGACAGTGCCCTTTACCTCTCCAACCCCAAATGTATTGAAATTTAATTCGCATATAAAAATTCATTTCCTTTAAATATGCAGTACATTGGCTTTTCACTGTATTCACAGTTATACAGCTATGTTCCCTGTCTAATTTTGGAACGTTTTCATGAACCTGCAGAGAAGCTCATAACCAGTAGCAGCCATTCGATTTCTGCCTCACTGCTGTCTTAGAAAATGCCCAAGGGACTGTCTCTATGAACTGTTCTCTTCTTTCAGACACTTCACAAACACTAAACAAATGTTCAGTGCTTTCAAGGTCCATTCACGTCGTGGCTAGTAGTACTTGGATTTTCTTTTTCCATAAAGACAAATAATAGCTCATTGAGTTAACATCCTGTTAATCCATTCATCCTTGGATATGTGCTGGTGAGTAATTTATTGATTTTTTTTTTAAACTGCAAGCTGGGCAGTGGTGGCACACACCTTTAATCCCAGCACTCAGAAGGCAGAGGCAGGCGGATCTCTGTGAGTTCGAGGCCAGCCTGGGCTACCGAGTGAGTTCCAGGAAAGGCTCCAAAGCTTTACAGAGAAACCCTGTCTCAAAAAACAAACAAATTAAAAAAACCAAAAATTTAACTGCTAAAAATCCCCATGATTACTTAGCCTAACAAGCTTGTTTTTATGCTCAAAGAGTTATATTTAAACTTTCATTTATTCAGTTGTTGAGATTTTTATTTTAGATACTAGGCTAATGTCACATGATACATTCATCCATGTACTCTTCTATTTATTCTTCTATATGTTCAAAATACTAAAGGGAGAACCAGGTCCTGAGGATCTAGTTAAACATAGATAATTATGGTCACTGTCTTCAATGAACAATTACATAAATAATTACAGACTCAGAAATTGACAAGGGTGATAAAGAGGAGATACAGAAACTAACCTTGTCAGGATGGACAGTTGATGGATAAATAATAAAGAGGCAGAGAGAGTAGAAAATAATATACCAGACCAAGAAGGAGGGTTTTCAAAAGCTTTCTTTGGCTATAAGAACAGAGCCCATAGGGATGAATGTCAGAAGGCTAAAGGGAGAGCAAGGGGTATGAGGGGCATAGAGTATGATGAGGTCGGAGAGCCAACAAAGCTACATGAGGTGAGGTCTAAAGGAGAAAGGGTTGTAGTCTTTTTCCTAAGAACAGTGGACACTAAAAGCAAAATGAAAATGTGTACCCCCTTACACATTTCTACCAGGCCTTAGATAAGTTAGTTATGAAAGACAGGACTTGCTGGATCGTTCATAGCTGTTAAACCCAACCTTGTAGTAGAATCCTGCATCATCTCAAGATCTTGTTTGGGAACTGGAGAGAAGGCTTAGTATGACAAGGTGCTTGCTCCCAATTTTCAACCTGAATTTGATCCTTAGGACATACATGGTAAAAGACAAGAACTCAGTTCTCACAAATTGTCCTCTGATCTGTGCACACATACTGTGGCATGCACACTCTAACACATACACACACACACACACACACACACACACACACACACACACACACATCAATAAAATAAAGTTTTATTTTATGTGTTTACTAGAGTCCTTATTTTCCAAACAAGAACCTTTTGTTATTTTGACACAATAAAAACCCTACTTATTATAATTTTCCAACTCAATTTTGAGAAAAACTACTCTTTTCAGCCCCCATACAGAATAAGCAATCAAAGCTGCTTGAAAAGTAATAAATAGCTATAAAGGTCATATTTCCCATCGTAAAATGGCTGTGTTTTAGACCTGTGAAATCTAATGAATGCAGGCACATTTTTTTTTTTTCTAAATTGCAAATGGTTCATACCTAATTCTTTAGCACAAGTGCTTTTAACTTGAGGTTCATTGCTCCCAGGCAGTATGTGAATGGGACCCAGGAAGCTTTTATACAAATAAAGGCTATGCCTGGGTGGACATGAATTCAAAGCTTTCATTAAATTATGCCAAAAAGCCATCACAACATTAAAAATTAAAAACAATATTTTTAGAAAAGAAAAGAAAACTTCATACATTACTAGGGAGAAAAAGTATTTGGGCTTAAAAAAAAAAGTTATTGAATTTTAGACCTAGAGATTTAAAAACAAAAAGTAAACCTTGAAACTAACAACTATCACTTCACTATCATCTTGGCGACAATATCTTCTTTTGTAAACAGATATAGTGGTAGTCAAGATGATCAAGATTATGCCAAAATAATTAATCAAATGCTATATAGCTGTTATTTTTCAAAGTGTGTCCCATGGATCATACTTTTAGTATCACACTGAATACTTATGAGAGGTCTAGATTTCTGTACTCATTCATCTCTTGACTAGAACTCAAAATATTGATTATTTTAACCATGATTCTAAGTGCTTATGGTGCCTTCCCAGGATTAGAAAGTGTTATGCAACAATAGTAAATGCAGAACTCTTTGTTCACTATTTGAACAAACCAACTTCATACAATTCATTGGGTGGTATAATAGTTCTAGTCCATTGTAATCACATCATTGAATGCATGGATAGGTAGATGATAGGGAACTGATTGTATCAGAAATCTTAAAAGATCTTATTAATAAAATCAAACCTGAGCCAGGTATGGGGGTGAACACTGAATGATCAGAGAAGCAGAACAAGCCAGCCAACCTCACCAATTCCTCAGCTGATCCTCTTTCCTCAGACTGGAAGCCTCTGAGTCCTCATCCAAATAAATGCATCTCAGCTGAACCGCTGCACAAAAGCCTAAAAGCTTAACTAGGCTCTAGTTCCTGGTCCTCATGCCTTATATACTTTTCTGCTTCCTGCCATCACTTCCTGGGATTAAAGGCATGTGTCACCATGCCTGGCTATTTCCAGTGTGGCTTTGAACTCACAGAAATCCAGACAAATCTCTGACTTTGGAATGCTAGGGTTAAAGGTGTGTGTGCCACCATTTTCTGGCCTCTATATCTAGTGGCTGTTCTGTTCTCTGACCCCAGATAAGTTTATTAGGATGCACAATATTTTGGGGAACACAATATCACCACAACTGATAGATAGAAAGGTAATCAAACCATGTGCAAAATATATTACCTAATCTCTCCTTGACCTTTTAAGTCACTTTACAAGAAGATATTTATTGTTATTCATTGTTTATTAGTACAAAAATAATGAGACATGATGTTGCTTGCTATATAAGGGTCTAGGTAGAGGCAAAGGTTTATCTACATTCTGTTATACAACCTCTTGCAATGACTATGCTAGTTCCCCACTCCACTGAGTATCAAGAAAGGTGATGGAATTGTTTCTGAGCCTCTAACTGCTACATTAAGCACCACTGAAACACATGGTCACCAGCAAAGTTATAGTCCTAAGATGGGCAAAGTAAAACATTAGTCTCTTGTGAGCATAACTGTCTGTCACTTCTAAAAGGAGCTTCCAGAGGTAACACATCATTGGCAAGAATGGTGCGAATGTGAGAAAATTGCTCCAAGATGCTCTACTTTAAGAAGGAAAAAATATGAAGGAAAAGCAAAGATTACAGTATGTAAGGTAACCCCAGAGCCTACCAGCTCACATCCAGGAAGAAGAAACGTATGACTTGACTGAGGAATGAAGACAGTTACATTATTTGAAAACATGAGCCCTTACATGATGGTTGCCAAATAGAGGTGGCTTTGTGATGGGCATATGTTCATAATTGAGTTTCATTTCATGGAAGACTCTATTGGATGTTAATGAGGAAAAGATTCATTTTTATTATCCTATGTTACTTATTACACAATGTGTTTCACTCTGATTTTCATACATATGTACAATGTCTTTTGATGTTATTTATCCCTCCTTACTCTCTCTTGTCCCATGATCACATGATCAAGTCAACTATTTTGAGAGAGACAAAACTGTATTTTTTCTAGTTTTTGCTCTAGCTTTTATTTCAATATAGGTTTTCATTTCAGTCATGAAGATTAAAATCTTTTTCAATGTAGCCTATTACAAAAACACCTTAAAATAGCTTACTGAATATTTCTTTGGGGAGGAAAATGATTTTAACTCAAATTTCTTGAGAGAAATTGTTGTAGAATATTATTTTAAGGTATGTTACTTTTATGCTGCATTTAACTCTGTGAAGCTGTGTTACTTTGCCTGTCCAAAACAACTGATAAATAATAAAGAGCTGAATAGCCAATAGCAAAGCAGAAGAAAGAATGGGTAGGGCTGGCAGGCAGAGAGAATAAAGAGAAGGAGAAATCTGGGAGAAAAAAAGAAGTAGCTAGGGAAGGAGGACAACTCCACGGACCAGTCACAAAGCTACACAGCAAGTTATGGAGTAAGAAACAAAGAAAGGTGTACAGGAATAAAAAAGGAAAAGCCCAGGGGCAAAAGATAGATGGGATAATTTAACAAAAGCTGACAGAAACAAGCCAAGCTAAAGGCCAAGCATTTATAAGCAAGAATAAGCCTCCATGTGTGATTTATTTGGGAGCTGAGTGGTAGGCCCCCCAAAAGAGTAAAAAGCAACAACATTTTGGCACCCAATGTGGGACTCTTAATCCTAGGATCATGGGTGTTTTAGGGTCATGGGCAAAATAATAGCTTCACAGAGTTAAACAAATGCAACATAAACAAAAGTAACACATTTTAAAATAATATTCTACAACAAGAAATAACTTTCCATTTGCACATTTCTCTATGAAATTGAGAACCAAAATATTTTCCTGGATCTATTGAACCTGAATTTACCAATTGTCATACAACTACATAAAACAAAACAAAACATTCCCTGTATTTCCAACTGATAAGTACTCTGCCATTCACCAGGCAGCTATTGAAAGTAACTTGTTAAATCAAATGAAACACTCATTTATGTTGACATTTCTAGAAAATTCTATATGATGATATAATGGCTAGTACATGATGAGACATGAATAATAAATATCTACTTTCTTAAACCTGGGTTCTTTGAGGAATAAAAATGTCAGAACAAGTTTCAAAAGAAATCACATTTTATAACAGATGTGACAGATAAGGATTGGCATACTTTAGGGGAGCTGTCACATTGTATATGTTTTGCTACAAAAATATTAATAGAAAGCTGTAATCCAGGTTGTGTTTTTTACTTTTAAGTTACATTAGGACCTAGTGATTCTCAGGCCCTTCATATCTCTTTTTAGTGAACTTCGAGTCCCATGTTACCAACTAAAGCTGAGGAATTCCCTCATTTAGGATTGTGGACTTGAGTGAAGCACAGATCTTATCTTATGCCACGGGTGTGTGTGTGTGTGTGTGTGTGTGTGTGTGTGTGTGTGTGTGTGTGTGGTGGGGAATCAAGACAAGTCATAAGAGAGAGAGGAGAAGGAGGAGTGAGGAGAGGAGATGCCTGTGTGTACATGGTGTGTGTGTGTGTGTGTGTGTGTGTGTGTGTGTGTGTGATAGTTTATATTGATTTTCAGTATGACAAGAACACTGAAGAAACAAGCCTCTGGGTATGTCTGTGATGATGGATCATCTAGATTTGGTTAATTGAAGTGAGAACAACCTTCCTAATTGAGGTTGACACTGTTCCTTTGGTTAGGGTCCTTCTCTTCCATGAGTGTTTCACATCACCTGTGGTTACCATCGGTCTCCAAAGAACCAAGGAGAGAACCATAAGAGCACTTTAAGAGCGTAGGGCAAGCACTCAGTTCAGGCTCCCTAGATACAACTGCCACATGTGAGACCAATGCCTGAATCAAGAGGGGTATCACAAATGACTTCCCGTCTCACTTTCCCTTATCTTTAGCTTCATGAATTTTCTTTAAACAGGATGACTTTCTACTAAGACATATGTCCAAAATATAAAATGTACATGAAATGACAAAAGCAAAATCATCAATAAACTTAAACAATACGTTTCAGAAACACTACTACATTTTCCCTTGAGGCAGAATCCTCTGCTAAAGATGAAATGATGCAAGCCATGAATTGCATGGGACACCCACTGAGTGAAGAAGGCTTCTGACCTTCAAGGCCTTTAGATAAGATGGGAGAAGTCAAGCCTGGGTGGTGGAGACCAGATAAGCCACTCACACGCAAAATGGAGCTTCACAAAACTGTAATGTAAACTATTCAGGGTTACAGTTTTAAAAAGACAATACATTGAAAAGTTTTTGCCTAACCATTGGTTTAGAGGAGGCTCTAAAAACCATTCAAAGAGTGTGATGTTAAAAACCTATTACTGAATTAGACTCCTAGGCATACAAATACCAAAGGTAGTTGGTGTGGTCCCAGGGGCACCCAAGCAAGGAGTCATTGATGCTAGCAGTACTCCTTGGGAACAACAGTCATTAGAGCAGCTGGAATCTTTATAGTCTCATTGGCTCACTGGCTGTTGCTTTTTAGTTGAGACTTTAATCTTATTTTCATACATTTTTGGAGGCACACGTGGCTTGATTATAGACATTAAGTGGCTAGTAGGAGCTTTAGATTAAAGCCTTTTGTGAACACATGCTGCCTGGGTAGCCAGGGCTGCCCATACCCCCTGTGGTCCCTATCTCTCCTTTGCCTCTGGGCGTCCTGTGTTAATGTCTACACTCCCCCTTGCTGTACTCCCATTGCCCTTCATCTCAGTGACATCTATTTACTTAAACCTAAGCCAATTAAACAAAGCATAATAATAGAACACCCTTGTGAAAAGAGCACAAAGGAGGGGAACTGTAGCGCTTGGAACAGAATAATGAGAGCGAAAACATTCTAAAAGAACTCCCCAGCAGACAATCTACCTCCTACTCCGCCTTCTATTTATGGGGAGGCAGTCTTTGTTTGTTTCTAACATCTCTATGCCAAGTCTCCACCCCTCATCCATATCCCCACCTTCTTCGGGGAGGAACCTTGATACATCCTTGCGCATCTTAATATTTCTAAGGTTACTGCTGTGAGCATTATTGTATAATGCATATGGGAATATTGTTGTAGTATTTCCAGAACACTTGGGAGTCAGATGTGTTTCATGACTAGGTTTTATGTTGATTTAGTGTCTTAGTCAGTAAGTAATATTCTCACTCTAAAGGTCCTCCTTTTTTCTAATGAGTATCACAGGCCATTTCTGTAGTAATAAAAATGTTGGCTGCCACTGTTAAGAAAATAACATGGGAAGGCAAGAAGATATTTCAGATTAGAGTTACAGAAGGAGGGGGAATGCCAACTTCATTTCCACTGTTTTAATTAAGTTATCACACACTGCCTCTTGAATAGCATGTAATATAAGGACCTGAAACAGCCTGAACTAACCCTAGACTGCAGTGACTTGATGGTACCCTCCACTCTTAGAGGTTTGAGCTCTAAGGATGAAAATTGATTCATCAGAATTTCAATTTTCTGGTTGGATGACTACAGCACAATCTTCTCTTTGAGGTGAGGCACAGTCTCTCCCTTCCCCCTCCCTTTTTTTAAGCATGCCTTTCTAAACAACATGCAGTCAAAGATGTAGTACTCAGTAGAGGAAGAGCATGAAGCAGCTGGCCAACTGTAGTCTAATTTCTTTATAGCTGGAATTCGATTGTTCACATTGACCTCAAAATTGTCTGATGCTCTGGTCTAGCCAAATGTCTGTTCTATCAAATCCCCTTATGCTGCTACAGATTGACAGATGGCTCCCAGTAGGTGAACTCTGGGCTATCAGTAAGTGAAATGACTTCTTTCTTTGGCAAAAAACATTCTCAACGACATTCTATGTCTTAAAGATCTAAGAAGGCATTGGGGTGCTAAGCCAAACTGGAAGCTTGGTTGAAGCTTAGAGAACACTGACATACCTGAACAGAGGATTCTAGGTATCCTAGATTCTGCTCAAGGTAATGCTTGTCTGTTTATCAGAGAGCACAACAGGGCTGAACGGTGATGATAGAACACTTGAAGACTGATACTGATACTTCACAATGTTCAACAATTCTCAAAATAACCCTCTGACTACACGCGTTTGTTTCAATGTTGCAATAGCTCAATGAGAAGTCTCATTAGTCACTACAACACTATTGGGGATCTATACATTTAGAAGACCTACGCTGAATTAGTACACGCAGCCACTAAATGATAAGCTGAAGTTTCAACACAGTTTGAAGCCTTTTTATTTCAAAGACTGAATTTAATTTCTACTCAGACACATTAAGGAAATTAAATTACCATTCTTAGATCTTTATTAATCAGGGAATTAAACCAAGCATAAGAAGTTTTTATTACTTATAACACAGGAACACATTTATTCAAAGATAACCTGCACCAAGCACATCTTATGGTACAGACTTCAACTGTTCATCTGTTAAACAGTTACTGAACAAGCATTTTCTACCACACAGGGTGTAGTAAATACAAAAGACATTGGCATCTGCCTTCCTACAATGTAGAGATTAGCTGGAATGGAGTGGGGTAGACATTGAACAAATAAATCATATACATTCGTGGTGATGATCTACTATGTGGATTTGTCATCCCTGGCTCTCATAAGTGACTATCACAGAATAGGCAACTGAATCTGTAGAAAGGTATTTTACCGTTGCTCTGAAATTTAGAATCAGGGATTCATTTCTTGTGGAGACTCTCCTCCTGATATTTGCTATAGAGGAACTGATACTGGAAAATTTCAGGGGGTCTTTTTATATATTATTCTTTTGAGATTATACTATAATTACATTATTTCCCCCTTCCCTTTCCTTCCTCCAGACACTCCCATGGACACTCCATTTTGCTTTCCTTCAAATTCCTGGCCTCTTTTTCTTTCTTTAATTGTTGTTACATATATGTGTTTGTGTGTATATGTAATGTATTCATAAACATATAAATACAACCTGTTCAGTGTGCATAATGTTACTTATATGTATGCTTTTAGAGCTGTCCATTTACTAGTAGTATCCAATTGGTGTGCTTTTCCCTGGGAAGACTTTTTTTTTTTCCAATCTCAGTATTCCTTAGTTGTCTATAATTCTTTATCTAGGATTAACTCAGAAGAAGATAAATATAGGAAGAAGGAGGTAGTTAAAGTAACTATAAAGATGTGTGAAAAAGTCATAAGAAATCATACTATTAACTATCTACCTAAAATACCTATAGCATACATAAGTTGGTTTATGAAATATACATACATAGTTTAATAGAAGTTTCCCATCTGAGCTAACAATGCTCCCCTCGAGGGCCATAGACTATCTAACAAATTCCCCAACACCAGTTATAAAATGGCCTCTTGTGTGTTATTTGTAGGGTTGTCTAAGAAAATTCCAAAATATTATAGGCTATTTTTTTTTGCCTTTGGTTGCTCCCTGGAGGTAGAAGGTAAGTTCCTGTTGCTGAAGATACCATGCACTTTGGGCACAGGTCCCATTGGACCAGAGCTTTGGTCTGGTGTATTATTGAGAGTAATAAGTCCTTTCAGGGCTGTTGGTGAGCTTAACTAAAGAGTTTAGAGGTAAGATGATCACACAAAACTTCCATAGAGTTGGTATTTTTCAGATATTTGTCCTGTTAATTCAAAGAATGAAAACCGTGTGCTACAAAGGATGAGTTTTAGACATACATATTTTATGATAGAGCTTTGAAGCAAGACGAAAGGCAGAGATGGTTTCCCTGGGAATGGTATGTCATGGAAGAGTCACTGCCTTGAACTTAATAAGGCTTTACTAGATTGGAGGCAGTATATGGTGAACTGTTCAGTCCAGTACCTATTCACAAGGTGTCCAGGTACCTCTCAATTTCAGTCATATCCTCAAGTATGGTTCCCAGTAAGTGATGGTCATTTAGGGGTAAAGAGATTGTGTGAGGGGCACCTGTTTCTGGCATCCCTGGCCTCTGGCCCGCATACAATCAAAGACATTTTGGCTTAAATACTTTTGGTAGGTGGGTTTTTTTGTTTGTTTGTTTGTTTGTTTTTATTTTTTATTTATTTATTTTTTTGGACAATGGCAAGGTAAAGCTGTAGAAAGGAGCCAATGACATAGGCAACTTCAGTCAAGGAAAAGAGAAACTATTCACTCTTGGGGTCCTCTGTCCTAAACTACAGAGCTAATTATTATCTCCTATTCTCATCAAAAGAAGGTTAGTATAAAGACAAAGGTGGTGGTTATAAGTTCTCCTCCAAGATCCTTGACTTTAGGGTTATTATGCCATGTTGTTCATTACTGTTGTTTGTAGGTATCATAGCTGGTTAGGACTGTTGGTTACTTTGCTCCCTTGGAAGAGTGCATGGCACTACTGGCACCATGAAATCAAGTACTCAGGAGAAGGTATTCACTTCAGTTCCAACTCAGGGTCCTCTGGGCCCTACATCTGAAGTGCATGTCAATAGGTACTTATCTTCTACCTCTGGAGTCAACCACGGCATTTAGCAATAACCTTTAATATTTTGGAAGTCTCTAGAACAATCCTGACCAATAACTCAAAAGAAGGCTTCTGATGCCTAGTGTTAGAGGTTTTTGTTAGATGATAGTTAACTCTTGAAGAGAGTGCTGTCAGCACAAATGAGAATTTTTTCTTTTAAACTATGTATGTATATTGATATACAGACTTACATGTTTTATAGGGTTTTTAGGCATAATTAATAATATGATTCCTTATAACTTTTTCAGACATTCTTACTATTATTATTTTACCCTCCTCTTTCCTTCTTATTTGTTTATCATCCTTTCTCTCTCCAATTAGGACCTCCCCCCTTTACAAAGGACAGAGTTGGCTACAGAAAACCACAGCCAATCAAAATGCAGAGGTGCGGTGCCTAGTGACAATGGATATGTCTACATAACAACTCCAGCACCTGAGGCTCAGGGAACATTGTAGAAGTGTGGGCAGAAAGATTGTAAGAGCCAGAGGACCAGGGACTTTGCTGTGAGACTATGTCTTCTAGTGATGTTAAATGCTTCACCCATAAAGCCTCTGCAGCATGGCTGCCTGAACATGTCCTAAACAAAGACAACACCAATAAACATGCTAAAGTGGATGGAGAAAAGATTGAGGCCTCAAACCTACACAAAGTACAGCAGGCAACTCAGGAAATCTGAGAGCAGGAGTAGTACACCATCAGAAACAAGTTGATAAAATGTCAGCATTATATAAAATGCATCATGTTAGGCAGGAAAGGGGGAGGGAGGGGGAACTTGGATTGGTATGTAAAATGAAAACAAAACTATTTTAAATATATATATATATATACATATATATATATGTATATGAAAAAATAAAATGCATCATATGCTTGTATGGCTTAATATTTTAATCCTGCATATGTATTCATTTTTAATTCAATTACCATGAAAGCTAACATATATTTCACAGATAAAAATGGTCTTTACTAGTCTTTCCCAGGGAAGATCACACCAACTGGTTATCCAATACCAAATGGTCATCCCTGAAAACATCCATACAAGTAACATTATACAAACTAATCAGGGTGGTATTTGGGACTATGCATGTACATACATGTACCTGTACACATTCAGCAATTAATGTAAAAAGAGGCCATAAATTTAAAAGAGAGCAAGGAGGGGTATATGAGAAGGTTTGGAGGGAGTAAAGGGAAGAGGGAAAAATGGTGTAATTATATCATAATCTCAAAGAATAAAAGAAATACTAGAAAAAGAAAGATAGGCTTAACTACCAAATGGACAAAGGCAGTTGGAGCTTTACAGGCAAAAATGAAGACGTGAATCTAGGGTCACCTCGAGGACACACCAGGAACAAGAGATTCTTGTTTTCTCAATTGAGTTGAGTAAACATCAGATGTGGGACAGGAGAAGCTGGATGCAGCATGGGTGACAGTCAGATTTGCAAGATTAGGGAATTCTCTCTAAAGTGACTGATGCTCAGTTTATAAGTACAGAGTTAACATCAAGGACTGGTTCAGAAGGGGTTCAGAGAAACCCCTAAGGTTTAGTCAATATGTTTCCATGTTCTTGTGGATGAAAAGAATGAACTATGGTGTCCTGGTGTTCTTGTATAGATGAAAACTCCACCCTACCATCTCAGGTAGATTTAATTACCTCTCTGAAAGGCTGCATCTACAGTTCACATTGGAAGTGAGGATTTCAATGTAAGGATACTGACCTGGATGTGATTCAGTATAAGACACAAAGTAATACATCATCATAGGCAAAAGGATGAAATGTCCACATTGTTTGAAGTGCATTGTGTGTGCACAAGGCTTAATATTTTGATCCTTCATATGTATTTCTTTTTAATTCAATTTCTATGAAAACTAGTGCATATATTTCAGATACTAGTGGTCTCTAAGAATGAAATCAAATGAGAAAACACATGAGGCAGAGGCTTCTTTTGGGATCAAGGAGCTTTAACTAGCAATGTAACTTATTGTATGACACTATTCCTGGAGATGCATGGACAAACATCTACTCACTCCAGATAGAGAACCAAAGACTTGCCAAAGATAACTTGTTAAACCAAAAAGCTTATTAGGATTACTTAGAGACATGTGAGTGACTTACAAGAGCATGGACACCCTAAGGGAACTTCATCACCAAGAGTCCATCCCACTATGGGTAAAGGGTGATGGCCTATGAAGAAGTGGAACCCTGAACTTATCTGAATGACTTGGAAAAAAACTCAACATGGCAAGAAATCTTTACTGCTTATATCACCCTGGAGAGAGAGGGGCTTTGGACTTCCTGAAAACTTTGAGTTATTTCCTCAGTTGTTTGTTTATGATGAGCATATGTGTTTTGGGGAGGGGGGTATCATATGTGACTGAAGGGCTTATGAAGGCCAGAAGATGGTGTTCAATATCATGGAGCTATAGTTGTAGAAGGTTGTTAGTCATACTACTTAGGTGCTAGAAAATGAACTTAAGTCCCATTCAAGAGCTGTCCAGCCCTACTTTGTGAGTCTTAATGGTCCTCATTTTAGAACATCAAGAGTCTTAGGGTGTAGTCAGAAGTTTTCTTGTGTCCCACTTGGCCTGTGGTGAGGACAAATCTCTCCCACTTGCATCCCACAGCCACCTCGTCCCAAATAAACACACAGAGGCTTATATTATTTACAAACTTATGGCCATAGCCTATGGCTCAAGCTTTTTGCTAGCTAGCTCTTATAACTAAACTCAGACTATGTCTATTAATCTATATGTTGTCATGTGTTCCATGGCTTTACCTGTGTGCCATTACATGCTGCTCCCTGGATGGTGGGATGGCGTCACTCTGCCCTCTCCTTTCTCTTTCTATCTGCTTGGATTTCCACTTGCCTCTAAGCTGCCTTGCCATAGGCCAATGCAGCTTTATTTATCAACCAATCAGAGCAACACATATTCACAGCATACAGAAAGACATACCACAGCACTTCCCCTTTTCTGTCTAATCAAAAAGAAAGGTTTTAACTTTAACATAGTAAAATTACATATAATAGAACAGTTATCAACCAAGAATTACAGTTACAATATTTAGTCTATTTATATGAGGGCATTTCAATGAAGGATGGAACGTTTTGGTATAGAGGACATTCATATACAAGAGCTAGTGCAAATGAAATTAAAAAATAATATAATAGGAGTTGCTATAACCAAGCAATAATGAACAGATACATTCTGTTCATCCTGGAGATTATTGGAGAATATTCTTAGAGAAATCAGCTTCAGCTGGAAAACCTAGAAAAGGAAGGGGGAGAAACAGAAGGGAGAGAGAAAAGGGAGTGAGAAAATGAGTAGCAGAGACAAGAAAAACGCTTAAATGAAAATAAGGAAGAAGAGGGACTTTACTGAAGAAGACAGAGGTGTAAAGATGGAAGGAAGGGGGCAAGTAGTAGATCTACAAAAGAACTAGCCTGAGATGTGATGAATTTGACAGTAGATACTTGCAATAAAGTTGAAAAAGGCAGATGTGATGATGTACAGAAGTCTCTGAAGCTCACCTAGATTGTATCCTTTGAAAGAGGAGCTGTAATGATCAGAGCAAACTCTTCAGACAGGTACCTGACCTGGTAAGTCTCATGGCTACATGGGAATCTGCTCCACTTCTTAAAGCCTCTTCCCAGTTTCTCCTTATACCACAGAATGCTGTCTATTTTCCCTTAATTTTATGTTTTTTTTAAAGGTTAGGGTATTGTCTATTACCAAAAGGATAAAGGTGTCAAGTATTGTTGAAGATGTGAAAAAAAGGGAATTCTTTAGCACAGTTGGTAGGGATATTATCTACTACAGCCATTACGGAAAACATTGTAGAGGATTCTTATAAAATAGAACTGTCCTATGGCCCAACTCTAGCACTACCAAGGGTATAACAAAAGGAGATGTAAGCAGTCCACTGAAGAGTCTCACTGACGTGTCTATCGTAGGACTGTATGCAATAGTCAAGATATAAAGTCCACCTACATCCATCAGATGATGAATAAAGGAACTAAAATATACATACACAATGGAATTCTCTCTAGGCATAAAAAGTGAGATTCCATTCTTTTTGACAACATGGATAAACCTGAGGAATGTTATGTTAAAGGAAATGAAGCCAGATGAAAAAAAATGATTATCTTACTCAGAGTCTGAAACTGTAGATTTCATGGAAGCATTGTAGAGAGCTGTTGTACTGATACACTGTGTAATCCAATAAGGCTTCTCTGGGGATCAGAGGACAGGGCCAACTACTAAACTAGACATAGAGGTCAGGCAGTGGTGGCACACACCTTTAATCCTATCACTCGGGAGGCAGAGTTCCATCTGGATCTCTGTGAGTTCAAGGCCACACCAGACTACATGAGAGAAACAGAACCAAACAGTGGAGGCACATGCCTTTAGTCCCAGGAAGTAATACGGCAGGACACAGAAAAGTATATATGGTGTGAGGAAACAGGACTAGGGTGATGGCAGGGAAGATGCTGAGACCTTTGAAAAAAAACAACCACAAAATTTTAGTTAGATAGGAGAGAAAAGTTCAATGATTTATTGAGCAAAATGCTATGTTTAGTTAACAATAATGTATTATACGCCAAAAAAAACCTGAGTAGATGCTTTATTTAGCCACTTAACAATATATATTCCAGTTATTTGTTTTATATATGTATATATAATAAATAATCATATATTTAAAAACAATAAATAAAATAAAATGTCTGATACCCAAATGAAAATTAGAAACAAATGAACAGATGGCTTTCTTTCAAGTAAGGAAGTGTTGTATTTCTCCAGCTATATTTCTACTGCTAGGCAGAAAATTGCAATGAAGTATATAAATAAGCAAATTACTAACATGTGTGCTTCATTTCTGCTCAAGCTACTTTATAGCACAATATCAATTCACATTATATTGTACACAAACACACAGTCTGAGTCTGATTATGTTAGCAATTTAGGGAATTTATAAGTTTTTAAGTTTACTTTATGGAGTGTTATCATTGCACACCAACCCTTTACAGGAATAGAGGGCTCTAACAATAACTACTGGACCATCATGATGCTTCATTAGCCCTGGGAATTGAGATGTGTACTGTTCAAAGAACAGCCATGTATCCTCAACTGCTCGCCTATAAGCAAAGCCATGTTCTGCCAACTGAATTGTGTGAAGATGGTGATGTGTATATTTTTTTTCCTCACTGAAATACTGGAGCCTGTGTTCTGCTCCCCAGATACCTTCTTGACCTTCTTGTGTACTTTCAAAAGCCCATGGGTCACAAGAAAAAATGTAGCCAGATAGCTTTGTCAGTGCATGAAAAAGAAGTAACTGGAAGATTTCTCTATCCATCAGAGTTTGTGTGAACTGAATATAAACTTTAATTCTATAAACCCTCAGAGAGTCAAGATGAGCTTTCCCCACTAATCCAATCCTTGATACTTTACCTTGTACAATATTATGTCGAGATACTTTGGACAAATGTAAATCACCTCTCCTAAGGCAGCTTAACACAGCTTTAGCTGTAGCTTCCAGAGTCAGGTTTGAGGATAAAATGACACAGTGCTTATTAGCCACAGTGTCCTGATTCTCTGCTCAGATGAGGACCAGATGTTTTGTGAATAGGATTTTGTTAACAGTTCTTATTTTTTCCAAGTGTATATTTGACATATATTCCATTTGAAATAAACATAATGTTTGAAAAACAACTTTCACAGTTCCCCCAAGAGAGATGTTCTCAACCGTTGATGACTTTGGTTGAACGCATACATTCTTGTATTTACAAATACGTAGATAATAAGTGATTCTAAACATATTAGGGAGTATAATGGTTTAGCAGCTTGTTAAACTGCATGACAACATTGACAGCTGCTTGTCTATTTAAAAACCACTCGCTATACTAGAGTTTTTCCCTAGTAGATCAGCAGTCCAGTCCTCAGTAGATAGAATCTTTAGGTTTTTGAGAAGTACGCTGAGTTTCATGAACTGTTGAAAAACCACATGAGAAAGAAGGTTGATAAATGGGTGGGGAACAGTGCTATTGTTCATTTTGAGCTGACAGAATAGTCTAATGTTAGCAATTGTAATTACAACAAGTTTTCAGTACCCATACTTCATTCTCCAACAACTTCAATAATCTCTGTTTTGCTTTTTTGAGAAAGTATATCAAAACAGAAAATGAAATACCTAAATGACACTTACAGTGGAATGTGTTTCAAAGGTAAATGAGGAGAACAACCTAGTTCAACAGGGAAGATTTTATTATGAGACACATCTTCGAGGAAATCTGACCTTGGCATTACTGTCTCACAATAATCTAATTTCTCATTCTGACTTCAGTGTTATACATGACATACATTCAAACATTAATAAGCCTGAAGACGTCGCTGAGCTGGGTCAGTGTTTATCCCAAAAGCTTGTGGAGCTGAGCTCAATCCCAAGCACCATGTAAGAAGACAGGCATATTAGTCACTCTTCTTTTGATGGGATAAAATAGGCAACTTAATGAAAAAAGGGGTTTATTTTTTTCTTATGGAAAAATTAAATCCATTATGGCAAAGAAGGTATAGCAACAGGTGAAGAAGGCACAGTGTCAGCAGCCTGAAGCTGAATGTTCACATTTTCATCTACACACAGGAAGCTGTACTTCTTTAATATATATGTATATATTAAATATATATATAGAGAGAGAAGAAGGAGAAGGAGGAGGAGGAGGAGAAGAGAAGATGGATTAGTCTATAAACCCTCATTGCCTACCCCAGGGCCTTCCTCCAGCAAGGTTTCCTAAAGTTTCCATAACCTCCACAAACAGTACTATCAGCTGGGAACTAAGTGTTCAAATTCATATAGGGGCATTTATCATTCAAACTACACCACCAGGTGTGTCAGTGTGGATACAAGAGGACCCTTAGGGCTTTCCTGTCAGCAAGTCTTGCTCAATCAGTGAGCACCAGATTTAGTGGGAGACCCTGTTTCAGAAAAACCATGCACTCTAGAGCAATGCAGAAAGACATGTGGACCCCTAGCCACCATGCTCAGACTCCATGGGCAGACTCATGTGTACACATATGAACCCCCCAGACATGCGTGCTCTCGTGTCTGTGACATGGAAAATCACAGAAGAAGATCCAGCAGAAACAACTTTGCACAAAAGAGGCAGAGCTGTGGCAGAGTCGATTTCAGTCTGTCCAAGAAGCTGAACATCCTCAGCAGTCGATGCTCTCAGTATGTCTAGTCTGAAAGCTGCCGTGGGTGGAACTACACCTCTTGGAAGAGCCACAAGCTGGAGATGGAGACCTAAAGCCACTCCCCTGTGCCTGTTAAGACCTGGTTTGCAGTGAAGGCTTAGCCACTGTCTAAGTGCGTTCCTGGAATGGACACTTCAGCTATCTTGGCCTGTTTTCCCATCTATAAAGTGGGGACATATTAGCTAAAGGGAGATGGTGAAGAATAAATTAATTCATATGTATGAAGCCCTCCAAACACTGGCAAATGAAAGTCGATAAGTGTCTGCCAGTATTGGTTGACATTCTGCCCTATGGGATGAGTCTGATGTTAAAACTGACAAATATCCATGACACAAGTTGCGTTAATTTTATCCTTTGGCTGTGGTATAAAAGCTGACAGTTGTTTCTGTAGGAGACTAACTGAAAATTGGCCATTCAATTTGATGTCCCTTATGGAATAGTTCATAAGTTGCTTTTTAAAAATAAGTCCCAATGGCATTTACATATCTCACAGGAAATGAAGTCTATGAAATAAAAGGCAGTCATTTTCTTTTGTATAATAAAATGCCAACACAAGTGAAAATTATAGATACAGAGTATTATTTTCATGATTGGTGGCACTGAGTTTCTTAGTCATCCCTTCACCCTTTGGCCAATAATTACCCATTTCTTTTGGGATAAAGTTGTCCCCTTATATGTTTAGAACTGAAATATTATTTTCATGTGTAACTGCTGAGTGAGTTCAGTTTTGGAAGGACTAGGAGGATAGCCTTTGCCAAGGCTAATATTGCTGATATTGTGAATGTGTGGTTTTCTGTTTGCTGTTGCAACAATGCAGGTGCCCAAATGGTAAACAATGTGAGCTCGTGTCCCTGGAACCTACCTAGCTCTGGCATTGCAGCATGAAAGCAACCCTTGTCCACCTGGAAATGAATGGGAATGGCTGGGTACCAGCAACGCTGCACTTGGGACAAGAGATAGCAGTAGGGCGCAGCTGTCCCCTGAACTGTAATTTGCTGAACTTTGCTCTAGAGATTTCTTTTTGTCTCCTTGTTACAAGAGTAAAAGACAGTTGTGCGTACACACGCACACACACACACACACACACACACACACACACACACGTACTTTAACATTTACATGTGTGTATGTGTTCTTATTAGAAAGTAAGGGCAATATACAAAAAATAGCACTTTCAGACATTAAAAAATCTTGAATTTAAAGAAAAAAAGAATGCTATTTTGTTTAACACTCATATGGTAAAGACTAGAAGGCCCTTTTATCTGAACAGTGTCCTGAGCTGCTTCTTGCTACCTTTTGTTGTTGTTGTTGTTGTTGTTCTAAAACCAATCTAGAAGCTGGGAATGGTGCTGTACTTCTTTAATCCCAGCACTCTGGAGGCAGAAGTAGGCACATCAGATTTGAGGCCAGCCCCTACACAGTGAATTCTAGGAAAGCCAGGCAGCCAGGGCCAAATAGAGAGAGCCTATTTAAAAAAGAAAAACAAACTAAAACAAAACCAGAAAACAAACAGAACCAATTAGAAATTATCATTTGCTTATAATTCAATTTTTAAGTGATCTTAAGTTATTATACATACTACTCTGCATGAATTTCTCCTTCCAGAGAATCTGTCGTAGATGGATGATAGATAGATAGATAGATAGATAGATAGATAGATAGATAGATAGATAGATAGATAGATAGATGATAGATAGATAGATGATAGATAGATAGATGATAGATAGATAGATAGATAGATAGATAGATAGATAGATAGATAGATAGATGTGCAAAAATGTTTGCTAAAATCTTTGCACACAGCTGTTTGTCTCCTTAGTCAATCTGGATATTTCTTGAAAGGAATAAAAAACTGCCTGCAAGATTTCAGCAATCATTCTTGCTAAAATAATGACTGAATTATTACAAGGAATGGGAAATTCTGCCATGTGTCTTTTGGCTGTGAAACTTTCGTTATGGTTATCTAGCTGTTAAGTATCCATCACACTTACTCACTGCGAGTGCTCACAGATCAAATGAGCAAATATAAAAGAAACAACAAATGCAATCAGTATCTGTTGCTTCGAATCAAAGTCTTCTCCCCTCCTCTATTTATGTGAATTTATTGTTTAAAGATCCAGAAAATAGCTGGGTACATATGTCAGAGGAAGAACATTTATCTAACATGCCTAAGGCCCTATCTTTGATCTCTAGCATCATATTTTAAACAAAAAATGCCAGAATAGACAAAAAAAGAACCAGTTCGTCCATATTTTCTGTTTGAATTTCCTTCTGGATTCTAAAGACATGTAGAGGCTATCCATTAAGGTCCCAATTTTTTTAACAATAGCATATCATAGTCCTTGACAATGGGATAGGGTGTATCTATTGGGATGAACATGCATCAGTTCTGGGGGAAATGCATAAACACATGGCTTTAGAAACCCAGTGTGTAAAAGCTGGATTTGACAGGGGATTTACACACTGGGTTTTTGTCCTCTTGCCACAGATGAGGGTGGCTGCACCTGGACAGCTTGTAAGACAGAAAACAAGCCTGGTGCCTTCCAGTAACTCTGTTTATTTCCAGGAACCGCTTCAATGGGGAGTATTCCATATGATGCTCAGTGGCATTTTTCAGCAGAATTGCTAACCCAAAGTGACTTTCAGGTTTTGGAATGTCAAAGCAAATTTAGTACTCTATTGAGAATATTTAATTAATTGTTAAAAAAAATCTCTCCCCATCCTGTGCTTCATAAAATCAATGCAGACTGGGCTAGAGGCCCAGTCTTTTTTAAAGCTTGCTGGATATAATTAACAATTATGACTTTATTATTTGGGGAGGTTATATAATCTTCTGCTATTGATTAGCTGAGAACAAGTTAAAATTCTACTTGTCCTTGGGTGTTACTCTTAAGAAGCATTAAGATGTAAAAAGGTACCGAGCGGTGGTGGCACACGCCTGTAATCCCAGCACTCGGGAGGCAGAGGCAGGCGGATCTCTGTGAGTTCGAGGCCAGCCTGGTCTCCAAATTGAGTTCCAGGAAAGGCGCAAAGCTACACAGAGAAACCCTGTCTCGGGGGAAAAAAAAAAATGTACAAAGGTAGGGAAAGCATTCAGTAGTTTACATACTCACTGCTCTGGTCCAGTGGCCGAGCTAGTGCCCAGCAGGTCACAAATGCTAAGCAAATGAGGAGTAGCCCTTAGGAGATCCATCTTGCAGTCTCACAGTTCCCCAAATTCAAAACAGAACCCTGAGTTGTTTCCCGTTGATATGGTTGTCATATGTGGGTCAGAAATTAATTCATACATTTTCTCCGCATTCTTCTTCTTTTTTTCTGACAGAAAGAAGCCAGAACATACTAGCAGTCCTTTGAGAACAAAACAAATATCAGTACTTCATAACTTCCTTGAATAGGTAAGATTGTGTCCTCTCTACCATGAGTGACTCACTATTACGAAAAACACTTCACTTCTTTGCTAACCGTAGTTTTGTTTTGTTTTGTTTTTAATTGAATGCCAGTTTATTTTTTAAGGAAGAAATAGCATTTTGAATTTCACAGCTAATAGACTGAGAATGATCAAATATCACCTCCCATGTAGCTCTTCACAGTTGATGGCTTCTGGCAGGGATGAGGGTTGGGAAGGACTCGGTCTTCTTTCAGGGGCTGGCCACTGGGAGTCTGACTATGCCCCAGTGAAGACATAAGGGTGGGTAATGGACCTGGGAGAATTGGGAGAGATCGGGGTGCATTATATGAAATTTCCAAATAATCAATAAAAAATATTACGTTAAAAGATCACTTCATAGGTTTTCGACTGACTAAACGAAATGATCTTAACTTTGAAATGAGTGTTGAACCCAGCCTCTCTCTCCTGCTGTGGCTACCCATCACAGTAGTATTTCCTCTGCACGTACCATGTGCCTTTATGTCAATTAGTGCACTTATTTCCTTCCATCGGCTCTGTGAGGTAGCTAATAGATAATGTCCACTTTACAGATTAGGGGCCTGAGACAAAGCTCACCCAAACCGTGCACATGGGAAAAGGGGAGGAGAAAGAACCCCAGCCACAGATAGAATTAGAATTAGATTCTCCTATGTTTACATAAATTCCATCTGGATTTATATAAGAAAACAAGTAGCATTCACTGAAAATGCAGGCAATGCACAGCAGGCCCACTCCTACTGTATATGTGCACCTGTCCCATATCCAACAATCACATGAATGAACAAATGAGCACTTTAGCTCAGTTTGCAAATAGAAACTCTGTTTTCTTTTACTTGGCACCTTGTAACTAGAAACTTCATAATAAAGGCAGGATAAAAAAAAAAAAAAAAACTATTCAGAGATGGCCAAGGAGTGACCTCTCATTCCAGAAAATGCATTTTAATTTTAACTTGTTTTTTATTAAAGGTGTTGAATATACTATTGATCATTGGCCATGGCAGTGTTTATTTTATGGCTCTCATAAATTCTTTATTTTTGAGTGAAAAAAAAAAAACTGTATCCTGTTTTCATTGCAAAAACTCAACATAATGGTAAATAACTAAGCACCTGCCATACAAATCAAACAGCCTCACTTATGGCTATCTTAAGCTCTTTTCTGAATAGACCACCATGGGAGGAAAAGAACTTTTGCTTTCTTCTCATGCTCCTGCTTTCGTCCCAAAGAGTATCAGAAATCTAAAGGTACATAGTGTCCTTTGTGTGTCCTGCTGTGTGGCAAACAGACACAGCACAGTTACATCTTCCAAGTGTACAGAGCTAGTGTCACCCTGCAGGTGTTCTTTCATAGGTCACTTTCACTCACTGTTGTATTTAGATGCATCCACATTGGCAGACAAGATTGGTTTGGCTTATACCAGCTGTTACCATGGTTACTGCCTTACATATTAATCTCTGGTGCTTATTATTGCATCTAAATCTCTCACAGCACTTTAAAGATTCAATGCTACCACGGCTTCCGCATGTCTTATAAAAACCTATTTGGAATTTGTGTCCAAGAGAGCTGACATTATCTGAATATGATACCATGCCAAGTCTTTTTATGTTTCATTTTTTTCCCAGCTGGAAACACATCTTTAATTGGCATGTAAAGATTTTGCTAATCTACTGGGACCCACAATTTTCACTGTTCTGCCATAATATAATAATCCACATAGGTTTTATTTCACCATAGATGAAATTCTAACTAGTCCCAAACCTAGTATAAATACTATGTATGAAATTTAAGATACTTAAAAGAAAAATACATTTTGGGAGGTCCATGTTAATTGCTTACATTCCCTTAAAAATCACGGGAGGAGTTTTAATAAAGACCCTTTTCAAATTATTGTCTAACACTACAGTTAATTCTAGAATTTGCTAACATATACATGGAAGTTTAATTTATCCCACCAGCATTCATTAGGATCTTTTGTGTATATTGGGGGGGGGGGTAATGTTAAAATATCAAGAAGAGCTGGGTGGCAGTGGCACATGCCTTTAATCCCAGTACTTGGGAGGCAGAGCCAGGAGGATCTCTGTGAGTTCAAGGCCATTCTGGTCTACAGAGCAGACTGTAGATAGGAACCCAAACTACACAGAGAAACCCTGTCTCAAAAACAAAACAAAACAAAAAACAAGAAGAGACAATATTTATCTAACCTGAGAAAATAGTATCTGTGAAAGCATTAGGATTCATACAATGTTTCTATAAAATTTTATGCAGGTATTTCTATTGGATATGTTCTTTAATACCATGTGATCACCTCTGATAGCACTAACTCCACCAGTGGATTATACAGAAGGGAGAATCACAGTGAAATTGTTTGATAAAGAGCATCCTTTAAATTAATTACTAATGTTGCTAGTTACTATATTATATAAAATTTGGAGTTGAAAATTTCCATCCTAACACATGCAATCACAAATGTAAATCTTTGTTCCTAAAGTTGATCTTACTGATGCCTATGACATTGGCATCTCTTTTCATACAAAGCTCACTGGATATTACAGTGCACTGTTAATCATTAGGAAAATCAGTTTGCCCCTAGCTTCTACCACCTGTTAGAATCATGTGACTTGACCTCCTTAAGCCCCATGGGAGAGTGTTACAGTACTTGCAACTATCCAAACTATTATCAAGTCTCACCATCTCTACCTATATATTTAAAAGTCATCAGTCTTGCACTCCCATAATTGGTTGTCTACATAGAAATCAGTACAAAAATCCTTAATTGATATGACACCCTTGTTCCAAATACCTGAATGGTCACATGAATAGAATGAATCCCACACTCTTATCTTGGCAAACAAGATGGTACAGGATTGCCATCTTCTGCAGCCCACATCACCTCAACATTGTCTTCTCCCTCTGATGGCAGAAACTATATCATGTTCTGATATATTACCAAGGCCAGCACCTTCCTGGTGAGTTCTCACTCATTGAAGGCATGACTGGATATACAATGGTTCCTGGGAAACATGACAGGTAGATGCTTTGCCCATAGATTACCCACAATGCACATCCATGATGACTGGTAGCTCTTACAGCATTCTTTTATGTGTCTTAGCAGAACCCATTGCTTTTTCAATGCTCAAACACTTTCTTGGTTTCAAGTCCTAATTTTTATGGTTTTACAGTATTGCAAAAAACTTGGTTGCTGATTTTATCATTTCTAATTTTAATTTACAATACAAAAGTCCCAAACTACGTAGAAGTCAAGAATAAGCTAGCTAGATGGGCATGAAGAAGATATTTGAAGAATAAAAAATATGTATTGTTCTTGAAGTCTTTTACCTAAATATTGTAATCTGCTACAATTCAATTTAGGTTGTACATTCCTTCAGAATATTTGTATTTTTTCTTCATTCACAGCTGAAAGGAGCTTATCTTTTAAGAATTGTTTTGTGTAAGAAGATACTTTTAGTTTTACAACTAGGAGATGTACTTGATGACTATTTATACTGTTGGGAACACTTGGCAACAGAAAGACAAACAGTAGGGCCGCAGTGCATGCGCCAACAGCTAACAAAAAGAGAACGAAAACCTGGGATTTTTGCCATCTTCTCTCAAAATAAGTACCTTGGCTTGCACTGATCACTACTTCACAACAAAGATTGTTCATGGATTCTATGGTGACAGTTTTCAAGGTAGATTATGCATTCTAAAAATAAATTTGATTGATGACTTTAGGATATCTGATCATGCTTTTACAGTAACCTTTTGTATTCTGCTGTGAGCTGCTAATCACACCTGGTACCCAGGTCTTCCGGGCTCTTATCGACCAAGCGCTAAGCCTGGGTGAGGTTTGAAAGAGGGATCTCTACTTAGTTCTTTGGGGACAGGGAAAAGGAGAGTTGCCCACATCCTCAGGAGTTAAAATAACAATGACAGTCCTCCTACTTAGCAGGCTGAGTCACAAGCACAGTCTTCTGCTTCCTCAGCAGTCCTAAGCAGATTGTTTGGGCTGGAGTTTTGGAGGCAGAGGTGGGCACCACCTGCTGTAAAAAGACTGCTGCGATTAAGGATTGTCTTTTAACAGTTTGGCCAAATAGAAATAGAAAAAGAAAACATTTGGTACTGATAAGCACATAGCCTAATGTTTGAATAAGTGAATAGAGGTCAAGGAGAGCTGAGAAGGTTCCGCTGAGGTTCATGCTTGCCTCCGTACCCCACAACTTGAGTTCCATTCCCAGAACCAAGAGGGTGGAGGCAGACAACCAACTCTTAAAAGTTATCTACTGACTTCCACACATGTAATAAAGTATTACGTGAGTGTGCACACACTCTTGTGCACACACACCAAAAAAAAAAAAATGAGGGAATAAACAAGTAAATAGATAAATAGATAAATAAATGCAATAGTGGTCCAGTCATGCTTATTATCCATTTAATTATTTTATAGGCTTTGAGAATAAGTCATTTAAAAAAGGAAGCTGGTTGTAGGTTTCACAATTCAGTCTTGCTGGATATTTGTACTCAGAAGACATTTGTTGACTGATAGTGATAACCTTGTCTCAGCCAATATAGATACTAGGTTGTATCAATTAGGAATATAGTTTTACTTCAGCAGAAGGATTGTTATGGGTTACTGAGCAGCCTTTATTAGAACATTGTTGTTACAGAACCAAAGTACCTTGTAAAGAAAAGAGTTTATTTTGGTTCATCCTTCTGGTCTAAGGTCTAGGCCATCATCTGGCAGGGTCACTAGACAATGTTGTCATTACATGGGAGAGAAGACACATGTATGTATCATCTGGTCTCCCTTCCACTTCACATAAAACAACTAGTATATCAGTTAAGGGGTCTTTATCCATATAACCTTATCTAATTTAACTCCATTTCACACAAAACAACTAGTAATTCAGTTAAAGGGTCTCTATCCTTATGGTCTTGTCTAACTTAACTAATCCCACTGCTGAAACTTTTGAGAGATTTAAGTTCCTTCTCATAAAAGCCTCACAATGGGATAACATTTCAGTATATGAACTCTTGAGAGACGAAATCTATATCTAACCCATAGCATACAGTTTTCTCTGGGGCCCCTCAGCTTCGTCTCTCTTTGCTCACTGTGATTCTACATGATTGTCAATAACTTCTTTTACACAAAGACAAGATTTTCTTATTGCTTCTCACCTAGCCATGGCTCACCATCTTGCTTCTCCGTCAGTGCCAGGTTTACGTAGTATTTGCTTACCAATTTCTAATCACCTCAACTTTAACCCAATAAGCTGTGACCACTAATCTAATAGATTAGGAAGTACACACATGGTTGTCAGGCTTCTACATCCTTAGGTGGGGAAGAGAACTAACTGCAAGAAAGGAATGATGATGAACTAACACCTCCAAAGCAACTAAAATATCTAAATCTGTTGGCTGCCTTCCTCTTACTTTCTGCAGTGTTCATCGATAACTGGCGTGTCCCATTTCTGTATTCAGATGGATCCATAACTTGATAGCTTTTCTGAAGCTGTGTAAGGACACGCAGGCTCCTATAATGGTTTTGTCTGCCCTCTGCTTGCCACCTGGAAGGGAACTTAGAACTTTTTGAGACTAAAGCATCAAGAAGCTAGGTGAAGAAAGAAATGAAAAACCCAGAGACAGTGGGAAATAGGCAAGTAGCTTAAGGGAGTACGTCAGATGCAGTTAGCATTCCATCTTTAGCTCTACACACAACTGCAAAAATAAGATGCATTCATTTGGCCCTCCTGATGAAGGATGAATGAGATAGACTTAGCCAGAGATATGCGCATATTTATGTGTGTATGTGTGTTCACGAGCACACCTATTTCAATACACATAGTTGCAAAAATCCACATTTCTATAAAACTTTGCATGCATGTGACTGAGATTAAGGCACATTAAACTCAGTCCTGTGATAATTCAAACTAATTCTAATCAGGCATAGTGTATGTTATGAGGAACTTTTCAAGCCAGTTTGCAGCCACTGTCCCAGAGATCTGACTGTGTCCTCAGAAAGTGCATTGCCATTTTCTGGAGTTGTGTGTTCGTTTGTATCTTTTGCACCTCAGGCTTCTATTGCTGGCAACAAAACTTGGAGAAGGCCGTGGAGCTTCATGCCTGTAGTCCCAGTGCTTGGGAAGCTGAGGGATGAGGACTGTCAGGAATTCAAGGCCATCCTGGCTGCCTTATTTCAAAATCAAAACAAAACATTTTCTCCTCATTGCTCACTGGAACAATTTGCAGTCATGAGGCAGGAGCATTGTGGTGAATTTGTGGGTAGCCTAGGCTACTACTACAGGGTGACATTTTATCTCAGAACTCAAAGGTTTCTGAGCAGGATAATTGGCCCTGTGAAGCGTCACTAGAGGGCAAAGATGCAGAACGGATTAAGGGGTCAGCTCTGAAGAAGAAAATTGGAGACTTCCATCACTGACATGCACCTCATGTAATGGTGACAAGAACTTTGTAGGAAATGAAATCTGTAGCTAGTGGTGAGGTAAGAATGGACTTGTGGACTGAGGATGGATATACTTACCGAACATATGAAATGTTGAGACTACAGAGATATGGAGAAGATGGTGCCATAAAAAAAGCAAAGAACACTGAGTACCATTCACATTGTGGGTGAGGGAAGAAGAGAAACAGGAGAGTTTGGTGTAGTATAGAAGGAGGACTCACACCTAAGATGAACTAAGAGTGCTCTTACAGAGGCATGAATTGAGTTGAGGAGAATGAAGAATTTACAGCATTAAATGCCACAAATTATTAGTGAGCATCAAAGGGCATGAAAACATCAGTAACTGCCCAGCTCCCACCTACAGCTGTACTTTCCTGTCCTTTTTCTGGCTATCAATACCTTAAGCATCTCCATTATTACCTACTGACACACCCTGATAGAAGTCAAAGGACTTATTTTTAAATTAGCATACATTCAAGTGATGGGCTGTAATTTGACATCATCTGCCCTCTCCTTCCGTTCTCTTATTTAACGGGGCTCTGTGATCTCAGAAGTCCCCCAGATCTTATCCCCTCAGGCCAGGCTTCCAATATGTTTGTCTGAATCATGTAATGACCTTGATTCTTGCCACTTTCCTGATCCTTATAAATAGATGCCACTCTCCTGTGCTATGACCATGGAATGCTGAGGGTACATCACCTTGTTTCTCCTTTCCATATAAAAACTTCCTAAACAAACCCAAACAGAGCTCATGGCAGTTACCTCTGCACAATCTCTACACACACACCCCTCCCTCACTAATACCATTGTTTCTCCCCACTTCCAGCCACAGTAGAATACTTGTTGCTTGCTAGTTAAATGTACACCTTCCATTGTTATCATCGTCTTTATTCATTATGCTCCTTCTATTTCAAGGCCCCCATTCCCCCTCTATATTTTACCTATCACTTCAAAGTTTTTACAGTCTGAGAATAGTCCTAAAATAATTTGTATTGATAATAATTTGTATTGTGTCTCTGTGTAATAAGATACATGCAGAGTCTTTTAACAGTCTTGGACTAAAGAAAAATCACGTATGATATGTTACCATGTCCATCTCTGTCTCCATGGCTTGGTCATGTTCTCAGAGACAAAGATTTCACCTTTCCTGTCGTTGTGCCTTCCCAACAGTAGAAGTAGGTAATATTTAAAACATTGTTAATATTTGTTACTAAGTAACAAAAGATTGAAAAGACTCCAAGTAATCAATAAAGAAGTGATGGAGAAATGACTATAGATTATTATTATTATTTTTTTTTTTTGGTATTTCGAGACAGGGTTTCTCTGTGTAGCTTTGCGCCTTTTCCTGGAACTCACTTGGTAGCCCAGGCTGACCTTGAACTCACAGAGATCCGCCTGCCTCTGCCTCCCAAGTGCTGGGATTAAAGGTGTGCGCCACCACTGCCAGGCAACTACAGATTTTATGGATGTTGTTTTACTGGCATTCTTCTGGGGGTCTGTGTTTGCTAAGTGAGTGCATGTGTGGGTGCCCACACTCTCGTGTGTGTGTGTGTGTGTGTGTGTGTGTGTGTGTGTGTGTGTTGTTGTTGTTGTTGTTGTTGTTGTTGTTTTAGATAGGAGAAAGGTTATATTATAGCCCTCCTTAAAAAAGAGAAAAAATAGGATGACACTGGCTGGCATTTTGAGATTGCAGGATATTATTATTATTATTATTAGTAGTAGTAGTAGTAGTAGTAGTAGTAGTAGTATTGGAACAGGGTATTGTAAAAGGCAGGAAAATGTTACATTGTTACATTCAGGCAGATTAACGAAACAGAGAGTCACCTAAAGCAGTAGGGAGGGCAGATAGAAGGGTCACAGTGACAGGCATGTGTAAAGGTTCCATCTTTGCTTCACTTTAGAAACCTGGATACTTTCACCATGTCCTTGGGAAAATGTCAAAAACAAAAAACAAAAACAAAACAAAACCTGTGCTCCTAGCAAAGTGACTGCAAATTCTGTCCTCCCTGTGGCACATATTCCAGAAGAACCCACCTAAAGTGTGGACCATCTGCACTCCAGCTACACCCGAGAGCAGAGGAGCACAAACCAGAGAAACACCCTTTCTCCCACGCCAGCACCCAGGGCTCTTCTAGTGCCTGTGAGGACTGGCTGTACAGGCACCAACCTGGGGAGGGGGACTTTAACTGTTTTGTTTAATACTGTCACGGCTCTTGGTCTTCTCCTTTGTAAATGTTGCATTCTATTATAATCTTGAAAAATAGAAGAAACAACTTCTTTAAAGGTTACCTTTTCCAGACTTGGTGGAACACTCCTGTAATCCCAGCAGTTAGGAGGTAGAGGCAGGAGGATCAAACGGTCAAGGTCATCTTTGCCTACATAGCAAGGTCTAGGTCATTTGGGGAATCTAACACTCTCTTCTGGTCTCTGAGGGCACCAGCATATATGTGCATGCGTGCAAAAGAGTGTGCATTTGAGCAAACACACACACACACACACACACACACACACAATTTTTTTTTTCTAAAGTGAACAGAAAATTTGCATTATAGTTTTTTTCAGACCAAGTATGCTGTTCGGGTTAGGTAAATGCTTTAAGAAGGAGTTCTGGAACTTTCTGTCATAGTTTTGTTTCGGCCCCTTTCAACAGTACTGCTTGGGGTGGGAGGTAATCTTTGTAGTCAACCAAGGACCCAGGCTCCTGCCGTTTGTGATTTTTGCTTCATCATCATCTATAATCAACTGATGGAAGAGCAGAAACCAAGAAGTACATGGCAGGTAGATACAGGCCAGGACTGCGTTTCCATTCATGTGCTTTGTTTCTCATCCATCTAGGCAGAGAAGGGCACTCTCCCTAAGTGCTCAGAATACGAAGAAAGCAGCTCCCACTGTTAGCAAAACATCTGAGTTCTAATAGAAATCTATGAAGCAGGGCCTTTATATACATGGGTCACATAGCTTAAGTGATGACAAAGCCAGATGTCAGTCACACTATGCAGGCACAATAGCAAATCATCATTCCTATATCATGTTAAAATGGTAAATGTAATAGGCAAATCAGTCTATCAAGTTTAATTCCTCCAACAGTACACAAACATGTTTCTTCAAAAATGTTCTTTATAGGAATAGTGTTTCCAAAGGTAACAGCTAACCAACTCTGATGTCTGATATTACTGTTCCCTTACTATAATAACTTTTTGTTAAGGGAATTAATTTATTAATAATTTTCAAAGCTTCATTGTAGAATGAATAAATATTTGTACTTTGATAGTTAATTCATTGTTAGAACCATGAATTGGAGTATCAAATAAAAGCACTCTGAATTTAAGAGGAATGTGTGCTTTTAAGAAAAAGTAGACTAAAGATAGAATATTGAGGAAAATACCCACACTGTTCAGCACTTTTTTAAAAATGTAAATATTTTTTACATTTTGATTACCTCCCAAATAATCACAAGGTCTCCTGGCATATTTTACATTTGTTTCATCAGTACCATATTAGGATGGTAATGAACACATGGCAAGTACCATTGTATCCAATTATTTATAAGAAATTAATATTTATCTTAGGGTTACTCTTTCTCTGATGAAACACCATGTCCAAAAGCAACTTGGGGAGGAAAGGGTTTATTTCACTCACAGTTCCATAGAACAAACAGTTCATTGTCAGAAGCAGTGAGAGCAGGACCCTGGAGGCAGGAGCTGATGCAGAGGGCATGCATGGATGGCTGTTGCTTACTGACTTGTTCCCCATGGCTTACTCAGTCTGCTTTTTATAGAACTCAGGACCACCAGCCCAGGGATGGTGCAATCCACAATGGGCAGGGCCCTCCCGTATCAATCACTAATTAAGAAAATGCCCTATAGCCAGGTCTTATGGAGGCATTATTTTCACTTGAGGGTCCCTCCTTTCAGAGAAGTCTATCTAGTATCAAGTTGACATAATGCTGTCCAGCATGATATGGTTTCAGTGTTGTACAAAAGTAATCTGTCGCCTCAGTGTTCCATCAAATAAGCTTATTTGCTAATGAAGTCTGTCACAGAGAGTTACTTTCCTCCAACTGTGGAATTCTAGGGGCTTTGGGAGTAACTGCTTCACAGTCAGTGTGTGATCACTATTTATTCCCGAACAGTTAAACTTTCTATTCCCTTTGAGAGTTGGTGACACTTTAATCACATACGCATAGCACGAGAGGACATTTAAAACAGAGAGATCCCAAGAGAACGGGCTATTTGCTAAAGTAGATGAAGAAAGACAAATTGGTGCTTCCAACGGTGAGAAGTTTGAAAAGCAGCGAGTAAAAACCGCGTGGTGGAAGTCGGAGGCTGATGTTTTCTGGGTGTGTCTGTCAAATCTGTCCTCTGAAGAAGTGTGATGATGTGTCTCACCGTGATAATGTCTTGTAATTTTTTTTTCCTACTCATTTCGTTCCACCTGCACTGATTTTTTAATGAATGTCAAGGATTCCAGTTGTGCTCAGTAATTACTACAGAAGGCAGTTTGATTCAGAGGCAGCTGTAATCTCTGGAAGAGAAATTGAGAATTCGCTAAAGCAAATACTTCAGTGAGTGGATGCCAGAGCCTGAGTCATTTAAACTCACTGTGAGCAAAGCATGAGGCAAGATCCAGTAGTCATCAATCCTGAATGGAGAGCAAAGGGCAGAAAAACACAAAAGACCTTTTCAGTGGCACAGCATTGTGGCTCTGTGAGTTCTTGTTACCAGAGAGTGGTGTTTAGTTAAGTCTCCGTGGGTTTTGACTGGGGGCATATATTTACAATTATAGTGAGTCTTGTTTGGGGAAATAAGAAATTTCAAGGAAACATTGTTGACAAACCAAGAGGAATTTTCAAATTACAGTGCCCTATACAGACCGTGAATATCTAAAATGTCACACATGCCTACATAATGGATTTTTGTACATACTGAGAAAATACTATTGGAACAGAGCACAAAGGCAGGCATGTTTTTCAATGAAGCTCTGCAGGAAAGTAGCAAACTCATAGGTATTTATAAATACAATATTCTTATGGTAGAGTGGAGTAACTATATTATATCATATAAAATATTTGTTATAGGCTGGGGCCATAGTCAGTGATAAAGTACTTGCTTCACATGCATGAGGCCCTATGTTCAATCCCCAGTCCTGCAAACAAAAACTGAAATATTTGTGCTTGGATAAAAACATATTCAAACTTGTACGCTCCAGTGTAATTTTTTGATTTCAAGAAGTCCGTTCTCCAGCTAATGAGCCTGGCATCGAGAATCCGCCACCTTCTCCCAGGCTTCCTTAGCATCTGTCATCAGAGTCGCCATCATATCTCCTGGGATCACTGCAAGGGGTTCCAAACTGAACTCTTGGTTTCTGTTATTGCTCCATCACGACCCCCTCTCTTTTCCACATAGCAGCCACATGATTCTTATAAAGGTCAACACTATCCTGTAAGAAGCTATTATATTTTGAGATAAATCTAAACCCTTGACCAAATTGTCTATGAAACAGTTCTCATAGCACACTGCCTTTGTCTAAAGCCAGCCTCACACACAGGAAGTTCATTCTTGCCCCATGGCTTCTATGCCCACAACAGACTCTGGTCCTTCAGGAGTATCCTTGCCCCACACAACACTCTCCTCCTTAATGGAGCATCCTTTCGTACTTTGCATAGATAGCAGCATCACATCTGTTTCTCCTCTGAGGTCACCGCCCCAATCCATCCTTGAAACTGAAGATCATTTAGGCAACTAGAGTGAAGGGTTGTCACACAAGCATGAGGACCTAACTTCAGACACTCAGCATCCATGAAAAAACTAAGCCTTTTCTGACTTCCTGTCCAATGATTCTGTCACAATCATATCTTTAACTTGCCGAAGGAATCTCACCAGCTGAGGCTGCCATGTTCTCTTGCCATTAAAAGCCTAAATCTCCTTTGTGCATTCTCTCTCTCTCTCTCTCTCTCTCTCTCTCTCTCTCTCTCTCGGTTTTGTGAGACAGGGTTTCTCTGCATATCTTTGTGCCTTTCCTGGTTATCACTCTGTAGACCAGGCTGGCCTCGAACTCACAAAGATCCTCCTGCCTCTGCCTCCCGAGTGCTAGGATTAAAGGCGTGCACCCACCACCACCTGGCTCCTTTTCTTTCTCATAGTTAGGTCCCTGATGAAATGTTAACATTGCTGTGCTTAATAAAAAGTAAATGAAACATGTTGTCTTTTAAAAGAATAATATATTTCTCTATAGTATATGTTACTGTCTAGAAGTGTGCATTATTTTAATTTTGTATTTCTTTATTCTGTTTTTTGAGGGTGTTTTGTGGTGTTGGGTGCTGAACCCAGGGCATTGAGCATGAGTAGGCACTCACTCTACCATTGAATAACATCCTAAACTTGATCAGATATGTTTATTTTATTTTGCTACATGGGTGCCTACTATTAAATTGACCATTACATATAGGATAGAAACAGTTGTTTGTAGAGAAGTTAAATGCACTTTTTTTTAAATTTACTTGAAAATATTTTACCATCTCATAACCTTGGACTAATTATATACATTTCAGGCCTGGGGGTTTTTAATATTTTATGTCACATTCTGTCGCTTCAGAAGTTTGACAGAATGCAAGTAGCCAGCCATAAAAATTGACCTTGTTTCTAGAATTCACTCCAGGGTACAAAGATGACTGTTCAAAGAGAGAAGTCAAACTGTATGTGAAGGCTGACCCATTTGGATCCAACCTGAGTTGTGAGGGAATTCCAAATGATAAGGGTTTTTATGGGCATCCTTCCAGGCTAGACTCACTGATGTAGTAAGCAAGGCAACTTTCAACTTATCTCAGAATTCCTGTGAGTCACAATTACAGCCAGCAGCAAGCATACCATAGCACATAGTCTGCCCCAAATCCATAGCAAAGAAGAAATAAAAGAATTTGCTGTTTTATATAATTCAAATTTCACTTTTATATGGCTTATAGAGTCATATAAAAGACCTTTCTAGAAGTCAGTGTCTGCTCTCAGTGGCTGGGTTTAACCCTCCATCCATGCCATAGTGTAGCATCTATTAAAATGTGTATTTTCTAATATATATGTATATAACATATATAAATGTATATAAACTCACTAGTTTATGCCTATAGTTTTTCTTATAATAATGACTTGGAAGATTTATATTTCTTTGTTCATTCTCCATTACTGTGTTTACTATGATTGAAGACTTCAGACTCCTCTGTCTTCCACAATTGAGTGTGAGCTGTTTATGGAAAGAGTCCGTATGATAATCAGCATTTTATTCGTGAGGCATAACAGAATTTTTGGTATAAAACTGGTAAGCAATAAATGTTTATTGAATGAATTCGAGAAAGCACAATCACCACATTGATAACAATCTTAAAATTAAATGAACGCTTCAAGAGAATCTCATTAAAGCAGTTTGTAAATTGGTGCCTTTCAGAGAAAGACCCAGTTCCACAGCCACTGAGCTGTCTCCTACTTGCTCACCACCTTTATTTCCTTACACCAGCGCCTTACCATTTGAATGCATTTCTGACCATGTCTGTCCACACGCACAAGTTTAGCCTAGCCTCACATCTGAAAACAAGTGACATTCTAAATAACCTCATCAGACTTACACTGAACCACAATTAACAAAAAAAAAAAAAAAACTCTATAGCTCATTGAAAATTAAGACAGTCAATAATAAATTTCAGTGAAGCAGAACTCTTCAGAACATTGACATAGGACTTAAAATATTAATAATGAAAACATCTTTCAATATAGTATGAAAGATAATGTTTTATTCTCTTCTTATGAAAGCCGATCAATAAGTTATGTGGTTAGATAGATAATAGACAATTAAACATGAAGACATTAGTTTACAAGGCAGTTTTGTAAAAACAAATCTATTTAACCGATTATAGCAATTGAGGTTAGGCTTTGTTAATTAATTCATTATCAGTTTAGCTCCTCACATAGAATCCAGCCCAGTTGCATCTCAAACACACTATCATAGTTCAGGTCCACGTGCCCTTTTTCTAAAGCAACTGTCTCTAAGAGCATCTCCATGCCTAGCCATGTCTTCCTCCAGTTCACATTTCATTGGTCCATTATTGCGACGATCATTCTAAATAATAAACCTAAATAAGCCACACCCTTCTTCCCCATCTTTCACAGATGCTGAGGCCCTCCAGGACAGAGGCTGGGTATGACTTAGTGCATCTCTTATGATTCTGCCTTCGCCTCATTTTTCCTATGTCTTCCTTCACTTCTGGGCTACAGGGAACAATTGGTGCTTTACATCTGTCCTGTCTTCATTCATTAGTAGACATGCGTTCTTTAGCCTCCTTTGTGCTGGTGGACCAGGTGCTGTAAGTACAGATGAATTAAATGCAGCCTGCCACCAGGAACTCACAGCCTAGTGAGGGAGACAGATGGAACAGTGAAGAACTTCTAACCTGGAGTGAAGAATTGTGTAATGAGAATACTGGGAAAGTGCCCACTAGAGTGTCTTTCCAAAAATTATTCCCCGGCCCAAGTTTTAAAAGGCAAAGCAAACTGGAGGGAAACACATTTGGGCATCAACATTCTCCCTTTAAGTTTCCTGACCTGTCTTCTGCTAAGTCCTGTTCATGCTTTACATTCAGATGCTGCCTGTCATGGGAGGTGCTGTAATAAAAGTTTTCTAGGGATGGAGAGATGGCTCAGAGGTTAAGAGCACCAACTGACCTTCCAGAGGTCCTGAGTTCATTTCCCAACACCCACATGGTGGCTCACAACCATCTGTAATGAGATCTGGCACCCTCTTCTGTGTACATAATAAATAAAATAAATCTTAAAAAAAAATAAAAGTTTTCTATGCATGTCTAAAACTCTCCCCATCTCCCTTACAGTACACATCAAGATGTATGTTGTTTTGTTTTGTTTTGTTTTGTTTTTCTGCAACCTTCTGCAACAGTGTTGTTCCAAACAACTTTTCAATTCCCAGATACACTAAGCTTTTTCTTTTAATGTTTTGGAGAGTAAACTAATTAATTGTTTGATGAATTAGAGTTGTAATTTCAGAGTGGACTTCTTAGCATCATCAGTTCAGCCTTCCATCATACTAAACAATAATTGATTTTTGTCATGTTCATGACAGAATGGCCATTTGACTTTTGCTTAATCACAAGCACTGAAAAAGAGTATATGAATTTCAAAACACGCAAACAGGTTTGGGGATTTAGCTCAGTGGTAGAGCGCTTGCCTAACAAATGCAAGGCCCTGGGTTCGATCCTCAGCTTAAAAAACAAACAAACAAAAAAAAAAACAAAAACAAAAACAAACAAAAAAAACATGCAAACAACAAATGCTCTAATGGTGGTCTGCATCTGCTTATACCCACTAGATGTGGTGTAAGATTTTAACCTTAACATGTTAGAAGCAAAACTTCATTCACCTGGCTTAGAGGGAGAATTATTCATCAAAAGACTGCCATCTTAAATTCAAATTTAAAAATACAATTTATATTTTAAAAAGAGTTTGAAAGGAGAGACCAAGAATGACTGGGAAAAGCTGACCTAGTGGATTATTAAACAAAATACCAGATGTGGGATATCAACTTTTGAATTCATTATAGGAACCTCAGAGGCTTCCCAAACAATAGAAGCTCTTGCCAGTCATTTTGGCTGCCCACCAGAACTAGATGGTAAGACCCCATTGCTGAAGACACCATACACCTTAGTTACATGGCATAGATTAATCAAACTAGAAACTGAGGTGGAAACTTCCTTCCTGCTGGCTAGATGTTATGGATTTAGAAGATTCTATAAAGGTTACTGGGAAAGAAAGAAAAGGTGTTGACAGTCTTATCTACCTGTGAACTACAATACTAACCTTCCAGTCAAGATGTGCCCATGTGTGAACTAGTGTCAATAATGTTATAGGGGTAACCAATCATTCTCTGTTTGGGATTTGAAGCCCACTCTGCAGGCGGGAATGCATGCCTAGTACTGTGAGCCTGATCAGAAACCCATAGTAGGTGGAGGCATAGGCCTTAGTAGGGAACTTAATATGGTGGCTAGCTAAATTAGCACAACTTCAAAAACTGCTTTCAAAATATTTATTTTTACATTTAGAAAAACTCTACTCAACCTTAATCAAAGAAGCCTTGCTTTCCAGTGATTGTCAATAAATGAAGTAACTCATAGTTTCACAAGATACTAAACATAAACAATGGCTGGGTCCTCAGCCCTAAACAAAACATTTATGCCATCCCCTCTCAGGCTCAGTGGACATTGCAGAAGATGGAACTGAAAGAATGTAGGAGAAGAGAGACAGAAAGAAAAAGTGCAAAAAAATGCCATTTTCTGGGCAAAACACAATAATTACAGTTAGGAGCTCACAGCAGCTGCAGATACCTGGCTCTGCACATTAGTGGGCAAGCCTGTCCACAACTAGGCATGGGTAGAGTGAGGGCTCAGGGAACATCACTGCAGAGCTATCTGATAGTGGAGTATTTTAACTATTTTACAGAGAGAGGTGGAGTCACTGCCTTGTTATTTAGTCATCAATAATCCCACCGGGCTCCAAAATATAGTTCTAATCCAAGGGTCCTACAGATCACCCTGATTAAACTAAATGGGGCTCAAACACAACCCAAAAGTCACGAATCTAAGAAAGGGACTGGTAGGCAGGAGCAAGGCATGAAGGCATAGGAGGAAAGTAAGATGAGGTGGGAGAGAGAATAATAAAAAAAAAAATCCATTATATATGTGAATGAAATTGTCAAAGAAGCAACTTTTTAAAGAGACAAACTAAGATGGGATGATAAGAGCGAGGCTGAGAACAAGTGCTCTTTCTCATCACTGACCAAGACTTTGTCTTCCAAAAGCTGATCCAAGTCATGAAAATCATAGTTTCCAGATTTGGAATTTATGTTCTAAAACATTTTTATTGGCAAGTTTACACCCCTTATTGTTTTTTAGAATCTTGTTTTTTTGCCGAGTAGCTCATTTGGTCATAAATAACATGGCCTCTAAGATTACAGATGCCATAACCTCCAGGAAAGAAATGCCCAGGGCATTTTATCCTTAGGGGCTGGCCATT
Organism: Onychomys torridus; assembly: GCF_903995425.1. Classification (NCBI taxonomy): domain Eukaryota; kingdom Metazoa; phylum Chordata; class Mammalia; order Rodentia; family Cricetidae; genus Onychomys; species Onychomys torridus. The sequence continues at coordinate 50,937,361 of NC_050465.1, forward strand.
CTTCTTGATAGTAGCAACCTTATGAACCAGCGAAAGACTTCTCCTCTTAAAGAGTTAAAAGCTCCTCATTTCATGGTGATGTAACACCCGTGGCTTATAAATCTCCTTTGGAGTATCTGTAATTCTATATGATTTTCATCACATTTGTATCCAGAGAAGATTTTATTTTTACTGTGTTTTGTTATGTGATACTCAACAGAGTCTGACAGTCCTTGGATCACAGTTGATGCTGGGTATCTTTGAAATGAAATCATCCACTTTCAAACGTCCAATATATAATTTCCTTCTTAAGCTTTATATCCTGACTTATACTAGTTTAAAACATTATTAAAGTTATGATGATCGAACTTCAACATCAACAGTAGTGATATAGGGATCAAATCTTATCTATTCATTGCTTCAGTAGTTCATTATACCCTTCAAGTTTGATGCCATATTTAGTAAGTTGGCATATTTAGTAATTCGTAGAGCCATGATTCAATCTTAGTTTTCTTGTTGGAGACCTAGTCCTTATCTCAGTGCAGAGAACTAGCATCTAAGTGCAAATCCTTAATTAAATACTATTAGTAGAGCTAGAGTTCTAGAGTATAGCATTTAGACTATTTATTTCTGAGAGGTACTTGATCTTCTATGTGTATAATATACAAAAGTGCCTAGATGTATTACATAGTTGTGAAATATATGTTGCATACCAAAGTCACAGTAGAAAAGTCATTATTCAGTTTGGTATGATGAGTTACATTGGATGGTGTGGCAGCATTTAGTGAGCATTTCCAGCCTGCTTAGAATTCTGACTCATTTGTATTATCCAGGTTGAACAATAACCTAACACTGGGAGGTTTTATATTCCATGTCTATCATCATCAAAATTAATGTCTTTTGTGCCCACTAACTTTTGTTATACTAATTTTTAATTAGTGTAGTGTGTGATGAAGAATGAGTCATCTGATAAAATTGTAGGTATTCTGTATTCAGCCCAAGAAAAGCAGAAAGAATCCAAAACAAATACCCAGGTTTTCAGCTTCATTTTTTTCATGTCATTATGAACATTACCTTTGATATTACATGGAAGACAAAGGGAAGCAATTTTGGGTTTTAAGCCATTTATCAGCAAATGCTTAAAGTTAGAAACACCGTTAGAATACATAAATATGTGCTACATAAAATTGCGATACCTTTAGAGATCAAACCCAGTTTCCCTTGTGTGGTACTGGAATTAGGTAGTTACTGTACAAAGCATCATTGAGCCTCCATGAAAAGAGACGCAATATTCATTTGCTTGATTCTGTTATGAAACTGGTTGTTTGATTCTTTTGTTCCTCTCCAGATAAGTAGCAGTACAAAATAATATGCCCTCTGTTTGGATTGAACTGCATGCTTCATGACTGATAGGGCAGAATGCCTCAAAGAAAATGCCCTAAAGTACCTGTACCAAGGTATTATAAAAACTGAGACTTAGGCTGGAGAGATGGCTCAGAGGTTAAGAGCACTGACTGCTCTTCCAAAGGTCCTGAGTTCAATTCCCAGCAACCACATGGTGGCTCACAACCATCTGTAATGAGATCTGGCACCCTCTTCTGTATACATAATAAATAAATAAATCTTTTTAAAAAAAAAACTGAGACTTGTCTGTCTCAATCTGCCACATAATACAGCTTTCCTTTAGACTTTCCCAGCTTCCCATTTTGCCAGTTTTTGACAGTATTTAATGCTATCTGCTAAGAACTATAATTGATGACTAAATATTTTTGTGCTCTTTCCAATATTTAATCCAAAGACAAACAATGAAGCTCACGTTTGTACAGGAATCCTAAGAGGAAAGTTCTAGTCCACTTCATCTTAGCACATACATCTGGATTATTCAACACATTCAGAATCATCTACCACATATTCGCACCAAGAATCACCTCATTCATGTACAAAGCCATCAATCAGCAAAGAAAATTAAGCAAGTGTACTTTAATAAGCCAATAGTAAATGCCAAGTATTAGGCAAGAATGAACACTCTAATAGCTATTTGAATATGTTCCCTAGTCTGGCCATCATATTACAACGTGAAGTAGTTGTCTTATCATAGAAGAAGGACAAATTTAAAAAGAAAATTCCTTCAAGATATTTCTGCATCTTTCAAGTATAACTATGTACAAGTTAAAAATTACCTTATTCCCTGTAAGGTGAAATAAAAACAGTCTATCTCATGATTAGACTCTATCAATCATCATAAAAGTTCTGGGCAATGGACATGAAAAGCACATCTATTTGTAAGAATGGTTGTGTGTCCTCTCAACATACTTGACTCCACCCTTTTCTTCAGTCACTCTGTAGCGATATTTCTTCTCTGAAATTTTGTTCCTCACTGCTCTTTCCTGAAGTGACTGGCTTGTCAGAAAACACTAGTCCTCAAGCTTTGTCACAGTCACCAGTAAAATGACGAATTTGCAAGCCCCACCCCAAGGAACTGATTTACTACATCTTATTTGGAGAGGGTGTGTTAAAAATATTTGAGGATGCATTGAAATAGTTGATAACCTAAGAGCATTTCATTTTCATAATTTTGAGACTTTTTCCTGAGATGGAGTATAATACTTTATTGCGGGGATATTTCTAAACTCTTATCTCCTGCTCTGTTGTATCTACTCAGTCTTGCTTAGGTCTCTTCCTTTGTTTTACTACATGTGCCTTAGATGGAGTTAGAACTTCAGTTACCTCTCCTCCACCATCATCCACAGCTCCAAAATGTTCTTTTCTCTTGAGCTAATGGTGGCCAAACAACCATGTCTAATGGAAACTTTCTCCTCGTGTTTGCCTCTTGGTTGGCAGTTGAGGACTAACTCAGTCAACAGTAAACAACTATTTGAAACCCACATTATGATACCTGCTGGCTTTTACTTTCTTGTAATATATCAGTTATGTATATCTTTGACTAACATCTTTTACACTGGGAAAGGAGGGTAAGGAAAAACACCAAATCATTAAGCAAGTATTGTAGAAAAATGAGAAATTGGCTTCTTTTTCCATAAGGTGTCATGATTTGAATCTTACGCCTAGATTTTTTTCTTGGAGAAAACAATCCTTGTAAGCCAGAAAGATGTCAGAACTGTTTGGAAGATTGTCTTCTGTTGTTTCTACTTTTCTCTCCTTAAACAAGGGAGGCAATGTGACAGCTGTATCCTGTTTTTGCATTTCTACACAGTCAAAGGACATTCGAACTAAGGAACCATTTTTTCATACATTTTATGTATATATGTTACTTTTTCTTAGGAACAGATCATGGAAGAATCATCAAAGCATACACACAATCTTTTTCATGTGCAGGATCCAGGCATTCTGATAATAGATTAAGGGGCAGAAAAACACTCTGTATTTTAAACCACGTGATAAATGCCGTGTGTTTTAATGTGCACATCTAGTTCCATAAAGAATGAAAACCTGTTAATCTGCCATCACCAACATAAATCAATGGTCATTTGTCAAAAGTTGTCATCTAAAGTCATCAGCAATATTTGTGTGGGAAATGATTGAATATTCCAAGAAAGATGAACAAAAATATATTTTAAAACTAAAAATTTTTCTAGAAAGCACATTTTTCTGATAGAGTATGCTCACCTATAATCTATCTGAAAAATCTAAATTATTGAAGTTTTACACAAGCTTTTCTATAGAAAAGACTAATTGATTCTGTTTTGTGTCTAATACACTTTTTGTACAGGAATAGAAATTTATTGTGGGGTGAGTAACATGTCTGTCTCATAAAAATCATGCTTTAAAGTGTTGAGAGGTAATGTGACAATTATTATTTTTTTTACTATATAGCTCCTACCTGATTTCAGAAAAGATTTGATAAATGTTACCAATTAGTCATCATAAAGAACCAATAGCAACAACTTACAATTGGGAGAACGCAGGAGGAAACATTAAACTCTTGACAAAGGGAATGTGGGAATATATAGATAATCTGGTAAACTAAGAATTATCAGAAATTAGTAAAATATATTATTTTATGTCTAAATTTCAATGCAAGTTTTCTTATTGTATAGATCCTTACTGCAAGAGTCAATAATGTAATAAAACAATATTTAAATAATAATTTATCGTATTTAGAGACAGATTTTTTGGGCTACCTGTGGTCAGTTCTAATTTTTATTTGTAAACACAAAAACATGAATCCTCTTATACACTCATACAAATGCTTGAGCAAACTGACCAAATTTTGAAACATAGAGTGTAATCTTAAGCTTAGAAAAATGTTAAAATATGTATTTAGATATAAAATAATCTCAATACTGTAAAAATTTTTAAGGAACAGCACTGATAATGGGAAGACCTACCCATAAGCTACAAAACTACTACTCTGCAGGGGCATGTATTAATTAACATGTTAGATTTTTTTTAAAAGTCTAAGTAATTGAAAATTGGAATACACTTGCTTTAAAGGCATGAATTGAGTTTCTTTTGAGTTCTTCATCAAACTGTTTCTTTGCTGCCCTAGTTTGATTTTTCTTGCTGTGATAAAATTCTAAGCAACAACAACTTGGGGAGGAAAGTGTTTCTTTCCTCTTACAGCTGACAGTCCTTCATCAAGAAAAGCAGAGGCAGGAACCTGGAAGTAGGGACACACGGAAGCAGAAACCGTGGTGGAGTGCTGCTTACTTGCTTGCTTCACCTTTGTTGCCCCGCTACATTTCCCACACAGTGTAGGTCCATCTGCCCTGGGGTAGCATTGCCCACAGTGAACTTAACCCTCCTACATCAATTAACGATCAAGAAGATGCCCCACAATCATGCCCATAGGTCCGTTTTATAGAGGCAATTCCTCAACTGAAGTTCCATCTTTCCTACTGTGTCAAGTGAACAGTCAAGGTTAACCATCACAAGTCCACCTCTCGGCAGCTTGAAACACAAGTAAAATGTGACTGCAGAACTTCCATTAGAATTTAAGTAGAATGCATCATCCTATTTCAATAATCAGTTGTGGACATAAATTAGCATGATCCAATAGCCTTTTCTTTGATGCAAGAAGCTCCCGCCCCCAAAGCAGCAACACATTTTTCAATCCTACTTCCTGTCACAGTAGTGATGTCAGTATGATGAGGACTGACACTTAATAGACAGTTAGACTACATACATTTCAAACTTAGGAGATGATGTCTGAGGAACCCACCATTTGTCATGTAGTTGGGTAATGCTTTGCAGGCAAGGGCTTTGATTCACTTGCAATGATGGTATTAAGTGAAATTAGTGTGCTGAGGCAGTCCTTCTTCCAAAATTAGTTTTTTTTATTAATTTTTAAAAGATCCCCAGGAAAGGCGCAAAGCTACACAGAGAAACCCTGTCTCGAAAAAAAAAAAAAAATCCAAATTCTTAAAAGATTAAACACTCAGAAATTTACACTGTAAAATGTTTAGTCTCTTAAAAATAAATTATGTGCATCTTTGAAGTAGATGACCATTGAAAGGCATTTAGATACTGGTCTGTTAGTTAAATGTGAAGAGTTTTTGTTCACTGAGAAATTTGTTCCAGAGAGTCCTGGGAATGAGAGATGAGAAATAGTCAAATTTAGCTGAGAGCTGTGAATAATGATCATACTGTTGTTTTGACTATCAAGAACTCTCAGATGTGTAAGAACTACTGATGAGTGGTTTTTGTTTGTTTTGTTTTGTTTTGTTTTTTTAAAGAGCAAAAGTGTATAGTGCTTTTACAGACAACCCAAGTTTTGGTTCTCAGCACCCACACTGTGTAGCTCACAACCATGGTAATTCCATTTGTAAGGGTTCTGATGCCCTCTTCTTGACTCTGTGGCCACTGCACTTACATATGCACACTTGTACAGAATCAAATACATAACCATACATCAGTGTCCTTTGGTTTCTAAATAAACTTCATTTCTAAAAAATAAATAAAATAAAATTTTCACTCTTAAGAGTCGAAAGTACACTACAGATGTAAATATTTCCCAGATCCTCTTAGATATGCTAATATATAGGATAGTAGGAAACAGCTACAGGCCAGTTGTTTTGTGAAACTTTGTATCATTGTATCAACCTGAAATGGGAATACCAAGCAGCATAGGAAGCAACTCTGAGACATTTCAAAGTGTGCACACTTTTGTGTAATAGCACCTCTTCCTCTTTGGTGAGCGCTTAACTTACTGTTTCCTTTGTAAACATATAAACCAAAATTAATTATTTAAAAACATCAGACATTTTCAGTAGAATCCAATTGTATGGTTTATTTGAATAGGACTCCTCAATCCAGGAGGTCAAATCTTAGAAAAATCTAGAGATGAAAATTAAATATATTATAGTATCTTAACTAGAATTCTGAAACAGACAAAAAGATTCCAGCGAATAATGTATAAATATTGTTTATTAACTATAAAATGTCATATTAGTGAAAGACGTTGAGAATTGAAAAAAAATAAATGATGAGTTTGTGGAAACTATTCTTCCTGTCCTTTTTTTTTTACACTTCTCAAAGCATTATAAAACACAAAGCCTATTCATTTTTCAAAAAGATATATTAGCAAAGCCTGGACTTCTTTATGTAAGTTTTTTTCCTGTATTCACTATTTGCTCTGTACACACACACACACACACACACACACACACACACACACACACACAGAGAGACACACACACAAATAGATTGGGCCAAAAAGAGTATGGAAATTTTCATCAGGAATAGTAAAGGACATTGAGGCACGCAGAGATTTGGATGCTATGGAAAGCAGCTCTGTATCCAGAAGGTGGCTATTTGAATCTGGATAATTTACTTCATCTCTAAGATGTGTGAAGACACCATAACAATTTAAAAAGCACAGTGTTTAGGTTCTTCTATCAGGTAATTTGATGTTTGACTGGTACACAATGCAGAGTGGAATGGGGGTAGAATGTTGCTGGATCACCTTTATAAAATGGACACATTTAGTTTCTCATGTGTACACAGAGGGATGTTAGTCCTGAGGGTACATTGTTTCCATCAGGTTCCATTCTGCAATGTTTGCCATACCTCTGGGCATGTTCAGTCCTTGGTGATAACTCAGGACAGATTTACAAGTAACTCTAATTCATGTACTTGACCAAGTTTCCAAGTTCCTGTTATTTCAGCAGAAATTATAGAAAAATGACTTACAATGATTACGAGTAATGACTGGTGGTACAATAAGGGGTGGGCTAATTATAACCATAACAAGTGTAACTATTAATTTTTCCTTTGCATTATTTGCTTTAATTTTGTAATCAGTCATACTAGGAATAGTTGGGAAAAAAAACTCTTTGGACCATGAAGTTCTTTGCATGTTGTAGGTGATGTAGATAATCCTAGTTTGTTCTTGAGTCCTTCAGTCCATGTTTTTAAAGCTAAGCTCTGGATATGCTGTTTAAATATGGTTTTATGGAAGATAAACAAAATACTTTTGGAAACAAATTGGGAGGTTCTCTGGTGTTATAATTAGTTGAAATGAATGGACTGGTCTCATTCTTTTTGATATGAGTAAAAAGCATAGGAAGCAAAGAATAGCGTTGGATTCAGAAGAAGGGCCAGCAAGATAACTCAGCAAGTGAAAGTCCTTAGCCAGTGGAGCCAGCCTGACTCATGTTCAGTCCCCAGAACCCACATAAAGGTGAAAGGAGAGGGCCAGCCGACTCCATAAAGTTGTTCTCTGACATATACATGAACATGCTGACACATGCATGCATGTACACACACACACACACACACACACACACACACACACACACACACACACAAATAATAAGTAAATATAAATTGAGAAACAAACAAGTGATTCTTGGAAATCTGGTAGGAAAGCTTGATCCACAACAGTTTAGTTATGTATGTGGGATCTCTAAACAGCTAATAGTAAGAAGTAGGTTCTCCCAAACACTGCCTTGGTTTGTTTGGAAGTCGTTACCTTGGTTATTCTTAAAAGAGAGAGAGAGAGAAAGAAAGAAAGAAAGAAAGAAAGAAAGAAAGAAAGAAAGAAAGAAAGAAAGAAAAGAAAAGAAAAAGAGAAATAGTGTTCTTGGTTTCCATTAGAGAGAGTCATTACGTATGTTGTCATCCATTGTGTGGGAATGATAAGCCATCAGTAAAACTACATCACTGGCAAGAGCTTTCCAAATGGAGGGGTGAATCACCCTGTCAGTTACATCTCTAAACTTAGTAGCATCCGCATGGAAGAGAAGGTCATATGGTATCTTCCATTCAGTAAAGGTTAAGAAAATGCCTCCTCCACAGTGAATCCATCCTCTGCTGTAATTCACAGCTTCCTCGCTCACATCAACGCTGTAGCATTTTCAGATCCTACTTGACTTAGTAGTGAAATGAGATCATTAAGCACAACGTAACTCTAACACAATTGTTTTCATTTTTTATATCTGAAAGATTTGTGCTCGTAGAAAAATGTCAGACCCTTTAGTCAATAACCTTCATTCGTTACATCATAGTACTCAGATAACCATATCTAAGTGGCTTGATGTGAGTACTTTTGAAATGAAAGTACTGGCCATTTTCTCTTCAGGTTCTCTTGGAAGTTGTATTTTTAAAGGGCAGTTGAGTTTATCTGATAATCTAATATCCTCTAGACATTCCCCTTCCTGCCTTTCTGTATTTATTTTTCTCATGCTGCAAATTTCCCCAATGCACAATTCTTTGACTAATGTGTCAATATTTAGACTGTATATCAAAGACATTGGTTAAGATGGGTCCTGAAGTACAGTTGTTGTTTTGGGGAGGCGTTAAAAATATATATATGATTTCGGGGCTGGGATTTAGCTCAGTGGTAGAGCGCTTGCCTAGCAAGCGCAAGGCCCTGGGTTCGGTCCTCAGCTCCGACAAAAATATATATAAATATATATGATTTCATGGGACATTCCAAAAATTCTTTGCAAAAAGAAATGTAAACGTAAAAATTGTGTTGGTAACGTGTTAATTTTTTTAAAAGAATGCTTATCGATAAAGTAAGCCAGTGATTTGACCTCAGATTTTCCTCTACTTTACTACTGATGTGTTTTTAGATCAGGAGATTGCCCAAAGTGATAACTAACACACACACACACATTCTATCTTCAGGAGACAGTACAAAGCTCTGGAGGATGGCTGATGAGCGGAAAGACGATGGAAAGGCGCCACACTGGACGTCAGCCTCACTGACCGAGGCAGCTGCACACCCTCACCCTCCAGAGATGAAGGACCAAGGCGGGGCAGGGGAAGGGCTGAGCCGCAGCGCCAATGGATTTCCATACAGAGAGGAGGAGGAGGGCGCCTTTGGGGAGCACGGGTCACAGGGCACCTATTCAGATACCAAAGAGAACGGCATCAATGGAGAGCTGACCTCGGCTGACAGAGAAACAGCAGGTAACTCTGTGCTTTATGGTTCGGTTACTCTGAAAGTGAATTAACTTAGGGCAGCTGGTCCTTTCGCTATGCAAGGACTGGAGTCTGCTCAGGAGAAGTCAGCGACCCGGCAAGTCAAGCGGCAAGCACCGTGGCGGTTAGCCTGACTTCCCCCAACTTGGTTGTTGTCTTGATCTTGTTTCTCACCTTAATTTTTACTACTCTAATTTTTAGAGGCAAAATACTCAACATATGTATATTTTGCCATGAACTGTCAGTATTTTAACCCATTGAAGAAAAAAAAATAACAACGTTCTGTCCTTAATAGCTTGAGTCACATTGGGCCTGACTAAGTGCAATGGCTTGATCAGTAGCATATTCCTTTTTAGTGTAGAAAGAACTGCAAACCACCTCATCAACCTTACAAAGAGGCAGGAGGGAAGAGAAGGGAGATGAACATGCATGTTCAATCACTGCTTCTCAGCTTTCTAAAAATCAGTAAACTGAGGCTGAAAGAACAATATATCACTGATTATTTTTATTTTTAATCTTTATTTTTGTTTTATGTATATGAGTATTCTACCTGCATATATGTCTATGTACCACATGCAGGCAGTGCCCATGGAGGCCAGAAGAGAGCATTGGATACCCTGGTACTGGAGTTGCAGATGGTTGTGAACCACCATGTGGTTCTAGGAATAAAACTTGTGTCTTCTGAGAAAGCAATCAGTGCTCTACTGTGCAATCTCTCCAGCCCCCAATATAACTGTTACAAACTTCTTTTTAAGGTACTCTCATTGATACTATCCTAAATGGTCCCATAATTATAAAGCATTAAAGAAAAACATTACCTTACAATACAGCATTCTTCATCAACCATTTCCTTTTTTTCTGATATTCAGACGTTTATCTATTAGAACTTACAGACAGCAGACTGCTTCTTCAAAAACCTGAACAAACTGCAAGTAATCGAATAAAGAGGCAGCTGCACTGCCCCCTTCAAAGCCATCCCTTACTTATTTGAAGATTGATTTCTGTGTCTCATCAATTAAACTGTGATGTTTATCCACTATACACTCTGGTCAAAATACCTTACATATAAGATATGGTGGTATACTCAGTGTTAGAGCACATACTTAGCATGCACAAGGTTCTTGGTACAAATTATATATGTGTATGTATATGTGTGTGTAAACACACACACACACACACACACACACACACACACATATATATATATATATGCGCATGTCTGATTTTAATAAGGAAATAGTGAAGACATTTTAAGTGACAGAAGAAAATTTACAATACACAGTATAAATTTTTAAACACAAGTTTAGTGGGGTGTTTTCTACATACTAAGTGTTATATTAGCTTCCATACAAAATCCTGTGCCCAGACTCCACAGATCCAGGGGTCTCATGGCATATGATCTCTATGTAAATTAATTTTGATACAAATCATAGGGTGTTAAGTGCCAAATGAGAAGTATGAAAAGGCAACATTTAAAAGAGATTGTTTTTACTTAGGACATATTTCCCCAAATGTGTCCTGAAGTGCCAAATAAATTCCCAGGGATATAGCAAGATAGTATAAGTACTCAGTGAAGTACAGGGTAACTCAGTCTGCCAAACACTGCAGAAGCCATTAGCTTGTGATGGTTCTGTTTCACCATTAGCACACTCTGTCTCCCTCTTAAAGACGGTGTGTCTTCTTCACTAAGTTCAATCCTCTCCAGTTGCTCTGATACAAGGCCTCTGGGAATTCCATGAAAGCCCTTCAGAGTTCCATGAGCATAGGAAAAGAGGATGGCAGTATCCTTGACTGAACCAGGAAATTGAGAAGCTGTGTAGTGCTCCAAGGAGACAGACATCTTAATAAGACACTGTGATTGAAATGAATGCATCTTTGTGGATTTCTGGGGACCTCTCTAGCACTTTGCCTCTTCCTATTCCCATGGGGTCTTCATTTATCATGGTCTCTTTTTCCTTGTTCTCCCTCTCTGTTCTTGATCCAGCTGGAATGGAATGAAGATATGCTTGCCTTGCATGGTTGCAGTGAGGATTATACAATAGTGTAAAGTGTATAAAGTCAGTGCTCCAAGACTTAGTGTCTGTAACCCAAGCTGTCCTTGAACTCACTGTATAATCCAGACTCAACTTAAAGTCAAGGTTATCCCCTTATCTCAGCTTCCCAAATGGCTGCATTACAGATATGTATGCACCACCATGCCAGGCTAGCTTCAGTACTCAACACATGACCCTTATTGACTACCATGGAACAATACAATGCAATATAGAAAAAAAATCACTGTGTATAGCATGCTTGTTCAAGCCATGGACAACTAGGATCATTTAATATTCTATTTATTCAGTGGTCTTAATGAAGTATTTAACAACATCAGAAAAATCTATTTGTCAGGTCAGTGTGTACTTGCCAGCTTCCTTGAGAAGATAATATAAATTAAATTCAACTCACTGGTATTTCTTTTGAGTGATGGTGTCAGGAACATCCAGGGTTTATGGTGGACTCATCTCAACACATTATTAAATGAGTTTTATGTTATCCTGCAGAAACTGATTTCTCAGTGTTCATATGTATGCTCACAGTGACAGAGGTGGTACAGCATCATCTGTCAGTTGCCATAGAGATGTTTTCAATCTAAACTATGGTGTGATCTTTAACTCCTTCTAAAAATAGCAGACCAATTATTGAATCCCTAAGATGTGCAAGTGTGGAAAGCTGTAGGGAGAGAAGGAATGTAGAACTTGGTTTCCTCATACTGACAAAGAACGCTCCAATGATAAGTTAGTATGCAATCAGCTTCTTTTCAAACAAGTTTAATAAAATAACTGTTCTCATGGATGTTTTATGGGTAACTTCCTTAAAAATGTGTTGTAAATCATCATCTGTATAAGCAAATCCTCTTAAATCTCAGTGTGGAATTTTTAAAATGCTATGCTTTGAGGATGGTGACCTTATGGGAACTGGCGTTATATTTGGAGGTGAACATTTCAAGGACCAAAGAGTTCATTCTTCCTTTCACTCACCCGCATTCCAGACGTATATTGTATTTCTCCCATAAAAAATAATCTTCAAAAGCAAAACTGTTCATATAAAGCACTCCTCAGAGGAAGGAAGTCCTCAGCTATGCTTGTAGTACCAAGGAAATTCCTCAAATTGACTCAAAACTGTTTTTTGTTTCTTTCTCTTTCTCCTTGGCTATTGTTGTCTCTTCATTTCCAGTTTTTTTCCCCTGAGCTTGTTTGTAATCATCTCTATAAGCAGGATTACAGAATAGAAGCATCATGTCTTCCTAAGACTGGGCCTCCTTCAGCCTTGTGACCTACCTTCTTCTCTCACGCACCATTTGAATATTCATTTTCAATTATGGGCTTGGAGACTTTTTAAAGATGAGCATCCATCGTCAACTTGTCTTTGTTCTTGTGCACTGAGACCAGTATTGGAAAGCAGGAGATGTTAGAAGGGAATAGTATTTTAATTTTACTGCTGTACTCTTGTCTAGATGTTGTCTCTTGCCATACAGTGTAAATGCACGCCAATGGAAAAGTGGGTGGAATTATTTTCTCAACTCTAATTTTGATGCTTCATTTCTTTGTCCTTTTTAAATGACATGTAGAAACATGTAAAAACATGTGAAACTATTCAGAATCAATCCTCCTGACCAAATGGTAGGTTTTGGTTCTTTTTTTTAATTGTTTTTCAAAGTATAATTGAGAAGGGACAAAATGGCTTATAATAATCCATTTCTTTCCTTTGCACTTTGTTGAAGAAAGCAAGAGAAATACATTTTGGGCCCCACAGAGTTCCAAATCTGAGTGACAACTAGACACCTCATTTATAAGTTTCTTATCCAGGAGCAGGACTCAAAGTTATATTAGAATTTATATTAAAATAGCATGAGATTACTCACAAAAATACAGAAAAGAGTTGATTTGTATCTATAAAATCTATAAATCTGTATATCCAAAAATCTATAAAACTTTGATCAGAACATCATTGTAGGAAGTGGAAGTTTTAATAGTTACCTTTCAAGTGTTGTTTTAAAGATGTGGAGACACGGTTTCCGTAGTCAGTTTGCTCGTGATTTGGCAATGTAATTGATTGTCACTTCGTTTGGTGTCTTGTTATCTATGGTATTGAATCTTATACCCTTACTGAGTCTAATTATGAAATCATTTTGATATAATGTTTTCTGGTTGTAAAAGCCATATTTGCAAAGTATTAATTCTGCATTCCTCACCTTGCTCCGAATACCATTATCTATCCAGGGATAGAAAAGTCTCTGGCTCCTGTTCATTCCCTAAGGGTAGTTTGAAAAATTGGAGCCTGCTCTCCTTATCCTTATTGGCATCCATGGACAGAGCAAACTGTGAATTAAATGAATTAGAAAGAAATGATGTTCGGACAGGATAACAGTGTGTTTTCCTGCAAGTCATTGTTTCTTACACAATGAGAAATATCAATTATTAATGTAGAATTTATACATGTTAACCAGTAATATTCACAGTCTGGAGATGGTTTAATGCACATAGGAGGATTGCAGAGGCTTTATGCAAACATGGCATTTTATGTAAGGACTTGAACAGATTTTGATGTTAGAGGGGTCCTTCAGCCATCACCCCACCCAAAGACACCAAAGGACAACTGTGTACTTAGAACCACAGCTTGGAAATTTGTATAGCATCACAGGCTTCAACATGGCTCTTCAGTTTGTGTACCATCATGGCTTTGATCACATTCTATCATTTTGGGATGTCCACAAAGATATGTCATTAGTGTTTCCATTCACAAATGAGAAAATTAGGACACAGACTGATTAAAAGAGTTATTCAGAGATGCTCATTTGGACGAGGGTATTGAATTGAGTACCCAATATGGCCAGGAGCCCTGTGCAACTTGGTTTCATTCTGAGTTGTCCATTCCCCAAGAAAAGACATGTAAATTTTGTGTATACTTTACCATTTATTTACTTTCTAAGCAGGCTGCTGACTGTCAAGGGTTTCAAGATTTCTTTAGATTAGAGGGGTTTGTTTTGTTTTGTTTTGTTTTGTTTTGTTTTTGTTTTTTGTGGCTCTCAGAATTAATCTTGTAAATTTCACCACTTGCCCTTTATTGGAAAACGTTCATGGAATCTGGCCATTCCCCTGCCATACTTTCAAATAATACAACAGTTATTTGGAAGGACTCTAGAAGATGAGCTTTCATATCTAACCCTCTTCAGGGGTCACCTGGTCCAGGCTTCTTGCCTGGTAGAAGACAACTCCTCTACTGCCCCTCTGCAGCAAGCCCCATCCATGGCAGGCAAAGTGCACATTTCTGTTACAGAACTCACATTCACACTCCTGGTGCATGGCATAAAATCATAGCGTGATTCTCAGTTTCCTCCTGAGTGGAGAAAGAAGGGAGACAGAGAAAAAAAAAGATATTTATAGATGTCAAAATATGCAAGTGTTCACAAGCAGACTTTGGTGACTTTCAATAGGCCTCAGGATGATGGTTGGACAAAAACAAGTCCTGAAATGAAGTGGTTCTTTTTTGGATATCACTTGGGGTAAATATAAAAACTAAAGGGCATTTCTTTACCTTACTCCTAACCATTCCCTACAATGCCACTCCCCCCCCCCCATCTGCCTTCACCACCCAGGAGACAGTATAGCCTTCTCTCCACTTTAACATCCCCATAGCTCAAGCAGCCCCATGACAGACAGACCCAGACCCAGACACATACATTTAATGTTGCAAAGATTACATATTGAAGCTGGAAAGCACAGGATGGGTTTATGGGGGCAAGGTTGTCATCACTCAGATGAAAACAGCAGATAGCTCTAACCTTCCCTCTGTTCGTCCTTTTCAACCTCAGAAAAGGGAAACGTGCTTTTTGTTACCCTTCTGTCTTCCATGCCTCCATTTCTAAATGGAGATCCTCTTTAAAATACCATCTATTGTGCATACTTTATTAATGTATGCAGAGCAAAACAGTGCACTGCCATTTCTCCAGCAAAATGACTAAAGCTCTCCGCATCAGCCCCTGAGGCAAATAAACAAGCAGGCCTAACAATACAAAAGGTTGCAGATTTTCTTCCTTCTTCTTGTTGCCATGCCAACCACTCATTGCTCCGGCTGCCATTTCCCTGAGCTCCGCAGAGAGAGGCGTGTGCAGAGCAGTTCCTTAGCATTCAAGGGTGGATCTGCAGAAAAACACACAGCCTCACTGCAAAGCGTCGGGCCTGGCGGCGCCGGTGGACAAAACCAGAAAATGGGGATCTTTTCAGTGTTTTCCTCATGAAGGTTAGGCATTTGGGCTAGAAAGAATGAGAAAGAGATGGATTTTTTTTTAATTAAGGCAGTTGCACGAGGTTTGTATCTGTTGCTTGCTTTGTCCTGTGTGGTCTGGAGCCGATGAAGTGGGTGTGGGTGTTCATTTCTGTCATACTATGTGGCTTGTGGTGTTGATGCCTACTGGTCTGAGCCTATCAGGTCCAGCTTACATGGACAGTATCCTAAAGAATGTGACTCTTGCTCTTGGGAAGGAATGGGCTTCTATGTACCAGGTAATCCCAGCTAGAGCTTTTTCTGTGCTTTACAAAATAGAGGAAAGGCTGAGCTCTAGATAAAGTTTGTTATTTAAATATCCGGTCGGATGGTGGTCACATCATTGTTGCTTCTCAAAGTGAGGGTGAGATGACATTGTCTTAAGCCAGTGATTCTGAGTCAAAATATTAGGAAAATCAATTTCTCAAGACTGCTTCAATTAAACCCAATGACTCAGCAAATAGAAGTATTGTTTTCTTTCTTGGAATTTTAAATGCCTACAGTTGTGATGAGCAAAGCTCTATATACACATACACACAAACACACCACACGCACACAGACACACACACACACACACAGACACACACACACACACACACACACACACACACATTTAATTAAATGTAAGTATAACTTAATTATATTTTCTTTTTCAAACTTTCTCCTAGTCTGTATTTTCTAAAATCTCGCCGTGGTTTCTCCTATCTAACTTGCTGTTTTATTTTGTCCTGGTGATTTCTTTCGTTGCTTCCCAATCTCTAAGGATTAAAAAAAAAATCTTGATTTAGAGAAAAATTCTCAGCAGTTCATAAGATCTTTTTCATTTAAATATGGGAAAGTAATAAGTAATGGAAGTGACTTTTCTGAGATTCATTCCTAGACTGAAGTAAGCCTTTGATTTGATTAATATTATGAAGGAACTTTCAATGTTCCCTGTTCTGTTCTCTCCTCACAAAACAAAAAAGGAGAAAGAAAGGGAGGGAGGGATTGGGAGAGGAAGAAATGTGGCGGTATTTTTTAACAAAAATTTTTCCAGGTATCTTGAGAATTTATGAATAGTCAAACAATAATGTGCTATTTGAATTGTACAGTAATACATATTTACATAGCTATGCATCCATAAGAATACAGATACTTTGACAATATTGCTAGCTTTTACCAGGTGTATTTGGCACTGGATGACAAGTATCTGGGCTTTCAGTTTGCTTCTGTGGCAGTTGGAAGGTTACTGGGTAGATGGGGAATACTTTGCAGTCAACACGCCTCTCTTTTTTCCACGAGCTACTTAGATACACTGATTCTCTGCTTTGGTGTGTGGAGCCCTTCTCCCTTCCTCCCGGTACCTTTATGCTTCACTGCCCCTCAGTGTGTTACACAGAGCATTTGCACCTGCTCCCAGAGGAGTATGGAAATTCACGTCAAGAGCAGATGAACAGAACAACTGGTGCTGCCTGGCAGCCCTGGTACTTCCAGTCTTATCTGACCAGGCATTGTGAATCCCTGGAGGAAAGGCTAAACCTCATGCTACCAGCTCACCAGGCTGCAGCTCTCAGAAAATGAGTCATACCATTCAGCTACACTCATAAAAAATACAGTTCCAACCTAGCCAAACTGGTGAGCAGAGAGAAAAAGGCATAGGCCTTGGGCTCGCCTTCACCTTTTAACAGCTATGTAAATGCTAGGTATTTACCAGAATATGAAAGTAAAATGTCTGTGTTTAAAATTTATTGCAAGAATATTCAGAATTGCACTAAGCATTATACTTAGGTAGATAAAGAGGGAGAAACAATTCCAGGACAAATCATCTATACTAGAGCATCCTGAACACTAGACTTGAGTCTAAATTGGAAGTGTAGATCAGGACTGTACTGGAAAATGAGTACCGCCTTTCTTTATGGGCTTCTGCAGCCTGAATGATCAGTCCTGTGAATGAACTAAAAACCTTCTTTTTGTATCACAGTTTTATGGTACCAAGCCAATCTGTGATGGTTTCATTCAAGAGCAGTATTGTGTGGCATAATTGGGAAAACATTTGGGAAGGGTTCTCAGAAATCTACCAGCAAAGGCAGAGAGCTGCTGTGATCCCATTCTCCAGTTTAGCTTCCCTGAACACCTGCGAGGACTATGGTTATATGTTTCTAAGAGCATCCGTTCAGGTATCCATCTACTGAGGTCGTTTATTAACTAGTTTTTATACCAAGACTGTAAATGCTTTGAACTTGTACTCTGCTTTTCCTTCTTCCTTTGACATTCGTTACTCTGTTTATTTCCTGGTGTAGATTATAATAAATATTTTAATTAATACAGAAAGATACTGGGAATCCATGTATGGAGTTAAGAATGGAAATCACATAGACAAAACTGTGCTACTAAAAGGATACTGCAGTGTGAGTAATGCATTTGTGAGAAAGACTGAATCACAACAATATATTGGGAATGAAAGAACAAATTAAGAATCAATGAGATGAGGCTGGATTCATTGTCAAGACGAGAGAGCTGAAGTTGCCATAGAAAGTAATTTCCCCATTTCAGTGAGGAAAATGTTACCGGAAGTGACTTTCTGTAAATGTGGAGGTGGGAGCATGAGGGTTGGGAATAACAAAAGCACATCGCACATCTAACCAGAGACATTTGCTTGATAGCTGCCGAATTGGAAATAATAGGAAACGTTAAGATCAACAAACTTCTGAGAGACATAAAAATCTAACAGATAAGAATCATACAGATGCCCAGTAATTCTCTATTTTCATGCTTGCAAAACTGAGCCCAATGTAACATTGGCCTGGATTAGAAAATGCCCCCAAAATAGCTTGAGATGGGAACACAGACATGCAAGTTGTATTTGATCCTCTGGTTGTAAAGTAAAGATTGATTCACCCTTCTGTGTCAAGAGCTCTGCAAATCTCAATCCTGATTAAAGGATGACCTGAGCCTTGAAGCATATTGTATGTTCTCCATCATAGGCTTAATTGTACTCATTTAGAGGAGTACAGTGATACTAACTTGGAAAGGTAATACCCTAATTTTGAAAATCATCTGAGTAGACTATGATTGATGTCCCATTTTCTCTGTTTCATCTCTGAGTCCATGAAATGACTTTTCAAATGGTAAGGGTTTAGATAGTAATCAGTACTTGTATATGGAAACACGAAAATTATACACTGACTATGGGGAAAAAAATTTGCTTGTAGACAGGGCTGAGCATTGAGCCTAGGGCCTTGTTCTTATAAGCAAACCCTCTATTGTGAGCTACATCCCTGTCCTAGGAAAATTGTGTGTGTGTGTGTGTGTGTGTGTGTGTGTGTGTGTGTGTGTGTGTGTGTTTTCAATTGGATGTATTTATTTTGTCTTGTTGTTTAAAGGGGGGCTTCCTGTGATGCATTCTTTTCTTTTCTTTTTAGATAATAGGTTGAGCTGTTTCCTTTATAAGCAGCACAGAAGGTCAAATAATTGAATATATTTTCTCCTTTGAATGCCCAAACTTGTCATTTTCCTTTAACAAGAGGTTATTGGCTATTATCAACTTGAAAAGAAGAGATTTGAGACATTGCAAAGACTGGAATAGGGGTTGGAATGTAGCTGAGTATAGTCTCACTGCCTGGACGTGTGAGACCCTGGGTTTCATCCCCAGTGCTGAAAAATAATCCCACTAGACTGCAGTTGCTGTTCCTGGTGCTTTTCTAAAAGACAGCACACATGGTGATATATAAAAATGGGCTTATCTTTTCTTTCTCCCCAATCCCTTTTTTGTTTGTTTGACATGTGGACTGTAGATACACACCAATGAGTTGTGAAAATTGACCTTTTTCTTAAAAAGCAAAGCACTATGTTGACACAGGATTATAAAGCATGTTAGATATTGTCCTCAGGCCATTTCTTGCCTAACTCTTCTAAGTCCTTATTTCAATAGGAAACAAATGATTATGTTTGCAATCCCAAATGCAGCCACTATGGAAAGCATAGTTAAGGAGGGTGAGATCGTTTAGTTGGGATATCAGCCACCCCCTGCCATCATTCAATGACGTGTCAGTCTATTGTAAGAGAATATTCAGTGCTTACAATTCTCATTTGGGCCACATTCAACTTGTACATCTGATGCAAGTACATTTGCGATTATGCTCAAGATCTTGGCTATTAGTGTCATAGATTTCTTTTTTTGTTGTTAATTGTGAATTCACATTTTGTAACCAGTATCAGTTCACAAATATGAATTTGGTATTTTGATGTGAAAATGTATCCTTCATTGTATATTACACTGAGAAAATATTGACCATTTCTTTACTGGGAGAAAACGTTCTGAGGCCTTTGCCTCCGCTCTCTAATGTAACAAAAGGGAAAGTAGAAGCCCCACAGAAGCACAGGGTGTCACTCTTCACCAGATCTGATGGAAAATAATTATGATAAAACAATTATGATAAAATATCTTAGAAATTCTATTTTATTATAACACTGAGATATTCTTAATTATATCAAGATATTCCTTCCATTATGGTCTACAGATTTTCAGATAAGACACTAGTTAGTATAGTACTGTATTCAAAACCTCTCTTTCCATGACTTTTGTTGAACGAAGTCATTCTGCCTGGTTTCATGTTATGTTTCCCAACTATATACAAAAAAAAAAAAAAACTGAAAAGGGGGAGCAGAGGTGGGTTCTTGAGGCTCTTGGGTTCTTGGGAGTGTTTTGCTTTACCTTTTCTTCCTTAGGAAAGGGAACCCACACTACCAATTCACATCAAACATTCTTCAGGGGTGAGAGGTGACTGTAGATACTGGGGATCAGTGGTTCTTCAATGCAAGTGGGATGAAAACAAGTCAGAGAAGCCAGGCAGTCTTAGATATGCTCTTAGAAACAGAAATCGGTTCAATGATATTTTCCTATGAAGGTTGTAGGATATCATAGGAAATCTGAGTTTCCATATCCTCAGGAAGCCCCATAAACCTCTTCCACAGACTTCTGATCCCCTTACTAAATCAAGCTCTGTCTGTGAGTAGAGAGTGTAGTGTAAACTATAACCTCATCTTCCTACTACCCTAAGCAAAGTTCAGAAGTAAATCAAGCATGCCTTGAGCACTCTTCTGATAGCATTCTCAATTCTGTTTCCTTAGTTTCCTCAAGTTGTCTGTGGTCACAAGCCCATACATAGGCTACTCACCCACTTCCCTCTGGCAAAAGCCTGCTCACCTTTCCCTATAGCGCCCCCACCCAGATGGCATCCTATCTTGCATATTTCACTCTACCATGCCACCAATGTGCATGCACCATTCTCTTTCTGCTGGGCTCCAATTTAAAGAGTAAATGCAGTATTAGAGATAGAAATACCTGAATATTAATAGAGATTGAGAAAAGTAAATAATATTGAAGCAAAGTCACCTATGTAAAATTTTATTTGAATAGCTCCCCTGGATATATTTAATGTCATTTGTAAGTTTGTACAGATTTTTTTTTTTAATTTTCCACTGCTTGTGTCTTACATATCTTTCATAATGAACCTTTTGTATCTTACATGTGAAGGAATACTTTCATGAGTCCAGAACAAAATTAATCATTACTTTAGACTTTTGGACATGAAAATTTTTAGAAATCATCAAATGCTTTTCTTTTATTTTCATGTTTATATCAATTACAAAGACAATATTGCACTTTACATTTCTCTTTCTCCTTAGAATTATGCTCTTGGAAAGTCGTTCCATTTTGCCACTAATTGGTTGGTCCTAGCAGAATCTGTTTAATGTTCAGCAGTTATGCTTGTTTGGACGTTTCCAACGAAGGTATCCACTTATGTTGAGCTGTGGCTGAAATTTTATTTAACTATATTATTAATAATAGGGGGTTTGCTTACAAATATACTTCTCTTCTCGTGTTTCTTATACTACAGGTGTTTCAATTCTCATAATTTCATTGTACTTTCCAAGATTGTGAACAATGATTCTATGAATATATGCCATTATAATTTGGAAAATATAAAGAATTACTATAAGTAACATATATCAAGTCCCTTTCAGTGCTGGTACAAAGAAAATACATGTGAACAACGTTTTTTACAATTACTGTGTCTAAAATAAAATATGTGGTTAGAATATGGACAATCAGTTACTTAGTTTATAGTTTATGAGGCAAAACTGATTTTGTTGCTGAGAATTGCAAACTCATTCTCAGAAATGTGTTAGGACTGAACATTTAATCAAACTGTCCTTATGCAGAAATCATGTTGCCTTTCCCTTATGGTGACTGAGTGTACTCTGTGATATATGTGAACAAAGTAATTTAACTGTGAAGGGATTCTTAAATTATGTAAGATCTCCCAAAACTTGATCAAGTTATTGTGAGGACAAGCAAGACAAAGGAAACAAGTGTTCACTGACTTAATGGTTTAAATCACATTATTATGACACTGGTTACAATAGAAAAAACCATGTTTAAGTAACTGGTTTCTGATGTAAAAGGAATTTATATTTCAAAAATCTCATCCCAAAGGCTTCTTTTTAAAAATCTGTATTATGTTCCCTTTTTTTTTATGTCATTGCCCTCAGGCATTTCTACTTTTTGCTGCTACAGAAACAATACTTTCAGCATGTGAAACCTTACCTTCACTCCTGATTCCCAAGTCTCTAATGAAATTCAAACAGATAAAACGTTAAAAGCAGGGAGAAACTTTTGTATATTTCATTGCGGACACACACAGACAGGCATGCACAGGCACACACATGTATGTTTTGTGTATTCCACAGTTATTCTTTTTAAGGGTAGATTTGTTCAAGCTCCCATTGTTTTACCAATAATTTATATTCACATTGTTTTATACTCTAATCATTTGATAGTGTAATATGTTTCAAGTCCTAGCAGAGAAGACACTGCAAGTTTTCAAAAGTCTGCAAAGAATCGTGCAATTGTAATAGGATGTAACATAGAATGTTTAAAACCCTCATTTGGCATTATCAATCCCCCCGGTGCCAAAATGATTATATTTAATGTGTTAAGATTAGAGCAGTTTAAAATTCTCAGGAAGTAAATTCTTCATTAAATTTATGTTTACCCAATTCATTTAGATAAGTGAAATATGATACTTGACTTTTCTGTATATCATCCTTCTGTTATATGGGCTACAAGTAGCAGCAAATGTGTGTATACATATAGTAATACTAGAAATCAGGCCCAAACTTTAAACCAGAAATTCTAAGTATAAAGCTAGATTGGGACCATATTCACTTAACTATGTGTCTTTTGCTTAAATATTTCCCGCCTCTATATCCATCTGGTATGCTAAATTTAGAAATAGAATTTCCCAGTAGTTTCCATTTCTGATCTATGCTTGTCTAATTACTTTTGTCTCAATACTTGATCATCCTTACACTGTATCTTATCTCACTGATATTTACCTTAGCTTGCTACACCTTTCTCCTTAACCAATTTGAAAATAAGGGCAGTCCAGTTATATCTCTAAAGAATATGTTTGAGTAGGCCAAGGTATAATCTCAGTAAAATTATGGGTTTGAACACATAGGTTGAGGTGGGAAGGAAGGAGAGTGAAGAGGGATAGAGCAATAGCGTAGCAATTAAGAGTGCAATGTTCCTGTTCTTACAGAAGACCTGAGCTCAGGTGCCAGCATCTAATCAGAAGGCTCACAACTGACTCTAATTCCAGCTCCAGGAGATCCAATACCTCTGGCCTCCACCGACACCGGCCATCACTTGCACATACCCACACTTAGAAATACACACATACATGAAATTTTTTCCAAGGAAGGTTTATGAGTGGCCATAGAAGAATCAGTCAAAAATCTGTGGCCACTAATGGCAAAGAAGAAAGAAGAAAAACAAAACGTGTCCTCCCATATGATTACTTCGGACTTCAAAAACAATTGTGTGCAGGGTTGCCACATCTTATCTCTTTATCTCCCCGTAATGGCTAAGCATCCTTACATTGTCTAAAACAGACACAAAATAAACACCCTTCTGGAAAACAAACAAACAACAAACAAAACTGAGCTCTATACAACTGTGATTTCTTTTCTTAAAGGTCTCTGTCTTCACCAATTGACTCTACTTACAAGTATTTGCCCCCCTTAAATAAGGCAGAGCCTTGTTTCAATCAGTAGATCTTCAGAAGAAATGTTCGGGAGAAAGAGCTGCTGAGCAAAGCTGTGTAACTGCAACATTGCCTATTGTGATGCTGTGTGTCAGTAGAAGTCTGAAGGGTGGGGTATGCCAATGCTGGCCTCCTTAATTAATGCCAAGATGCCAGGGGAACAAACAAACAAAACCCTCCGACAATCTGCTCTTTAAATGCTTTCATCACCAGCTGATTCAAGGAAATACTTTCATAGGAGCCATTTACTCTCCAAATTAAGCAAGAAGCAAGGAATTTTCTCCTCCCCCCCCCCCGCCCCAATCTTCGTGAATTTATGGAGGGTGTTTATTTAGCAGAGCACTTCAAACTACACAGTGCTTTCCTTGTTGACTGGATTCCAGCAGCAGCAGCAATTAACATTGGTTTCCTAGGCAACCATTTTGTACCCTACTGAGAAGAACCTTCTTGACAGGAGCATTCTGTCTTAAATTGTTTTGTTTTCCTTTTTCCACCAAGTGTACGGTAGACTGATTTGTCATTTCTTTTAACACACCATTATTGTACCCACGACGCTTCAAAGCAGAAACATTTAGTGGTTTTTATAGCCATATGGTTGAATTTACTGTCAATGCATCTTGGTTCACTTTTAACAAGCTTCAAGAAATCAACAAAAACATGTGCCCTGGCATATGCCGATTTCCTTGCATTTTGTGTTCACAAACTAACTGGTGAACCATTGCAGGCTTAAGGAAGCACAGCTGGTCCTGATCCAAATCCACAGGCTGCGCATTCAACAATTATTGGGGCTACGGTCAATGTTGCATCTTTGCTCAAGAAGCAGCTTAGAATTTTCAGAGCTCTTGAAAGATTGTCAATGCCATCAATTTTATTAATTAACTGTAATTTAGTAGGTTAATATCACAGAAACCACAGTATGAAGATGTACTGTGTATGGATCGTGGACTTGCCTTTAAAATTCTGCCATGATGAAGACTGAGAACAAAAAGGTCCTAGCGAAGGTATAGTGTGAATGATCTGCTGGAGGAAAGCAAGGGGCTGGAGAAGCTATAAATTCTGAGCTGAACTGTAGAACAGTGGTGCAAGGCTAATTTAGACACCTTTTGTAAGGAACAAAAGCTCCATATAGTGTCTGGTAACCAGTGCCCGGCATTGAAGCTAGGAGGTATTCTAAATGTTTTCCTAAGTGGTGATACATTACCTATCTCTATGTTCTTTGTACTCTATCTTTATGTCACTTATTCGCATACTGTCCAATAATCAACAGCTTTACATCTTTGTAAGAAGCTATTTGATAAATTAGATTCAGAGAAGTTACCTTTAATGTTTCCTTCTAAATAGTTTGAAATCAGAACTACTTGAGTTATTTTTGAGTTATCTTTTTGTTATACAACTTTTCCTTATAAACCTTTCTTAGCTGAGACCTGACTTTACAGCCAAGCTATTTTCATTAATTGTAGAAATTCACTGTTATATTGACATTAATGATAAAATAAAGACTATCACAAGTTTAACATTCAGACACTAGTCAACTACTAATAACTTCTCCAGTGCTAAACTGATGTTAAATGGCTGAAATCCTAACATTGAAAGCAGAGAAAATAGAAATATCATATATGCTCCCTGACTAATGCAACTTATATCATAAACTAAAAAACCTTTGTTTCTCCAAGTTTTGAAGTTCACAAGATAAATAATATTTCCAAATAGCTACTTGTAATAAGCAGTATTATCCTTTCAACTAGAGAAGTCAATATTACTTTTTAATTGTGTATGATAATTATGCAATTTATGTATAATACATTATTTTTAATCCTCTCAACAGCCAATTTCTTCTAGTTATAAATTTGCATATGTATTTGAAAAAGAAAAAGAGAAAGTGGAGAAAGTAAGTGAGGTGATATTGTGTTCCCCAAAATATTGTGCATCCTAATAAACTTATCTGGGGTCAGAGAACAGAACAGCCACTAGATATAGAGGCCAGAAAATGGTAGCACACACACCTTTAATCCTATCACTTGGGAGGCAGAGATCCATTCAGAGCTCTGTGAGTTCAAAGCCACACTGGAAACAGCCAGGCATGGTGCTTTAATCCTAGGAAGTGATGGCATAAAGCAGAAAGGTATATAAGGCGTGAAAACCAGGAACTAGAGCTGGTTAAGCTTTTATGCTTTTAGCAGCAGTCAGCTGAGACCCATTCTGATGAGGACACAGAAGCTTCCAGTCTGAGGAAACAGGATCAGCTGGGGAATTGGCAAGGTGAGGTGTGGCTGTGGCTTGTTCTGCTTCTCTGATCTTTGAGCATTCCACCCCAATACCTGGCTCCGAGTTCGTTTTTATTAATAAGAACTTTTAAGTTTCGTGCTACAGATAAGCAATGAAAAAATTAAATATCTTTTACTCTCTCACCTATAGGAGATTTCCTGCTGCTAATTGTCCTAGGGAGCTTTAAAGCTACCAAGCTCTTTGGAGCTCCATCTAGATGGTAGTCCAGAGTTGGGACTTAATGATAGGAATCCCGAGTAAATAGGACCCAGGATTCATGCAGTCAGGTTTGAAACCAGAAAATTAAAAAAAAAAAAAAAAATTAAAAAAAAAGACAGTGTTTTCTTCCTTCAAAATTTTGTCTTTGAAAAATACTTCTGACCATCATTATAGTCACAAATATTAACAACAACGAGTTATGATTTCAAGAGATTGCCCAGAGGGGCTGGTCCCTCAGAATACACTGCCATGGTTGTTAGTGAGATATTGAGATGGTAATAATCATCTAGACATCTTCCTTTCATTTCAGATTCTTGGTGTGCTATCATATAATAATGTAATTAATTACCTAGCTGAGATCCCACCACGTGCTGTTACTTGTTCCATTTTGTGAGTGAAACTTAGAAGTACAGTGAATTTGAGTGAATTTGTTAGGATAAAATGAATAGAATGTCGAAATTCTTCAGTACAAACCCATATTCCTCTGAACTACAGACTTTAATAGTTCCCTAATAACTTACCTTAAAGGATAGTTATCCCCTAAACAGGTAAAAATATGATGGGTAGAGGGGTGGGTAAGTGGATAGAGGGGCAGGATAGATGGATGGAAGCCATAGATATATATGTAAGAATGAATGAAAACCATCATACATGATTAAATATATGAAAATAATAGGCATGTGTATATATATATACATATATATATGTATATGTATATATATATGATGAGTCATTTTTATAATTTTATTTTTATTAGTTTGATTTTTATAACCATCATACTTGGTCATTTGTGTTTCCTTGGTACATTTATTCTTAATTATCCATGAACTTACCCAAACCCTGAGTGAATTTGCTACTATCCCAGGAGTCAGTCAGTGGAGATGCAGAATCCACCCAGGAGAGGTCTGATTACATTTCTCCTGGGGGAAAAAAGCCATCTCTTACTCCATAGGGAACACTACCATTGAAATCCTGTTGGTAAATTCCTTTACTGCTTTCAAAGAAGACTGTAAATTCACTGGACCAAATGAAACCCCCAGAGCTCCTGTACATGACCATATATTTCTAAATACACTGAAATTTTGAATAGAAGGCATATTATTTCCTAGTTGAAAAGATTTAATAATGTTATTATTCCAAACAACTAGAAGACATTAGTTAAACCAATATGAACTTAACTTCCTCATATGCTATCAGAGTATTTTTAAAATAGAATTTTTTAAATCAAAAATGGGTGCTGGGAGTTGAACCCAAAGACTGTATCACTGAACTACATCTCCAGCTCCTGATAAATTCTTTAAAAAAACAAAAATTTACTAAGACATCCAAGATCGTGTTAAAATTATTTTCTGACAATTATGCTTAAACATGTACATAAAACAAGTCACCTCATTCATA
The DNA here is from genome assembly GCF_903995425.1 of Onychomys torridus. Taxonomy (NCBI): domain Eukaryota; kingdom Metazoa; phylum Chordata; class Mammalia; order Rodentia; family Cricetidae; genus Onychomys; species Onychomys torridus. The sequence goes on from NC_050465.1 coordinate 50,965,005, forward strand.
TACTACGTTCAAATGGACACCAAAATACATTTCTAAATTAGTTTTACTTCAAACAAAAATAAAAGACATTCAAATTTCTTATGATTTCTCTTCCAAAATAAATAGAAACTAACTTACTGCTCACCAATGAAACATAATAATGTGGATATAGTGTGTTTGTGTTGGATGAATGTGACTACATGGACCAGAGGTATGCCTTCAATTCTCTCCTCACTTGTCTCTACTTAGACTGTTTTTAAACCCCTTTATAAAATGCCTACAATGTTATTATTTTGGCTATTATGTATTAATGCATTCTGTCTTATCAAGTTCTATTTTGTTATAAACAGTTAAACTAATTCTCAGTTGATATCAACATGCAGTCCTACACAAAAGACTGAAATATTATAGCCATGCTCATTTATAATTTTGTCATGTAAGCTCATGATAATGGTGCTTTTTAACTATTGTTTTCCAAATAAAAAGAGCTTTAGTTCATATAAAAAAGTTGTAGACTATAGAAAGTTAATTGATACTCAAGTACTTATGACTCCAATTTAAATGATACTCTCCTAAAATATGTCAAATTCTTACAAAGTATATGAAGTAATTGTGCATCTTTAAAGTTGGCAGTGATAGTGTGAAGTATAGATTGTTTCTAATTTATACAAATAACAGGAACAAAAACTTTTATGCTTATTTTCTGCCCTTTCCAAAAAAAATAAGAAAGAAAAAAATCGAATCGTATTAAGTATCCAGTCTAGAAGAAAGCTCAGTGAGGAAGGCTTCAAGAATTGTTTGTGTGTCAAAAGAAATCACCCAGGACTGTGATTACTTACCAAGTAGGTAGTCACATGTGTCTCAGCACAGTTCCCTGTGGGGTGTTCTAAATGCTACTGGAAGATATTAAATGTTACATCAGCGCTAAACAAAAGATTCAGGAATGATCTAGAAGACAAGGTTCATGCTGTCCCAATGTCTGTCCTACCTCTCTTTTACTGCCAACGCTTCCGTACCACACTGGAATGCTAGAGGAAGCATCCTCAACGAATGAGTGATACATGCTAGACTTGCACTGAACCGTCAGTGTACCCGAGAAATCCCAAATCCTAAAGTTATTCTTTTTAAATGCTGTCGAACAATTCTTGGGGCTACTTGGTTGGACTTCTGGTCATTATGTGTTCTTCTGTTATTGTTTATTTGCAGAGGAGGTGTCTGCAAGGATAGTTCAAGTAGTCACAGCTGAAGCCGTAGCAGTCCTGAAAGGTGAACAAGAGAAGGAAACCCAACACAAAGACCAGCCTGCAGCTCTGCCTTTAGGTAAATAAGAAGAGCCCAGGTCAGGGCAAGCATTTGCTGCCCCCCCTTGTCACAGCGTAAAGTCTACATGCTCAAAAGATATATTCTACTTTGTACATACTTTGTATATGTGCCGTTCATTTATCACCTACCTCTGTTAGAAGCAGGAGGACCTGTTTTGGTCCCCTTAGGGGGTTCACTGGGTTGTTTTGATAGGTTTTAGGGTAATAAGCTTGTTGTTAGACATGGTGAACCTTTTTGTTTATTAAATCAGGATTTATGACTCCATGCACATGAAGAAAGTGAACTGAAACTTCATTTATAAATGACTGTCTCTCCTTATGGGTTCAAGTACACAAAACCAGTAACTAGAGCTATGTTAGAATCATCAGTGGCTTGAATCACATAGAAAAGACTGACCTTGTGATTTGAGAATTGACCACATAGCTCATCTAAGGGCACTTCAATAGCCTTGCCTTTTCCCATGGTCATAAATGCCCTTCAGTGCCACAGAGGCGTGCAAGACATAATCACTGAGGAGGGCACTCAGCCAAAGGCTTGCTACCCTGCACAGAGAGAAAGATTGATCCAGCACATAAATATAGATATATATTTTGATACATAAATATGTAGATTATAAATGATAGACAGGTAATAGATACAAAGATAAATTATAGATATATAGATGATTGATATACATAGCTAAATGATAGGTACATAGATAAGTGGATAGACTGATACATAGATATGTATGCAAATTATAGCTAGATAAATAGAGAATGGACAGATCATAGATAGTTGGATAAGTAGATAGATAGATGTATATGTATAAATGGAAGGGAGACTTTCTAGGATTCAGTCTTTCTATTTCATACATACATATATTCAATCTGCCAAAAGGCATGGCTTCTAAATCCTAAAAACATTTCCCTGTTTTATAGCTCAGTGTATCCTTAAGATTTGTTTTCCTGATTAAGGGGCCTTGACATGTCTACTAAGAATAAAGAATATGAATATTTTCCTTTCCCAGATTAAAAGTTTAGAGTACAGTCAATATGTGTTATTCTGAGTGTTTTGATTATCAAGGACTATCTTTCTCATAAACAGAAACGGGAAAAAAACTAATTTAAAACATTAACCTTTAATCTATCATTCATTCCCATTCTTTGTTTTCTCTGAAGTAAAACTCAGGTTTTAAAATTTGAAATCTTAAAAATATGTGCCACAAATTCCATAGAGTCAGGGAACTAAACATCTGTTGTCACAAAGCCTTCTCAAAGATGCCATTGTGTTATGAAACTTCAGTTCATATAATCTATGAAATCTCTTTAGCCACTGGCATTAAGTGGGAACTGTTTGCTTTGAAGTTCCTTCACTGCATAAGAAGGTCATAAGGAAGGTAAGTGTCCAGAAGGACTTCAGAAATGGTTCAGAGCTTTTCCCAACATACTCACTCACTGTGATACCAAAGCCAGAAGGCAGCCCAGCTCCCACTGGGTGGGTAGAGCTTGCCTGATAGCTACCATGGGCTGTGCCATCTTTACTTTTCCTTTCTGAAAGTGAAAGATACAGGAGACTTAACCTTAAACTGGAGGTGAAGTTTCATTTGTTTACCAAACAATGTGACTATGAATGATCAAGATAATTTTTGTTTCCAGACGTAGCAGAACATTTAAAATTTTGTTATTTTTAATCAAACAGTTCTAATCCCAACCAAAATGTTTGTCTGGTTATGTTTTAATGTAGTATCTCAGAGCTAAATTAAATACATTATTAACTTTACAAGTTCAACTTGGATTTTTTTTTTCATTTGTTTCTAACTTGTTTTTATGGAGAAAATTATTTTCAAAAATATGGAATGTCAATCTTCTAAGTGGTCAACAGGTAAATCAGGTAAAAGATAAGCAATCCATAGGAGACTGTTTGCAGATCAGAGGACCACTGGGCTGATAGAATTGATTGTTCTGTTTTGTTTCTTCATTTTTGACCTGTAGCAGCTGAAGAAACAGCTCATCTGCCACCTTCCCCACCGCCATCGCCAGCCTCGGAACAAACAGTTGCAGTAGAGGAAGGTAAGGTCTTGACCTTGATGGGTTGGGCCCATCCAAAAGGGTAAATAATAAACTCCAGGCCACAGCCAGGGAACACCAGTGCCAGGTAATGTAGATCAGGGCTGGTATTTTTTCAGATAGTCAAGAAGAAAATAAGCCCATGGATGAAAATAGAATCAGTTTCTATATATAATCAGAAGTTTAAGAATATGGTAAGTATTACAAAAATGGAAAATATGACTATGTGAAGAAAACTCTGTGTTGAAGATGCTAGAATAACTATAAGCAGTTAACTTAATGTGGAGATGTTGGACAGAAATGATATAGTCTTCTTATGACTGAAAAGAAATAACCAATATAATCCCCATGACAGTAGGAGTCAGTACTTTCTTATAGAAGTGCCAGGAATGATCTATTTTACTCATGGCTATATTACCAAGACCTTCCCCTGAGCCTGCCCCATAGCAAAATCTCAAAAAAATATTAATGAATAGACCAGGAGCTAATGAATGAACAGAGACTCAGAGCAGTGAACTGGAAGACCATGACTACTTCCCCGCTGAGACCTACTACTATCCATGAATAATACATTTATGCACTAGCTCCACATAGAACACCACGTCAGCATTTCACTTCTCATTGACAAAACAGAAGGATGCTTTGGAGAACATTCACTCAGAATGTGAGATGAGAGGCACTCGATTACACTGCTTCAGCAGAGACTCAGCCCCAAGACTCAGAATATACATAAAGGCTGACTGACTGATCTGTGTAAGAGGAACAGCAGCAGTTTGTTTTCAGTTGTAATGCACAAAGGCCATTGTGTTCATTTTCTCCTTCATTTCCTTTTCCTTTTATTGTCACTTCAGAGTTAATTTGCTATGTCAAAGGTAAATAACATCATCATTAAATATTTACCATGTGATAATTCATAATCTGATTCACTTCAATATTTCCTAAATACAGAAAGCTAAATTACTCAACTGCATACTCTTAGCTCTGAGGCAAATTTTTTTAGTCACAGATTTATAAGCAATACCTTTTCTTTGCAGCAAGCTGTTTGATAATTAAACTATCCCCTCCTAATCTGATACCTGGAATAACATTAAACAAGCAAAATTATTCTAGGAAAAAAAATTGGCAACTGTAATTAGTGTGTAACAGTGATTGGCTGTTGGTTAATCTTCTCAAATGTGGTGTACAATATAATTCATACATCTGAAAGATTCTCTTCAGCCTTGTGCTTTTCCAGTCATCTGGACCATATTTGCTGAGCACCTACAGTGTCCCACAAACTGAGAGAATGCTTGAGAACAAAACATTATCCCTGCTTTCAACCGCATAGTGAACAAGAATGGAATAAATAGTGGTTTATTGGAATATTTAAATGCAATAAATAGGGTTTACAAATAATTCAAGTGTGTTACCTCTGGGAAGGATAAAGACTGGAGCCTCCAGACAGAACAGCAAGGGGATCCTTCGTTAATTGTATTGCTAGTTCCAAAATAGAAGGGAAATATTGAGCGATCACAAATAGAAAATATGGGGCAGAGGAAACATGATGCATAAATGCATACAGATAGATGGAAAGATGCTGTATTCTAGGGCAAGGAACCATGGCTGCCAGGTAAGAAGGGAGGGAGAAAGGATGAAGGAAACAGTGTACGAATTAGTGGGGACCAATGGCCTAGATTTCATTCATTTCCTGCTGGATGCCCAGGAAGCTGTGTACAACAGTTGTACTTCTCTCGGGTCATTGAAAGTGTTTCTGAGCTCCCACATAAAACCATTAGAGTGCCCCAGAATCCTCTTAACCCAGAAAGGACTATGATGTTGACAGAGCTGGCCCACTCCAAAAGTCTGCTCGAGGTCCGGTTATTGACTCCTCTTACTCAAAGGGAATTGTAGCAGAAAAGGAAATAGATTCTTCTCATCTATCTGGAGGCCCAGCTGGTCTCTTCCTTACAGAAAACACATTGCACACACTGAAACTATGAATAAATAAGACACGGATTCACTATCATGTCACAATGTAAAGAATCTCCTTCCCTACATTGGTCCAGTATATTCAGGGAAGACACTAGCTCACTTCTCATTGCAAATAATTCATAGTTATTTTCAAACCTTACTTTGCGTTTTCCATTTACTTTTTTTTCAAAAAAGATATTAAGGTCTATAAAGATCTAATGATAGACCACCACATTTTAGTCACATGAAAAGATATATGTGTATATTTTATAAATGCTATATTTTTTATTTAAATGGCACACGATAATCTCATCTTTAATGTGTGAAAGATGTGATCAAGTCAAAGTTCTATTGATCTTTTATCAACAAAATTAATGTTCAACAAATAACAGACTTTTAAAAAATTATTTAAAATTTAAAAAAGCCACTGAGAACTACAAGAAAAAAAAAAACTATTCAGTTTCTTAATTAATGAGTTTATTGACCCAGCCTGGGGTACTACTGACAGCAGGTCGGCTGGGAGAGGGAACAGGTGGCTTCATTGCTTTGTCTAAGATTTTCTTTTCCCTCCAGGACACAAACTCTCTCAGCAGCTTTGAGGGCACAGGGACAACCACAATATACAAATAGAAAAGAGCGCTTGATTTCAAGTTGAATAAATGGGCGATTCTGAGGATTCTTCCTTCTTAATTAAGAAATGTTTTAAAAAAATAATGTTCTTTCCCAAAGGGAAAGTTTCCACTGAAAATAATTTGACATTCATCACTTTAAAAATATCCTGTATAGCCGGGCGGCAGTGGTGCATGCCTTTAATCTCAGCACTCAGGAGGCAGAACTCAGGTTCGAGGCCAGTCTGGCCTACAGAGCAAGATCCAGGACAGGCACCAAAACTACACAGAGAAACCCTGTCTTGATAAACCAAAAAAAAAAAAAAAAAAAAAAAGTCCATTCATTGTATTTAAAGTAATATTAGTATATATCCCGGAATGTGTCCTTAAATGGGGAAATATCTAGAAGCGGTTTTATTGGAAAAAGAGTTAACAAAAATTAATAAGTAGCTCACCTAGGAAGAAACACAGCACTGTTACAGAGGACTCTATTAGAATGTTTCCGCACCACTTCTGATTCTTCCTTGGTCTAGCCATAACACTTGTCATTTGGACTGAGCTGTTAGACTATGGAAGTCCGTGCAAGTACAGTAGAGTGCTCTGAACCAGGGTTTCTTCTGTCTTGTTAGGTTCATCCAGAATCCCAGGTGTTATTTCCCAGTGTCAGAGAGACAGCCACACAGTTATTTTTCTCTGAAAGTAGTTCCTCTCCGTGTCATTTGGGGGTGGCAGTAACCACCCAGAAACTGAGGAATCTTTGATCAAAGCTTGCAAAGCAGAGAAAAATGATGGGGAAAACTGGAAGTGGGGTTAGCCGCCTTCTGCTGTGTGTCATGAGGTCACAATAATTAGTCCTTGATCTCCCATGAGAGCTAGATTCTCATGAACGTGACTGCAAATTTGTTCCAGAAAGGTCTGACCAACCAAGGCTGAGTTTGGAATGACAAGTCTTCCTTTTGCCCAAGATAAAATTTTAAATGTGTTAATAGGAAATTTAAATAAAAGCAAACTAGAAGAAAAATATTCCTCAGGGGAAAAAAAAAAAAATTCCAGCTAAATTTCATTCCTGAAGTCTGTAGTTATGCAAAAGAGCTATGTAAAAAGGCCAGGATTCACAAAGTCATCATATCCTTTTGTATGTCATTTGTTAAATAAAGCAGATTATTTTGTGACAAAAACAGTTCCCAAAGCATGTTTATTTATAATAGTGGATAAAAGCATTCAATTGTTACCTTAAGCCATGAAAGCAGCTTATAAAATGAATTCACATTTTCCCCAAATTTCTCAACTCCAAATTCGAATGTCAAATTAAGGTAAAGAAGAAAACTTGAAACTGAGCATATGGAAGACAACATGCAAACATATATGTAGTCATACACTGGGTCAATACAATGGGTCATCTGGTAAAGGGCACTTGCCCCTAAGCCTGACAACCTGAGTCTGATCCCCAGGACCAACATTGTAGAAGGAGAGAGCCAAGTGGTCCTCTGAATATCATATCACATATATATCACAGCGTGTGCGCACACACACACACACACACACACACACACACACACACACACACAAAATAGGCTGTTTTGTATAGTCACACATTATGCTTGGCAGTTTTATACATGTCTTATCATTTACTTCATCCAGCAACCCACAAAGATGTTTACATGTTTATTGTCAGGGATATCATTGTTTATATGTGGATAAATGAGTCAGCTAGAATTTATATCTAAATATGAGTCTTCTAATGCAGAATTCCATACTTCCCTAAAGCTATGTCCTCAGGGTTTTTACTCTAGGACTGTGAAAGTCAATTACCTCCAGACAGGAGTTCTGTTACAAGCTACTATTCTTATATAGATTTTTATAAAACTTCTCCTCAATACATACTCCATTCCTTATTCATGTATGTTTATATATTTATTTTTAATTACTTATCCACCCCTAGTGGGTGATAACCAAAAGCATCTGTCATGTACATTTCCTCTCTGCAACAAATGCGACTCTAATGTCTTGTCGTCCCTCTTAGAGACCCCTGCACTATTCACACTGTGTCGCCCCGCTGCCCCTCCCCCCAGCACACAACTCTCTGGCTTGCATCATAGATGGTCTTTGCTCATAAGTTCTGAGCAGAGACTTGAAGTCCTTAGAGCACACTGTCCTAGGAGAGACCTGGACGTGGTTAGCTATCCCTTTCAAGTGAAGGGCAAAGACTAAGAAGAAATGGCCTTTCTGCTTGGGCCATTAAAGGTCCCACAAATGGTTCCTCCCTTCTGGGATCAGAACAGAAGTTTTCAAACTAGAAATATGTCACTTCATGTGAGACGCTATATATCTCTGAGCTGTTTTTATGTCTTAGCCCTTAGAACAATGATGGCAGCAGAAGCTGAATGCTTCAGAAGGCTGAAACATCACCAATATCTAGCATCTCCTCACCTCCAGCTCTCAGCTCTCAATGCCCCCTTTGTATTGTGATCTTCTCTATTTCCCAGAAAACACATGTTGAAAAGCAGAGGAATACATATCTCATTTTTACTTACTTGACAGTCCTTGAAATTGGTTGAGCGAGTTAGACATTTTATAAGTTATTTGCATGCATGAGAAGTCGGAGAGTCACTGGGAAACATGTGACTGACAAGGACAAATCACAAAGCCAGTCTAGTCTCTGCTGCAGAACAGATCCTGAACAGTTTAGCTCCTCAGCTACTACTAAGAACAGCAAACATCATTTGGGGGTTATTCTTTCCCATGGTATAATAACTACCATTATTATGAGAAATTTCTGTGCACCCAACCAGGAGTAACTTCCATGGGACTATCAATAACTAGTGTGCTGACTAACAACTAATGCTGAAGGGTTAAAAGCATCCTCTCCACTGAGTGTTATTTTTAATATACTCATGTTTGCAAATTTAGTTCCAGTTGCCAGTACTTGGTTATTGAAAAAAGTTATGGTCTTTACATTACAGTGTACTTGCAAAGTAAGACTAGAATACTGGTTGTTTAAAGTCTGAAAGCTGAAAGGTTAATACTGCACAGAGAGATATTATAGGTGTTGTTTCTGTCATTGAGCATGACAAACTTTAACTTAGGTCTAGATATAAGTAGTAGTGATTAGTGATTACCTGGGTAACCTGAACAGAATTCTGAAAGACAGTGACCGCATCAAAATTCAAATTGGACACATCCTAAAGGTTCTTAAAGCTCATTGACTCATAGGAGAGTCCAGACGGTCCTAAGCAGACTAATCTACAATGGGAACTAAGGAACTGTATTACTTTCTACTTGAAATCATTAACTAAAACTTAAATTAACCAAAATGTTAAGTATTTGTACATGATTGGATAATCACAGTTTCAAGCAGGAGCCTTTTTTTTTCCCAGTCATTGAGCAGACATGGTACCCTGACGTTTCTCTTTCTTAATTTCTAATTGGAATTTCTTTGAAAGAATGCATTTGTTTTGTGATGATTTGTTTCTGTTCCAATATTTCCTTGGTTAGTCTGAATTACTGGAGAAGAATGCACAGATAATTTCTATTTTGCAGCCCAGGTGTCAATTTGTTTTTATTCTTTTAGATCAATAGCAAAATTTCCTAAAGAGTAGTTTAAATTAAGTACCCAGAAAAGCATGCACCGTCCACTACCTCCATCCTCCATTGGCCCAGTTTGTCTCAGCCCCTTCCATCCTGCTGTGCTGCTTTGGTGATCCTTCATGTCCTCCTGTAGGCGTCCATCCCGTCTGTCTGATCTCACGTCCGTCTTGTCCAGCTCTCCCTGCAGTTTCTTCCTGTGTGTCTGTTTGTAAATGCAGGGGCTGAGGACCAAGTAGGTCCCCTCCACAGGTTCCCCAGCCATGAGCCTGCCACCAGCGGGGAGAGGCGTAGGCTTCTAGCCCCCTCCATCTCGGTGTCTGTGCCTGATGACGAGCCTTACAGTTCGGATGAGGAGTACTATGAGCATCCTTTGTTCCGCTCAGAGTGGACTGGTGTGCTCCCCAGTGTCACAGCCCAGAGCGCAGAGGCCCACTTTGGCCAGCAGAAAGGTGAACAGGAGCATGGTGCCCTTCTGCTCCTCCTCCCCACCTGCAGCTCTGTCCACCATACATCACATTCAGTGTGCTTTTGTGTGGGCGGCGGGGGGATGGGCACGAGCTTGTTTTGTCCACATGACAGCGAAGTCCCTACATAAGGAGTTTCCCACTGCAATGTCTCAAAATTTATATGAAAGAAATTTGTTACATGAAACAAATGAGCATTTCTTTGTATTTTTATTTTTTTATATTATTGTTCCTATGGGGTGGGAAGGGAGAAGAAAAAGGGACAAAAAAATAATTCGATTAAAGTATGACTCCTCTTTGTTCTTTGTCAATAAATTATTCAGTAAGAACATATTATTTACCTAAACTGAAGAAGACGACCCTTATAATTGTTTTCCTCCTTAGATGTGGACTATTCTTAGGGCCAGCCTTAAATGGAAGTTGCCTTTTTATAACTGTATTCATATGCATGTTCTTTAAAAAAAAAAAAAAAGACTAAAGAACCCGCTTAGGAGAAAATAAATGTTATGGGATGGATTTATGACTCCACATCAAGAAAGGTGAAATGGTGGGGAGTTCTTAGGTGGCTGATCTCAGCTCACCTCAGCAGAGCTAGAGGGAAATGAAGACTGTGACTCAGAGCCTTCATCCCACAAAGCGGAGCCACCTCTGTGTAACGATCATGAGAGTGAAATTCAGTGGGTGACGGGCTGCTGTTAACCTCATATTTCAACTAGCAATTTTTGTAAAGAAGAACGTGTAGCTAAAATACTTTGCTTAGACAGAAGTATTTTCGGGTGATGATGATGGCTTGCTGTGTGCGGAGGAGCTCACTTTCCTGTGAGACACTATGTAAAGACACAAGGACAGACATTTCCAAGGCAGCAAGGAGGCAGCTCACAGACCACCAGCCACAATCAGGACAGTAAGGTTCTCCCAAAGTCATTTTGAAAACCAAAGACCTCCAACAGCTGACACCCTGAGAAATATACCCAGCATTAAAAAAGACTAAGTACTTTTAAAACAGTGTGAACTTCAAGCGATTAAAATATATGAGAGATTTTTAATTAAGAGGTAGGTACAGGCCGGGCGGTGGTAGCTCACGCCTTTAATCCCAGCACTTGGGAGGCAGAACTCTCTGTTGGATCTCTGTTGAGTTCGAGGCCAGCCTGGGCTACAGAGTGAGTTCCAGGAAAGGTTCCAAAGCTACACAGAGAAAGCCTGTCTTGAAAGAAAAAAATAAAATAAAGTAGGTACAGTGGACACAAGAATACTTAATTCAAAATTTAAAAATTTTAATATTATGTGGATCTGAAAACTTGTAAATTAACTTGGTTAGACTTCATCTAATAAGCAGGCCTTAGTGAAGTTAGACACATTTAATGTTTTTTTAACTTTAGAATCAAAATGCATGCATTATAAAAAATCTGCATGATAAGGAAGAATTGAAAATTTTAAAATATCCCTTACAAAATTAAATTACAGGCACAAAAATGTCTGCATGGTAAATGTGGAAAGATAGACAAGAGAGTTCTCCCACCCTCCAGGGTGTTAATATTTCTTAAAAAGACAATTCCTTCCCTTTCCACCTGTAATCTTTCCCACAGGGCCTTTTGCACAATGTCCAATTGTTTCATGGAAATATCAGAAGAATCTTCCCACTGTAGACTTCTAAAAGAGCTAATGTGGTTTCCTTTAACTTATTAAAGGGTAGAATGTATTCATTTATTTTTGTGGACATTTGAAGTGTAAAGGAGAAGAAAAAATGAACAAAATAATTCATGGCCTTCAGAAGCTTGATGCTTGCATTTAAATGCTGACATTGTTTCCATTTATGCCTTTGGGAGGGATATTTTGGGGAGTCTGAATGCCACACAATCATCTTTCCTTAGTGATTTTATTTTGAACTGCATAGTAAGATTATACTGCTAATCTAATCTTTTTTTTTTTCTTTTTCTGGGTGTCAAAAAGAACCATACATGAAGTGTTGCTGATTAACTAGCACTAAAACAATTGTATTCAAGGGAAAAAACACTTTTATAAATGATAAAGTTTTAACATTAAAAAATATTTTACGTTCTATCTTTTCCTTGCGTATCACATAATTCAATGGAGGCAACGTAAATTGACCTTTATAGCCCTTTTTCAGAAACACTGTATTTTGAGTGCTCTGATGGACTTTCTGATAAAACTGTTAAGCAATTGAGTAGATAATGCTTTGAGGCCAAGCCTATTTTATTCCTAAAATTGTCTTGCAACGATTGCACATTTTAAATAAAGCAATCAAGGATTCTTGTATAGGGACTTCCTGCATTGGAGAAAACACATGTCTAACCACTTGGAAGGCTTTTTTTCAGCATACCAGTACATCTGTCTTCTCACCATCTGCTGGGGCAGCACCATCTCTAATTTCCAACAGTCCTTCCCACGGGCTCATCTTTACTGCCGTTCCCACTAAGAGTGTTCAACCCATAAAACCCTTTCAGCTCTCAGTTTTTAAAATGAATAGCACCGTCTTTCAATTAGAGTTTTCAAAGGCATTTCTACTAGTATATTATACATCATAATTTTCCAGTGAGTACATAATGTGTCTGTCATTCAGTTATTAATTCGCTCATCCAGATGGAAAAGGAAAATATGCCTGATGCCCTGGAGAGGTCATTCAAACAGAGCTGAAAGTGTTTCATGAATAATAGTTCTGTCCTTCCATGGTGTATTGTTCTGTGGTCATGATGTCAACATCTTTTTCATCCCCAAGAAGAAGAAACGCTAGAGGGTGCAATGGCTGAGGGAATGAAACCTGCTGTCCTTCCCGGAAAAGAGCACGGGGCTGCTAATTCCTCAGACCACCTCCAGGGCCTCAGTGAGGGCCAAGTGGAATCTAGTGCAGAGGCGCAGATAGTTCCAGAAGAAAGTGTAAAAGAGGTCCCGGAGGTGGCTCCAGATGTAAAAATCCCTTCCTCTCTCAAGGAAGGTGTGTGTCTGTCAGGATTTGCATGTGTGCCGCAAACGTGCTGCCATGGATTTCACCAAGCGAATGCCTTTTCACCGCTGGTGCACCGCTGGGTCTTCTCATGGTCCTAAGACACCATTTCAGGCTTCGTGAGCAGAGACTGTGGCTTGTGCAGATGCTGTGAGAGCTTGGTTGTCCCCGGCTGCAGCTGGTTGTCCTTTGCCATGATACAATACGCTTTGCCGCAGGCTAATGACGCTGTGTGAACTCTCTTGGTTTTACCCCCTCCCTCCTCATCGCCAGTGTTTGCCAGTCACATTGCTAATACATGTATATTTTTGTTTTTGTGTTTTGGAGACAGCAATTCATATGCTTTTTCTTTTCAAACCCTAGAGCTGGGTTTTAGCACATACAGGCTTAAATGATAGAATCGCTTCTGTTTGCAGCCGCAGAGTGCTACATATTTAATGCTTCAACAAACGCTGGTTTGGTTTCCTTCAGAGACCCTGTTGGTGCTTCTCTTGTTGTCTCTCCAGGGCAGCCAACCCTTTTGTCATGCCTGTATCGCTTGAGTTTTCATCCATCCAGCTTCCATCACAAGCTTAACGACTTCACTGTTCTCATTACAACAGGACACACAATTCTATCAGGTCATGATAACCCACCTTCAAGAGATGGCTGAATTTTTATGAGTCACTGCCAAATCCTTTGCAGATAACTACACTTAGCTCTAGGGACCACAGGAAATCATTTAAAAGAGACACTTGGTTGGCATGCAAATGAAACCAGGACTGTCATTTACCTGATGTCAAGTATGTCTGAGGCCAATACTAGACAACGTTTTGCCAGCTGGCCTGTTCCAGGGAATGAAGTCAGGACTCCAGGGCGAAAGATATTGTAATAGTTGACTCATTTGAAAAAAAAATGTCTTGCTCTTGCGACTTCCCATTGTTATAATTCAGAAGCCGTGACTGCAAATTAAAATTTCAGATTAAGTACAAACTGGCTCATCAACTCTTAGGTCATGTATATATAACTGGCAGCAGATGTTGACTTTAATCTCAGCTGTCTTCTCAAACTTCATGCCAGTAACTTTTACTATCCCCCATATGGGTCCTCACAATGTTTTATCAAGTTACCTGGAACTGCTAATACTTGAAGAATCATTATGTATTTCTTGGCATCTGCTCCATGCCTGCCAGTTTATTTTCAAGTGAGAAAATTTGAAATACTTAGTAAACATCCTTCATATACATGTTCTTGTATCCTGTTAACTAGTTCCTTGATGTGGTTTAATTTGAACTTTTATCAATAGAAAAAAGACGACTTTTCTTTTTCATTTTAATACACATCATATAGTGTGTAGAAGAGACCAAATAAAAAGAATACATAGTCTGAGGCAAACTCTTCTTATAATATGTACAAAATTCATTAGGAACAGGACTTCACTCAATACTGGTACATACAGAGTTCAGTCCTGACATTCCATGCTCATTTTTCAGTGGGCAGCATGATTGCATGGTCCATAGCTTCCCTTCTACCCTCCCATTCATTTCCTGTTTGTAAGTATGATTTTAAGCTTACTGCCCGAAAGCTGTTGCCTATTGTTTGTTTAAAAATCAACCCGATTACTTCAGATTTACTTACAGCCTCGAAGATGGAATTCCCAGAGCAGCAGAAATTGACTTCCTCTTTCGCTGAGCCTTTAGACAAGGGAGAAAAGGAGTGGGAGATGCAAAGTAAGCCTGGTGAAGACTTTGAACATGCTGCCTTAGTTCCTCAGCCAGAGGCAACTGTAACTTCCCAAGATAAAAAGGATCTCCAAGGCACGGAAGGAGAAAAGTCGCCTTTTGCGCACACTTTTGGTACCAACCTGGAAGACATAAAACAGAACACAGAACCAAGCATGGCAGTACCCAGCATTGGCCTCTCTGCAGTGCCTCTGGCTCCAAAAGAGCAGAAAGACTGGTTCATTGAAATGCCAGTGGAATCAAAGAAGGATGAATGGGGTTTAGCTGCCCCAATATCTCCTGGCCCCCTGACACCCATGAGGGAAAAAGATGTGCTGGAGGATATCCCGAGATGGGAAGGGAAGCAGTTTGATTCTCCCATGCCAAGTCCCTTTCATGGTGGGAAGCTTCACTCTTCCTTTAGATAAGAATGAAAGAGTCACAGGAGAACCACAACCCTTGGCTCCTTTCTTCTTCCAAGCAGCTGACAAAACATCTCTGCAGGACACCAGTGGCCTAGCTACTGCCAAAGATAGTTCTGGCGAGGAGAAGCCACAGAAAGATAAAGCAGACAGTGTGGTAGATATCCCAGTCACAGAAGCTGCCACCACACCCAAAGATGCTCATGGTCCAGTTGTGGAAGGCTATGCCACAGAAAGTGTTTCAAGGGAAGAAAAGGGTGCCACAAACCAAGAGAAAAACGAAACTTGGACTCCCAGCAGACAAGAACCTACACTCACTGAAAATGAACCAGAGACAAAGCTTGAGGAGAAATTATTGGTTTCCATCGAAGAAGCAGTGGTAAAAGATCACGGACCCACCAAATTGAGAGATGATGAAACAGCCATCATTCAGCCCCCCACCGAGCAGTCTTCCTCCCAAGAAGAACAGAAAGGCCAAGAGCATGTGACAGATGAGTTAAAACAGGGCTCCTTCCCTCTAAGTCTCCAACAAGCACTTTTAGATCCAGCCATGACCTCTGAGACCTTGGGAAAAATTACATCTGAGCCAGAGGCAGTAAGTGAAATGAGAGGAAGCCGTGGGCTTTTTGAGGACACTGTAGCTGGCAAAGATGAGTTCGAAGGAGTTGGGGCTGCAACAGTAGCTGAGGTTGGCATGCCATTTTATGAAGATAAATCAGGAATGTCCAAGTACTTTGAAACATCTGCATTGAAAGAAGATGTGACAAAAAGCCGGCAACTGGGCAGTGATTACTATGAACTGAGTGATTCGAGAGGCAGTGCCCAGGAGTCCCTTGATACTGTATCTCCCAAGCATGGTGAAAAGGAAAAAGAATCCCAGCCCAGTGCTCCAGCACAAGAAGCAGGGTATAGCACTCTTGCCCAGAGTTATCCATCTGAATTACCTGAAGAACCAAGTTCTCCTCAAGAAAGAATGTTCACTATTGACCCAAAAGTTTACGGGGAGAAAAGGGACCTTCACAGTAAGAATAAAGATGATTTGACACTTAGTCGAAGTTTAGGGCTTGGTGGTAGGTCTGCAATAGAACAAAGAAGCATGTCCATCAACTTGCCTATGTCTTGCCTCGATTCCATTGCCCTTGGGTTTAACTTCGGCCGGGGCCATGATCTTTCCCCTCTGGCTTCCGATATTCTAACTAACACGAGCGGAAGCATGGATGAAGGAGATGATTATCTTCCCCCCACCACACCTGCCGTGGAGAAAGCCCCTTGCTTTCCAATAGAAAGCAAAGAGGAGGAAGAGAAGGCAGAAGAAGCAAAAGTGACTGGAAAGCAAACTATTCAAATTGAGACTTCCTCTGAGACACCTTTCCCAGCCAAAGAGTATTACAAAAATGGTACCGTCATGGCCCCTGACCTGCCCGAGATGCTTGATCTGGCAGGAACCAGGTCCAGATTAGCTTCTGTGAGTGCAGATGCTGAGGTTGCCAGGAGGAAATCAGTCCCATCAGAGGCTGTGGTTGCAGAGAGTAGTACCGGTTTGCCACCTGTCGCTGATGAAGACCAAGTCACTGCCAAACCAGACAGTCAACTGGAAGACATGGGATACTGTGTGTTCAATAAATACACAGTCCCTCTCCCATCTCCAGTTCAAGACAGTGAGAATTTGTCGGGAGAGAGTGGTTCGTTTTATGAAGGAAGCGAAGACAAAGTCCGCAGAGATTTGGCAACAGACCTTTCATTGATTGAAGTAAAACTTGCTGCCGCTGGAAGAGTCAAAGGTGAGTTCCCTGCTGAGAAAGAGGCATCTCCTACCACTTCTGCTGACAAGTCAGGACTGAGTAGGGAGCTTGACCATGACAGGAAAGCTAATGACAAACTGGATACTGTTCTAGAAAAGGGTGAAGAGCATGTTGAATCAAAAGAACATGCCAAGGAGACTGAAGAGGCTGGTGAGAAAGTGGAGCTCTTCGGATTAGGTGTAACCCATGAGCCAGTCTCCACCCAAGAACTGTCAACAGCTGAAGATACATCCCCTGAGAAAGCAGCAAAAGGTCTCAGTTCAGTGCCCGAGGTAGCTGAGGTAGAACCAACCACAAAGGCTGATCAAGGGCTCGATTTTGCTGTGAAGAAAGCTGAGCCGAGTCAGCTGGAAATCAAAGTCAGTGACTTTGGACAGATGGCTTCCGGGATGAATGTAGACGCTGGGAAAGCCACAGAGCTCACGTTTGAGGTTTCTCAGGAGCTGACCCTCTCACCCAAAGGACCTCAAGAAGAGGATTCATTCATAGGTGTTGAGTCTGGCCACATGAAAGAAGGTGTCAAAGTCAATGAAACGGAAGTCAAAGAGAAGGTGGCAAAGCCTGACCTGGTGCATCAGGAGGCTGTGGACAAAGAAGAGTCCTATGAGTCTAGTGGTGAGCATGAGAGCCTCACGATGGAGTCCCTGAAGCCCGATGAGGGCAAGAAGGAAACCTCTCCAGAGTCATCCCTGATTCAAGATGACGTTGCCCTCAAACTGTCTGTGGAAATCCCTTGCCCAGCTCCTGTTTCAGAGGCTGATTTATCCACTGATGAGAAAGCCGAGGTCCAAATGGAATTTATTCAGCTGCCCAAGGAAGAAAGCACGGAGACTCCAGATATACCCGCCATACCTTCTGATGTCACCCAGCCACAGCCTGAAGCAACTGTGTCTGAACCCGCAGAGGTCCCAAGTGAGGAAGAGATAGAAGCTAGGGGAGAATATGACAAGCTGCTCTTCCGCTCAGACACCCTTCAGATTACTGACCTGGTTGCCCCGGGAAGTAGGGAGGAATTTGTGGACACCTGCCCGGGTGAGCACAAAGGTGTAATTGAGTCTGTGGTGACCATCGAGGATGATTTCATCACTGTAGTGCAAACGACAACCGATGAAGGCGAGTCGGGGTCCCACAGTGTGCGCTTTGCGGCTCTGGCTCAGCCCGAGGAGGAAAGGAGACCGTGCCCTCCCGAGGAGGAACTTGAGGTAGAAATGGCAGCAGAAGCCCAGGCAGAACCCAAGGATGGCTCTCCCGATGCCCCGGCTACCCCTGAGAGAGAAGAGGTTGCATTCTCAGAATACAAAACAGAAACCTACGACGATTACAAAGACGAGACCACCATTGACGACTCCATCATGGATGCCGACAGCCTGTGGGTGGACACTCAAGGTGTGCTTCTCTTTACAACCTTCTCCCAAAATAAAACCCAGTAGCCTAGTGGGGGATTTTTTTTTTTTGTCTCTTTTAACATTAAGAACAGGTCTCTATTTATATTACACTGTGTTGAGTATATGAGGGCTTTTGTGCATCTGTTACTAATGAATGTTCTCACTGTTCTTGTTGCCGTGGTTTGCTTTGATCCACAGATGATGATAGAAGCATCATGACAGAACAGTTAGAAACTATTCCTAAAGAGGAGAAAGCTGAGAAGGAAGCTCGGAGGCCATCTCTCGAGAAACCTAGAAAAGAAAAACCCTTTAAAACCGGGAGAGGCAGAATTTCCACCCCTGAAAGAAAAGTAGCTAAAAAGGAACCTAGCACGGTCTCCAGGGATGAAGTGAGAAGGAAAAAAGGTTCATTTCACAATCGTTTCTTTTCAAATGTGTTTTCTTTTTAAATTAATTTCTTATTACTCTACTGAAAAAGCAACTAACTGCCTTACTGGTTACTTATTAAAAAAAAAAAAAAAATGTTCTTTTTTTTTTTTTTGTTCCAAGTGTTTATTTTGTTTCCTGATGGTATGCTGTCTTGTGTTTTCTTATTCATAGCAGTTTATAAGAAGGCTGAACTTGCTAAAAAAACAGAAGTTCAGGCCCACTCTCCTTCCAGGAAATTCATTTTAAAACCTGCTATCAAATACACTAGACCAACTCATCTCTCCTGTGTTAAGCGGAGAACCACAGGTGACTGTTTAATTCTGCAATGTGGCTGGCAAACATAGATGCGTGTTTTATTTTAATCTCATTACTGTAGAAGCTTTTTCATTTTGTTTTCCTTCCAAATCTCAGCAATCATGAACAATTTCGCTACTAAGTGTCTTGTATCATTCTTTTTTTTTTTTTCCCTCCCTGCAGAAGAGGTCATGGCCATCTGTTTCTTTGTCATGCTCAGACATAACAGTGCGTGATTGTATCTTGGCATTGTACTCTAGTGTCACGTTCTGGGGATTCCTATTTTCATTCTGTGTGTTTGGTTAGACGATGGCGATGAATTTAACCGTGGTATGCATTCTCATTATTTTGCTTATTTATCTCCTCCATGCTTAAATCCATGTATATTTGTCCTATTTTCTCTGTTGTTACTGCCAAATCTGTTACTGGTGTTGACTTTACTGAGACAATGTATAATGACTTAAGACATTGGAAAAGAAAAACCTCCTGGAGTCATACTAATTTTCAAGATTATTTTGCTTTAGATGGAAAAAAGAGATGAAGAAAGAAAGAGAGAAAGAAAGAGAGAGAGAGAAAGAAAGGAAGTGATGTCTATCCCATCAGATTGTGTCCTTCAAGTCCAAAATGAACACCTTTTCAACCTCCTGCACTTCGTCTTTGGGATTTCCTTAAAGTTATTGATCCAAACTGTTAAATGTTCTAATATAATTCAATGTGCAGAATTCTTAGTTAAAACTCCACTCCCTTGAAAGTTAATTAAATTAGAAATAAACATGTTCCCTACAATCTCAGCACTGGAGAGACAGAGGTAGATGTCCCTCTAGGTAGACCTCCAATGTGAGACCAGCCTGGGCTACATACAGAGACCTTAATATAAGAGAGAGGGGAGAGAGATCTCTGTTTTGTCACCTGCTTATCCCTGTCTCTCCCAAATACACACATCGATAAGTTTGAAAGTCTAGTAGAACAAAAGAATGAAGCATGGTAGAGATCATCATAAAGGAAGGGGCCTTTGGAGATGGCTTTATTGTTATAAACACTCACTGCTCTTACAGAAGACCTGAGTTTGGTTCCCAGCACCCATACAGCAGTTCACAACCGTCTATAACTCTAATTCCAGAGGATTCAACCCCATCTTCTGGCCTCTGTGGGCACTGCACACATGTTCTACACTTACATGCAGACAATACACCCATGCACATAAAATAAAAATCATTTTTATAAAAAAATAAAAATGTATACAGCTCTCTACAATGCAATTTTATTTTGAAAATTCTACTGTAGAGTAGCAGGGTATTCATTTTGTGTGCCTAATTATGCTCTGATAATCTTAATTTTATAATTTCTTAGTATCTATGTGGATATGCTTGCAGTCTACAAAATATCAGGAAGAAATGTTCTTCTTTCCATTATAGATTACAAGTAGCTTAATATAATAGGTCACTTAAGATTAGGATTGACAGCATTAATGTCATGGGTCACTTTCATAATGAGGAGTTCACCTAACAGAGTCATTGATCTTCTAGAACAACCACCAAAAGTCACTAGTATTTTTGTTTGTTAGATTTAGGGTTTGGGTTTTGGGGTTCTGGGGTTTTTGAGACAAGGTATTTGTATGTAGCCCAGAGAAGCCTCAAATTCATGACCCTCATGCTTTAGTCTCCCTAGTGTTTGGATTGCAAGCGTGCAACACCATGCCCGGCCAAAGTTCCAAGTAGTGTGTGTTTCTGTTCTACATATAGGAACCACATGGTGTGATTTATGTAAGAACAATACCCAAGCCAGGATTTGAATTTGGAAGGCTCTTCTATACACAAATATTGAGAAAGGGTCAGGGTACGGAGCACTTCAGAATTAGAAGTTAGGAGTTAGCATATCACCTCCACATCTTGTATCTCGATTAGCTGATTATATCAAATTTTTAGAAATTTTATTTTACTCAGACAAATAAAGAATCTCTCTAAGAAATCCTATGTTCTACCTGGAAAGCTAAAACTGCTGTCAGAATTGTGGGCATTACGAGGAACTATAAAACAGTTTGTAAATAGTTTATGCGGCATGCCTGCATGTCAGTGGCCCTTCCTCCACCTCCCTCCTTATATTTATTCTTTAAAGGAAATTTAAATTTGGAGACTAACTAGGGTCTCTCCCCTTGTTGAAGTCAAATACCAAAAGACCCCAGCAGGAAGCCTATACACAATGTAGGGATTATTGAATTAAAGCAAACTACATATATGTGCTAGAGGAATTTTAGATATATCATAGTAGTGGATGACACCATTTTCACTGCTTCTTGAAAGAAAAAAAAAACAATGCTAGGATCTGAAAAGTCCTCCTAGGCAGTCACACATCAAATAGAGCACACTGTAGGCAGCCATTGCCTTGATATAAGAACTCACATAGAATAGGACTCCTTTTTTAGAACTAATATGAGGCTTATAAGGATATTTTTTTCCCCTGAAAATTTCTTTACCAAAGAAAATTAAGGAGAAAGTAAACATTCAAACTAGAGTATTTTACGTCTGAGGATACTGGTCAAATATTGTTATTTTTCAAAATACAAAGGATGATCTTCTATTGTGAGATATTAAAGTCCAATCAGGTAAGTGATCCATACAAAATGTGATGGAGGTGGTGGAATTTAAAACTGAGACCAGAAGCAAAGAGCAGCATGAAGAGAAACAGCAGTAACAGATGTGGTAACAGTGTCACATAGGAAGTGCATGCGTAGAACTCATTTCGCAGTTACTGGACTGGAAGTTTCCCATCCTCTGTCCCTGAGAAGTTGTCTTCCTTCCCTTCTTGTAGTAATTTTCAGACCAGGCAAGTATGTCAATCATATTTCAAAGTGAAGAGGTGCACAGGCAAAGGCGGTTTGCTGACCATGACAGCCTGGGAGATAAAATGCAGAAGGACCCGTAAGAAAGCCAGTGGCTTACTTCTCAAACAGGAGGGGTGGGCATGTCTGTATCATGACAACCAAAAAAGAAAAAAAGAAAGAAAAGAAAAGAAAAAAGAAAAAAATCAGCTTCCTTTCCTTTATACTAGGCAGAATTTGCCTTGAGGTTCTGTGACTCTTGATCTACAGATTCTGTGCACACAGTAGATACTCAAAAGTACCTGGATGCCCCATAGAAAATGAGATGTATGCTGTTCTCCCTTGTGCTTTGGTAGAGGCTGGTCTATTTTAATTCACGCACACTGTAGCTGGAACCACATAATGCATTACTGCTACCCAAGTTTCTTTGGTTATTGAATTTGAGCCTCAAAAGCAAGAATTTGTACTTTGCACTAGTGTCATAACATAGTAGGACACCCAGGTATTGGAAAACACGTTTGTGTAAGTTTTAGCCACTAACTTAT
The DNA here is from genome assembly GCF_903995425.1 of Onychomys torridus. Classification (NCBI taxonomy): domain Eukaryota; kingdom Metazoa; phylum Chordata; class Mammalia; order Rodentia; family Cricetidae; genus Onychomys; species Onychomys torridus. The sequence continues at coordinate 50,987,319 of NC_050465.1, forward strand.
TTGTTTTTTCTCCCCAGCAGCAAGTGGCGAATCAGCTCAGGCTCCCAGTGCTTTTAAACAGGCAAAAGACAAAGCCACTGTGAGTAACCAAGTCTTCTCTTGTCCTTTACTTTGAGTATGTATTCAATGTCTTGCACAATGTAGGTATCATGTAGACAAGTATATTTATCTTAAAGGTCCACTTTAGACTGCTTGCCACCCAGCATTATCTCTGGAGCATCCGGACCAAAACTGACATCATCTAGAATGATCAATCATGGTAGTTGGTGAGGCTGCCGTCGGGCTTGCTCTCTGTTAGCAAGGTAAAATACAGAAAATTGCACAATGAGGTTGGGTGCCAACAATGGGGAAGAACAATTCACTTACATTTTGTAGAACCAACTTTAGCCTTTATAATTAACATAATATTTTACATTTTCATTACAAATTAAATCTAAGTGGAATTATGGAGAGGAACAGGAAGTAAAATTAAGTATAATTAATTTCTCTGAAGATGGCTACAGTTACCATTTAAATTTTTTTAAGTCTATTTTTCTCCAGTTTTATAGGTTTAGTAATCAAAAGCAAAACACTGTGTATTGGTTTTAATTAAATAGAGGCATTATTATAACCATTTTAGTGGCAACATGACATTCCATTTTATTAATTCATCACAACATAATCAGTTTCCTGTTATCTGGCTTTCAAATTACTTTCCACTGAATTGCAATAATATTGCTATTGAGGTCTTTTGTGCCAGTTTCCTTAGAACAGTTTTTTCTCACTGAAATTATTGGTTAAAGACAGTAATGTATTTTAAAATCAGTGCTTCATATTGTCAGTCATATTGTTCTGTATTTGCTAAATTATGATAATAAGCATTGTTTAAATGTGGATCTATTAATAATTAACTATTTCCTATGTGTGTCAATCCTTCCTACCTTTTCCTTTTTCAATTTTTTATAACATCAACTGTATTTTAAAAAGACAGAAACCAACATGAAGTATTTTGCTCTTTTTATGATTGGAAGAAAAAAAAAATAAAGGTATACTAATGAAATCCTAAATTTATAATGAACAATTTGAATGATTTCAATATGTAGATTATGAGACAATTTTGGGGGGCCCCCTATTTAAATCACAGTTCTTAGATTAAACTTAGGGTCTTTATTTGATAAGGGGAGAAATTCAGTGTCTATATGAATACATATAAGTTAGACATATGCCTTAATAAATGGTAAGTAATATAATCCATTTATTGCCTCAGTAAATAAGGAGCTGTATTTTGAGTACAATGTGATAATGATATTTGGATCTCTACTATCTAGTTCTGATTTTTTAAAAAAAAAAGTGTGTTATCATGTCTGAATCCTGAACATATTAATTTTCTAAATTTCCTGTACAATAATTCAGTTGGGAAAATTAAGTATAGTAGTTTTATAAAACAATATAGTACCTAGATACAATAGTCACTTAGTATTTATTAAATAGGATTAATTATTAGTTGGTATTATATTATTTTTAAAAATATAGAAAATTTCAGTCACAGATACAGAAAATAAGTATGAGAATTTCCCCTTTAGGAAAAGTTTCAAGTGGACATTATCTGGAAAAACTCCAGGAAATTCTCAAGTTGCTTCAGGTCCAAGCAACTCATGGGATTGGCATTTAATACTTAACTTTGAACAGATGCTCTGTACATTATTGCCATAAAGCTATCATTTGCCCTTCCAAATGTCATACATTTCATGTGTCTAAAGATTTACTCTATTGTTTCTGCTTTTGATTTACAATTGTTTCCCCTCCTAACACCTAGAGTACTTCTTTATAATTTCCTAAATCCCCAAATTCCCTCATACTTGATTTACTGCTGATAATGTAGTTCAACTCAAAGATTTTGGTTGTTCTTCACTAGCAAGCTCGCCAACCCCTTCCTTATTTTGATTAAAGTTTGGGTGGCTGTTTGCTTCATATCATTGCTTGTCTCATTCTTAATTAGAAGCAATGTCACCACTTAATTCTTATTTCCTGGTTATATTTTTGAAATCCACGCTTCTCCGGTAAAAATCAATCAAGAAATAATGACTTGTGCTAACCCAATTACACTTCCCACTCAAGGTGCTGGTACCACAGAGGAAGGAGAAAAATGTGCATCTGTGTAAGCTTATGTCTCCGCAGAAGTGTCTGTGGAGTCAAAGCTTGAGATGAAAATCTCAGTTTCATCCTCTATTTTTATAACAGCCACATCAAAGAGATGATTTGAAGTCATCTGTTTGGCTTTGTCATGCTTGTCTACATTTCTAGCAGTGTCTTCCAGGAAACACATGGCACACAGCATAGCCTCTATTGGAGGCACCAATCCACCCACTTTTCCTTGTGTGTCGTCTCCCCAGGATTTATCCTTACCTGTAAATTAGGTCCTGTGCATGTTTTATTGATAATCTCTTCAGTGCTGATTGCCTTTGTAGGATGCATAACATATTATATATGGTTGTTCTGTATCCATAAAAGTCACTTAAGTCAAGAAAATAGCTTGGCCAGTTTGTGTTTTCTAAGGTGATCTCATACAATAATTCTTAACATTTTTCTGATTAATGCAGATAATAAAAAAATATAAATTTTCTTAATCTTTAAGGTAATATTTTCCATGACTTGGCCTCAAATAAACATTGTTCCAAAATTCTTAAAACGTGCTCAAGTTATGGATGGTATTACCATCCTACAGGCTATAGTTACTACTAAAGGAGCAATTCCCACAGGAGCCCATGACACTTTCTAACGACACAATAACTGGAGAGCCTGCAGATTGTTTGGGGACCTCAAGCATAAAATCCATAAAGAATATTTTATCTATATCTTTGTTAAATACATAATATAACCTTCAGGTGATCCAGAATCTACTGTTGGCCCTCATCTTTTAATCCAGCTCTTAGAAAGCTTTGCTTATCACCATTACGTTATTCCTATCTTAATACTGATTCTCTGCTCAGTTTCTTAAGTTGGCAACACATCCCTGATGATTCACACTTCATGATTTTAGAGACTCATTGTAATCTTAAGGGTAGGGTGATTTTACTCACAAAAATACTAGCAGGTTGTAATTTCCCAGTATTGGCCGTTGTGCTGATTGTCAGTCACATCCCAGATAAGGAACCCCTCAAACAACGTATTTTTTCCTGTCTTCATGAAGCCATGGATAAAGAAATAACTAACTGCTTTTCAAAGTGAATTCATTGAAAATAACATAAATTATGAATGTATATCAGATACATGGCATATATAGTGAAAGTTGCTTTTACAAACACTGTATAGCCGACTCTTTGGAGTAACCTATTTCTTTCTTCTGAGCAATGCACTTCAGAAGAGAATGGACTGTCATGTCTTTTCAGGGATTTTCATGTCTCTTTTCATAATCCACATTTCAGAACCAAAGTCTAGATTGGCCTTCAGCCATGAGAGATTTTGACGCCAATCTGCATCGTCCTAAATTAATTAATAATAGTCTTACATGTTGTTGTTTTGCACTGTTGATTACGGTGTTTCTACCTTGAGTCCTATCATTCATCTCTTTAGTTCAAGTTCTACTCCTTTGTCATGTAATTTTGTAACCATGTGACCACGTGCAGTGCTTTGGTTTCAGAATTACACAAATTCAGTCCCTCTGTGTCTAAACAATACTATTTGTTCTCCCATTCTTCTGTCTACCCATCCTTCTGCTGACTCACTATTTAACAACTGTTATTCATGTGCCTCCTGTTTCTGGAGCATAAACAGCGTGAGCATTTGAAAGGAAAAGAGTAAATAACATAGATGCCTGTCTAGAGCAGATACACACAGATCAAATGCTTATTAGCACTGTTTGTGCATTGACGTACAGCTGGCATTTCTTAAATGAGTATTCTTTGCTGAATTCCATCTGAAATAATGCTACTCACTGAGCATCCTTTGTCTCACATATTCATCTGTTATTGGTATAGTCATTTATCATGTGTTTTATTAAAAAGCAAATGTTTAAGTTCCTAGGTCTTTATGTATTTGTAATTTGCCATTTGCTTTATAGTTTCATTTATTGGGTACTTATTTTTGTTTTCTTTTATGGCTAGAATTCTACTTTGTCAGATTCCCACTTGGCAGGCTAGTACAAACTCCCCACGACACAGCCCAGCCTACCCTAGCATGACTAAAACCTTTGTAGGTTCTGACAACTTTTTAATACAGCCTGCCTCTGCAGGCTCCACACACCACTTTCCTTGCTCAGAATCAGGGAACAAAGTAAGGAAGAAGGTCAATAAACAGTGAAGAAAGGAATAAAATCAAGGAGAACGTTATATGCCGTGATGCAGAAAAATCTATGAAAGGAAAATTTGTAAAATTCGGAAATCTTTGACGGTCTTAGCAGTAGACCATATTAATAACAAATACAACTGAAAAATTTTGATGGACCACTTCCATGTTAGAAGAGAAACATGAAAGTTCCATTTTCTAGAGCCTAATTCATTATTTCATATTTATTTATTTTATGAAATATCAACTAAAAACCAACAAAATAAAATGCATTCTACTGTGACATAATCCATATATAACATATGCAATAGATAATATATAGTCTAATAACAGCAAACTGCCTTCAATATGACACATAGGCTCCCCATCAGACACATCTGGCCCACTACTATCTCTGTCACAGGCAAACTCTAGGAATTAAAAAAAAAAAAAAATTATTAAGCTCATTTCCTCAGCTTTAAAATGCGCATAACACTTTGCAGTGAGAATGAAATTATAACTTGATATGGTACACTTAAGAGTTCCTGTCACATATCAAGGAGATTATGTTCATGGGTGGAATGTTATACTGCAAAGCCCTCGTTGCAGTCCATTCGGACTAAAATAAATTAGGCTGATGGAGCTTTTGGCCCAATTAGCAATTTATGAAGTTAACATTTATAAGTTCATTCCATCTACATTTATGTTTAAAAACCGAAATTCCTTATTCATGTCCCCTCGTGTCACTCCAGGATAATAAACTCAGACAGAACAACTGGAAAATGTGAACTCTAATGAAAGAGTTTTATTAGTATATGAAAGTTGGTGGTTTATAATAAAAGAATTTCTCTACCAGGAAAATGGGCAGGACGGTGTAATCACTTTGCGTAATTAAAATGAACCTAATGTCTTTGTCTTCCCTCATCAGGATGGAGTCACCAAGAGTCCGGAAAAGCGCTCTTCCCTCCCTAGACCTTCCTCCATCTTACCTCCTCGCCGAGGCGTATCGGGAGACAGGGACGAGAACTCATTCTCTCTGAACAGCTCCATCTCCTCAGCACGACGGACCACCAGTAAGTTGTCCCTGTTGGCTTCCCTAGAATCATTGTCTAATCCATGAACTGAAAGAGGAGTTTCTTTAAAGAAAATGAGCCAGTATTAAAAAGATATGCTCTCTCATAGATAAGAATGAGAAAAATTCTAGATTGTAGGTTGTTCGAAAATAACTTTCTGAGTCAAAGCAAATGGTGGAAGAAATTGGAACAGACTGTCTCAGTATCTACTGAATTTGAGATGGTCATTTTTAAAAGACTATTTTCTCTCTTGTTTCAAAGTTAAAAAAAAAAAATCTAAAAGAAATTAATAGAGAAAATCACCCGGTGAGTTGCTTTAGACAACTATACAAGCTTAACTCGTATTAGAATTCCACATCTTGAATTTGAAATGGAAAAGCTGTCAAAATCAACCTAAAATCCCAAGTTAAAGAGATATTTCAGTAGGCAAAATCCTTCTACAAAAGCCTGAGGACCTGAATGTAACTCCCCAGCACTGGTGAAAAACTTTGAGTACAGTGCTGGGCATCTGTAACCCCAGCCCCGAGTGAAGCAGGAAGGTCCCTGAGCTCAGTGGCCATAAAACTTAACCAATCTCTGAGCCCCGAGTTCAGCAAGAGACCCTGATTCAAAATACAACGTAGTAAACAATCAAGGCACCTGATGTCAACCTTGGACTTCTGCACACACAATGTGTTCACAAGCAAACACACAAAGAGAAAAATGAAAATTCTGCTCATTTTCTTAAAGTATTTTTATGTCAAATGACCTTTAAAACATCATGTGTTCCGTACAATGTCTTCAATTCTTTTTTTATTCTTGGCCCATAATGGACTGATTGGCAATTATAGCAATCTGCGTGGTGTGTATAATGTTCCGGTCACTACACTGTAGTTTACATTGCTGCTGAGGCTATCTAGTAAATCCTGTATTAGCATGGCATTCCACTTTTCCACTCAATGAAAATAGCTACCATTTCTAGCACATACTAGATACAAAACTGTTAACGCCCGTGTTAACAATTCCTATGGTTATTTGTTAACAGCCCCAATTCAATGACAAGAAACTAGCCTAACAGAGAGGATAACGTATTGCATGCTGCACAGCTATTACCTGGATGGATTTGGTCTTCAGTCCATTGATAACTTCACAATTTGCCTTAACACCTTAACTTTGATTTGGAAGAAATCTTGTTAGAGAGATGTTCTATCAAACTATATGAAGACCCAGATCTCTTTAATTTAGAACTAGTATGTAATGATGGAAACTGTCACTACTGTCACATTGTAGCTGATTTTAACTCAACATGTGCTTTCAAAAATTTTCATAATTGCCCTCTGTAAAGTTAACTCTCATACATGATACTTAGTTGTTTTGTTCACAGTGAAAATTTTATTGCCATTAGAACACTTGTGCCCAGCACTATTTAATTTTATGGAATATTAGCACCCTTTGACATCTATGCTAAGAACACTTTGAAAACCTTAAAACTCTTTTACTCCAGAGAAAAATAAACTGTTGGAAAAGAACTAGCAGGAAGGACATGTAAGAGTAGGTAATCTCCAGGGGAGTGACTTTAACTCCAAATATCTAGGGTTGGAATTGGACATAAACAAGAACCCCCAGACAAAACATCCAGTGCTGCCTGAAGGAACATCTTAAATTATGCCTGTATGTGTTGCTATGGAAACCGAATGGCACTTTCTACATAAACCGACTTCTTTGAGCCGCCTGGCTCTTCCCTTCCGGAGGTGTCTGTACATAGACTGCTTCTTCAAATGTTCAGAGCCAGTGTTTGCAACTTCTTTGTTTACAAGTCTGCTGAACTGTGTGACTGAGTCACTTGATAGTGATTGTAACTGACATGTTGACATCTCCAAATACTGAGCCTCTTTTAGCCCTGTACAGCAATAGCAAAAACACACATAGGCAATTAGAAAGGCAAGCATTTCGCCCTCCTCCATCTGCCTGCCATCTCCTTAACTACATACAGGAATGTTCTAGCATTTGTGCAACCTGTGGAAAGATGGGAAGGAAACAAACAATTCTATGCAGGAATCTCATGAACTCTGAGAGAAGGGAACATGTGTAATGCTGGATTCAGTAGTCCACTTAACTCAAGGTATAATGAAACCCTCTTACTAAATGTGTTAGTTTGGAATAATCTGTGCTCTCAATATAAACCGAGAGATGAACATTGAAACCCACACAGGCTAAAACTGTGGGAATAATTACACAGTTGTGTATCATGTGTACATCTGAGTCTCAGAATGGATGTGCTTGAAGAGAGGAATGAATAATCCATGCACCAATCAGGAGTCTTCCCTCAAGCAGGGATCCACATACCTCAATAAACGTATGCTGTTTCTAGCTGCAGCTCATCCATGTGGCCCAATAACAGAAGAAAAGTTTCCAAGGATTCCCAGTAAGAACTATGAAACTAAATCGGAAAAAGTGCAAGTTTTAGATTTGTATATTAACATATATCCAAAAATATCACCAGCTTATGAACATAAAAAAAGGAGGATCTCACCTCTGAGCATTATTGTGGTCTGTCATAGAGTCCGGAACACATTCGACTTTATGACTACCATGTCTGGGAAGAAGGGTGCCTTGAAGAGAGTTTTCTAACGCTGTGGTGTGTTTTTCCTCTTCGTTCTTTTCCTTGTGTGTGTGTGTGTGTGTGTGTGTGTGTGTGTGTGTGTGTACGTGTGTGTACGTGTGTGTGTGTGTGTGTGTGTGTGTGTGTGTACGTGTGTGTGTGTGCGCGTGTGTGTGTGTGTGTCACCCGGTTGTTAACATAGGGTCAGAACCAATTCGCAGAGCGGGAAAGAGTGGCACCTCAACTCCTACCACCCCTGGATCCACCGCAATCACGCCTGGCACTCCCCCAAGCTACTCTTCACGTACCCCAGGCACTCCTGGGACCCCCAGCTATCCCAGGACCCCGCATACACCAGGAACCCCAAAATCTGCCATCTTGGTGCCCAGTGAGAAGAAAGTGGCCATCATCCGCACTCCTCCAAAGTCCCCAGCTACTCCCAAGCAGCTACGGCTTATTAACCAACCACTGCCAGACCTGAAGAATGTCAAATCCAAAATCGGATCAACGGACAACATCAAATACCAGCCTAAAGGGGGTCAGGTAAGAACTCCATGATATCACATGCTTGCTATCAGAAATCCAATCCCCTTCACTGTTCAGTTGCTTTTTGTGTATTATAGCCTGACAGTTTTGTGCACAGGAGATGGGGATGTTACGAGGCCACTGGCCACCATTCATTGCTGAGTCTGCATCTCGTCTGGAGAATCAAGCTTAGGAAATACATTGAAAATCAGTCAATATGTTGTTCCCTTCTGATCATTAATGGATACCAGTAGGCTTAACCATAGACAAGAATCCTGTAGTCGATTTCTGAACAGGTCTCTGCCGCTTTGTAGGTTTGGGTATAGTAAAAAATAACTTGTATTACAGATTGAGTTTTCTCTTTTGGATTTAGACCATGAGCTCACCTGACTCTAAACACGAGTGATTTCTATTTTAACTCCTTCATTGATGGCTGATGATATCTTGTGATGTGTTTTATCATTTCCTAACATCTAGTCCAGAATCACAGTGTAGTTCACCAAGTTGCTACCTGACTGTTATTGCCTACATATTGAAAAGGGTGGGTATTTCGGTTGATACTAAACAGACAACTCTATAGAATTCTAGTGGACAGAACTGTAGCCATGAAAGTTCTACTTAAGAACTGTACTGTTATGAAAAAAGCTCTTTCCACCCAGCAGCAGGTATAGAACAAACACTTATTTGCTTTCTAAGCAGAGGGCTGTGAGTTCTCTTCTGACCTGGATCTTGCTTGGACAAAGCCTAGAAGAAAATGATACAAATACCATTTAATATATCCCAGAATATTACTATAGTATTGGATGGTTCAACTTCAAAAGGGTTTGTTGTTTGTTTTTTTTTTTTTTTAATTATTCTTAAAATGCAGGGCAAAACCCAATGTCTACCTCTGTTTGTGAACAAAACATAATGCTCCATTAGATCTCAGATTTCTCTGAGTCGTAACTGGTTTTTCTGTCACTCCTCCACTTGTGTCCCAGAATTTCTGCCTCCGACTTCTGACATTCTTCCTTCTTGCCAAGGGAATTCTATCTTAGGAGGTTTCAGAGACAGCCCTTGCTGAAATGTGAGGTCTTGAAGCATTCCTGCCTACCATCAGTACCACACTTCTTTGCTCCTCCATCCTTAACATCAGCGTTCATTGGTTTTAACGCTGTGATTCTGTTGTAGGAAAGGCCAAGGGCTTAAGACAAATCAGCTGGTGAGCCAGGGACGGGGAGGGCAGGGGCCCCTTTAAGAATGTCTGTAGTAGTGCAGTCACAGACAGATACATCTCATAGACGATGCCGTGAAAATGTGAGGTGTGAGAGACTTTTAGAGTCAAAAATATAACCCAAATTCTAACCAACTTGATCTGCAATAAAAAAACGAAGAGAACAAGAATCATCTTGTTGTTCTTAAATTCATCAGTTTTACCCATATAAGAGAAGGAAACCTTTTGAGTCATTTGGAAAGAGCCATCTTTTGCATTTTTAATAGTCATATGTAAATCATTTGGAAGAGTAACTTGAATAAAATCCGTTTAGCATACCATTAAACTTAAATGGAATGTTCTTACGATAGCTTCTGATAGGAGCTGTCTAAAAATAAAGTAACCTGTTTTGAGAAAAGGTTGTGCTACAAATCCCGGGGTGGCTTTTAATCCATGCCCCTGCCTCAGCTTCCCAAGTGCTGAGATTACAGACAAGCAACACTGGACAGGTCCCTGTTGTGAAGACCCCAAAGTCTGCCAATTCTTCTTCACTAAAAGTGACTTTCTTTGTCTCCTGAAGAAGGTTGATTTTAAAGCTATCATCTCTTAGATTTAGGGGAAAATGTAATTTCTATGCTGTCATATAGAACCTAAAAGGAAAATTTAATCTAAATTTTAAATTAATATTCTCCTTTTAAGAAGTAGATGAAACAAGCACATAGCTTAAGAAAATTTAGACAGCTTGTGTATTATCTTTTCTGTGAATCAAGCTTTACAGAAGGGCTTTGATTTATAAGGAATCATCCTATATGCATTGAGACATTTACTTTTTTTTTTCATCAACTGTATCGAGATCATTTTAAAAACACATGGTTTTCAGAGTGTGCTGTTACACACACAGTGTGTCATTCCAGCACTAGGGAAACAGCAACTGGAAGATTGCAAGTTCAAGGCCGGCCTGGCCTACATAGTGAGATCCTGCCAACAAAAGCCGCACAAGTTCTGTGCCCCTGTAATAGTTGCGAATGGGACCAGTCAACAGAACCTGTTTTCTCAGATTGTTCATTATTATATGGCTAGAGAAGGCTAAGGTGTGGCTATGTGTGCGAATTTGATTGTTTGCCTTGTGGAAGTTTCATTTACTGCCTCAATCTGCCTTTCTCAGATTAGCTGGGCCAAAGACAGTGGAATTTCCGAGAAAGACTAAGGCAAAGAGTATAGATAAGACTGTTTTCTCATTCACATATAAAGATCAATGAGGTTGCCGACTGGTCTATGACAGATGTGCAAGAGAGAGCAAAGCGTGGTCTCTAAATCTTGAGAGACTAGACAGGCTTTGTTTTGACTTCTCTTGTCTTCTTCTACTGCCTTAATTAAGGCCATGGTAAGTGATAAATGGGTGAATAATAAAATAACGAAGTTGAAAATAGTGTCAGTCACCCTAGTGTGAAGGGAGGAACTGTTCACCAAAGTCCAATACATTACTGCTGAAAAGACTTATTTGCTGATTGTATTTATCTCTTTTTGTTATTGAAACTATTGCTATCTCAAAACAAAAGGTCCTTAGATCAATGGGCCTGTCTACATTCAACAGAGATTGTGAAACTATAATCCACAGGTCTTTTGTAGAGCAACAACATTTCTAGAGCTATATTTGTGAATATTAATTATTCAAACCTCTGAGAAAATCATTCCTTGGAGTTCACAAAACTGAAATCTGTACTGCCCTGTTTTGTTTGCTATTTTTTTCAGCCAAACAAGGGTATGAGTAGCCTAGACCTCAGGATGCCGTGGGGAGCTGAGCAGACGGTTTAGAAGTTAATTTACTTCAGTGACCTAGTCTTCTATTCCTTAGAATTTTCTAAACATCTTAATGACGGGAAAACATTAACATGAAGAAATTATGGAGCTTGACTTTGAAGGAACTCCTTGCTTGTCTGTAGGCTTGCTGATTTTCTAGAATTACAATGGCTACTGTGTTTATAGTGTCTTTCCCTTCCATGTCCTGTTGGGAGGCTGCTTTGAAGTCTTGATGTGTGTCAAATGGTAAAACTTTTCCAAGTTCTCAGCATTGCCTGCCCAGCATGGGGGTTTCAGTGTGGTCCCACTTTCTATGCAATGTGATAAACTGCTCTGGATAAACAGTCTCTAGGAAAGAGTCAGCCCCTTCTTCAACTTACACTTTCCCTCTACAGTTTTATGTTAATTCTACATGAAATATAAATTTATTTCAACCTACATGTCTATTTAAAAATATCTATTATATACATCAATTTTGAGGAAATTATAGGCAGGGTTCATTACATTCTGAATTAACTGTAGCAGTTCTAAACCCAAACGTGTGTTCATGAGAACATAAACTTTGCGGATGAGCACATCATTGAGGAGCATCATCGACACGGCTGACTTTTCATCTTCAGGATGTCTGACATGTTCTTGTTTTTGCTTTAATCAGATGGTTTTCAGCAACCAGAGCAACAGTTTCCATTCCAGTGGAATGGGAGCTCCATTTGAGAGAGGCATGTGATTTTGTAATCAAAGGAGAGCTTCATTCTAAGATGTGCTGAGAAATAACACCAAAAGAAAAGGTCGCTCTTCCGAGAGCTTGCAGGAATATCATTGCCCACTACCTTTTCACAAGATTCTTATGAGACAAATTCACCTGGGAGAAGACAGCAACAATGTTGCAACTGAGGTCCATCCTTCCAGGGTGTTTGAAGATTGCAGAGTGCTGATTTGGTATAATCACACACCGATATTACCTGTATCTTAGCAGTGGAGCTGACATGTAGTTGTTTAGATAAAGACAGACCCCTCAGTGCGTGTTAAAATGAATAAGTAAATATCTCCTTGGACAAGAAATTCAAGTTGATCCTGGGATGAATGTCTCTCACTTATATTGTTTTGCTGAAAACAGACCTTCAGAGATGTATCTTCTTTCATTTTACAGGTTCCAGAATGTCCAAGTAACTACTCAGATTGGCTCTTTACTGGCCTTTTCCTAAAACAACCCCATTTTTTGTGAGAGGAACGTTAATCTCTCTAAAGGGATAGTTTATCATATGTACAGGATATGGTAATAAGTTGTCACAATTAAAACACCATGCTGAAGTCCCCTTGGAGTCATGTAAATAATATCTAGAAATTAACTATGTACTTCTCAAGCAAGGTAGAAGAACAGACAGAATTAGTAGTCACTTCAAACTTCTGATTAAATGACTAATGACATATTGACCTATACTTATATACTGCCTCAAAATTATATTACTGTTATCTGAACAAAAATTCAGCTAAGCTACCGAATCACCGATGTCAATGTAAAATGTAGGAGACTAGAATCACCTTTAAGCATTTAAATTGAGCCATTATGCAACGTGGAGGACTGTGTATTTTTATTTGTCATCCTTGGCCTCATTTTAAATAAAAATGTTTCAAAGCTATTGCAATACATATATTTGTAAACAATATGTCATTATTCATGCTCAAAGCCTGTTTCACATTACAAATTGAGTAGAGTTGTATCATTTTAAAAGACCAATTAAGTTTTTCCTGGAAAAATGAGTGACTCGGGGGGAAAAATCAACAAAAGCAAGCTTTTTAAATTATAGGATTTTGAGATTCTAAAACATTCTAAGTGATGTTGGCAAGGTGAGTCTTTTTATATCATTTATTTTGGAAATCATTAAAATTGTCAAATAAATGTTAAGGCCAGACAGATCTATGAAGCTGGACATGGGTTTCTGTTCTTACAATAAGTGAATCAGAATCAATGTTTGGGTTCTGATGATTTAGAGACTTCAATGTTTAAATTGAAATTTATGAAATAAAATTAGAAATACCTTTCATCCTCATAGATTAGTAAAATGGCTCATATAAATTCTATTTTATTTCCAGAATTATTTAAAATATTATCACTAGGCATAACAAATTGAGATGATTTGCCTTCTGAAGATAATTAATAATTGAGGTTTTAAATGTAATGGTCATCACAGTTTGAAAAGCAACTACTTCCACCACTTACGTAAAACCCGAAGAATGTGGTACCTTTAATGATAGCTGTACATCCTATGCTATCCCCACAGTTCTTACATTGCAAGTTTTGTTATGCCCTAGAGATCAGCCTAGCATCATGTCTTCTGAATTTGAATGTCCTTGCCATGGGCTCCTGATGAGAGCTGCCAATGATAATTCTTTGCAAGGGACAAGCTGTCTTGTTCACGTTAGACAGGCACTGTGGTTTAAGCCTTGCCTAGCTAAAAATAGGATTCTGTGCCATTTTGAATTTTAGTTTGTTTTTTTTTTCTGCAGATACCCATATACTTGTTAATACTCTCAAGAAGACTTACATTTAAACTAAAGTTATTAAGAGTATGTACAGAAGATAAACTGTACCTTAAAGATATAACAATGTGATTTTTTTAAGCTGTCAGGGAGATGTATCCGAAAGAAAGAAAACCAAGTTTACCAATTAGCAAAACAAAAGTAAATCCTTCTTTCTATATTTATTTTGTTTGTCCTTCAAAACCTGCCAACTTCAAAAGACACAGGAAAGAAATTATGGCGGTTACGACTTTTACAGTATGTTAAAGCACAGTAAACACTTTCCAGGTCCTGATTTGCTGTGGTTTTCAGGAAGAATGCTTGACTTCCTGAATAACTAAATAAAACATTTTGCCTCAGGTCTTGAGGCTGCAACCAAATCCTAGATGGCCTAACTTAAGTCAGCTGACTGTGGACTTTGGTTTTCTTACCTTGGCATATGAAAGCAATGGGTAAAGGTAGCTCAGGAGTTGTTGCAAGCAGGGGGCCTTTAAAAGATGCAGCCATACTCAAAATAGACCCAGGGGTTCTTTGTTGACCTTTCTAGGGGACCAGGAATTCTTGCATGAATGGGAATCCTGACTTGGGACTGTCAACCAGACCAAGCATGAGCCCCACCCCACCACCACCTCCACTCCCCTACCCCCTCACGCCCCCCCCCCCAACCCCGCACGTACTCAGTGTAGGGTAACAGAACAGTTAAGTGCAGGAGGTGGTTAATAACTGATGACTGCAGGTAGGGAGGGGGTAGGGAGGCTGAGAGCAGCACCGGCATATCCTCCAAGATCTTGGGCTAACCTGAGTTACTACATGACTGAGCTACTGAGTAAACCAGAGCCCCAGTGTTCCAGCCTCCCCATCACAGATGATCCAAGTACTATTTTTCCATTCTTCCTGTTTCCAGATTCTGTCTATAGAGCTAGGATACTTGGCCTTTGGGGTTCCAGGAAAAGGAGGACTCATGCTCCAGGACATAGCTACAGTTCCGAGGCAGCGTAGTTTCTTCTCCTGCGTGGTGGACCATGGGCGGAAGGAAGTAGAAGGGCCTGTGTAGTACTCCGCATTCTCGTTCCCTCCGCCCAGGACCTGGAAAGAAAAATGTTACCTCCAATTCCTTTTAGGTTAGAATTTTAAACAAGAAGATCGATTTTAGCAAAGTTCAGTCAAGATGTGGTTCCAAGGATAACATCAAACATTCTGCTGGGGGCGGAAATGTAAGTAGAAGCTCGTCTGAGAAAGCTGTCATGAAAGTGTGTGGAGCCTCCTGCACAGCCAGGAATCCTCTCCTCCTTCTTCACATTCCTCATGACACACCTCTTTTCTCAACATGTGTCATCTAGCTTGCTGGCTTTGCTTTCTTGGTGATGGGCTTCCCGTCCTTTCCTGTCAGATCGGTTGAGAAAGGAAAGCTGGCTAGATGTACTGTGTAGTTGTTTCTTTCCGGGGGATGGCCACCCCTCCTCGCCTGCTAACTGTTCCTTGGCCTTTGCAGTCAGCAAGGTGCTTCTATTGCTTTCTCTTTTCCTCTGAAGAAGTATGCCAGGCTCACACTTTCCTAACTTCATTTCATTTACTCTTGACTCAAAGACTGGTATACATGAAAGCACCCAGAGTATGTAGTGTCAATCCTCCATGGTTCATTATTCATGGAAGTTAGGATATCTTCTGGAATAGTACAACACTGGCAAAGCATAGCTCATCTATAATTCAAAGTAAAAAGACTGCGCTTCTAGCATACATTCTATCCTGATGGGCTTTTTCCTGTCTCTTTCACTTTGTGTAAATAATATCCGATGAAAAGAAATGAATACCAAATCCACGCTTCTTACCTGTTGGTGGAAGCAGAGTGGAAGTAGTCAGTTAAGCTCAAGCTAAAGAAATCATGGTCCCCCAGAAAATAAGAATGATTTCAAAGGGTATATCATGCCGACTCTATTTTTTTTCTGCCGTCTAAGCATGGAACTCTGATAATCTGTGACTTAAGTAATGTACAGGGCGTCAGACACTGAACCTTCAGTAATCTAAGATTCTTCTATCTTCTCACTCTTTGGCCAAGCAGAAATGGATTTAAGCACTAAAAAGAAAATATTGGTCCATTCTATAAAGAATGGTCACCCGATAAGCAAAGCAGACTGAGCATGAAATCTCTGCTGTGGAAATGCCACAGTAGTATTTGCTGGGCTCCTTCATGGATGCTGGTCTATGCCTCAGGATCGGTATCCACACTGACTTGGTTGCTCTCCTGAGTATAAGTATACATAACATCATGTGATGTTTCATGAAAGAAGCACTGGTCCAGTTTATTCCCTTGAGGGTAGCAGAAGATGGACCATGCTGCCCTACATGGCAAATGCCTTTGGTCCAAATACAGCAGTAAAGAATAAATTCAGATAATGTAAGATCTTACACTAAGCTTAGGTTGGCACTTCCAACCTGCAAAACAGTGAGATTAAACTTCCCTTAAGAGAGGAATCACCTGAGTTTTTTTTGTGCATATTCCCTGTGTCTGAGGGATTCTTACATTCTTCTGATGCTGATGGACACTGGACCATTCCAACAGGTAGTAGAAAACTGTTTCAAATATTGACAGATGAAACTTTTCAATGAACCAGAAAAAAAACAAGAAAAACTATCATTTTATAGCTCAGTGTGCAAGAAAAATTGAGCCAAGCTACGGGAACAGTTTAGGAAAGCTCGCTTAGAGCTTAACTTCTGTCTCCATGCTGGTCTTGTTACTGTGAGCAGCAGTAGTCACTTCTGTATAAAAGTCACCTTGTACATAATAGCCCATCCTTCTCTTGGTTCTTTGCTATGGAAAAGTTTAACATGGTGGGACTTTTCTCAGGGGATGCTTGCCTTATTAATACAAATGTCTTCATGCTCTTACAGCATCATCTATTTTCTACTAATAAAACTTCTGTTCCAGGGTATTCACTTACTTGGGTTCTCCTTTCAAGTTTGAAGTAGGGGAAACAGATGGGAAAGTGTGTGTGTGTGTGTGTGTGTGTGTGTGTGTGTGTGTGTGTGTCTGTCTGTCTGTCTGTCTGTCTTGCGTGTGTCTGTGTGTGTCTATGTGTGTGCATTTATAAGTGAGTGACTGTGTGTGTGTGTGTGTGTGTGTGTGTGTGTGTGTTTCTGAATGTGATGTCACATGTTACAAGTGTGGGTACATGTCCCGATTTGTGCCCAGCTTGGGAGCCTTGCATGTCTAAGCTATCTAAAGTTCATTTTCTGTGATTCACACAGGTACAAATTGTTACTAAGAAGATAGACCTAAGCCATGTGACATCCAAATGTGGCTCTCTGAAGAACATCCGTCACAGGCCAGGTAAAAAAATATTTGTAACAATTTAATAATAATACCTCATTGGATTGAAGAAGTAGACAAGCAGAATTCTTGATGCTTTTGTGGAAAACATGACTGAAAAACTGTTTCAAACTCTTGATACTTCATGATTTGTTAATAGAAATTTAAGTTTAAACTGTCAGAGCACCTTCCTCTAGGATCAGTGAACCTAATTACCTGGAGGTGACCATGTGTATAGATCACTGGAGTTCTTTCAGAATATTTAGACTACAAAATACATCAAGTCTTATATGTAAGAACAGTGACTGAAGACAGTATCTCCAAATATTTTTCCTAAAATTTTTTCTACAATATGTGAAGTAAGCATTGGGTCTCACAGCTTAAGAAAGCCATTTATCTGATTGACTTCTCCAACTCTTTCTTGAGTGAGTAAGCACAAGGAATCCTCAGCAGAAGGCAATATGGCATCTTACTTGGTCCTAGACCCTTTTGTCTTTTCAGGGTTATCTCATAGGCTGGTACTTTAAAGTAGAACTTAAATTCCCACCTGCTGTGGTGGAAGATCTACATTTCAAATGTATGAGTGTAACATGAGTCATGTTTTTTGCTCTGAGTATTACAAATGGTTTATTTGTGCTAAATTCCACCTTCAGACATATATAATAATGAATAACTGTCAAATGTCTAATGTTCTTAAGGATATTTTGACACTGTACAATTTATAACATACCATTGAATTACAGGATGGCAAAATCATTGGCTTTATCCATCTGTTTGGCATCTTAACATACAAGCCAAATGTAGGTTAGTAGACTAATTATCTTCTCAAATATTGTCAAAAGTAAGTTATCACAATAATTGAACTGAGACTTCTAGACAGGAAATTATTAAGACCCTTTTGATTAAATACAAAAATGCATAGTCTCAGAGTGGACATTGAAATAGCTAGAAACAAGTCTTCACTGTACCAAAGGGTGTTCATGGCAAATCAAGGAGACTGAATCTTTGTGTATGGACTCTGCATTGCTGGTTACAGAATGGTGCCAGTAGATCCAGCCTGTCTCCTTGCCTTACCAGCAAGGGCCCTTATCTTACTTCAGACCTTCAAAACCCCTGTCCATAGCTGGTCTACCACTGAGGGACTGACTACTACTGTTAGTTCAGTTCGTCATGTAACTTGGGTATTTTGCCACATTGCCAATTTTCTTACAAAATTGAAAAAAAAAAAATGCTGGTTTCTTTGATTCTGGGCAGATGGACAGATGGAATGAGTCAAATTCACCTAGAGTTTGGATGCACAGAAACCATCATAGAAATAAAGGCAATGTTCTGTGTATGATTTGCTGGACATAAAAGACTATTGTCACAGACTCCTACTTGTTTCTAAATCTGGTTCTTCTATTATAACTAAGTTGGATGACTAAATTCATAAAGGAAGTGTCAACCTGGAGATCCTTGACAATAGCAATCTTTTCACAGAGTTGCTGTGGAATGTAAGCATCCACCCTGAAAGAAAAGGAAACAGTTCAATGCTCAAGGACACGAATAGAAATATCTACACTTCACTTTAAAGCATGATGAAGATTATAGTTTTTCATGATTACTGCTCAGGGTGACTGCCAAAGTGTTTTAAAACCAGAGGCATATATCTTTAAATTCAAATGGGCTTGTCTAAATGTTCCATAAGACTCTAGTGAGAAACTAACAGACCTAGAATTTGTTGGATGTAGTTTGTGTCAATATATTATTTTTCTTTCCTTTAAAAAAAAAGTTCAGCCAGGCAGTGGTGGCACGTGCCTTTAATCCCAGCACTCGGGAGGCAGAGGCAATTGGATCCCTGTGAGTTTGAGGCCAGCCTGGTCTCCAAAGGGAGTTCCAGGAAAGGCACAAAGCAACACGGAGAAACCCTGTCTCAAAAAAAAAAAAAAAAAAAAAAAAAAAGTTCAATAATATTTTAACTGAACTATGTTAACACAGCCTACCATCAAATAAAAGGATCTTGGGAGAGGAATTTCTACCATAATCCACCAAAAAATACAAAAATAAGATTCCAAAACAATTAATATCCTTAGTTAAAAGGTCCAACATTCTCCAGCTATCCAAGGTTACATGAATGAAGCTAATCCCATCACAATCAACAAGTGAGACCCACAGGCTAGGTAAAACATAGGAAGAACAATGTTCCCTGAAATGATGCATAGTCTGAGGTATCTCCCATACATGTGAATTACATAGAAGTTTATACACCCTAAATTTCGGGAGGAAAATGAATGCTTTTGAAAATGTACTTCAATACCTAACAATTACAAGAGGCCTTTGGCCAAGCACTTGGCTATTAACATCAATGTCTAGAGTTAGAACAAGAAAGGTGTCACAAGCTCAGGAAACATGTGATTGAACCTTACTGAGACCTCTTTCTTTATCTGGTCGGAAGATACTATGATCAGGAAGGTTTTCTCAAGACGAGCCTCCCCCATTGCCCTTGGGATGTACTGACCCTTGTAATCCTCCCCTCTCAAATGTGGAAACTTAACTGAACCCTAAAGAGTTACAGAGATACATAAACATCAAGAATTCCAAATTGAGAAGTGTTTTCCATATTTTTTAATAGATCCTTGTAAGCATTTTTCTAAATCAAAATCCAGTGGAAGTATCAGATTATGGGATGCACTTCTTCCAGACAAATGCATGTAGTTGAAACCAAGCATCCCTTGAAAATCTCTTAGGTGCAAATATATAAAAAAGATTGTAGTCTACCTTTCTTTTTTATTAAAAATGTTTTATTCATTTTACATACCAATCAAATATCCCCCTCTTCCCTCCTTCCACCCCCTTTAGTCTCCCCTCCTAACCTACCCCCCATTCCCTCCAAAAGAAGGTAAGGCCTCCCATATTTAGTAGAGGCAGGTCCAAGCCCCTCCCCCTGCCTCAAGGCTGTTCAAGGTGTCCCATCACAGGTCATGGGCTCCAAAATACCCTAACTGTCATCATAGATCCTTTCTCCAGTAACTGATAGGAGCAGATGCAGAGATCCACAGCCAAAACACCAGGCCACGCTCCAGGAGTCCAGTCAAAGAGAAAGACAAGGGATTCAGTGAGCAAAGGCATCAAGATCATGATGGGGAAACCTGTAGTCTACCTTTCTAAGTCAAAGATATAAGCAGACACTCAGCCATGGTTAACCATCTGAGAGACACTGAATAACTACTAAGTGTAGAAGAAACTCCGACATTCGAAAATCTGCAAGAGGTCTTCAGGGAAGGGTGGTCATGGCACCATAATCATCAGCAGATTCTCACACTGCAGACTGTTAGCAATACAGGAAACAGCTCGACCAAAAACCTGTCTCTGTGTTATCAGAACAGTGACCTTGTCGGCATCTGTACAAGAATCTATTCAAAGACATAGCCTGGCACTCTGTATGCTAATTAAATGGAGGCCTTAAAACTAGTTATAAAAAATGCAGTTCTTGACTCATTTCATCAGCAAAGTTGTTGATGTTGAAAACGAACAAGTGAGGGCAGTCTTCTCTCTCATATATAGAGGACTGGTTCCAAAACTCCATGTGGATGCCCAGATCCTCAGGTCTCTGACATAAAATGGCATGGATTCCCATTTCTATATATTTAAAATCATTTCATTATTATGTATAGCATCTAACACAATCTAAATGTTGTATAAACTTAATTATATAATATTCAGGAAATAATGATAAGGAAAAGGTCCTGTAGATGTTCGATACACATGCATTTTTTCAAATGTTTTCTAGCCCAAGGAGGTAGACTCTGCAGATAGAGAGGTAACTGGATTGTCCACACACCCACTGTCCTGGTTTGCCTTCCACTGCTGTTGAGTAACCATAACCAAAAGCAACTTAAGGGAGAAAGGGTTCATTTCAACTTGTACTTCCGGGTCACAGTCCATCTTGGAGGGCAACAAGAGCAAGAATGTAAGCAGAAACTAAAGCAGAAGCCATGAAGAAATCCTGCTTTGCTGGGTTGTTTTCTGACTTGCTTGTTGGCTCCTATTCATCTAGCTTTCTCACAGCCCAGGCCCACCTGCTCAGGGATGGTGCCGCCCACAGTAGGCTGAGCCTTGCCATATCAATCAACAAAGACAATCTCTAACAGACAAGGCCACAGGCACTCTGATTGGGACAAGCCCTCAATTGAGATCCCCTCAGATAACTCTAGATGTGTCAAGTTCACAGCTGTCTAAGACATCCACCATTACAGCCTAAAACTTTTTTAGATGCATGGATTTTTATTATGAAGATCAATAAACAGTAGTTTCATTTCCATTTAATTTGTTCTGGTAAAAACAAAAGATTACATGTCCGAAGTTTTAGAAAGGATGCAATAGGATATTTTCATGACTGTGTTATTTTTAGCGGTATTATAACAACTAGGAAAACCACTCTGGTTTCTAAAGCAGACATGGATAGAGAAGTAATGTATAATATGTGAAGCAATCTATACAATGGTATAAGAAGAATGTCATTCTATTGCCTCATAAGGGGAAATGGTGTGGACTGAAAATTTGAGCAGATTCCTCTCATGTCTGGTTAGGATAGTAGATTATAGCCATCTCTGGCATTCTATATGGTTTATCCTTGTGTGAGGATAGTTTTCATAAATATGAGATTTCATTTCAGCAAGGAATTTAAAAGGCTTTCTCCTCTTAAAGGTGGTGGACGTGTGAAAATTGAAAGTGTAAAACTGGATTTCAAGGAAAAGGCCCAAGCTAAAGTCGGTTCCCTTGACAATGCTCACCATGTCCCTGGGGGTGGTAATGTGAAGGTAAGAGATGAGGCCATGAACCAGTCATGTGTCTGTGCAAACATATTTCTTATGAAAGTTTTAATTATTTCTTTTAATTTTGAAATTATAATGTAATAAATATAATATAATATAATTGCATCATTTTCCCTTTTCCTTTCCTCTCCCTGAATCCTTCATTCTCTTTCAAATTCATGGTCAATATTTTTAAATTTATTGTTGTTACATACAGATATGCATGTTTATCTACATAGACGTCCCTAAATGGAAGAACCTATACTACCACTTTAGCAAACCAGCATAATCCCTAATTCTACATTCTGAAATAGCTTGATCAAAATAGATCTCTTGTTAAAGAACTTGTCCAACAGGAAGGAGGGATGCTGAGCTGAATAGACATCATATTCTTATCAGCTGTGGGATACAGGGAAAGAACCGGGGACTGGTGAAGACGCTTGGGCTAATGAAAACTAATGCTTCCCTTACACAGATTGACAGCCAAAAGTTGAACTTCAGAGAGCACGCAAAGGCCCGTGTAGACCATGGGGCTGAGATCATCACACAGTCCCCAAGCAGGTCGAGCGTGGCATCACCCCGACGACTCAGCAACGTCTCCTCTTCTGGAAGCATCAACCTGCTCGAGTCCCCTCAGCTTGCCACTTTGGCTGAGGATGTCACTGCCGCGCTTGCTAAGCAGGGCTTGTGAATGCTTCCCCTTTAGCACTGGGGTAATATTTAGGCATGAGCTCTTGGCAGGAGTGGGCTCTGAGCAGGTGTCATATTCATTCTTTACAAACCATAGATAAATAATCTCACCCCCAAACTGTAGTAATTGTTACAATTTTATATAAAAAAATGAATAGTATATGCAGAAAATTACCTGATTTCCATCTGCAACAGGAACACATGGCTTTACATGGATACAATTGGACAATTATTTTCGCTCTGCTGTTTTGCATGGAGTATTATTATTATTATTTTTTAAATTGCATTTTTACCTTTCATGTGCCTGAAGGCTATCCAACTCATTCTGAAAGGCCTTGTTAAAAATCCAAGCTGCTCATTTCACTATTCTGTTCATGGTTGAAAAGATTAAAAAACCGCCCATTGTCCCTTACTACAGGTTGAATGAAATCAAGCAGTCTGAAGGCATCTGACTGGGGGAAGGAAAGAGCATGTAAGAAACACATGTTTTAAAGTGTTATTTTGTATAAATGGGAAGAAAGATGGAACTAAGTTATTAACATTTGGGACCTGGATGATGATATCAGAGTATGCCATTCCAATAAATTATTTAACTAAAAACTAGATATAAAGCATTTGAGCTCTGGTTGAAGAAGTGGTGTCAGAGCGCATTTCTTAGGGCCGATGCACTCTCGTTAGGATGGCCTTGTGTCTGATTAGAAAGTTGGTTGATTGGCTAGATTTGTGTTCACACAATCAGTTTCAAACCCCTATTCCATCTGTTTGATACAGTATTATAGATATAAATATATATATATTTCTCTGTGGCCATTTGTGATACTTCCTCATATACTTGAATATGATACTTCTTTATTCACAGTATCTGTGTCTCCTACACCCTTTGGTGTTGCAATTTTAGGTATGTGAAAGTAGCTGTTAGCAGGGTTCTCTCCCTAGTTAAAAATACATTTGAAAAAAGACAAAACATTTTAGCATGAAGTTGCTTTCTGTAACAACTCAAAGCTGTAACCCTGTTTCAGTGCCAGAATCAAGTCTTTCCTGTGATGCTAGAAAAGTTTATTTTTCTTTGCTTTCACCAACATGGAGTTTGTGGAGTGGGTCCAGTTATACATAAAAGGGTTTACAGATTGTTGGTTCAAAGATTATGGATTGATCACATGTTTAATCACCAAATAGTTTGGATTTTAATCCTGTAATCATTCGTGAAACTGATTCCTTCTTCTTTGTTTCCTCCCTTTTTTCTTTTCCTTTTTTTTCCATTTGCTAAAGTTGAAACTATGAATTTTGGATATGTTTTCCTGTTCTCCAAATTGTATTTGTTCATTAAATTCTCTGATAGAAGATATTTGGCTTTCTTACCCCTCAGATCCCTTGATCAAAAAAGAAAAACACAGCATATTGAGAAGCTACATATGTAAAACCCTTGAGACACAGATATCTAAATCCATCTTTCTAGGATTCAACATCACAGTCTGTACAAAAATATGGTATGACTTATTTATCAGTAAATACTATTTTTTATTTTATATGTCTAGACATCACAATCAGTTGATTCATTTACAAATTGTATTTGATGAATAAGCAATAGTCAATGGCCCAAAATAGAACAAAACATTATCAAATTGGGTGGACTTTTTTTTATATATTTTATTCAATCTTTTTCTTGCCTGGGATTGGTAGGCTGAATCTGAAAAATTAAATACAAAAAAATTGACTAAGTTTTTTATGTCTATGAAGCAAGCCAAGCTCTACATGTAAGGGAGAAGGTGAACTAGAACAGGACAGGTGTAAGAGTGTTTAAGAGAGAAGTCAAGAGGATGCAAAGCAGAGAGACACTGGTGTGGCATTTGGTGACCCATTGAGTATGAGTATTTGACCACTGTAACAGTCAAAAAGAAAACTCAACATCAAACCAAGGCAGTCTTCTCAGCTAGGAAGTTGACACACCCAAAAAGGATGTCTTTGTTTGTAAATAACTTATTTTTGAAATAACTCTAACGTCTGTTTTCACTCTGGACAATTCATTCATTCATTCTCTTGAAATGTACGGAAATGGAAGATGGGATAATGATGTGTGGAGAAGTACATTCTTTTCTTACATGTCTTGATAGTGCTAGACAGGGATTAAAGTTACCTAGGAAAAAAGAAATTAGCAGATGGTTAGTGTAATTTTAAACTATGAGGAAAATAATTTCAACTTGGTTTATTATAAAAATTAAGGCTAGGCAAACATGTTCTAAGTGTTAAAATTCAGTTTCTTGCAATGTGTGTTCAAAATAAAATTATGTAAGCCCCAAGTGAATAGATTTGGCACCAAAATAATCACTTATTTCAAATGCTAATACAATTATAACAAATACAAATCCTTTCTTTGTACGAAAACGTGATCCTATAAAAATTAACATAAAGGGACTGACTTTTTGAATCCAGACAGAGGCAGAGAAATGCACAGGCTAAAAACATTTTCTTATGGGAATATGGGATGGATCCCACCTTACCTACTCTCTTAAGATAATGACTCAAATTAAGCTTTTTGGACACCACTTTTGTGGGGATACACATACGCTGATCTAGAAATGAAAGCTTCACAGTTCCATTTCCAGATCGACTCATGCCAGTTTCTCTCTGGCTTTAGCCTCTGAGAACCTGTTTAAGAATACGTAAGTATCCAGAGTTCTGAAGAGTTCAAAGGCCAACTTTTGCAATAAACTCACACACTCTGGGTCTCCTGCAACCGAAAATTGGGTACCTTTCAACAATGCAGGAAGGATCCGAGTTCATGATGAGTTTCAAAGGCCGTGTTCACTTACGAACAGACTCTTTCTGGATCTGCCTGCTGGGTTCCAGCAGGATGGTGGGCTGAAATCCCACCCATAGGAAAGATGCCTGTGTAATTCCAGCTGAGTTTGGCTGAAGGTAGCTGAAGGAAGAGGTCCAGCACACTGAAAAGTAGACTATAGTTGGCCTTCTACACACACACACACACACACACACACACACACACAAACACACAAACACACACACACACACACAGAGAGAGAGAGAGAGAGAGAGAGAGAGAGAGAGAGAGAGAGAGAGAGAGAGAAATGGGGTAGAAGAGAGATCAGCAGTCATGTAGCATCTCATCAGTAGTAGTAAAAAATTAATCTAAATGTGGATGATTCTGACCTAGCTGTGTTTACACTTTTCCTCTTATTCTTCGTGCCACAGGAAGGAAAGGAAATGATTTGTGGTAGAAGTAGAAAAGAAAAGGTAGATTAATCGGTTGGGGAGGCAATTCCAGACGTTTCTTCAAAGACTGACGTGCTAACATCAACACTGGTGTTGTGTTTTTACACCTAGATATCCAGCTTGGCCATGTAGGTTGAGGCCAAGTCCCTCGGTAGGAAAAAGATTTTTTCAAACCCCAAAAGAACGCCAATCATGAAAGTCCACTTCAACTTTAGCAAAAAGGAAAAAAAAAATGCAACACAAAGTGTACTCTGTATGCTGGGATCCCAAGGTTCCAACACATCACTACAAATCTGTGGGGGGTTCTTTCTTCTGATAATTCTAGAGCCTGTTACCATAGAAAGGCATTTCTTCAATGGCTGGTTGTAGTTAGTTCATGTTTTTCAATCAATTTGCAAATGTATTTGTTGCTGTATAGTGATTGTTTTGCAAAATAAAATTGCTTGTCACCTAACCACAAATTTCAGATTTTTTTTAAATTGTTTCTTCATCTCTGGGGGGAAAGTAAGTGTGTGTGTGTGTGTGTGTGTGTGTGTGTGTGTGTGTGTGTGTGTGTTGATATGTATATGTACACACACATCATTTGATTCAATCAAAGAAAAACCGAGATTTAAAAAGTCACAATTACCTTTCAGATTCCTACTGTGTGTTCAGTCCCTATAAAAGGCAATTTTATATTACCTAATCTAGTTGATAGACAAAAGGTTTTTTGTTTTTTAGTGCTGGGCATCAATTCCAGTTCATATCTGGGAAACGTTCTTGTACTGAGCTAGATCTCCAGTGGAAATGCAGTTTTCTATTCTAAGAAAATAGTATGAGTGACGCCCAGGTCTTGTGGAAAGTCTTAGAAAGTTAGCATCTGAAAAAGCAGGTTGACAAAAAAAAAAAAAAAAAAAAAAAAAAAACAGATTCTCCACCCCAAACCCAACACACTCTATTGGCTTCCTTTTAGTGGTACTCCAAGATGTTCCTGAGTAAACTACAGCTCATAATCATACTAAAATGCACACCCCTGGATGGAGAGTTAAGATAAGAAAACACTCAGTCTCTTAGCCTCTATGTAGAACTACATGTGACAAGACAGAGCATGAACAGAAAAGCTCATGTATAGTTGGGCTTTCTTGTCAGACTTTCTTTAGACTGCCAGCCCCTACATAATGACACCGAGACTTAGTATCAATTATGAAAGCTTGGCCTTAGTGTAGGCTTATCCCATTAGCTCTTATACCTTAAATTAACCAGTTTCTATTCATCTGTGTTTTGCCATGTGGCTCTTTACCTCTTCTCAATATTGTGCATCCAACTGGCTCCGAGACTCCCTGGCCAAATCGGCACACCTCTCAGATTCTTCTCCAGTTCCCCTCTCTCACTCTGGAAATCCTGCCTCCTCTCTCCTGCCTAGCTGGTGGCCATTCAGGTCTTTATTAATCCAATCAGAATGTGCCCCAGGCAGATGAGGTCAAGCAGAGACACAGCTTCACAGTATACAAAAAGATTATCCCATAACACCCAATGCAATGGGTGTATGCAAATGAGCCAAAAACCTTATGCTAAGGGAATTTATGCCCCAGCTTGGTGCAGTGGTGCCCGTGAGCTGCTCAACTGTCTCCCACATCTGTAATAAATCCTCTCACTGTGCTTGTCAGTATCTACAATTCTTTGTTCCAGGACATAAGAACCTGGAACTCATGATGGGTGCCCACTAAACTCCAATATCAGCCGACATCATTAGCATGCTGTCTGTTGCCGGTACTAGAAATTTAAAATGGCTTAAGCATAGTTTCAATTTCTTGGCTCAATTAAGTGTTTAGACAGGTCATCTGCTGTCGCGCCCGCCTCGACCAGCAAGGAAGACGCGACACCGGGATCCTTCTCATTACAGTTTATTCAGACCTTTGATTAATTGCATTGTGTCTCTCTCTCCCTGGGGCAAGCCTCTCCCAGCACCTAAGTAGGGCTGGGCTGCCAACCCCAGGCAGCCACGTGGGCACTGTCCACAGGTTCACGCATATGCCAGCAACACACGAATCCAGCCACAGCCAAATAAGGAGCTGTTTACCATAAAGAGTGTTTGCCATCGGGAAGGCAGAGGGTAGAAGCCAGAGCCATCTTTAGGGTGCGGCTACACGCGGCTCTCTACAGTTTCCCCCTTTTTGTTTTACAAAGCAACAGGCAAGAGTAGAGGTCTGATCTCTGCTAAAATGGAACATGTACTAATGTTTGTCCAGGCGTCGTCCACCCAGAGAACACTAGACCCGTCCGATACCCTTTTCACAGAGGTGGGAGTTAGGGTACCAACCCACATGCAATCAGACTTGCTCTTCTTGAGGTCTGCGTATCATAACCTCAAGTGCAGTGCACAGGCCTCGCATCCTGTGCCTAAATATCTTTTAAAGTAGCCAACCAGGCTTGGGGAGACTGCCCTGCATCAATGGCCATAAAGGCTTAGACAATCATGGCTGCATGGCGACGCTGTGAGATCCTAATGCGACAAATGCACCACAAGCATACTAGGGAGGTGAGCACCAGTAAACCTACTAGGGCTCCTATTCCCGCCCACTCCTTCATGTGATCCATGGCTGTAGCAATCCAGGAAGACAATCCCTCCACCAGTCCGGTATCCACTCGAGTCGAATTCACCGTGACAATAGCCATTCTCAGCTGGTCCATCAGGTTATCAAACTCTCCGGTCCAATTGCCTAAAAGATAACTAGACAACCTTTTAGATAAATTTGCAGCAGAATAATTGGAAGCATCCAAATTCAAAAAATTCAGAGTAAATAATGCAAGAGAAAGTCTGTCCTTAGGGGTACAGCCATAGCCTATTCCCCTTTTTTGTTTTTGAAGCAACTCCTTCAAGGAGCGATGAGCACGCTCCACAATGCCTTGACCTTGTGGATTATATGGTAGGCCATGTACAAGTTGCACATTCATCTGTTGACAGAAGGAAGTGAACTTCTGTCCGGTATATGCAGGACCATTGTCTGTCTTTAACTGTTGAGGCTTACCCCATGCTGCCCAAGCTTCTAAGCAATGAGCAATGACATGAGAGGCTTTTTCTCCTGTCATTGGGGTGGCATGAATGATTCCAGAACAGGTATCAACAGATACATGTACATATTTGACACTTCCAAATTCAGAGATGTGTGTAACATCCATTTGCCATATTTTTAGGGGGAGCAAACCACGAGGGTTAACTCCTAATCCAGAAGGATGATGAAAAATGACACATTGGGAACAATCTAGTACCACCTTTCGTGCCTCTGCATGTGAGATAGAAAACTTTTGTTGTAATGTCCTTGCATTAACATGAAATTCTTTGTGGAAAGCATGTGCTCGTTGTATGGCAGAAGCCACAAACATCCATTCCTGTCTAGTACACTGATCTACTACACTGACCTGGCAGACTGGTATGTGCACGGATGTGTTGCACAAAAAAGGGATTTTTACGTTGCCAGATCAGTTTCTGTAATTGTCCAAACAATGAGCTAACCGGGCTAGAAGATTTGATGGGCCCTGCACATTCAAGGCTTTTTAAAGCATTAACAACATAACTAGAATCTGACACTAAATTAAATGCAAATGGACAAGCCTTGAAAATTTCAAGAACTATTGAAAGCTCCACCTGTTGAGGTGCACCTGGCAAGAATTGATGCTTTACAGGTTCATTAGAATCCACCATATAAGCACCACAGCCTGTCTTAGACCCATCTGTAAATATAACACTTGCTCCTGGAATGGGCTTTGAAGCAGTTACTTTAGGGAAAACGACAGGATGTTCTTTAAAGAAAGTTAATAGTGGATGTTTAGGATAATGGCAATCTATGTGTCCTGGATAGGTACAACGCAGTATTGCCCAATCATCTATGGCAGCACATAATACCTTGACTTGAATAGAATCATAAGGAACAACTAGCGTTTGTGGTGATGTCCCAAAATATTGTAAACATTGTTGAATACCCTGTTGCCCAAGTAATGCCACAGCAACAGGATAATACTCAATTGATTTTGCAGGTGAGATTTTAGTATAAATCCATAACAAGGGTCCTTTTTGCCATAAAATTCCCGTAGGTTGTAACTGGGTAGGCAGAATGCACAGGGTAATATCCTCATTATTTTGTACTCTTTGAAGAAAAGCTCTTTGTAGTTTATCTTCTAATTTCGTTAAGGCTTCTCGGGCTGCATTGGTTAATTGCCTCGGTGAATCCAAGGCTGCATCTCCAATTAAAATATCATATAATGGTTTTAATTCATAATTGGCCATTCCTAAACTTCCTCTTATCCAATTTATATCTCCTAATAATTTCTGAAAATCATTCAATGTGCAAAGATGATCCTTCCTTAACTCTACCTTTTGTGGCATGATATGATGTTTAGTTATTTTAGAGCCAAGATAATTGACAACTTTGCTCTGTTGCACCTTCTCAGGGGCAATACAGAGTCCCTTTTGCTTTAGCAGTTCTACAAGTGAGCTATATGCTTCTTGAAGAATGCTCTCTTCTTTAGCTGCTAACAGTATATCATCCATATAATGGAGGCATTTTAAGCCTGGAAAACATGCTCTCAAAGGTTCTAAAGCAGTTGTTACAAATAATTGACACATTGTAGGACTGTTGGCCATGCCTTGTGGCAATACAACCCACTGATATCTTTTATCAGGTTCCTCATGATTAGTGGACGGTAAAGTGAAAGCAAATCTCTCACTGTCTTTGCTATTCAGTGGAATGGAAAAGAAGCAGTCCTTAATATCTACCACAATAATAGGCCAATTTTCAGGCAAGGCTGACAGCAATGGAAGACCACGCTGTACAGGTCCCATAATTCTCATTTGTTCATTTATAGCTCTAAGATCATGTAACAATCTCCATTTTCCTGATTTCTTCTTGATGACAAATATGGGTGTATTCCAGGGAGAAAGGGAGGGTTTAATGTGCCCTTTCTCCAATTGCTCTTTCACTAATTGATATGCAGCATGTAATTTCTCAGAGGAGAGTGGCCACTGAGGAACCCAAACTGGCTCCTCCGTTACCCAGGTTATGGGAATGCCCTCCTCAGCGGCCCCTAGGAAAAACCCAACCCTTGTTTGGGTTTCCTAGGTACTGTTTGTATTGGCTCCTTTTTGCATTGTAAAAATTTTCCCAGGCCAAAATCAGGATGACACCCCATGTTTTTCATAATATTTTTATATTCTTTGGAGTATTCATTACTTAACTGAAAGCCCATGGATTTCATAAGATCCCTCCCCCAGAGGGACACTGGAAGCTCAAGGATGTAGGGTTGTATAACACCAGAGTGACCTTCGGAATCTTGCCAATTTAACAAATTTGCACTAACATTTGGAACACTGGCATAACCCAGTCCCTGCAATGTTTGTGAGGAAGCCTGTATAGGCCAACCTCAAGGCCAATCTTTGCTAGCTATGATACTGCGATCTGCACCTGCGTTTTGCTCCAGTATCCAAATCTAGGTCTCTTCCCAATTTCTCCCAGGAAGGCACTGTGAGGCTTCCTGAAATTGCAAACCAAGGAGCAATTACATCACACTGTTGTAAAAATCGTTCTAAGGTGCATTTTTTTATTTTCAGTTTCTTAGAGAGAAGCAGCTCGTTAAGAGCCAAAAAAAATTGGGTGCGAGGAGGAGGCGCCCATGTTAGTATACTTTTTTTCTTTCCTCAATTTGAGAAGTTTCTCGGAGGTTTCTCAGAGCCTCTGCAGAATTGCTCCAGCCCTCCGGTTTCCCTGCTTGTTTTGTCTAATTACCGCTTTTATCACGGCTCTAGAATTACCCGTCTGCTTTTATCGCAGCTCTGCTATCCCGCTCTCCCTTCTATAGGTGAGCGTTACCCGCTTTTGTCGCGGATCCCCAGTTTTTTCTGAGGACTTACCGGTATACCGCCTGACTGTAAATGAGTTCTGAATCCGGAGAGAGCCGTGGTAATTGTCCCCGTACGTTCGTTTCTCCGTTTTCCCCGTACAAGGCCACCACTTGTCGCGCCCGCCTCGACCAGCAAGGAAGACGCGACACCGGGATCCTTCTCATTACAGTTTATTCAGACCTTTGATTAATTGCATTGTGTCTCTCTCTCCCTGGAGCAAGCCTCTCCCAGCACCTAAGTAGGGCTGGGCTGCCAACCCCAAGCAGCCACGTGGGCACTGTCCACAGGTTCACGCATATGCCAGCAACACACGAATCCAGCCACAGCCAAATAAGGAGCTGTTTACCATAAAGAGTGTTTGCCATCGGGAAGGCAGAGGGTAGAAGCCAGAGCCATCTTTAGGGTGCGGCTACACGCGGCTCTCTACAATCTGCCTGCTGTGTTTCTGTTTCCTGGGGGACACAAGAGAACATCTAGTCACCCCAGGTATGTGCCAATGACAGGTCAAAGCTTGATTTCACCAAAGTCCAACTTGGTGAGACCAAGGAGTTTATTGAGCTTTCTTATTGAGCACAGATCAGGGGTTACATCCAGGAGCATGAGTGATTGCACATAAATCAATCTCATCATGGATGTTGACCTCATAGAAACTACATCATAAAGTCTCATTTTTAACCTTTTACTTTATTTTTAGTATACTCTAGCATCTTCTAAGAACACTTGTAGCTGGAGGAGGGAGTAATAGAGTCCCAGGAAAGGCTCTCCTGACTATCCTTGGTAAGGGTCAATACTTCCATTACCACAGATCTGGCTACCATTGATTAGTTCTGCTCTAGTTGACATGGCTAAGGGTTGAAGTCCTAGAAAGGCATCCAGTTATGAAGTGAGGACAATGAACCATACAATACTGTCTCAGGCATGGCTGGATCCAAACACCCAAAAGGCTGGTCCAGAACCTCTCTCTTCCCAGCTCTGAATCCAGTCATTCAAAGACATCACTATGAAATTTTCATTTTCAACTTTTAGTTCAGCTTACTCGGTGTTGCCTTTCACTTCAACCAGGAACCCCCTTCCATGACAGACACCAGAACCTCCAGATTCCACAATCTGCCAGTGAAAACCTCATTCCTGCTTGTACTGCCCACAATTCACACTCTAGAAATCATGGAACATATTTGGATCTCCTGCCCAGATATCTCATAAACTTTGGATACGAAACCAACCCCATCACAGGTCCCTGGCATATGAGGAGCATGGGGAATACAAGAATACCTTCATCTGAGGCTCCATGAGTTTATTGTGGAGATACAATGCACCACTATAGTTAATCTAAGTGGATCCTATCAGAAGAGGAACTAATCACTTTAGGCTACAAAACATACCCACATCATCGACTTCACCATGCTGCTGTATTTAGTTACTATATAGTATCTAGTTACTTACTATTAAAACAGAGACCTACACCTTTAGGCCTGATTCAGGCCATAGGATCAGGCCACATATCCCTGAAGCTTTCTCTGCAACAGAGTTTAGAAGCAGTTCATGCTATAACTTAACAGCTCAAGTTTATGGTGCCTGACTCCTTCCAGGCTCCCTGTCACATACATCCAGTTCCTGCTACTATGCTTAAGGATAAGAATCTATTGAGTTCTCTCGCATCAAGATGATCCCTAAGACATGCAGAGACAGTACTGCTACCTCTGGTGTCAGTTTAGAACTATGTGATAGGGTGGTAATATCTTCGTATTAGAGCTTTAGAGCTCTACCTCGTCTAAATCAACTTACAGTCATTTCATAGTTTCCAAACACTCAGTGTAGATTTAGTGCAGTTGGACCAAAATAATTAGGGTGCCCTTTAATGTCTTTCTCAGTTCTAGGTATAAAACCCAAGTCCTTACATATGGTAAGCAAGTGCTCTACCACTGAGTTAATCCTCTTGCCTCTGGAGTGCTATCACATCCAGTAATTATATACATTTTATTATTATTACATAATATATTACTTATATATTTATTTATTTTTACTTTACACATATATATTTTACTATACACACACACACACACATATATATAAAACTTTAGCTTACATCCGTGCTCTCCTTCAGAATCTTTTAAAATGAAGGAGATTAAGATATTGGACAGTAGCATAAATCATAACGAAATTCTGAGTCCCTTTTATTGATAAGACAAAGATGATTTTACTTATTTTGAGAAGAGACAGCAGAAATGTAATGTAGGATGATAGGATCCTCTCTCTCTCTCTCTCTCTCTCTCAAGCTTCTCTCCAGGCTTTTTTTTTTGGTTTTTCGAGACAGGGTTTCTCTGTGTAGCTTTGCGCCTTTCCTGGAACTCGCTTTGGAGACCAGGCTGGCCTCGAACTCACAAAGATCCGCCTGGCTCTGCCTCCCAAGTGCTGGGATTAAAGGCGTGTGTCACCACCGCCCAGCTTCTCTCCAGGCTTTAAAGGGACTCTCCTCCCCACTTTGTTTTAGGGTGCCATTATGTTTAGGTTCTCTATATATTATAATGTTTCTAGTCAACCCTCTTTTTCTCTCCATGATGCCCAATCATGTCCTTGGGGTTTTCCTTGTTGAAGGAAGAAAATGAATCTTGTTGAAGCTTGTGTCAGCTTCTTTGGGGTCTAGCTGCTGTGGTGATCTTATATTTAGTACCCAGCTGTTCCTATCATCCCTCTTGACACACTTTGGTATTCTTTACAGACTGAAATGTAATAGCATTTATATACATTTAATAGGATGCTGTAGACTAAAAAAGGATAGGAATTAACCAAGAAGAAAACTTCTTGATTGATAAATGCCATTTTATTATCAAGGAGGGGTCCGAAAAACAGAACAAGTTAAAATTATTAGGAAAACATTCTAAGACAACTTCCAAAGTACCTAGGGCATGTGTTAGGATTCAAATGCTAAAATTAAGTATTACCCACTTAACCTACAAATAGAGAGAATCCAAAATTTGTTCTGTTTAGTATAGTATTTTTACATTAAATATTTGGCAATTTGTTTTTCAGAAAGCGATGCAGCAACTTTTAATAGTTCTCATTATGCAATGGCTAGAAAATCTCAAATACAGCTAACAGGCCATGCAGCAGCTCAGCAAGCACCATTACGCTGTTCTGGAAGAGTGTGCCTTTTGTTTCGATACAGAAATGACAAACTCGTGTTTTAATATATTACCATAGTACATTTTTAAAGTCTCTCTCTCTCTCTCTCTCTCTCTCTCTCTCTCTCTCTCTCTCTCTCTTTCTACTTCTGTAAAATGCCAGTTCATGAATACTTCTTTCATTCCACATAAACATTATACAATGGTTGAAGAAGGCTATCACAAAGTTCAACTATCTGCACTCAATATACTTCAAATGTTGCCTTATTTACTTATTATTTACTAAGGAATTTATACAGAATCTTACTTATATAGAATAAAAGCCAAATATAATTATTGGCTGGGTTTTTTTTTACTTTTATATTATTGTAGGTATTATGCTGCAGATATCTAGTTTGTAACCATGGCCTAGGTCCCTTATCTTTCCCTACAAATTTCCCCTCATTCAGAGAAACTAAAATCCAAAAGAACTATGCCATAATCCTCGAGAAGAGTTGGTTAAGTGACACTGGAATTCTCAGAGTAATATAGATCCTAAGAAAACATTATTCAATGGACTTTACTCCCTGTTTCAAGGGAAAAAACAAAACTTAAAGTAGTATAGCATATCCATTTGACTATAGCAACTGATAATACTCATGTCTATGATATAACACCTAAGAGTCTGCCCTACACCAATATTTATTGTCAAATCATGATAAAAGGAAACTACAAAGAAATCTTTTCTCTACTTCTCTATCTTACAATAACTGAAGGCTCACTGTCAAGCAAGACTTGACAGACATTATTGTCAGATGATTCACATCTGTACAACTGTCAAAAAAGTCCTTGTGCTCCATGCCTCCAACAGTCCTCATGCCCCAGTGTCATCTACTACCCCCAAGAGGGTCTAGGTGGCGAACCTGTTTCTTAGCAATTCTTGTAGCAATCTCAGGGACACTGAAGGAGGTCTATGACACCATTGATCAGACTAGTTGGTCGACACAACTCTTACCAACCATCGTTGTGCCTGCCTTGCCCTGTTCTAGCTCCTGATGAGAATACTGGAAGCCCACCGAGAAGACCTCCTCATAGGCAAGGGAATGGTACTCATAAACCTATGCCTTGATCAACCTGTTACCAGGTGTCATTTCCCCAGAATTTCCCCCATGTGGTCTTACAGAAACTACAGTAACCACAAGTCTTGAGTTTATCAGAGTGTGAGTGATGGGAAACACGAACCAAGGAGGGATCATGGGGCTCCTAAGGCTAGTGACAGATAGAAGTGCTGTACAATAAAATTAACCTATAACAATGCTAGTGACCAAGCATTTCAACATCATGCTTGCCTTCAGTATTTTATAGCTTTCTTAGACGCTATCGCTATGGTTTTGTTTTTCTAATCTCACACCATTACATTTAATTTCTTGGAGTTTATTACAATTCCATTATGTCAGTTTAATTCTTATGAAAAATAAGGATCCACAGCTCACAGAATGAAATATAAAATATGTGAATATATATTTTAGATAGACTTTTTGATTTTTGAATGTTCCTAAACAAAAGTTTGCTTTTCATCCCAGCACTCAGGAGGCAGAGCCAGGCAGATCTCTGTGAGTTCAAGGCCAGCCTGGTCTACAGAGCAAGATCCATGGCAGTCACCACAACTACACAGAGAAACCCTGTCTCAAAAAACAAACGAAAAAAAGTTTGCTGATTATAGTAACATCAGGATATGAAGACACAAGTACATATCACAGAGGTTTCTTAGAAATTTTTCTGGCTGAAATGTAGCAAAAGCAAAAAGCATTCATTACATAAACTCCATTGTACAGTACCAGTGTACTGTCTCCCTCTGTATAACCTCTACGTGAGTAATTGTGACTGATATGCAAATTGAGATCAAAACACAAACTTGCTTTTGGTTCCAAATCTGTAAACATTACCCTATCAAGAAACTCTCTACTGACTCAAGCTGAAGACTTGGGCAGACCCCTGACTTTCAAATCACATTTAGACAATAAAACTGTGCGACTTGTAGAGAGTCTTACCAAGAATCTTGGATATTAAAATCCAGTGGAGCCTGTTGTAGACGCTATGGACATGACAGCTTGCTTTGCTCTGGAGTATTCTCTGTGGATTCAGCTCCTTTGCCTTGGCAGGTGCTGGTTTTACCAGTGATTAAAAAACAACTTAGAATAATGGCAGGACACATTTAGAGACTCTCACTCTATGACCACTACAGCTTAAACAGATCTTTCCTCTTTCCCACGGGGCACCCAACAGCTTAACTCACCTTCATTCTGCTGGGTTACAAAGGAACACTTCCATGTGGTCTTCCCCTGGCCTTCATGGACTTCTTATCCTAACAACTCTAAACCTGGAGAAGTTCCTCTCCCAGCAGCATGCCTTAGCCCTAAATCTCAAGCCACCAACTTTCTCCTGAGTACCGGATTTCTGTATCAATCTAATGTCTTCTAACATCTTTGTCTTGCAACATAATAGATCTCATTTGAAGGCTCTTTAATCAGCCCTTTGGATGTCTTCATTAACCTGTGGCTTAGCAGCTAGTACTTGCTCACCAAAACAGAAAATATGACCCACAAACAGCACTGAAACTCGGGCCCCACACTCCTCCTTATCAAACTACACTCTTGGTCTTTGGTGTGTGCTCATTGACTGATGAGACAAATTCTTGATGTTACTTCCATTGTTAATTTATGTACCACAGAAGACAACAATTTTCACATTGTCGTAGTGCTGCTCTATTTCTATGAAGAGACCTCATGACCAAGGCAACTCTCATGAAAGAAAGCATTTAATTGTGGCTGGTTTAAAGTTTCAGAGGTTTAGTCCATTATCATGAGGGTAGGGAGGATGGCAACATGCAGACACGGTGCTGGAGCAGTAGCTGAGAGCTACATCCTGATCTTTAGGCCAAGAGAGAAAGGAAGAGGAGTAGGAGGTGCAAATTGGGCCTGGCATGGTCTTTTTATTTTTTTAAAATTAAGAAAATTTCCATTCATCCTACATATCAGTCACAGATTCCCCTATCCTCCCTCCTCCCACCTCCCACCTCCGCAGCTCCCCCCAACCCACCCTTCATTCCCACCTCCAACAAGGCAAGGTCTCTAATGGGGAGTCAGCAGAGCCTGGCACATTTAGCTGAGGCAGGTCTAAGCCCCTCCTCCCTGCACTAAGGCTGTGCAAAGTGTCTCACCAAAAAGCTGGCTCATACACTAGGGACAGGTCCCAGTCCCACTGCCTGGGGGCCTCCCAAACAGTTCAAGATAAACAACTGTTTCACTTATTCAGAGGGCCTAGTGTAGTACCATGAGGGCCCCTCAGCTATTGGTCCACAGTTCACGTGTTTCCACTAGTTTGGCTAGTTGTCCCTATACTTTTTCCCATCATGGCCTTGATATCTCTTGCTCATAGAATCCCTCCTCTCTCATTGACTGGACTCCTGGAGCTCTGCTTGGGACATGGTCATGGGTCTCTGCATCTCGTTCCATCAGTCACTGGATGAGGGTTCTATAATGAGAGTTAGGGTATTCAGCCATCTGAACACCAGAGTAGGTCAGCTCAAGGCACCCTCTCAACCATTGCTGGTAGTCTATGGTGGAGTCATCTTTGTGGATTCCTGAGGACCTCCCGAGCCCTCTGCTTCTTCCTATTCCCATGGTGTCTTCATTTATCATGGTATATCTCTTTCCTTGTTCTCCCACTCTGTTTTTGATCCAGCTGGAACCTCCAGCTCTCCTAAGCTCTCATTCCCCTGACTCTTGCCCTCCATTACCCCCTCACCCCTAGTTTGCTCATGTAGATCTCATCCATTTCTCCATTATTGGGTGGTCCCTGTGTCTTTCCTAGGGTCCTCCTTACTAGCTAGCCTCCCTGAAGCTGTGGGTTGCAGCCTGGTTATCCTTTGCTTTACATCTAGTATCCACTTATGAGTGGTCCTTTTAGATCTCAAAGCCCAGACCCAATAGCACACTTCCTCCAACAAGGCCACATTTCTTAATCCTTCTCAAATAATGCCACTCCCTGATGACTAAGGACTTAAATATGTGAGCCTGAGGGTGGGAGGATTCTTTTTAAAATTATTTATTTTTAAAAATATTTTTCTTTCCTTTTACATACCAACCCCTGTTGCCCCTCCCTCCTCTTCTCCCACTCCCCCCACCTACCCCATCCCCTCCTCATAGAGTAAGGCCTCCCTTGGGTACTCAACTCAGGCTGTTATACCATGTTGAGGCCAGACCTAGCCCCTCCCTCCTGCATCAAGGCTGAGTAAGGCATTGCACCACTGGGAATGGGGTCTAAAAAACCAGTTTGTGTACGGGGTAACCAATCTAGGCCCTCTGAATGGGGGCAAAAGTTGAGAGGATTCTTTTTTTTTTTTCTTTATTATGTGTTTTAAATTTTATACATCAGCCATGGGTTCCCCTGTCCTCCCCCATCCCGCCCCCACTCCCACCTTCCCCCCAGCCCCTCCCCTCCATTCCCATCTCCTCCAGGATCAAGGCACCCCTGGGGATTCATTTAAACCTGGTGGATTCAGTACAGGCAGGTCCTGTCACCTCCTTCCAGACTGAGCAAAGTGTCCCTGTGTAAGCCCAAGGTTCCAAACACTCATGCACTAAGGACAGATCCTGGTCCCACAGACTGGGTGCCTCCCAAACAGATCAAGCTATTCAATTGTCTCACTTAATAGCCATATATGATATAAAATACCTTGGGGTTATGCTAACTAAGCATGTGAAGGACCTATATGACAAGAACTTTAAGTCCCTGAAAAAAGAAATTGAAGAGGATGTCAGAAAATGGAAAGATCTCCCATGCTCATGGATAGGCAGGA
Source organism: Onychomys torridus (assembly GCF_903995425.1). Taxonomy (NCBI): domain Eukaryota; kingdom Metazoa; phylum Chordata; class Mammalia; order Rodentia; family Cricetidae; genus Onychomys; species Onychomys torridus. The sequence continues at coordinate 51,027,110 of NC_050465.1, forward strand.
TTAACATAGTAAAAATGGCGATCTTACCAAAAGCAACCTACAGATTCATTGAAATTCCCATCAAATTACCAACACAATTCTTCACAGATCTGGAAAGAATAATACTCAACTTCACATGGAAAAACAAAAAACCCAGGATAGCCAAAAGAATCCGGTACAATAAAACAACTTCTGGAGGTATCACAATCCCCGACCTCAAGCTCTACTATAGAGCTACTGTAATAAAAACAGCTTTGTACTGGAATAAAAACTGAAATGTGGACCAATGGAATCGAATTGAAGACCCTGACATTAACCCGCACACCTATGAACATATAATTTTTGACAAAGAAGCCAAAAATGTACAATGGAAAAAGAAAGCATCTTCAACAAATGGTGCTGGCATAACTGGATGTCAATGTGTAGAAGGCTGCAAATAGATCCATATCTGTCACCGTGCACAAAACTTAAGTCTAAGTGGATCAAAGACCTCAACATAAATCCAGCTACTCTGAACCTGATAGTAGAGAAAGTAGAAAGTACTCTTGAATGCACTGGCAAGGGAGATCAATTTCTAAATATAACACTAGTAGCACAGACACTGAGAGAAACAATCAATCAATGGGACCTGTTGAAATTGAGAAGCTTTTGTAGAGCAAAGGACACGGTCAACAAGACAAAGCGACAGCCTACAGAATGGGAAAAGGTCTTAACCAACCCCACATCTGACAGAGGGCTGATATCCAGAATATATAAAGAACTCAAGAAATTAGACATCAAAATGCCCAATAGTCCAATTAAGAAATGGGCTATAGAACTAAACAGAGAATTCTCCACAGAGGAAGTTCAAATGGCTGAAATACATTTAAGGAATTGCTCAACATCCCTAATTATGTGGGAAATGCAAATCAAAACGACTCTGAGATACCACCTTACACCTGTCAGAATGGCTAAGATCAAAAGCACAGAAGACAGCTTATGCTGGAGAGGATGTGGAGCAAGGGGAACTCTCTTCCACTGCTGGTGGGAATGCAAGCTTGTACAGCCACTTTGGAAATCAATATGGCGCTTCCTTAGAAAATTGGGAATCCATCTCCCCCAAGACCCAGCATTAGCACTCTTGGGCATATACCCAAGGAATGTTCAATCATACCACAAGGACATTTGCTCAGCTATGTCATATCAGCTTTGTTTGTAATAGCCAGAACCTGGAAACAACCTAGATGCCCTTCAGCTGAAGAATGGATAAAGAAAATATGGTACATATCCACAATGGAGTACTACTCAGCAGAGAAAAACAATGACATCATGAGGTTTGCAGGCAAATGGATGGATCTAGAAAAAATCATCCTGAGTGAGGTAACCCAGACTCAGAAGGACAAACACAGTATGTACTCACTCATAGGAAGATACTAGATGTAAAACAAAGATGACTAGACTGAGAGGATTCTTATTCAAACCACAACACCTATTTACTTTTTTGTGACCTGATATTAATCAACTTAGCCACTTTTGGGTTTCTCAAGCCAAAAGAATACCATTCTATCATTTTGTCTTTTTGGCACTTTTGGCTAGTCTCTTGAAGTATAGAATGGAAAGTGGGTAAAGGTCGTAAACACTGAAAGCCATTGCATTGTCTTCTAGAGTCCTATAGGCATTCGGGGACACAGGAAAGAAACATTCTCCAGAACGAATCAGAGCTCTGGATAAACTAAAGTCCAAGTTCACACAAAGGCCCAGCAGGAAAGGGGAAAGGATGGACAGTGGGGCCGAAGGGGACATCTGAAGCAAAGGCAGACTCTTATGAGTAAAAGGACACACTCTGAGCATAAAGTCACCAGAAATTTACATGAGTTCAGGAAAACAGAGCCTGGAGACCCTATTCAGTGTTGTAACATGTTCCAGAGTTGATATCCTACCGTACAAGCTAAAGAGCAGTTATTAAAGGTTTCTGAGGACGAGGCATGGCATTAGACCATCTTTGTAGAACAGCAATTTTCACATCAATGGATCAAGAGCAGATATTCAAGTTGAGAAATGCTGAGGTCGCCCCAGACAGACAATGTTCAAGGAAGGACCAGCTTGGCCCAGTCATCTCTAACCTGAGCATATCATTAATAATGGCCACCGGTAGAATTAGCCTTTAAAGTAGGAAGAAACATCTTGGATAGAGAATGATGCAAAGTTGGAGATGACTGCAACAGCACCATCCCTCACAGTTCATCTTGAGCTACTGTTGTCTCGAAGTTTAGGCACGATCTTGTCCAGATGGATCCAGTTGACAGTAAATGTGTTGGTGACCTAAGCCCCATGAATTGTCTGCTCTGGGTCTCAGTAGATTTTTGCTTCAGAGAAACAGACACTGAATTTTAAAGCCTCTCACAGCTGGATCTTCATTAGACAACTGTGATTGGGATTAATTTTTTGTTTTGCTTTGATTTGACTCTGGTTGGTGAGTTGAGACAGAGTTGCCCAGGCTAGGTTCAAACTCAAATTAATCATCCTGCCTTGGCCTTTTATTAGAGGGTTTTATTAGAGGCACATGTTACAATGCCCTGTTTCTGAGGTTGGGAGGGGGTCTTTTTTTTCCTAACTTTCCTATTTTCTCTTTGTATTAACTCATTGTGAATAAGATGTCTTGGTTCCATTTCCTTTTGGATGTAGGTGAAACATCTGGTCCTAATCCAGAACAAGGTTATTAATTTTGCAACATCATAGGTCTTAATTTTTTATCTATCATTTTCTTATTTAACAAGATTAATAATCTCTCACAGAACTTTGGAAAATTTATAACATATAAATGATGACAGTCCTAAGGAAAAGATGAGTTTATGTAAGCTGTGTTCACAAAAGTAAGAAAAATCCTTGAGAGTGAGATGATCAGAGAAGCCACAGAGGGTAGATGCTCAACAGTCTGCAGTGTGTAGGATATGAGAAATGAGATGCTGGGTGAGCTGTAGGACAGAATACACAATGACTTTGCAGAAGCAGTGGTGAAGACAGAACAAGGTGACTGGGCTACACTCTTCATTTTGCTTATCTGTAACTGGGGTGAATTATATCCCAGAGTTCTTTACAACAGAGTGTTTTCTGCACCTCTGAAAGGGCAGTCTGAGATATTTCCTACCCGTACCTGGGGAACCTTGATGTAAACGCTTTCCTCTTGCAAAGCCTCTCATGCAGGGAATATGGCATTTGTCGGCACCACCGATGGTAAAAAAATGCGAAAGCTTCCCTATGCTTTCACCTCTCACCCTGTCCTGCCAATCGCTATTGGGGAAAGCCAGTTTCTTCTGGCAGTGCATCATAAGCTCATCCACTATTGGCTGACATGTGACTGCTATCTCAGACACTAGCTTCTAAGTGAATATGAGTAGATTTATTTACTTGTATAATAACAAGCACAAATGCAATTTTCCAAACGTCTGAACAGGCCTTAGTAAGTAATGAAGCCACACTAGCTCAATGAAATTGTGGGGGGTGGGGGAAGGGTAAAGGAAAAGCGGCAAACCTGCCGCACTACTGATTTGCATGCCCAGCTAGAGTTAGTTCTCCAGCCACAGAAATGGTTATAATAATTCTTGCTTATCGCGTACTGTTCTAAAGATTAGATTTTCAGAATAATTTGTGATTCTCAGATGAAAATTACTGAATTTTCTCATTTATACATTATAAGGGTAGAACAAGATGAGCTGATAGATTTCAGATGCCCTGCCACAGGCCCAGTCTGGAAAACTACAGTAAATTAATTTTGGTTATATAATTTATGGGGTTTCTTCTCTAGATAGACTTCAACGAATTATACAATCATGGAATCATTTGTATTTAATTGCCTTAAAATTATTTTCTATTTTGAATCCTATGTTTACATATGGATGGGTGACCACATACTACAAATAACCTACTTTTCACATTACACACATTCTAAAATCAATTTATTTTATTGGTTAGTGAAATGCTTCTGTCAGCTCGGTTATGAGTGGAGGGGCTAAGCTTGAGACTAGCTCTTAGCTCTGGCATATAACTTGATATTCTTGACTACAACATTTGGGGTGCTACAGCCATAGCACTGGATTCAAGAAATACCCATAACCACGCAGTTTATGAAAAGCAGGAAAAGTTCAGCTGGAGATTGACAACTTACTTTTACTTTGGAAGGAAATATTCCACTGATATTGAAACAAAAATCAAGCACCAGGAATAGTAGCTCACACCTGTAATCTCAGCACTAGAGGAGCTGAAATACAAAGATCACAGCAGGTTCAAGCCAGCTTGGACTAAATAGCAAATTCCAGAATAACCTGGGCTTCAAAATGAGACCCTGTCTTAAACATAGTACCTAATAAGAATTCCTAGAAGTTATTGAGTTAAAGATAGTCATACTTATGAGGATTTCTTATACCTATAGCCATATCATTTCTGAAAATGAGGTGCTAGATTTTATACCCACAATAAAAAATATACTGTACACATGGATTTTTTTAATCAACTTTTACATTTGTTTTCATCAACATTTTACACTTCAATTTACATAGATCTTGTAACAATTGATGAAATAGTATTTTTTTTTCCATTAAATTTTAAGGGATTTTAAAAAAAGAATTGAGGCAAACAATGTGTCCTAATTACATTCCTGTCTCTGTGATAAATATCGTGACCAAAAACCAAAACAAAAGAAAAAAAAAAAAAAACAACTAGGAGAGGAAAGGATTCATTTGGACTACTGGCTATAGCCCAGCATTAAACCAAGGCAGGAGCTCAAGGCAGAAACCACAGAAAAGCACTGCTTACTGGCTTGCTCCCCATGGCTTGCTCAGCTTGCTTTCCTATACCACCCAGGGCCACCTGCTGGAAATGGCTCAGCCTATAAGTAGATTGGGCTCCTTACATACATTAGCAATTAAGAAAATGCCCACAACCAATCCCACAGGCCAGTCCAATGCAGGCAATTTCTCAATTGCTTTCTTTCAACCCTGAAACTATCTATGACACAAAGATTCAATCACAGGTCTACATGATTATTTTCTAATAAGCCAAAGGGTATATACACTGTAGCTGTACTGTACTCTAGGCTGTGGGTTCTTCCACACACAGCCTCTCTATCTACTCATTTCCCACGTCATGCTATAAAGTAGAAACAGACAATACATAAATAAATGAGTGTGGCTGTGTCCCAGTATCAGTTTACTCATAGGAACTAAAGTCCAAAGCTCATATAATATTTACATTTCAAAATTTTATTCTTTAAAAAAAAAACACTTTTCCTAAAGAGACAAAGGATCTGATTTTCCCCTGGCTCTGGTAAGCTAGGGCCTGATTTGGATAGGTATAATGATATTTTATATGGTCCCTGCTCCTATATCTCACAGGGGCAAAGGAAGAGGAGGAGCATGGGTGAGAGATGAGCCACTGGGGGAGGGGCATTAGTGCCCTCAGCCTGAGTAAAGCAGTCCACTTTTTGCAGTCCAAAATGGCTTCAACCCCTGCTCTTCAGTTGGAGATACGTATACACTTTAGCCAGTTAGCTTCTTTGGATATCAGCTTTTGCTTGTCTGTAGTGAAGCTGGAATCATCCAGACAGTACCTCTAATTCACACAAAACAACTAACAGTCTATATTCTTTGCTTATTCACAAATCAAATATTGCACTGGAACATTGGACACCTGGATGAAAATGCACAGATGAGCAGATGTTTACTAGTAAGTGGTATTTTGGCTCTTTCCTTGCAATTAACCTGACACTATGGTACCTTGATGTAATTATTCCTTTATATCTGCCCGGTGCTTTTAGAATGAGTAAACATCTTCAACATCTTATTTATTTAGTCATTAATAAAATCCTGTGAGGTATATTTGACTCAGAAATAAAATATGGCATGTGAAGAGAAAAGTCCTAAGTGGAACACAAATTTCTACCTGCAAATCCAGGCTTCTTTTGTCAATAGCCAGATGTGTGGCATCATATTTGAAAAGATTAAACAGCTGCCTTCTCTGATGCCCCCTGTCCTGGGGCTGCCATTGAGTACTGGATCTCCTGGTGGTTGAGAATGAATCTTCCCCCAGAGCATAGCTCTTTCTACTATTGATAATCATGGCATACACCATGACTTTTTGTTCTCTCAACTCCTTCACAGCCAGTGTTGCTAAAGACCCTGTGGGCCAACAGCAATCATCTGTAAACTAGGCATCATGAAGACCAGCTGGCAGAAATGAAGACCTGCATAATGCAAGTGACCTACAGAATAGGATTAGAACTATACTTGAGGGCCTTGTTGTACATGTTTCTCACCAAGAGTTTTATCTGTGGGATGAGGGCACAACTTTGCTAGCCAGAGAGTTTGTCTTCTCTCAATACTACTAAGAATTTAGCCTTATCTAAATGAGCACCCCCTTCTTCCCATAAAATAAGCTCCAAATAAAACACCCTGATTGACCCTTTAAGCATTATTTTCCCTGTACAATATATGAAGACCTATGCAGGCCCATGGAATCTAGGGCGAGGGAAATGAAAATAAATATATTCACATAGAAGATACTGAGAAATTAAAAAACAGTGCTTACATTCCATAACTAGGTATGTATGTAAGTACTGGACATATTTTAAAGACATGAGTAAGGCAGATGAACTGGGTTTTGTTTGGAATAATATTTTTATTAATCAAGAAGTTCACATATTTTGATAATATTAAACTTATTCCACATTCATTCTACATTCCTTCTAACATGTGCCAAAAAATCTAATATATGCCAAAAAGATCATGAAATTTATATTCTTTCATGATCAAATGTTGATCAAAGGCTTGAAGATAAAAATGAATAAATTATGTGTCTTTCTTGGGGGCATCTTTTTGTTAATACTCTGTGGTTGACAAAGTTCTGCTTTCTTGGCTTATCTTTCTTCTTACAATAATTAGTATTATCTATTTTGTTATAATCCATAGCCATATTTTGTATTGATGTGGTTGAAGGCTAGATAGTTATAATTTCCTCAGTTATGATAAAAGATAAGTTAGTTATAAAACCTTAGACTCACAAATATAAGATAGATAGGATATCTTCTTTAATATTGTAACTGTAATTCTTGCTTGATAATTGTTTTGTTATATGTAATTGTACTATGTAAAAGTTAAAACCTTCCTTAAAAAAAAAAAAAGAAAAGGGGAAGTGCTGTGGATATCGCTCTGTGTAAATAAAGTTCTGATTGGCCAGTGGCCAGGCAGGAAGTATAGGCGGGACAAGAGAGAAGAGAATTCTGATAAGTGGAAGGCTGAGTGGAGAGACACTGCCAGCCGCTGGCATGACAAGCAACATGTAAAGACACCGGTAAGCCACAAGCCATGTGGTAAAGTATAGATTAATAGAAATGGGTTAATTTAAGATAGAAGAAGTAGATAGCAAGCAGCCTGCCACAGCCATACAGTTTGTAAACAATGTAAGTTTCTGTGTGTTTACCTGGTTGGGTCTGAGTGTCTATGGGCCTGGCTGGTGAGAGAGATTTGTCCTGACTGTGGGCCAGGCAGGAAAACTCTAACTACAATATTTTAATACCAAAATAATAAAAGTTGGATAATTGTTTTTTGTGTTCAATACTTTTAGCTCTTTGTCCTGAGCATTTATTTTCGAATCAGTTGGATAATGGCTTTGCACCCTATTTGCACATTTAAACCCCCTGCAAAGTTTTGCAGAAATATCTAGGATCTTAATTCTCCCACTGAAGAGTACAGATGCTCAAGGATGATCCTTCTCTATTAATGTCCCTTAAGGTTCTTTCTCAGAGTAGGAGTCCAGGATTGAGAAACAGTAGTTTTAAAACAGTTATCCAATATATTCTAGAGACCCAGTTAATCAGATAACTAAGGGTGTGGTTCAAGTCATGACAGATAAAGGTGCCCCACACTCAGGACCAAGAAGCAAGAATCTTGATACAGCTGGAAATGGACATTCACGGAGGGGGTGGGGAAGTTAGTACTATCTTGATTTTATCAGAAAGAGTGATTATGCTAAAGAAAAATTGCTCTGAAAATATTCTATTTACTTATAATCACAATTTAAGTATGAGTTAAAAAATAATTCTATCTTAATTACAAAATGCATATTTCTTTTGCATTCTTAAATCTCTGTAGAGGGAAGAGATTTTTGTACTCTTGAAACAGAACTGTATGATAACTGATAGAAATCAGAGGCCTATAGGAATTCCTCTAGTGAAATCATTAAAATTAAAGCCAGAACAGAGATCTGCCCAGTCTGGGTCTGATTACTCATGTCTAATGGTTTCAAATAAATGATTTCTAAGTGGTGTCCAGAGCTAGCATCCACTGTGTGCTCTGCAGGTCCCAGGTTGTGCTGCTGAATCACATAAGCCTGTGCCTCAGGGAGGATGTATTGACTAATAAGCCCCAAGAGATGTGAACAGGAAACAGAGTGTAATGTGAGCGCTGTGGCCTCTTCTCCACTAACTATGTGATTTATATAACATGGACTCTGACAGTCACCGGCCCAGTACTTATTCACTTTCCCGAGTCACTCAGCAAGGTATTGTAGATGATAACATTTAGTTCAAAATGACAGTGAAGACTAAGGTATAGGAGAGTTTGTTGGAAAGGCCCAAGGCTATGCCATCAGGTCAGAAACAGTAATAATGATTTCATTGAACAGACAATTTTTGTGGTCATGTAACTACCTAACAGTTTTTTGACACTTCCCCTTGTTGGACATTGGGGTCTATTTTGCTTCCTCTCGACTCTGGAGCCATGTTGCTCAAAACCATTAGGCTGAAGGTGAAATGTTGCTATGTGACATTGAAGCTAGGTGGAAAAAGATCCGTAGCTTCTACCAGCCTCGTCCTGTGATACTCACTCTGAGTGAAGTGAGCGGTAAAAGTCTGACTGCCTGAGAGCCACACTTAGGAAAGGCATGTGTATCTATGCTCCTTCTAATGGAAAGTGCAAGCCCCCAGCTGCCAGCTGTAGGAACCACCACCCATGTGAGCTGTCTTGGCTATACATCCCATGCACATCTTCAAAACACAACAGTCCCAACCACATCTCACTAAATGAGAGATTCTGAATGAGACCAGTCGTGTTGAGCCCTCCCTGACTCACAGATCCTGAACACAGTAAAAACTGGTTGTTTTTTGCTGCTAAGATTTGGTCTAGTCTTTTTTTTATGCAACATTAGAAAATATACTAATTCATTTCATCCTCAGAACAGCTTTTACAGAATGGATACTCTACTTATTCTTTGCACTAACTTTTTTAGCTTGCCCGAAAACAGGCTTCATTATGATTTCATATAAGTATATTGATGTATTTTTAGCCCATTCAGCCTCCCATCACCCTTCCTTCAGCTTCTTTGTTCACTTTTGCCACACACCGCGGCAGTGGTGGCTCGCGCCTTTAATCCCAGCACTCGGGAGGCAGAGCCAGGCGGATCTCTGTGAGTTCGAGCCCAGCCTGGTCTACAGAGTAAGTTCCAGGAAAGGCGCAAAGCTACACAGAGAAACCCTGTCTTGAAAAACTAAAAAAAAAGAAAAAGACAAAAAAGAAACCTATAGCTAGTTCATTTTATTTTTCATAAATATATATATAATACTTTTGATTAGCCATATTCCCTGATGTCTTATAGACTTTTTTTTCATATTTCTGGATGGGTAACAACTTAAAGCTTAAAATATGATATATTCAGACAATGATGAACTTTATAAAATACAAAACAGAGAAATGTAATAAAGGATTTTTTTAGCACAGACTAGGAAGGAATATTTTAGGCATGTTGATGAGCAATTTTACAAAAGAAGGTTGTATTTGAGCTGGTACCCAGGCACATGAGGATGCTGAGAACAAAAGGATCAGCAGCATATCCATCCTGAAGGGTCAGTGTATATAGAGTGAATCGGGTAGGAGAAGATGAACAGAATGAAGCCAGATCATGGAGAGCCCTGCAGACTATAGTAGGCAGCCAACATAAGGATGGATCCAAGATTCAAGACACATAAGACATGTCCACTTCTACCTCTTAGAAATAGATTTTAACCTAATACTGCAGGGACGCAACATCCGTGTATTTATTCACACACTTCTGACACTTAGGCACATGATACAGTTACCATGTTTCACCTTCAACTTTGAAGATATTACCATTGAGTTAATGGGGATTCTTTCCCTGAACTGTTCTGATGAATTACTATAGACACCTTTTAAGTTATTATTATCAGCTCTCACATACTTACATTAAAGTATTCCAAACTGGGTTTGCTGCAACAATCTTTGCTGAAAACAGCCAAGGGTTCTCCTCTGTTCAGCTTATCTGCCAAGAATGTTTATTTTTGTACACAACTAGCAACTTAGCATCTGGCTCCTGTCAAAACACACTCTCTTCTAATAGAGAGACTAGGCTTCAGGGCTGATATATATTGAAATAGGTCTTTTAGTTTACTCTGACATGTCTCTGAAATCCAGTAACCTCTTAACTCTTTGGACTGAAGGCTATCCCTCACTTGAGACCACCTTTGGGAAAGTGCTACATTAAACACAACACCTCCCATAGTGAAATATTAAAAACTCTCATAGATGCAGAGCTCAGTCATTTACTAGGTGATTTCCATCAATCAGATGGACTGGTTCTTGACTTTCAACCATGCTCACCTAAACTGACAAATAATGTGTGAAAGAATACAGCAGAAATAATACATCTGAAGAGAGCATGCTGCTTTCCAAAAGGTAAAATAGTTGGGGCATGGTTTCAATGAGTGTCTGAAGAGTAAACTCTATTGGCAAGATTGGTTCCCCAGTAAGATACTGTTTTGAAAACTGACTTTAACGGTGCTTGTTATAGATTTCTCCTATCCTGCACCTGACTCACTACCTCAAGGTCATTTAGGAATGGAAAGTGACGATAACTCTTCCTCACCTTCTACCATCAACAATGCAGCTTCTTTCTGTCTTTGAGATGGGTCATGAGTTTGACTTATAGCGTTTCTTCAAATCCCCCAGCTAGAAAACCCTCAATATTACACTACAAAGTTGGATCGGAACTTTGAAGCTACACTGCACAGCTTTTATTTCACTACTTACTTAGTAACATCAACTGAGTTACCTAATCTTTCTGTGGCTCAGTTTTCGCTTCCTTGAATGTTGATTTTTTTTTTTCATCTTAATGCATTGTTGCACTTAATATAACCCTGGATATGTAACACACATTTGAAAACTTCTATACCTTCACCATCAAACTCATTGCTAGAAAATGAGTATCAATCCGTTCGTAGCTGAGATAAGCCTTTTTCTGAAAATTCCACCTCTGCTAGTCTTACTTTATAATTTCCCATTATAAGAATTGTTTATCTTTCAAGGATGAACAATATACCAGGTGTTAACTCCTTCAGAACTTGTTATTAATTATTCTCTCCTCAAATAACCGCAACATTGTCTTGTTTTATAACTTTCTTGCCCATCAGTATGTCATGCTAAAATACTGTCAGTACAGCAAGTATAAAAGACAGTTTGCCCTTCCCTAGTATGTTGTGGGGGAACCCACCCCCACTTTTCCCCCAGGGTATTCTTGAGAAGACAGGGATAAGAGATATTAGGTAGAAAGTTAGAGGGGGAGAGAATCAGATAGAAAAGAGAATGGCCTCAGAAGGGCCTGGATCAATATCCACCAGCCCCTTCTGTATCTTTTAAAGGGTCTTTTATAAGAAGACCAAAGGGTGGAGCAAACAATCTCCCCCTAGCACAGCCAAGTGCAGACCCTTCCAGTCACCTGGTAACCACACATGTGGTCAAGCAATCCTCTAATGCAGCCCTGCTGGGTAAAGCAAGCTCAGATATCACTAGGAAATCTTCGTGGGCCTCCACAGTATGTGAAATGAAAACAAAACATTAAATAAACACAGACATTTTGCCTCCTTCCTTCCCCCTCCTCTTTCTTTTGTGACACAGTCTTACCAGTGTATCATGTCTCTGTGGCTGGCTGTGAGCTTCTTAGGTAGAACAGAATGGTCTTAACTTGTGGCAGTCCTCCTGCCTCTACTCCTGAGTGATAGAACTCTGGGCATGTGCCACTACAAAGTTCCCTATAAAATTGATCAGTTTTATTATAGAATACAGAAACTTAGGCTCTTTGAAATTTAGAACCAAACATGTTGAAAACCCATGTCTGCAAACAACTTATATGGAAGTATTTGTAGCAACTAAATTCACAGTTGTCAGAAAGTAAAAGCAACTGAAATGCCCTTCTGTAAAGAGGCACATTGGTCCTTATGCTCACAGAAAAGCACTAGAGAAACCAGGAATGTTAAACACACAGGGTTGTCTCTTCAAAGGGAGATATGTATAACCTGTTTTCTACCCAGAAGGCTGGGGAATGGATGTGATTAATAGCCTGGTGACCTCTATGTGGACATGCTGTACCTGCTCCCCCAAACCCTTGTCTTGATCTTGTCTGTCAATCTATACTGATGTCTTTCCCAGGACCCTTATCATGAACTTGTTTATCTTCATCCCACTTTCTCAGTTAATCTATAGAACCTGTCTTTATGGAGGATGTCACTTGTACTTTACAAGAGTTTTGATGTAGTCATGTCTTTTTATGCACATGGGATTGAGTTAATTATCTCAGAGAAACTTTTTCCAAGTTGTGCTGTATTTAAATATGCCTAAAATACATCACTTGAGGTCAAACTCTCAACGTTTGAACAACCTGCAGCTACAGAGTTGTGTTAAACCAAGCTGCCTTCTTATTTCTCATAGATCAATGCTCTGCTTGTTTTGGTGACTGCAAAGACCCTCAAGTCCTTCAGTGGACACAATGGAATCATGTTCAATAATACAAGGAAATGAGCTATCAAGATACTAAAAATGGGAGAAAATTCACACACACACACACACACACACACACACACACACACACACACACAAATGTGAAACAGCCTGTCTGAAAAAGCCACATATTGTGTGATATTCTGGGGACAGCAAAAACTCTTCAGGCAGTAAAAAGATCAATGGTTGCCATGGGTGGGAAGAGGGGAGGAAAGAGAAATGAATAGACTGAGCATAGGAGAATGTGAGCAAGTGAAACTGTAATATGTGCTACTGTAATGATTGATGTGTGGCATTATTGGGAAATATATATATATAAAACTGGGCTATACAAATGGTCAGCACTACTATAAACTATGGATTTAGTTAATAATAATGTACCAATATTGGTTAATAAATATTAAAGATCATACCACAATAATGTACAGTGTCAATAATAGGAAGAACAGTGAGTGGAGGGCAAAGGACTACAAGGGAACTTGGCAGTATCTGTTCATATTTGTTTATTAGCTTGAAACTTCTCTAACATATAAAGCCTAGTGATATTTTTAAATCCGGAAGGTTTATATAAATCTCTTTATAACAGTGCTCAAAGTAGAGTTTCATTGAATTTCTAGAAGAAAGTATATATGGACAGTACAGGAATCTCAGGGTTACTTTTGAATTCTTCTAATGGACACTATTTTTGTCTATGTATTGTCTCTTGTTGGCAGCATCCTTTCTGACCATCTACTAAAGTTGATGTCTCCCACAATTTCAAATCAAGCCCCTCTTTCCATTTCCATATATTAACCCAGATCTCATCTTCTGTCATGGTTTCAGTGACTTGCTATATAAAACTAACTACAAAATTGGTCTTTCTACCATGTTACCTCTTCTGAAGTCTGTATGTACTTGTCTAGCTCACTCCTGGTGGCCATCATTGGAATTTCCAATGAAGAATTAAGAATAACTCATGAATGCTCCTACACACACACACACACACACACACACACACACACACACACACACACATAGCCTCCTCCTTGCCAATTTTTTTTTCTTTTTAAATGAAGTCACCATGTATTCAGTTGTCCAAAACTTCAAGATTTGACTGGTACTTTCTGATGTGAGCATAGACAAGACATTATTAACATCTTGTCATCCCTGGAGACTTTGACAGTTTTCTGCTTTTGTGGGGTATATACCTAGCAGATAGTGGGTAAGAGCCAAACTCATCTAGTTAAAGCCTTAAGTCTCTGCCACTGCTTTTTTTTTTCTTTCCTAGCCACTTGGCCATCAAGTCCTATTCCCTCTATCTTGTAACTTTAGTATCATGACATTAACTTGGGCTTTCATAAAATACTTTTCTTGCTCCCTTCCTAACTCTGTTCACATCAACCACACACAAATGACAATTTTACTTTACTAACAGGAAGTTTCTTTCCAACAACCAATACCTGCCTGGATTGCCTTCCTTGTCCTTCTGTTCATAACTGAACCTGTGCTTATGTTTGCTATAAAACTCTGCTCTGCGTGTGACTGTCTTCTCTTCAACACTGGGAGCCTTTTGTGAATAGGAGTCAACTTAAAAACAGTTCCTGGTATATAAATATACTTAATAAATATTCATTGAATGCATTTTATCTAGTCTCTATCTTAGTCTGTTTTAAGATCTATATTTTTCCTGGGTGTGCATTTCTATAATCCCAGCGCTTTGAAGGATGAGGCAGGGGGATATCTGAGAGTTTGAGGACTACGTGGGCTCCCTAGCAAGACACTATCTAAAGTGAAATATCTATTTTGAGGTCCTTATTAAAATATAATCTTCAAGAAAGAAAATGAAAAGTTTATTTCTGGGTCTTAAAGATCACTATGTAGCACAGCGTTTTCTCCACATGGGCTCTGCATGTTGTCAGAGAATATCAAGTCCCATCTCTTAAGATAAAGGCCTAAAATCTGACATGTCATTTCATGTGGTATAATCAGATCTCTGTTCAAATGGGGGTATGACTACTTTTTTTGTTGTTGTTGTTTGGTTTGTTTTCATTTTGATTTGTTTTAATCATTGGCAGGTAGATAAATCTACAACACTGGTTTTATAGTCAGCTTGTGTCACCCCACCTCACCTCACCCCCACTTGTCTCAGTGTTAGATAATACTTGTTAAAGGAACACAGCTATAATTTATGGAGGCATTTGATACACGGGGAAAAATGGCAGCTATCACCGAAGTGAACAAGACCACCAAACTGCCTGTTAATAAACCATGCTTCTCCACGTGATCCAAACGTCGCCTCTTAACTTGCAGCTAGATGAAGCCTACCCTGGTTAGTCTGTTCCAACCCTGCTTCGGTGAATCAAGCCAGGCTGACTTATTCGCGCTACCAGTACGAAACCAATTCTCACGCAGGAAAACTTCTCAGTTCCCTCTCACTTGCCAAGCCTGCCTCCTGCCCTGATTTCTCATTTTCTAGTCACTTCCCCTTGCATTCTTCCTGCTCAACCCGAGAGGGACTGCTGACCTCTTTGCAAGAGGTGCGAATGATGCCACCAAGTTAGTGACTGCTCTGCGGCTCTCCAAAGCTCCTCCTCCCCACAGAGGTCGACAGTCCTTGGGACGCAGAGGTTGGGAAGCAGGGCAAGGAGACACTCGCGGGGTGCAACTCCGAGAGGAGCAAGCAGAACCCTGGGTGCCGAGGAGGCCGCGCGGGGGACCGGCGTGCCCGTGCCATGCGGAGCGTGGACTCCCGCGGCCACCCCGCAGCAGCTGCAGCCCCGGCCCCCGGCTCTGCTCCGCGGCTGGGCCGCCCGGCGCGGGCCGCTGTCCACAGTGGGAGGTGCTGAAAGCAGGGCGCGGGGGCGGCGGGCCGGCCGGCTGCTCCGAGCGCCCCCCTCCGCGGCGCGCCGCTCCTCCGGCCCTCCCCTCCTCCATCAGCCATGTTCCGCGCGCGGGGAGGGCTGGGGGAAGGGGCGAGAGCCGGGGGCCGGCGGCGAGGAGAGCCGCCTCTGCCTCGGGGAAGGAGGGGATGAGAGCTGGGGGGAGCAGCGCGACGAGGAGGAGGCGGCGGCGGCGGCGGCGGCCGGCGAGGAGCCCGCGCTGGGTTCTGCGGTAGGGCTCCCGGGAGCCACCATCATGGTGAAGAGGAAGAGCTCCGAGGGCCAGGAGCAGGACGGCGGCCGCGGCATCCCGCTGCCCATCCAGACCTTCCTGTGGCGGCAAACCAGGTGAGGGGCGCCGGGCTGGGGGCGCTCGGGGTGGGGGGGGGGGGTCGCCGGGTCGTCGCCACCGCAACCAGCACCGTGCCACCACCGAGGCCGCGCCGCAGCCTGCAGCTAGCAACGTCCCTGGGGTGGAAAGCGAGCCCTCTTGCACCCACTTTAAAGCACGCATTTGAAAAAAAAAAAAAAGAAAAAGAAAAAGAAAAGAAAAAAAAATCTCACTGAAGTTTGACAACAAGCAGATTGGCAGTTTTCGGATAAATATCTACATTATCGAGGGGGTGAGAGGGCAGAGAGAGCCTGGGCAGAGGGGGCGGGGAGCTAGGAAGGGAATTGGGACTGGTTCCGCTCTCCTCCAATTTCCCCCTCCATCTCTTGCTCTAATCCCTGCCTGGTGACCTGTTGTTTTCTAGTGTGTTTGACATATCGGCTGTGCCCACTTGTTAACCATATTTGCTCGGATTCCGCCAGCGTCGTCTTCATGATGGAGCCCCTGAGCAGAATGATTTTTGATAGATTTATCTCACCTGGCCGGACCTGACGCCCGTGCCATAAACAGTAAAGGGCTTTCTTGTTATTTTTTGAGAATGAGTACATGTGAAAATAGATGCTGGGAATTTTGAACCATATCTGTGCTCATTTTTCAGTTTTTAAGATAACTGCACGCATGGGGAATGCACCACTTCTGACCATTGAAGGTTCGGAGTCCGATTCAAAAATAAGAGTGGTAATAGAAAAATTATAAAGAGCCATGTCTCTTTTCATGTGTGTAATTAACGTGTAAAAGCAAATGTCGTCAGCTGTCCAACCGCTGCTCATTAAGAAGCTATAAGGAAACACGAAATTTGAGTTTCATATCGCCATGCCCTGTTTATTGAAAATATAGTATAAAGATGCTTTAAAAATAGGTTTGCTCATGATTGTAACAAAAACCTTTACTAATTTTTCAGTGCATTTTTGAGGCCTAAGCTGGGGAAGCAATATGAAGCCTCTTGTGTGGTATGTGATTCTCACCATTTAATGATTATTTCCATATCCTGTGTGATAATTTAAGCCAAGGGAAAGACGGAATCATATGAAAATCCCCAAGTTAGTTCAATTGACAAATATTAGTGAGCATTTGCCATGTACCAGGCACAGTTCTACTGTTGGGATAGGGTGAAAACATAAACAAAACACCGTGTCTACATCCTAGCATGAGGCAGAAAAGCCACAGGTGAATACATAAAATACATAATAAGATAGATGGTGATAAGTGCCATGGAGAAAAGTAACAAGACATATTAGTAAAACTATGGTAGGGGGTTTATTTCATAGGCAGTGGGTGGATACAGCTTAATTACTAGTGTGATGCTTGGGCAGACACAGGAGCTGAAGGAAGGAATCCCATCCTGAGAGGAGAGCTGAGTGAACTACAAAGGATCTAGCACCGAGTGGAAATAAGCTTGAGCAATGAGAGCGATTGAGGGGCAGCAGAAGAGAAGACAGAGAGAGAGTAGATCTAGGCCTAGGGGAGCCTTTTAGGGAAGACTGAAAAGTCAAATCATTAATCAGCAAAGCAGACTGAAATTTATGGGCTGGTTATTCATGCAAGGAATGGCTGTGGAGTACATAAATAACTTAAGAAGCAATTGTATACGTGTTTGTCTTGCACACCTTCTACAGGTCTGAAAGCGAACGGTCTAAAATCATCGTGAAAGTAGTGCTATTAGTATTTATAAAGAAGGAAGCGAACTTGTCCTGTGGTTCTAAAGGAATCCCATGGCCTTATAAGACCTGTTTTGCAAACTGAGAAAATAAGACACGAGATCATGACGCAAAAGTGAAATGGATCTTAACAGCTCTGCAAATGGACTTAGACCATGTACAGTATAAGAGAAACAGTAGAAAGCTGTACAGTCCCATGCTGCCACACATATTTGTACATGGCTGTGTGGATGATCTTCCAGGACTTCCGATGTGTAAGATCCACAAATTAAGGTGCAAGTCAAACACACAGGTGCACACACAGGCACACACATATACACACACATACACAAACATAGGCACAGGCGCATGGAGGCTTGGCTTTATTGGATTATCACAAAGATACTTTCAAACTTGCCTTCCTTGTCAATATTAGTGTACAATCTTGTATCTGAATCATTATAACAACTTTAAATCTTCAAGCCCTTTCTTTAGCTTAAAATAACCACCATTATTCTCTGTTCTTGGTAAAGATATCTCTGATGTTTCTAAGGTACTCACAAAATATCAAATAGTTAGGTTTCATTCGTAGATAAGTAGGCAAGTGGGGAATGATGTAAATCAATGTCAATGTAAGATACAACTTCGGAGTTTCATGTAGCCAGAAGTTTCTCTGGTCCCACCAGGCCCTGGCAGTGCCATAGCCCACTTATAAAGTAATCACTCAGAAGCTTATATTAACTATAACTGCTTGGCCATTAGCTCAGGCTTATTGCTGACTAGCTCTTACACTTAAATTAATTCATAATTCTTACTTTCGTTACAACCCTCTATAAGACAATTGCACAAATATATTGACCGATTAGGGCACTTAAGCATGAATCATGTTCAAAGAATTTAAATCTGCATCAAGTTTGTTCTAATAGATGGTTGGTACCTTATGCAGACATTCTCTACCCTTAACAAAGAAACCAAAACAAAGGAAAACTTGTGTAGGTCAAACTTGCTTGTTGTAATTTTGTTTACTCTTCAAACGCCTATTTGACAATGCTAGATAACTTGATAAAACACAAGGCAAAGATGGCTCATTTGACTGTTGTCAAATGGGCATGAAACCTTTTTTCCCTTTCTGGTTTAGTTAAAGAATCCCTTTGTTGCATCCTTGCTTTGAAGATTGAGTCAATGGCTCCAAATCAGATTTCTTGAAACAACCTTGTATTTCGGTGGTTAACACCTGTTGAGCACACTGACATAAATTCTGTTCCTTAAGACATTTTCACAAAGCACATCTCATTTTGCTCTAGAGCTGTGACAACTACTGTGGATACTCAGCATCATTTTTATAAAATATTATAATATAATATAATATAATATAATATGGTTAATATAATTTATATAATATAGTTAATGTAATATAATATAATAACCTTA
This sequence comes from Onychomys torridus, assembly GCF_903995425.1. Taxonomy (NCBI): domain Eukaryota; kingdom Metazoa; phylum Chordata; class Mammalia; order Rodentia; family Cricetidae; genus Onychomys; species Onychomys torridus. The sequence goes on from NC_050465.1 coordinate 51,046,221, forward strand.
ACAGCAAATGGGTTGCTATGTGAAGAAGCTTACTTTAACAGAAATAAAAATAAAGATCACATGCCAGGCAGTGGTGGCACATTCCTTTAATCCTAGCACTTGGGAGGCAGAGGCAGGCGAATCTCTGTGAGTTCGAGGCCAGCCTGATCTACATACAGAGTAAGTTCCAGGACAGCCAGGACTACACAGAGAAAACCTGTCTTGAAAACCAAAACAGCAGCAAGAACAACAAAACCAAAATAAAACAGAAACAAAAACAAGCAGAACAACAAAAGCCCAGGTCATTTCAGACCATATATACCATATCCTTTGGGTCCAAAGCCTGTAAAGTGGCCATTATCAACAACCTATGGCCGAATGACTGCAGGTCAGTGTACACTTGGCCAGAGTAGGAATGACCCTTTCCCCCCCAAAAAAGACAACGCTCTGTGATTATCTTTTAGGATGTGTAGTATGTTAGCGTTAATTTTGAATAGTCTCCAATTCTTTATTTTGTATGCTTCCTACAACTGAACTCTGCAGTCCTTTGAACGAGTGTTGGTAGAAAACAAACTGCATGGCCTCTCGCCGGCCCTTTCTGAAGCCATCCAGAGCATTTCCAGATGGGAGCTGGTGCAGGCCGCCCTCCCTCATGTTCTCCACTGCACTGCCACCCTGCTATCAAACAGGAACAAACTAGGTGGGTGCTGCAGCATTGCTGAATTGTACTGCCCTTTATGTGCAATGTATACAAGAACATGTGTTAAGTAGTTACTATCCCAGGCACTTTGCATACGTTATCTTATGTAAGTATCATAGCATTTCCTTCCTACCAATACCATCAGCATTGCCATTTTGCAAAGGGGACCACGCTTCCTTGTTTTTAACTTTGTGTCTATGAATGGACTCCCTATGTAAATGTTAAAATAACATCAGGTGAGTAGAGATTCTGACCCAGCCTGCAATTTACCATTTATCCTTCCAATGCCTAATGCAACTGTGCTCATGAACTTGGCATATTCTCCTAAGGCAGTGGTTCTCGACCTTTCTAATGCAACCATTTGCTGCAGTTTCTCATGTTATGGTGACCCGCCACCATACAATTATTTACATGCATACTTCATAACTGTAATTATGATTCTGTTATGGATTGTAATGCAAATATTTTTTTTTTGGAAATGGGTTTGCCAGGGTGGTTGGCTCTTGACCCACAGGTTGAGAATCACTATCCTAAAGCGTTTCCTCAGCTTCACTGTATTATCTTAAAGTTGGTTTTCTCTTCTAGTAATGTGTCCTAGCCATTTCATCTATGTTAGAGTACTCACCTTTCATCTACTTCTCTCCCTTTGTGTCTCTGCTTTGATGTTACAGGTACCTTTCCAGGTCAGGTCTAAAATAGAATAGTTTTTTATCTTCACTGTCTATGCTTGTCTTCATGGTAAGACAGGCCTGTTTGGGAAAACATTTAGGAATCTGCCTGATGAAAATCCTAGCCTGTAAGAAAGTGGCAATGAGCCTTATAAATACTGATTGCTCGAAGTTTGGAGGTTGATAGTGTCTCCTGGGAAATGGAGTTAAAGAGAAAAGATGAGATGTTCTTCCAGACAAAAGGGTCATATCCGTTATTCTGGTCAGAGAATTTCCCTTCACCTGGCTGTGTGGTTGTCCCATGCAGGCCACCAGGATAAGCTGGGTGTTGCTGAGACAAAGCTTCTTCATACCCTGCACTGGATGCTTCTAGAGGCCCCACAGGACTGCAACAGCGATCAGTTTGGGGGTACAGACCGAGGCTCCAGCTGGGGGGGGCGGCAGCAGTGCTTTCATCCACCAGATCGAGAACCAGGGTTCTCCAGGGCAGCCTTGCCGAAGCAGCTCCAATGATGAGGAGGAGAACAACAGAAGGAAGATCTTCCAGAACTCCATGGCTACGGTGGAGCTCTTTGTGTTTCTGTTTGCCCCTCTTGTGCACAGGATAAAGGTAAGGAGGAAGCTAATTGTTAGGTGTGGGGTGGGATGGAAGTGAGGGAGAGTGGCCTTCAAAGAATGCTTCCGTATTTGTTTGACCATGTCTTTGCATGGCCTTGCAAAGACATGGGAACTTCTAGTTCTGCCTTAAACACTAATTTTAATTAAAAAACTCGAGTCTCCATATATCCTTTATCTACTCAAAAATTTTCAGTGTGCTGCTGTTGTTGTTGTTGTGGTGGTGGTGGTTGATTTTTACTCTTTTGGGGTGGGCACCACCCAGCTCCCAAACAAATTCACACACAGAGGCTTACTATTACTTATGAATATTCTGCCTTAGTTTGGCTTCGTTTCTAGTCAGCTTTTCTTAACTTTACCCAGCTGTATTTTTGCCTCTGGGCCTTTCCCATTCTCTCGCTTCTGTAAATCTTACTCTTACTCTCTTGTTTGCTATGTAGCTGGGTCACTGGACCCTGGAGTCCTCCTCTTCTCTGGCTCCTTGGTCTCAGTCCCTTCTTCCTAGATTTCTCCTTCTGTATCTTCTCTCTGCCTGCCAGCCCCGCCTATCCTTTCTCCTGCCTTGCTATTGGCCACTCAGTTCTTGATTAGGCCATCAGATGTTTTAGACAGGCACAGTAACACAGCTTCACAGAGTTAAACAAATGCAACATAAACAAAAATAACACACCTTAAAATAATATTCTACTACAGTGTGCTTACATACAATGCTCCCAAATTAAATGTGTTATATACATTCAAATGTGATCTATGACTTAAATTCTTTTCTTGGTTTATTAGCTGTTAGCTTCTACTCATCACCTCAGGATCCACGTTTGGGAGTTGTAGGAGCCATTCTGTGAAAGTGTTCTTGCTGTTTGCTCTGCATACCTCTCCATCCTTTCTTCCTTACATGGCCCTTTCACATTCAATTTCAGTGTCATCAATTCCATGAAGGTTTTTTTTGGACCTTCTCCATGTAGATACAGTTGTCAGCTTCTCTCAATTTCCATAGGCCTTTGCAGCCACCTGTATTATAACTACAGGATCTGGGGCAGAAGCTTCAATTTTTACGTGCCAAGACTTTTTGACAGTAATATAAAGCAATTGAATTTTTATTTTAAAATATTTCAAATGCATAAAATAGGAAACACAGGCTTGTATATTATAGTGAGTATGGTAACTTTCTAGATGCATGAGCCTAGTTATATAAATTTGTCTCATATCTCATTTGCATAAAATCATGGAAGCCTCCAACACTGTTAAATATTTGTGAGGACATGCATATTATATTCTATTTCAGTACCAAGATAAGAGATAAGAAACTATTCATATGCTTAGGTATTCTTCAGTATTATAATCCTAATGCATAGCTATGCCAGTCAGCATTGAATATATGAAGGTGTATGGAACCATTAACCATTAACAATTACTATGAAGGAGGGGACTAGTATCAACTTCAGTTTTCTTTTATAAAAAAAGCATTATTCATTTAACACACTAAATGTTTTAATGCCATTCAATCAAACTTCTTTAAAAGCTTTAACTTTCAACTACTAAAAGTCTTTTAGAGGAGTCACTGAAGGGAAAGCATTTATTCAGCTGAGACGATCCATTTGCCTATGAGACCTGTAGGTTCTGGCACCTGCTCACCCTTCATGTCCAGGCTCATCCTCAAACTCCATAAACCAGTCTTATGTTCAGGTCTTTGAACTATTTTTCTTCTCTACTTGAAACACTTACTCCTGCCCTCTACCTTCACAGTCTCACGTGGCCATGTATTTCTTGTCAATTTAGGCACTGTCTGATGTCAGCACATAGGAAAGTTCATTCACTACTCTTCACCACTAGTATTCACCCTGTGTTTTTCCTTAGCAACATTTACTACCAGGAATTATCATCGGTGTCGGAGAACATCTTTAGTGCCCATTACTCTTACTTGAGCAGATTCTAAATGAAGGGATGCTGTTTTCCTATGTCACAACTATATTTCTAGTGTCCAGATGAGGGCATGGCTCTCAATAAATGTTTTGTTACTGACTCACTGAGAAAACCCAAGATGTTATCAGGAACAGATCCCAAACCAGCCATTGTATGTGAATACATAGTCCTTAAACACGAAGAAGACAAAGGATATGGTTCTCTAAAAGCAGCCCATAGAGATGTCCATGTGTCAACAAATAACATCTGAATTGGAAAAATAGGTGATCCCAGAATAGCTATGATATTATTTGGAAGACATGGCTGAGAGTTCAAGGTCTGAAAACCAATGACATTACATTTTGAGTTCAGTGCCTGGAAATGGCTACTGTGTGACATTAATTTTTATCAAGTATAAGTTGGACGTAAGAACGAATTTGAGAGCATTCTGAGGATTAAACCAGTAATAGTGTTCAACCTAGAACATAGAAAGACATATTAAAAAGGCATTTTGTTTGAATGTCAGTATTTTATTGCTACTAATATTCTGTATTATTAGAAGAGAAGTACTAACTTCTCTTTCAGTAGTATGATAGCATTGGAATGCTTCCTGGAAGCCTTCCAAATTTTAGAAGTCGCTTGGCAATGGAGCACTTACTAAGGAGTCAGTATATAAGGACACTGTTAGTGACAAAAACATTGTAAATAATTGTTATTAGTTATATTGCTAGAATAATTATTATATTATCATTTTCATTCCTGTTTTGTTCTAGATACTATAAAATATAATTATTGAATCAATAAATATGCCTTTAAAGCTTTCTCTGATTGAGAGTGGTATAGGGTTTTTTTCTAAGTCACTGAGGACATAAGATCTATAGATTAGTATTTCTTGGCTTTGCCACTGTTGGCATTTGGGACCCAATAATCCTTTTTTGGACACTACCCCATGAGTTGTAGAATATTTAATGCTATCTTGATCATCTACCTGCTAGGTGTTGGTCAAATTCTTTCCTTCCTAAGTTATAACAACCACAGATAACGCCAGAGGTCACCAAATGCCCCCAGTTCTATGGGTGGAATAGAAGTGGACTTGGCTGGGAACAGTCCCCTAAGACTTTCCATTTGCTTATTAGTCATGGGACTGTGTTAAGATCTGTTTTCCTCCCCTGGCCTTTCTGCCCCTTACCAGTACTATTGCTACCCTTTGCTCTTCAAACCCCAGCCCAAATCAAGACGAAAAGTTGTCTCTTCATTCTCTGTCTGAGAGGTCTGCATGTTGCTGGAGAATTCACACAGCCATCCCAGGGGGGCTCCTACAAAGCCATAGTCTCCTGACCTAGTGGGCTGGCCATGTAGCATCAAGTCCTCTCTCAGCACTTACTCAGACACGTGCTCCTTCACATTGGGTGACAGGGATGTCAAAGTTTAGATAGGCACAAGGCTTCTTCCATACTCCCCATCCCCTTCAGCCTCCAGCCCCTTTACTTGATTCTATTCCATGCCTTACTGCTTTAATTTGCATTACTTGAAATTTTCCCATCCACCCACAGAGGGGGTTGTATCTTTGTTTCCATTTTCCCAGACATGCAGCTGACGTTCAAAGCTGGATATCCGAGCAGTTAATAGCTGAACAAAAATTCCAGCCCAATGCCATCAGGTTTCCCAAGTCTTCCCAAGCTTTTGTGCTGGAGCAGTTTTCCAGTCAGGTCATCAATAACTAATGTTGGACTTAATCTTGTTTTGCAGTCTTCATTGCGTGAAACTTCAGCCATGTTTGAAATTGACACTGTGACTTCTTGTTGTAAGATTCTCTTGCCTGGATGGCCCCAGTGGCTGCTGTTTTCCTTGTATCCCTAGCTACAGGAGCTACAGCTTTCCTTGAGGATCCCCTCCCACTGGTCTGAGGCATCTGTGGTCTATAAGCTGAGGTCTCCTAATTCTGCCTCTTCAAGCCAGTTTCCTTCTTGCTTCAAGGTGAATTTCAATTTAGTGATCCAAGTAGAGAAAGCATGGGCATTTTTGTTTTCTCTGGACTGACCCTATGGTCTGCTTTTCACATTGTTAACTTTTGAATTACTTTTGCTTTTTCCCTCACTCCTGACATACCCCAGGAATCACTGAGTACTACCCACTTTACCTTGCAAATATTTCTCAAATTTATCACATCTTCTCCATGCCTATTGATAGCCTTAACCTTACCGAAGCCTTTAGCATCTGTTACTTGAGCCTCTTACTTTCTAACTGGATTTGGTTTCCTGGTTTGTCTCTCATAAAATCCATTGTCAACACCAAAGTCTCACTATGTTGAACATATGTAAAATGATTTGTTGGTTTGTGTTCATGCTGAGTGTTAAAGTCCTGGACTGGTATCCTGGACCCTCTGTGATGCATATACCTCTCTATGAGCTGTAGATGTTTAGCCATTTATTTCAAGGCCTTTCTTTTGAAGGTCCTGCTGCCTGGAATAGTAGGATTATGATTACATCATCTACCCCTTTGCCTAGGAAACATCTGTTAGAATTTTACACAAAATTTATATTTGCTCATCTCTATCTCAATAATATTGTAGGGACATGTTTATTGTTGTAATTAACTTATTTATTGTAATCTTTTTCTAAGTCTTTCTCATACTTGTTTGTGAATGGTTAGAAGATTGAAATTATAGTTGCATCTGTGGAAGAGAAAACAGTATCTGTATTTAGAAAATAATATTTGAAGAATGAATTAATTCATAAATTAGAAGTTATCTAAGTTACTCATTCATTTTAAGGACATATACATTGCCTATTTTTCTATCTTTTTAATTATAATTCATTCCAATATTTCACCTAAATGACTCATCTGAATATTGTCAAATATATCATTAATTTTATACTTAATGTAATCAGTGAAAACAAGATATGTTTTTTAAAGTACAGAGTCTCATATTGGCACTTATTCTGTGAAGGAATATTTCTTGGGTGCCTACTATCTGTGAGGCACTATTTAAAATCTTAGAGAAACAGCAGGAGATAAAGCAAAGTGCATGACTGCAAATGGATTTGAACAAAATCCATGTGTGAAGTATACAGTTTTGTTTAAATGCTAGTTGCTCAGTGAAGTCTGTGCAGCTCAGTGACCAGTGAATACAATTTCTCAGCACTAACATAGGAATGAGACCTGATGGAATAGATAGAAGCACACAAAAGATAGAGAAACAGATTCTGCCCATGTTTACATCTGCTTTCTTCTCAGGAATCTTTAAGTCTTCCTTCTCAACCATTTAAGTGATTTTTAAAAAGTGTTCTCCAGAGACCAAGCTCCTGGTTGTGTGTGTACATCACATACATAGAGTACCCCTGAAGGAGAATAATTAGGGTGGCAGGACCTATACAATCTGACAACTTAAGAACCCTTTGAAAATAACACACTAACGTAAGAGGAAGCCATAGGTACAGCAGGTGTTAAAAAATGAAATGTGAACAAGGCATTCCACCATAGAGAATAGGTTTGGAAAAAGCCAACTCATGCTTCAGGGATGGGTCCTGGTCCCACTGCTAGTGGCCCCACAAAAGACAAAGCTACACAACTGTCACCCAGATGCAGAGGGCCTAGGTTGGTCCCATTTTTGGCTCCCTAGCTGTCATCCTTGTTCAGCCTTGATGGAGAAGGCAGGAGCATGGTCCTGCCACAGTTTGATGCTTTGTGGATTCCCAAGGGAGACCTTACCCCATCTGAATAGCGAGGGAGGAAGAATGAATGAGGGGTAGAAGGGAAGTAGGGGGAGGGAACTGGAGGAGAGGAGGGAGGGGAAACTGTGGTTGGTATGTAAAATAAAACAGAGAAAAAAATGAAGAGTGACTGAATTGAGATGCTATTGTCTGGAGAAAGTAGAAATATGTCCGCTTAACCAATGAGGACACATTGATGGTCAGGAGGGAGGCCTCAGAGAAAGTCTAGCTTGTCTTCAGAAATGTCCCCTTTTATTCAGTTGAAGATATAACAAATACAACCAAATGATTGCAGTAACTATCAGTGAGTGTCAAGTATCACACTGATAAAGACCAGGATGTTAAAGACCAGGATTTTAGTAAAAGACTTGAGTATTTCCTGATGTCATTTCCACTGGAATTTTTAAGTTGCTTCCTCTCCCCTCCCCTATCTCCTCATCCCCTCCCCTTCTTCCTCCTCCTCATTATCATTATTATTACTGTTATTTTTGGGGGGTTTTCAGACTCATGATGTAGACTAAGCTGGTCTTGATTTCCCAGGCAACCAATCATGACCTTGAACTTCTAACTCTCCTGCCTCCACCTCATGCTTTAGCTTCTGCTACAATTTTGTTTATGTTGAGATTATATATGAGAAACATGGAAATGAAACAGGTTGAATTTGTAACTAAGAAATCATTAAAACCAGGTCAACTGAGGTTTGGCTCCCTTTATCTAATGGTGATTCTCTGCATGCCAGGTACCATGTCTGCCATCCATTTCAAGGCCACTAGACCTCTCTAGCTGCCCTCTTAATTTTCTACTGTTTAATGTCAAGTGGTATCTCAGCCTTCTCAGGCCATGCTTTTAAAATCACATCACCTACTCCATCTCATTCTGTTCATCTTTATCAATGGCAGAGCCCCAAATCCCAGGCTCATTCCTTCCTCATAAACTACTACCAGTCAATTAACAAATTCTGTAACTGTATCTCCAAAATGCATCCAGAATTGTAATTTTGTTCTCTGCTAGCATTCCAATCTAATCACTTTTCATATAAGTGATAACATTAGCCTGACAGATTGTCTCTTATTTCAAATTTCCCTTTCTCAAACCATTCTCAATGACTTGATTTGAGTTATTAAGCATATATTCTCTGCTACTCAAAACCTGGTGCCTCCTTTCTTCCAAATCCTGCTGAAATCTGTGTTCTATCAGGCAATTTTCTCTCACCCTTAACAGCTTTCCTGATCGTGTATTTTTCCATTCTCTTTACTCTAGATATACAGTTCATTCTTTGATTCTTGACCCACTAGGCAAAATTAGGAACTATGCACGGCTGGTGCCTCTTGTGGAATACCTTTCTTTGTGACACCTGTGTGGAAACTCCGTCATGTCACTTAGGTCTTTACTCAGAAGTCACCTTTCCTGCGCTCCCTGGACTGCCTGTTTTAAGAAGCCAGCCTGCTGTATCACTCTACCTACTTTATTCCTGTGCTCTGTGAGCAAGGGCTTCTGTATGCTTTATTCCCTGATATAGACAGGAACCTAGAATAGCACCAGGTTCATAGCACATAATGTACAAATATGTGAATTAAATGTGGAATGAATTTCAAGAAGTACTTTGTAAACTGTTGTCCTACTTCTACGGGGAACCCAAGAGGCTTTTCCTTTGTGGGCCCCTGTATGGTTCTCTTACTAATGGATCCAGGATTCTGCTGTGCAAGAGATCCCTGAGGAGATGCAACACACTATTCTACTCTTCCCAGAGGGGAACCAAGGATAGACCAAGTCCAACTTGGTGAACCAATGAGCTTTTATTGGGGTTCCTAGCAGAAGTGTGGGTGAGTGGTTACTTATAGAAACAGGGGTGCCTCAAAGCAGCTTCATCACCAATATGGGTGATAACTCCGGAAGGCTGCACATCTGGCTCTCTCCGCTCAATTTTTGCACAGATGGGCAGGTCTGAGAAACCGCTCAGCTTCTCTGGATTAGAGTCCCCTTCCCCAGATGCCGTTTACTGCTTCTACTGAGGGGAGAGGAGCCTTTGGAGAATCTTGCCCTTTTCCACTCTCCTAGACATGCTTGCTTTTTTTTTTTTTAATGGTTTTCCAAGACAGGGTTTCTCCGTGTAGCTTTGCATCTTTCCTGGAACTCACTCTGTAGCCCAGGCTGGCCTCGAACTCACAGAGATCCGCCTGGCTCTGCCTCCCGAGTGCTGGGATTAAAGGCGTGTGCCACCACCACTTCCTGGCATGCTATGTCTTTTTTACCTCCAGAATCTCATGAGTGTTCCCTTCTCTCCTAGTTGGCATGTTTCACTTCAAAGGAATCTGTGTACAACAGATCTCAACCCAGTCTTTAGCTTTATGGAAGAGCCAGTGTGTTGGTTAGGTTTAAATGTCAACTTTCTACAATCTAAAGGCACTTAAGGAAAAAAAAAGATTCAGCTGGTGAAGTGTCTGGATCAAGTTAGCTTTGGGCATGTCTGTGGGAGAATTGTCTTGATGGTTCAATGATGGAAGAAGACCCAGCCTATGGTGGGCAGTACCATTTTCCATCAAGGCATCCTGAACTATGTAAAACAGGAGGAAGCAAGCAAGCAAGGGTGTGTTTATCCTCTTTGCTCTTGACTGTGGAAGTGATGTGACAGCTACTTCTAGTTCCTTCCTTGACTTTCCATCAGTAAGGGACAAAAAACCTTTTCCTCTCCTGGGTTGCTTTTGGGTTGGGTTATTTGTTACATAACACAACAGAATTGAAACATGGATTCCCCAAGTCTAACAATGTGAATTTATCTGGGGATTTTAAAAGGAGTTTGTTTATTTTAGGTGCATGCACCTGAGTGTATGTATGTGCACCATATAGGTGGAAACCAAGAGAGGGTGTCACATCCACTGGAATTGGGTTTTCAGGCTGGTTATGAGCCACCGGAGAAGGGCGCTGGAAACTAGACTCTGGTCCTCTAAAAGAGCAGTGCGTGCTTTTAAGCAACCAGTCATCTCTCCAGCCCTTCATCTGGGAATTTTGCCAATGCCCTTTAGCTGAAGGTTTCTTATTATCCAGCGAACTTACTCTCCATTTGCTGAATTGCTTTTCTTCTTCCAGCTTTCCAGTCCCTCTTAGGAATCTCCTAGCTCAGTGCTAGACTATGGCTACAGAAGAGGGTCCTTGGGGAACCTAAGAAAAATCTCACCGGGTTTCTAATTTAATGGGTCTGAATATGAGAGCAAGATGAGACTCGAGCCTCCTCTGTGCTTTAAAGTTTCCCAAAGTGGTTGCAATAACAGAAGCGAGAGCTTCAAAATAGTGTCCCAAGTGAATTCCTGGGTCTCAGATGTGTTTACTAATCTGTGTTCATATTCCCTGCTTCCATGTTCACTTTTTGGATGAGCTGAAATGTTTAAGATGTGATCTTATGACAAGTTTGAACGCTATAATATGAGGTTGTATTTTCAAATACTTAAGCCTGTCAATACGATGCAATAATGATGCGTAGAATGTGTTTCTGGAAGGGGCTTTGAATTACAAATAAACTGTACGGGCATGGGTTGTAAAACCAGTCAAATTTAACACATATTTATTGAGTATCTTTGTGCACACAATTCCCTATCTGTGTGAAGTGCGGAGATGCAGGAAAGGGGAATTCTTCAACTAGCCCTTGCTGTGAAGAATTAGGATTGTCAAGAGAACATTATGATATCAGTCACTATAAAGAATCAAAACATATTTACCCAATTCCATGAAACAAAGGAAGAGAGAAGCATTGGAGACTGGGACTCAAAGTATCCAGGCTCTGAGGATTTTGCCTTCTGAGGGAAAAATAAGGACAATTACATAATCAAGAGGGATGGCACTTTAACCAAGCATGAGGAGATCTGCCAAGCCTATGAAAATAAACAGATCTCTCTCACTGTGAACTAAACAATGATTTATGTATCCCATGATTTTTCCAAAGCTACATTTGATTAATTTCTCATTTTCCATAAAGCAGGTCACTGTAATTTCCATCCTGATTGTAGTATTAACAGGATCATTGGTTTACCCAGAAACACTCATCTGAGTGTTTGCTAGGGCAAGTCCCTCTGAAAATGGTCTGTGGAAGATGATGAATTCCCTGATACAAACCAGTTACTGAGCGTACATCTTCTCTGTCCCCAGGAATCCGACCTCACCTTCCGACTGGCCAGTGGGCTGGTTATATGGCAGCCTATGTGGGAGCACAGACAACCAGAAGTCTCCGGCTTTACTGCTCTGGTGAAGCCCATCAGGAGCATCATTACAGGTTTGTGATTCCAGGGCTCAGGCAGGTTCCCTCACAGTAGGTATTGTGGTAGGATGGTTTTCTTTTAAGAGGGTAATACAAAGCAAATCTCTCTGGCAAGCTATCTGGGTGGCCTAGGTAGGAGGCATATTCATGTGGGACCCATATGTTTTTGGGTAATCATCTAACTCTACTGTGTTTTTGTTTCCAAATCTGGGAATTAAAGTATTAATACTTGCTTGTAGAATTGGTGTGAGGAATAAATTGTGTGTGTGTGTGTGTGTGTGTGTGTGTGTGTGTGTGTGTGTATTCAGAAGAATACCTGTCATATAGTAAGAGATCATTATTATTATAGTTATTATTGAATCATGGTTACAGTGGATGAAGTAGAGGGTCCTTGGAGATCTCTTCATAGCATTTTATTGTAATCAAAGTATTTTACTTAAAGAACTGGAATTGTGTGGTGAGTTAGTGCTATGGTTGAATTGATTTGTGGGAGTAGCCCAGCATGATAAATTTATAAGTGTACAATAGGCTTATATTTCACTGTAAGTACATCTCTTGGTATATGTGCATTTCATGGATGCAACTCAACTATACAACTTAACTCCAGAATGTGTATTTCTATTCATGTAAAATAGAGATGCTACAGCACCTTATCTGGCTTCTTGATAAATGTAAATGAGAAAGTGCATAAAGCCCTTGTTTGGGAGTAAATGCTTAATAAATTCTGTTCTTCTATCCTCAGTCCTACTTTTAGTGTCAATAATAAATAAATTAGATAGAAAATCTATAGAAAAAATATATGCTATAATCATATGTATACGCATCCGTGGAGAAGGTTTCCTTAGTTTGTACATTTTAGAGGCTGACAGTGGAGGATTGTATATGTAAAGGGGTTCTATAAAATGGAAGAAAACTATAAACAAATTCTTCCATTCTTTTCCTCTATAATCAAACACAACTTTCTAAGTATTTGATATATTAAGGAATCATTGCAGCTATCGAGTTCCTTATTAGTCATGTGTTTGAAAAGATTATTATTGTTGTGGCAAATAGAGTCATTCAAAGGAAATTGATTTTTTTCACATAATAAAAAGTACATGAGTCTCACTATATATATATATACACATATATATAATTAATTTTTGAAAGATAGATTCAAGAGTGATATCACAGTTTTAAATATCAAGGAACTAAATAAGTATAGGTGTTATAGTTGTGAATCTGCTTCAGATTCTATGTATAGAATGAGGTTAATTAATCTGGATTCAAACAACTGGAGACAGAATGTAGGATCAGTGCAAGATTATTTTAAAAAAACAACTAAAAGTAACAGAAATAAGGCTGAGAGTAAAATATGTACAGGTATAAAAATGTTAGCTAAGTGTGTGTCATACCTTCATGATACTTTAAGGAAATACATTTTTTAAAAAGTTTTGCTGTAGTTCTCCTCTGCAAATGGGATCACCCCTTCACAGTTAGATGTCTGACCCCCTGAAGCTTACCCTGGAGCCTTGTATGTGCTCAGCATGTTCTCTACCACCAATTTATGTAACTCCAGCCCCATCTCTCTCACTTTGATTCATACATAGAAGGTCATTTAACATGTTTTTTAAAATGTCTAAGAAACTTTGACCCTCCAAGACAGCCCCATGGATGGTTTACCTCCCTCTCCTTTGGTTTCTGGAAAACACAGAGGGTTGGTTTCTTTCTCCTGTACCTGATGCCTGGGACTTGAAATGATGCTCAATATCTGAAGGGAATTTGGATGTGACCTGGATGACATGGCTAGGGATAACAATCCCACAATGGGACCTTCACGGTAACTTGGATTTTCACTACCCAGCCAAGGCAGACACTGCTACCACAGCCACCCAGCTACCTAATCCTAAAGTACAGATGTAGTCTATTTGAATCTTACCACAGGACCAGTCTAACCTGGTGACCGAAACATGAATGCGGAGTCACAAAGACTAGCTTGGAATCTTCCAACTAATGTCAAGGTTAAACTTCCCATTGCCTGAGTTTTTCATCTATAAATACAGCAATAGAATAAGGTGAACAAAAAGAGTCAATTAGTTTACAGGACTAGGTATGCAGTAAAGGTGGGATAAACAGCCTATACCTGTTTTTTATTATTACCAACTTCTAAACCTCATCCCTGTAAGTCTGAATAAAGAGATAAACATATACATTGAAAACTGAGAGATGCTTATTTTTATTGACTGTTTGATTTCAGTTACATGACACATGATGCAGTGCTTTCTTTCAAGGTGATGATGTTATATGAAACTGTTCTTATTTGGAAATGACGTGAACCTATGAGATAAAAATAAACTTGTGATCTTATATAATTGGTGATGGATCTTCCTATGATCTTTGTAGCCAAGAGAAGCTCTCCTGTCAACAGTCAGAGGAGTCAGACCTGTGAGTCACCAAATCAAGACACAAAACAGCAAGGCGAGGTCAGTTTGTGATAACATAATAAGAGGGGCAGGGGGGACTCTCTGAGCAACACGTCGTAAGGGATCAAACATGAATTTGAGATTCATACTCTCCACTCAAAACCCTCTCCTCCATCCTGTACATGCAGCTTTTCTCAGGCTGAGGTCTTCTGTCAATCATGTGTAAAAATTAATATTAAGCATCTTCCAATGATATAGAGGTGTTAGAACAAAACAGTATGAGTATTGTATCTCAGCCATTATTAAGTAGGTTTTATTTTATCTCGATGGCTAACATGTAACAATAAATATTCGTTGTCATTCATCTCACTTACAAAAAGTGTTATTTGATCTCTCTTCGCTTCCCATTCAACCAGTGGAAAGTAAAACCTGATGTCTTCCATTGAAATTTGTTTCTCTTTCTAATTGACATTTTATTCTCAGGAATAGCATTATCTTCCAAGCTAAACTCCAAGCTGGAGGCGTTGGTGTGTTGATACATCTACCATACTCTGAGCAATTGCTTACACTGGGATTAATAACCTTATTTAAGTTTTTCTTTTTTTTCACATTTAATGTCTTTGTGATGGCCATTGGTTGCTCACAGTCTCGCTGCCTGGTGGTATCTTGACAAGGCAATCATTCTTGTGCCACCTGAGTTTGGTCATGGGCAATATCAACATTTGCAGCATCAGGGTCAGTGACTGAGAAGAATGTCAGAGGAAGAGTGGGCAGTCTTAAGAAACAATGCTTTTATGAACTAATAGCCCCACAAAGGGGAAATTATTCCTTGGAAAACCTCAAATATCAACTCCAAGTTGACTATTCCAAAATGAAGAAATCTTAAGACTACTACACTGGTGTGTTTCACTTCTCTCCTTCCACACATACACAAAATGAATACTTAACCCAGATTATACCTAAAATCACTCTTCCAAACTAACATGTGATTTCAGCTTTCCATTGATAAGAAGCACAAGTCTTAAGTGCTTTATTTTTCTTAGTGGTATATGACATAATGGAGTGTCTTTAAGTGATGGCACATTAAATATAACGGACTATGTGGAGCTTGGTTTGTACTGCCTGGATCTTCT
Organism: Onychomys torridus; assembly: GCF_903995425.1. NCBI lineage: Eukaryota > Metazoa > Chordata > Mammalia > Rodentia > Cricetidae > Onychomys > Onychomys torridus. The sequence goes on from NC_050465.1 coordinate 51,061,579, forward strand.
GTTGTGATTTCTTGCAGTGCCTTGTGTTTCTCACTGTGTTGCTCATGCGTGCTGGTTATTTCATTTACATGATGAAAATATAATAACATGATTGCAGACTTGACCTTCCTAATCGGACTTTGTATCTGAAAAGCCTTTCTGGCTTAAACAAATATGCAATTGAATAATGTCTGACTAGCCTTCCTAATGCACCCTTTATTCATTAACTCACTTCCTTGAAGTTACTGCATGCAAGGTGTTACCCTTTTGTCATGGCTTCTCCTTAGGAGCCTGAAGCCCAAATTCCCCTTTGATGATTAGTACTCCCACCACCCGACACCATGTTTCCTGACTGACTTTCTCTGTGGTCACACCTTCAGCTGTCATACCACCTGCATACAGCTCATGCTCACTTAGCCTGAGTTTCTGCTCAGCCTACTTCTTCTAAAACAAATGCTCTTTCTCCTCCTGTTAAACAACCAGGATTCATGCTTACAATCCCAGCTGCTCAGAACACTGCGGCAGGAGGATTGCAGCTGAACAGCTGTGGTAGATATCTCAGGGTTTGTTTGCTTAAGAAGTTAATCTATGATACCTACAGAAAACACTTCCCATGACCTGAGCAGAATTGCATTTGTCAGCTCAATGGAATTAAAATAAGTTACTCAATAAAATGAATTGTTGAGTGCACACTTGCAGATAAAGGTCCCCAAAGCCAATAGAAAAGTGTGTTATACTCATTTTTCCATGAATGCTGGAAAACTTACATCCTCAGGTTCTGACTTGAGTCTGATAACTTCCTGCTAGACTGACACGAGGCTGAGCCTCACACCCCTGTTCTGCCCTCCTCGGTGCTAGCATGTCTATGCTGAATTGTGGGAGTCACAACTCTACTGCAGACGCTGGACATAGAGGGATCAAGGAAACAATGAAGGGCAAGATGAACAAAACCTATGAAATACATAAGCCTCACGCTTGGAATGGTACCAGTGCTGTCTATTTCCATTGCCTTTTAGACAAAGGCAAAACTCTAGATCTAGGATTGCTTTGGCTCTGCAAAGAAACCCTTTAATACATATGACTCTGTATGAGTGAAGGAGGTAATTCTAGAGGATATTACCAAAGCAGAGAAGGGAACTAATCTACTGTCTCATTCCCAAAAGGGACTTCAGGGGGTCGGTGAAGCACTGCAGCCCGATTCCACATCACCCAAGGCCACCATCTCAGGCTGCCGCCAGGGAAACTCCTTTGATGGAAGCCTGTCCTCCCAAACTTCCCAGGAAAGAGGCCCATCCCATTCAAGGTACTTGAGTGCAAGGCTAGATGAAACATGTCCCAAATACTGAAAGTTAGACTACATCCTAGCTGCTTTTACAGTCTTCAGTTTTTAAAACATGAATGTGTGTTCTGTGTGTGTGCAGTTTTAGTCAAGATATGAATTGCTTTTTACAACCCCAGCAATGAATGTCCCTCATTTTAACAAATCAGGCTGGAAGTAGGAAGACATGTCAGATGTAGTGAGATGCCTGAGTTAAATATCCAAGTGCAGAAATCCCAGTGATATTCTAAGAAGATTACATTGCGCTTATGATTAGGGATCTGCTTTAGTGAGTAAGGACACTTTGCATCAGTAAATCTCTGTATTGAAAGATGTTGCTAAAACATTTTGAAATTATCAAGTCTACTCTTTAAACATTCCAACTCTTTCCTGTTATTTTGTGAATGTAACAAAGGGATTTGCTTGCAATAAACCTTGTGCAAGGACCAAACTAGTCTACCTCTTCCTACTTCCTAAAGGAATTGTGAATACCTAGATTCACAAAGTATGCCCCTTCACCTAGTGAGCCATAGACTATAGGACAATCTCTATATTTCTACTTTCCAATGAAATTATTGTTTGGGTGATTGTACTTTAAAATAAAGTTTTAAATATAGCTTTATGGAGATATAATTTCTATGTCACAAAATCAACCTGTTAAAGTTGATATTTTAATCATTCCTTGGTATATTTATAAAGTTGTGTAATTGTCACCAAAATCCAGTTAGGTCCTGTGTAAACAGGGAATGGGTTATTTATGGTATCGTGAATCTGCCTTCTTTAATTTATTAATGTTTTTTCGTTGTTTCTTTTTTTTAATCTACATCACTGCACACATCGGTGGTTCATTCCTTTTTATTGCTGAATATTATTAGCTTGGACAAATCAATCAGCTTCCTTTATTCATCACTGGGTGGATAGTTCATTGCCATGTTTTATATATTATGAATAACACTGCTGTGACCCTTCACTTAAATCTTTTATGGACATAGGTCCCCATTCCACTGGTGGATATCCATGAGTAGAACTGCTGAGTTGTGTAGCAAATTCATGCCTATTAAGAAGAACTCAATTTTTTTTCCAAAAAAGCTGGCACTATTTTATACTCCCCCAGCAATGGGCCTTTGTATCCTCAGGAACATTTTTATTGTTTTTCTCTTTTTATTATAGTCATCCTAGTGGGTGTGAAATGGGACCTGACTGTGGCTTTCATTTACTTCTTCCTGGCTAAGCATGCTTTCATATGCTTATGAGCTGTTCAGAAGCACTCTTTTATCAAAGGGCTATTCAAACTTGTCCCACGTTTTAATGGGGGTGTCTAAGTGTTCACTTTTAAGAGTCTTCAATGTATTCTGCATACAGATCTCTTATTAGAGAAAAATGATTCATATGTATCTCCTTCTAATATCTGACTCACCTTTTCATTTGATGGTTTTTAAATGATTTATCTCTACCTGGCCCTCAATCAGATTATTTAAGCATATTGTTTTCAAAGTTTTTCATAGACTTATTGAAAACATAAAGCCCTGTAGAAAAATTAGAGTCTTTGTATGTGTAGGCTTAGTACATAAGCATTTATTTATTGGTTTGTATTTTCGTAGGTGGAACAACCATGGTCCCAGATATCTTACTTAACAAATCTGAAAGCTCAGTTAAGGTCTATGTTCATACTCCAGGTCTTCAGAACAGCAAGCCAAAATACCAATCCAAATTCATTCTAGTCCAAGTCATTTACAGTCTACCTTCTCAGTGCCTTTCACATCCTTTCTCACAGTCATTTAGTTCAAATCTTTACCATTTTCCTATTAAGATTTCCGTAACTGCTTCTAGTGGTTATCTCTACATTCAGCATACATACATTAACTACGTGTGTCCTGTTACTATACTATTTCCAACTGCCCATGGGCTAAAGAGACAAATGATATGTAAACACAAGTGTGGTAAGAACAGGCATAAGATACCTGCCTTGTATGTGGCTACTGAAAGGGAAGAAGTGGGATGAACTGACTCACAGCAGTTCTAATGCTGAGCTCGAAGGGGTGGAGGCCCTTTGACTAGAATGCAGCCCATTCTTGGCCATGGCAATTGACTTCCCCTTCTAAGCTATTGGTTCTATCTTCTAAGTCAGGTTTCTTTTACCCAGAAAGATAGCCTATGTTCACAGCTTATTTCCTGCAATTGCCATTTGGGGGAGGGGGCTAGAGAGCCTGTTTTCAATTTTCAATGTCTCTGGAAGTATTTTTGTTGATATAATGTTTTAAAATCTGACCCCTGCGATTTCCCCAAATGTGGGAAACTCGACTGCATAATTTGTGGTAGTGGGGGACTGTGTTCGCGCTCTCCCCTGTAAAAAGAAAAAAAAAATTTTATAGGTCCATTGTGAATTTTATTAGAATCCAGTGGATAGACAAAATCCACATTTCCATATACCGTCTCTGTCTTAGACCTCAATGCTCATAATTTTCTTATAAGTTATTATATATGCACACATAAAAGGTAATTATATAATGATAATGTTTATAAGGATAATAGACTATGAAACTGTATAATGTAAAATTATGTAGTGGATACCATAAAATTATATAACAGATAATAGTATAAAGATAATAATAGACTATTATATACACATATATGCAAATATAAATAAATATATATTTATAAATACTAATATATACATATATTATAAATATATACATATATTTGCATCACACTGTCAAGGTTTGTCGAGGGCCTTTGTCAGATTCAAAGTATTCTGAAATTCAACCTTAGATTATTTTGAAGTCTTAACAAGTAACTCTATAGTTTCACCCTTGTCTTGATTTTTAGACTGTGTTTATTTAACGATTCTCTGCGTTTTATGTTTGCAGTCATCCATTTCTTAATTTTAGCATCATTTGTTCTCTGTAAAAGCTGGGAATTCTCAATATCATTATATCCCATATAATAAATCCTTAATAATTCCTTTATAAATTCTTTTCTCTTCTCTTCTGGTTTACCATCACCAGCAAGCAGAGACCAGGAGGTGTCCTTTAGACCTTATCTGGACATCTCTTTCATTCTATCACCTAGTTTGTTGGGCACATTTGTGTAACGTCCACACCAATACACACTTAGTCCTGCCTCTACATAGCAAAAATTTTTATCCCGCAACCCCTGCAGCATCCTTTTGCTCCACCAGCAGCTTCCTCAAAGTTCAGAAGTTATATTTACAAATTTGAGAAAATTGACACTAAAAAAATAAGATCACATTCCTCATTTCTTTTTATAGGTTCTACCTGTTCCAGGGTTCTACAGTCATTGCCCAAGTTTAAGGTTTTACTTTGTTACCAAAGTCTCTGTTGAATTAGCCTCAGTTCCTCAGCATCGGGATCTCTCTTTAAGGCCACACATGACGTGGAAACTGGCTTTTCTCGAAACAAATTATGCAAGAGGGAGAGCACCGATATAGAACTTCAGTGTTTTTATAGTACACTCTGAAACCACAGGCTGTCGCTTCTATTATGTTCTGTGCATTACAACAGCCAAGTGGTAGAGTATGGAATTACCTTACACTAGGGTGCAAGGACCAGGAGGCAGGGAGTACTGGGAACTCTCTGTAGAGACCAGCTACAACAAACAATATTGATGATAATGTCGCTATCATTTTATATACTGTAAATTTTATTATTATTTTTCATCAGTTGTTGAATATGCCTCTTCTATCAGTTCTGAATTAAATTATAAAATGTTCAATTTGATTTAATCTAAGAAGTAATCTCTTACATCTCTTACTTCAAATGCTTGGCTTACTCAGATAGTTTTAAAAAGTCATAAAAAAAAGTATGAAAATAAAATCTCGAGGCTGTAAAATATTCATATTTTATTTCTTGTAGAGTTTTCTTGACCATTACAAATATTTAGAGATTATATGTATAAGCAGAAAATGAAATTCTTTTCTCTGAAAAATCAAACTGTATTGATTCTAATCTGATTATGAACAAAAACAAAGCTAACTAAAATGTCCCATATTCTTATTTATGAAAGGATGTTTTTTGTTTTCTGACATTACTGAACTGGAGCCATCTGCCTATCATCTACCTGCCTACCTATGTACAATATGCTCATCTGTCTGCATTCTTGATGTAAATACATAAACACACTCTCCCATAGCACAATACACCCACATTATGTGAATTAGACATGAATCAGTTGCACTTTGAAAAAAATGAATTGTCTTCTCTCTGCCTAGCTACAGTGGCTGGTTACCATGGAAATTATGCACAAGTCAGACTGCTTAGCAAATGCTAGTGTTAATGTATCTCCATTGGAGGAGTTCTTGTGTTTATTGGTCTTGAAGAAAGAGCCTTAATAATGAAGCCATGCAAATATCCTAGCAACGAAAGCTGTCTACCTAGATCAAGCAAATATAGATCACTGTGGCCTGTGCCTTGACCTTAAATGAACTCAACATCACTCTTCCCTGCACACTGCAATCAGCAAACAAGTAGCTAGTTTTAAAATTGATGTAAGATTACATCTTTAATTACCATATGCATAGATATAATTTATGCTTCATTAAATACTGCAGAGGGTCAAGAGTGATTCCCATATTTCTCTGCCATCACAAGTATTACTTCCAGAATAATCATTTGCTTTAAGTACTCATTAATATTAACTTGGTTTCCTAAAACTGTAGTTAATTGGGAGTAGATTTAAGCAGTATTACCTTTGTGAAGACCTTTTCTCATCTTCATTGCTTATTGTGTACATATAACTTAGTGAAATGATAACTATTTAAATATATTAGAAATATTTAAATGTTTATTAAATTAGAAATTTATATAAACATATCTACTAAATTATACATTGATTTAGAAATAATATTTATAATTATAAATAAATTAATATTTAAAATAATGAGAAATAAGACATACTCCTCCATTAGATAAATAAAGGCCATTAACTTATCTGTAACTGAGCCTCTCCATTATTTCCATATATATCATTTAAAAGAAAAATTATATTCATATTCAGAAATTTTTTTCCTACCCTCCCATGTTTTAATTGAGTGAAAATGGCTTTTAGCTTCCATTGGCCAGTTAATTACATATGATAATGCTGTCCTAGATGAAATACTTCATCAATTTTACTTTTTAATGGCCCTCCAACCAGTAGAGTTCACATGTCAAGTTAAATAATATAGTGACTGAAAGAAAAACTAAAGGTATTTGAGGTTCTAATTATTTGCTGCTGAATCCCTTGTTAGTTCACTGTTGCTATTTTCAGAGTGTCTTGGCTGAGGGGTGGTCATTTCGGGGGTACCAGTGAGTTAGTTCCATGGGATGGGAAAAGAATCGTACTTCCAGGAAAAAAGACCTGCTCAGACCAGACAGTGAGGTGACAGTTGAGCGAGAGAAGCCACTGGAGAGTATGTGAGGCAGGGGATGAGAAATCCTAACTGCTCAAGAGTGAAAGCAGGGAAGAGAGTCCTGGGATGGAAGCAGCAGTTACATATAGACTCTGAGGGTCGAGGATGCAGGGAAAAGAATTTACAGATTGACTACGGAGCAGAGAAACACCAGCCAAACATAGGAGAGAGAATTAAAGGACTATTAGAACAAACAAACAGTTCCCATCAAGGGAATGGGAGAAGACCCAGAGGTGTGGGTGAGTCTCTAGGTTGGACATTTTATAGGTTCCTGGGGACCCACTTCCTCTGGACTTCTTCCTGGTTGGTCCTGTGAAGTTTCCCCGTGCAGGACTATTTGTTACAATAGCAATCTCTTGGGGGTGAGGCAAACTTGGGGGCAAGAAACAGTCCTTCTTGAAGGGTCATACCTGTTTCCAAAATCAGCCTGAGTTCCCCCTACGCTTCTTCAGTTTCAAATATTTCTTCTATATCAAACAACTGAAATACAAATCTATGATTACCCTATCTGAGGACACGTTTTTAGTTTCTGGTCACAATCTTATTTATATCCATGGAGTCTTGGTGTTCTGCAGCCCATGATCTAATCACTGAAATGACAAGTTCTTTTAAAAGAATGAAGGAGGAAGAAAAAGAAGGAGGAGGAGGAGAAGGAGGAAGAGGAAGAAGAAGGAAGAGGAGAAGGAGGAGGAGGAGGAGGAGGAGGAGGAGAAGAAGAAGAAGAAGAAGAAGAAGAAGAGGTGGTGGTGGTGGTAAAGATGATGATATTGATGTTAATGCCTAGAGGATTTAACTGAACAGTTAGTTAGTCTTTAGTTTCAGTTGAATAAGCTCAGTGTGTAGAGAAAGACATAAATTTAGTCATCAGGTGTCCTGAGACATGAAGTTGTCAAAATAGCATTCCAATTATGGTGTTTCAATTTAGCAGTTGTTTTGAGTATCGGTCTAGAGAGACAGAAATCATCCTTTAAATGTTTCTCTAGAGCATTTGTTCTTCAAATTTATTAAGGGCATTTAAGAAATACCTGAGGATACTGGTTAGGACAAAACTTCTTGGGCCTGACTCTTGGAAATTTCAGTTTAGGAAATTTTAGGGGAAACCTTGGTGTCTGTTTTCTTAACATCTTCCCCTTTTCTTGTGTTCCTGGGAGACTTCATGGAAGTGGTCCATTGGTACCTCATATGGGACAATGTTCTAGGGATTGGAAAATTTTAGGATATTACCAAATATGATAACTAAAGAATTTGAGAACTCTAAGGTATGAAGACAAAGGAAAGAGTTTATGATAACTACAGCTAGTCAAAGTGGGGAATAATTCTGCTGACCTGCTGAAATCTGCCTTCATGCAGAGGATTAGTCAAGGAAATAATGGCATTCACAGACTCTTATAAATTAGATGACTGTCGTGAAGGTTTGAGGACCTAAAATTACACAGCTGGTAGCCAGCCAACCTCTTATTTTGTCTTTTCTTTCTAGATCTAATGCTGGAAAGAATTCCTGTTAACTTAGGTGTAAATGATAGGCTTAGAGGAACAAGTCACATCGTGGTTCTTTTAAGAAAGAGAAATGGAATGGGTTTGGGGAGGGGAGAGTGATGAAAGTCTCTTAGAAAGATGTGTAGAAATGAAAGTCAAGGTTATTATTTTCCCTCAAGCTAGTGCTGAGGGTAGAACCAGTCAAGGTTCAGAAGGCAATAAAGAGCCCAGTGGACAATTTGAAAAGAGAGTGGAAGAGGTTCTTTACCAAAAATAAATAAGTAAGAGCTGAAAAACAGTGCAAATACATTGATAACTGGTACACCAGCACATGCATAATAGAGGATGAGGTTGGAATAGATAGCACGGTACACACTCATTATCCCAGCACTCAGGAGAAGAAGCAGGAAGACCATGAGTTCAAGCCCAGGCTAAGCTACTTAGTGAGTTGGGAGCCAGCCTGAGCTACATGAAACTTTATCTCAAAAACAAAACAACAATGACCATAAGAAAGACCAAGAGGCAGAGGAGGAAAAGGAAAGAATGAATACACATTAGACAGACGTTTTTCAGCACTGTCTGGATTTTGCATTTCATTCTAAGGATGACTTAATAGTTTAAGGAATGGAAAGCAAGAGAAAAAACAAGGAGATCTGAAGGACATAATTGTGACTCTCCAGGTGATATGTGTTGGCCACTGGCACTTGGATGCTGTCTATAGGTAAAGCTGATGAGAAATAGTAGGAAGGGGGCTGTAGGACTGTATGACAGATTTAAAATTGAGTCTCTCGGACTCTATGATCGATTTAAAGTTGGCCTGTAACTGAGGATCCTAGTATTTTATACTCCCCAACCCAGTGTATGTGAGAATTTAGGGTTATATAGAAAGCTTATTAAATATGATTTCCATTCCAGTTAATAATTTAATGTGTGATCCAGGCAGTAGTGGTGCACGCACACCTTTAATCCCAGCACTCAGGAAGCAGAGGCAGGTGGATCTCTATGAGTTCAAGGCCAGTCTGGTCTACAGAGTGAGTTCCAGAACAGCAAAGGCTACCTTGCCTCATAAATAAATAGATAGATAGATAGATAGATAGATAGATAGATAGATAGATAGATACACACATAAATACATAAATAAATAAATACATAAGTGAATAACAGTGTGGTGTCTGATGTGCTGGATTGTCTTAAATTTAGTTTCCTAATTTCTAGTTAACTATAAGACAACACTTAAGGCTGCTGAGATGGCTCAGCAGTTAAGGACGCTTGCCTCCAAACCTGACAGCCTAAGTTTGGCCCCTCTAACCCACACAGTAGGAGAGAACTGACTGCCACAAACCATCTTCTCACCTCACCACACCCACGGTGTTGCAAGCACCCACGTGCGTGCACACATATACAATAAATAAAATGCAATAAAATTTGAAAAAAAATAAGATTTTTTTGAAGACATCGATGGCGTTCAAAACTTTCATGTACATGGACAATTGTCACTCAGCACACCAGAGGATGTTGTTTTGTTTTTTGTTTTTTTGTTTTTTGTTTTTTTATTTTGAGAGACAAGGTCTTTTTCTCTTTTTTTAAGATTTATTTATCATGTATACAGTGTTCTGCCTGCATTCCAGAAGAGGGCACCAGATCTCATTACAGATGGTTGTGAGCCACCATGTGGTTGCTCGGGTCTTCTGAAAATAACAGTCCTCTTAACCTCTGAGCCATCTCCCTAGCCCCCAGAGGATGTTGTTAATGATAATAGAAATAGCATTGTGACATGTGCTTTGTTAAGGGAGTAGAAAGAGATGTGAAAAAGACAAACCACACCAGATGTGACCTGGGTTTGTATTTTAAAAAAGTATTTCTACAACCTTCATTTGTAGGGACGTGTGTGTGTGTGTGTGTGTGTGTGTGTGTGTGTGTGTGTGTGTGTGTTTGACTCGTGATTTTTTTTTTTTTTTTTTGGTTTTTTGAGACAGGGTTTCTCTGTGTGGCTTTGTGCCTTTCCTGGAACTCACTTGGTCGCCCAGGCTGTCCTCAAACTCACATAGATCCACCTGGCTCTGCCTGGGATTAAAGGCGTGCGCCACCACCACCCTGGCTGACTTGCAAATCTTAATGAAACTGTAGAACCAAGGTTCCACCAAACATACAAACCTCTATTCCCTGTTATTAATTTTGATAGCTGGCTAACTGTAAGCATGTGTCACTTTGTTTATTTTAAACCACTGATAAATTATAGATCTTCCATTCAGGACATGCCTATGACCCTAGCACTTGGGAAGTTGTGTTAGGAGAATCAGAATTTAAGGCCAAACATATGCTGCCTAGGGAGACCTGTCACAAACAAGCAGGCAGACAAATGAACAGACAATGAAATCCCCAAAATAAGGACCTTGGAAGTTCCAGAAACTTACTCTTCACTCTCAGTGGTTGCATTATTTCTCTCTAGAGCTCTTTCTTTGTGTGGGTATAGTGTCAAAACTTCCTTTCTGCATCATCTAACTTGGAAAAAAAAAGGTACTTGGGGATCAACTTTCCAGTTTAGATCCCAGGTGGCCTCAGCTCACAGAAAGATGATTTTATTTTGTCATTTATTTTCTATCATTCTTACTGGACTGTGTGTTCCACAGGACAGGCTTTTACACCCATGGCTGTCTTAGTTTGGGTCCTGAGTGGCTTCTAAACAAGAGAAATGTGTCTCCAACAACCCTGGAGGCTGCACATCCAAGGTCGGGGCATCAGGATGATGGGTTTGGGATGCAGACTGCTGGCTTCTGATGTTCCTATGTGCTAGGAAGACAGCAAGAGGGCACCCTAAAATCTTTTGTGTAAAGAGCATTAAACCCAGTTGTGAAGACTCATGACTTAATTACCCTAATTACTAGCACATTGGGATTTGAAAATACTAATTTTGAAGGACAAAAACATTCAGTCCCATTCTCTTAAGATACCTAACATGGTGTAATAATCTAGGTAATTACTTAAAACTAATCTTTAGTACACTGATCATTAGTTAACAAATATATCACTCATTTAAGCAGAACAACAGCATTCTAGAACTTTGAGAATTTTTAAGTCTTACATAGATATGTACCTTGAGAATTTTCAAAGTGATTAATTGTAATAATAATCAAACTTTGGTTTGCTTAGAATGTTTCTGGGTTGTTTGTTTGTTTGCTTGTTTGTTTTATTCTTTTACATAATACCTTCACCCCAAGACAAGTAAGGAAGACAAATATTTTCCCTGCTTTTATTGTAGTCAAGCCTGATCGCTTAGGAAACATAATGACTCGATTCTCATTAGTTTCTTTGTCTCTGGCTATCCTCATTGCCTACCACCCAAATTACTCATCAACCGTACCACCCATACATGATGCTCACACTTAACTCATGATTCTTTTTTTTTTTTAATCAAAACCTTTACAGGCATGGTTTCCTTTAACTTAAAATACCATTTGTAAGCCAACCTTACTTGACGTTGCTAATTTCTTCCCCATCCTTCAAAACTCTTAATGTTTCCACTTTTAAGAAATGCTTGACAAAAGCAGAATACGCTAGACTCGTTACGAGGTCATAAGAGTGACCCATGCAAGAGATGAGTGAATGAATGAAGTAAAATGATGAATGTAGTAAAATAATCATAAAGTTTTAAAAAAAATGAGTAAGTGAAACAGTAGAGCCTTAGGCTGGATTGCGTGCCCCCTTGGGAGATTTGATGTCAGTGTGGTTTTCTCTCCTCTGTCACCGGGAGCAGGGCCTCTCTTGTGATACCACCATGCCAGAGGTCACGCTACGCCACCTACTTCGATGTCGCTGTTCTCCGCTGCCTCCTCCAGCCCCACTGGTCAGAGGAAGGCACTCAGTGGTCCTTGATGTACTATCTACAAAGGCTGCGACATATGCTCGAAGAGAAGCCAGAGAAGACCCCAGAACCAGATATCCCTCTCCTGCCCAGGCCCAGAAGCAGCTCCATGGTGGCAGCAGCTCCCTCACTAGTGAACACCCATAAGACCCAAGTAAGACAAACCTGGTTCCTTGTCACTTGTGCTAGCAACATCAGCTGTAACACATTCTCACTTTCTCTTCTGGCTTCAAGTAATTGTGCAGTCAATATTCTTTTCTTCTTTTGCATGGCCAGAACCTTTGGCTGTTCTTCAGATCTCTAACATTGACAGAAATAGACCTTTTAAACATATACTTTAGTATAAGCCTTTGTTTAACCAGAACATTGAAACGGGCTGTCTTGGAAAAATCAGAGAAATAGTTAGAATAGGGATCTGACATGCAGCCTCATAATTAAATATCATAAAGCAGGAAATTAGCATTTTATAGAATGTGATTCAACATTTTTGGCCCAACTCAACATCTTAAGCAATTCAAAGCTACCATTGGGAATATTACTTTTTGATACTCAGGCTTACAATTTATTATGAACATTGAGAAAAGTAACCCGAGTGCACCCTGATGTGGTAGCATTCCTGTGAAGGTTGTATTCTGATAAATGATGCCCACTTGTCAGGAAGTACTTGTTCTTCCCATCTTTCTCATCATCTCCACAAGGTGAAAATAGAGAGAAATGATTAGCTTGCAGGACATTCCAGCTGTTTGGTGGTAGTTGAACTTGAGTGGATTGTTTCTGAAAATGTTTTCCTGTACACTCTAAAGATAAGCACTTCTTTGGTAGTAGACATCCTCCCACAGTTAGCATCTCTGTTGTGGATGATTCATTGGTAAATAAAACACTGATTGGTCAGTAGCTAGGCAGGAAGTATAGGCGGGACTAAGAGAGAGGAGAATTGGGAGAACAGGGAGGCAGGAGGGGACACTGTGAGCGGCTGCCAGGATAAAGAAGGTGTAAGGTACCAGTAAGCCACGAGCCACGTGGCAAAGTATAGATTAATAGAAATGAGCTGAGTATAAGAGTAAGAGCTAGACAATGGTAGGCCTGAGCTAATGGCCAAGCAGTTTAAATAATATAAGCATCTATGTGTTTATTTTATAAGTGGGCTGTGGGACTGACAGGGCTTGGCGGGGACTGGAGGGGTCTCCAGCTACACATCTCCTTTAATGAGTTATTAACCAGAAAAACTCTCATGTTGGAAAGAGCTGGGTGAGCTTGGGAAAGGGGGAAATGAACAAAATATATCATATGAAAAATGTTTTATATATAAAAAATATGTATCTCCTTCCTGTTTTCTTAGTACTTTGGGTCTGTGGATAAACAGCCTCAGTGTTAAAATTGGCAACAGAAGTTATGATTAATAAGAAATATATCGGGGGTTGGGGATTTAGCTCAGTGGTAGAGCACTTGCCTAGCAAGCACAAGGCCCTGGGTTCTGTCCTCAGCTCTGGGAAAAAAAAAAAAAAAAAAAAGAAACTACTTAAAAAATTTAAAAAAAAATAAATAAATAGGGGTTGGAGAGATGGCTCAGAGGTTAAGAGCACTGACTGCTCTTCCAGAGGTCCTGAGTTCAATTCCCAGCAACCACATGGTGGCTCACAACCATCTGTAATAAGGTCTGGTGCCCTCTTCTGGTCATACATGCTGTATACATAATAAATAAATCTTTAAAATAAATAAATAAATAAAATAAAAAATAAGAAATATATCATTGCCACAGCAGAATCTAAATTACAGAAGTTCAAACATTCAAGTTAAAAATTTTAGAGATCTCAGAACAGTAGGCATAGTGCCATTAGAAAGGTGACACCTTGATAAAAATAAATATTTGAATTACCTTAGTCCCTAGTCAGAGTCTATGTTTGTTGTTTGTTAAGGATCTCACCATGAAGTGTAATGAAGAAGAAAAATCCCTGAGCCCCGAGGCCCTTTCCAAGGTTTCATTGACCAATCTGCGAAGATCTGCAGTCCCAGATCTGTCTTCAGACCTGGGCATGAACATTTTTAAGAAGGTGAGTATGCATTTTGATATCTCAGTGATGTAGCAAGCCAGAGGGGCATGTTCTCCCTTAATCTGTCACAGGATGCAGGAGTAGAAAAAGGAGAAAGTATCAGCTTCTAAGTGTAACAGTGACTTACCACATGACTGTAACTCAGTGTGTATGTGCACGGGCATGTGTGTGCATGCATGCATGCATGCATGCATGTGAATGTGTATGTGTTCTGTTCTAGATGTTCCACACAGTTATCATGAATACCCATGCTGGTGATTCAGTGTGATAGTAGAGGTAGCAAGGGTGCATTAATGCTATTTTTTTTTATTCCTGTGGCTCCATTTCATTTGTCAAATACTTTATGCAAGTAGTCCTTTCTTCTTTATTAAGAAATTTTTTATTCATTTTATATACCAACCACAGATCCCCTCTCATCCCTCCTTCTGCTCCCTTCCTCCCCAGCCTTCCTCCTCAACCTACTCCCTATCCCTTCCTCCAAAAATGTAAGGCCTCCCATGGGAAGTCAGCAAAGCCTGGCACATTCAGTTGAGGCTGGCCAAGCCCTTCCCCCTGCATCAAGGCTGTATAAGGTGTCCCACCATAAGTAATGGGCTCCAAAAAGCCAGCTCACACACCAGGGATAGATCCTGATCCCACTACCAGGGGACCCCTTAAACAGACCAAGATACACAACTGTTTTGCTTATGCAGAGGGCCTAGTCCAGACCCATGCAGGCTCCACAGCTGTTGGTCTAGAGTTCATGAGTTCCCACTAGCTTGGTTTGGTTGTCTCTGTAGGTTTCCCCGTCATGATCTTGATGCCCCTTGCTCATAGAATCCCTCTTCTCTTTCTTCAACTGCACCCCTGGAGCTAGGCCTGGTGTTTGGCTGTGGATCTGTGTATCTGCTTCCATGAGTTACTAGATGAAGGCTCTATGATGACAATTAGAGCATTCACCAATCTGATTACTGGGTTAGGCCACCTCCAGCACCCTCTCCCCTATTACTAGTAGACTAAGCTGGGGTCATCCTTATGGATTCCTGAGAACTTCCCTATCACCAGGTTTCTCCCTATCCCCATGATGTCTCCCTCTATCATGGTATCTCTTTCATTGCTCTCCCACTATGTCCCCATTCCAGATCAATCATCCCATCCCTTATGTTCTCATCCCCTATCCCCTTCCCCTCTATTGTCCCCCTCTCCCTCAGTTTACTCAGGAGATCTCATGTATTTCCCCTTCCCAGGGTGATCCAAGTATCCTTCTTAGGGTCCTCCTTATTAGCTAGCTTCTCTAGAGCTGTGGGTTGTAGTCTGGTTATCCTTTGCTTACTTAATCCAGTGAGAGTCTATTCTTCAATTTTTCAGAGCAGAAATTTACCCACAGTAATATTAGGCAGTTTGTTCAAGCTTAATATTAACCTCAAAAAAAAAAAAAAAAAAAAAAAAAACAAGACTTTTATCTAAAAAGTTCACATTCTTCTGTACCTACTACTCTATCTCTCTTTGTCATTGTGTAGAGTTAATCAACTAGAAAATGGTATGTGGAGTATGTGTATGTGACAGTTATGTTTTCTCTTTTTCAAAATTATTTGTTTAATTATGTCAATGAAGAGTATAGAAACAAGTAATTGCTTGTCTATTAGCTCAACTTGTTATTAAATAATGAGTTGTGTCTCCTTCACTAATAAAACAGCAGTAGGCACTGACAATCATTCTTCTAAAAATATTGACTATTTGAGAGGAGGGGGAAGGAGGTATTTTTCTATTTTTGCTACAAATAGGTATTTTTGAGTGCTTTAAAAATCTAAGTGCCTGGGCCTGAACCTAGAATAATGTACTCAAAATTAACAGCTAAAAGCTAGATTCCTAGATGGGTGTGTTTTTTAAACCTTTCCAAGCCATTTTAAATTCTGAGTTACCCTTGATCTTGAACGTCTTTGGTATGAATAATAGACTCGTTCCAATGTCTGTTAGATGTCCTCTTTGACCATCCTTGTGAGCAGTGAAGTCGCCAACTAGAACAATGGACCTCAAACTTGGAAAGTAGAGTTGAAAGAGAGGTCCAGGCGGTGGCTAGGGACACTGATCCCCTATGCCAGTGGTTCTTGACATTCAGTGTGCATCAGAGATCAAAGGCATCCACAGGGCTCCTTAAGTCATAGACCACTGGGATTCTCCTTCTGAATTTTAGATGTTAGGTATGTCTGGGGGTGAAGCTGCAAGCTTGTGGGTCTTTGTTTTTTGTTTATTTTGTTGTTGTTGTTATTTTACATACCAACCACAGTTTCCCCTCCTCCTTTCCTCCATTTTCCTCCATCCCACCTCCTAAGAAAGGGTAAATCCTCCCGTGGGGGGTCAACAAAGCCTGACATATTAAGTTGAAGTGCAAGCTTGCGTTTTTAACAAGTTCCCAAAGGATGCTATGGCTGATGGTTCAGGGCCTTCTCTGTGAGAACCCATGCTCAAACTCACTCAGGAGAAAGGCTTCCAGAATGTAAAGCATTTCGCTTGGTTTCGCTCCCTCTGCTAAGAAAGACCCTTGTGACATTTTTCCTGTTTATTGCATGATATTCAATGATACCCTGCGAGTCCTCTTCCTCGAACATCTCCTGTGTTTCCTCTTACATCTGTTTTTCCCTGTGTCTACCTTCATCTCTCATCCTTGCAGTTCAAAAGTCGCAAAGAAGACCGAGAGAGGAAAGGCTCCATTCCATTTCACCACACTGGGAAGAGGCGACCTAGAAGAATGGGTGTACCATTTCTGTTGCATGAGGACCATCTGGATGTGTCACCCACCAGAAGCACATTCTCATTTGGAAGTTTCTCTGGGCTTGGAGAAGACAGGAGAGGCATTGAAAAGGGAGGCTGGCAAACTACCATCTTAGGTGACTACAAAGATCTTCCCAGTAGCCCACAGCCCAAGTGACCTATTTGTGAATGTGGATCTCAGGATTCCTTCCAAATCTAAGTCTTTCTTGAACAGTTTATTCAAGAACACTGGACCCCAATGCAAGTACCCCAATACTAAAATAATGTGGAGTTTTCACAACCAAAGAAATGCAGATAATTTAATTAGTTATGCAAGATTTCTCTATGATTATCCAGTAAAAGCCATATTTCTTAGATCCTTATAGATGCAGAAACATGGCCATAGAGGATTCTGTATGTTAATTTTCATTTTTTTCATCTGACAGACTTTTACTTAATAGAAGAAGGACAGCAAAGGAAATAGGAACCCATTCCCCCCAACTTCTTGGATGGCATACTAAGAAGGGAAGCTTCAAATCAGAAACTGACAGCCAGCAAGCCGGGACACATGGTCCCTGACATTTGTCTTAGACTGGGGCTGACCTTGTCACAGGCAGTCTCATCCATCCTACTGACCTTGTCTACTCCCAAGTCAAGTCCAATTCTTGCCATTTTGATTGAGCTTCATGCTCATCTTTGTACCCTCTCTGTCGCTGTCCTCTAGAACAAAACAAAAACAAACAAACAAACAAAAACTCTCCGCAGAGTCGTCTAGATTTTAAAAGCCTCTGTGATGCTCTCGTCCATCCCAGGGAAATTGACCCGGCGGGGCAGCTCAGATGCAGCCACTGAAATGGAAAGCCTGAGTGCCAGACACTCCCACTCCCATCACACCCTGGTGAGCGACCTGCCAGACCACTCCAACAGCCATGGAGAAAACACCGTCAAGGAAGGTGGGTCCAGCATGAATGGTAGGCAATTGGCAGGATAGGGAAAGAGTGCAGATTTCCTTCATGGCTTCCCGCTCTTAAACTCGTACCCACACATCCTAGTTAGGGTTTCTAACAGTGTAATGAAACACCATGACCAAAAGCAACGTAGGAAGGAAAGGGTTTGTTTGGTTTATGCTTCCTCATTACTGTTCATTACAGAAAGAAGTCAGAACAGGAACTTAAATGGAGCAGTAACCTACAGGTAGGATCTGATGCCAAGGCCATAGAGGAGTGTTACTTACTGGTTTGCTCCTCAGGACTTGCTCAGCCTGTTTCTTATAGAATCCAGGACAAACAGCCTAGGGATGGCACCACCCATATTGGGCTGGACCCTCCCCCATCAATCACTAATTAAGAAAATGCCCAACAAGCTTGCCTACAGCTGACCTGATGGAGGCGTTTTCTTAATTGAGGTTCCTTCCTCTCAGATGACTTTAGCTTGTGACAAGTTGACGTAAAACTATCCAGCACACCATGCTGATTGTTCTTTGCATTTTTATATTTTCAAAACTCTGCACCCTTTCAGAAACTTACTTGTTAGCTATTCTTAGCACAGCTTTAGTAAGTAGCAGGGGATGTTGGACACTACTTGATGAGCACCATACCTCCAGGGAGAGAGCAAGGACAAAGCAGTCATACATATTTTATAAGATCATAAGCCCAAAGGCTGAAGAATGTCTAGACTCATTGCTTGTCCACCTCCATGCTATACCTCCAAGGCAGGCAGCTCCTACAAATCAGTGGGAAGGAAGTCTATCCTCTCTAAGGCCACCAGATCATTTTTCTGACAGCTGCTAAATCATCTTGGTGGTTTATTTGGAGTAAATATGTGTTTCTGGGTGGTACCCACACAGCTTCTTACTCTTTACATGGAACAAAATTGTATCTTCTTTTCATTATTGGAATGCTCTCATAGGAGCATGAATTTCATCCCTTGATTTCCTTTTTCCCCAAACCGTTCTATAAGCATGCAATGGTATCTATTATTTGTCAGTACAAATCTAAGTGCCATTACTCTTGGACAAAAAGAAATTTGCTTTGTTATTCTTCAATACTGTAGATAAAAATAAATAATTTTAGAGTGGCATTTTTGTTGATTGACAGTTTCATACGTGTGTGTGTGTGTGTGTGTGTGTGTGTGTGTGTGTGTGTGTGTGTTCTAATTACTCTCCCCATCCCACCTCCAGGCCTCTCTTATCTCCTTCTTGTCTCTGCCAATACCAGAGCATCCTCACCATCTCCATCCCTGCTAGTTTCTTTCTCAAGCTCCTGGTGTTTGGTTTAACAGTTTATTTAAAAGCTATAAACTCATAGAAAAAGATCTCAAATAAATGAGTTTATACAAATGGACTGTTGCGTAACAGTAAATAAAGTCTATACAATGTTATCACCTTAAGTCATCCTGATAAAATTTAAATTCTAGCTTCAGTCTTAAGGAGAACACTTGTGGTCTCAGTTTTCTATGACCTTCGCTATCTGTCAACTCTCAGGTTGCCTTTACAGCATTCCATGCCAGTTGAGAATAGCTCTGAGACCATCAGTCCACTGTCTTTAAAAGTTACGATTGTGGTCACAATGTAAGAAATAGCGCAACTGTCTAACTGGTGTATCAGGTCCACACAAGGGAAACTGAAATTTTTCCCTTGTCTTTCAAGTACGTTCGCAGATCTCCACCATCACGGTTGCAACCTTCAACACCACTCTGGCATCCTTCAACGTAGGTTATGCAGACTTTTTCAGTGAGCACATGAGAAAGCTCTGCAGCCAGGTGCCTATCCCAGAGATGCCACACGAACCCCTGGCATGCGCGAACCTGCCACGAAGCCTCACAGATTCCTGCATTAACTACAGCTACCTGGAGGACACAGAACATATCGAAGGGACCAACAACTTTGTCCACAAGAACGGCATGCTGGATCTTTCTGTAAGTGGCAGTACTTTTCCTTATGAAGACTAGAAAGAGTTTAGTGTGATTTTTACAAGATTGGGTAACATGGGCACGTAGATATCTTAGACATATTTGCTGAATCTTAGAATGCAGAAGCAACCCCTATAAAAATTCCACAAGAATACCAACCATCTTAAATGTACCTTTCACTTTTTTTGCAAGTATTTTATTATATTTGATCTTATCTCAGAATATGTTTTACCTAAAACCTTAGTGAATCCAAATACACGTATGTAAATTCATTTAAGTGTGTGCTCCACTATGCCTCTGTGTTTTTTGTACAATAAAAGTAAGAAGTTCCTTTATTTTTCTTTAGTTATATAATCACCAGGACTTTAAACCTCCCATGAAGCCAGAAGGAAATGAATAGAGGTCCTTGAAAGATTTAAGCTTGCCTTCTCAGAAATGCCTGTTCTGTACAGTCACTAGCCAATGAAAGGGTTGTTATAGTTTACAATTATATTTTACCAACATTTTTATTACACTGTATGGAACCAGGCTCAGCAAATAATTTAAGATATTAAAATCAATAAAGGATCATAATTTAAACATGCAAATATTATGCATTGAAAATTGAAGGTTAAGTAATGACACAGTCGTGAGTCAATGTTCCTGTGGCACAAGTGTAAGGAAGCCTTTGTTCTTTATTATTTCTGGGAAGCGAAATGCAGAGGATTGAAATGTTTTGTATTTAAAAAGCCAGTTAAGTGTTCATTTGGGCAAATGATTGTTTTTGTTTTTTTCATTAACTCAGTATGCTTCATTATTCTCATCAACTATCTCCTTCTTGGCAAGATTGGAAGATTTTAATGAGCTACTAAATGTCTTGAATTATTTTTAACCATTTCTAGTAGTGCCCAGTGAAATGGATTGAGCAGAATAAGGAACTTCTGGAAAAGGGAACATGGACAACTTCACTGTCCTATGTTTACCTTTGTGCCCTGCAGGTGCTTCTGAAGGCCGTTTATCTTGTTCTTAACCACGACATCAGCTCGCGAATCTGTGACGTGGCGCTAAACATTGTAGAATGTTTGCTCCAGCTCGGTGTGGTTCCGTGTGTAGAAAAGAATAGGAAGAGGAGTGAGAACAAAGAAAATGAGACTGTGGAAAAGAGACCAAGTGAGGGGACCTTCCAGTTCAAAGGCGCGTCTTCAAGTTCCGCCAGCGGGTTCGGAGCCCCTTCTGCCAGTGGAGCTGGAGATGGTGGAGCAGGAGAAGGAGGAGGAGGAGATGGAGGAGGAGGAGGTGGAGATGGAGGAGGAGGAGGAGGAGGAGGAGGAGGAGGTGGAGGAGATGGAGGAGGTGGTGGAGGAGGTGGAGGTGGCCCTTATGAAAAGAATGAGAAAAACCAAGAGAAGGTATAGTTGAACTACCTGCTGTATCCTCAGGCAGTTTGGTGTTGAGGATTTTTTTTTTCCATTTGTGCATGTGAACGTGTGTGAGTGTGTGAGTGTGTGTGTGTGTGTGTGTGTGTGTGTGTGTAGTTTTGTTTATTTTCCCAGATATTTATTGATCAGTCACTGGGGGCTGAAAGCAGTCATGGTAGAAATCTCTTAATGAAGCGCTCAGCAGGCTATTGTAGAGACTTAGATGAACTTGGCTTCTAAATCCAATAATTGGTGTCACCTATGCAATGTTAGAATTGTTTTGTTGTTGTTGGTTGTTGGGGTTTTTTTTCTTGGTAATTTTACTTCTGGAAGGTAGCATCTCACTATTCACAGTCTGACAGCAAGTATAGTACCCTTTTTCAAGACTTTTCATATCCAGCCTAATAGTGTAGTGGCAATCTGCTCAGACTCTGTAAAAATATATAGATTGATCAACAGACATTTACTTCTTGCATTTATGGAGGCTAGACAGTCCAAGTTTCCACTGCCAGCAGGAGTTTCCCACAACCTCTTCCCTGGGCTAGGAGATGATTGCCATCAATCACTATGTGCTCACATGACCTTCTCTGTGCAAGTGCAAACAAATTCTGAGAGATCTAGTCTCTCCATGATGTTCCCTGGCTCCAGACACCAATGTCTAACCTCATTTAATTCTAATTACGTCCCAAAGCCAATCTCCAAATACCAACAGATGGACTGGGAAGGCTTTGGTGTTTGAATTTTGAGAGACACAGAAATCTAGCAGTCTGACTCTTTGCAGTGTTATTTTGACATATTTGGTATGGAAACAGCTACCCAGCCTCAGTTCTCTTGAATCTCAATGTGTCATATCCCTGAGGCTTTCATCTGATTATTATTGATTGTTTCCTGAATTTCATTCTTGCTACTTATCATCATGCCTTAGGATCTCTTGATTTATCAAGAATTTCTTTCCTGAAGTTTAGATACAAATTTAATTCATATGACTTGCACTAATTTCAGTTGGAGATTTTAGCTTCCAATTGATGTTCATAAATTGAAATAAACCAGAGAATTCTTTAACAGGTGACAATCTATATATCATGCTGAGTTTACAAGTAAAAGATTACACTGTTCGGCAATTTGTTACATAAACTATGGATTGCCTATTTTTCCATATCGGATTTAATATATAAATGAATAGTACTTTCCTCTATACCTCTAGTCCCCTTGGTGCCGATTTACTCTGCTAATCTTCTACTTCTTCACCTCACAATTTGCTTGTATCTTCCCAAAATTCATGAGATTTGATCCACAAATCTATTCCAATATTCTTGGGTTCTTGCTCTCTTATTCAGAATTTTCTGCTCTTGTTTGAATCATGTATCATGTCTAGATATTCATAAATATATTTAATTAATAATTATATAAACAATTAATTAAATTATATCATTGTAAAACTACAATTAAAATAACTATCATAATAATTATATTAAATATTATAGCATGATATAATAAATGTCATTTTGACCAAAATTACCATATGTGGAATATTTTAAGGTCAAACTTTATTATCTCCAAAACAGCCACCAAAATGTAAATATTATGTAGATACTAACCAAACTGTAATTGGACTTTCAGATCTACAGAACTCTATTCTACCTTAAAACCATCTGTTATATCCAGTGGAATCAGAGTTTATCTGCTTTTACAACCTGCTGTGGGGGACTCAAGAGAGGAAGGGAAAGCCAATTTCTATTTCTTTATTGGCCACTGGCCTATACTAAGAGCTTAAAATATCATTTCATAACTCTGATTTCTGCCTATAGCTTGATACATCTTTCTCCACATCTCCAGGGAAAGCAACCTAACTCCCAAGGACATCTGAAGGCCTAAGGAAATAAAGCCTGGATGGATGTGTATAGAGAGTTTTCAGAACTAGAAAGGCTTTTAAAGAGCATATAATAATATTAAAATATATGTAAATCAACCTTCCAAAGAAACCCTTGTCACTGTGACCTTTTCCAAGGTGCTGCTGCAAAAGGCTGCAGTGTTCCTGAGTTTGCTCAAAGGTGTTCCACCAGGAGAACCAGTGAGGACAAAAGGCCAGTCCGTCTTAATCTCTTCTTACTGAGCCACTACTCAAGAACCTAGCCTGCACACAGTGACTCTGAAGGACAGCAGTGACATCTGACTAAAAATAATGCTATGTTGCGGACATCACATGTTGTCAGTTACCTCTCACTACAACTCTACAAGACAGGTGTTGGTGTGGTTCCCTTTTTAGAGAACACTGGGGTCTACCTATTAATAGCTTGCCCAAGATTACATAGTTGTTAAATATTGAAGTTAAAATTTGGATCCAAACTAAAAATCATTTCTGACTTTAGCAAATACATAATTTCAGAGTGTTCTTTGGATTCAGGGTGATTCTTCAAAACAGTCACCAAGTGATGGCAAAGTGACTTTTAACCCCCTTCTTACCTTGTGTCCTGACTAGTCACTGGAGAAAGAGTTCCTTCAGGCAAACACCATGATGTTGGATGGTTAATAGGGGCAGCTTTGCACCCAGAGGAGGCCTTCGGTTGTGGCAGATTAACCACCAACATTTCTGTCAGCTCAGAGACTTTTCGTTCTTGAAGTGTGGCTCTCTAGGGCCCCATCCCACATCTGCAACCTGAATTTACAAAGGAGAGGAGGAGGATCAGTTGGGTAATGTTAGGGAAGGAGATGTTCCATCTCAACAGGTTGAGGTGCATGATAATGCCTCTGGAACCCCCTAGCCCTTTCACACCCTACCCACATTGCAAAATGCATTGTTTGTCAACCCAACAGTGGGACTAATGGAAAAAAGAAGAAAAAAAAATCACCTTGTGATTGTGGTTTAATTCCCTTCCACCATTTCATTTGGTCTATATGGAAATCCATGACACAGGGAGGATTGCCATTAGCACTCTTATTTCACAAGCAGAAGAGCAAAACAAAAGAGATTAGTTAATTTTGCAACTGTCTTACATCACCATAAGCAACCAGGGATCATGAGCTAGAATCCTGGCTCTGTGATTCACATTCGGTCAGTCAAACATAGCCAGAGGATAAGGAGGGAGCCTTCAGCTATTAAATGGCCCTCCCACTGTGGGCTTAGCATTATTCCTCAGTAACAGCTTATTTACTCTTCTATAGAAAGAGTTCATGTTCCTTTTTGGGGGTTCCTGTTTTTCATTTCCCCAAAAGTAAAAGGAACAAAAGATAAATTTCATAATTTATCTCAGGAGGCATCTCAGGAGGCTCACCTGATGAGCCTCAAGAGGAAAGTCCTGCTGAATATTTGTTGAATTCTGTACATTCTATTTTGTTTGTGGTTGTTATGTATATTGCAATACGATGGAAGTAGAAATTGGGATATTATTCTCCAAAATGTCAGTCTTATTACCATAACAGTCCCAAGTTCCAGACTTTGATCAGTTCCAGAGAGCTAATAATTATTTTTGCCAGGTGCT
The DNA here is from genome assembly GCF_903995425.1 of Onychomys torridus. Classification (NCBI taxonomy): domain Eukaryota; kingdom Metazoa; phylum Chordata; class Mammalia; order Rodentia; family Cricetidae; genus Onychomys; species Onychomys torridus. The sequence continues at coordinate 51,086,188 of NC_050465.1, forward strand.
GTTATCAGAAACTTACTGAGAAGGATAATCTCTAAGGAAATATATTTGTGTTCATTGTTCATCAGCCCACTGACTCTGTCTAGGTTGTAGTTCTGATCATCCATCAAAGATATGAAAGTATATCTTGTAATACACATATTCAAATTCTGTATCATTGTAGGACATTCAGAATGCATTTTCTTTCTATTGGCTATGTTTTAGGAAAGTGAGTTTGTTGAACTCTTGAAATTTTTATTTTCTAAATTGCTGTAACACATTAATTTTATAAAAATGAATTCTAGTACAAAAAGAGCTTGGTAGCAAAGTCAACAGGCTTCTCTTTCTTTCTCAATTATGGTTACTAGGATGAAAGTATACCTGTAAGCAACCATAGGCTTGCCCTCACTATGCTTATCAAAATAGTGAAGTCTTTGGGATGTGCCTATGGTTGCGGAGAAGGACACCGAGGGCTCTCTGGAGATCGTCTGAGACACCAGGTATTCCGAGAGAATGTAAGAGAATTAAAGTAGATTCCATTTCCTCTCTCTCTCTTTCTTCTCTGCTTCCCAATGAGGCATGAGTCCTTTGACAATGAGGGTCAGTGTTCCCTGAGAATCTTGTATTTCATAGGCAATTAATATCATCTTTGGGTGAGAGGATTCCCACAAGACATCTAAAACCAAGGCTTAGGAAAGTTTAATTGGGAAAACTGGTCTGCCTCCTGACTGTTGCAGAGCATTTGGAAAAAGGGTGCAGAATCAGAACATCTAGATAGAAGCTTGAAAGAACCTTGCACAGATACAAACACTTAGTAAACATCTGTTGGTCTGTGCAGATGCTCCTTCAATAACCTGGGTAACAAAGGAGCATTTTTACATTAGAGAAAAAGGTCAAAGATATTGATATTCTTACTTAGAAATGGAAAGTGGCCCTTATTGAGACAAAACAGGACTGTAAAAGTAGCCAGGCATCTGGCTGCTTTGCTTGAGAATGCCCCTCATCTTCTATATGTTTGAGATCATGTTCCTTTGAACTGTATGAAACTTGAAACTCTGCATGTGGGTTGCCATTAGACTACAGTAATGGCACATGATTTGTTACATCTTGCTTTCAATTGCATCTATCAAGTGTCACCTTTCCTCCTGACCTAAGCAAAAACTCACGTTCAACAAGCCTGATCCAGGCTAGTTGCCTCATTTCTATATTGGAATTGAAATTATAAGAAAAAATTCTTTTAAAAATGAAATTTGATGCAAACTTGAGCACAAATCTCTTTGGCATATCTTTGCAGAGTTTTAGGATCACGTCAAAACCTGATGCCAGCCCGTTTTCTCTGGCGTAGGTTTTGTCATGAAATGTTCATACAGTATTAGCATGCTAGAGTTCTTGCTTAATGTATCATCTACCATCCATTAATTTATCCATTTTTCTTTCTTTTATATTCAATTATGTTATAGTATTTTGTTTATGTGTATATATGGGAGGTACAGTCACAGTGGCTAACTTTTAAATTCCTCAACTCAGACATTTTGACCAAGATCTAGATTTTGAGACCAAAAATTAAAAAAATAATCAAAACAATTAATAAGACAATAAAAACATCTCTTACATCAATCCTTACACATACATATTTTTAATTCTGTTACAAGATGAATAAAAATTGTCAAGGCTAACAAAAACACATACAGAAGAACAATTTCACAGAATTCAGCTTAAACGATAAAAAGAAGCATCATCCTGGAGGTGTAATCTGGCTTTGAGAGCTATATTCTGTTTTTCTGAACTGATGAAAAGCAGGACCAATTGGGTCAGAAGAGAGGTTGCTGTCATTGCCTGGCCAAAAATATCTTGTGTTTCTGTGAGACTGGCTGGCCAATTTTCTACTTACCTTTTCAACCTGGTTTCTTGGCTGATTGCTTTCTGATCTTCTAGACCTCTTCTGTACTCATTATAAAGATTATATGCACAAGTTTGAGAAACTTCCCCAGGAAAATGTCTAGTTTAAGAACTGTATATTTCTGTGTTTCTGCACCATGGAATTTTCAAATGCAGTCTTTCTTAAAAAGTTAAGATTACATCACACCTTCAGACCAGACCATTGGGTCATATATATATATTTTAAAGACATTACTGTAGTGATATTCTTTAAGAGCCTAATGGTTCTAACAACCATAATAATCATATTTATTTATATGATTTAGTTAGTATTCCCAAATTATTGAAAAGAAATTCATAGATTAATACTTTTATATTTCTTGAAAATATAAAAATATCAAAAATTCTGATATGTAATCCCTTAATACTTCTTAGGTTATTAATCTAATGATTTATTAGTAGATCCAAATTATTGAACAGAAATTAATTAATTTTTTATATTTCTTGGAAAAATTAGGTTGTTTATTCAGAATAAGGATTTTAAAGTCTGGAGAGCCTTAAGCTAGATAACATTTCCTGTTGAACTCTCTCAGCACTGTAGATAGACTTGCCACTCCCACAGCAGAGATATGAAACCATACCTTTTTGGTATGTTTTATACAGAGCATGAAGTAATTTGTACTTCAGAAGTTTAGTTTCTTAGTCTCTTTATAAATATTACAGTAACGGTCTTTACAAATCATGTATGCAATGATAGTTAAATCCATGCAGATCATATTGTACTTAAGTGCTTGTAAACATCACTGTATCACAAAGCAGCATCTATTTATAGAAAAAAACAAAACAACAAAAACATGACCTTGTTTCAGATGTGGTAACTAGAAAGTTCTTTGGAATAAAAACTCCTGATTTCAAAACCTATAAAACATAGTAACAGAAGAATGAAAAAAAAAAAATCTCTCAATAATACAGATGGAGAGATTAAAGCAAGATCATACCAAAACGCTTATTCAGTGATTTCCAAGTTCCTTTTCTACTATTTATTGTTTTCCTTTTAAATGCCCAGGTACCTTTCCTGGGTCACAGCCACATCAAAGAGTAGTGCAACTTGTGTTTCCTTCTGGGTCACTAGTAAAAACTCATCAATAGGATTCCAGTCCTCAGGGATCACCTCCCTCAATGCCTACACCCAACTGTGAAGTTTTCCGTCCTCAAGGGAGCCTCCTGGAGCTATGTCATCTTTCTGGATCCTTTAACCCTTTCCCTCAGCCCAGACACCTCCGCCATTTCCCCATTCCATCCCATCGTCAGGACCTGTGTCTCTTTTGTTCATACACCTTCTTGGAGGTACCAATAAAACTCTAGTGCCAGTCATCTCAAACCCTTGTTATGAGTGGCTGGTATCTAAGCACAGTTCCTCGAGACCATCAGTGACTGAGTGTTAATGAGACTATTTCCCAGGAGAGCTAACTACACCATAGTAGGCAAGACCCTGACTTCTGGTAATGACTCTACTGCAGAGCTTACAGTATCAGCTTGGACAAAAACCCTTGATTTCCTTCGACCTCAGTTTCTTTACGTGCAAGAAACAGAAATCAGCAAATAATAAAGTCAGTCTCTGCGATGCCTTTTCATGCAAGAACTGCATATTTTACAGCAAAGCACCATGCAAATGACGCTTATCTTTTAACAGCAGGAGAAAGCCGGCAGCCCCCTAGTGTCCCCAGTAGCATGAGAATATTCTGTCGGAAACCTTTACTGTCTGCGCCTGTGAGTTCCTTGCTGCTGACATAGGAACTGTTCCCTTTTACTTTGCAAGCTGACAAAATTATTTACTAGGTCATAGGAAATATACTGTTATTTTGAGCAGAAGCACCATGTCCTGAGACCAAATTCTATTAAGTACCATACTTTCTTTCACATGCAGATATGCATATAACATGTTATGCCTCTTACATATTCCACGGACCTTTTCCCTCTTGGCCACATAAGAGGTCCCTCTACAGCTGTGGCTGTATCTCAGTTGGTAGAGCATCCATGACACCCTGAGTACAATACACAGTAGCACATTAGAAGGGTGATGGTGCACATCTGTAATCCCAAAGTTTAGGAGGAGGATGCAGGAGGATTAGAAGTGTAAGGTCATCCTCAGCTACATAAGGGGTCCAAGGCCACAATAGGTTACTTGAGGTCCTGTCTCAAAAAAATTAAATTAAATTAATTAATCAAAAACTGTAAAAGGCCAGTGGATTTCCACTCACTACTCCTCTGTAAATTTCTATATCAAATCTATCTCACTTCAAAGTGCCTGTGCAGGAAAGCTATATGCTTTTTCTAGTTGCACACCGCCTTTGGGTTTTCCTGAGAGTGGCCTGTCGATCCTATGACTTACTTCAATTGTACTTCTTGAGTTATTTTCACTGATCTTAAAATCTTGACCTTGGTGAAAAGACTGGGTTCTTCTGGGACCAGCATAGAACATTAACTATGAGGAGTTTTTCTGAAGAGTGATTTTTTTTTTCCAAATACAAGCTCCTTTGGCCTGACTACTTGGCTTCTGCCCACTTCTTATTCAAATAGCTTGGCCTAGCGTGGGGAGGATCTGGCGGTGGCAGTCTGAGGGAGTGGGTGGGGGGAACCTTTGCCTCTGGCAACTTTTGTCTCAGACTAGCGGTGTCTGGCGCGTAAGCTGGTACTTGTGACTTTTTCGCTTTTCCTCCTTCGTTGCAGGCCCAAAGCTGCCTCACTAAGCTGTACAAGCTAGATAAGATGCAGTTCCGCCAAACCATGAGGGACTATGTGAACAAGGACTCTCTCAATAATGTAGTGGACTTCTTGCATGCTTTGCTCGGATTTTGTATGGAACCGGTCACTGACAGTAAGTAAAGCCGTCCCCGAGTTCAAGGAGCAGCCACTGTGAGGTGAAGCAGGTAGTGTTTCCCTGACACGCTCAAGGTCCGGGACTAGAACTCAGAGAGGAAAAGTCCTGACTCAACGCGTGCCTGTACACGTCTGAGCGTGTATGCGTGTGGGACTGTGTGTAAGAAAAAACAAGAGCTGCCTCCAGGTTACCTTTTGACCCATGGTGTCCTCACAAGGTAATCTACCGCAGTGAATAGGAATTTGGTAGCTCTGTCTCTCACCTGACCTATGTATGACAATGGAGACCAAAATCAAAAGATAAGGAAATATATTTATTAGTTCAATGAGTGTGAAATGAGTGCCTACAATATGCCACTTGTAGTGTTCGGTATTTTTTACCTAACAAACTAAAAGAGAAAATGCAATAACATAAACACTGTGTATGACGTAATTGGCACATGTACATACAGACTTAGTTCATTTAAATTTGGCAGACATACAGCCAACAGTTCAGTGGCTCTAAGAAGTATGGAGGCCTAAGCTGCAGGGTGAAACTAGAAAGTACCAGTCACATTTGTACAAAATGAACTCTTTGGGGACCTTCTGAATGTAGATGCATTAAGAAACTAGAACCCAGGTTGAGTCAGATGCATAATTTGAGTCGAGCTTTGAAAGAAATAACCTTTTGGCATAGATTCATTGCTCATATGATACATGAACAGAGTTGACTAATTTATGGTAAAATCATCTGTGTGTTTAGAAGCAGTTTTTTCCAGGTTGTCTCCTATTCTTTATTATCCAGTTATCACACTAAGAGAAAATATTGCTTCCTTGAAGACCCCCTAGAATAACCTACCCTCTCAGATCTAGTTTAAACTAACCCTTTTACAAATTTGAAAACAACAGTGAGGATTGTAGTTGAGATCTTTGAAAGAAAATCCAGATAATAAACTTAATTCTCCCTGTGTCTCTCGGTCTCTGTCTCTCTCTGTCTCTCTCTGTCTCTCTCTCTCTCTCTCTCTGTCTCTCTCTCTCTCTCTCCCATTTCTAATTTGAAGTAAGAACTCTGAGCCCAGATTGCAGTATTATTTTCAGTATTGTAAACCTGGAAACCAATCAATATTAATTGGTACAGACAAAGGTTGAGAATCAAGCATGCTATGTTCGTCAAGGATTCGTGAGATAGAAAGAGAGTCACAGTGAATCAGACCAGCAGCACAGCTCCTTATCCATCAATCTGGGAACTGTATATGTTCTTCCCACAATCCACAGTTGGCTCACAGGTCATAAGGATTCCTTTCGCAGAGCCACAGAATACAAATGTGTCTTCTGAAGATCTTCGGATATGTTAAAAAAAAAAAAAAAAAAGCTATAAAATACTGTGGAGATTCACAGCTTTTTGGTCTCCAGAGAGTTTCCTCTCCGCATGTGCCCAGAGCTTCTGGGAACACGTGTTAGCAGGACTCAGTTTCCTCCAGACCTGAAGCAGTTCTGCAAGGACTCCACTACTTCTCCCTTGCTGCATAGCTCATGTTGGCCAATCTCATGCCCCTTCTGACATACTGGATAGTTTCTCCTAAAAAGCCAGAGTTCCTCACCAAAGAAAGTTGAGCCACATTATATTTTCTCTATGGAGAAACCAGTAAGTTAATCTTCCTTCTTTCTTTCTTTCCTTCCTTCCTTCCTTCCTTCCTTCCTTCCTTCCTTCCTTCCTTCCTCCTCCTTTCCTCCTCCTCTTCCTCCTCCTTCTTCTTCTCTCTCTCTTCTCTCTCTCTCTCTCTCTCTCTCTCTCTCTCTCTCTCTCTCTCTCTTTCAGTAGAACCCTTTTCCGTTCTAAGATTAACCAACCCAAATGCTCCTCTGCTCGGGCCATGTCAGAGCAAAGACTGTGAAGTAGACTGACTGTTTTTCTAATCTTCTCAGGGATCATTACCCCGAGTGTGTCTTTAATCACCCATGTCAGTACTTTCATGAAGACCTTCCCAGTTCCCTAGCTGCTCAACACTTCCTTACATCCTTCAGCTGTGTAGCTTATTGCCTTTAATGCATGTCTTTGCATTCCAGACAAAGCTGGATTTGGAAATAATTTCACTACCGTGGACAACAAATCCACAGCCCAAAACGTGGAGGGTATTATCGTCGGTGCCATGTTCAAGTCCCTCATCACACGCTGTGCCTCAACCACACATGAGCTCCACAGCCCTGAGAATTTGGTGAGAAGCATTCCCCCCTTCCTAACAGCAGCTCTCAGTTCTGAGAAAAGATCTCATATTTTAACCTGGAGAAAGGAAAGCTGAAGTCTTAAAGTCACAGTATCCATTTTTTTCCACTGTCACCCCTAACCCACCGTGGAGTCCTAACGACTCCGTCCTACCTACAAATTGACTTATCTTCTTCCTCCACCCCACAGGCTTTTGTAGAGAGTGGTAAAAAAAATTACAGGCACTTTTAGCTTTTCAGAAAGAAGGTGATAAAAATGTTAGAGGTTCATGAAATATGAAAGGATGTTACTCCAAGAATGATTTGAAACTGTGTTTACTTTTAAGAATTCCTGCAAATATGCTATTGAAATTTGTTTTACTTTCTTTGACTTGAACATTATAATCTTTATCTGTCCTTCATAAAAGCATGTCGTAATTAATCAAATGAAGTTGTAAGTAAGTGTGGGAAGAAAAACTATTATGAAATGTCCAAGTCCTTCCAAGGAGAACAGGATGTCTTGAGATACTCAGTGCACAGATAGTTGAAGTCCCTTTGGGGACCAAAGAGCATTCTTCCTACATCTGTTAGATATTATGATGTCTATATAGAAGTGAGCCCATTTACACATATGAACCCATTACTAAATGGACATTATTTTATATTATTCTAAAATGCAAAGTGGTTCATTTTATATAAACATAATTTTCATAGACCAAATGGAATTTATATTTGCTGATGGTCAATAGTAATCCCGCAATGTTCATGGACCCTGAGTGTAACACAGACACCATTCATTCATTCCTTTTGGTCCTGGCTAGATGTGATTTTTAGAGTTGATTATAGTGCATATGAGTTCTTACAAATTTTATTGTGCAACTTCATACATAGAAGAAATATTAAATTCTTTAATTATGCATCGACTTACCTTTGAACTGTTCTCCCATCAGAATAACCAGAAGTCAAATTTGAGTCATTCTCGGGTTTCCCACTCTGCAAAGTCTCGGGCAGTGTCCAGAGTGAGTCACCACAGACCCCAGCCATTCATAGGTAGCAGTTATTTCCCACAGGGCTCTCTGCTGATGTGCAGGCCTGTGCATACCCTGGTGAAAATAGAATCTTTGCTCTTCGCTGTTTTTCTCTTCCTTGGAAGAGCAAATGAAGGTCAGAGTGAAGACCTCAGAGCCCTGCTCCCTATAGACCGCAATGGACACTGTTTCCATCATCCTCAAGGGTTCTTCCTTTGCCTTCCTGAAGATCATGGGCATAATCGTCCCACAGTACTAGGGTTTTGTAAAACAAAGATGTCAAGGTAATTGTTTAGGTTTCTAAATTTTGTTTTTACCACAAAGACAAAGAGTATAGTAACTGCTGCTCTAAAGAAGGGGGGCAGGGATGTAGGTGCTGAGGACAAAACTGAGTATCTCGAGGAAAAACAAGGATACAGACCTTTTTAAATGTTGACTCACCTGTGCACTGGCCTTAAAGCCCCCTCTGCACAGTCTTCCGTTCATGGTCATGTTCACACCCAAAATGCATACAGCATACATATCATTTACTAAGTATGTCAGAGAAAGTTCATCATCCTATGGATAATCAGCCTTCATTAGAAGTATCTAAATGAATTACTTGACATTTTATTGTAATCATCCAGACAGTTTGGAGGAGCTGATTAAGGGCTGGTCTCCATTCTAAAAAAACCTCTTGCTACCATTTTTTTTTCTTCAGGCAAATAAAGTTCTCTTCAGAGCTCACAGTTAAGAGGGAAAAAATTGGGAATCCAGTGTTGAAGAGTGTAGACTGAGGTCTTCCGGGTGGTATGGCTGACTCTATGAATCTGAAGCTGTGCCAGCCATCCTCTTCTGTACTGAATAGGAAGGGTAGCATTCTCCTGTAGGAGCAACGGGGAAACAAACACATCCATTACTGCAGCAGAATGTTCTCATCCTTGCATGACATCACTGCTCATCAAAGCCCAAGCAGTTGACTTCTCTCCCTAGGACATCTAACCAGACAGCTTTCTGCTTACCTTTACCGCTCCCAAACCTTCTTCTTGCCTTCAAACAGGGACTGTACTGTGACATCCGCCAGCTGGTCCAGTTTATCAAAGAAGCTCATGGGAATGTCTTCAGGAGAGTGGCTCTTAGCGCTCTGCTTGACAGCGCTGAAAAGTTAGCCCCGGGGAAAAAGGTGGAGGAGACTGGACAGGAATCTAAGCCTGCAGGTGGTAAAAGGTTGGAAGCTTGAGCTCTCTGAATATTAGTGTTTGCTAACTGTCAGAAGAACGTTTATCATCATGTCTAGTCTATGTGTTTCCTGAGATGGTACAAAGTCGGGGCAGGGATGGTAAAAGTATCTTGTATGACTGGTATCATTGATGTAGTCCAACTGAAGCATTACACTAAATGGTTTTTAGAGGCGAACACTTTGGGATAATTGGATTGCAAAGACTGACCACATAGATGGATTAATGTTTTCATAAATTGTCATAGAAGTGGCTTTGTCATAAGATGGACAGGTGGCTGTTTTGCCCTGTGATGCCCTGGACCATTCTTTGCCATAGCAACACAGTAAGAAGCCATCATCACCTGCCTTTGGGTTCCCAGACCTCCAGAGCCATGAGCTAAATAAACCTCTATTATTTATTTATTAAATGGGATGAGCCCATATACTCAAATTTCACTCTGTAGTTCTTGATTACATGGTTGAACATTATCTTTGTTTTAGTCCTTTTTTATATAATTTATATTTTAACCAAGAAAAGAAAAAATTACTGACACCATGTTCTTTTGTTCAGTAAATGGTATTCTAGATGGAGTAAAAAGATAAATTGCTGGGCTGAGATGTAGCTCCGTAATAAAGTACTTACTTGCTTGTACAGTGCCCTGGATTCAATTCCCAATACTCCAAGGAAAAAACTGCTACACAATACTGTGTTGTTTATCCTTCCAATAATGGTGAATTTATTTCATGCCCACTGTATATTAGACAGCCCTCACAAGGATTAAAGCCCTTAAGTTAAAAATTTTGCTTTCATCTAATGCCTCTGCTTGCTGTAGGGAAATACTGGTGAGGAATAAGGTCATGGGTCTGGTAGTGAACTATAAATTCCATACAAAACAGACTCATGCTGAGAAACTTTTAACAACCAAATAAGTTGTCAATAGCAGATGCTTTGCATTGTAGAGCATATGAAAGATTAAACATTGGTGACCTACTCCATTGTGATTGGTGGATTGTGCCATTTGTATAGGTCAGAGGCAGGAAGCATTGCAGATAAAGGCCAGGTATCCTCCGCACCTGAGGAATGTCGAAGCTTCATGTCTGGTCGCCCCTCACAGACACCAGAACAGTAAGTAGAATAGAGTTTTGTCTCCACTGCAGAGAAGTGGGCACTTCACATTGAAACAAAGTTTATTTTCTAAACTGCTTTGGGGTTTCTGTTTCTATATTTTGTTTTTGATTCACTTGCTTTCATTTCCTTGAAACACTGCCCTCTGCCCTTCCAATTTTATATTCCCATTGCCACCACTCACTCCAGGTGAGGCCAAATAACAACTTTTGTGTCTATAGAAAGTAGCTCTAATTGTATTTTCTGTCTTGTCTTTCTTGTACCTCTGCATTTCGCTATGCAACAAATGAACATGAAACATGGTGTGCATTTGGGGTGTCATATATGTTCTTATTTAAAAGTCATAGTTTTAAAGTGGATGAGTTACTCCTCAATATACTCAAAGAATATTCTTTTTTTTTCTTAAAAAAAGGAAGAGTATATTTCAAAAGTGCTGAATTTTAGATTAAATGTAGACTCTACTGCACAGTACTGTGATCTTAGATCCATTCCAGTATCTTAACATCGGTTTATCTCTGGTTTTCATACTGACAAAAATCAAAAGCATCTCACATTAGTGCCTGCAGAAGGTGTGAGTATTACTACAGATATTAAATACACAGCCTATGCTGTTGTGAGGCTCATGTCTTGTATAATATTAGAGGGACCAGCCTCAATATTATACATCCCAGGGGCTCAGGAGAGAGAACTACTAACGGCGAGGACTATTTTCAGGAAATAGAAGCTCAGCTCACCAAGTTCCTTAGTCCACTTCCTTTAATTCCTCTGGCTTCAGTTCTGTTCTCGTGCCTAGCTCCTTTCTTGCCTGATTTCTCTCTATACTTATCTACTGCTCCCTCTAAATTCTATCTTAATTCTCTTGTTTTAATTCTGCCTTACCTAGGTCCTTTTCAGCTTGTTCTTACCCAGCTAGTACTTTCCCATCTGGCTCTTTCTCATCTTCCATCTCATTCTTCTAGTCCTTCAATCTAGTTCTTCCCCATCTCAGTTTGTTCTTCTCAAGTTCTTACCCATCTAGTTCTTCCGTTCTCTTTTCTCTTCTCCTTCCTGTGCCCTGGAAGTCCCGGTATATAAAAGGGAGCGTCTGAGCTAAAATGTATAAAGGTATTACTTAATGTGCACCTGACCTAGGCGGTGTCTCCTTGTGGAATTTACCTTAAGTCAGGAGACTTGTATGTGGGCTGCTATCACTGTTAGTCCTTGAAAGTTGGGCGCCCCCTGGGCGGTGCTTCTTGTAGTCCTTGAAAGTGGCTAAGGAACATATCTGATTCCAGAGAAAGCCTTTCTTGAGGCTGTTCTCCAAATTCCTGGAATGTGTATGTCCAGAGAGTGATCAGTCCACACTGTTAACCCTTCTAGGGAAAAGTCAATTGGGAAAACTATGAAGGCACACATGATTTTCATAACAGAATACAGCTGATATATAACAAGCCAAGTAACACCAAAAACTCCTTGGGATTCGGCTTCCTCTGGAGGAATTCCCTGATCCCTCCAGGTAGTGACTTTGCCATGACCAGCTGAGTTCTTACGATATATTCCTGTGGCCCACAGCACTCATGCTATTCATTTTTTCTTTGGAGAAATTATTTACACACAAGTAGAGTGATCTACATTTCAAACATACATTAATGTAGGTATACAATTTTGCTTCCCAAAGCCTTTATTCAATATTAATTATTGTTCTAGCAATTTTGCAGAATATTCTAGGTATTTGTGTATCCTTCCTTCTCAACTAGGTAAAAGAGAAGCCAACATCCAGCAAACATAGGACTATGCAAATGAAATCTTCAAAACCACAAATGCCTACACAGTTCTTGTGGGCTTCAGAATCGTAGAGATTGTGCCTTTTAGCAGAGTTAGTCAAGTAAATTGGTCCAGTAATCACATGTATTTATTGCTAAAGCCCTAGAACCAAGATGGATCTTCACTCATTGTGGAAAATTAATACAGATATTTCAAGAATAAATGAATGATATGCATTCAATGTATGAATGGTATACAATGATTAGAAGACAGATTTTTCAGGCTATCATTAAGCTCTCATTTTGTTTTGTTTTCTTTTACTTCCTCTTCAAAATTAAACCTTAGGTTTTCCTTTAAGGATATCCTCAAAGACACGGCAAGGGTCCAAATTTAGCTCCAAATGGGGCATAAATAATTGGTAAAATAATTTCCATGTTCAAGTGGCCAGAGGACTCATTAAAAAGCATTAGAGGAGATATGATTTTTTCCCCAGTTGACATTGGCAATTATTAAAGTGATCTGATAAATGAAAATTTCTAAAAGATCATTTGGGTTTTAAAAATAAAATTGGCTGTGCTAACACATGTTTGAGTTTTTTTAGAACTCCAAATATTCTCTTTGTTCAGTGTTCTGTAGACACACCAAATTCCTCTGCATTTGGCGTATGTCTGTTTTGATATGCCTTGCCATTAATATTTCTGCTTGAAATAATTTCATGAATCATCAAATATGGAATTTTTCTAACATTTAAATGGGCCCAGGAGGTGATCATACTAGACATCCTTGGTTTATCCCAGAGAAAGGCGAGAAGTCCCTCTGACAGTCCTGGCTCCTCCTTTACCCTGTTTCTCTTTCTCCCTCCCCATTCACCCTACTGCTTCTTGTGTTTCCGAAATACTCAGCACACTGAGTCAGTAATTCTAGTGATGGTTTTTCTGATGCTCCTTGCTGCTGATGTAGCAGTTTCTCAGGGAGGTAATAAATGACAGCTTCCCTGAATATTGGAGATTCTCTTCATCTGTTCATTTACACAGGTTCTCACCACTGTGCCTCTCCTTCCAAGAAGGCAAGAAGAGCTTGGCACACTGTGTTGCCCTCCTAAGTAACACACTAGTCAATTCTAGAAATACAGTTTAAATATATACCTCTTCATAAATATAATGCCATAGGTTAGAAGAACTTAAAATAGCTTAGTACTTTGATGACATTTGAGAGATAAAATCTGAATTCTGATCTGTCTCCTGAAGATGATTGTATTCGCAAAAAATGTCCATTTTTGGATCAATTCAGGACTCTACCCTAAAACTTGTAAATAAAAGTTACATTTAAAACCATAAATAAGTGTCATCACACCACTAGAACATTTTCTGGCCTCATTTCTTTCCAAACTACGATGGTAATGCATGCTGTTCAAGATGGAAAATATGGAAAACACAGAAAACTATACAAGGGAAGTTGAAAAATCAAAATACCACTGCTAAAGATACCTCTGCAAACCTTTTGCGTTTTATGCTGAGAACACTTTGGAGCATGCACATGAAAATTCACACCCAGACACATGATCACATGTGTGATTTCTAAAGGCTATTAACATTATTTTATCCTATTTAACTCATTTTTTCATTGCTTTTAACTTTACAATGTGTCATAAATAGTGCCTAAGTCAACCTTCTTCTAAAATATGATTTTTTTTTATTTTGAGAATATTTGAGCCAAGATAATATAAAGCCTTTGAATTTTGCCCCAATAGTACTGGCTTACCATATTCCTCTTAAAACCTGACTTACACCAGGAAGGAATTCTGTCTGTAAGGCTGTCATGGGAGAGTTGGGCCTTTACAATGTGCACTGGGAATTGGCTAATGGCATTTGTAGCCAATGATACAAAAAGTCAAGAATCTATTGTAGCAGGAGTCTTAACAGTTCTTATTAATAAAATCAAACTCAGGGCCTGGTATTGGGGTGAATGCTGGAAGATCAGAGAAGCAGAACAAGCCACAGCCACCTCACCTTGCCAGTTCCTCAGACTGGATGCCTGAGTCCTCATCCAAATGGATTTCAGCTGAACTGCAGTTTTAAAGCCTAAAACCTTAACCAGCCAAATGCTTCTAGTTTCTGGTCCTCACGCCTTATATACCTTTCTGCTTTCTGTTATCACTCCCTGGGATTAAAGGCTCATTTCTTGGGATTAAAGGTGTGTGTCGCCTAGCCTAGCCTAGCCTAGCCTAGCTGTTTCCAATGTGGCCTTGAACTCTCAGAGATCCAGAGGGATTTCTGCCTCTAGAATACTAGAATTAAAGGTGTGAGTGCCATCATTTTCTAGCCTCTGCATCTAGTGGCTTTTCTGTGCCCTGACCCCAGATCAGTTTATTAGGGTGCACCGTATTTTGGGGAACACAATACCACCACAATCTATCACCACGTGGAAGTCCCACAATATATTCGGCTGTCTTCCCAGACATAGACATTGAGATTGTATCCACTGTTCAACACTGGCACTCATGCCTTTTCATGTCTTAGTGCACAATCCTGTCTTTTCCTTGATATTACTTCTTAGAAATTGAATTTCTCAGTCTAGGGGTGTGATATTGACTTTCAAAAACATACCTTGTTGCATAGAACATTAATGTTCCCAAAATACCAAGGTATTTTATCTCTCCAAAGGCAGTATGGTGGGACATTGCTTTTTCCTTCTAACTACCTTAATCTCTGCTAATTTAGTGGATGAAAAAATGGGAATTTTAGCTTATTGTTATTATTATTATTATTATTATTACAAGATAAAGATCTGTGTGATATTAGTCACTTTTCCTCATTGAAAACCTTCTTTCAGGACTTCTGACTTATTCTTTTGGGTTGGACCTATACTTCCACTTTGAAACTTGACAGCTTTCTTCATCTTAATTAGCTGTAGAATGATACATTCCCTGAGCATGATGATGAAATTTCAGATTTCATCAAATTGGGAGCTTATTGAGTGTCAAGTACGACGCCGTGTTGCAGTGAGGGGTGGGACATTGCGCAAGAGCCAGGATGCTTTTTAAAGAGTCACATAGTTACTGGCATTTTAAATGCTTCTGCTACGATGACTCATACTGTATGTAGGTGGACCTCTGCAATAGTATTTAGTCTTTTATTAAAGTTGAAAAAAAAAAATGGCCACCTGCGCTTGGTGGCGGAGACAGCCCTGTTTCCAGGAAGAGCTCAGAGTCAACCTGTGTCTCCTGAGGACCACACTGACTCCCTGTCTTCTCAAACCCAGCCCATCAAAGAACAACCTGCACAATTTGCCTAAAACGATAGCCGAGGGTAGAGGGGGCACTGAGCTGTGAGATGTCCTTTAACCCTGTACTCTACTTCTCTGCAGTGATGAACAAATGCAAGGGGGCAATCTGGGACGGAAGGATTTCTGGCGTAAGATGTTCAAATCCCAAAGCGCAGCAAGTGACACCAGCAGCCAGTCCGAGCAGGACACTTCGGAATGTACCACAGCCCACTCAGGGAACACCTCGGAGCGGCGTGCCCGCTCACGATCCCGCAGAGTCTCCTTGCGAAAGAAGTTGAAACTCCCCATAGGTAAAAGTATGTCTGTATTTATTTATGGATTCTATTATTCTCATGTCATCAAATCAATGAGTAATTGAGGCAGAGCATGGCAGGCGAGGGGGGGGGTGTTGGGGGTGCTGAGAAGAAACGCTTTCAAGCTGTGAGCCTTAGGCTGACATCCTTCCTTCATTCCTTCATGCTTCTGTTAAATGCAGATATTTCCCAAATGCCCACTACATGCCTCTGCTGTGTGTGAAATACACAGTTCTTGGCTTTGCTGACTTTGAGCAGGAGCCACATCACAAAATTAAGTACAGTTGCTAACTATGAATTTTGTGAAGGAAAAACATGCAATGCTATGAACACAGACAACAAAGCCTGACCTCTACAAAGGGGTGAGGAGGACGGACATTAAAATATGCCAAATACACAGGGGAAAGAATGAGAGGAGCCCAAGGGTAATATGCAGAGATCCTAGGCTGTAAGGAACTGGAATGAACCAGTTAAGTGGGAAAATGGCTGACTCCCTGTAGCAGAAGAACAAGCCAGATCACAGGCGATCAGGGTAACTCTTCACCATGGCCCTCATGTACCAAAGTGTAGCTGAAGTTTTCTCCAGTCCTGCCCAGCCCCACAGACCCCACAACCACTTATAAAATAATCACTCAGAAGCTCATATTAATTAAACTGCTTGGCCATTAGCTCAGGCCTACCACTGTCTAGCTCTTACACTTAAACTCAGCCCATTTCTATTAATCTATACCTTGCCATGTGGCTTGCAACTTACCAGTAACTTACATATTGCTACTCATTGTGGCGGCTGGCAGCATCTCTCTGCCTCAGCCCTCCTGTTACCAGATTCTCCTCTCTCTTTGTCCCGCCTATACTTCCTGCCTGGCTACTAGCCAATCAGCGTTTTATTTATCAATCAATCATAGCAACATATATTCACGCATATAGGACATCCCACAGCACCAAAGTGTTAAGGAAAACACAATAATGCAAGTGAATGAACCTTATAAAAGACAATCGCATTAGAGGGAATATTTGTCAATAAGAGAATCCGACTGAAAGTCCTCTGTGGCCCAGGTATTAGATTGTATATTAAGCAGAAACAGAGAAATAGACAGATTTGAGAACTGTTTGCATGGTAAAATGTATAGGTTTTCAAGAGATATGGAGAACTTGTCTAGCATAGCTCCTTGATTACCAGTTTTGTGGAAGGGACATTTACGGAAACCTTACTGAGATTCTCACCCGCTGATGGGCCCTGAGTGTGCAGAAAATAAGACATGGCCTCTTGTCCTTTCTTTATTGTCGTTTCCTGCAGTTAGAGGGGACCAGGTCTATTTGTCCTGCACTTATGTGCTCATGTAGTTTCATAGTTTCAACACTGAACATTTTGATTCAAAACATGTATACTAAAAACAACTTGTTTTTGCTTCTATTTACAATAGAGCCCTGTGACTTTCATGGCTAGTTCAGTACATGCTGGCATTTCTATTTAATCCATTTGAAAGCAAATGCTACAATGGCTTAATTTTTCAAAATATCATTAACTAGGAAACTGGCTGAAGCGGTCCTCCCTGTCTGGCCTGGCAGATGGTGTAGAGGACCTCCTGGACATTAGCTCTGTGGATCGCCTGTCTTTCATCAGGCAAAGCTCCAAGGTAAACAGGATATTACTCATGAAGTGAACATCGGGATCACTGATGAAAAACTATTGGGGGCTGAAGAATGGTAAATGCATAGAAAGAGTTACAGAAACTTTGGAGTTGAACAAGTTCAGAAATTAGACAAGCAATGGAAATTAAATTATTTACATAGTAAACCATCATAGGAACAAAAATAAGGAAAGATGCAGTAAATAGCTATACGATATATGAAGGATATAGCGGAGTGACAGAAATTAAGGTAATATAATCAGAATTCTTATGTACATTTTTTTTTTTGCAAAAAATATCAGACAATTATTGGAGCCTACCCGCCTCTAACTTCCTTTCTATGCTAAGTTACTTAAGTTTTATTGAGTTGACCTAAAGTCAAAATCATGAAGACATTTTAATGCTTTAAAAGAGAATAGAGCCGGGTCTGGTGGTGCCTTGAGGAGCTTAGTGGCAGAGTCTTAAGTTCAAGCCCCAGCCAGGGCTATAGAATGACTTCAAAAGTAGCCTGACTAGCCTGGGCAATTTAGTGAGTTCCTAACTCAAGATGACAAGTGAACAAGAAGGCTATGGATGTGGCCCAGTGATAGAGCACTTGCCTAGCATGCGTCAGTTCATTCAGTTCTAGTGAAGAAAGAGGGAAAAGGAGAAAAAGAGAAAGAAGGAGGAAGGGAGGGAGAGTAGGGGAGAATATTAGGTTATTAATTGATTTATAAATTTCAGTCACTTTAGTCAATTTCCTCTTTGATCTGATTTTCAACTGTGGTTGAGTTCATGAAGGATGAATAAGGCATTCAGTTTAAACTTCATCCAAATTAACACTAAACATGACTGAATTGTTTACTAAATTTTTTTGCGCTCACCTTCTGGTCTCTTACCTGGTATTCCTTGCACCTGCAGTTTTAGTGAACATGGTTTTTTTTGTTTTTTTTTTGGAACATGGGTGCATATTACATGACAGCACTTACTAGATGTGGAAGCCAGAGAGCAGTTTTCTCATCCCAAACAATTTACTCTTCAAACCAAGGTCTAGAAAAACCCAGTGATTGGCTGCTGAATGTCTGATGGCTTTCCTTTTCTCCCCAGGTCAAGTTCACCAGTGCGGTCAAGCTCTCTGAAGGTGGGCCAGGGAGTGGGCTGGAGAATGGCCGAGAAGAGGAGGAGAATTTCTTCAAGCGTCTTGGTAAATGTCGATGTCGATAGCCTAAGGATACATACAACTTTCCTTCTTTTAATTTACTTAAATTAACTGCTCTGTTTCTTTTCTTTTTTCTTTTTCTTTTTCTTTTCTTTTTTTTTTTTTTGTAAAACTGTCTCTTTAAAAACAACGGTCATTTTCTATTTGTATTGTCTTTTCCTTTGTTCTTTAAATGTGTCTCTCACTGCTATTTATAGCTTCTTGATTACCAGTTTTGTGGAAGAGACATTTATGGAAACCTTACTGTGATCCTCACCCCCTGGTGGGCCCTGAGTGTGCAGAGAATAAGACATGGCCTCTTGTCTTTGTTAGAATTTGAGAGTCACAGGACCTTCTGTCCACCCACTCTCTGCTTCAGAGTTCTGTTCATGGCTGACAGGTGGCCACCCTCCCTCTGCATACTTCCACTGAGGGGGAGTGTGCAACTTCACAAAGCAATTTGTTCCAGATCCAGACAGCTTTAATTGTTAAGAAATCTTTCTTTATAATCTGAAAATATATTTGCCCATAAACTTGATGATTTGTCCTAGTGATGATATCCATAACCACACATACACAGCTACACATAATACTGCAACCCCTCTTGCTCATTTCCTGTTCTCTCCTTTGATCTCTTTTGACTAAATGTCTTTGTTTCTTTAGTTTTTATTCCATGGAAGCTTCTCTTGTTCTAGCACATCCTGACTCCTTTTTCTGTGTGTGCATGGTAGATGGTGAGCGTGGTAAACTGTGGAGCTCTAGATGGAATATAACAGGCCGTATTTGAAATTAAACAGTGTAGCTAATAACTAAGCCATGTATATAGCAAATGTTTGGAGAGAACTTAAAAATATCAGTGTTCTCATCACATAGCTGTTTGTATTGGTCAACTTTTGCTAGTTCATCTTTCTGTCAATGAATATCGTGATAGGCTTTGATGTAGCCACTATGGAATCTCCATTTCATAAGGTTCAATATTTTGCTGTATAGAATGCAGTTAGAACACTTGTCCAGGAAAAAAATTAAAGGACAAATTCAAAACCAGTTTGAATTCTGTATCTTTTCTTCATAACTGGACTTTGATGATCCATCTGAAGAGACATGCATTTCCATGCTTTCATCCAAGTTTCTTACTGAGCAGGAAAAAGATAACATTGTAACCACTAATGTTGAATATATTTAATTAATAATTTGTGGACATAGATTTTCAACAAACTATGCCATTAATTTTCTAATAATGCATGAATTATTTTCTCATCTCATTACAGAAGGTTCATCAAACTTTACCAGATATGGCGTCCTTGATATCTTTATGATAATGTCAAAAGTGAAGTGCCATCTAGTTTACCATGATATGTTCTTCATGAAGGCATGCTATTTCTTAAGCTTTATTACATCACAAAAAAATCATCCTATCTACTTAACTGTCTCTCAGAATTTAGAACAGACATCAAGTTTTTAGATTAAGGGTTCAAGTGTCTTCCTAGGCTAGAACTTTTGGTCTGTTGTAGATCACTTGTCTAATAGATAAGGATTTAGATTTGATTCTCAGTACTGAAGAAGAAGAAGAAAGGGGAAACCCCTCATAAGGCTCTTCCTGACAACCCAGGTCTTTGCCAGCTTCACCATTTCAGATTGTGTACACTTTACCCACTTCCTGTGCAATTTCAGAGACAATCTCTCTAGTTTTCAGAACCAGCAGCATCATAAAGACAATGTTTCTCTGTTTGCTTTCTGAGAATGATGCTAATGTGTGTCCTGAGGTCTGTGCCGTGCTAGCTCCCTGTCCCCTGGCTGGTGCTGTGACCATATCTCTAAGTTCTTTCTGCATACTGGAGTGTTAACTTGATGTACCTGCAGCATAAACCCAAGAGTGTTGGGTGGTAAATGTTCCTTGTTAATGAATGGTTTCCATATAGTATAGATTTCCATAAGCTATAGAGTGAATGTTTACATCTATACAAAGTTCATGCTATTAACTTCCAGCTCACACTGTGATAACACTCAGAAATGGGACTTTAGGAAGGTGCTAGATTTGGAAGATATCACGAGGGTAACATGACTCTTACAGAAAAGGGAGATGAGATATCTCTGCGCTCAAAAAGGAAAGACCATTTGGGGGCATAACCAATTCAGAAAGAATCAACTGTACTCCAACCTAAGATCAGACTTGTAGGCCACAGAGTTGTGAGAGGCAGATATTAGTGGTTTACAAGTCAGCTGGCCCAGGGTATTTCATTACAACTGTCCTAAGTGACAAAGGAGCTAGACTCTCCTGTTTGTAGACTATTCTCCTTGATGGAGGAGATGAAAATATCTTTGTCTTGTTGTCATTTCCTTTGATTTCCATGCACTCTCTTCTTCAACTCTCAGTCCAAAATCTACGCTCCTACTTTTGCTTATTTTAATTTTGCCAATCTTATTTACCAGCTTAGAGTTGCAGTAGCAGAGTAATCAGACCCTACATTGAAGCTGTTTGGTGAAAGTCCTGAATTTCTATTTTATTTTTTTTTAATATTTATTTATTTATTTATTTATTTATTTATTTATTTATTTATGGTTTTTTGAGAAGGGTTTCTCTGTGTAGCTTTGCACCTTTCTTGGAACTCACTTGGTAGCCCAGGCTGGCCTCAAACTCACAGAGATCCACCTGCCTCTGCCTCCCAGGTGCTGGGATTAAAGGCGTGTGCCACCACCACCTGGCTAAAATCCTGCATTTTTAATCTGTTATACGTCACCAATTAATTCAAGTCAAAATGTGCTCATAGCAAGCATTTTAGAGGTTCAGAGGAAGGAGAAAGAGTGGGAGAGAATTTTCAGGCCAACAGTTCAGGAAACGTACTAGTATGACTTGGATCCTTCTTTCTGATCCACTTTGTTCTCTCCTTTCATAATGGCACAACTCTACAGGTTGCCACAGTTTCGATGACCACGTTTCTCCCAACCAAGATGGTGGAAAAAGCAAAAATGTGGTGAATCTGGGAGCAATCCGACAAGGCATGAAACGTTTTCAATTTCTGCTCAACTGCTGTGAGCCAGGGACAATTCCTGATGCATCCATCCTAGCTGCTGCCTTGGACCTAGTAAGTTACAGAATTCCCCCACCCTTATTCATGTTCATGCTAGCAATGGAGGAAAGCATGAATTCCCAGTCTTAACCCTAGCGATGGGTTCATATCTGTTTAGTTTTATCAGAATTAATGTCAAAGGGGGAAAAAGTTGGTAAGGTAAGAGAAATAAATAAAAAGGGAAAATCTTAATAAATCACTGGGAGGTAGCCTGTGTTAACAGTGAGATCATTAGTATGTGAAAGCATTCCAACTTCAGGATGCCTAAGATGAAAAATTGGCCTGACATTTGTTAGCCCAATAACTGTAAAATGAGAGTTAATGCTACTACCGAATCTTCTTTGGTATCAGTTATGAAATAAATACTCGATATGTAATTCCTAATTAAGAGGTATCCATTGAGGTCTTCCTCTGTAACAAACATGGCACTAGCAGCTACAAAGATGCAAAACTTAGCTTCAGAACCAAGTTCTGTTTTTCATCTATAGGCTTTCTGTGTCTAGCCATCTGGTCTTCTCAGTGAGTGTCACAGCCTAAGGCTAATGATTGACATTATAGCATATAATGTAGTGTATTTCCACAGGGAAATCCTGGAACCAGGAAGACCAGCTTGTAGTCCAGTGGTTGAAAGCCAGCAAAGAATAGACTGGGGCCTAGGCCTGTCTTCTATCCTCAGAGAAACTGTATTCTGTACTCTGTTATGTTGACTCTTAATAAAAATGATGTGAAGCTACTTTAAGAATTTGAAAAACTCTGACAGCTCAGGTGACTTTGATCAAGGTCATATGCTAATTGGTTCTAAAACTGGGATCAGAGCAGAATCTTCTAATTCCATTCAGGACATTTATAGCAACACCATATGCTTCTCTGTCAAGCAATTATTTAAATAAATCAAAATTAGTATCAAGACACATTGAAAATATATGTATATGGCCTCCTATAATCAAGTAAGTTGTGAATAAATTTTTAATGATTCAAAAAGCATTTTGTCCTTTAAAGATATTTATTATTATAGAAATACATGATAAGAATTTATCATAATAGGAAAACCTGAACTATTTTCAATTTCGAGTATCCACACCACATTCATTTTCCAAACCAATGATTCTTAACATTTGGCAACACTGATTCTTTTAGATTTGGATGAAAGTTGTGAAAATTCTCCCAAGAAAAGCACAATTATAGACAAAATTTAGCATATATATCAGAAAATTAATGGATTTCCCACAGAACTCTAAAACCTCAAGAACTCTACCTCAATAAATGTGTCATCACTAGCAAGGAGACTCATCAAGCAACTGGAATTACTTCATTTATATTCATTGATGATGGAAAGCCAGAAGGAATTCATTCACCATTGCTTCCCATGTGGAAAACTCTTAGCATTTATATTAAGATATGTGGGCCTGCAGAAACACATGGCTTGTCACAGGAAGAACACCCTGAGGGATCTGAAAAAGAATCTCATTGGAACAAACTAATGCTTGCTTCCAAATCAAGACAATTTTAATTACAATATTGATGGTCAATTTGATATTTAAATTTTCTAGGTGGTGGAGTTTCATTTGCTCTCATTAAAATTATTCCATACCTGCCCGACTTCCAACTGTTGTACCCTTTACTTGCTATAGAAATGTGGTGCAGGAGTTTTCAGCCACAAAGAGATTCTCAGCCAGAATGTGACTCCTACCATTGGATTGGAAGAAAACACAGCAAATAGAGATTTTTTTTTTTTTTCTCATGTCCCTAAATGTAGAGCTGTGACTGGAGAGTTCCCAGATCACTGAGTTCTCATATCCTCCCTTCCCTGCAGTACCTCCTCTGGCAATGTTTGTTCTTTCTAATCTCATAAATTCCATGGTAAACAACAGAAAACGTATGGTTCAGTGCACAATTAGTGTCTCTTTGCCTCCAAGCAGAGACACATGTGGAAACACACTGATGGAGTGACCTGTGTAGGCTGGGGAAGGAAATACACTCTTCATCAATAATTAGATGTACTGGGGGCAATGTGCAGCCCTGGAGCAGTGGTGGGTGGGGCTAAGAGGGCTTTTCATACCTGGGAGTCTTTAATTCTAGAAAAGACCAAGCATTGTGCCCAAGTTCGGAAACCCAAATCCCAGATGTCAGAATCAGCCAAAATTTAAAGAAGTCAAAAAGTGTCCTTTATCAGGCAATGGGGGTGACTCCTTCATATGCATAAATGCAGAGGCGATGAAGAAGGTGTTAGAGGAAGAAGAAGAAGAGAGGAAGAGGAGGAGAGAGATGGAGGTTGGCAGAAGGGATAGTAGAGGTTAATAATGACAAGTTTCATTCTGCAGACAGTTTATAGAGAACTTCCACATTATCTTAGTTGTTGGTGTAAGATCAAACGGATCAGGCCAGGATATGGTTCCCAGACGCAGGTATACTCGGGACCATTCCATAGCTAGGAAAAAGTGGAAAAACTGAATTTGGTAGTAAATGCTAACAAGCCATCTGAGAGAAAGGGATGTGTAGGTAGGTATTTTGTATTCCTGAATTAAAGTGGCATTTGGTGCTGGCTGTCATTTGTATAGGTGTGACAACCATAATTTGTCAATATAGATCTAGGTTAGGAGTTCCTCAAGATTACTCTTGTATTCACAGATTTCTCCTCTGTATTTGTTTTTTCCCAGCATCTAATCTCCTGTTTTATAATATTTTTATGTGTTCTCTAATGCATTTGTAGTTTTAGTCATGTGTATGATGTAGAGAAGACTATGGAGCTGGGCGGTGGTGGCGCACGCCTTTAATCCAAGCACTCGGGAGGCAGAGACAGGTAGATCTCTGTGAGTTCGAGGCCAGCCTGGTTTCCAAAGTGAGTTCCAGGAAAGGCGCTAAGGTACACAGAGAAACCCTGTCTCAAAAAACCAAAACAAATAAATAAATAAATAAATAAATAAATAAATAAATAAATAAATATAAAATATAAAATAAAAAAAAGAATATGGAAACACACAGATATAGAAAATATAGGTAAGTTAATAGATATTAACAGATATGCATAGGTGATGGATATTAAGCTAGGTAGAGATAGATAACAGATAGATAGATAGATAGATAGATAGATAGATAGATAGATAGATAGATAGATAGATAACAGATAGGTAAGTAGATGATAGATACATATGTATGCATGCATAGATATACAGACACATGGATAAACAGAGTCAGGCATGCAAGAGTGCAGGTGCAGATGTACAGATGAAGACAGTGGTAAAATCTACTTTTTATCAAGCAGAAGTGGAAACATGAACTGGATTCAGAATTATATTACAGTTGATTTTATCCTACCCCTCTTGAACTATTTTGTCCTATTGCTTTTACCTATGTCCTAAATTGAATTTTATATTAAAACATGATTTTTGCTTTCATTGTTTCATTGATCATACAATTTAAATGTGATTTTTTTTCAAATTGACATCTTTTGTTTTGTTTTTTGAAACAGGGTTTCTCTGTGTAGCTTTGTGCCTTTCCTGGAACTCACTCTGTAGCCCAGGCTGGCCTCGAACTCACAGAGATCTGCCTGCCTCTGCCTCCCGGAGTGCTGGGATTAACGGCATGTGTCACCACCACCCGGCTTCAAATTGACGTTTTTCTTACGAATTGGAAAGTACTACTACGTGAAGGAAATACTAGGAACTTGCAAAGTCAAATATAACAAAAGAAAGTTTGTTTGTTTTAAATAATCTTACTATTATCATTACAAGCATGGAATTCCAGATCATTGATTTAAGGCCAATGCAGCTATTCCTCATAATCATTTTCTTTAGTATAAATGTATCAAATACAGCTGTAATACTTTTTTTTAAAGACATGTTTACACAAAGGATCCCTTTCACACTAAAGTTATGTGACCTGCCAGCACAAAGGGAAAAAGAAGCATCTTGGCACACTTGTATTTACAGTACTCACAGTCTATCCGTATTTATCTGGTAGAATTTGTAATGTGTATAGATGGCGACTTCTAGTTTGGGTGTAATTTATCAGCATGAATACAGTTAACAAAGATGTCAGTTGGCGGCGTTAGTGCCAATTTCCGGGAATATTACCCACATCCCATGTTAATTGGATTGTAAAATTCTCCCTCATCTGTGATTGAAGAAAATCTAATTCATATTCAAGTATTTGGTCTTATAAATAGGTCGAATTAAAGGGGGAAAAGTCAGTTATATTCATGACAGACCTCAAACATAGGGCATTCCCAGTGACTTTAGGGTTCCTGCTCTCTTACCTGATGGTGTCCCTGTGCCAACCAGAACTGCTGCTGCTATGTTATGTTGCTTTGTTTTGCTTTCTTTTACCTGATTCTGAAATTTCTTGATGTGTAGTCATGTATTCCTTTCTGTTCAGCATTGGGTTTCTTCTGATGCAGTTAGTGCTACTACGTGAATTTTCACTCAAGAATAGTTTCATTAACTACAGCACAAGTTGTAAATTCATTTCATTTTAGCAAGACATTTCTTTTTTTTTTTTTCTCCAGAATTTTGGCAGTTCTGGATGCTCCCCTATGTGTTAGTGTACATGGGCCTTGATTCAGAATAGTTTCCTAGGTATACAGAAAAATTCAATTCTGATTATAATTTTGCATTTGGTGTAAAACCCATATTTCATATAATTGCAAGAATTCTACACTGGTGCCAATTGTGTAAGGAAGGTTTGTACTAGTCCGCATTCTTGCTTCTGTTTTTTACTTGTTCACATCACTGTTTTTACCAGTCTGGTGCCCTAAAGTGACCAACTTTGTATTTCAACATAAGGTTTAAGATGTCCTTACACAGACATGATGAATAATTTAATTAGTATCTTTTCCATCCTTTACTGAAGAATTATTTGTCTTTTATGGTTGATTTTAGAAGATTGTAGGCAAGGATTTGTGGTGCATACCTTGAATCTTAGCACTCGGGATGTAGAGGCAGGCAGATCTCCGTGAGTTTGAGGCTATCCTGGTCTACAGAGTGAACTCCAGGACAGCCAGAGGTACATAGTAAGATCCTGCCTCAAAACAAATGAACAAAAATTAAATCAAACAAACCAAAAAAATGATTGTAGATGATGCCAATACTAATTGATCATCTGTTTTTTACATTGCATCACCTCCTTATTTGTGGTTTCTATTTACTTTATTTATGTGGTGTATTTTAATGAAGAGAATTTTTAATTAATTTAAGATAATTTAATTAATCTGTATTTTCCTTTAGGGTCAGCACATTTTCTTATATTTCCTCTCCAATTTTCTCTCTCTCTCTCTCTCTCTCTCTCTCTCTCTCTCTCTCTCTCTCTCTCTCTCTCTCTCTGTCTCTCTCTGTCTCTCTCTTTCTGTCTCTCTCTCTCTCTGTGTCTCTCTGTGTCTCTCTCTCTCTGTCTCTGTCTCTCTCTCTCTCTCTCTCTGTCTCTCTCTGTCTCAGGGTATGTGTGTGAGTTCATGTGTGAGTATAAGTACATACATGTCACTCACATACATGTCACCCTATGTGGAGGTCAGAAGACAACACTGGGTGTTGGCCCTTGCCTTCCATCTTTCATCCTGTTTGAGTGAGGATCTGTTGTTCACTAGCTATCACCAGCTAGCTGGCCTTTAAGATTCCAGTGGTCTTTTTTCTGCCTCGTATACCCCAGGAGCCCTGGAGTTACATGTGAGCTGGACCACATCCGGCTTTATGTGCACTGTAGGAATCAGAACTAGGTCTTCATGCTTAACATTTTCCCAAAGTTTAGCAAATTCTGCTGGCTCCTTCTCCTTTACCCCAGGGTTCTTTGCAAACTCATGCTCCCCCTCAAGTATGCCCTACTAGAGAGGATTCGGAGGCCAGCTGGAGTAGCTCTATCAGCCATGGTGTTTTAGAAAACGTTTGTTTTCACCTCAACTTGAAGCTCCTTCTGCTGGAATTGTTAACAAGCCATAGGCTGACATTTTCTTTCTGTCCTTCCAAGATATTATTCCATCTCTGTCTTAATATTCTGTACTGGCAATCAGTCCCCAAGGCTGATCCAACTCTAGGCACCTTTAATATCTTCTGGTGGCTGTTGATAGTTTACAGTTTCACTACAATGCTTCTGCCATATTTCACTAGATGTTCATGAGGACCCTAAATTTTGCACTTGCAATATTATATATATATATATATATATATATATATATATATATATATATATATATATGTATGTATGTATTCTGGAAAATTCTCAGGTGTTACATCTTTGATGTAAGGTCCCTCACATTTTCACTTTCCTTCTGGACATTGCAGGTACATTCAAGGTCTAATTTTAAACTTGACTGCCTCTTCTATTTCATTTCTTTGTCACTCTTGATACTATGCCTTAGAAAATGTTCAGCTACCACATTCACTTCGCTGCCTCTTTGTCAATGGAGTCTTTTCCCACACTTCTTTGATATAATTGAACTAATGTATCCAAACATAATGCCTGCATGTATATCTATGCATCATATGCATGCTTGGGGCCTGCAGAGACCAAAACAGATGTTGGATTCCCTGAGACTGAAGTTACAGATGGTTGTGAACTACAGTGTAGGTTCTAGAATTGAACCCACGTCCTCTTGAAGAGTAACCAGGTCTTTTAACTGCTGAGCTATCTCTCCAGCCCCGATCCCATTCTTAATCAAGAGCAAGACTGGCTACCACAGGATATTTCATAAGGTCTAGATAAACTTGGATTTTCACAACTTGGATTCTGATAAACATCTTATTCATAGTATGCCACCCACAAAACGGCGATGATCTGACCCAAATGTTAATAGTATCAATGACATAAACAAACAAACAAAACTCAGCTAACCTATGCTTTATCCTATATTTGGGGTTTCAGATTTCATGAGCAGTGCTAATTTTTTATTTGTAAAGGTCAATTTAGAGCCAGGGATGGTAGCATATTCCTATAATCACAGCATTCAAGATACACAGCCTGGGCTACCTAATGAGACCCTTAACTCAAAATAAGCAAACAGAGTTAACTTTACACAGAAGTGTGTGGCCTGACCCCCACCAGCTTGAGACTAGATATTTAATCAGTGGACCAAAAACTCTGAGAGCAAATATTTCTAACTCATCCATCGCTGCCCCATGATTATCTTCCGTGGTCTTCCATCTCACCTTAGAAATAAAAATAAAACAAGTATTAAAATTTTGTCTAGCATCATTAGGTGTTTTAAATAAAAGGAAGTTTGTCTTTCCACCCAGTCCATTATATGAAATAGAAGACATCATTTGTTTTTTCTTTTTTAAATAAGTAACCCAAAACACGACCATGACTTGAATAAATGGGAAAATGATTAGCCAGCCAGACCATGAGTTGAACAGTTATGCCCACCCCAGACTGTCCACAGCTACTGTTGAAGTGGACAGAGGCAGCTTGTCAGCTAATGAGTCTGTTAGTCAGTGATCTCAGTCAGGGAGACAATTCAATACCAGCAAAGTAATAAACATTGACTCAGAAACATATGCCCCCTGGCAAAAAAAAAAAAAAAGAAGGAAAGAAAGAAAAAAATTCTAACACATACTGAGACCCATAAAAACTGCTTATTCCCATTGGTTTTAAATAAACATATCTCACAGCAGCAAGCACTTTATATTTTATTGTAAGGCAATAAAAATCATGTGATTCCTCAGGGACCATCATAAAATATTTAGCTTTCAAAAAAAAAAATAGGTAGTTCCTGTGCGGTGTTATGTGAATTTTCAGAATCTGTTGGGGTTTCTTCTCATATAACAAGCTAAGATAAGCCCCTGAGGGAAAGGGATGTATTGTAATTATACCCTCCAATTAACTGTTGTGTCCTGGTAAATATATTTCTAGGTCCCCAGGCAAAAGATGGCCCAGCTGTTTGGTTTAGTATCCCAATTTTCTGCTTCACCTTCACAAAGGAAACATTCAATATATATAACAATCATAAAACCCAGGCGAAAGAGCAAAAAAAGAAAAAAATCAAGGAAAGGTTCTGGATGCAGGGATTTTTCTAGTTCCAGCTGCAGAGTTTTGAAGAAATTCAGACTTCACAGCGACAAAGTCATGACTTCACGTGACTTCACACGACTCCACAGCCATCAGAGAACACGCCCTCCATTCAAGTAGGGGAATTTTTTTGAAATCACTGATACTCCATTTTTTTTTTTATTTAAACTTTATGTTTGGAGATTCTAATTCATATAATTTAGCTTAATATAGTTTGGTTTTCCCCTTAAAATGGTTCTATGAAACTGTGGCGTCGTGGAATAGAAACGTGGCGCAGCTGTAGGAACTGAAATGTCACCTGGACGGGCAGATTAATAAGAAAAGAAGACATTTTGATATATTGATCTCTGTGCTGTCAGCTTTTGGTTTTTTGTTTTTTAACTTTTTTAAAAAAAATTTTTTAATTAAAATACAATTATAACATTTTCCCCTTCCCATCTTTCCCTTTAGACCCTCTCACGTGTCCTCCTCCCAACACCTCCCATTCCTCCTCTTCCTCCTCACTCACTGCCACATTGAAAGCCTCTCTTTCTTTGAATATATATATATATATATATATATATATATATGTATATACACAAACACATATGTGTATACATGTGTACACACACACACACACAAATTACGTACATTTAATGTTGCTTTGTGTATATGATTTCAGGCTTGGTGTTGGATAACCAATTACAGGGCTCATACATGGGAAAGACTAACTCTCCTTCTCTCAACAGTCATTAGTTTCCCACAGTTCTTTGTCTAGAGGCCTGGTGAGATTTTTCTGCTTCCAAGAG
Source organism: Onychomys torridus (assembly GCF_903995425.1). Taxonomy (NCBI): domain Eukaryota; kingdom Metazoa; phylum Chordata; class Mammalia; order Rodentia; family Cricetidae; genus Onychomys; species Onychomys torridus. The sequence goes on from NC_050465.1 coordinate 51,116,432, forward strand.
GTTATGTGTCCTTGGGCAAGTAGTGCTTATAGGTTAACTTTAGCCTTAGACTCCCTCTCTCTCTCTCTGTAGCACTCCCCAATTAAGCACCATGTTTTCCCCATTTCCCCTGCATATCACCTGTATCCTGTTATTTCTCTCTCTAGACTAGTGTTGACATTCATTGTAAATGGGCCTTTGATAATTGATGATCTTTTCAGCCATGCAGTGTTTGCTTGATTTGTTCCCCATCCCCTTGAGTTATCTTTCTCCCTTATGTGAATCCATCCATCTCCATTACATCATACCTCCATATTTTACTGGTCCTGCAGATTGTACTGAACTGTAAGAGTGAAGCTCCATCAGAAGGGGAACCTTGGCTTTCCTTAGTGGCTAGGAAGAATCCTCTCTTCTAGGTAGGCTATAGTCCTGCCTCCCCAAATCTCCTCTTTTCAAAACTGTGATATAAATAATACTTAAAAAAATACTCATTAAAGCCACATCCATACTAGAATACCTTAGATTGTGTTGCACACATGTTCTGTATTTATTCTTATTGCTTAGCATCTTCTACTAGAAGGCATAGTAGTATCCTTGGCTTTGTGCCTCAGCATCCCCCTCAATTTCCTATATAGAAATATTCACAAGGCATGTCTTCAGTCCCAGCATTCAGGAGGAGGCCGAGATAGCAGATCTCTGTGAGTTTGAGGCCAGTTTGGTCAGATCCAGGACAGCCAGAGCTATGTAGAGATATCCTGTCTCAAAGAACAGAAGGGGGATAGGAATACTTAATGCTTTAGGAACTGACATAATTCATAACATCTTGAATATAGAATTCCCAAGCCTGCCTCCTGTTTACCAGGGTCATGAGGATTATTATAAAAGGATACCATTTGAATGATTCTTTATTCAAGCTGTGGGAGTTCTCAGTGACACTGGATTTTATAGCATGTATCAAAACCATTGGATAATAACCAATTTCACCCTTTGTGTTGAGATGTATAATAAATAGAATATAGCCTCAAATTGATCTAAATTGCATTTCCAAACTTCAAACTACCAAGGCTAATAACTATATGCTGGTAACATCTGGGTTTTATCATGCTAAATTTTTAAAAGTAAACAACTGAAATTTTTGTTCATCTAAAAACACTTCAAGTTTCTTATGCCTCTTCACATGCATACATACATCAATTGTTCATTCCTTCATAAGCCCATAGTTAGGGGTGGTGAAAGTACTCTCTATTCCATGTATCTAATCTAAGTTGGATTTTACCTATAATTCTGTCAAAGTCAGAGTTCACTGTATAGTGCTCTGTCATGGGTGTTCTTCCTGTCTCCTGTCATTAAGCATTGAGTTCAGATTGTTTTATCATGAGAATATATCACAGTCTAACAGGAAGAAAATGAATTTATAATGTTGGCTTTGCCCTCCTGCCTGGCATTCATTTCCTAGAGACAGATGTCTCAGCCCCTTTCAGATGCAGGCCAGTATATCCAATGTGCAGAAAGACTCAGTATTCAGACTGTGTGCAACGGCATCATAGCATTCATGCCTCTGTCTGCAGACTCCTGGCATTGAAGAATGGACTCTCCCAATGACCTGTTTCCATGTCTCAGCTTCTGTACAGAATTTCATTACTTATCACTCATGTATGAATAACAGATTCTTATTGGTTAAATTATTAAGGCCACTCCAAGTAGTTAAAAGGGGGGTTTAGTTTGTGGGGTAACTTACAAATGAAGGGATAGGTTGCAGGGTCTGGGAAAGGTATGGCGCAGTCCGGCTGTGTTCTCTGGAGAACTCTGCTTGGTCTACCTCCAGTGTCCAGGGTCCTGGAACCAAGAGAAGCCTCTCCTCTCTGGGTCTTCATCTTCCTCCCTCATCCCCACCTTGTGGGTGTGGCCATTATCGAAGCCTCAATGGGGGCTGGAACTTCCAGGCCAAGGCTGAGATGGCTACCCACTACAGATTCCTAACACAGTGTTCATCTGGTATTTTGTCTTTCTGTCCATATTAACTTTCGGTCTCCTGTCAATAAGGTTTGAAAAATTAAGCCCCTCAGTAAATATGGTTCTTAACTAGAATTTTTATGATGCATTACTGCAATTATTTTCCTTTAAAAATGTTTTTTAAATTAAGTTTATAGAATTCTCGATAGCTGCATTTAAGCTTTAGATAAGGGGGTTGCAATTTACTTTAATCATCTAAAGGAGCATAAAACAGAGAAGATTTCTCAGTGATGATGGTTGCCAGAACCATCTTACAGGGAGAACAGGAACATGAAGGCTGCAAGTCATGGGAACAGCCCTTCTGGAAAGATATGAGATCTCATATGTAGGAAACAGCTTCTTTTTTGATTCACTTAGATTGTACAGCACTTGAGATGGGAATAGACTGGAAAGTAAACCAAGTCACAAAGGTCGAACATCGTTTTTTCATTATACAGAACTGCAATATGTTTTAAATGGTAGAATGCAGGTGATATGTGTTTAAAACAATATTGTATTTACTGATTGATTTTTATTCTTAAATACATTATACATTCACCCCCAAATTCTCTTTTAGTAAGATCTTTGAATATAAATTAAGACAATGTAAAGACAAAGACAAAGACAGCATAGATGTGGGCATGGGAGAACATCAGATTGGATACTGTGTGTTCACTTTCACAGTCCAGGTTATGTAGAAAACATGTTGGGGTTTTTTTAAGACTCTTAAAATTAAGGTATTATTTCTTGATCATAGTGTTGTTATATATTACAATTTGTAAAAAAAAAAAAAAAAGTCAACTGTGACATAATCTCTATACATTAATATTTATTTTAGCATTATAGATTGAATTGTTCTGAACTTTGTTGGTTAAAATGATGAAAAAAATTCTTTTCAACCTGAAAATCAGTTATCACCGACAGCCTAGAGTTACTGAGTGACCCAGAGGTGGTGGTGGCAATGTGACATTTTTAAAATATGGCACAACAGGCTTACACAGACCTGAGGGACATGCACCTGCCACCTGAGGCCATGGCATCATAAAGGCCCAAACCGCAGCCTGGGCCGTGTCTAGGTCCATGACCCTGTCACAGCCAAGGTCTGCATTGATGCCCGTGTCACCTGTTACCACCGAAGACAACGGGGAGAGGTCTGCACAGAGTTGATCCTGCTCCTCACTGGCTGCACACTAGGAAGAACTGGCCTTGCCCCTCACTAACTACAGCACTCAGGCGAGCAGGCCCTGCATCTTGCCTGGGTAGCACAGTAGACCTGACCCTATTGACAGGGTGCTGGTGAGCTGGCCCTGAAGGTGTGAGAGTGGGAGACCTAGCCCCACTGTCTGTCACAAGGTGGTGTGGGCAAGGGAGAGATGCCCCTCCCCATCTCCCACCCCTCCATGTCTGTGGTAAGTGGGAGAGCTGGCCCTGAGGTCATGAGAGTGGGAGAGCTGGCCCTGCCCCTCACCAACTGCAGCACTCCAGAGAGTGGGCCTTGTTACCTGCTGCATTGGGTGAGCTATGCAGTACGGGAGAGCTTATCCAGGTGGTCAGGATGAGGGAAAACTACTCATCTACCACCCAGACCCAGAACCAAGGCTATGAATTAGCCTGTCCTAATATCCACCTCATCTATGAACTTCTGGAGCATGTGAAGGGGCCAGACCTGCCTTTCCAAAGCTGCAGGGTCTCCATGACACAAGGCAACAATAGTATATCCAAGAGGAGTCCCAGTCAGGGCCCAGTATCTAGTGCAGCAGAAGCCGGAGGCCTTGAACCAGACCAATGACTCATTGCAATGAACACTTACAAGTAAAGGTGTATGGACTGAGGGGTGTACTGTGTGACTCACTGTCACACTAGAGCATCCACACTGAGACTCTTTTGTTTTGTTTTGTTTTGCTTGTTTTGGTTCTGGTTTGTTGGTTCATTTATTTGTTTGGGATTTTTGTTGTTGTTGTTTTTTTCTTTTAAATTTTATTTTATTTTGGGGCAGAGGTTGCAAGGACAGAAGGCAGATACGAAAGGGTTGGCAGATGAATGGGATCAGGGTGCATGAGGTGAAAGCCACAAAGAATTAATACAAAGTTAGAAAAAAAAGAAAAAAGAAAGAAAACCTGGCATAGGTAAAAATCCAAGGTAACACTTTATATTTTTCTTATGACCTACTGATGACCTCCTCCTCCTCTTTTTCTGTTCCTCTCCCTCCTCCTCCTCCTCCTCCTCGTCTTCCTTATCCTCTCTTCTTTCTCTTACTCTCCTCCTCCATCTTTCCCACACCCTCTGTACATGCTTGTTAGCTTTTAAAGAGTTCAATACAATCGGGCGGTGGTGGCGCTTGCCTTTAATCCCAGCACTCAGGAGGCAGGGCCAGGCGGATCTCTGTGAGTTCAAGGCCAGCCTGGTCTCCAAAGTGAGTTCCAGGACAGGTGCAAAGCTACACAGAGTAGCCCTGTCTCAGGAAAAAAAAAAAAAAAAAAGAGTTCAATACAGTATCTCATTTTTCCAGGTTCTGGGTATCAAACCCACCACTTTTATTTTTAAAACCACATCTTTGCATGACAAGAGAGAGTCCTGCTTTTTATTTTCCTGAAAAAAATACACTTTTTATCATTTATCAATTAAATAATTTCCTCTTTTCTCTAATCTTTTCAACTAAATTTGGTCTGTTATACAGGAAAAAGATTAATTCAACAAAATCTTCCTCTTCCTTTTCCTAATAAAGTGTGCAAAACAAAAACAAAAACAGACAAAAAACCAAAACAGTTCATCTCCTGAAACTTGTGAGTGGTCTTAGATAACATGCCATATGGGGTGAATATAACAGCACCCTAGATTAGAGTAAGATTCATTCTAGAAATGGAGTATTTGCTTATTCATGTTAAAGGTTTATGCTTTTTGAAACTTCTTCTTTAAAAGCTTTGAAAGGTCATTCACACATACCTTCAAGTCCTAGTTGTCCTATTCTGGTTTGTTACTATTTTGTTTGGTTTTATTGTTATTTTATAGATGTCTGTAGTCTTATGAGAAAGAGAAAGAAAGAATGTGAATTTGGGTAGATAGGGAGTTGGGAAGATCTGGGAAGAGTTGGGGGAGAGAAAACCATAATCTGAATATTTTGTATGACAAGAGTCTATCTTCAATTTTATATACAGTGAAAGCATGTGATCAGTTGAGAACTGAAAAGGTAAAAGTAGCATGGGCCCTCTTAGGATACCTAATTCCCTGTAGCGCCTTTGAATGTGAGATTTCATTTTCAGATTCCCCACTACTATGCTAACGCCCTCCTGAGAAATGTGGCCAAGGTAAATTAAAACACCGGGACTGATGGATACCAGGAAGCTCAGTCCTTCCACTGGAGGCCAATTTAAAGAAATTGTTTATTAGTCCCACATTGTTCTTTCTCTAATCCTTCTCAGGAAGCCCCTGTGGTGGCCAGAGCAGCTCTGTTCCTGGAATGTGCCCGTTTTGTTCACCGGTGCAACCGGGGCAACTGGCCAGAGTGGATGAAAGGGCACCATGTGAACATCACCAAGAAAGGCCTTTCCCGGGGCAGGTCTCCCATCGTGGGCAACAAGCGGAACCAGAAGCTGCAGTGGAATGCTGCCAAGCTCTTCTACCAGTGGGGAGATGTGAGCCTTTGTCTTTCTTCCGTAAAACCTCGGGCTCGGGAGTGAAATGGGGTTTCTCCTAGGGAATTTGTTTATTGTCTGTTATATTCCAGGTACCGAATGGACGCTTCGGGGGGAAAGTAATCATTTAATCACCTCCAACAAATTTATAAGGCTGAATATTACTACTTGGTTTTATAGTTGAGGACACTGAGGTTTATACGGGGCCAAGTCACATGGCAGGTTGCATATGGTTGAAATAATCAGTATTTCATCCCCCATGTTGGATTCCAAAGCCTTGGTTTCAATTACTGAATTCAAGAATCATCTTTGTGATCAAATCATTGCAATCATTATAAAAATATTTAGATCCTGGAAGCATAATTTCTTTTCTTTTTAAAGTTTTAATGTTTTTAGTCTTTGGCAATTTTTTTTCCATATTGGATGATTTCCCCTTTTTTTTAAATTTTGGTTTTTTATGCAGGTATTTGTGTTTTAATTTTATATATCAGCCATGGGTTCCCCTGTCCTCCCCCCTCCTGCCCCTACCCCCATCTTCACCCCAGTCCCTCCCCCCCATTCCCATCTCCTCCAGGGCAAAGACTCCCCTGGGGATTCAGCTCAACCTGGTAGATTCAGTACAAGCAAGTCAGACCTTTATGTATGAATATACTGACTTTACACATTTTCACCTCCTACCAATTATCATCTCAGCCCCCCTTTCCCTTGCAACCCTTCCCCCCAAGAAGCCCCTGCTATTTTGATTATTTTTCTTCACTTGCTGAGTTTAATTGTGGGTACTTTGTGTTTGTGAGTATGAGGGATGCTATTTATCAGAACATGCACTATTAACCCTGACTACACCACTGAAGAAATGGTATCCTTCCTAGCACCTATTTACCACCCATAGTCCCTCCCCCTTTAATTTCATAGTAGATTTTTTTCTTTCCCTAATATGCCATCTATGAATATAGGCATATGTATGAATAAGTGAATAACTAAGAAATGAACAACTCTGCTTTAAGAATCCTAATAAAATGGACCCTTATGGTGCCAATTTCCTCACTCTAAGAAAGGAGAAAGTGAAGAATTAAAACAAATTCAAGAAGACTACGGGGTTTTTTTTCTGCTAATTTTAAGCAGAAAGAACCACAAATGCATATAATGGGTTCAGTATCCCTATATTACTAGTATAAATTCCCTCAGTGGCTCCAAATTCAAGAATTATCTTTGTGATCAAATTATTGCTACCATTATAAAATATTTATATCCTGGAAGTATAATTTTTCTTTTTAAAATTTTAATGTTTTTATTCCTTATCAATGTTATGTATGTGTGTATATAGTGGTGGTATGCATTTTCACCTCCTGTCCATTATCATCTCTCAACCCCTTCTTGCCCCTGAAACTTATCAACTAATGTCACTAATTCAAGATTTTTCTCCGTCTGGTCTTTCTTCATCTCTCTTACATAATAAATCAGAAGGCACGCAGTGTACCAAGATTGTGTGCTCTCTGTCCATAAACATGAACACATGAATCTCTCTCTCTTTTCTTGCATTTTCTTTGAATTGACTTATATAACCGACTTATGGTAAAAAAAAAAATATGTGAGCTGTGTTTCACAAACATCAGACAGTACTCTTTATTAATGCTAACCTTCATGATCTGTGCTTGGCATTGCCTTTTCCAAGCTTCTGTTGCACAGTTTATATGAGAGAAACCTTCTTCCTATGTGGCATCCAGTCTTTAGAAATCAGTGAGTCAAGTTGCATAACTCCATTATATTTTCCCTACATTCTGTTATGCTTAATTTAATACTAAATGCAAGATTTTGCACAAGTCAAGCAGTATAGGCAAAATGTATATCATGAGACGCAAAGATACACCAGAGCCACAGGAGCAAAAGGAAGGAAAATCCATTATTGAATGCCTGCCACCATGTGCCTGGCATAACGTCAGCATTCATAATTATAAGATGAAGCTTCGCTAGACAGGAAACCGAATATAACCGAGCCTGAGTTCTAAACTTCTTTTCCCACTGAAACCTTGACTTCGTGCTTATTGTATAAATTCCTTGTGTCCCCATAGACTCACTGTGGAATAATTTCATAAGTCCTTTTTACTAGATTTAAAATTAACTAGAGCTGGAATGATAGTGCAGTTAGTGAAGTATTTACCAGTGAGGACTTAAGTTCAATCTCCAAAACTCACACAAGAAGAAAACCAAGCATAAGCACACTTGAATTCCCAGTGCTGGGAGGCAAGGCAGGTGGATCCCAGAGATTAGCCACCAGCCTAGTTTAACCAGTGAGCTCCAGGCCAGTGAGAGACTCTGTCTCACAAAAACAAAAGTTGGTACTGCCTGTGGAATGATGCTGGAGTTTGACCTCTGGTCTCCATGTGTACATGCACATGTGTGTGTTCACCACCACACACATGATAGATAGATAGATAGATAGATAGATAGATAGATAGATAGATAGATGGATGATGGGTGGGTGGGTGGGTGGGTGGGTGGGTGGGTGGATGGATGATGGATGGATGGATGGATGGATGGATGGATGGATAGATAGATAGATAGATAGATAGATAGATGATAGATGCTATTATACTTGATGTAGATTAATTTTATCAGAGATTATGATAAATACATGCAAATTATTGAACTTGATGACACATGAATAGCTGACATCAGATTTTTGTGTTAATTGTTCATTCTACCTGGTTACAGCAGTTTGTACCCCAGAGGTTAGTTTTTGGGTTTTTGTTTTGTTTTGTTTTGTTTTGTTTTGTTTTGTTTGAGACAGGGTTTCTCTGTGTAGTTTTGGTGCCTTTCCTGGAACTCACTCTGTAGCCCAGGCTGGCCTTGAACCCACAAAGATCCGCCTGCTTCTGCCTCCCGAGTGCTGGGATTAAAGGTGTGCGCCACCGCCGCCCAGCCTAGTTTTTGCTATCAATGTTTTAGAGAAGGTAAGTATATTCATGACCTAGCCTGAACTCTCTTGCCTATAAACTAAAATCTTAATTAATAAATGGTAGTCCTTCAGTATTGTCTCTCTTAAAGTGAAGATAAAAATCATATAAATGTTGAAGTAAAAAATTTAAGCTTCCCTCAGTGTTGCTTATTTGAAAACTGTTTTTGCTCCTCCCATTCCCTGATCATACTCTAATCCTGTCTGACTCTTATCACCTTGTCCCAGTATGTCCCCCAATGTTCAAGATAATGGCATTAATTGCTACTCTGTCACCTTGCTGGTATTTTAGTTTTTCTTTTAAAGATATTCACTGGCCAATACGACAGACCTCCTATAAGATCTCTTTTCCAGGTGATAGAAATATCACCCTAAATTTGTTTGGTGAACAACTATGCTAAAAGAAAATCTTAAAGGCACATGTCATATTGAACAAAACAAGATTGGTGAAGAAAACTGGGGTGGGATTGGAGCTAGAGAGCAGGGATGGCAGCTGCCTCAAAACTCAGTCTTCAAAGACAATGCCTTTGAAATATTCTGTAAAACATGTTTACAGGATGGTTGTGACACTGCAGTACAATATTAAAGGCAGAAATGCAAACATGAGCTTCTAGGGAAGGTAGGGCAGGTCATTGGAGTGGGACTGGTGCTATTGTCTTCCTCCCAATTCATGAACTCCTCCCTGAGACTCAACACCTAATCCAGGTATGAGTTCATCCTAATTGGCCTCTTCTCTGGGTAGAATAAAGCTATAACCCAAGCATTCTCACTAAACATGCTTGCAAATCCCTATCTCTTTCATATTTAGTGTTCTTGTTATTAAAATATTGAGCGCTATTTCCCAGTTATCTGGTCTCATAATCCTGCTGAAATCAGAGTGATTGTTTTTCTGTGAGACTATATTTATTATTATCAAAGCAAAATCATCACATTGGAAATGTGTATTACCACATGACAGTGAACAGGATAAAGGTTTTTCTTATTCCAACACCCTTTATTTTCTATCCCAACTATATTAAAACCACTCAGCCCCCTGCTGGTTGAAAGGTTTTCCATTTTCAAAAGCCCAAGTACTTTTGGACAGTCTTGCTCTCTAGTGAAATGGAGATGTAAAGTGTTTGTTTTCAGCATTTTAACTCTTTGGAGGGGTAGAGTGTTTAATTTCTATATTTCTCCCAGGCAAAAAGACAATCAGCTATAAATAACCAACATTACTGTAACTTTATTTGAAGAGATTTTACTAGGTGGACCCTCTTCTGATAATAACGTTAAAGAGGACATAAGAATGCATTTGGAGACTTCTTCCAAGAATTCATAAATTATAAAGACATTCACCAGATGTGCATAGTGTCTCTCTCTCTCTGAGAAAGGTGCCTCCAGGCATTGTTTCGATAGAGTGAAAAGGGGCTATCCTATAATACCAATTCCATTTGAGTCTTTAATGTGATTAATAATCAATTGTATGATAAATTTATATGTTTTGTGGAACATGCCAAGTTGATCCACCTCTTTTTGCTTTCCTGTGTTTAGGAGACAGATGGGAAGAATGTGTGAGGCCTGAACTGATCTGTTATTTCACCCATTAATCTGCAAAACAGAGATGTATCACTGGTAGTTTTGGAAGCATGAAACAGAAGCAGACTGATTTAATAAGAATATCTATTTAGCTTAGTTAAATGTAGTGAGATTAATAATTTGCCACTAACAGGTAAAATTGCATTTAACTTCAGCAATGTGTGGGCCACCATTTTAAAATCTTCAAATGATGGATCTTATTCTACAATTAAATTGATGTTGTTCCAACTCTAATATTTCTTCATGCTTTATTAACTTGATATAATTAAAATATGATGGATTTATTTTCATTTTATTTTAATTGAGACAGTCTACAACAGAAATATATTCTATCAGAGAGCTCACAGAGCTGCCCTACATATCACTCTTCTCCCAAAATACAAAAATCTCCCATGCAAGTGAGTGTCAAGCTCACTGCTACACAGCTGTTAGAATTTGGACACCTCCTCCCTCTTATGTCCATATGTGTGTGCATCAGAACCTTTGTGAAATTAAGGGTGACTCCCTTGCCTAAATTAGATGAAATTTGGGGGGGGGGGTCTTAGAAAAAAAGCAATGAGATTTGAGGTCATTAAGACAGCTAATTAAACCAGTTTTCAGTTTTTAGTTTTATTCTCTATGTAAATCAATTTTAAAGAACTTTTTAGTAACAACACTCACCATTTCTAGTCCTCTGGTGGTGAAATACACACACACACACACACACACACACACATACACACATATATGGTACACATACATACATATGCAAACATACACACACACATGCATACATACATACACACATATATCATACACATACATATGCAAACACACACACACACACACACACACACACACACACACACACACACACACAGTTGTTGTTCCTAAAAGTTCTAGCAGTTTTAGAGTCTCTCAGTTGATGTGGATTTGGAAATAAAAGTACATTTTCAAAAAAAAAAAAAACTTGCTAGTTACTTTATGATACAGAAATATTTGACCCCGTTTAAACCCTCTACCTCATTTGAGGAGTGTCCCCCCTCCCTGACCTCACCTCTTTCCTCTCCATATAGTCGTCACCTAAGATCTCTTACAATTTCTTCCCGCGTGTGGTTTTCCTCAGGGTAACTCAGTTCCCATGTGTCCAGTACTTGAGGTGTGGTGACAGCCGAGGACTCTGTCCAGAGCACTTTTTAGGTCCCAGGCTTGCGTTGCCAACTTCATCTGGGAGGTATTTCCTCTACATCCCCAAACTTAGTTCGATCAAAATAAAACCCTTCTTCCTAAACACACACCCATGTGCAGCCAGGTCTGAGCTTTCAGCCCATGTCAGCGGTGCCACCAGCGTCTGAGACGCCTCCCCGAAGCACATTCCAGTCTCTCTCTCTCTCTTCTAACCAGAGTCTCATAGGTCAGACTTTCATTACCTCAAACCTAGATGATTTTCTTCAGTTTGTCTCATCCTCCAACCACACCATATCATCCGCCTTGCACTCTGCTGGTGAGGTCACCTCCACAGGACACAATCTATCCAAAACCGAGTGTTCTCACTGGTCTCCCCACCTCCAGCCTGTCCTCTCTGATTCATTCTATAAATGCCAGCTGCTTGGTTAGGAGAAAATGGTTTTACTGCCCACCCTCTTTCCTTAAGTTACACCCAAATTTCTCAGGTTGGTGTCATTGTCTAACCTTTGCTTAAATCATTACTAAGATTAGGGGTGATGAAGTTAAATTAGCTCATACACACAAAGCCTACTTATCTCGAGCCTTCATACTATACATTTATTTTATAAATTAATATATAACATATATTAAGTTATATATTGTATTTTAACATGTAATGTTAATTATATAATTACATAGGATATATATAATTAATAATATATAAAATTATAAGTTTATATAAGCAGTAGACTTCCATATATTTTAAAGCCAAGCTTCATGACTTTTCACTTCCTTCCTGAGTAGGCAGCACAATAACCCTCAAGTGGCTCTTTAGGCCACCCAGTCCTAAGAGACCTTTCCTGCCTTCCTGCACATTTTTCCTCATTAAAAAAAAAATAGTTCTTAAATAATTTCCTGATGAATCCCTGAATGCCTGGCATCTATTTTAGACCCTTCATATGAACATCTATTCTCTCCATTTCCATCATTCAACACATCAGCCTCTCTAGGACTACAGCAATGAGATACCTCGCTTTGGGAACAGAGTTGGTGTATCATTTCAACACGTTCTCACCTCCCCAATAGACTCAGAGTGTAGTAAATACAAGGGCAAGATGCGACATGTTCAGATTCTGTCCACAGCTTAGACTCTTCACCTCTGTAACCTCCCTGACTATCAGTGATCTTCCTGTAAGTGCATTCATAATTCATCAGGGCACATAGAAAAAAGGACACCAGTTCACTTTAACAGCTCATATAGGTTCATGTTTCATTTAACGCCTTACAGATTACCTCACTTTATAAGTATTTCATGAATGGAGGTAGAAAGGAATTACATCTCCTTAAGGCATTCCTCCAGTCTTAGATGAGACTAATCTGAAATTATTATTTAGATATTAGTGTTATCTTAGGCAAGTTCAGGGTTTGATTTTTTTATAAACTATAGGTTTAATTTAAATTATTTCATTACAATATCCCAGAAGGATCAATATTTTTTAAAAAATTATCCTCTTTGAGTTTTTCCATTTAGCTGGCTAACTCAACTCCAAACTCATCATGCCTCATCTTCAGTACAAAGTCTTCTATGGTCTTGTTTCATTTGTTTAAAACTTCTGGAGTTCACAAGTAAAATGTGGGGGGCGGGGGTTGCGATAGCTTTTGTTGGTACTTGCTTGTCAGGACTTTTGTTTCTTGGTTTTTGAATTTTGTCACTTAATTCCAGGTCTCGTGAAGACCTTTTTATTTCCAGAAGTTTAACATATTCAAAACAATTGTGCTTTTATTGGAAGCACTCTGGAAGCACTTGGCACATCCGTTCATGGGTCCAGGTTGGTTTCCAGCAGCGAGTCTAATTCTTTGCGTGTCTAAGACTGTGTAACTTTGCTAAACATTCCCTAAGTATGATACAGGAAGAAGAGAGCGAGCTGGGGTTTGTTTTGGTTAATGCACAGAGCACAAGACTGTCGGTACCCAGTCAGTGGTCATTTTAGCCTCATCCTTGAGACTCCTCCCTAAGGCTGTGGCCTTTCATTGTTGCATACTCTACATAGTTCGGATACAAAAGGAACTGGATAGAGATTTTGTCCTCACCTCTTATAGAAAATTCCTCTCGATAAATTGTGGAGCCATGTGTCATGATTCAGAAGAACAGATAACAAGAGTCGGAATCTGTGTAGGCCAAGTTAACAGCCACTATAGTCAGTGTGCCAGGTTATTAAAAAGTCCTAGTTCTAATGTGGTTTTCAGAAGCTCTACCAGAAGAGCAGTTAACATTTCTTGCTAACTTACAGACTATCATGGCAGGGGGAAAGCTCCCAAAACACCAATAAGTGCATGCATAATGGTATTATAAATAAAATCACAGGAATAGAATTCTTGCCAACTTCCAAACTCATTAGCATGGCACTGACATTCTTGTAAGATAGCATACATAATCAGAAGCCTCAAAGGAGTGAAGCTTTCTTGTTTCTTCACTGCCCTAAAACCCTCTTGTTAAAAATAACTACATGCAGGATGGGGAAATCGCTCAGTGTGTGAGTGCTTGCTTTGCAAGCACAGGGACCTGAGTTTAAATCCTCAGTATCCACATAAAAGGTCCAGTGTGGCCACCCCTACCTATGTGGGAGAGATAACATAAGTCTTGCTAGGACTTGCTCAACACCAGCCTAGCTCAAGATTCACGGAGAAAGCCTGTCTTAAAGGAATAAGGTTAAGAATCATAGAACAAAACACCCAATATCTTCCTCTGGACTACACATTGACACAAATGCACATTTCTGCATACTTACTATGCATTAATACACACACACACACACACACACACACACACACACACACACACACACACACACGGACAGGGAGAGAGAACACTGCTTGCTTGCTTCCTTACATCAGACCTACAAAGCGAATGAACGTTGAATAAAGATGGACATTTGGTTCTTAAAATGTTTGTATTCACATACAAAAGTATCCATTCCATTTTTTCCCCCAAATCTTTAGATCAAATGACTCTGGACACACTATTCCTTCCTTCTCTAGATTCCTATTGTCCAAGATGGTGGTGACCACACATGGAATATTGAAAAGAGTTGTGTGGGAAGTCAACCCCATCCTTGGGCTGATTGTGTGATGTTTTAGAGTCCGTCATCCTTTTTGCTGTTTCATTCTTTCCTTTTCCTCCGGTAGGCAATTGGCATCAGATTGAATGAGCTGTGCCATGGAGAGAGTGAGAGCCCTGCCAGCTTGCTCGGCCTTATTTATGATGAGGAGACCAAGAGAAGACTGCGAAAGGAGGATGAGGAGGAAGACTTTTTAGATGACAGTAAGGAGACTCCCTTTACTACAAGACCCCCTGCTCGTAAGAAATTCTGCTTTAGGAGCAGTGAATACTTCCTTCCTCTTTCATACTCTCCTCCTTCCTACATCTCTCATAAACCATTCCCCTTCTTCCCGTGTGGGTGTAAAACATGTTCATAAAGAGAGAGAGAGAGAGAGAGAGAGAGAGAGAGAGAGAGAGAGCACAAAAGTCAGGAAGAGCAGGTAGATGGGGTGGAGCATTGTTGACAATGTGGAAGAGACAAGAGACATTTCCTTTTAGCCTCTGCTTCTTGCTGTTACCCACACATTCCTACTAAGCCTCTGAGAGAGAAAACAGTTGTGAAAAACATTGCTTGCCCTGAAGAGTTTTCTTTTCTTTAACTTTTTTTTTTTTCAGGTTTTATGTTGTTACTGCTTTGGGAAAGAAAAACATCATTACAAAATAGAATTGAACAAGAAATGCTTTCCAGGGGCTGGGGAGATGGTTCAGTAGGTAAACTGCTTGGTGCACAAGGAGGAGGACTTGAATTTAGATGCTCAAAAAAGCCAGACACAGTTGTGGGGGCCTGTAACCTTAGCACTGCGGAGACAGAGACAGGGAAGTCCATAGAACTCATTGGCCAGTCAGTGTGACCAGTCAGTCTAGCTAAATGGATGATCTGATTCACAGAAAGAGCCAATCTGAGAACAGAATTTTACAGGTGGAAAGCTTTTAGAGGAAGACACTTGTCCTTGGGCCAATCTGGGGTCTCCACATACATGCACATACGTGTATGTCCACATCCACATGTGCACATACCTATACTAGCAAGTATATGCACCACACCACACATACAAGAAATGCATTCCAAAGAACTAAAGTGTTGAACTCTTTTTTTCAGAGCATATTGCAGATTAATAAGAAAGTCAAAGTTTGCTTAAACTGTGGCCATGCAGTGCTGTATCTATTAGAGTTGTCGTGGAATTAGGGACAAGAACACTCCTGCCAGATCCTTGACAGCATCGTTTTGTACATACATGTGCTCTGTACCATACAAGCCTGAGTGGAGTATATTGAGAGATACTTTGTTGAGTGTAAATTCCAGCTTGGCCTATAGAATCAGAATCTTTCCACAAGGGAAGTAGCAATATCTTCCATTTAACCTGTCCTCTTCTTTTGCAGTTCAGGTTCTCTGGTTATATTTTCAGGGTCATTCCTGTTCAATTCATACCAAAATCTGTCGCACCCTTGTGCCATCACATATAAAATAATGGCTAGATGGTAACATTGGAAAAGATTAAACTTCATTCAAGGGAAACTGTGTTCCTTCCTCTTTTGCACTAAGAACTTTGTATTTTTCCCACTATTTGGCTCCCTTTTCATACCTTATAAAGTCAAAGCAAAAACTCTTGACATCTCTGTTGATAAAATATGAATTTCTTCATAGGTGTGTCTGCCCAATGATAAAAGTTGATCTGAAGATGACCTGGCCTATTTTTGAATAACTTGGGGTGTTTAATTTCACTCATAGGTTAAACTAAACTTAGGGAAGGCTTGCCATAAATGCCAGTCAGCCAGAAGCATCCTTAGAAGCCACTCAGAGGCCTTTCAGAATGGAGGGAGCTGAAATGATGTTAAACGAGTACCATCTACACTAAACCACAAAACCTCCATTAATTCATAGGTGATGGCTGGCACAGCAATGTTTTGTTTGAGTCATGTAGAGCTCCATCTTTTCTCATGGTGACAGAATATTTCAGGTAATAATTAGGAGAGAGACTAGACCATAGCCAAGTTCACTGCCTCCAGAAGTTTCTGGATGGTAACCTTATGAGTAAAAAGACAGATC
This sequence comes from Onychomys torridus, assembly GCF_903995425.1. Classification (NCBI taxonomy): domain Eukaryota; kingdom Metazoa; phylum Chordata; class Mammalia; order Rodentia; family Cricetidae; genus Onychomys; species Onychomys torridus. The sequence goes on from NC_050465.1 coordinate 51,132,856, forward strand.
CAGAGGTTGACAGAGTGTCTAGTGTTCAATTATTTCTATTATTTACCTTTTTCCAGACATGTTCTTCCTATGTAGCTCAAGGGTGGTCTTAATCTTCAAATTCTCCTGCCTCAAACAGCTGAGTAGCTGTATTACAGGCCTCTACTACCATGTCTAGTTTCGATAAAGTTGTTCTTTAAATTTTGGACATCTAGGTAACTTTCAGAGTCCTGTATCCTCTGTGGAGTATAAGACTGATATGTGTGATTCTCCACTGATTATGAGGTTGTTATGTGATTTAGCTAATCTTGCACTCCAAAGCTAAATATAACATAAGCACGTGTGCCTTGGTGGAAATTCCTCACAAGCTTGTCTCTTCCATTCTTAATGAGAGACAGATTTTCTAGCCATGTTTTAACTCTGAAAACAAAAATGGTTCTTAGGAGGAAAACAGGCCAGGTACCCTCAGAAGACCAACTTTACCTTCTGTGTAAAAAAAAAAAATCATGTATACTAGTCAGTTAATAAATCTCATTATGCCAAGGAGACAGTTTAGAGGGTTTTTTTTTAATTATTAATATATTATGGTATTGTGAAAGCTTGATGACTTGATTCATTCAACTGATAACTACTTTCTTTCTTTTGTAAGAAGCAGAATACTACATGGCCTTGTTCTTTACTGAAGATGAAAATAGGATATGTCTTCATGGTTTATGTTAATACAAGTCTCACAACTGATCCCGACAGTTTTTAAGTCCTGTTATCCCCTTGGCCATTAGCTGTCATCAGACCAAAATCAATTAGTTTGTCCATGGAGGAGTGGGTGTCTGACAAAGTAAAAGGCCAGTATTCTTCAGAAAGAGACTGCCGGTCACTTCTGGCACAGCTGGGTCTTAACTTTGACAGAACAGCTTTATTAAAATATGTAGTATAAACTGGGAGTGGTGGCATACGCCTTTAATCCCAGCACTTGGGAGGCAGAAGCAGGAGGATCTCTGTGAGTTTGAGGCCAGCCTGGCGTACACAGTGAATGAGATCCAGAGCAGCCAGAGCTATGTAGAGAGACCCTGTCACAAACAAACAAAGGAATGTAGTATGAGTGACCAGGTGACACATTTTCTTGTATCTGTGCTGCATAAACACTGATTGAACTAGAGCTAAAAGAGCTCTAGTTCACAGCTCTCAGAAGACAAACATCCCCCAAACAAACATCCCTTCCTGAAATGAGCTAAAATGATTTTAGGGCTCCAAATCTAGCTGGTTCTCATACATGCCATCAAGATCCGATTGAATACAAGATGACTTCCAATATCTGTTTTCACCAAACAGTCTTCTGGTGGCATTGGAGCTGTGTTGTATTACTCTATAGTACTTTGAACAGAAGCACTGACTTCTGCTCGTCTGATACATTAATACTGAAACACCTGTACACAACTACAGAGTGGAAGAAGAGAGGTAGGTGGGCATGCCCAAGCCATGCTAACAGGAGTAGGTAAATTGAGGTTTGTGCAGGAAGTATTCTCATGAGCAGATTGATATTACATGGGTGTAGCTAGGTCCATCACACCATGACCCTCTATTTGTTGTTGGTTTGTCTTCTCAAGAATAATTCTTTCTTTCTTTAGGTACTGTGAACCCCTCCAAATGTGGCTGTCCCTTTGCCTTGAAGATGGCAGCATGCCAACTTCTCCTGGAGATAACCACCTTCCTGAGAGAGACTTTTTCTTGCCTGCCTAGACCTCGAACTGAGCCTCTAGTGGTATGTTAAAACATTGTGTGTCAGTAGCCAGGCTACTTGGAGAAAATGACTCTAGCTGGGTTTCCAGTATTCCCAACACCTTTAAATGCTTGAAGATCAAGTGTGTTTTGTAATCTAACATTTTAATGAAAGGCTATTCATACATTAAAAAGACAATCTATTTTGTCTGTTATAATAATAACTCCAAGGTTGACTTAGAAATCACTGAAGACAGTGCACTCAGGTACAGCGTTTGACTGATGATCACCTGTAGCAAGACTTCTAATTGGTCTTATGGGGTAAGTGCTGAGAGATCAGAGAAGTAAAGGAGCAAGCCACTAGAGAGACTTCTCGCCTCTACCAAATCTTCAGACTGAAAAGGGTGAGCTCCTGTCTCCACCCACCTTATATTCCCCTCTCTGCCTAGCCTTGTTACTTCCTGTCTCCACCTCCCTAGTGCTGGGATTAAAGGTGTGAGCCTCCCAAGTACTGGAATCAAAGGCCTGAGAGTCCAAGTTCTGGGATTAAAGGTATGAGCCTCCGCTGCCTGGCTCTGTTTCTCTTTGAGACTGAATCAATCCTATGTAGCCCAGGTTGGCCTTGAACTCCTGGTCTTCCTGCTTCCTCCTCCCAAGTGCTGGGATTAAAGGTGTGTGCCACCACTGCCTGGCTTCTAGGGTTAACTAGTGGCTAGCTCCTCACTCTGATCTCCAGGCAAGCTTTATTTGTTAGAGCACAAACAAAACACTACCACAATCACCACTAATTTTGATGGAAATATCTAGAAACCTATATTCTTTTACCCTACAAACAATGAGGAACTTTATGGTCAACATTATTCAGAAATCATTAGCTGATATTCTTTTGTACTAACTGTTTCTAGATTCATATAGAAGTGTGTTTGCTTCCAAAGAGTTTTCTGACTTACAGTATGGTCTAAATGACTTAGGTGTTTAGTTTCCAAACATTTCCAATCATGTAGTTATTTTCATACAATTTCTTGTGGATTATGGATAGACAGAAAGTATGATACTGTATACACACACATACACACACACACACACACAGAATACACATATAGGCACATAAAAATTCAGTCATGTGCCAGGTACTATTTATTTTACTATAGATATAAATACTATGCAGGGCCCATACATCTTCAGAATGTGTGGTAACAGTGAACACCTTGGGCTTCTGAGTCCCTCATGGAAACCAACAGCGCGTTCATCACAGTCAGCCTTCAGCTTTACCTGAGGAGCCAGACAAAACCTTCTCTTTTATAAAAGGCTTGTTCCACAAACTGTCACATCAACTTCCATTTAAGGGTATTTTAGAACCCATCTCTCCTGCTGTTAAAACCAGACAGCATGAATAAATTAGTACCCCAATTCTGGGGTGCTGCCAGAGATTGGATAAAGGAATCAGTGTTCTGCTACCAGGGGCACACAGTCTCTAGCTTTAGTTTTTCAATGTTCTAGAAAACTCATTTCCTCACATCCTGAAACCAAAAAAAAAAAAAAAAAAAAAAAAAGATATTTTCAAATTAAAGACATTTATGAATAAAATGCTTGTTTTCAAGAGAAAAGAACCCTCATTTGAACTATGAAACTGGATCGTATGACTATTGGAAGAGGAAATTCCAGCACTGCCCTCTGTGACATCATGTTGACTTGGCCTTTACTTTTCTGAACTACCATTTTCATCTTGCTGTTGAGAATACTCTATAAAGTCAAATCAAGATGCTTAGTTTAAAGTCAAAACAAAGCATCAGACCTGTTGACTTCTGCCAATATCGTGCCTTTTAGCCTCCTGAGTAATACAATCTTTGGAAAAGCACTGAGTACATCTGATTTCATGTTTTCAGATTAGCCACAATTTTGATAAAAATATGTAAGGTTCTTGGTTTCACTCCATCATTTTTGTTCTTCCTTTTAACTCCTAAATCTCTACCTCAGTGACTCTTGTTAGTGAGGAAATTCTGTTTCATGTAGCCTATATAATGAGGACAAACTTAATCACATTCCCTTGAAGATGAGTGCTGGATGGACTGAGACCTGTCAGTGAAAAATGACAGGTTGTCTGTTTCCTAAATCAATTGGGTCTTTCTAGCCTGAGTACATGGCACTGTAAGGACAGTGGACCACAGAAATCTCAGCATTCAGAGGATCACAAGCTAGGCTGCACAGCAAAGCTCTGTGATAAATAGAGACCGTATAACCAACGGAGTTATAGGGAGTGCAAGGAAAGGAACCTAAAAGTCTAAGACAAGAACAGCAACCTTCAGTCATTTAATAACAAGTGGATAGTGTGTCCTCTTCACCTTGACTAGGTTTCTGAGGACTTTTGTTCACTATAACAGCATTGTCACTGCTAAATGTAGGCTTGTGTATTTTTTTAATCCTTTCCTTTTTGAGATTATAACATATTTACATCATTACTCCCTTCCAAAGTTTCCCATAAAACCCTCTTTGCTCTTTCTCAGATTCATGGCTTCTTTTTAAATTATTGTCCTATAAATATACCTATACTTATATATTGATACATATATATTCCTAAATTCGTAAGTACAAGCTGCTCAGTCTGTAAATGTTGCCTGTGTGTATGTTTTCAGGATTGACTCTTTGGTGTTGGAAAACCCATTGGTGTACTCCTCCATAGAGAAGAACGTTTCTCCTCCTCTTCATATTCCTTAATTGCTTGTAGTTCTTTGTGTAAGGCTGATGCCTCCTGGGATTTCCCCCTCTTGTCCTTAGTTCTTTCTAGAAGAGAAACATTAATTCCCTCAATACAAAATCCTCCACAGAGGCTCTGACCTCACACAAGCATTTTCCTAAGCCTGAAATGATGTTCCCCACTCATGACTAAGCAACTTCAATCAAAGTTTACCATGAATTGGCACCTTCTCCCACTTCTACAAGCATACTTGTTTTCAACAGCGCAGGTGTGTTATCTTCCATTTCTTCAGGTCAAAAGTCCAAGACAGGCCTTCCTAAGCTAAAGTCAAGATAACTGGTATGGTTGACTTCCTTTCTGTGGTAGGAGAAAAAAAAATATGCCTCCTTGCTCTTTTCCTGCCTATTGTCTCCAAGTCTGATGATATCTAACTTCTGTACTAGGGGTTTATTATTTATGCTTGCCCATCTTACATCTTAGAATTCTGAATTTCTCAGAGAAAGGGTCACTTCTTACTTAGGCCATTTTATCTAACATATTCAAACTGAATGCATGATTATGCAACTAACATATAAATGCCAAAGACACCTCCAAGACATTGGACAAAGAGTTAGAGGTAAGGAAGCTAGTTCAATGTCCTGTGTTGTTGAAAGACAAAACACCTAAGAAGAAGCTAGCAGTTAGGGAACACTTGTTTTCCAAATCAAGAATTTTTTTTTCAAGACTACAATTTAAAATGAGCAATAAGGAAATTTTAAATGTAATCGAAAGTGATTCAGAATAAATAGAGGTTTGCCACAGCATCAATGCAGTAGACAGAGCAATGTGGCACCTACCAATCATTGCAGCACTTGGGAAACCTAGGCAGAGGCAAGAGGGCTATAAGACTAGTTTTCTGGCTTCAGAAAAAAAGAAAAAAAAAAAACAGGCAGTGTTTATCTCAGGACATCCCAACACAGATGTGCTCTTCTATGCCATTTTAGGACTTGGAAAGCTGTAGGCTACGTCTGGATCCTGAGTTGGACCGGCATAGATATGAGAGGAAGATCAGCTTTGCAGGAGTTCTGGATGAAAATGAAGACTCAAAAGATTCCCTCCACAGTAGCAGCCACACCCTCAAATCAGACACAGGTGCTGAGGAGAAGAAAGGTAGGGAAACGCAAGGGTTGCTTCATGTTTCTGGCTTTCTCACAGGAAATATTTGATCTGGGATCTAAAGTAGAAACCGCGTGTGCCCAAATTCTTGGCTCAACACAGTGTGACTCTGGGGACCCTTCGTGGCTGGTGAGGTAGAAAACACCACTAGTTACAGCCTGAACTTAGCAGCCAGATTGCCTTGGCTACAACACCTAGCTTAGCAATTCTCCTTCGCTCACGTTGAATGTGATGTTATCAGCCTTAAGATGACCTGTTATTTCATTGACCAATAAAAAAGGAAAACACCCAAATTCAGCTCTTTTGCTGCAATCCCTTATCACTTTACTTTGTTTTATTGACGGAGGACTTGGAGACAGTAAAGTATAGGCATATAGTCATTATGATTATTACATATAACTCCTGTGTAACTGAAAACAATATAGCTAAAATATGCTCGTTAAAGCTTTGCAATTCACAGTCCAAATTTCTTAATTACCTTTCAGTTCAGAGTTGTCAGTGTCCATGTTTTTCTATAGGATCATGTCTTCTGTAGCATCAGAATGTTAACGAATGTCACATCAGTTCAGAAGTAGATCAAAGATTAATACATATATAATGAGAGATAATAAATAAATAAATAAAAACAACACAAGATCGACTACTACAAAGTAGAGCTGCCTATGCTAGCTATGGAAACCAGTTAGGAATAGTATGAAGCTGGCATCCCTAGACTTCTTCTTCAAGACTATCCTGCCCCTTACTACCACTTGGCCTTGGTGCTGGGAGATACTCTGCATGTGTTGCTGCTGATGCTTACATGTCCACAGACAAAAACAGGAGCCTTTGCATTTCAGCTGCCACTTAACCCAATGAATCTTAAATTCAGTTTCACATATGTCAAAATGTGAAGATGAGCCTATAAGATGGGTGGTGTACGACCTTGCATACGTGAGTTGCCTTGAAAAACCACAATCCTCTTTTCTAGTTAGTCAAATGACCAGCTTCTGTGCTATGTCTTAGAGCTTTAATTAAGGCAATGCAAGTAAACATAGAACAAATACGTAGAGCAAATGGAAGATCGTGGTAAGTTACCATCACAATCCTTATCTTCCTACATTATGAGCAGCTAGGTCAGATATCAACACAGAAAACCCCAGCTAGGGCTGAGAAATGTCAGTTTTAAGTAAGTCATTTAAGGCTCCCCTAAAATGTCACCTTCATTATCCAAATTTTTTAGTTTTTAAATTCCAGTGCCCTTTAATGCTTTTTGAACAGAGTTTCACGTGTTAGAAAGATCTGTACATCTTTGTAGAAAGTTGCTTGTGTACACTGAAATGTTTTCCAGCATCCTGTAGGCAATGAATGAGTGCATATTTGATTACTTTAATCAATTAATGAGTGGCATAGCCCTATCTAGAGAAAACACAAAATATTTCAAGTCTTATAAGAAATGGGAGGTGCAATGGGGGAAAGTTTGAATATTTCAACATCAGAATGATGTTGCCACCTTTTAAATACAAATATCATTATATCATATCCTATTGATTTTTGATGGCTAGAGGCCATGTTCTAAGAATAATAAGTAGTCTTGAGCAATTTATAGACATGAAGAAGTATTAAGTCAATGTGATTCAAATATTTACTATATATGTAACCAATGAAAGTAACTTTTATGTTTAAACATATACCAACAATACTTATTTGGAGAGCAGTGTTTAGCTATTCAAAGTTATTATCAAAAATTATTATTTAAATTGAATAAAAATTCCAAGTACTCACCCAGTTAAGCTTAAATAATGTTAAATTCTGCATCATCTTAAAAAGTAAAATATTTGCTTAATTTTAAAACCATGTCAATTCATTATTATTTATATGGTTGTCTTTACTGTTCAAACTCTCTCATGCATAGTGATTTTTATCATACAATGTGCCTATATTAATATATAAATGTTGTCTTATAAGTAGACAACAGAAAGCTAAAACTATAAGTAAAATGAGAATATAACCATAAAATGTTCTTAATTAGTTAGTAAACGTCTCCCTAAAGTCTTGCAAATATTCTGTAAGCCAATTGACAAACCCATCAGCTATTTCAGCCAATACAAAAAAATATGACAATGGGACCCTGAAAATGATAATTACTATTTTTTTAAGAAAAAACTGTCATACTATCTGTTTTTATAAAAGCAAAGAAAGTCAGCTCCTGAAATAAACAACTTGAGAACAAGTAGAATAAAGAAAATGAACCTGAAATTTTCCTTTAAAACTGAAAATATCTGCTCAAGATCCCTAAGCAGAGTCTATGCAATACTTTTACTCATGCCCCAAAGACAAACAAAAATTGGTATCCCCAAATACAGAAACATGTCCTTATTTTGAATCTAGCTACTGAGCACCTGCTGTATACCAGGAACTATTACAAGTTCCCAGAAGGCAGCCGCTAACAAGAGCATGTCCCTCTATGCATTTCCGTTCATATTAATTCATGGTTAAAAGCATATCACTATTGGGATAGCAATTAATAATACTAAATGTCAGACTTTCAAGATACGTCATGGAAAGTAAGACAAAGCAGGGCATAGGAGAAGATATGGTCAGAAAAGGTCCTAGTAATGGATACTAAACTGAGAGGCTTTCAGGGGACATTTCAGTAATGTAGAAGGCTGAAGACCAAATGTTCCAAACAGAGGCAACTATGAGGCCAAGGATGTCATGAAGAGTGAACCTGGAGCATTTGAAGTAGGGTGAACAATCAAGAGAGTTATTACAGAATGAGTTGGGGGAAGCGTGGCAGGAGATAAGTTAGAAAGGCAAGGGGCAGGCAAAGTCTGGTAGATATGCTTAGAAATTTAATTCTATTTTAAATATGTTAACGATTGTTGGACAGTGTATGTGACTAGCTGTGTAGGAGATATGGAGGATGGAACAGTTAGAGGTAGCGGCACTGGACCGGAGAAAAGGTAATAGGTCTTTGAACTGGTGATGTTTTGAAGCATGCAGGCAGTGGGACTTGCTAACAGAGACAGTGTGGAAAGGGAGATGTGTTATCCAATTCTGATGAATCTGTTTCATTTTGATTTTAGTTCTTATTGTTATGGAGACGAAAGCTAAAATTCAGTTTCATATAGTCTCAGGTGACTTATTTCACAAACAACACTAAACCTGAATTCTCCTCACTGTGTCCCTTGTAAGTAATCAATGTCCTAATTCTGAACCCTAATCTTTCAGGACTGCAGGAGGTCTCCAATTATCTTTTATGTTAGAACAAATTCTCAGAATTAAGTCTCTTCAGATCCCACTAATTTGAAGTTACTTAGTTTCATTTGTACCCTGAAACGTTATCATAAACTCAGGCGAAAAACATCAGTAAGTGCCTCTATAAAAATAAAATAAAATAAAAACACAACTAAGAATTATCACTGTAATCTGTTCTTTATTTCTCAATCTATTTACATATGAAATTGCAGTGGTGGTCATTAAAAATAATTAACCATGAAGTCCAAATTAAACCTAGAAATAATATTGAAAAATAGAGTTGGGTGAATCTTGTGTTATAATTAAACTACAGCGTTGTGCTCTATAGCTTATGTGGCAATTATCCAACTGTGCTGCAAGAAATTCTTCCAGATGTGCAGTTCTATTCCTGTATGTTCAGGGAGCCCCAAGAAGCTTGTATTAGCAGAGCAGAGATTATTCTGGGCTCTTTCAATCACAAGAGTAATCCAGAGACTAATCATTTGCTTTTCTATAAATTCTTCAGACCTCCTCGCATGGCATTGAAAGTGTACATTTAACTAACATTTTAAAGAATACAAGTTTTATTATTGTCTCATATAAGCATTTTGTTGTGGGGAGAAATGTGAAACTAAAATTTGACCTTCCTGATTTCAGGTGGGTGGTTTTTTGTTTTGTTTTGGTTTTTTGGTTTTTTGAGCTGAGGATTGAACCCAGGGCCTAGGCAAGCGCTCTACCACTGAGCTAAATCCCTGGCCCCAAACTTCCTGATTTCAAAATACACTCATGGCTTTAATTTAAATAATGAATGGGAAATCTTGTTCATATCTTAACTGTGTAAAGCTAGCCCCTTCCTTCCAATGGTTTTTGAGCTTTAAAAATCTTGCTTTATCCTGCTATTATAAAATTAATATTGATATTATTAAAAATTAAAAAGAAAAGAAAAATGTATACATTACCCAAAAAATGATTGTGCTTATAGTTTTTATACAGTGAGTTTGAAGCTTAAACATGTTTCTTTCATCATTTTATTCCCACCCTGGAGGCTGTTTCTTCCAGAATACTAAGCATGAATAATGCTTTTCCTTCTTGTTAATATAGACTGTAAGATAGCTCAGGGCATGCAACATTTATACTCACATCCCGTTAGCCCTTTGATTGAGAGGAGGATTGGAAATAGAATTACATCACATACACACACACACACACACACACGCACACGCACACGCACACGCACACGCACAGGCACAGGCACACACACACATAGGCACACACACACACACACACACACACACACACACACACACACACGCACTCACGTGCACGAACAGCGTTCTCTTGAAGTCTTTGCTAAGGAGCAGAGTGCACACAGCTGCTGACTGTTAAGAGGGAGGCACACTTCTTGTGCTTATTTCTTTAATAGGTTACTCCAAAGGGAAGGATTCCAAAGACAGTTCTCGGAACTCTCTAAGTCCCATTTCACAAGGAAAAACAAAAACAGTAGAGTGTGGTTCTATCGAACCGAATAAGAATGTGATTAAAATTTGCTGGCTAATCTTGGTGATGGTGCTGTGTAAACACACTCATGCTTATGAACCCTGGGCCAGAATGAGAGCAGATTGTTCCCAGCCATAATGTGCATTTTGCCCAAGAAAGACACTGCATCAGCCCTGCCTGGTCGTCTTGGTGTCCTGCCTGATCAAACGTGGTGACTGGGGGCTGGCAGGAAGGTCTCTGTCCAGAAATGCTGCTCCATCAAGCTGGCAGAGTTGGCTGGTCAGGGAGAAACTGGGAAGAGTGTGGATATAAACTGGCTGGGGAAAAACTAAGTGGGGGAAAGCCCTATTTTATTCTTTCAATACAGTTCCCAGCAGGAAGATCAGGATAGGAGGTTCTCGCCTGCTCCAGATTAAAGGAACCCGCAGTTTCCAGGTGAAGAAGGGGGGTTCCTTGTCCAGCATTCGCCGAGTCGGCAGCTTAAAGAGCAGCAAGCTATCACGTCAGGACTCAGAGTCTGAGGCTGAGGAGCTGCAGCTGTCCCAGAGCAGGGACACTGTCACTGACCTAGGTAACATAGAAGAGTGGGGTGTGCAGGGACGTGGGGGGTAGGAAGACAGGACTCAGGTCCTGGCACAGCCAAGTCCATTCCATCCCATGTATATAGAGCAAGATCAGAGCTGTAGTTTAGACCACTGATTCAGTAGAGAACCGCACTCCATGCTTGAGCAGGTGCGTGTGGCACCTGGAAGTCTGTCCAAGCGCAAAGTCTGAGTCAGCAGATGATGTGGGGAATATGAGACTACGTTTGAAATTTAGCTTCCCCATGAAGCTGATGCTGCTGGCTCAAGAGCCATACTTTGAGCTGTGAGCATAGAAAGTGTTCACTAGGGCACAAAAACCGCCTTAGCAACAGGGACAGTCTAAGAGCTCCAGGTGCTGTGTATCTATGCTACTCATTAGGACCTTGAAGGTCAAATGTTGAAGACTTCATATTGTAGTCTTCATTTGACAGTAAAAATGCTGGGAAGGTGTGGTTGTCTAGACCTGAAACCTAGGGAGTCTTTAGTGGGTCACCTACTTTCTCAGGGGTGTGTTTTCACCGACCATCTGGTGGGAATAGTTGTTTGCTCATGGTCTGTTCCATAAGGATGCTCTTGTAAAATGTATAAGTGTACAAGTACCACTGTAGACTATGAAGAGGCTCCAAATCTCCTAATGTGGTTATCCAGTATTTGGGCATCTTAATTGACAAGGAAAAGACTAAGTAGGATAAATGTAGTGCTCACCAGGCTGCCTAGAATTAAGTCTTTAGTACATGTTCAAACACATTCTCCCTACCATTCAGTCTCTACTTTCAAGGCAGCAGTAAATGTGGATAAATGATTAATAAAGTCTGTCAAATGGAAGCTGAGTGTCTAATCAAAGAAAGTTTAAAATAGAAAATGCTTTTACATCCACCCACCCTCGCCTTTAAAAATAGCTAATTTATGCATTAGTTAAGATTCGGCTTATTTTTTTTTTCAAGGAGATAATAGGGCGAAGTGATTTCTATTGTTGCATGGTAAATATTATAACTTTACCATCAGTTAGTGTTTAGAATATCTGAACTGATCAACCCATCCTCACCAGTCAAGTCAAAGTAACCAGACTAGAGATGCAGCTTTGTTATTAAGAAGAATCTGTGAACCTTTTAGATTTGAGGGCAAGGCTTCGTGGGTAATAAACTAAATGGAGATTTCCTTTACACTTCTCATAGACAAGAAATGAGGCTTCCTTATAATCGGCTGCCATTGCTTTCAAATCACCTTAATCCTTCCAAGGCCCCCTCACAGCCCTGAATAGCTCCCATTGCAAAGTCTGATGCCCTACAACAGTAGTACAGATGCAACCACAATCCAATGGAGGCCTTATCTCCCTGTAATGTCAGCACAGGTCAGCTTGTGTCCCTGGATAGCTACAACTGTGAAGTCTGAGCAGTCTGGAATGGATCTGGGCACACTCAATGTATACCTGGCTCATCTCAAGGACTTGACTTGTTGTTGTTGTTGTTGTTGTTGTTGTTGTTGTTGTTGTTTTTCTCTGCTCTCATGTCTTAATATGGAAGCCACTTTAGTGGAGATCACCAATGTCTTTGAACTTGCCAGTTCAGCTTGTGGTTAGGGAACAGCTCTTCTTAATAATATAATATTCTTTGAACAAAGTCCTATGCCCCGTAACCTGTTGGGCCATGGTAGAGTCTGCCCTTGGTTCAAAAGCATGGACAACGACACCACATCGACATGTTGTTATCCAGGGAGACTGAACGCTGAACTCTTTCTTGGTGTTCTTTTTTTGAAGAAGGGAGTCCGTGGAGTGCAAGTGAACCGAGCATTGAGCCCGAGGGAATGAGCAATGCCGGCACAGAGGAAAATTACCATAGAAACATGTCATGGCTTCATGTAAGTATCCATGCCAGGTGATCTCTAGAACAAAGTCCTTCAGCACTGGGGAAGATTCCTGGAGAGAGAAATAGACTAGCAACATAAGTATTCTTCCGACAGAAAGTGGAGCCTCATGTTTGAGCTGAAGCTCTCAATTCAAAGTGGAGATAGTGTGCTGCTGGATTTTGTTTATTTTAAGATTAACTAAGACTAAAGTCTTTTGTTATATGGCCAGTTTCTGGGTCACCATATATCAGGAAAAACCATGAGGGACTGAGCTAAGTTGATGGTCAAAGTATCCTGAATGACACAGGCCCAGGCATCATGGTCAATTTCAAACATATTACTATGAATTTGAGGGCAAGGTCAGTGTCGCTCTTGACTCTGTGTTAGAGATTGGTAGGGACAGGGAGTTGATATAAATATGTAGGACTCATCTACAAAACTATTTAAAAAATAATTTAAATTGAAATATTGTAAGTGGGTCAAGGAGATTCTAGATGAGAAGATTGTGCCTCAGATAGATAGCCAGGGTGCAAAGGCATGAAGGCCTCCCTGAAAAACCTTTGGACATAGGTTGGAGCAAAGATTTAAACTGGGCATGAAGAAGTAATGTGCTCTCTCCTCATATACTGAAAGAATGATATCTCAGATATGGGAACTTACTGCTATTCCTCCTGATCTTGTTCCTTGCTATAAACCATCTTTTCATGGACAAGGCAGATGAAAAATTACAGAGACACATCATAATAGAGACATATGATTACCTATTTTGTAGAAACTCATAGGATGGACAACACCAAATGAGCTACCTGGTATCAGCTGTGGACTGTACAGATGATGTCAGTGTTGGCTTATTGTGATATCTGAGTCACTGTGATGCAGGGAGTTGACAGTAGGCAGAGATAGCAAGAGTCAGCTAAGAAGAAGTCATATGCAATGTAGTCAGAAAAGGGATATTCCAACACCTTTGCCATGTGCTGCTGTTGAAAAACAAGATGTTAGACTAACTCACACTCAATGGGAGGAGCTTTCACAGAGCATAAGTAGCAGATTGTATAGATTACTGAGCATCATCTTAGAAATATACCTACTAAAGGAGTATCAGTGGCAGAATTTTAAAGTGACAGATTATAGATTGCTAAACCAGTTATCACTAACCTCAGAACTTTTATATCAGAATTCTCTGAGGCAAAGTCTAGTGATAGGCTGTGTGTGTGTGTGTGTGTGTGTGTGTGTGTGTGTGTGTGTGTGTGTGTACTTGATAGGCTTTCTTGGTATTTCTCTTGATCACCAGATTCAGAATAACTTGGAAACCTTTAGAATTCTTACATATGGCTGCCCCATACTGCAGTATAAAGCAGAATATCTGAAGATACAGAGTAAATCTGGAGATGGGCTGAATACTCTACCAAGACACCATTTGTATTTGTTGAAAACCTTGGAGATTTAGATAGTGTTAGCTTGACAGGAGTATAGAGATGACTGTGGCTTTCACCTTTGCCTCAGAATAAGCAAGCCATGTGAGTCTTAAGGCAGCCTAGGGCAGTTCTGGCAAGATTCAGTTGGCCTCCTCGGTGTATACTTGCATTTTGTTCTCATTCAGTACAATGCACAGCCCTTCACAGCTTATTTGCCAAGGTGGAAGCTAGTTTCCTAGGTGACAGAATCATTCAGACAGTTTTTCTATACATACTTTCTTTTAAGGACGGTTACTTTAGAAGTTGTGTGCTTAGGTTTAGATAGATCCTAGCACCCACATCCAGGTCACAACCATCCATAACTCCAGCTCCAGGGGACCCAACACCCTCTTTTGACCATCACAAGCAGGCACAGTGCTCACACAGACATGCAGATAAAACCCTAATATATATAAAATAATAGAAATATTAAAAACATTTTGAAGTGTAAATTGGGGTCTGGGGAATGGCTCAGTGATAGAACACTTGCCTTAGCATGCATGGTTCCCAGAGTTTGATCCTTAGCACAAAACAAAAAACAAACAAACAAACAAAAACTCACAAGCCACAAATTTTGGGGGAAGAGTTGTAGCTCAGTGATAGAGATATAATTTGCATGTGCAAGGCCCTGAATTTGAGCACCAGAATTGCAATTTCAATTAGTATATTTCAGTTGCAAATTCATTTCTATCTTAAAATAACTGTACCCTTTAAATTGGCTGAGTTCATTTCTAGAATCCTAATGGGAAATCTTAGGAAATATATATGAACCCGCTAAACTATTTTAGAAAGGGAGCTAGAGTGGCTTAAAAGTCAGAGTGGGAAGTGTGTGTAAGGCGACACGGATCTGTGGAGAAGTTGAAATGAGGCTTTATAGTGGGGTTCAAGTTCCATTTCATGAAGAGGATCCAGAGCGAAGGTGGGAAAGTGTTTTCAAACACCATGCAATGTAGGTGGGAGTTTAGGGTGCACCCAGGTGTTATGGGTCTGCTAGAGAGCTCTGGAACTGAACTCACCATCATATCCTCTTCCTTCTGGCCCCTATCACAGTGTAAGAGCTGGGATGGGCTTTTGAGACTATTCAGAAGCCACATACTTCACAAATAGTCTTCACATGTTTCTGAAAGATCCTTTTGTCAATTAAGAATGAAGGGAGAACAAAGGCCAAATGATCAGAGACCTGAGGCTAACTATCCACCTGTGGGAATTACCGAGTTACTGTTTTTTGCTCACTGATTAGGAATTCATGCTCTGACTTTCTAACTTCCATGCCTCTCTTCCCTCACTGCCTGGTTAAATATGTGAGTGGTTTTTTTGTTTTTGTTTTTGTTTTTGTTTTGTTTTGTTTTGTTTTGTTTTTTCTTTTCCAGGTCATGATCTTACTATGCAATCAACAGAGTTTCATTTGTACACATGTGGAATACTGCCATCCACACTGCTACCTGCACCACAGCCGCTCCTGTGCCCGGCTGGTCAGGGCCATTAAACTGCTATATGGGGACAGTGTGGACTCCCTGCGTGAGAGCAACAATATCAGCAATGTGGCTTTGAGGGGCAAGAAGCAGAAAGAGGTGAGTGAGAAGTCACTGGGTAGTATATAAAGAGCAGGAGAAAAGATGTATTTATAATAATGTTTTGTTTTGTTTTAATCTGCCCTGGAAATAAAATTTCAAGCAAAAGCAATTGTATAAAGCACACTACACAGATCCATGCAGAAGATATGTGCGAGACAGACAGATGCTTTGTGAGTCAACATGGAGCATTACTCAGGCTTTGTCTTATAGATAAAAAATCAGGGAGTTTGTGTTGATGAGTAAGTAAAGGTAAGGAGAAGGAGAAGAGCATTTCCCTGGGACCTGGAAACATGATACCCTACATGAAAAGGAAGATTTGGCAGGTATAGTTAAAGATTTTACAGTGAGAGACTGTCCTGGATTATCCACGCAGGTTCGGTGTTGTCCTGTGTGTCCTCATCTAGGAAGAAAGGACTCCTGAGAATCAAGAGCAGAGCAGAGCAGATGATGACAGCAGGCAGCAGAGTTGGGAGGGGGTGTAAGCCCAGAAAAACAAGCAAACTCTAGATTCAGAGAAAGGGAAGGAAACAGTATCTCCTGGAACCTTTCAGTTCCTTGGAAACTTCTGACCCTCAGAATTGTAAACTCAAAAAGCTGGGGTGTTTTAAGCCACAAAGCCTGTGATAGTTTGTCAGAGCATCACTAGAGAGCTAATGGAAGTATTCATTATGAATAAGTGTATACTCATGAATAAATGTCTGAATAAGCAATAAATGGCTCAGCCATTTATAGATGAATGTACTAAGAAAATTCTTTCAAGACCCTATGGTATTTCCAAGCGTTAAACTGAGCTTAAGTCTTCTTTTAGCTGAGTTGGCAGAAGAAAGGGACCATGACTGCAATCCTCTGGAAGGAAAACCTCCAGTTACCTGCCTGCCCCTGCACACGTGGTGTAGCCAAAATGCCCATTCAACTGAAGGTCACGGACCTCCTCTACAGATGCTTTCTCAAAGAAAATCTCCTTTTGCAAAGAGATTTTATATAACACTTTCTCACTTCAACAAGCACTCTCTGTGCACCAGCTATTGGCAAAGTATTAGATCAAATATCCTATTAAAAATAAATCAGCAGGAAGAAAGGATCTTTCCACTAAGGAGTTTACAAGCTAGGTTTGGGCTTAGAGCAGGCAATAATATACATGCAAAGCAGTTTTGAGAATTTGAACAATAAAAGCAAAAATGCAGTTGAATTGTTGAGCAATTTTTAAGACTTCAGTGTTCACTGTGGGGTGTTTATATTAAAGCTTTTTTATTTCAACTCATAAGTCCAGGTTATGGTCCATCCTAGCAAAGGTGTCAAGGAGGAAGGAACTTGAAACAGATCTCTCGCATTGTATCCACAGTCAGGGGTAGAGAAAAATCAATGTATTCATGCTTACTTGCTTGCTCAAGAGTTGATTTCTCCAACTCATACATTTTAGAATCCCTCACTTAGGGAATGGTGTTACCCACAGTGGGATGGGTCTTGGTCACATTGATGAACTGAATTAAGACAATCACCCACAGATATACCCATAGGCCAACCCAGTGTAGAAAATCCCACATTATGACTGTTGTTTCAAGTGAGTCTAAGTCATGTAAAGGTGACAGTTAAAGCTAACCACCTTCACCATCTCTTCATTGAAACCTTTCCTTGTTGGTGTTATGCACAGGACATACACACAGTAAATAAATATTATTCTCCTTCCCTTAGCCTTTTCTCTAAATTTTGGGATTTTACTTTTCTCATTTGCCTTTTATTCGACCCTCCACCCCTTTCTCTCTTCAGTAGAGTTAAGTTGTAAAGAACCTCTGGACCACACTGAGCCCATATTTTGTTTAGAATATAATAATGGACTAAAGAGGACTGAGGATGTGGCTTACTCATACAGGGTACTTGCCCTGGCATGCATAAGTCCTTGGGTTTGATCTGTAGTACCTCATATACTGTGTGTGGTAGTGGTGAACTCAAGTAATCTCAGCACTCAGGAGATGGAAGTAGGAGGATCAGAAATTCAGAATATTCCTTGGCTGCATAGTGAGTCTGAGGCCAGCCTGGCATACATCAGACTGCCTCAGTAGTAACAGTAATAAGCCAAAGAAACAAATTCCTTGCCTTCAAATGTCATGGCAGTAGTCAGCCTTCTCCAGTATCCTGAGAATTCTTGTGGCCCTGTGGCTGCCTCTCTCAACCTCAGCTTCTGTGGTAGAACAATGTCAGTAGTGGATCAGGCCCTTGTTAGATGACTTTTCCTGAGGAAACAACAAAATACCTATTCACTCCATACAGAGAAGGAGCAAGCAAACCAAAGGAAGGATTGCATCCAAGTCCAGCCTGGTGGACCAACGAGTTATATACCCACAGCTAGCTACACCACCAGAAACTCTCCTGGGCACCACAAATCCCTTTCCTGTAATTTCAGGGTGCCTAATGAGAGTCTTAAGCCAGCCCCTTGAGTGTCTACCCTCTCTCAAGGTGAGAATGTTAACATGTCGATCTCATGAGCATCTCTTGCATATGATCACAGTTGTTCTGTTATACAATAGCTGTGTTCATGCCCATTCCAGAACAAACAGCTAAATTACAGTTCTCCATTGGTGATGAATTCTGTCCTTTGTCTTGGCTTGTTCATCTTAGATTTCTCTACAGATTCTTGCTTGATTTCTAATTCTAACCATTCATCTAGTCCATTGAGATCTCAAACTGTTCAAAAACCACTACTAGATGTCTTGGGAAATAGCCCTTGGTTCCATTTAATGCCTAGGTTCCTTCATTTAAAAAAAAAAAAGTTCTCAAGGACTGAGTCAAGAGTCATACCATAAAGGTACTCAGGACTCTCACACGGTGTACTAAGTCCCTCTCACTCATGTTCCCATCTCTAGTGTCTACTGCCTGACTCTGATCAAGTCAGCCAAACACAGTGACCAGCCTGTAGCCCTAATGTGAAAACCATCTAATTCCCTCCCCTTCCACTGAAACCCACACCCTAGGTATCATGGAGCCTGCAGACACACCATGCTTCCTCAGCACACTTGCCAATATGTACTTGTCCCAGAGGGGGCTAGCAGACAGAATAAAATACAAGTCTGTGTGTTCTAGCACATTAGGTTTAATGTAAGTACTCAGCTTTTCTTTCCTTGAACTGCGTAGCATTGTGTCCTATAAATTAATCAAGAAGAATTGTTTGGGCCGGGCAGTGGTGGCACACCCCTTTAATCCCAGCACTCAGAAGGCAGAGGCAGGTGGATACCTGTGAGTTGGAGGCCAGCCTGGTCTACAAAGTGAGTTCCAGGAAAGGCACAAAGCTACACAAAGAAACCCTGTCTCAAAAAACAAAAAACAAAAAGAAAGAAAGAAGAATTGTTTGTAAGTAACCATGAAAAGGATGCAATGTCTAGTCAGAGAACAAAGAGATATACTTGTAAAAGTCTAAAATCATTACTCCCCAGAAAATACGGAGCATAAAAATCAGTGAAATGGTTGTTTAAAAGTGTGTGCTGCATACAGAAAGCTATCACAGCTTTGCTAAGACACATCAAGGGAGAAAAACTAAATGGAATGAAGGAATTGCTATCATTAAATTAGAAATTTGAAGGTTTTCTGTTTTCTTCATAGTTTCTGTCTTTTCCAGAAATTCTGAAATGCATGTGTATTATTTTTGAGTAGAAAGGTACAGCACATAGGTAGGAATTTTAAATGTCACAAATGTTTCCAGAAGGATGTAAGATATATCTCTACATCTCTATGGGAAGCTATAGTGACATATGATTTTAAAGGTTTTCATTATATATATGTGTGTATATCTTAATATACATATGTATACCTTTATACAGTATATTTCCCAATTGTTTTATGTTTCCAAGCATGTATTTCCATGCTTTTTATTCTTTTTCTTTAAAAAACACAGGTAGAGCTCTGATATCCTCTTTTCTATGTAGGTTCATGTTAAAAGATAGTCCCAGACCAGCCCTATAACAGATTCATTGTCTTGGATTTTTTTGTCAGAGTTTCAAGAGGCTTTCTTGGGGCATGTGCATGCTCATAGATTTACTTTTTTTTCTTCAAAATAACTCCATCTATCACACTGTGAAGCTCTGTCAAAAATGCTTATGTCTAGTTTTTCTCTTGGCATAGAAGAAGAAAGTGTCTCATTGGCCTGGCCCTGGCAAAATAAATGAGCTTTATTCTGTGAGAACCTGTGCAGCCTGGAATGAAAAAAAACAGGAAGGAATCAAAAGTCAGGATTAATAAACAAGGAAGGACCAATTCTTCTCCAAACTGCTCTGACCCTTGCAGGCTTTGGCACTTTGGGAATCAGAGGCATGTGCTGTTTTGTCTTTGTTCCTGTAGATGAAACAGCCTGTTCTGGAGCCATGTTGAAGGCACAGTTTGAAAAGAAGAGCTGTTGTTTTCTATGTTTTTTTTCCCCCAAGAAGCCACATTGCCTGTCCAATTCGTGTTGAGATGATGGGCTGTATCCTAACACTTGAAATACTTCTTTTTTCACCTGATCACATACCTCAGCGTGCACCTTAGAATAGAGTTTATTTTATCTGGATTAACCTTTATTTAAAATGTTTTTTAACCACTTGACAGAACATAATCATACCTGAAATGAAAATCAGGAAATCTTTATCTTTCCCAAATTCTGCAAATAACTAGCTTTGCAGCTTGGTCAGATCATGCCAGACCTGTATCCTTTGTTTCTTCCAAGGTAAAAGGGATGCTTCATAGGAATCATATAGAATATCCTTTTTCTCAACAAAACCAATGATTTTCGGGAAGTTTGGGTCTGTGCAAAAAACTTTATACCATCAATTAGAAGGTATACTGTGGAGAAATTGGGAGACCTAAATAAAGCACTGTGAATTTTGTAAAAGCATCTTCAATACGCACCTCATCTTCTCTTAGTGCTCAGATAAGTCATGCCTGAGGACACCTTCCCTGAAGAAGAGAGTTTCAGATGTCAACTTGGAAGGGAAAAAGGACTCAGGAATGCTGAAGTACATCAGACTTCAGGTATTTGCACGTGGATCAGAAACATGCATGGGGCATTAACAGGAAAGAGCTCCCTTATAACCTGCCAATGAGTGTTTGGGACACAAAATGGAAGCTGGCACTGTGTTGGTATGAATGCCCTCTTAACTGGTGAGCAAGGTACCACCAAGTATGGGAGAAAAATCCATCTTTCTAAGACAGCCAGTTGCCATAGAACGAAGCCTAGAAGTTTGAATGAGCACCTCTCACACTCTGCTGTCTCTGATGGAACTAATCTCCCACTAGCATGTAATAGCTATCCACAGGCTTATAAATGAGGCCATCTACATTCATATGCCCAGTCAAAGGGAAATGTCATCCAAGTTCATGCTGCCTTCAGAAATTAAATTTATAAATGGACTCCTTTACAAGTTACAGATACCCTGTGGTTTTTAGTGGAACTCTTCTAGCATGGAGAAAATAAAAGAAAGAAAGCTTTAAAAATCTACCAGAACTTTGAAGACAAATCCATGATTGTTGCTTTCTTTCTTTCCTGTAGAGGTTCCCATACTCCATGGTTAATTTTTTGAGGAATTGTAAAACATTTGTGTGTGTGTGTGATGAAAATATTACAAGATCAATATTTCTTTCCGACTTGCCTCAACTAATAAAGTATAAGATTTACACACCACATCACCTAAATCCTCTCCCGTTTTATGAAATAGCTTAAGATCACCCAAGGGAACCAGAGAAGGGAAGTAGTTCTTAAGTTTCAAGAAGTAATTGTTGTCTTAAAAGATTTTGAAACATGATTTGCACCCCTCCCCCAGGTGATGAGCTTGTCACCTGCTCCCTTGTCTCTGCTAATCAAAGCAGCTCCAATCCTGACAGAGGAAATGTATGGAGATATCCAGCCCGCTGCCTGGGAACTGCTTCTCAGCATGGATGAGCACATGGCAGGTGCAGCAGGTAAAGAAACACTACCTGAGATCTGGCTCCTGTGGCCACTAATGGCCACAGTATTGAAACAGAAAAAGAGGCATCTTCAATTCCATGTCGGGATAATGGAAGTTTCTAGACCTCTAAAGAGTGTTGTACTTCTCAGGGAAGCAGACCCATGTTTTCAGGGCTTTCTTCAAATTGTGTTTCTGCCGTTGGCAATAATACAAGATCATCAGCTCTCTCTCTCTCTGGGTATTAGTGTTCTGTGACTATGATGGAATACTTTGGGGCTGGAAATGAACTTCACTTGATAGAATGCTTGACTGTTATACACAGATCCCTGGGTTGGGTCCTCAGTGCCACATAAAGCCAAGCAAGGTAGTACATTCTTGCACCACCTCCACTCAGGGGAAAACAGGAGGAACAGAAGCTCAGCATCATCCTTGGCTACCTAGTAAGTTCAAGGTCAGCCAGGGCTCCATGAGACGCTGGCTCAAAAATAAGGAAATCACACACACACACACACACACACACACACACACACACACACACACAGAGAGAGAGAGAGAGAGAGAGAGAGAGAGAGAGAGAGAGAGAGAGAGAGAGAGAGAGTTAACCCAGAGGAAATGGTGTGGGCAAAATGACACAGATGTAAAAATAGATTCTATTTGTTTAGAAATCTTGAGGAGATGAGTTTGACGACTCCAGCAGTATCACAGAGGGGCTACTTGCTTGTAGCATTGGACAGCTGAGTGGGACTCAGGGTGCTACAGACCGTTTTATCACAGGTGTAGACATTTTTTTTAAGATTTATTATTTTTATGTGCATTGGTGTGTCAGACCCCTTGGAACTAGAGTTACAGATAGTTGTGAGCTGCCATGTAGGTGCTGGGAGTTAAACTTGGGTCCCCTGGAAGAGTAGTCAGTGCTCTTAACCACTGAGCCATCTCTCCAGCCCCAGGTGTAGACTTTCTAAAGTTACTGTAGACAATTGCTCGTTGGCTTTGAGCCAACAAGTTATATAACTGTTGTTTAACTTAACATGGTATTAGTTTGGCTTTTGAAGTCCTGACTTTCGTGGTGGTGATGTACGCCTACAGTTCCATCACCCAAGAGATTGGAGGTAGGAGAATCCTAAGTTTGAGGCCAGTCTGAGTTAGATAATTGAGTTCCAGTTCAGCCTGAGATACATGGTAAGACTTTGACAACAGCAACAACAACAACAAAACAAAACAAAACAAAACAAAAAACTCCTTTAAGGATTAAAGATGCAGCTCACTGGTGGAGCACTTACTTAGTGTGTACAAGATTCTAGATTCATCTCTAGCCTGAAAATAAAGAAATTAAAGTAGTGATTGGTTTTAAGTGAACAATAAATGGTGACATTTAGAGTTAGTCATAAGTCACTGGTGTGCATCATGATGCCTGTGGCAGCTGAAGCAATGGGTGCCTGGTGTCTCTTGAGGGAAGGGGTCTGTAGAATGAAGGAGTACAGAGATGGCCTTGAAGCACTGGCCTTCTCTACCTTCAGAGTTCTAGAGAAATAAATTCAGCAGAAAAAAAAGACACCCCCCCCCCAAAAAAAAAGTGATGAGAGCTTTCAACTTCCAAAGCCATGAAAGCAAAGGAGACTAATTCTTCTCAGGGATTTTTATGGAGGTGTTAAGATTTTTATGGAGGAAAGAATTGCTATTAAAACACACACACACACACACACACACACACACACACACAACACACACACACACACACACACACAATTTGGTCGGCTGGCAGCTTATGACTGTTATGAGAAAACTATTTTGGTAAGAAGACTAAAGTAGAACTCTTCAATATGTAAAATATAAACATGGTGTTTAAAAATTGAAGCAGGGTGGAATACATTTAAAAATTGAAAAGTGGAAATTGACATAGATAGTAGGCTAAGATGGTTGAGAATTACAGGTGTGTGTCCTATTGCCTGGCACAACTACCTCATCTGAGAGGTGAACAAATTCAAGTCAGAGTTGAAGGGACTTGTGGAAGTTTGTCCCACGGAGAATCAGAGAGCCATAAAACCCAACCCAGACCTTTAGACAGCGCACTATAGACAGCTGTGCCTTGTATCACTTTGCTAGAGAAAAATAAGATACACTTCAGGACTTCAGTGCCCTTCTCATTTCACAAGGCTCTTTCCAGGCTGGAAAGATGGTTCAGGCAGCCGTGAGAGGCTCAGACTCACAGCAAACGCACAAAGCCCTTTCCTGTGCATCCTTTCCCTTTTACTGGAATAGTAAATGTGGAGTCAGATATTATTGAGCACTCGTCACCATGGTTCTTCCTGGCCATTTTCCAGGGAAGAGATGGAAGCTACGAGGTTAAGAGTCTTGTCCAAGATCGTGTAGCAAAGAAGTGTCAAAGCTAGGACCCAACCTCAATTCCGTTGGCACAACAGAGCACAGTTTGGGGCTCTAGGGAGAGAAAGTATGTATAGATTATGTCCTTACGCCTGCCACTGGCCCTTCTATCTGTGCTGTTGGGGTGTTCTTCACTCACAAGCCCTATAACCTACCACCACACCCATATTTCTCTTATTAATATTTAGCTTTTGCCAACATTTAAGATTTTTAAGTCTTCTGATTCATGGAATCACATTTAGCACCTCCATCTCTGAGAAGGGCCAGTGTCCTGATTAGAATCTACATCATGGACTTTGCTTCTCCTGTAGCTGATAGAACTGAAGTTGTTTTAAAGTCTGTATTCTTGTGTCGTTCTTAGCTCACCACTGAAGAGTCTAGCCATTTCCTAAATGGCACATTTCACTGCATCACTTTTTTTCATTGCTTTCTCTGGCCCTGCCTTTTCACCATGACCCAAAAGAAACTTTGCTTAGAATGAGTATTCTGCTGAAATGTCATACTGTCCCTGCTTTGGCACCAGCTAGTAGATGTCCCAGTCAAACAAAGTTTGCTGTTTAGCTTCTAGTGGCTGGAACATTGTTAGCTTTGGCCCCTGCTGTTGGCCAAGCCTCTTCACCTCAGGAGTAGTTGTGAAGAGATAGGAGCAGTTCCCATATCCCCTCAACCCTAGAAATAAGGCAACATCTTAAGATGTGCAGCTGATGAATTAATTGTTGGCTGTCTCTAGCCGCCATGTTCCTGCTGTGTGCGGTGAAGGTCCCTGAAGCTGTGTCAGACATGTTGATGTCCGAGTTCCACCATGCAGAAACTGTACAGAGGCTGAATGCCGTCCTCAAGTTCCACACGCTCTGGAGGTTTCGCTATCAAGTCTGGCCAAGGATGGAGGAGGGAGCACAGCAGATATTTAAGGTGAGAGGTGCTCTGTACATGGATCAGCACAACCAACCTGGGGCTTCTTTAAATCCATGAAACATAGACTTACAATGTACAGCCAGAGACTTCTTCTTCCCTCTGAATATATCAGTAAGCTTAATAATCTAATAATCAAATAATTCTATTTGATTCAGCAAATTGGAATATATAAGAATATAGAACAAGAAAATCAAGTCAGTAGCAGCCTGAATATCTCATTGCCATACTTGGGGGTAAGCACCTAAGTGTGGATTGTAACCGTCCAGGCATTTTGCTTGCTACACACATACAGATGTTTAGGGCAGAATAGAGCAATCAGCACAACTTGTTAAAACATTTATTTAACTAATGAGTAAACTGAGGCCCTAAGAGGATTATCCTGTGCCCTGTAACAGAAAAGTCTTTGAAGACAGCCCTTTCCTCTGGTGTTTCTTATGCCTCTAAGAAGCCACTCAGACCCTTGACACCTACTAAGGCTGTATTTACTTCTACCTCGGACTCTTTCCAGCTTCTACTCCATCCTCCTCACCTCACTCTTCTGTGTCAACTAACAGATCCCACCTCCCAGCATAAACTTCACCCTGCCCTCACCAGTACTTGGAATGCCATCCGTCCCAATGTTTGACCCTCCGTGGGTCCCTCAGTGCAGCGGGAGTGTCCAGGACCCCATTAATGAAGACCAATCTGTGAGTACCAGGCCCTTTCTTTCCCATGTCTCCACCTTGCATGGGATGCATGAAACCATTTGGCCATCCTCGTCATGAGAATGCAGTGACAGAGAAAGCCACAGTGGCCCGCAGTATCGGGGATTGTAGAAGCTAGCTTCTATCAAGCTGTTTGGTTTTATTGTCAAGGAATCAAACAGGCATTTATTTACTGGCAAACGAAACATTTTCCCTGCTCTTTGTTGTTAGCTGCCTGGCGGTTGAAGACATGGGTCCAGCAAGAGAAAGAAGAAAAGTGTCAGCAGCTTCTGCTTCTTGTTTATTTCTAATTTTGTCGTTGTCACCACCATCATCATTGCCACCAGCACTCAAAACCTTAGGAGTTACAGTCTTCATATGTATCGCTCCCATGTGTAACAGATACAGCTAGGTTTATTTACAGAAAAAAAAAAGCACAAATCTGTGCCTTTTGTAATAGATGAGCCTTCAAAATACATGTTTATCATCTATTGAATAGCATACCTCTACATTAACAACAATGCTTTTTAAAAACTCAAAAAAAAAAAAAAAATGAAGCAAAAACAGAAAGGGAACACACCTCAGTACAGTCCCACCATTATGTCCATGAACAAATTCCCATGGAATTTCCATAATTTGGTGTGTATATATTAAATATATTTCACTTATCTCCTAAAAGGCCTTCAGAAAGATTACACCATTACCTTTTATACTTTATACAAAAATTTGTTTTCTGTTGTCAATGCAAAACTAATCTCTTGCTGTAAGGATAATAGGAGATAACTAATTCTGAACTAAATATTAGTGGCATGGTTTAGGAATGTAGATTTATGCTACTCTGAATGATACCTTGGAAGAAGTTTAATGAACACCTATAGTCTCAGAACAAAAGAAAATCATTAATCAACACATTTACTAAATACATGTATGGGGAGACAGGAAAGAGGGCTGGGTGGTGGTGGCGAATGCCTTTAATCCCAGCACTCGGAAGGCAGAGCTGAGCCTGCAGCACCAATGTAATTTTTGAACACCAATATAATTTTTTGCAGTGTGTGTGGAATTGGGGTGGGGACTGCAGCTCATATCACTTCTTTGAATGGTAAAATAAATTATTGGTGTTTTAATTCACACATCTTTGAAAACATTAGTTGAATACATTTCTGATTCCTATAGTATGTCTTATAGCAGACTGGATTAGCTACCTGGCTCTGAAAATTAACCATGTGATTCATTGCTGTACCATTCATCTGTTGTACTATGCATCATGGTAAACCATTAATCTCCTGTTAGTATCCTACCTAATGGAGCTTCCGTAATGAAGCCAAGAGCTCCAGATGTCTCTAGAACCATCAGTGACTGCAGGGCAACAGAGAGGTGTGAATTTACTGTTGTACTTCAAACTGGCAGGGAAAGACTCTAGTGGCCACTGATGAGCTCTGATCGCCTACAGCACTCAGCATCTACCTCAGCATGCATCATGACTAAGGAAGGCATGAGTGGTGTAGCCACTGCATGGGATGCATCTTCTCTTCCTTTGTCTCTATCTTTCACCTGTGGAACGGTAGATTGTTTTTAAAGTTTTTCACTTCATGTTTTACGTTCAACCTGGGTAAAACTTCATAGTGCCCTGCTTTCCACTCAGTAACATTCTCCTGCAAAGTATTTCTAGTGTGCCGCTGTACTTACTGATGAATGTAATTTACATTGTGCTAAACACTTGAGTGATAAAATGAAGTACACCACGTAAATAACTAGCTTATTTGAGAGGCATGTCACTTTCTTCCTCCTTTGCATGTTCTGTCTTTCCGTTTCGTTGACTTTATATGATAAACATACTTTATTTAAAGCCAGTTTAATAAAAGTTATTTTTCCTGTTTAAATCGTGAATGGATATCACCTGAACATGTGAAATAGAATTGTTTCCAGAAGTTACAAACATTCTTGAGAAATAACAATGATGAGTGGGGGTGGGGGGAGTCACCAACTGTAGAAATTTAGTGTGTGTGTGTGTGTGTGTGTGTGTGTGTGTGTGTGTGTGTGTGTGTAGGTAGGTAGATACATAGATAGATAGATAGATAGATAGATAGATAGATAGATAGATAGATAGATAGATAGATAGATTTGAATTAACTCATGAATGGCCTATCATTTCCTAAGGGCAAACTCCCACCTTTGAGTGATTTGTTGGATCACTCTTGTGCCTGTGACCCTGTAAGAAGTGTGACCATGCACTTGCTTTTGTGTCTCCATAGAAATCCTTCTCTGCCCGGGCTGTGTCCCGCTCTCATCAGAGGGCAGAGCACATCTTAAAGAACTTACAACAGGAAGAAGAGAAGAAACGCCTCGGTCGTGAGGCTAGCCTCATTACTGCCATCCCCATCACCCAAGAGGCTTGCTATGAGCCCACCTGCACCCCCAACTCAGAGCCTGAGGAAGAAGGTGCTTTCACACCTTTTTTTTAAAATGGGGATTTTATGGGGGCGGGAGGCACATGCCACAGGGAAAGAACCTGCTTTCAGATAAATAAGGATGACACCATGTGAAATGCTCTCCCTTGTCTCTCTCCCTCACAAGGAGAGAAATGGATGCTATTTCTAAAGTTAGAGTTGTTCTGTCCCTGGAGAGTGGTAGTAACCTTGAACAAATCAGTCTGATAGAAGGTCAGGCATTGTTTGTGGTCCAGGGAAGCTGAGTCCACCACACACAAGACAGCACATGCTCTCAGTCTTCCTTAGTAAAAATGAGTTCGTCTGTTAACCACTTTTAACCTTCCCAAGTATAGATAACTTTCTGGTGGTTATCAAAAAAAAAAAAAAATGATTAGTGAACCATTCTAAATTCATTGATTCTCTGTTCGTTTTTTTGGTGGGAAATTTTGTAAGGCATTTTCTGTTCTGTAGAAGTCCTACATTTTGCTTTCCAAGTATGTGGTATGTACTTAAGCATTCTGGTCTGAGTGGCAGTACGTAATGGGAGGACAACTTTACTTGTAGTGATGATAAATCTGGGTGACAAAACCAAAATTCACATTCCCCGTTCTGCTTGCCAGTAGAAGAAGTCGCCAATCTGACATCCCGACGGCTGTCTGTGAGTCCATCCTGCACCTCCAGCACATCACACAGGAACTACTCCTTCCGCAGAGGGTCAGTCTGGTCCGTACGTTCAGCAGTCAGTGCTGAAGGTGTGTCCTCTGACCAACGTGTTGTTCTTCATGACTACTTTGTTCTAAAATATATTATGATATCAGAAGTGCTTTATGGCTTAAAGTTTATATTTAGTTATGTGAGCAATTTTTTGAGTTCAAAGTTTTTGTCATATTAGCTTTATTCTTTTTGCTCTGATGCATCTAGTTGTCCCATTTATCAATTACTAATTATGCTCTTCCTTAAATTTTCTTGGCACTATTTTCAAAAGACACTTGATTGTGAGTGATTCTATGATACTGATCTGTTTCGGTCTCTATCTTGATCCCAACCCCAGGCTGTCTTGGTTATAGCTTTCTAGTTAAGTTTTTAAATTGCAAAGTGAAAGAGGTCTGACTTACACTTTGTTTTTCATTTCTAAGATTATTTTAGCTGTTCTTGAACTCTTGGCATTCCTGTGTGACTTTTAAGATGGGTTCATCAGGCAGATGTGTCTTAATCAATGGACCAATGAACATGGGTTATCTGTCCATTCATACTATTAAAATGGGTGTGACTTTTGGTCTACAAAGCTTACACTTCTTTTGTTGAATTTATTCCTTTTGTTGTTGTTGTTGTTGCTGAGAGTTTATAGGAACTTGTTCTTCAAATTTCACTTACAAGCCTTTTTGTTACTAATGTGTCATTTGAAAACAGAAATTATTCACTTTTTTTCTAATGTAGTTTCCTTATATTTCTTGTTATTGACTACTTAGCCCTGCTAAGTTTCAAGGATAATATAACTACAAACAGTGACAATATATATTTTTGTCTTACTAGCAGTCCTAAAGAGGAAGCGTTTCGTCTTTCACCATCAATTATTGTATTAACCATGAATTTTTAGTTAATAGTCTTTGTAATATGAAGGAAATTCCTTTTGATTCACAGGGCTTTCATATTTTAATCATGAAAATGATCTTATGTTTGTCAAATGGTTTCTATGCACCTATTAAAATTCTCCTGTGCTTTTCTTCTTCATTTAATTGACATGGTATGTTACATTCCTTTTTTCATAGGTTGTACTATGCTTATTTTCCATTCCAAAGATACACTGTCTTGTTCATAGTATGCAGCCTTTCTTTTACATGGTTCTAGGTACCATTTGACAATACTCTGCTGAGGGTTTTCACCCATGTGTTCATAAGGGATATTGGTCCACAGTTTCATTTCTTGTACTGTCATCAACTAGTTTCAGTTCCAGAGTATATACACAGCTGGGTATATACACAGGTATAAATTGCCCTCTAAGCACTATTCCTGCTGAATTCCAAAAGTAGAGATATATTGTTTTCCTTCTCATAAATACCAAAGTCCTTTTAATTTCCTCTGTGAGTTGTGATTTGATTGACTGATGTTTTAGAGTCAAGGTAATTACTACATATTTGCTTTCCTTGTGAATTCTGTCTAGCTGCTTTCTTATGAAAAATTATATAGTCTCCATTGATTATTGTCACATTATTTTTCTCCTTTTACTTCTGCCTTCATTCACTTTATATTTTTAGAGTTATACAATTACATGCATATATGCATATGATTAATCTTCTTGATGAGTCTTTATCAAAAAATACCTATCCTTGCCTGTAGTAAGAGCTTTTCTCTTAAAATATATATCATCTAGCATGAAGTTCACCATTCCAACTCTTTTCATTTTTGTTCTGTTCACATGCTTATGTTTGTATTTTTGAAGCAATATTATGATTCTTATACATAGATTGATTTTTAGTCAAGTTTACATGTTCATTTGTTTTGCCCATTGCACTAATTCTGCCTTTTGTTTGGAGAATTTAGCCCATTTTCACTTCCTGCAATTGACGAATAAACTAAGATTTATGTCTTCCATGTTAAAGGACAAAATATGTCACATGAAATACAGTTTTGTAGCATTTATTTTAGGTTACAATCACCTTCATTTATATGGCACTTATATGAAAATATAGCATTTTCATAGTAACTACCTCAAAACCTTTGCCTAATAAGCACCATAACATCTAAACATCCCCAGGACAGTTTCTATTGATTGTGATTGTTCCTGAATATGAACAGAATTTTTCTTGTTTCTTTGAGTGCCTTATACACTTTTTATTGAAAGTCAATAAAGTCAAAAAAGAAAAAAAAAAAAAGCTGAGTGGTAGTGGTGCACACCTTTAATCTCAGCACTTGGGAGGCAGAGGCAGGTGGATCTCTGTGAGTTAGAGGCCAGCCTGGTCTACAGAGTGAGTTCCAGGACAGCCAGGGCTACACAGAGAAACCCTGTTTTGAAAAAGAAAAAAAAAAAAAAAGTGAACACAGTTTGTAATGTGACAGATGTCTGTCATCTATCCACCCACCCACCTATCATTGTTAGCATCCCGTATGCATCTAATGAGAAGTAGGATTGAGAACAATAAGCTTTTGTCTTCCAGCACTTCATAGGACCTCTAAAATCTCATCAGTCACAGAAATTAAGATAGGACTCAAAGACTTGACATTCTCTATATTCTATAAAAAAATGTTTATTTTGTATTAATAATAAGTGGCTTTATTTTTGTATCAATCTGCTGGTAAATAACTTTGCTACCTTTTTTTTTCCCTTTTTAAAATTTATTATATTTGTGTTTTAATTTTACACATAAGCCATGGGTTCCCCTGTCCTCCCCCCTCCCGCCCCCACTCCCCACATTCTCCCCTCCCCTCCCCTCCATTCCCATCTCCTCCAGGGCCAAGACTCCCCTGGGGATTCATTTAAACCTGGTGGATTCAGTACAGGCAGGTCCAGTCCCCTCCTTCCAGGCTGAGCAAAGTGTCCCTGTGTAAGCCCAAGGTTCCAAACAGCCAGCTCATGCACTAAGGACAGGTCCCGGTCCCACTGCCTGGGTGCTTCCCAAGCAGTTCAAGCTATTCAATTGTCTCACTTATCCAGAGGGCCTGATCCAGCTGGGGGCTCCACAGCCTTTGGTTCATAATTCATGTGCTTCCATTAGTTTGGCTATTTGTCCCTGTGCCTCTCCAATCTTGGTCTCAACAATTCACACTCTTACAGTCCCTCCTCTTTCTCGACAATTGGACTCCTGGAGCTCCACCTGGGGCCTGGCTGAGGATCTCTGCATCCACTTCCATCAGTTATTGGATGAGAGTTCCAGCACAACAGTTAGGGTGTTTGGCCATCTGATCACCAGACTAGGTGAGATCAGGCTTTCTCTCGACCATTGCCAGCAGTCTACAGAGGATGTATCATTGTGGATTTCTGGGGACCTCTCCAGCACTCTGCCTATTCCTGTTCTCATGTGGTCATCATTTATCATGGTCTGTTATTCCTTGTTCTCCCTTTCTGTTCTTGATCCAGCTGGGATCTCCTGCTCCCCTAAGCTTTCTTTCCCTCAAACCTTGCCCTTCATTACTCCCACTGTCGTCCAGGTTGTTCATGTAGATCTCATCCATTTCTCTGTCATTGGGTGATCCCTGTGTCTTTCCTAGGGTCCCATTTTCTAGGTAACCTCCCTGGAGTTGTGTTTTGCTACCTTTTTTGATGTCTACTACCCCCACTGCCTTTTTATTTATTCTAAGGGAAGTAATTGTTGACTTTAATATTTATTGAACTTATCAGATGAGGATATTAATATGACTGGGTTACACTATGCCTGCCGTAAATTCACATGCTTCCTGCTACCCAATGTTTGTGCTCATAATCTCTCACACATGTTTGTGACACATGCCGTGGCATCTATGAAAATAAACGCCTTAGTCCTCACTTAGAATTTTATTTTCTCTGATTTCATATTATGAACTAACTTCCTCTCTCAATATGTCTGTGATTCTCTTCCTCTGCAGTACAAGATAATGACAGTGCTTGGGAAGTGGGTTAATTCTGTTGTTTTATAGGGGGAGGCACTCTCCATAAAGCCACCTTCTTTTTTTTTTTAATTTTTAGCAATATTAGAGAGTGCCTTGTCAAATAGGATTTCAACTGCAAATTGTGGTTGCATTGGAATTTTGTCTCTCCCCCCAGATGAGGAACGCACCACTGAACACACACCAAACCACCATGTGCCTCAGCCTCCGCAAGCAGTATTCCCAGCATGCATCTGCGCAGCGGTCCTTCCCATTGTTCATTTAATGGAGGATGGAGAGGTTCGAGAAGATGGAGTGGCAGGTATCATCTGGCCAGCCAAACCGTTCCTTTCTTACCCAACTCATCTGAAGGGAAACAGACATTTTCTCTTGAACATGCAATCTACCTACCATATGCTAGATTGCTCTATGTGCATTATATTTACAGACATATATAATTATAGATGTTTAACATAGCATGCTAATGTTACCACTTCTCTACCTCCTTCTCTTGCTATTTTTATTACCTTTACCAAGAAATTTCTTTAAAATAGTTTGCTAAGTCTATGAAAAATTTTTATGACCAGAAAGTATATCAGTACATATTTGACTATCAAGAAGTCAACAGTGATTTTTTTCCCACCTCAGAAATCTTAGCTATTAATTCAGTCATACAAAAGCCTTCATTCCTGCTTGATTATCTTTCCAGATATAAAGAGAAGTCTGAAAGAAGAAATAGTAAAATAGGAATAAAATGACTATATTTATAATGGGCAAAAGGTTAAATTTTTTTGCCTGTTTTTTTTTTCTTTTTTATTCTTTGCTAAGGATTGAACCCAGGGTCCTGCACATAATAACCAAGAGCTCTAACACTGAGATATACCTTCAATCCTCTTCTTCCTTTAAAAAGAATTGAGACAGAGTCTCAGTAAGTTGCCCAGTCTTGCTTTAAACTCATTTATAGCTGAGGCAAGCCTTGAACTTGAAATTCTCCTGTCTCAGCACCCCCAGCCAAGTAGCTGTAATTTCAAGCCTATGCCACCAGACTCAGCTTAGGTTAATATTCATATATATATATATATATATATATATATATATATATATATATATATATATATAGAGAGAGAGAGAGAGAGAGAGAGAGAGAGAGCAAGATCTATATTATTAATATTAAAACTCAATAATAATTTTTAACACCCCACCCCCAATGAGCAAAAGATGTGAACAATCTCTAGACCAACAACACCCATGAATAACACAGTAATATAAACAATACTATCACACATTTTGTTTACAAAACTGCTAAACTTATTTCAAATTGAACTATCCAAGGTTAATGAAGAAACAAGAAAAATATGCTAGCACCTCACAGGAGAGGCATAAATTTGGGACAAGCATTGGAATGTTGTTTCACAATATGCATTAAGAAGGCTGAAAAGCCCTTTAGCATAGAGTTGATTTTTTTTCCATATAAAAATTTGTAAAGGACATTGTACATTATATATCATATATGATAGTGAATCTTTGAAAATAATGTGAATCCCTAAGCACAGGGTATCAATTAATTTTGTTGCCTCTGTATAATAGCAT
This sequence comes from Onychomys torridus, assembly GCF_903995425.1. NCBI lineage: Eukaryota > Metazoa > Chordata > Mammalia > Rodentia > Cricetidae > Onychomys > Onychomys torridus. Next base: position 51,167,042 of record NC_050465.1, read on the forward strand.
TCTCAATGATTTGGAAGTCATAGTCAAGAAAATTAAGTTAAAGAGTGTTCTGGATAATGCAAAGCAGAGTTTGAAACAGTATTTTCTATATGCTGCTTTGAAACATGTGTATGTATGATTTTCATGAATATGAAAAGCAGATCTCAGATAGTAGCCTTCTGTATTGATGAACTTAACAGTTTTTATTTTTCTCTCCAATTTTTTTCTGTATTTCAACATTTTAAACATCATATTGCTTTATTAAAGCAGTAAGACTTTTTTAGATCTTATAAAGATATTTTAGTAAGCCGTTTTAACCTAGGAACCCCATCTCTGGATTGTGTATAGAGCTCAATGGTAGAACCTTTGCTTTACATATGTGAAGGGTTCAGTCTCCAGCACCACACACACACACACACGCACACACACACACACACACACACACACACACACACACACTTTAATTATTTAGAAAAATACTTGAAAATTAAAGCTTATATGTTTCTTATTCATAGCATTTATTTGTATAGCTCTTGATTTTAATTTGATGTTAATTTATGAAGCAAAAACTTAATATAATTTATTCAAAATATAGGCTGAATGATAAATTCATACTACATTCTAAGTTTTTAGCTTAGAAACCAGCAGAACTGAAGGTCACTGTTCAAACTAAAGATCATGTGTTGGTGACCAACTCTCCTCTGCTTCCTTTCCCAGTACACACCCAGGGAACCTTACCCTGATCTTGTGTTACAATGAAGTAGCACTGTCCCTATAGGATTATGTATTTATTCCTAGGAACAGAATTACTGCCAACTCAACTGCTTTATCTTGCCGAAATGGATACTGTTTAAAGTATCTAGATAATAAAAATCTGCCCCTAGTTCATTTGTATTTTAAGCCAAACCATATTTTAAAACCTAAATAATTGCTTTTGGAATTTATGCTGGGATTAAAGAGATGGATAAGCAGTTAAGAGCATTTGGTTTGGTTCCCAGCACTGACATGGTGGATCACAATCATCTGTAACTAGTTCCAAGGGATCCAACACCCTCTTCTGACTTAATCTCTGCAGGCACCAGGCACACATGTAGTGGGCATACATACATTAAGGCAAAACACTCATATATATATATGAATCTGAAAATTGTTTAAATAAAATAAAAATTAAATTTTTAAAGCTGAATTTATACAAAATGCTGATCTGCCTTTAATTTAACCAAGACTTACATGGCCAACATTAGGTTGGTCTCCAGCGCTAGGACTACCACATCTAATTGCAAAGGTAGTGTTTGCCAAGCAATGCCAACACCTAAAGACCGCCTCCCTCTTCTCCCTCTTGCTTTCCTTTCCTTACACAAGCAAATATTCAGTGAAAACAAAACCAACAGCTTTCCACTTTTCAATATAGAAAGTGTTCACAGGACCTTTTTTCTTTTGTATCATGACCACATGAGCTTCACTGCATTTCACTCTTTAAAAAATAATAGTTTACTTACTTTGAAAGTTTCACACATGTGCACAACTTTACTCTTATGCGTCCTTCTTTCTACCTCCTCCAACTCACTCTGGGGCCCACAAACCCTTGTCCTTCCCAGATTGATGTTTACCTTCTTTTTATTTTATCTTATGTTTCATGTGTATGGTTTCTGCCTGTATATACATCTGTGCACCACATTCATGCCTGGTGCCTGCAGAGACCAGAAGAGAGCATCAACTCTCTTGGAACTGGAGTCACAGACGGTTGTGAGCTACCTTGTGCGTACTGGGAATGGAACTCAGGTCCTCTTGAACAGCAACCAGTCCTTAACCACTGGGCCATCCTTCTAGCAATGATGCTTTCTTTTTTATCGTTATCATTATTAATAGCCCCTTGCATCCAGTTATTGCTGACCCTGTGCAAGTGATGTAGGCTATCCTCTGAGGCAGAGGCAACTTGCTAATAGCCACAAGCCCAAAGAAAAGTAACTCTCCCTCCTTCAACAGCAATCAAATGCCAAAAGCTCCTAAACTAAAAGTTCAGACTCAGGTTCATCCTCCACCCATTCTGGAGTTTTTTCTGCCTTCATCTCATTCGGGCAACCACACCTGCGGAGTGGATTTTGCACCAGCCATGTCATGTCCAGAAGACAGCATTTTGCAGTTGTTCTAACCCTCTGCTCACTCTTTAACACTCTTTTCTACCCACTCTTCCACAATGTTCCTTGATCCTTGGATAGAAGGGGGTCATACAGAACAACCCTTGTACAGCTAAATACTTGCAACCTCTTATTCTCAGGACTTGGACCAATCATGAGTCTCTGTCTTAAGCAATTCTCTGAAGAAGAAGAAAAAAAGAAAAAAAAAAAGAAAGGCTCTGACCAAGGATAAGAGCAACACAAATCTGTAGACATTAACATAAACATTGAGAGGTAGTTTGACAATATGACTGTTTAGTAGAACACCACTGGAGCCCTCGTCATAGGCTGTTGATCAAATTACAGCCATGAAATCCATCCTGTGGAATGGCCTTAAATCTGATCATACAAGGTTAGTTTCCCCTATAACCACCATGCTACTGTTGGGCCAATGGGTACAGCGTGCTTGGCAGGTCAGGAGTTAGATCCCTGGGACCCACAGGATAGAAGAACATCAACCTCAGAAAACTCTTGAAAGCAGAAAGAAAGGACTCATTAAAACTTAGTAAATTGCTTGAAAACTTCTTCTAGTTGATGGACTGATGGCCACTTTTCTCTTCTGAAGTCAGTGCTGTGGCCCAGCAAGTCTTGTGGAACTGTCTAATTGAAGATCCATCAACAGTTCTTCGACATTTTCTGGAAAAATTGACCATCAGCAATAGACAAGTGAGTTGATCTTCCTTGTCCGTAGCTGTGAGTATGAGCTCTGCTGGGAGCAAGCAAAGGGCTTGACAGTGCTGCCATGTGATATTAGCATATTCTGATGTATAGCCAATAGATGCCCTTTATGTAATGATGAGCAATATTAATTTTCGCTAATACAGTTGAGATTCTTGCAAGATTCTCAATATTTTAAACAAATATAACATGAAGTTTCATGTTTTTAGGGTTGGATTCATTTAAAGAAGTCTAGTTGTTTGGTAGCCTGGAATGCTAGTGGAATTATTTCAATATGTTAACATTCTCCATTACCCAAAAAAGCTAATTTACCAGAACACCTGTAAGGTGTCCCAAAAAAAAAGTAGTTTTCTAGACAATAAAAGGAATCTGATGATTAAAAATTATTTCTATTATAATATACTAGAATATATAATATATATCAGTGATTGTATTCACTGAGAGATTGAGTTTGGTTTCTGGGAAGCAAAGTTAATTACAGGCATTTCAATGTATTTTCCCTTAGCTTCATTTTATCTCATTGATTTGAAACCTAGGGAAAAAAATTAGGAAAGTCAATTCACCTGGTGTTCATATTAGTTTCTCAGATTAGGCCCTCCCCACATTCCCATTACACCCGGCAGCCATAACAAATACTACGAGCTAAGTTCGCAGCTCTTCCATGATTTACCAGTGACCTGTAAACACAGCTCAAGGTCATATTTTAAAATAAAATTTTTTGCTCCTTGGTGATATTTATATAGTATCCATAAAAGGAAAGTATTCCCGCTCATTTAAATAGTAAGAATCACATATTGTACCAGTCTCTATGGATTGATTTCTCCTCTGCCATTTTAAAGTGGTGAATATAATTGAAATTAAGTAGTGGGCAAAAGTTAGGAAAATTCCCCCTCTATTTTCAAGCAGTTAGTTTCTGACAACGTGGCTGCTGATTGAGGGCTTGACGCATCTGCTCTTCTTCCAGGATGAGCTAATGTACATGCTGCGCAAACTTCTCTTAAATATTGGAGACTTCCCAGCTCAGACATCACACATCCTGTTCAACTACTTGGTGAGTCTCGGCAGCCAATAGATGAGAAATTATTTCTGGTCGAAATCAGGAACATGGAGAAAGAAACATGGAGATCCCTCCCCAATAAATTCCCAATAGTTATATAATTGAAGGAGGGTCAGCAGAAGTTTCCACTTTTAGTGTGAGGAAAGCCCTGCCTGGCACAATCTTTGGTGTATGGTGGATCCTCAATGAATGTTATTTTCTTGATCCTCCTTTTAGCATTAGGCAACTTTTGTATGTTAGTTCATGCCATGATTAGTTTTCCCAACCCCTCCTTCTCCTATTTTGCTGTTTAACTAACTAACTAACTAACTAACTAACTAACTAACTAACTAACTAACTAACACAGTCTCTCTCTCTCTCTCTCTCTCTCTCTCTCTCACACACACACACACACACACACACTTACTAAAAGGAAATTGTAAGTGCAGTTTTCCGTAGCGACTCTTACATTTTATCCTGCTTCGGACAGCTTCTCTCTGACCCCTCCCAGATTTATCTGTTGTTTCTTCACATCCTTCTCCTTAAAACACAAATGAATATGCATGCGGCTCGGAGACTGGGGCATGCTACCTATTTTGAAACTGTCCCTCAATCCAGACAGACAGGAGGACAAGTAAATATCCTTGTGGACATTTTCTCCCTTTCCATTATGAGGGAAATAGCCATGTGCATTTGCATCTGTAGCAGTGTGACAGACTTAGCTGGACGTGTAGGCGATGTTTATAAATCCTTTATTGTGTCTACGACTAATGTGGTCTCCCTTCTCAGTGTCCACTTAGCTAGCCCAGGAAAAAATAAGTAGCCAATCCACATGAAAGCCAGCTTTGCCAAGATTTTCTGTTCTCTTTGCCTGCCTAGTGCAAGTGTTAAGGAAGCATTTGAGCAAAGACTACAAATGCAGGGCGATTTCATTTTACAAAGAAAAGCCAAGAAAAGGGAACTGGAGTGTAGGAAGAATGTGGCTGTGTGGTTGTTGTACTTTTGATGCAGGTGGGACTAATCATGTACTTTGTGAGGACCCCATGTGAGTGGGGCATGGATGCCATCTCTGCCACACTGACCTTCCTGTGGGAGGTGGTCGGGTATGTGGAGGGCCTCTTCTTCAAAGATCTCAAGCAGACAATGAAGAAGGAGCAATGTGAAGTGAAGCTGCTCGTCACTGCTTCCATGCCAGGTAATCCCTATGCATGTTTATATATGTAATATATTCTCCTTTGAACGACTTGAGACTTTCTCATCCACAAGAAAAATAAGAGTTCTGACCCCTAGTATTGAATGCATTCAAGAATTTTTGTTGAGTATAGCCAAAAGAAACATAATAGCCCCTTCAAAAAGTCAGGAGTTGGGAGATGAAAAGTCAGATATCTGAACAGAGTGTGGGTGGATCAGCCTTGAAGAGTGGCCAAGGTTGAATGAAGATTTATTTAAGTCTATCACAGAGGGCCAGTTGGACTGAAAGCCATTGTGAGTGAATTTTTGGCACTGCCATTTAAATGACTTTGTACGGCAAGGACCCTGGCCTTTGTAAACTCATTGAGAGGAGGCTTTCTGAAGAGTTGGAGAGGGGAAAAACAGGAAGAGGGAGAATTAGGAAAGAACACAGTGTGTGTTGTCAACTCTGGATGCCGTTCCTCTCGACTCAGCATAGCTTATTTGCCCTCGAGATGAAGATTTTAGCAACGCTTTATCCTTGTGTGGGGGGTATTAAAAATGAAGAGAACGGCTAAATTATTTGGAGGTGAGAACACAGGTTCCACAGCAGAGAAGCCCACATTAAAATCAGCCCTGACATTTATTAGCCATATAACCAGAATTAAGTGTGGAAAAATAAAATCATTTCTCATGCCTCCTTTCCATGTGTGTGATATATAAATGCAATTCCTGACTCACAATTATGATGAGTGCATTAGTTTCTGTATATAAAATACTTTTTTGAAAGGCCTGCTCTGTGATAATCATCCAACAGGTGATGGATAAGTACACATTTGTATGCTGTGTAGAGTGTTCAAAAGAGTAGTCAGCTTTTTATTCTATATCAAAAAAGTCGTATTGTCGCCCACATTCTTAAAAGCTTGGCTATATAGCTAGTTTGAAGCCAGCCTGGACTAGACAAGAGCCTATTACCTGTTTCAAAAACAAGCAAACTAACTTAAAGAGAACTTGATAGTAATGACAATGGAAATCAGCTCATTGATACTATTTTAATTTTAATGTTTTGTGACTTAAATGCAAACTTACATGAAAGACTATGTTCATAGTTATTTTAATTTGGGGTAGGTACCAAAACCCTGGTAGTTCATGGACAGAATGAATGTGACATTCCAACCCAGTTACCAGTCCATGAAGACACTCAGTTTGAAGCCCTGCTAAAGGTAGGAATGCCTTTTTGACAGAAATGATTTTTTTTTTTTTGCATACCCATGGCCTCCTCAGTAAATATGTTTTAGAATTATAGTGAATGGCACTTTCTGTATTCAAACTAACACGTCCAATTCTTCACTCTCCAGAGCCCCTGCTACTGTTGTACACTTGTATAATTTCCACCACTTTTAACTGGCATTTTAGCTTTGCATTAAAGCAGGCAGAATTGGGCAAAGTCTGTCTCAAATGGCAGTGTTGCCTTGGGATGTTATTCCCAACTCCCCTGAAAGCTCTGAGTTCCAGGCTAGGAACATTTGGTTTTCCTGTTTCAGTTTTTTACCGTGCCCTGGTTTTGCTCAGAGAAGTAAATTCTAGGCGTCAACTGATGTAACACTGAGAGCAATCTATACAATATGGAAACCACTGGTGATGCAGGAAATACATACTTTAGAATAAATCAGGCCGACAATGAAAGAATTTTTTAATGGTTGTAACAATCCCCCTCAAAAGAAGTGCAGTTGATTGCCACCCATACCTGCAAGGCTTTTCATGTAAAGTAAGAAGTATGCTAGGACAATAATCCTCAGTCATCTGGAGTATACATCTTTAGTAACCTTACCTCACTAGATAAGATTGGAACCCAGTTCTGGGCCCTAATGTAAGTAGAAACATGTAGGTGGGGCCATGACTCCTCTTTCAGACTTCTTTGAGATCACCCGTGAATATCTAAGGTCCTCTGAAACTAGCAAATTCTTAACACCACCACATTTGCATACTTGGATATCAAGATTCGGACAGTGAGTCCCCTCCATGATGTCATTACAGCCAGGGTAATGTAAATCACAGGACCTCTCTAGTTAGTTTATTTTCCATCAGTAGTATCCTGTTAGTTTGGTTACACACATTACCAACCTGAAAAGCACTGGATGTATTATAGTTTGGATTGTTTTAGATATAAACATAACATAATATAAATACTAAATATACTTTCCCTAATCTCATGCCCACGAGGTGCCACTGTCCCTTCACAGTCCATCAGTTAGTCTGAATTAAAAATGTGCTACTTTGGACACTGTAAGAATAGATGATTTACATTACCAGCCTTTACTATATTACTTTTAGATAAACATATCACTATATGTTGTCATGTCCCTATAAGAATTACCTTGTGTCCTTCTAGCATACCATCTATCTACCAGGTAATATGGTCTTGATAAATGTTTAGAAAATTTGTTGCTATTGTTCTAGGAGTGTCTAGAGTTCTTCAACATCCCAGAATCCCAGTCAACACATTACTTCCTCATGGATAAACGATGGAACCTTATCCACTACAACAAGGTAAGTCTGCCGTTGTGATGTCCATGCTGGCTTGTGCCAGAAGCTCCCCAAACCTTGCCTCAGTACAGCCGACTACTGGTAACGTGTCACTGATTCAGTTCATAAGCATGCACTCCTGGGTCTCTTGGGCTTTGGACCAATTGATTTACCTTTCTACCCCTTAGTGCCCACATCTGTAAAGTGAGTGATTATAGTATGTGTTCTGGGGTGGTTGAAATCATTGAAGGAGCTAGGCTAGCTTGAGCACTTAGCTACTCATTATAGCTGATATGGGTGGAAAATTCATATTTTTGTATTGTATTGGCAGATTTTCTAATTGCTATGACCAAGTACCACACAGAAGGGAACTTGGGGGGAAAGTTTATTTTGGCTCACTGTTGAGTACAGTCCACTAAGGGCAGAAATACACGGTGGAACTAGAGGGGGCCCATCACTCACATGGCATCTGCAGTCAGGAAGCCGAGCAAGAGTGCCTGTGCTCAGCACACCCCCTCCTCTTCCTTCAGTCCAGGTCCTCAGTCCATGAGGTTAAACTGACAATGAGGACTAACCATCCCATGCAGACAGTCAATGGCAACTGTGGGCCTGTTTGGAATTTCAGCTGTTTTGGCTTTCTTCCCCTTACTTTAAACATGATGATGCTGACTTTATCTAATGGACAAAATGACACTTCAGGTGGTCCCCAGCATCACTTAGGTTAATTCTCTAACAGAGTAATGTGTCCCCCGACCTTGAAACCAGTGCTGAGCATGAGTACCCAGACTGGGCAGAGGGAAGCTCTCCTGAGGAGGGGGTATTGCCTTCTTAAATGTTCTGTGGAAATGAGGAGTGTAAGGAGGTAAGAACAAAAACCATTAGAAAATAAATGAATGTTTTGCCTGCCTGACATTTGAATAACGAGGAAATGAAAATACATAACTGGTATTGAAGTGGCTTTTCTCTCTCTCTGTAACCCACCACAGACCTATGTTCGAGATATTTATCCCTTCCGGAGGTCCGTATCTCCACAGCTGAACCTTGTACATATGCATCCGGAAAGGGGGCAGGAGCTCATTCAGAAACAGGTGTTTAACCTTGCCTTTTTATTCTGGGTCGTGTTGGGAGGGTACCTTACACGCATTACCAAATGTGAGAGACTGCAATTCTATTATAATTCTCTCTTCAGATAATGGCTGATAGATAACCTTGCTCAAAATAGATTGCCCTCTCAAACACGCAAGTTTTATAAGTTGTATCCTAGTGCCTACAGTGTTCAGAGAAACTCACATGGGATACCATTATGAAACACATAATAGAAATATTCTAACTTATTAACTGGCTAGCTTCAAGGTATGTGTTTTCACTTCACTTTTTTATAAAGTAGTATTGGAAGAATACATAGGTGACATATGGTGGTGTACGACGGCATCCCTGGAACTGAGAAGGTGGAGGCAGATTGGGTGTTCAAGCTCACTCTCAGCTACATATGAATTTCAAGGCCAGCACGAACTCTGTGAAACCCTTTCTCAAATAGAAGAAAAAAGTAGGGGCTGGGAAGACGGCTCAGTGGGTAAAGTGCTTGCTGTATGAGCGTAAGGACACGAGTTCTGATCCCCAACACACATCAAAAGCTAAGAGTGGTGGTGTGTGTCTGTAACCCCAGTGCTGGGGATGAGGGGAGGAAGGTGGATCCATGGGGCTCTTTGGCCAGACAGCCTAACGGAAATAGTGAGCTCTGGGCGCAATGACAGCTGCTGTCCCCCAAAAATAAGGTTGAGCGTGATAGAGGAAGACGCACAAAGTTGACTCTGGCGAGCACACCTGTACACACTCATGTACCACATGCACACATAGTATACGTGGTATAGTCTGGACACCATGAACACAGTGACTTATGCCAGGTGAAAATATAGTGCCTCAAAATAGCATCGAACTAGAGCGATTCCATCCCTACTGTGGAGCTGGCTAGCACTCTGACCTTAACGGCTTTTTGAAAACAGGAAAAGACACAGCCAAGCAATCGTACTTACATCCAGTATTGGGAGAACAGAATAGCATTCACATACTTGATCACAAATCAGACTTTGACCTTAAAGAAAGTCAGCAATCTGCCTGCAAAACATGACTCATGCACAACTCCAAAACTGACCATTTTCTTAACGTGATTTTAATGCTTCTATATTTGTTAACTTCTATTTTTAATTAAAATACATAAACAATAATTTGAAGATATTTGATCAACTCCATTTTTCTGCACACATCCAGGATGTTAATTTTTACATTAAAATATCATTCATGAGATAAACGAGGATTTTTTTTTTAAGATGACTACCATTATCTGCCTCCATTGCTTTTAAAAGAAAGAAGATGCTGAGTCTATTGCCAAGTGTAAGGTGCTGAGCAAAAGTGAAAGGTCTTCACCCTGAACAGTGTCAAAGACCACCTCACCAAAATGACTATAGCCTTTAATTTTGACAGCCAAGTTAAGTCAAAAGCATGGTCAAAATGCTACTTCACAGGCGTGTGTTTGTGATTATTATGTTTAAAATCAAACTTCAAAGAGTGCTGTAATCAGAGCATTATGCTCTCTACTTCAAGCTGGAATCCTGAGATGTCTAAGTTCCCCCGGGAGATAAGAACATGGAGGCTTATGGTCTGGCTTGGAAGTTTCTGCAACAGCTGTTCACTGCTCAGGAACTTCCTAGTCCTATTCCTTTGCCCAGTGATTATCCAAAGAAATAAAGAAGAGACCATGAGCCGCAGAGACATGTCTTCCAAACTCTGGAACAAATGGGTATCTGGGGCTGTCAGTTTTGTATTAATTATTTCTAGATTCTGTTTTCTTAAAAAGACAAACCCAGAACTGGCAGGTTAAGGCATCTGTGGAGAAGCATTAACAATTGTCACTGACACTAGCTCCCGTTAGAGAAAGGCTCCTGTGTTAGGACACGCACACAAACAGGGCTCTGTGTAGTTCTGGACTCCCTTGACAATCCCCGATTTGTGTTCCTCTAGGCCACAGCATCCCTAAGCTCAGACAGCTTCAGGGACTGAGAGTCCATTAAACACTGTTTATTCTTTCCGTGTGGTTAAGACACTCCTTCCTCTTCCCATTCTCCCCCCCCCCCCTTACATTCTATCAGCCAGGTTTGTTACTGAAGATCTTCAGTGTCCTCACACTGCTGCTTTTGACTTCCTAATTCTGTTCTGCTCCTGCTAGGTGTTCACCAGGAAGCTGGAGGAAGTAGGGCGGGTGTTGTTTCTCATCTCCCTCACCCAGAAGATTCCCACAGCCCACAAGCAGTCACATGTCTCCATGCTGCAGGAGGACCTTCTTCGCCTGCCCTCCTTCCCTCGGAGTGCAATCGATGCCGAGTTTTCCCTCTTCAGTGACCCTCAAGGTACTGCAGGAAGAAAGCCATGCCTCTTGACCTTTTTCTCGTGCCTTTGTTTCGATCTGACCACTGGATGCCAGCGGCTCTCAAATTTGAGTATACATCTGAGTTAGCTGGAGGTTATGTTGAAACTCAAAACGCAGGTGCCCATCCTCCACCCGCCGGTTTCAGGGTGGATCCCAAATTTAACGTGTCTAGCACATTCCCGGAGGATGCTGGGGATGCTGATGCACTCCAAGCACTGGCTTTGGAGACCAGTGCTGGAGGCTGATGGCAGCAGGTGAAGGAAGCAGGGAGATGATGTTTAAAAGGAACCCTGCACAGCAGGGGCTCCCTCCCAGATGCTGGATTAGGCATAAACCGCACCCCCAGCACCTGTTTTCACCGAGAGATCTTCTGTTAAGCAGAAAAGGAACGCTAAAGTGGCTGTTTTCTAATTCTGGCAGAAAAGCAGCAGCACATGACCTCGCGGGTGCAATTTTTAAGAACGGAAAAAGAGAAAGAGGGGACATCTGTGTTAGAATGGGCTAGGATGCTTACAGTGTTAGGGGAAATAGAAGAGGGAGAAAGAGACAGGATCAAAGGATGGGGGTGGGGCGCGGATATTTGTCCCCGGGGAACAAAGGACTGCCTCTGGATAGAGAGGAGACAGACTTGGCCCATAGGACACTGTAGGTTTATAAAAGGAAAATAGGAAACCCCATGATAGGATGAGGTGTTGAATTTTAATTGCGTATGTTGATTAGATGAACCAAAGGGAGCTTCTGATGGCTGGACTTCAATCCTTTAATATCTGGACCTTGGCAGTCAGCCTCAGGAGGAGGAAGTAGTCAAAAAGGGAATGAGACCTTGGGAGCTAGCTTTAGGAATGTAGTCTAATGGGTTTTTTTTTAGCAATGCAGAGGGAATGGGGGGAGGGGAGGGCAAGGCCTACCCAAGCCACATGCTCCAGTAGGCCAGTGTCCCTTCAGTGTTTCTTCAGGGGAGTCCTTTGAGTAAGCAAATCCCAGGGTGCATAAGAAGATCCAAAGGGGGCCCAGCAAATCCTGAGTGAAACAGATAGGGACAGTAGTTGCGTTGCCTCTGGGTGGGGAAGGAGTGAGTGCAGTTCTGGCAAGGCATGAGGGAGCTGAAGGAAAGAATAAAAATTAGCTGCAGAGACCTTGGGTTTTGTTCCTCAGAGTCACTGAACACATCATTTAAGGTCTGTGCATTTGAGTGTGACTTAGGCCTGAAGTGAGGCAGAGTCAGAGAAGTAGCAAGAGACCCAACTGAGAACCTTACTTTGTTACTTACCATCCTTGATTTAGGACAAACCACTTAAATTGCCATCCCTGTGCTTCAGGGCTCCCTGACAGACAGGGTTCTTGTCTAAACAGTGATAAGAAAGCCAGGCACTGATCCCAACACTAACTGTTCTCTAGCTAGAATACCTCTTTCAGAGACACAGTTTACTTAACAACACAATATTGTAAATACCTGTCTTGGCTTGCCCCTGTTAACTCAAAGAGATATTAGTGCAGATCCTTAGATGGGAGGGAGTGTTGTGCCCATGCAGGCAGTATTGTGCTGGAAAATCATTCAGCTGTAGATTTTTCTGGAGTTGGAACAAATGAATGTAAAATAGGCATTTGGTCACCTGCTCATGCTGACTGGTATGGGACTTATTCTGTCTCTGCTGTTTCATGTTCGCACAGCTGGGAAGGAACTGTTTGGCCTTGACACCCTTCAGAAAAGCTTGTGGATCCAGCTCCTGGAGGAAATGTTCCTGGGCATGCCGAGCGAGTTTCCCTGGGGAGACGAAATCATGCTTTTTCTCAATGTGTTTAATGGGGCTCTGATCCTCCACCCAGAAGACAGTGCTCTGCTCAGACAGTACGCTGCCACTGTCATCAACACGGCTGTACACTTCAACCACCTCTTCTCTCTCAGTGGCTACCAGTGGATTCTCCCCACCATGCTACAGGTACCCCAATCTCTTCTCCGAGCTACACAAGTAACCCAGCCCTGCTGAGACCTAGCAGTCCAACAAGATCTGTAAAGAGACCTTTCCATGACAAAGTTAACTTCTTTGTAACAGCAGAAGGCACCCACTGAAATCCTCTGCATAAAATTTCAGGAGTTCACACTATTCTGGGCTATCCTGAGATACTGCCCCAGAACTGGGAGCTGGGATAGTCTTCCCGAGTTCTTTGGCATGGTAACTCCCAAAATATGGCATCTGGAATAACGGCCTCAGTTTTGCCCAACAACTCACTAGAAATTCACTCTCCTGCAGTGCCATCTCAGACCTGCCGAATAAGGAATTCTGTTGAGAGGGCCCAACAGTGTGTGTCTTTAGCAAGCCTTGAGGCAGCAGATACTGTAGACAGCGAGAGGACCTCGGTGCTGCCCTCCAGCCAGCTGGACAGCAGATGACCGTCTGCTGTGACCTTAGTTTGAACAAGGATTGTTCCTGCTGTAAATTTTGGTCCAAGGGATTGGAGGGGTTGACTTAGCAAGGTTTTCTGTCTCACATGTCCAGTGTGCATCTGGCTGCATTTAGGAGTAGAGCACCAAAGATAATTCAGTCAGGACCTGGGGCTAATTCTAGCTGCCTGTTTGGAGGAAGATTTCAATGAACATTATGAAAATAGCATATGTGTGTACAAAGCACAATCTGTTTTCATCCAATGACGGCAAGAAATTTGCTTTTACCACAAGACTCTCTGACTCATTTTTAAGTTATAGCATTTTTTTCTTTTATCAGCTACCAAAAGTAACTATACTCATTATAAAATTGAGACAACAAAGTTTGAACTGAACATGGAGATCACCTGCATCTCTTCTCCCCAGAATTTTTTTTTTTTTTTTTGGTTTTCCAAGACAGGGTTTCTCTGTGTAGCTTTGCGCCTTTCCTGGATCTCACTCTGTAGACCAGGCTGGCCTCGAACTCACAGAGATCTGCCTGCCTCTGCCTCCCAAGTGCTGGGATTAAAGGCGTGCGCTGTCACCACCCAGCCAGAAAACTTTTATATTCCCTGAAAAATAAACATGCTGGCATAAAAATAAAACTTTTTCATACCATGTTCAAATGTGTAGCCCCTTTTCAATAAAGACCATTGTGTGAATTTCACATAGCTTTTGAGCTTTAGAGCATCATTTGACACAACTACGCTTCCCTTGTTTTGAGATTTCATCTTACCCAGGACAGAATGGCTAAAGATCTGAAACAAACATGCAAAATCCCAAAATGAATGATGACAGTGTGGATGTGGACCAAGGGCAACACTTACTCGCTGCTCTTAAAAGCGCAAACTGGTGACATCACTATGGAAATCCGTGTAAAGATTCCTAAAAGAACTACATAGAGATCAACCACACAACCCAACTATGTAACTCTTGGGTATATTCCCAAAGGATGCTATATGCTACTATAGAGATACCTGCATGCACACATTCTCTGATGCTCTATTCACAATAGCCAGGAAATGAGAACATCCTAGGTTTCTGTCAACTGATGAGTAAGTAATAATAAAAATGTGGTATATTTACACAATGCATGTACCACAACCCACTTAACGGGATACCACTTACAATTAACTTATTTCAAGGTTTCCACTATCACAAAACAATCTGCAGCAGGTAATTTTAGGTAAACATCATGTTGATTTCTTCCACCGAAATAAATGCCTAGTCATTAGCTTCCTAGGGGGAAATGCATGTGTGGTTTAGAGGAATTTTATGTCTATCACCAAATCATCTCAAGAACACTGATGCTCTATTACAACCAACCCTACCAGTTTATAGAATTAGCCCTTTTCTTTGTTTCCTATGACTATGGGACATTTTAGAAGGAAACACCACTTTGGCACGCTGTGGAGGCACTTTCTAAGTAAGGCGGAATCTCTCTGTAGGTGTACTCTGACTACGAAAGCAATCCGCAGCTGCGCCGAGCCATCGAGTTTGCCTGTCACCAGTTCTACATTCTGCACCGGAAGCCCTTTGTGCTCCAGCTGTTTGCTAGTGTGGCCCCCCTCCTGGAGTTCCCGGTGAGTAAGATCATAGAGAGTCAGCAAAGAGCAAGCAAAGGAAACGCTTAAAGGCAGCAGCCAAGGAGATGGGCATCACTTGTGTTTGGGCAAAATGCCGAGGCAGGCAGAGATGCTGCAAACTCCAGAGTGGACAGGAAGGAAGCTTAAGATGTGTATGGCCTGGCGGTGGTGGCGCACGCCTTTAATCCCAGCTCTCGGGAGGCAGAGGCAGGCAGATCTTTGTGAGTTCGAGGCCAGCCTGGTCTACAGAGAGAGATCCAGGAAAGGCACCAAAACTACACAGAGAAACCCTGTCTCAAAAAAAAAAAAAAAAAAATTAGGTGTGCTTGACTTACAGCTGACATTTAGTAGATCCCTGAAATCCTTCTCCAGAATGTCAGAGACAGATTTACAAGTTGAATTGCGCATAGCTATTGTGATGTATATTTGTATTTATAAATATCAGTTGTGTTAGTGCCCAGGTGGCAATCAATAAACTGAAAGTGGTTTGTTGTTGTTGTTCTTGCTGTTTGTTTTGTTTTGTGTAGGATGCTGCCAATACTGGGTCCAGCAAAGGTGTGTCAGCCCAGTGTCTTTTTGACTTGCTACAGTCCCTGGAGGGAGAAACCACTGATATTTTGGACATCCTAGAGCTGGTTAAAGCTGAGAAGCCCCTGAAGTCACTAGGTAAATGCAAAACTGTACCCAGTTGTTCAAAGAGGTATATGTGTATGTATATAACCAACTATACATAACTAAAGTTGTTACATATGTAACTAAATCAAAAACAAAGATAAATGGAACAATATTATACATTAAGTAAATAAATTTTACTTTATTTTCTGGTTGTAAATTTCTTGTGAATCTACAGAATAAGGAATCCTCTGCTGTGAAAATCGTACCAACGTGTTTCTCAGTAGGCCCATACTCTAACAGTTTAGTTTCAGCAGTTCTAAGCAAATAGTCTTCCAGACTGCTCTTTTGTTGTTATGTAATGAACAGAATTAGATATAATTCAAAGATAAAACTTTCTGTTCTACCTCAATTAAAATGCCTTAGTATCTTCTATTATGTAAGATTGTTGAAACTTCTTTATTATGTTTTATTAAATTTTTTCACTTATTTTACACACCAACCACAATTTCCCATCCCTCCTCTCTTCCCCTTCCCTCCCTCCACCTCCCACCTACCCAACCCCATTATCCAGTGGTTTGAATGTAGGAAGCAGGATTTTGTTTTTTTCAGATGAAAAAACAATGCACAGTTTGCAGAATTCAGGAATAAAATCTGAGAGATAAAAGAACTTTGGTAGCAATGCATTCTGTTTCTCCCAGAGCCACCCATGCTGATTGTGCCTCTTTGCAGATTTCTGCTATGGAAACGAGGACCTGACATTCTCCATCAGTGAAGCCATTAAGCTCTGTGTCACTGTGGTGGCTTATGCTCCTGAGTCATTCAGAAGGTAATTGCAGCCCTCTTTTCTGTCCCTTGTGATAAATAAGTACAGCCAGGAAATAGAACCGAATAAGAAAGGTTATGTTTGGCATATCTTTCTGTAACATTCTGGTGAGTAAGCCTCTAAAAACCAAATTTAGAAGATTTTTTTTCATGGCAGAAGTCCTGAAAATTATTGTATGTAAATCATCCTGAATTTGAAATTTCCTAATTTGGAATTCTGTGCAGAGGCTAAGATGTTTACTCCTGTTAAAAAAAAATATTTTCCACTTATGTAATACAAGCTGTTAGCAAACAAAATTTTGTAACAGACATGTAAACCATCTGTGAAAACCCCCTCCAAGGACTAATAAGAACACAGAGGGCAAGGATATAAATCTCGTGTTTTATTTTGCCAGGAACAGGGAAGTCAAAGGACTCAGATGAGAAATGAGTCACCCCAGTGCCGGGAAGTTGGCTCTGGTCTGATACCTAAGTTTCATCTCCTTTTAACAGCCCTACTATGTTGGCTCACCGTCCAGGAAGAGAGGGGCCAGCCTTACTTCGCTCCCTATGTCTTTGTACATTTGCTCTTTAGATGGGCTCCTGCTCTCCCCTAGAACAAAATAATAAAGGGCCAACAGGTAGCCAGGATTTCTCCTAATTGAACTCTTCTTGAAAGAAGCATCTGGAATGAACAAAAATGTAACCAGTAGCTTCAGGTTTTTGTCATCTTTAATGACAAAAGACAGACAGGCGTGTGACTGTGGTCTTTAAGAGAAGAAAATCTGCAGTCTATAGCGTAATAGACCCCACTTCTTGGTTCCTCCTGCAATATCCTAGCTGCAGGAAGCACTCCAGAATGAATACAAACCTCATATTTTGTATCTGAATGCAGAAATGCATTCTGTTCCATTTTGTATTCTAAGTGTACACATTGTTAGTGAGATGCGTCGGATTCTCACTGACGTTAAGACATTGTCACAATGAAATAAGTAATAAGTAATGTTGCCCCAGTGTTGAACTGCCAGCAACACAGAGAACCACCAAATTTGACTTTAAAAAAATCCTTTCCCTTAACCAAGTTCTCAGCAAGACATGAAATTCTCTTTCAAAATACAATTCAATCACATGGAAAACAGGAGGAATTTGAGCTTATAATCAAAACTCCTTATCATGGAAGTTAAAGACCAAAGTCAGCTCTTTTGCAGTCATATTTAGTTTTGTGGGGTTTTTTTGTTTGTTTGTTTGTTTTTTATGATCCTCGTTATTTTTTCATTCTGCTCAAGTTAAACCAGAGGACATCTTGATGCCTGAGGATAATGGAAATTTCCGAAGTAGCTGTTTCCTGGGATATCATTACAGGACTTCCATATTTGTAACATCATGTCCTTGTGGTGTTTAAATTATTCCCTTTAAAAGTGTATTTTACTTAAGGATAACACTCACATAAACAGTTTTTTAAATTGTATTTCTATAATTGAGTGCCTGCTTATAAAGTTAGCTGTATAGTTATAATTACCACTCAGATACAAGAATCAGTTGGAGCACCACCTACCTTCATTCCCACAGGGAAAGTCAGCTTCATTTCCTAACTGCGTTTCAGTGAGACAGTCTACCGAGTACCTTCTAACGCCTCACTTCTGTTCAGTAGTATTCTTTCAAGAGATTCATCCACACCATAGCCTGCCACTGTAGCTTTTACCGTTCATCTACAATATTCCATTGTGTGGCTGTGCCCTATCAATTTCTTCTCTTGCTGACCTACAAGTTGTGCTGTATTCAGTTTAAAGCTGTGGCAAATTATGCCCCAACAGATGTTTGTGGTTTCATGCACACTTCATATCAGAATTTCTGTGTGTGAAAATACTTCGCTAGATCATAACGTACATGCATGTTTTGCTTTGGTAGATATCACCAACAGGGTTCCCCGAACTGGCTGTGTCCATTTTCATTTCCACCAGCAATGTCTGTTACTTATAGACCTAGCAAATGCCTGTCATTATGTTAACATGTATCTCATTCTCTCTAACACAAGAAATGGTATCGGTTCTTCATAAAGTTAGTTTTTATCTGTGTATGTGTGTGACAGAGAGACAGAGAGAGTCTATGCTTTTTCATGTGCCTGTAGATGCACATGTATATGTGTGTTTACATACATGTGGAGGGCAAGGGACAATCATCTCTGGTGCTGCATGGTGTCAGCATGACTTAAACAGATTTCTTCTTCTGCAGAATTATGGTCCTTACAAAAGCTACCCAGAGGCTTCGGCTTCTACCTGACTTCTGTAATAATTTTTAAAACTCACCCCATCTTTCTAGGACAGTCAGCCTACAATAAAATCCTTTTTTTTTTCCTTCAGGAAATACCCTCTCTTGCCTCTTTTTTTAGGCTATCACAGAGGTATTAGGACCTAAAAATATGTCATAGCTTTAACTCTGTACCCATCAAGTTCTGAAAATTGTCATACCCTTACTGTAGAGCACTGATTCTATGCAGTTAGCCCATCAGAAAGCCATATTCGGTGCTAGATGTGACAGAAGGTCCTAGTATTTTGAGGGAGGGGATGGATTATGCAAATGTTCCAGAATATCAACCATGGAACAATGTCTTAATGTCTCTTAGAACACACAGCTTAAGAACGTAAACTCGGTTGGGTGAATCTTGCAACAGAATATTTATGTTGGAGTTGTACACCAATAATGTTTCATGATAACTACTGATTTCTTGTCTCCTCTTTACATTGAGGTTTCTGACCACTCTTTACACCAACTGCACACCCTATCCAATGAGTTGTGTCTACTTACTCTAGTAAGGACACATTGTCAGTCCCCATGACAATAACAGCGTCTACCAACTCTTGCTATAAAATGGCTTAAGCTTCTGAAGGCAGCTTCTTAGAAAAGGATCTAATGTTGTCTCAAAATTATTTCAACTGAAAAGTCACCCCCAGGACATTCCTAAACAAAGACTTTGCTGGGGAATGAAGGCTTTTACTCTGGATGGTCTATTATGATGGTTCCTGACAGTAACCTACTCTTCTTTTGTCCATTTGCACAAAAGGCTAATTCTTATCTCATCTGCTTTGTTAAGACAGGCTTCCTCACCTGTTACCAAGTGCTTAATTAATTAATGATAGTCAACACATCCAGCAGCCTTCCTTGCTTTGGATTGGTGTAGCACAGGAAGGGGAATGGAATTCAGCATCTCTAGTGGCTTTCCCATGCTCCCCAATATCACTCGGCCCAATCAGATGTGACTTGGTTTTCTCTCTGTTGCTTACAGCCTTCAGATGCTCATGGTCTTGGAGGCATTAGTTCCATGCTACCTACAGAAGATGAAGAGGCAGACTTCACAGGTAGAGACCGTGCCAGCTGCCCGAGAAGAGATTGCTGCCACAGCTGCTCTGGCCACATCCCTGCAAGCCCTTTTATACAGTGTGGAGGTCCTCACCAGGTAATCTCAGAGGCAGATATCCATAGCCTAAAATCAAACACGTCCATTGAAAAGATGAGAAAACTGGTTGGCTAAATATCTCTAAGATATGATCTTTGTTTACAGATTACAGATAACTGTCTTTTTAGAAATAGTGACTCAGCCCCTTATACCTTATTACTATAAATACTCCCTAAGTTATCTAGATTAGTGCCAAGTACTCTGAGTAGCGGCAGTAGCAATATGATGACTTTCCAACACCCTACATCACATCCTAAGATGCGCTCCACAATTTAATCAGCTGCTCGATTAATTTTTAGTTTTTACATTTCAGAAAGAGAGAGGGGGATGGAGAGAAGAGAGGGAATGAAAATGAACGCACAGACAATTCAGAGGACATGTCGTGAAGTTTGGTTCTCCCCTTCTACCATGTGGGTCCCAGGGAACGAGCTCAATTTGTCAGGCTTGAGACCAAGCACCTTTACACACGGAGCCATTTGCTCACCATATCCAGTTACTGTGAGATGTGTGTTTGCAACTGTAACCAAGCATTCTTTCAGTATTTTACTATTCATAAAGAGTTGGATTTTTTTAAACTACAATTTTAGAAAGTACAAAACAAATACAAACTTCAGAATGTTACTCTATTCCAGAAGGAACAGGTTTGTCATGGAATGGGATCAAATAATTCCAGGAGAAGAAAAAAAATGAGAGATCTTGGGAAGGAGGTCACATTGGCACCAGAGTTTAGCCCGAAACAAAGTCCAAGGAGCTATCCTGTCCCAAGATTCTTGGGCGCAGAAGTGAAAGGAAATAAGCTGACATAAGGCAGGAAGAGTATGATGAGGCTGTAGGTGGGCAAAGGGTGGCCTGAGAGCAGGGAAGGCAATTGTGCAAGTCATGTGGTTGGTCTTTGTCCATTCCCTCTATATTATCTAAAGATGTCCTTCATGAGGAGCTGATGGGGACCATCTTGGGTTTGTGTCTTTGCCCCTTCATTCCATTCTGCTGTTCTGTGTATCCTCATGCCAGCCTAAATTCCTTCTTAGGATTTCGCTCCTGGCCCTGCCCAGGGATCTGTTCTCTTCCCTCTATCACGTAGGTCGGTCCCGATGGATCAAACTCAGCTTGTCAGTCTTGGAAGCGAGAATCGTTACTACCCGCTGAGTCATCTTGCTGACCCTATTTAGTTATTTTGAGGTGTAATGTGTGAGTGAGAGTGAGCGTGATGGTTATTTACGAAGAGTGATATATGCTTAGTTTCCAGTGATGAGTCACACTGCCAACCAAGGCAAGCAGAAAAGAGCCCCAAAGTCTTCAGGTCATTCATCAACCTGAAATGCACATCTGCACACAAAATGAGTAAGCAGAAAAAGGGGGAATAGAGAGCCAGAACAAACTGGATAAACTGGCTGTTCCAGTGAGTGGTCCAAAGCTTTGCTGATGGTTTCAGGAAAGCCCTGGGAGAAGATACTTCCAAAGAGAAGGATTCCTTCTACACCTGTCTCCTAAGACTCCCTCCAATAGAGGAGAGAACAGCAGCCAGTCTTTCCCAAATGCTACTGTAGTCACTTCTCACATTTCATAATGGCATCTCATTCTTCCCTCCTTTCTGTTACCTTTTATAATGACAAATAAATTACACACATCCAGAATTCAAAATTTACTTGCCCAAAATTCCATGAAGAGTTATGGATAAAGTTTGGGGCATTGAAAACCCTATAGCTGCGTCGATGAGGTTCGCATCATGAAAAACCTGGTAACCTAAACTGGATCCTTGGGATTGAGTCCACAGAGTTGTCCTCCATCTCCACTCCCACAGGAATAAAACAAATAGTAAAATAAAATAAAATCTTGTGGCTTTAAATACCCCATTTCATTCACTGTCTTTTTATAGAGAAGGGAGCCTTGTTGGTTAGTAGTAACTACAACATGATTGATTTTATTGGGTTTTCTACTAATTAAATTTGTTTTTAGGTGATACACACTATATGTAGTGTATCCAGCCTACTTTCACCTCCACATCACTACTATGCCCTGCTATACCTCCAAAAAACCTCTCTCGTGCTCTTGCTCATTTGGTTTGTTTGCTAATTTTTTTAAAGGAGAGTCCCCTTTCATATCCATACTGCTTATTTTATTATCTCATGAAAAGAGATATTTAACAGTTATATGGGTATCACATAAGTATATTTTACGTACATTAGGTTTCTATTTTACAACTCTATCAGAAAGTTAGAGAATAAAAACAAAACTGATTTCAGTGTATCACTTCATTCTATGGAACAGAGTCCCGGATGGATCAGCTGTTCTCAGGGGCTCAAAGAAAGACAATGAAGGCATTGGCCAGCCCGAACACTTATCTCAAGACTCAGGGGAGAACCCACACTCCTGAGCTCATTCAGTTTTTGCACAACTAGGTTTCCCGTGGCTTTGATCTGAGCAGTTTCTTTGCTGGCTCTCCACCAGGAGCCACTTCGCATTTAGAGGGCATCTCATTCTTCTCACACGGTCCCCTTAATCGCCCTGAGCTGGCAATAATGCATTGAATCCTCATGCTTCAAATCTCTGTCCCCACAAAGGGAAAAAAATATGATTTCTAAACATATCATTGAAGTAAAACCAGGCACAAAGGCCTTGAGGCCATCTCTAAGTTCTGCCTATCACAGCAAAGCATGGAAAGAGATGACCTTCTGTCATTCCTGAAAGTTATCATACTCAGCATTCAGAAAAATAGCAGGCCATAAAGATTTCATCAAGGTAAATGCTCCAAAAACCTACATCATCCTTTCTGTGTCTCAGATGCCAATGCATAAGCAAAATTTTATCTACTACTAAAGGAGACCCTACAGACATTAAGTGAAATCATTTGACTCTTATTAAACATCTGACTTAAAACAGAAATTTATTCACTTCCTAGGGAAACTAAGCTTAGGTATAATTTTCACTACAAGAGTTACTACAGTATGTGATGATTTCTCAGAACCAGAGGAATTCTGGTGCAGCTTTATGTGCACTCTTGCCTCTGTTATCCAGAATGCTGAATTGCCCGCCACCCGAGGGACTGTTGAATGGTCTCTTTACTATCAACTGGCACTTAAATTTGAGCATCTGAAGAGTCATGGTTTACTTCTGAGAATCAGAAAATAGTATGTAAACCTTGATGAGTGTATAGAATACGGGAATCAACCTTGTCTTTAAAAGGCCTCTCGGGACAAAGCTGGACAGCTTAACCTGTTAAGATTTGAAAACTTAGTTAGATGGGGGCTTCAACAACTTGAGAGTTTCATAAATATTTCTACTTCTGTTGCTTTGTTCTGGAAACTGTGGTGATGTGTTCCCTGAAATATTGTGCACGCTAATAAACTTATCTGGGGTCAGAGAACAGGGCGGCCACAATATCAGTGGTAGCACACGCCTTTAATCCTAGCATTTCAGAGGCAGAGATCTACCTGGATCTCTGTGTGTTCAAGGATACAGCCAAGCTTGGTGACTCATGCCTTTAATCCCAGGAAGTGAGCCTTTAATCCCAGGGAGTAAAGGCAGAAAGCAGAAAGGTATATAAGGCATGAAGACCAGAAACTAGAAACTTTTAGCTGGTTAAGCTTTCAGGCTTTGGAGTAGCAGTTGAGCTGAGATTCATTTTGGATAAGGACCCAGAGGCTTCCAGTCTGAGGAAACAGGATCAGCTGAGGAACTGGCGAGGTGAGGTAGCTGTGGCTTGTTCTGCTTCTCTGATCTTCTAGCAATAACTGGCCTCAGGTTTGATTTTATTAATAAGAACCTTTAAGATTCATGGTACAGGAAACAACTATTATTGTTGCAGGCCCATGACAGCCCCACAGATGAGCAGGAGCGATCAAGGTCACAAAGGCACAACCACAGCCAATCATACCATGTCATCTGGAGTGAACACCAGGTAACTCGCTGTGCCCTGTGTTTCTGTGGCCTCCTAGTTGCATTTCAGTGGCTGGGAATAAAAGGTATCCTGAAAATAAAACAAAACAAAAGAACCTACCATAGTGAGTGTGGAGATCTGTGAGGAAAGCCTTCCAAGATAAGAAAAGAGGGCGGGAGTTTAAAGGTATTGGGGATTTAGCTCAGTGGTAGAGCGCTCACCTAGCAAGCGCAAGGCCCTGGGTTCAATCCTCAGCTCCAAAAAAAGAAAGAAAGAAAGAAAGAAAGAAAGAAAGAAAGAAAGAAAGAAAGAAAGAAAGAAGAGTTGCTTCGAAAATCATTGAGGAGAAACTCAATCAGCCTTCATGAGGCATCACTTGTGTTGGTCTGTTGAACTCCAAGCTGGCCAGAAGACTCACCACATCTTACGGTAGAGAGGCCCTGTCCTTCCCATATGCCGTAGCTCCACTGTCTTTCTAGGTTGTCTCAGACTCAACCAGTCAAAAAGCAAGTATTTCCAAAATGATGGAAATAAGCCGCATGCCCCTCTCTTACCACCTGAAACAGTCGGATATAGTATTTAATAATAAGGCTCAGATTCCAAAGTTTTAAAAAATAATTTCCCTCCTTTGGCAGTATTCTATGAGTTTATATGGATCCTTAAATTTTTCTTTACACATTTCATTTGCCAAGGAAACAAGTTTTATAGGAACTGTAATTGCAGTCTCTCTGGTGGCCAAAGGCAAGAAAAGAGTAATTCTCAGGGATAATGTGTGTGTGTATTGGCATTTATAGAAGTGTGTGCCTCCAAGGGTTTTGTCTATGAAAAGACTCTAGGGATCCTCAGCCTAAGAATTCCCTTCTTGCTCCAAAGCTCATTCAGATTGTCCTCTCCTGATTCTCAGGTACCAGGAGCAAGGAGCCAAGCTGCACTTCATCAGGTACCGAAAGACTCGCTCTGATTTCATACCCCTCCTAACACACTGACTGATGCCTTTAGATCTGGGCTCTGGTTCCCTTTAACACATCCGGTGGGTGCATGACACACTGTTGCCATGGAAATCCTCAGGAAATGGCTCAAGGAAAACCACTGTGGTGTGGCACTGCCAGGTCTCCTGGGAAGATAAATTCTCTTCAGCCCCCAAAGGAGCTTCTGTGGGGCTCTGCCTACTAAGCCCTCAGCTCAGTAGGGATCATATTTCTTTGCAGTGGGACACCCTGCACTCAGAGTAACCAGGTGCCCAAGTTTTCAGAACCCTCGTTAATCCTTCACAACTCCCCAGGGAAAACCTTCACTTATTGGAGGAAGGACAAGGCCTTCCCAGAGAAGAGCTAGATGAACGGATTGCTCGAGAAGAATTCAGAAGGCCCCGGGAATCCCTGCTGAATATTTGCACAGAATTCTATAAGCACTGTGGGCCAAGGCTGAAGATCTTGCAGAATCTGGCTGGGGAACCCCGGGTCACTGCCCTGGAGCTGCTGGATGTGAAGTCCCACATGAGGTATCTCTCTCTGCCTTCGAGTTTGCTGAGAGCTTAAGCCATGTGTCTGTGTATGAGTGCCAAGCTGGACTGTAAGGGCTTCCTCCAGGAAAATGAATGAGAGATTCTTAAAATAATTTGTTTCCTGTGACTTGGGTACATACCATTTAGATCCTTCGGATAAAGGGAACATTTTGCCTATGAAAGGGATCTTGGTTAGAAAGGGAGAAATGCTTTTATAATGGTAATTCAGTCCAAAATGTACTGTTTACACAGATTTTTAAATATAATCTCACAGGACCTAGTAGCTGTGTTTCTAACAGTCTGTAAAGAATCAGAAGAATTCCTTCAAAGAAAACTTTCATGGTGAACCACTTGGAATGTTTAATGTACCTATAAAATTAAACTGAGAGTTCTCTCCTAGCCGTCCCAAAATGACATTGGGATTTGGCTAAACAGACCAGTGTCCTGATTAGTAACTTCTGTTTTGATTTCCTAAAAGGATCTTTTGAAAGGAGTTTAGTAAGTGCTGGGTGAAAGTGCCAAGGGCGGAGAAGCATGCGTGGGCGGGTGCAAACACTCTCCTCCAGCCTCTCACCTCTGCTGAGGTGTGGGCACACACCCAGCCACGCTGGAGAGCCCCAGCCCTCCCCACTGTGCAGTGAGGAGATTATTTCACACTGAGAAGTGAAGCTCCCAGACAGAAGGCTACAGTGTTTCGAGGACCTGTTGCCATGGCAACTGAGGCCTCTGGTGAGACCCGCCCCTTCTTTTCCCCACAGAGGATCTCCAATTAATCAGAGTAATTCTGTGAATAGACAAACATCACGTTTCCAGAGTCAGAAAGTGACTACTGGCAGGCATTTTGTGAGGGTGTGTGTGTGAGTGTTTATCTGCCTGTCTGTGTGTGCCTGTGTACATATGTCAGTACATATGTCTGTGACAGGATGCACGTGCGTGTGTGTCTGTATGCATGTGTAATATGCGTGTCTATGTCTGTCTGTATGTGTCTGTCTTTGTGTGTGAACAGCATGCATGTGTGTCTGTGTCTGTGTGCCAGTGTGTGAGTCTGTGTGTGCATCTGTGTGTTTTGTGTGTGTGTGTGCATGTGTCTGTATCTATCTGTGTGTGTACCTGGGTTTATATCAGTGTATGTGTCTGTGTGCATCTTATGTTTCTCTGCATCTGTCTGTATATATGTGTCTGTCTGTCCATCTGTCTCTCTGTCAACTATGTCTGTGACTACCTATCTCTTTGTGTCTGTTTCTGTGTGTGTGTGTGTGTGTGTGTGTGTGTGTGTGTATGTGTGTGTGTGCATCTGTGTGAATGTCTCTGTGTGTAGGGCCTATGGGATAGTCCTCCTTTTGGACATTTCAGGGAAGGAATACTAGCATCAGAGAGGCCTGGAGCACCCTCTAGAGTACTTACTGAGGTTTAACAAGCCCTAAGTGACTACTTGGTACTAGGTGTGGATTTATGGTACAAAAGACATTAACACTGATGAAAATTATCTATACTGTATTAGACATTAGGGGTACAAATTAGAGCCCTAACTTTCAAGGTTATTGTAGTCCATTTTAAAAGACAAAAAGAAAATAACATAGTTGCAATTGCTAAAATCACTTGTATAATTAACTGTTTATTATTTTCAGGCAACTTTAAAACTATATGATACAAAAAGATAGCATGCACTAACTAAAGAATCAGTAAAAAAGTGAAATTGGCGTGTAAATATTTTTGTTTGTGATAAGATGAGCACAAGCATAATAAGAAATCATATTAGATTTATTCATGAACCATGTATTTGATGTTAAACTTCTGGAGTCTTAAAGCAATTAGCGAAATAAGATCAGTTATAAAACCACAATGTCAATAAAATAAAAACGCAGTTGCTCGGTGCGATAATAGTTATTAAAATAACATTGGTCAGGGTTATTGACACCAGTGATCAGTGAGCTATGAGGTGGAAGAGTCAAAAGTTCAAGGCCAGGTTAGTCTCTGCACTTCCAGCATACTCTTTTTTTTTCCTTCAGTTTTTCGAGACAGGGTTTCTCTGTATAACTTTGAAGCCTGTCCTGGATCTTGCTCTGTAGACCAGGCTGCCCTCGAACTCGCAGAGATCCGCCTGGCTCTGCCTCCCGAGTGCTGGGATTAAAGGCGTGTGCCACGGAAACACCTGGCTCCAGGATACTCTTGGCTACATAAGGAGACTCCATCTAGAAACAAAAGAACAAGAAAATAAAATAAAAGGACAAGCACTATCTCCTGATTGATATTTGTTGAAAAGAAAGGAGTAGTACAGAGAATAGTGCCCTCGACAGACAATGTCCTCATAATAGATAAGGGGCTGGCTCTGTGTGGCTGTGCAGATAGTTGACATAATGTCACTATGTGATTTGTCACGAGCAAGCTCTCTAGAGCCGGGTTAGTGTGAGAGGACTGCTACTTCGTGGCCTGGATCTGCTGGAGGGTAAAAGCTACATTGCCTAGAGATTATTTAAACCAAGTGTCCCCTATTAATGTACTACTGAGCAACAGGCTTCTGATGAAAGACAAGTGTATGTTTCTTTGTCTAACTATGTTCTATGTTATGGGATGAGGGGTGGGCGGCAGATCCAAATACATTGACACAGTACCAACATGTATTAATGTTTCTTGGTGTGTGTGTGTGTGTGTGTGTGTGTGTGTGTGTCTTGTGTGACAGTCAAACTAAGCATGAATTTTGGAACTCTGAGTCATATTTTAAAGTTTAAGAATGGATGCTACCCAAATAGAAAAGGCTCGATTGGAAAGAGGTGAAATGGAACTGCTATCCAGATAACACTGGAGATGCTTGCTCGAAGAGTTGGGACCAGGCTAAAGTGCTAAGAAACAGTGTTAAGGAAATCTAGACTCTGCATTTGCACGATACATGATTGATTTCAAGGCTCTCGGAGAAATTATTCTTGCTTAGATAGACTCTCTGATCAAAAGGAATCCCTTGCCTCGTTACCCACTCCTGAGTTCCCAGTGCAGTAACATCTACAGTTTTCCCTCTTTCTCTCTCCCCTCACTCTTCCTCTCTTCTTTCCCTTCTTTGCCTTCTCCCCCTTGCTCTTTATCGTTTTCCTCTTCTCCCAAAGTGAAGAATTCTTG
Organism: Onychomys torridus; assembly: GCF_903995425.1. Taxonomy (NCBI): domain Eukaryota; kingdom Metazoa; phylum Chordata; class Mammalia; order Rodentia; family Cricetidae; genus Onychomys; species Onychomys torridus. Next base: position 51,195,402 of record NC_050465.1, read on the forward strand.
AGTTCCCATCGGAAAAGGACCAACATAACCCAATTTTCCTTTGAAACAAGAATATGTGTGCAAATACATGGTATCACGTAGGTAGGGTTGGAAACACTGTATGAAAGGAAGACTCTCTTGTAGGCTGACCACTAATCCATTTTTCACAACCAAAGGTTAAAGAAAATCATGTATTGATCTATAATTTTTCTCTCACATTCAGCTCAAAATATTCAGCTCCCAAGCTTGAAGAGAGACCATTTTTCAAACATGTCTCAAAGCTATCTTTAAAATACACTCTTTTCTGAGAGCTAAACTCTCGTGCGTATTCAACCTAACAGGGAATTGCATTCACTTTCTTCACCCAAATATGGTTTACAAGAGCCCAAGTTTCCCAAGTTGGTTTAGCCAGGTTATGTGTTACAGTAGAATGTCTAAGAATGTGCAGGGATAAGGTGAAGGTTTCTAGAAGAGTCTGTGTGGCTAAAACTATCCTTATCTGGGTACAAACCGAGTAAGAAAGAATCCTTTTTCCACGACTTACTTACCAGAAAGGGATTAACAGTACAAATGTGTAGGCTATTTGAATCATTTCTTTAAGGCACCCACCCTCACACACAGTTCCCAGGACTCTGTCCAGTTAAGAATGAAGATGGTGACTATGAAGAGATGGTGACTATTTCTTGGCATGAAGGGTGGCCAGGAAGATGATGAGTGGAACTTCTGCATTCACAATTAAGCCTGGCAGGAAGATGTTGGGGAGAACGTAAAGACCTCACATGACAGCAGCCTCCAAAGGCGGAATGAATTCTTTTGACAGTAATGGGTTCTGCCATCTGTGGAGCTAGTCAGATGAGGCACATGTTATGACATCCAAGCACTGGAGAGGTTGGCAGTGACTTTGATGCTATTCCTAAAGAGTGCCTAGAGAGCCGGGGGGTGGCGGCGGCGCACGCCTTTAATCCCAGCACTCCTCGGGAGGCAGAGGCAGGTGGATCTCTGTGAGTTCGAGGCCAGCCTGATCTGCAGAGCGAGATCCAGGAAAGGCGCAAAGCTACACAGAGAAACCCTGTCTCAAAAAATAAATAAATAAAAGAATGCCTAGAGGTCTTCCTATCGATCCTGTCAAGCATTCACTTTTCCTTTCCTGCTGTTACTTTTATCTTTACCAAAATGCTATAGTTAATATATGAGAAAAGGAAGAGCACAATATTGCCATTGTACTACTTCTAATTAATTAAGATATATATCTATCTATATCTATATATAGATATAGATATTGTGTGTGTGTGTGTGTGTGTGTGTGTGTAGAATTACATTCTCTGGGAATTTAGCACCGCACCACATACAACCAGGCACGGTGACAAGATATCTGTAATTTCAGCACTTGGGAGGGTGAAGCAAAAGTTTATGAAGTTCAGGATCATTTTCTGCTACATAGCAAGTTTGGAGCCAATCTGGATAACATGAGACCTGTCACACACACACAAAAAAAGTAGCATTCTCTAGATACATTTGGCCCATCCTTAATCTTTCTAAGTTTCTCCTCATGCTTACTCTCTGAAACATTCCATGATTCTCCATGACTCTGTGTGTGCAAGTATCGTTGTATTGATATATATGAGAAGAACAGAGGGACAGAGGGTGTTGGAGAGGACTTCTTAGTTCGGAAGTTGGTGTTTTGATTAGCATGAGGTGATCAGCATGATGCTGTGTATAAATATTTCTACTGTGGTATTTTCTGCTCATTATTTCTAAAAATGATTTTAGGCTGGCAGAAATTGCACACTCCCTTCTGAAGCTGGCACCGTACGACACCCAGACAATGGAGAGCCGAGGCCTTCGGCGCTACATTATGGAGATGCTGCCTATTACCGACTGGTCAGCAGAGGCAGTGAGGCCAGCCCTTATCCTCATTCTAAAGAGATTGGATAGAATGTTCAACAAAATCCATAAGATGCCTACCCTGAGGTGAGGAGGCCTCCTGATCAGATATTATAGAGCACACAGTTAGAAATTTTCCATCTTAAACATAGTAGGTCACTCGGTAGTTAAATAAATGAGGCAGAAGTTTTCTGGTGGTATTTGTGCACAGACAATTGAGAATGTAAATTCCCCAGTAGCAAAATTTTTTTTTTTGAAGAAATAACATTTCTTTAGGAATATATGTGCTTCTCTTGAGGAAGTGTCTGTCCATTCTCAGTTCTTCATCAGATGCAATGAAGAAGTCCAATTAGAACTCAACAATCTCTAATTCTTGAAGTAAGAGAGAGTATGCCTTACAAATAGCCACAACAAAGAGAAGAAGCATTAATTTAATGCTAAAAGTGCTACATTTAATATAGTAAGTTATTCTATTTTGGTACATAGTAAGATTTTAAAAAAATTCAAGTTTTATAACTATCAGCTAAACTGCAGCTAAGAAGGTCACAGCATTGATAACAAACCCTAACTTTCACCTTATTCAATGGAGTTCTAAATGAGCACAATCCTAGTAACCTCTCAGCAGCCTGAGAAACATCCACTCATCCCTTCCAATGAGCAGATGCCTCCACACTAGCCTTTCTGGAGACAGGAACCAAGTGTGGAAACTATAGTCATAGTGAGTAGGTGGTATAATTCACAAACCCACTAAAATGGAAATTTCAAATTTGGATGAATGAGAGAGCTTTTTCTCTCCTTTAAAACTAAACTCAGGCTGGAGAGATGGCTCAGAGGTTAAGAGCACTATCCACTCTTCCAGAGGTCCTGAGTTCAATTCCCAGCACCCACATGGTGGCTCACAACCATCTGTAATAAGATCTGGCGCCCCTCTTCTGTATACACAATAAAAAGAAATAAATCTTAAAACTAAACTCAAAATCTAATCAACTTTGCCTCAGACCATGGTACTTAAGGTTGAGTTTGCCAGATGTTTTACAGATATTAGCCAGCACTCTGCACATTTATGCCACCATGAGTCACAGAAAAGCAAAATTGGACCATCTCAGGCTGCTGGTTCTTATAACCTTTTGTACCATGGTGCTGAATGTCAAGACTATATCAAGGTCATTTGCTTCAGTGGCATAGAGATGCCCGTTCTTAAGCATTATTTCTTTAGTGGTCGCAGTAAAACATTACCAGCATCTGCTGGTAAATGGCTAATCAAACATTTATAAATTTCTTATGAGTGTGTGTCAAAATAAATTATTTTTCTTAAGTACTCTGACTTTGAAGATGTTAAACATCTCCATAAAATGGTTCATTTGACATACAGTTAAACCTGTTATAAATGACAATACCTCTCCAAAGGAAATTTTGGATTCATTCACAGATGTGGTCAGCTATGGGAGATTTTCCTGGGAAGGATGATGTAATATACAGTTGATTTGTCTTTAACCTGTTCATGTGACCTCAGTTCAACACACAAAGTGTTGTCTAAAGCCGAGCTAGGGGGTTACTTGGGCACTTCTGGCATCCAGAATGTCAGTGTTTTCCCACTTGTGATACATCTCCACTCTTTGTACAGGCTGCAGTTTCATAGGAAATGTAGGCTTAGAAATAATTTCCAAATCAAAGGAGATTATTTTGGAATCATGGGGACTGAGACAGTCACAGAGTAGATTCATTGTTAATACAGAAATATACTGTATTATTCTGATTGAATTGTATGCTCCACCATCTGTACTACCACAGAAGATAATCCAAGACATCATTTCCTATGAGACAAAGAGAGCTCTCTAGACCAATTTCCTCAAATTTCATCTTTTTGACCGGACTTAAGCCATCCATATAAATCCCACTAGTAGCCTAGTGTGAAAGTTGACTGTATCAAGCATAGTCTGATACATAGATCTCAGACTGCAGCTGGGGGGCAGATCTGTTCTACTGGAAGATTTCTCATGTCTCCTGAAAGAATAGTATAGGACTCCTCTCAAAAGTGACATCAGAGGGACCTTATAATGTGACCCATTCATCATCTCTGTTTTTTCTTCAATAGATTTTTGTCTCATTAGTCGGTTGGGCAGGAGTGTGCGTGCCTCTGCTGCGTTTTCGGTACCTTCTTCCTCTCCCAGTGTGCTCTGTACTTTTGGAACACCATGGGTAAATGTCATCCCGTGTGGAGCACTCTGTTGTCTCAGCACACATCCTGTCTTAGCTGATGCCAGGATCACTGTCTAGTTCACTTGTTTCAGACTGTCTCCAGAAGGGAGCCAGGGCGCTAATGGCTCCTATATTGTATTCCAGGCGACAGGTTGAGTGGGAGCCTGCCAGCAGTTTGATTGAAGGGGTTTGTTTGACACTTCAGAGGCAGCCAATCATATCCTTCCTGCCTCACCTTAGGTCACTGATCAATGTCTGTGTCAATCTGGTGAGTAGCCAAGTGGCAACCTTATGAAACTTTGCACAGTTTAACTCTGCTATTGATTTCTCTAAACTGAAGATTTACAGGTCAACCACTTTGTGCCCCTTACTGACCTATGAAAACAGATGGCTCAGGTGACACTGAAAACAGTGAGGTACATTTCAAAGTGGTACATGGGAGATACAGGGGCCCATCCCTGCCAAGGCGGGATGTTGGAATGCCTGCTTCCCACGCACTACCTTGACAATCAACCTCCAAGTTGCGTTGAGAGTTGAGGGCTGCCAGTTGGAGAGTGGGGTGTTGGAGTCTGCACAATTGGCTAAAAGTTGACATAGTTTGGGGAGGGGAACCTTAAAACACAAAGAAGGCTTTCTTTTACATTTTTTTAAGGGCCAAATAACACCATGGGTTGGCCAGTTTAGGATTTATGCAAAGAAAAATTATTCTCACCTTTTATGTAATATCTAGAGTCTGGTCCTGACAAGGTTTTGTACAATGTGTGAAAACCGTGTTAGAGCATACCATCCAGTAGGATCTGCTGCTTAACTAGTTGGGCAACAAGTGTGTGGCTGGAATGCCTAGTGCACATAGAGCTGTGATCATCACCATTGTTGTCAGTATTCGCCCATCAAAGAATGTTGACTGCACTCCTTTGAATCCACAAGTAAGTGTCCAGTCTCCCAATTAGAATAGTTTTTTTTTTTTTTTAGTTCATCTCTCATTACCTACATAGCTAGCTAGCTATAAACAACATTCTACAAAACCTTGGCTGAATCCAATATAATGATCGACCCGACTCCAGACATTACATGCCTTAGAGGGCGTAGAAAAAGAAAAGTCTGAAAATAACATGCCCAACCTTCAATTTTGTTAATATTGTTATCAGTGAATGAGACTCCTTTGCTACAGTTGCATGAAATTGCAATGGTCAAGGCTGGTCATGTGCTCTGTTTGTATTTCAGGTGATGGGAGTGGTAGGACCTTCCAGTGTTGCTGATGGATTACCCCTTCTTCATCTCAGCCCTTATCTCTCACCACCTCTGCCCTTCAGCACAGCTGTTGTCCGGCTTGTAGCATTGCAGATACAGGTGTGACTGCCTTACCTGTTTGTCACGCTCATTCAGTTGCTGGCGGAGGCTCCACATCGTGGTGCTCTCTCTTTCTCTTTCTGCAAAGGCTGGGCAAAATCTGTGAACCAGAAGTGTGAACCCCTCCAAACCTTCATAGGTTTGGAGCTTCAGCCCTGAGCATGGCCCTAAGTTGTGCTTCTGTAATTCTTCTTGAGATCTCAAAAATAGCAGAGTCATTTAGTCCTGGTGCAACCACAGGAACCGCTGTGGTCATTTAAGCCATGTGCAAACGAATGGTTTATGGGTAACCAGCTCACAATTGTTAATCAAAAGAGGCAATAGTATTCAAAATCTGGTTTAAAATTCTTTTCAGAAAGAATTGCATTCTAAAATTCTTTCACACGTTACTACCAGACTTTGAACATCTTTATTCTCTTTGGTGATTGTGAGTTGAACATTATTTTAAACACATATACAAGTATCCCACTTTATTAACAGAGGTAGAGAATCCTAATTTCCCTGACTGTTTCTCTCTGTGTCACCCAGTTTTAAAGCTCTGTGATCAACAGAAGGAATACGTCGGATATAAAAGCATAACTGACCTACCCATTATCTGATAATCAGGCCTCTTACCATCCGGAGAATGGGTAGATGTACAAAGCATGTGAAGAATGGTGGTTACTGTGCTAAAGTGGAAGATGGCACTGCTGTAGACACCTTACTAACCGGTTTCCAAACATCACTTCCTTTTCACGCTTCCTGGCCTGAAGAAGGCCTAGGCAGGGGTTAAAGAACTTTTAAATAACCCCAAATGGAGCAAGTGCCAAATTGTCATTTTCTTCATTTTCCTGGGTAGACACGTGGAGAAAATTAGCATGGGGAAAGGAGGTGGGTCTTATATTAAACTTCTTCACTTAATGCCTAAGCTATTAATGTCTTTTTAGGAATGTGGCTCTGTTATATGAAGCCAATGGTAAAGCATCAGTGTGGGTCAAACTTCATATGCCACAAAGAAGACACTTGAACTCATAGTTTACAGGTGCAGCCAGAGGGGAGGCACCTTCGCCGACACACTCTGTAGAAACACATGCACACAATGGGCGCCGTGGTCAATTAATCTTTTTTTTCTCTATTATTGCTGCACAGGCTTTAAAAGAAGATTTCCCTTTAAGCCATGTGATCTCCCCATTCACCAATCAAGAGCGAAGGGAGGGGATGCTTTTAAATCTGCTCATCCCATTTGTGCTCACAGTAGGATCTGGAAGCAAAGGTCTGATTAATTTAACTAAAGGAAACATATCATTGTTGTTGTGCTTTCTAACTACCAGGGTGTTGTTTCTAGTCTTCCTTCTCCCCGTGAAACTCATCAGTTGAAATAGACCTAAATGGTCTAAGCAGGGGTTGGGGAAACAGGAGTTTTATTTGGTTTAACTGACCTGAGACAAGAGTTTCTCTGCTCTACTTCTTAGAAGAAATATCCTATTTAAAATTATTTCAGGACAGCAGAGGGCAGAGTACATTGTTTCAGTTAAGTTCAGAAAATGTTAATGAGTTCAAGTTCAATACACTGAGAATTGATGGGTGACTGGACTATAATATGGTTATATTCTATATTCTGTGGTTAACAGAAATCCTGCAGCTGCTAATTGTCCATACATTTTCATTACTCTTCTTCCTCCTCCTCCTCCTTCTTCTTTTTTTGTTTCTAAAAAACCTTTTAATTCTTCTTTTTTAATCCAACATAATCTTAAGGGGGTCTTTCTTTTAGGAAAAGCATATCTCAGATGTAAGGTCAGTACATTCTAAGTATTTACCAAAAGAAAAGAGAATGAACTGGTAAGCAGGAGATCTGGGTGCCAATAACACTGTATTGTCCATGGAAGAAACAGTACTTGGTGGGAAATGCCCACATTTCTGTGTGTTCTGGCTTGGAACTGGAAGAAGTTGCATTGCTCAGTGTATAACATGGAAGGTCTGCCTTGTGATTGTTATGCTTTCTCCTTCCTTTCCCAAAATGCACTTCAGATAGCCCATGGCTAGAGCAGCCCGAGGTACAGCTACTGCTGCAGACTGTCATTAATGTGCTCCTGCCCCCTCGGATCATCAGCACATCTAGGAGCAAGAACTTCATGCTGGAGAGCTCCCCTGCCCACTGCTCCACCCCTGGGGATGCAGGCAAAGACTTGCGCAAGGAAGGGCTGGCCGAGTCCACCAGCCAGGCAGCATATTTGGGTGAGTCTCTTCTCCCTGCCTCCTCTTTTCTGGTCCCCATGGATGTACTTACCATGATCTGTCTTGGCTCAGAAGGTATTTAAAGAAACACTCTTGCAAGGCTGGTTTACTTCAGTAAATATACATCAAAAGACAAAGAGTATTTTCATTTACGCAGTATCTGAATTACTTGGTTGTTTGCATATAATGCCTAGAGTATATAAAGAAGGGGTCTACAGGAAGGATTGCCTCTTTCTGATTGACAGTACAATCTCTCAAATTTGATAGCTACTGTGAGGTAGTATATACTGTGCTTCCCATTGGTCTGTTATCTGTGTAAATAAAGCCCTTGGAGATGACAGTCAACCTCCTCTGCAACAGGACTTGGTGGCCTTGCAGGACATTATTTTCTCAGCTAGCTGTCTTATTCTGCCCTAACAATGTCTTTACATTTCCATCTTGATCTTTAATCATGAGAGGACAGCCCCCCTATTCCAACAAACTTCCAATTCATCTGCCCATGTACACTTCTACTTCCCCATGACCTCATCCCCACCTTAAAGTGTTGCCTTCCTATGTGGTAATAGAGGGCCACTAATCATCCTTGAAAGAGGTAGACCAGGGAGAAAAGGCCACTCATTTACTGACACCAAGAATAAAGAGCACGACAGTGGGAACCCAATAAGAAGCTGCACAGAGAAACCCTGTCTCAAAAAAAAAAAAAAAGGACATCTCACCTGATATTTTTTTCATTCACCAAAGTGAATGTTGGTGAGAGAGAGCGCGTGCGTGAGCACAAACTTTTGACAAGCACAAACTCATGGAATCAAACAGGTCCTTGGAGTTTGGAGTATGGGAAATGGAGTGTTTAAGAAGTATTCTGAAGGGGTGTGTATGTAAAAGTCATCATTTACTATGACCTGAAAACAAAGAAAGAAAAAAAATGTGTATACACAGGACCTGACCTGATGGGCACTCAGTTGCCCAAGGCATAAGAAATTCGGCTCAAACAAAATTCAGGCTGGCAGAGAAGTATCCGTGAAGTCAGGAAACACAGAAGATGGTGGGGAATGGGAGTTCTTTATGTAAGACCAGGGATTAAAAACCCTCGAAGAAATGTTTTCATTCCATTCCACTTTCTGCCTTTTGAATGAAGGTGTTACCTATTTTTCTTCCTTGATCAGGCTATTTTGGCATGTTTTAGCTAGGGATAAAAGTAATATGTTGATGATTCCATAAAGCCAAAGATGATGGGCCATAAAGCATTAGTAACACACACAACTGCCTCTTTAGTTCAGTGGACTACCTACCTTACCCCATTGTTTTTGTTTTTGCTTTTGCTTTTCCAAAATGGGAACTGTCAATGCACTTAATAAAACTGTGTTCTAACCCACATCAAAATACCTTTATCTGTGTGTCTGGAATACTGGCTCAAGGGTGCGTGTTAAGTTTCTAGAACCACGGAGTTTAATCAATTAGAAATTGTCCCGCGTACACAAGCAATGGCTATGGGCAGGATTCCTCTGAAGCACAAGCCCTCAGGATCTTTTTCTCTTTTCCTGCTGTGAAGCCCTGAAGGTTATTCTTGTCTGCTTCGAGAGGCAGCTGGGAAGCCAGTGGTACTGGCTGAGCCTGCAGGTGAAGGAGATGGCTCTGCGGAAGGTGGGCGGCCTAGCCCTGTGGGACTTCCTCGACTTCATCGTGCGCACCCGGATACCCATCTTCGTACTCTTGCGCCCTTTCATCCAATGCAAGGTGAACTTGCAGTTTTCTTCTAAGGCAGGAGTGCTGGGAGATGGGGGGAGTGGGGCGAAGTGCAGCAAGGCGGTATACAGGACACATACATGCCACGCGGCCAGTTAGCAGAACTATTAGCACCGTGCTTGATGAGCAAGGATCCCCAAGCAAGCATCCGGAGAGTATTTCACATTCAGAGCACCTTCTCACCTACTACAGTATGCCAAACTTATTCTCATCCCATTCATCACCCTGTCCTTTTAAAGAAAGGAGAAAAACTGGCCCTGTGAAATGTTCTGGAGAATGTTCTCCCAGGTTAGTAACATCATCTGAAATCTATTTAAAAAAATGAAAAAAAAAAAAAAAAAAAAAGACAGTTAAGTTAATGCTCCTTTTCCCCTTCATGATTCCCGGTATTTATCTATTCTTTAGTTCTTCTCCTGCCCCAGTTCCTTGGGGCAGAGACACTACTCAATGGCACCGTGCTGTGCTGGGGTACCACTGTTTCTTGCGCATCGCCTTCTTTTTCTTCCTCTATCTATGAAGTGGGTCAGCATCACAGTTAGCCCAGTTCACAGATGGGGAAATTGGGGTCCTGAGGATGAAATGCCTTCCTTTTAGCTACTGGCCCAACCAGCAGAGAACCATGAAGAACTTAATGCCCGACAACATATTGCTGACCAGCTAGAGCGGCGCTTCATCCCCCGCCCTTTATGCAAGAGCTCGCTCATTGCTGAATTCAACAGTGAACTGAAAATTCTGAAAGAGGCCGTCCACAGTGGATCAGGTAAGCGTGAAGGGTGTCTCTTGAGTCTGACAGTTGGGATACACAACCTCTGCCCAGATCACTGCTCTTTGAGGGACCATGTCTGAACTAGCTGTCTTGATATACTAGACCAAGAGATTACGTCTAACACTAAAACAAAAATCAAGGGCTGTCACGGGAATTTGGTTACATTCTCCTGAATATTTTTAAACACTCTTTTTTAGTATTTAAGCACTTACATATTTAATAAGGGGAAAGGGTGTTTACACTCTTTCATTCCCCTTTTTGATAGAAGGATTCACTTCACTGAGCATCTGTTATAACTTCACAGGTGTTATTTCCTTTAACCCATGCGAGCATCTGTAAAATGTATCATTCAAAGCCCAATTTTAAAAAGGAGGAAATTGACACTCAGAGGATTAGTTTATATACAGACATAATGAAGCCAGCGAGGTGATTTTACACTAGGTATATGTTGTGGATTCTAAACCTTCTTAAAGTTGCACAAATTGGAATGGGGAGGAGCTAAGTAGAGTTGACAAGAGGAAGGTACTTTTAACCATTTGATTTTCCTCAAGTCCTCACTGCTTACTCAGCAGTTCTAGGACAGCAGAGTCCTGAATGAGAAAATTAAATCCCAGTCTACCATCAGAGGGCACTCATCACCCATGGGTAAAAGACTGGGGATTTATTTGCTTTCTAAAGTGTTTACTGTTGTTTGCAAGATGCTCAAATCACAAATGTTAAAAGTGCAACCTTGGTGATGTTTGCACATGACCATTCGGAGATTCGGCTGAATCTGATGGAATCATCTGCCACAGAGCTGAGAAGGTTCTAATGCTTCAGTCTCCAGAAAAGGAAAATGGGAACTCTTTGGCATTGCATCCTGATTTTGAGTTTAGGTTTATATGAAAGATACCAATTTTCTCATTATTACAGTATACTTGTGTGGGCAATGCACACACTGTGGTAATAAAACCAAGGCTTTGGAAGCAGCAATTCAAGTTCGTTGGTGTTCTACTAGCCTCAGCAAATGAAAAATAAATACACGAAGAGAAAAAAACTGCAAAAGCCTTTCCCTTGCTTGGGACCTCAGGCCCCTGTAAGGAAGCTATTCACTTAGAGTACACCAGTGGCCAATACTGCCCCCCCCCTTCAAATTCTTATATGACTTTGTCTTAAAACTCCTTAGTCTGGGACACACTAGTTACACTTTAAAAACAAAAAGTCAGGAGCACTTTGAAGCAAACATTTCCGTTTTTGATGATCTCACCACCCATTTCCTTTGGTATCTCAACTCCCAGCCTATCAAGGAAAGACATCCATCAGCACTGTGGGCACGTCTACCTCTGCCTACCGCCTGAGCCTAGCCACCATGTCCCGCTCCAACACAGGCACAGGCACTGTCTGGGAGCAAGACAGTGAACCATCCCAACAAGCTTCTCAAGACACCCTGAGTCGGACTGACGAGGAGGATGAGGAGAGTACGTAAGAATAAATTTCCATTAAATGTCTCTGCCATGTAAGCGGCTTCTTAAATTGCCTTGATTACTTTCCACTTGTGTTTTTGAGATGCTTTGACATAATGCTTATTGAAGAGTTGTACCTTTAAAGATGAGAAGGAAATATAAGAGCCCCTCTAAACCAAACAAAACCCACAAAAGGCCCCTCTCTGAACTAAACAAAGTAGAAGAAATGGAAATGGAGATTAGAATTTTAATTAACTAAAATAAATGAAAACATTTTAATATCTCCCTGCAATTAGGCATATAAGATGGAAAAAGAAATCTGTGCTTTGTTAAAATACTTTTCACCAATATTTCCAGATTTAGTTTGGGGGTCATGTAAGGTGGCAATCATAAACAACTTGTCACTAGACACCTGGCCACTGCTCATGGACATACCTCCATAGTTGCAGATCAACTCTTATGAAATATTGACCAAGAAAGCTCAGTGTAAGAGATAAGGATGAGGAGTTTGCTTTTAAATTTTTCTTTACTTATTTATTTGGGACAGAGTCTCATCTATCCCAGGCTGGCCTTGCATCCCCTACATTGCTGAGGATAACCTTGAAGTTTCTGTTCCTTCTGACAGCTGGAATTACAGGCTCAATCATGCACCAGCACACTGGGTCCCTGACACTTTAGTTCAAAAGTGTGCTTCTTATTTAATTTGGTAGTGCTAAGGATTAGTGGTGCTGGGGGCTAAACTTGGGGTTTCATGTCTACAAGGTACTGTCAAGTACTCTGCTACCACTGACTGTATTCTAATACCAAAATTGAGCAGTTTACAATAAACAGTAAGCCTTGATACCAGTTCAAAACATAAAGTGAATTCTACTTTTCTTTAATGTATGAAATAGTATCTACTAACATTTTTTAATGATAGGAAATAATGCCCCCTATGATTCCTGGGACTAAGTCTATTCTCGGGTAACTTCTTGAATGAGTACATGGCCTGGACAGTAGGAAGGAGTTATGGGAGAAACGTAGAAAAGACTTAAACAGACGTCATCGACAGACTCCAACATTCATATAGTGGGAGGGGGTGTCAGAAGGCATGTAGTCTTTTGCTAATATCTTTCTCAGATATCACAGTTATCTCAAAGAAATTGAGGCTGTTAATAAGGGGTGCATTGTGGCTCTGATGTGGGTGAACATTAGTTTATATGGAAAGGGGTATGAAAGCAAGATGATGAACTGCTTTAATTGAAACCATTTTTCCAATCATAGAAGCTCATATTAAGACTTATCAGGTGTAAAACAAAAAAAATTAGAAAGACATAGTCTCCGTCCTCTATGGTATTAGAAGTAATCTTGTAGAGAAGATGGCATTTATAGATAGCACTTAAAAGGCATAATAGAAGAAAACATATGACTAATGAGCAAACAAATGCTATAGAGATGTTAAGACACATGAGTTCAAAGGACAATCAAAGAGAATCTAGGAAAGGCTTTTGTAGAAATAGCTAAATGTGTTCCATCATGTTTTCCATATTTTTAACTTCTTTGTAAACATACTACAAAGGCAATATGTCAAGACTCAGTTCAAATCACTTATAACAAATTAAAATTCATAGCAGTATTCATGTTTATGATCTTATCTGAAATTTTATATTAGATATATCACTTAGAATATTCTAAATAGTATCAGATGACCTTTCATGGTAGCATACATTTGCAAAAACACAATTTGTTTATTGAAGCTTATGTGGTTTAGTAACAGACAGTATTAGATCACTTAGCATAAGGTCAACTTAACACAAACACTGTTCTAAGCTAACTTTCATATGGATTGGGGTGCATTAACTTCTGCCTCTGCAGGGAAGGAAGGCCTCTTTAAAACTTAAAATTTAGATTAGAACAAGCACTTATTTCAGGATGTTACAGTTTTCAAATATTTTTTCTTGAAATATTGCTTCCCACAGCAAGCTATAAATCATTAAGTGAGTTGGGGATTTAGCTCAGTGGTAGAGCGCTTGCCTAGCCAGCGCAAGGCCCTGGGTTCGATCCTCAGCTCAAAAAAAAAAAAAAATCATTAACTGAACTGAGTAGCTTTATAATGTCAAGGAAATGTAATTGACTTATTAAAAAACAAACTCCCAATTGAACTATTCCTGCAATAGTCTTTAAACATGTATGCACAGTCTAGCTTTTCTGAAATCTTTAATTTGTGGGTACACATTGATTTCTTCTTATTTGCTTTTGTAAGTAAGAAGTTCACATGTGTTTTGTGAAGGCTCCTCTAGTGTGAGGGACAGATAGGAAGTGTGTAGACATGAAGAATTATCATTGGTTCACTTGTGGTGTTGGTTTACACAAAGATGACTATAATTGTTTTACTTTAGAGACAGCTCTGAGATTGTACCCATGTCAGACATAGAACTCAAGTACAGCTTTGGTTGTAGTTTTCTGATAGGCATCGTGGTTTTGTAACAATGATTCCTTCACACTTTCAGATGACTCTGTAAGCATGCCCAGTGTGGTAAGTGAACAGGAAGCTTGTCTCCTGGGTACCCTCGGAAGGAGGAGATTCTCCAGCCACGTCTCCAGCATGTCTGCACCTCAGGCTGAGGTGGGCATGTTACCCAGTCAAAGGTAAAGGGCTATAACTGTCTTATACTCTGCACTTGGGGGGCAAAAAGAATTCTGAAAATACATTTAAATTATCCTATAAAAAAGGAAGGAGAAGCAAGCATGGGTCATGTTTCTAGAGAAATTGTTCAAGAAAGCACTTCCATGTAGGTTCCCGTGGGTAATTGCTATAGATTTCCAAGCCAGGCTTTGAAGTGAGATCACACCTGCAGGTCGAAGTATTTTTATATTGAGACATCCATAAATAGAAATATAATCCTTTTCTTCTGGTCAAAGCCATCCTTATATGTCATATTTATCATCAGGCAAGATAATGAGTATTTGGTAAGAGTGGACTAGTTTACTTGATACTCTGGAAGTTTAGCCCTTCTGCAGTTGATGTTCTGCAAGTAGGAACACTTCACTAAGCGAAAAATGTACCTCTGACACTGTGGACCATGAGTGGGACACTTAAATACAGTCCACAATTTCTCCAGCTATGTGCTGAAGTAAGCTAAAATGATCTGAAGTTAATGCACCCCAATCCATATAAAAGTTAGCTTAGAACAGTATTTGTGTTAAGTTGACCTTATGCTAAGTGATCTAATACTTCTATATCAAAAGCTCTAAGATTTAATGACTAAACCATTTAAAGTGTTTCCTTTGGTGTTCTCTGCCATTTAAGAATGTAATTTAAAAAGTACATTTGGGGGCTCTTAGTTTTTAAACGTTTTATATTTGGGGAAATTAGAATACACCACTTACATAATTAAAACTTAAATTTATATTTAAATAAACACTCATACTTGAATTCTACATATTTTTAAATAAAATTATAATACAAAAAATGATCTGACATAGAGTTAATCTAGTTTTTGAACAACTACTATTTTCATTTCAAGAACTGTATTCTTTCCAAGAATTGGTATTGCCTGATTTTTAGTGTGTTATTTATACTTTTGCAATATAGCCTTATGTATGCTATGTCACTGAGCTATATCCCTAGCTGCTGTTATTTTTAATGCACTCACTCTAGTACAATTCACACATAGAACGTAATATCAATAGAGATATATGACTGTGTTCAAATTAAACTGGTTTATATACAGGAATATACTGTACCCAAACCACTCAATAAGTAGTTCGTGCAAATTAATATTTGATAATTTCCCTTTGCACAAAAAAGTATGAAAAAAATATGTAACCAAAGAGCCAAATGTGTCCCAAAAAAGTAACATAAACAATTAATGTTGATAACTATTAATTTATTCTTAATTGTTAGTTGTCCACATGTTTGTATTTAGAATAATATAAATTTTAATTAGAGGTTTTGATCTATTCAAAATAAGTCAAACTACTAATTCTTTTTCCATGTGTATAAATAATAGATAAATTTATTTGCAAGGAGAAATTTTATCTAGTATAAACATATCCCAGAAGTTAAAAGGAATATATTATAAGGCATCACTTTGTTCTTGGATTATATTTTAGAAAATTGGAGAAGGGAACACTCTCTTTGTCCATTACCAAAAAATTATCCCCTTCCTGGGGACAGAGACTAGTTTTACACTCAGATCTTTTGTAATAGTCTCTTCAGTTTTGTGATGCTTAACTATATATAATTTAATACGTAAATATCGAATGCTTTATGGTTGCCTAGCTCAGTGCTAGACCTGAGGGGAAAGTCAATAAAATATAGCACAGCTTATGCTCACAAATATCAGCTCAACTATATTCCAGTAAGTGGATAAACTGTGCTTCACTCACCAACTGGCAGGCTTCCGTTGCATTTACTATTCAGTCAGTAGAGAGTATAGAACAGGGAGGTAAATGTGAGTTCTTTGTAATGTTTTGAAGACACCTTCCATTTGCTTACTGATATTTTCATTGCAAAATTAGCAGGGGAAGTTGGGCTCTTTCTTTGCTTTTCTTAATGGCATCAGCTTCCAGACTTTGGTTGTGGCTATTTATGGTAAGTGGTTTCTGTGTAGTAATGTTAGGATGTACAAGAAAATGTGGGGTCTGGTCATTGAAATACTGTGTCCATAAGATATGTTAAAAATAACCACCTAGCCAAGTGGCTATCAAAGAAATCATAGATTCATCTTCTACAGATCTACTCTTCAATGCATTTCAGAGCTCATGTGTCCATTTGGAGCTCATTTTAACTCTTGACCAATAAACAGACCACTCCTCTGAGAGCTGAACCCATCTGGTCTTTCCTTCCCCCATTGCCTTGAGTCCTATGTCTTGACAAACCCAGCACAAGGTGAAATGGTTGACTGTCTCCTTTTCCTTCCTTGTTCTGTTAAATTTATTTTCAGTTCTTGGAAACAGAAAATTGCATGCCTTTTTTCCCCTTCCCCTTTTCTTTTTTTCCTCTTTTTATTTTTTCTTTCTGCATTTTCTTTCCCTAAATGCTTCATCTCCCTACCCCTCCTGCAGTGAACCTAATGTCCTCGATGACTCCCAGGGCCTGGCCGCTGAGGGCAGCCTCTCTAGGTACAGTGTCAAAGCTACCTGTCTATTGGTGTCTGTGCTGGGAAACTAGCTGTTCCCTGTCACCTCCGTCACTCTTGTCTCCTCCGTCTTCTCTTGCCCGTCTTGGTATCTATTTCCATCCCTCGCCCTTTGTTGTTCATGAACACACGAGCCTGGAGTCAAAGGTGTAGCAGACCCTCCTTCTTTACAGACAGCTTCAGAGATCAATCACAAATAGTCTAAAAACCTCAATTAAAAAAAAAAAAAGCTGCAGAGTTCTCTATGGGGCATGTCTAATGAATCTCTAAAATGCTTGATATACCAAGGGCTAGGGCTGTAGTTCAGTGGTAGTGATATGTGCTTAACATATGCTAGACCCTGGGTCCAATGCCCAGTACTTCCCCCAAAGTTTGTTATACAAAATCTTAAATTTGTCCCATCTAAACATTCATTTCAACACTAATATTCACTGAGAATTGCTTTTTTTTTTTTTTTTTTTTGGAGGGGGGATCTTTTTAGTACAGGTCCCTCTCAGGGAGCCCCTGTACTCCGTCAAGTCGTATCTTTTTAGCTAATACCATAGAAGGTAAGAAAACAATGATGCTGAGAGAACAGCAATGTCACCACCACTTAGGCGATTGCTCCTCTTCCAAGCATGCTGTTTGGCATGCCATTATTGGAGCCTGTTCAAACACGTTATTAAGAATATTGGGCCGGGCGGTGGTGGTGGCGGCGCATGCCTTTCATCCCGGCACTTGGGAGGCAGAGCCAGGCGGATCTCTGTGAGTTGGAGGCCAGTCTGGGCTACAGAGTGAGTTCCAGGAAAGGCGCAAAGCTACACAGAGAAACCCTGTCTCGAAAAACGAAAAAAAAAAAAAAAATTGGTTCTAGCACAAAGATGACTCAAAAACTTGCCATGGAAAAATCCAATGCAAACTTTTCTTGGTAAGCAATAAGAGAAGTCATAGAACAGAAACAATAGAATACCTAGACTATTTATTTGCTTAAGCCTTCAGAAATGGGTACTGCACCTTTAACACTCAGATAAACCACGTCAAACATTCCTAATCTTGTGCTGTCGATTTACACCTCTCAACTAATCCTCATTAGGGGCAATGCTTCTTGTTCATCTTTAGAGTGTCTTTGTGCCATCTCAAGAGAAAACCCTCCCAGGGCTGCACTCTATAGTGAGTACGGTACCCCACCGTGTTTATTGCTTTATCACAAAGATGAGGAAATGTTGAGAGGCCGTTCCTGTGAAAGGTTGTCTTTTGTTTTCTTCGCATCTTGTTCGGATTTCACATTTTCTTCTTCAACTGAAAATGGGAAATTTAGTCCATCATCAGGTCTTTTTTTTTATTGTTATTATTTTACTGGATCCATAACTCATGACATTCATTTGTGTTTGCGAGCCCTCGCCTGGACAGATTAGTCTCATATTGGGAAATGTGGAAGTGCGACAGAGAGCAACCTTAATTAGCAGGAGCTGTAGGGTGAGGCAGGTTGAGAAACACCGTCCTGGAGAAGGTTTCCCTTAGCCATTCATAGTGTCTGAAGAACTTTGAACAAAGGCTAGCACCCGGGACATCAATGCTTTCAAAGACGTAATTATTGAATGCTTAAAAATGCATATGGAGTAGGAAAGCCTTTATTTCAGAAGGTAGGACCAATGGCTGCTTAAGAATAGTCAGGCTTGAGTATAAATGAGTTTGCACTGAGGGTTCAGTCCAGATTCTGGTTCTGTTAACCAAATTCACCGTGCAATTTATGCGGATACATGGGTAGAGTTTATTTTTATTAATTTTCTGAAGGACTTGGCGAGCCCAGGGTTCAAACGACTGGAGTCATCTGAACTAATTCCTTCTGTGCCGGGTCCGGTGCAAAGGAAGGAAACTCAAGGTTTGTGCTAGGTACTAAAATGAGTTGAGAGCCAGAGTTAGAGACCTCATGTCCAGGTGAATTCATTGTGTTAGCGTTTCGATGACCATCTTCAGTTGGCTGTTGTTGATCTGTCGTTGCTGGCACTGTTTTCCTTTGAACCTTGGTGTTAGTCACCAGACCCAGCTGTGGTCATTAAGAAATGGAAAGATGGAGAATTTGCTTTGGATTCTGAAATAATTTTATTAATGTGGAGGCTTCCCACCTATCACCAGCACATCCACCTTTGCCATATGCTGCAAGCTCTATCTCTTGAATGCCATTGGTCAGCAAGTTCTCTTTGGAGGAGAGGAAATTTGAGCATTTACTAAAAAGGGGGTTTATGAAATGCCACGTTTTTATATATTTTTGTTTGCAGGATTTCTTATTTTTTGGCACAAAAATTCTTTATGCACATTCTGAAAAATCCAAAAATAGAAAGGCAATAACCATGTGAATTTCATTTAATAGACACTTTTGGACTTTAGGTCTGAAGTACACTCAAAGTTGTCCTGAAGAAAATCTGACCCAAACTTACCAAGAAGCATATTGGAAGGAGACCAGTACACACACACACACACACACACACACACACACACACACACACACACACACACACACCTTTGCTTAACCTTTACAGGGCTTTGCTTCTGACAGGCCACTTGTTTTAGACAAAAGAGGTAAGTTGAACTGAGTGGGCTGAGTGAGGAAGATAACCAAATAAAGTTGGTGGGAACTGAAAAAAATTATACACCAATTGGAAACTTCTAAGATTTTTACTAAATTGCACTAATACATTTCTTTTAATGACTCAGCCCCCAAATTTCTGTCAGAAACATTGTTTCCTGTCTGGTTCCATTTCTTAAAACTTCCATTGGAAATTAATAAGCTAAATCAAAACTCCATGGAAGATTTTTCTTTTCTGGAGAGCACTGCTCTGAAAGGCATAAAAACTCATTGTAGAGGTTCCTTAGACACAAGTATATACATAGCATGGGCATATTTTCCCTCTGAAATAATAGAGTTCTAGAGAAGTTATTTAAGTCCTTAAGGCTAGATATTTATAGTTCAGAACCAGATTTTTGTTTAGGCACGTTAGGGTATTTTAAAAAGCAGGAGTCTACAATGAATTCTTAATTTAAAAAGAAATTATCATACCGGGCGGTGGTGGCGCATGCCTTTATTCCCAGCACTTGGGAGGCAGAGCCAGGCGAATCTCTGTGAGTTCGAGGCCAGAGGAAAGGCACAAAGCTACACAGAGAAACCCTGTCTCAAAGAAAGAAAGGAAGGAAGGAAGGAAGGAAGAAACAAAGAAACAAAGAAACAAAGAAAAGAAAAGAAAAGAAATTATCATGGCATTTTCTTCTTGGAAAAGTTTAATCACAGTGAAAATTAAGAATGCAGTCCAAGTTTGAACAAGACTGTATTCTAGAAGAGATAACAATAACCTATGTATGTAAATAACAATAACCTGTGCCGATCTTATGCTCATACATAGCCTCTAGGCTTGAAAACTTGCCAGGTACTCTGAAAATACAAGGAAGATCCTACCAGCCTTTAACACAGCTGAAAAGGCAGGGCCAAGATGATGTACACTGTGACACATAATGTGCTCTTTGCCATTGCTACACTGGTTCTCACAAGATGTCTAATATCCAGTTACTCCTTAATATCTGATCTCGTCAGATCTAGTCTGTAAATGTGGTAGAACTTAAAATACATTTTCTTGGGTGCTAGGAAGGCTAAGTACATATAAATAATAATTGTTCTGTGAAAGGGAGGAGTAGGCTTTGGTCTTCTGTTTACTTCCCTGCTTTGTGCCCATTACCCCTTTAGTGTTAACCTCATGAGTTCCCACCATAAGGAAAAATGGCTGTCCCATATGCATTATGTCCCACTTATAGAGTTCTATAACCAAATTAAAGCTGAAGCCAAAAGTATAGAAAGAAGCAATTAACACACCAATTTCCTAGCCAGGTAGTGTTGTCATCCAGAGTGTCTGCTTAACTTTTTATTTATGTTATATATGATATATTGTAATAATATAATTTATTTTTTATAATTTAAGTGACACAAATTATCCTTGCATTACTGAATGGCTCCTTGTTTACATAGCTCTCATTTAAAGAAATATTATCACGCATATATTAGGAAGTATACACATGTACATATTATGGTCCAGGCCATTATTCTGCAACAATGAAAAGGATGTAATCTTATCAGAATCATTTTCCTAACATTGCCCAAATTCCCCTAGCTTATGAATTGCTTCCTTGCATTATAAACAGGAACTAGTTTTTGAAGATAGTTTGAATCACACCAACTCCTCTGTGCCCTGGTTGGATTTTCTTCTCTAAAATCTGGATTTTACCGTCATTTGCCAAAGTGATATTTTCAGGAACTCAGAAACACAAGACAAGGAAAGGCATGCCAACACAGACCTGTCATGTAGCCCTAGCACTTGGCGGGGTGGGGAGGCTTCGATGATGCTTGGCACATTCTAGGCCAGCAAGGGTAACATACTGAGACCATGGCCCTCTACAACAAAAGGTTATTTACTTATAAATGTGTTGCAAGATGTTAGTTTAAATTTGGAAAGTTTTTATTAGCTTTTGTACTTATTGTTTCACCCTACTTAAGACAATAAAAAAATCAGCTGTCATTCTTAAAATTAACGCTTCCAAGAAACCAGTGTTCTATATAAGATCAAGTTTTTTAGTATTTGATCAATGAGTTTGACAAACTTTGACATCACTTCAACTTCTCAATTGTTTTTCATAACTGTTGTACATAAATAGATATTTCAGTTATTCAAAAGGCTTTAGTTGCCTACTGAAGTCTACTTTAAAAATTTGAGACTACCCAGTAAAGTGTAGTAGCTCCTTGATGAGGAAAATAATTTTGATTATTACATTTGTGGTAGATGAAGACTCTGGATAAGACTGCTTCAGAATTTTAAAATAGAAGGCAGAACATAATACAGACAGATTCTTCATACAAAGAGCTTGGCTTTCTCCCAGTTCCTACAAATAACTGAAATATTACATTATATGAAGGAACAGAAGCTACAGTAAAGCTTGAAGTGTAAATCTATTTAGTTTTATCAATAAAAACCAGGAGTCAGATATTGGGGTAATAACCTGAAAGATCAGAGAAGCAGGGGAACAGCCACCAGTGACTTCTTACCTCTCCAGATCCTCCAACCCAAAAAGCCAAGATCCTGTCTTGCCTTTTCACTTCGTGTCTCTACCTCCCAAGTGCTGGAATTAAAGGTGTAAGCCACCACTCCCCAGCTTCTATGGTTAACTAGTGGCTAGCCTCACCCTTCCAGGCAAGCTTTATTTGTCAAAACACAAACAAAATATCACACAACAGAAGCTAATTTTTTATATTTAGTTCTAGTTTGAAATAAACTCCAAGATATGAAAATTTTTGCCTACATTACATTCATTGTTCTCTTTTTTTTATTTCTGTTTCACATGACAACTCATTGATGCAGCAAATAGAAATTTCAACAACATATTTCTAGGGCAAGTATAATTTATTGCCTGGGATGTGTTCCAGGAACATGTTCTATAATTTCATTTTTGATGTGTACATTCCTGTATTATTTACATAGAACAGCCAATTACTAAAGAAACCTGGTAGATTTCTCAGCTATAAGCCTCTCTGTCCATAGAGAAATGTTGATGCTCATGATCTTCCCTTGGAGTAACCTTCATTAAATTACTGTTATGTTGTGACATTTAACTCTCCAAGTAATGTATATTTTTCTTTTCTTGGACCATTTTTTCTCACAATCTCAGGTTACTAAGTAAAAGTGAGACAAGAGGACTGCCTCGTATTCATTTTCTCTGTCCCATTGTTTTCAAAACGTATTACCTACTTCCTTTTAGTATCCTAGAAGCAATAAACTCATTACAAACAACAAATGTAAAACAAGAAAGCATGCTGTCTATACATGTCACTTTTCATATACAAACCATTTTACATCAACTAACTTCTTTTCTCCACCTTAATGGGAGGTAGTTGGTAAGTATCAACCTCCCTTTATGGCTAAGGGAACTGAGGTAACATCTAGATGTCAATGAAGAATCCATTCCAATGGTAGCTTTGCTTGGTATTGGGAGAAATGTGTTCCTACTTGTGTGCATATATATGTTTTCCAACTTAACAGACACATGTTAAAATGGATAATCAATAAGGAGATGTCATTTCAGACATGCCAGCAGCATAGTCTGGAATGATTATTAAAATGTGCTACAATGTTCCATTAGCATAGAGTTCCTTCATACACACTACACAATAGTATAAAAATAATATACATCGCCGGCGGTGGTGGCGCACGCCTTTAATCCCAGCACTCGGGAGGCAGAGCCAGGTGGATTTCTGTGAGTTGGAGGCCAGCCTGGGTTACCAAGTGAGTTCCAGGAAAGGCACAATGCTACACAGAGAAACCCTGTCTCGAAAAACTAAAAAAAAAAAAAAGAAAAAAATATATATATATATCAATCTGTTGAACTTGATTTTGGGGGAAGAAAAACAGTTTTAAACACCTCTTTTTTGGCAGTCTTTGTAGAATTGTGTTTTGCATACATCAGATGGTGTAATCATAGCTCTATTTCATAGAAAATTCAACAGATCTTATGGAGTCATTGCTTTTCGTCTAGCAAAAATATGAATTGGACTTTAAATAAATGATAGCTTTGACTGTATCAAATGCAATTGTTAGCCTGTTGTTAGGACACGAGAAGCATCTGAATGCCCATCTTGCCACTAATTTTTTTTTTATTAAAAGTGCAGTGAGGTGTTTATGTAGCACATTATAAAACAAAACAGGACTGTGTAGATATAATCATTCTCTTTTTTTTTTTTTTCTTGGACAGTTGCTGACTGGGTTCCTCTGTGGGATGTTTTACCTTAACAATATCTGTAGATGACTCTCCTTTTGGAAAGGCAAAGACATCATTGAACCATAAATCAATTAATCGCATTGACATCAACTACAGAATTAAAATACCATATGGGGCACAGTGTATTTCTCTTTTCATTCTCTCTTCCGTTGTAGATTCCTATGATACATGCATGGAGAATGAAAAAGAAACATGGCCCATTTCAGTGTGTTCGGCTTCACCAACACCAAAGTAGCAGACCCTGTCAGTAGCCATTTTTGCTTATGAGACACACATACACAGTAATTTGGGAGGAGCAGACTGTTCCTTTTATCAGCTGCACAGCTCGCTTGAGTGCAGCTAACTGAGAGTACTGTCAGTTTACTTTGCCAGCCTTTTAAATCTAAAACAGTTTTCAAATATATTTAAATTTTCTACCCATGTGACTATTTGCTTAGCTGTCACAGAGACTTCAGGCTGCAAACATGTGTTGAATGTGTCCCTTCACCCAAATGGATTCTGTGTCTGATGTGTTCAATATTTGTCCATCTTATTTTCGTTTAAATTGGAAGTTTTAAAACAGGTGTTCCCATCCATGTGACAGAGTTGTTTGTGTGTACTTGTCGCCAGCGTTTTCATTCCCCTTGGAAAAAAATTGAGATTAGAATATGACATATCAAGCCTTTTGATGGCTTCCAAACCAGGGGTGTGATCGAACCAACGTCCTGCTGAATATAGATATGTATCAGTGATTGAAAACAGAATCTCAATTTTGACAGCTTGGGGCTACAAGGCCTTGTCCTCCTTTCCAAGCCTTTGAAAACCCCTACCCCAGGGACTCTTCCCCAACCATCCTTCAAAGATAATGGTATCTTTGAAGTGACTGTTCCATATAAGTGGTTTTGGCTAACACCCACCAGGGAACGGTCTTTCATGCTACCTCCAGGGTAGACTAATGCTGTTGATGCTTGGCAGGGTGGCAAGTGTACAGAGTGAGCCTGGCCAGCAGAACCTCCTCCTGCAGCAGCCACTGGGGAGGAAGAGGGGCCTGAGGCAGGTAAGTGGACCCTGAGATGCTAAGAGCGTCAGCCTGTAAAATGGAAGATCCGCTTGCTTGCTAATGCCTGTGTTTATTAAGATTACACTCAGCCTCCTTGTCTGAAATAAGCAGCGTACAGAAACCTCAACGTATGGTAAATGCTTGGGCAAGTTGAGCACATGAGGCTTCTCTTTCAAATATGAATCTTTCGTTGTGCGAAGCTGGTTATTTGATAAGGAAGGTTGGCCTATAGATTTTCTTTTTCTCTATTTGGCAAGCTTCTTTCCCAGCCAAACTCATGGGCAGTGCTTGTATTGGCTGTTACACAGTTAACCAAATACCTGCTTTTATAGAATCAGAGAAAGGTCCTTTCTTACTCTGAGGTTAGAGATTTAATATTGAAACAGAAGATCCTATTTTCAGCTGGGTGTTGTGGTGCATACCTATACTTCCAGAACATAGGAAGCTGAGGGAGGAGGGTTATGAGTTTAATGCCAGTCTGGGTTACATAGAGTTGGAAGCCAGCCTGGGAGCGGAAAATTTCCTTAGGAGACACTCCTCCCTTCCTTAACTCCTTTTCTTTCTCCTCTGCCCCCTTCTCCCATCTCTCCCTCACACCTGTCTCCTCTCATTTCTCAATTTCTAGACATAGGTTCACTATATAGTCCAAGCTTGTGTCACACGCAATCCTTCTGCCTCAGTCTCCTGAGTATTAAGATTACAGGTATGAACCCCCCACTCCTGGCTCATACATTGTTTTATAAATAAAAAGTCTGAGAGAAGCTCTGATGTTTTGCTAGAGGCATGGTTTCTTAATAAATCTCTCTGTGAGTTGAGAGATGTTCAACTATAGTTTAGATAAGCAAAAGCCAGGTATTAAGCATTATTTGGGGGTTTTCTACCCACCGAACTTCTCAAATTTGGCATTTTAAGTCCATTAACATTCCAAGGCCACAGAAAGGAGCAGATAAGACAGTCGAGTCAGGGTCACCTGAACACAGTGTCTGTTCCCAAACCGTTGGCCTTTTTTTTTTTTTTGCCAGTTTGATTTTATCTATTTCCTTTAGCTAAGACGCCCTCTCCTGTCAAGGCAGAAGACTCAGACTGAACCCAGAAACCGCCACGGGGCTCGACTGTCCACCACTCGCAGAAGCATTCAACCTAAAACAAAGCCGTCTGGTGAGGGGGGCCTCTTGTATCCCTTCTGATTGCTCCACTGTTGTGATGCCAGGCAGCTTGGCCCAGAAGGCCGGCAGAAAGTGACATGATGTAACTAACCTCACTTTGGGGGAGGTCTTAGGATAAGTTTCCCAGACAACTTCACTACTTTTTTTTTTTCTCTTCTCATCCTACCCAACCTTTCCCCACTCCCAGTGAACCTAGATAAATGGAACAAGCCAAGGTAAATTGTCAAACATGAATGTAAAAGGTTGTATTTTCTTTATGCAATCCGGAAACTAGAGCGTTCTGCTTCTTACTAAAGGCAAGAAGGGTGCAGCGAATATGGGCCCTTTGAAGAGAACTCTTCAAAAAGAAAACTCTTTTGCCTTTTTGATTCTAGAACTCACCACTAGAATCATCATTGTGAGAAGTTAACCTTTGCAAATCTCATTCTAGGCCATTTACGTAGAAATTGTTTTCTCCTTCAATTCTATCCTATATAAGCAAGAGAAATCAAAATACATAAAATGGCCATATAGGATCTCATTTATTACAACCCAGCAATGTCTTTATGACAAATCACTGGTTAATGCCAATTATTAAGCATCAGTGGTCAATTTCTCTCCTACTGATTGGTGCACCTCTAACTTACAGTTGATCAGAAACGATCTGTGACCTTCATTGAGGCTCAGCCAGAGCCAACAGCTGCCCCAACAGACATACTTCCTGCCACAGGCCAACCACAGGGCTGCAGCCCAGGCCTGTCTAAGAAACCAGAAGCAACAGACCAGCCAGTGCTGACATCTTCTCCTGCCATTGTGGTTGCCGATCTTCATAGCCTGTCTCCCAAGCAGGTGAGGGCACTACAGAGACAGGCAAGGCCTGCTCCCTGCATCCTTATTTGCAGGATTCTCTTACATATGTACATATATTCCTTCCAAATAATTAAGTTCAGATCCATAACATGCTATTGACCAAACAGATACTATTTTTGCGTACTATTGTGAAAAAGAAAATCTATATAAATTGTTTGCTCAATAATGCATCTATAAAAAAGAAGGACCAAGAGATGGCTTAGTGGAAAACACAAAAGGAATTATTTTTCAGCTGGAATAATCACTGACAACAGAAATCTGATACACAGAATATTTTTCAGCTAGAGCATATGAAGTCACTAGCTTAGATGAACTCTTCCCATAGTTTTCTGTGTCCTAGAAGATCAAATGAACTTAAATTTTTTCCCTCGCTGTTTTTGTACTATTTAACTTTGCTTTTATGAATAAATTTCTATAGGTGCCAAATTCTGATGTGATAGTTAAAGAAAACTAAAGGGTAATATTAGCATACACATTTGCATGGCCTTTAATAGTTAAAAGGAACTCTAGCACATAATTTATGTCAGTTCATTTTCACAGTCTATAAGATAAGCATGGCCCTTCCCCACCAAAACAAACAAACAAATCCTATGTCAAAGGATAGAAAAGCAATGCTTTGAAAGCTGGAAGGGTCTTTATAGATCCTCCTGTGACAGGGGCTGGACCTTGGCTTCTCCTCTGAGTTCTTGTCCAATTGTGGCTACACAGCAGTTTTTATGTTCTTCTCTGGTACCCATCCTACTTGCCCATGATGCTATGATCCTTTTGATCACAGAGTGAGCCCCTCCTTGCTGAAGAAGGAGAACAAAAGGAGGAGACAGGAGTACAAGGTGCTGCAGCACACAGCCCCCTCTCCACTCACCTCTCAGACCCTGATGACTTCACTGGCCTTGAGACATCCAGCCTCCTACAGCATGGAGACACTGTTCTTCATATCAGTGAGGAAAATGGCATGGAGAACCCCCTGCTGTCCAGCCAGTTCACTTTCACTCCTCCTGAGCTGGGGGAGAAAGATGCAGCACTAGATGAGTCCCATGTTTAGCGCTGTGTCACAGGAGCCACGAAGTCGACAGAAGACGGCTGACAACAGAATTCTTTTGATGAAAAGAGTTAATTCCAAAACAGCACTTTATAGCCAGTGGGTGGCGTTAAGTCTGAGTGAATTTTGCTGCCAAAACTCCTAATGTGTCATAACCATCTTAAAAATCAATAGCTAAAAGTCTTTAGTCACGGGAAGACCATAAAAATGGGGAAGAATAAGGGGGAAGAGCCATTTCACTGCACATTGTGTATAGCTCGCTTTGAGCAGCTAAGAATACATATACTATTACAGACAGCTGAGAATATTTACTATTGCTTCCCTCATAAGAATACTAACGATATGATCTAAAAAGGAATGCAATCTTTTAAGATATTCACATATGCATCGCCTGAAAATGTTTATTTTTGTAGTCTCAAAAATTGTACATTACGTAGCCATACGCATAGCAATTCACATAAAAACAACCAATAAGAAAAACAATTAGATTGGAGAAACTAAATTACAAGCCCTGCAGTTATTTTTGTTTTGGTTAACAATATGCCCAGTAATTAAAGGAACAAAACACTACTTTTTAGAGCTGTGGACTTTTCAAAATTTATTTTCTAACTGTCATTTTCACTCCATGCTACAAATCAAAATTCTAATGCCACAGATCATTCCATATCAATCACATTAGACATAATGTTCTAGAAATTCTCAGATCAGACATGATTCTGAATTATAATTATAAAAAGCTAAATGTAAATAGCATTGCTTGAAAGAGCTGGAATTCCTACTTCTAGTCCTGACCACATCAATGTCTAGATTGGATCTATTGAAAAAGGGGATTGCTTTCTCTTATAGTCCTTGTGCCTGCCCCTGAGGGCATATTTTCATACATTGAAGTTAAGTTGTTAGAACTAGATCGGAAAATAACTTTTTCTCAGTAGTCAAGTAGTCTATGATCCTTAGGAGATCTCAGCTAATGAGGAAAAATACAGAGGTAATCAATTTCCTCATTGCCTCAGACAGCTTGTATATATCACTAATAGGGCTTTAACCTGAAGTGCGGTTGCTTCAATACAATAAAATAAAATAAAATTTGGAAGGCTTGTGAGGCCACTACTTAGTGGATTATTAAAGGGCTGGGCACCATGCAGTTCATAAATGGTTTTCAAAAGTTTAGCAGTTTACATTAGAGAAATGTTACATAACTACTAAGCATTGAAAGAAATGTATACATACCTACATTGGTATAGGAGTGTGTGTGTGTGTGTGTGTGTGTGTGTGTGTGTGTGTGTGTGTCTTAGTCTTCAAGTAGAAGTTAATAGAGTTTGATTATGTTGAAATGAGTTTAAAATATACTCTATATGCTTAGTGTTGACTGTGTTGGCTATGAACTGTACATGTATATATAGAGGAGATTTACAAACCCAAACAAATCATAAAGGAAAGTAATTTTTATGTTAGAATTGTTTATTAAATAAGCACAGTATATCTTGTGACTTATAAAATCAAATATATTTTGGGGCTATGGCCCATTCACCAAGGAAATGAAAATATCTATAAGTTAATTAGAATAAGATTTAAAATCCCCAAGTTGAGAAAATCAAGATGGTATCACCTCCAGGCCTTTGACTAAGAACAAGTATGGGAAATCAAGGAGATAAAGGGATCTGTTTTATGTACTATAGCATCTTCATATCATTTATACTTAATGCTGAGTTCATCCCTAAGTGCAGAAGTTGACATGCAAGTGGTTTTCTGGTTCTAAGCTGATGTATTTTGCCTGTTAAAAACTATGCTGCTCAATTAGCATTAGAGGCCTTATGTCTGGTAATTACAAGTGTCTGAGTTATGTGCGTCTCTGTGCTTTGTTCCAGTTTTGGGATTCTTGATTCAAAATCTCTATAATTGTGTCAGATATTTAAGAAGTATAGAGGTCAATGAATTGTTAAATACTCAACAATAACCCTAAATACCTTTATATATTTTAAATGTGTTGGGCTGTTTGAGAAATTTTACTGTTTGAGAGATTTTACTGCTTTGTCTGCCTTTTAGCCTGACTCCTTCAGTGTCATGTATGGAAATCTGTTAGAAATTTTTTCAATAAGCTAAGTAATGTTTTACCTTGAAGAAAAAAAAAAAAAAAAGACTTGTCCACTCTGAGAAATAGGAACTTACAGAGTGGAAATGCTCTCTCTCGTGTTGGACTTCTGAGATTTTACAGATTTGTGTATCTGTTCCATTTAAGGTGTCCTTAAATGTGTTGAATGTAATGTGTTGAATGTTTATGTGTGGTGACTAAAGTATCTATATGTATGTGCATAAGACTGTCACAAGATGTATTCTCAGGAATACTGTTACCTGGAGTTTGAAGGAATAACTTAAAGAAAAACAGTTAGGGAAGAAAAGAAAAAAGTTCCAGTTAATTGACAATCTTTTGTAAAATTCAAAATGTGACTAAGAACTTATTATCACTGATGATCAATATAATATTAGTAAAAATAGATTTATTTCTTAATCTATGATGCTTAATCATATTTATCTCATTCAGAGAAAGGATAAAACAGGCACCCAATTTCACCAGGTATTAAAACAATTACATTCAATTAAGATTGGTCCTTTGGAAAGTAACATTATAGAGAGACCTTGGAATAAAAAAAATATCATCCATGATAATGGGCACAGATTTATAATATTCGGATTGAAGCAGTTTAAATCCTGGGTGCAGAATTTTCTAGAACAAACATTTTATTTTCATTTTCAGCCTTCACTGCTTTCTATAATTCTATTAAACTACTTGATTCTTCTGACAAGGAAAGTGAGTTACTGAGTGCCTTGGAAAAAAGCCACTAAGAACTACAGTGTCAAAGGGCACAACCGGGCACATGGCAGTGCTGGAGACAACCATTGGTTTGCTGCATCAGGCCTCCAAGAGTGACTTAAGACAAGATGGCATCTCTCATTTAGCATCTGTTCTTTTAGTCAGTGAAGAACTTTCTCCACTTTGCTGCCCACCTCCTAGAGTTTCCGAGGAAATAATAGTGTATGGATAGACATCTAGAGGGATGAAAGGGTTATAGAATTATAGTTCAAAGCATGAATGAAATACCTTCCTTGGGTTACACCAGATACTTTTCCAGAGAACTCTCCAGAATTTGCTGCTGTCACACTGAGTCACACTGTTGCTCTGTGACCTCACACTTCCGATCCATGGCCTTGTGTCTCAGCAGGGAGTAAAATGTCCCACATCCTCACTTGCTTTCGTGGGTCTCAACTGCGGCATTTCAGAAGCAAACTTTGATTTGACACTCAGGAGAATAAAAACAAGCTGAGGGCAGAATGTATTTGGAAAAGTTTATGATAAATTTACTTATATTATTTAAGGATCATTTAGGATCATAAATTTATGTACCTCCATGATATTTTCAATAGTCACTGTGACCATGGGATTAAAGTCCTTTATTAGCCATTTTGTAGGTAAAAACAAAGGATTGACTACACAGCCAACTTCCCTCAGATGACTATAAAGTCTGTTATGAATACTGAATGACCAAAGAGCATGGAAAAATGCATATGAATAAATACTGAGATGTTTATGAAAGATATTTATGAAAGCTATTGACTTCTGTGTTTGAATATGCACATATAATAAAATAAATCTAAAAGTATTTAATGTGCCCCCATTTCATTTCTCTCCTTTGAAAATGGGTTAGCTCATTCAGGATCATTTTTGAAGACTTGGAGTGTGCCTTCCTTTATTCACCTCTTGTTCTTTCTACCTGTACTCTATACCTGGCCTAAAGTCACCACTCAATACACACCTTCAGTCTCTCCACTTCTACATACAATTGACAGCCACCTACAGGTGCTTTCCATTCCCCATCTTTCAAAAATCTTCCAAGTCACAACATTAAAGTCTTGACTTGATTGTCCTCTGACTGTGGCCATAGAAACTATGGCATCTAAATTACCACCAGCTATGTTTTGAATAAAATTATGAACTGTTCTATCCTTGTTCTTTAGGAATCGCTCTTGTTTAATCCATGTTTTTCTTCACATAGCTTTGCATTTCTTCCTGACCCAGAATCTGGACACATTTGGCATTAGGACACTTACCCATTTCAAGAATTATGGCTGAATAATAAGCAACTGTATCAGATCCGTCTACTGCCTAAGAAACTCCTACACTGAGTACTCAGCAGTCACCTGTTCTCAGCACCTTGAGCAGGGAACAATGCAGAGGAGAGGACTAAAAGAATGGAAGGTGGGGAGAAGTGCTATGAAATACTTACCGTCCGCTGGATATGACAGGGCTGTTGCAATTATGAGCAGAGGCAACTCTGGCTACCTGCACAAAACCTACAGACACAGCAAGATATTGAAGTGAGAGAGGGATTGATTAGGAAGAGGAAAAGGGTCAGCGGGAGGTGAAGGGGAGTAAGAGCGGTTACCGGGGACTGTGATCACAATATAAGGTATGCATGCATGAAATAGAAAAAAAAAATACATCTAAAAAACAAATTCCTGCATGGTAGGCAGTAGTCTAGCTGATCAGCCCATGGCCTTCTTGCATCATAATCAATAAACTACTTTTCCTTACAAAAGGAAAAGAGGCTATTCTACCGAGAAGGCAGTGGGCTCAAAAAAAAAAAAAAAAATCCAAGACAGGAGGCAGAAGGTCCGCGCCTGGCTCCGCCCCTAGCCCCGCCCCTAGCCAGCCATCGGGCAGCCCCGCCCTCTAGGCCGGGGGGGAGGAGGCGGGACTTCCTCGCCGCAGGGGCAGCTGCTTCCGGCAGAGTCCGGAAGAGAGTGCAGCGTGGGAGGGGGCGGAGCCAGTGCGGCGCGCCCAATCGGGACGAAGTCTTGGCTGGCCCGGGCTCTCGTGGGCTCACTCGCTCTTGGGAACCGGCACCATGGCGTCGGGCTGCAAGATCGGCCCGTCCATCCTCAACAGCGACCTGGCCAACCTGGGGGCCGAGTGCCTGCGCATGCTGGACTCGGGGGCCGACTACCTGCACCTGGATGTAATGGACGGGTAACTCCGCGGGGCTCGGGGCGGGCTGGCCGCGCGGGTCGCGTCGCTGCACCTCCGGCGAGCGCCTGTTAGGTGCACGGCGCCCCTTTGCGACGGGCGGCGTCGCCCCCAAGGCGCCAGCGCTGCTGAGGGCACCGAGCCGGTGCTGGCTGCCTCCGGGGGTGCCCAGCACCCCCAGTCCTTCCCCGCCCCCAGTCACCTGTGGCCCGAGGACCCGGAAGCCACCTTCAGTATTCAGGACCTGTCTCTTTCATGAACTCGGGAGAGAAACTGAGGCCCAACGGGACAGGCAGGACCTGTCCAAACTCAGCTAACTAGTCCGTGACCCACGCTGGGAGACCAGGCTCGTCCACGGTTACGACGAGCCTGACACCTGGCTCGGATCCCTAAGTTCGACCACTTGCGGATTCGTTTGAGATTAAGCCGCCTCAGCCCTCGCTGAGGTTCGGTTTCAGGGTTTGGGGAAATGGAAGTGTTATTGATGATAGAACGCTTCCGCGTCCTTGGAAAAATGAAACGAGCAAGTCCAGTGCCTGACATGTAACAGATGCTCTGCAGTTTGTTAGCTGTATCGAATAACCATTCGAAGTCTGATTTTCCTGTCTATTTTCTCTTCAGGCACCCTGCTCTTCAGGGAGGTCAGTTTTTTTGTAAGTAATTTTTAAGCGCTGTAGTTATAGCTTAAATAATGCTCAGAGTCAGGGTACAAGTTTCCTAAGTTGGTTGTAAACTGAGTAAATAAACCTAGACCCAAAGGAGGCCATAGGACTTGCTCAAGATTACAGAAGATTGTGACAGACTTGGAACTTGAGTCTTCTTGGCTGTGACTACCGTTTCCCACCGGAAGTATAATTCCGCATAGGATTATAAAAGCCTTGGGTTGAAATAGAAAAATAAATTTGTTTCAAATAAGTAAAATTTGCTTGCCCTCAGTCGCATTGGCAAATATGTGTTATTTCCAAGAGATTAGTTTGTTTGGGGTTGCTGTTCATTTTGTTTTTGAGACAAAGTCAAAAACATGTGAACTATGTAAATCAAACTGGTCTCAAACTCAGAATCCTCCCTCCCTCCCCACCGCTTCCCAAATGCTAGGATGACAGGCCTGTGCCATCATACTCAGAAGCCCCTTTTCTTTTTAATGTCACTGGCTACTCTGTAGCAGTTTTTCTGCTTTTGCCCAGTGCGGTTAAATCTCTTTTTTCTCTTAACACTTCCTGAAAGCCCTTGAGTAAAGAAAGTGTGCGCCATAGAGGTGGTAGCTCTATTTTTGGTGCCTGAGAAAACTTAGGGGGTCTCAGCATGGAACAGGCCACGCGTGTAACTGAGTGTGTTTATCCAGAACGAACGAATGGAGAACATTTCTTTCAGTTTGCTAATAGGGACATTGGGGAGCAGTACTTAGAAGCACTTGACTTTCTGTTCTGGGGTTTTGTTGTTGTTTTTAAACATATTTTTAAAATCCTTTTATTATTTGAGATTATAATAGTTTCCCCCTTCCCTTTCCTCCCACTAAACCCTCCCATACTACCTCCTTTCTTTCTTTCAAATCCATGGCCTCTTTAAATTAATTGTTATTACACACACACACACACACACACACACACACACACACACACGCGTGCACACGCACTCACACACGCACACATAGATATCCCTGAATACATAAACGAAACCTGCTCAATCTGGCTAATGTTACTTGTGTATATATTCTCACAGCTGGCCATTTGGTATTGGGTAAGAATGTGTCCCCTGCTCTCAGCATTCCTTAGTTGTCTAGTTCTTTGTGTAGGGCTAGAACCTGTGGGCTGATCAGGTACTTTTTGAGGTTAATGTTTTGTCAATGAAGAGTAAGGTGCAGCCCCATGTTTCATAGAAGAAAAAAAAAAAGGTGGAACCAAGGTAGAAGCTATGTAACTATGTCTCAGAAATAGTTATATAGCTTTCAGTGAGTCCTGGACTTGTACAGAACTCTTAAGACATTTTTTTGTCCTCTAACAGCAAGAAGTAATTTATATTTTTATTATTTTTCTCCCCTGAAGTACTGAGAGCAGGGTCGGTCTGTCTTGCTCACCTTGGTATCTGAAGTAAAGCTCTGCACCCATGTTATCATTACTTAGTAATAGTAGAAAGGATCTCTAAGAATTACCTCTGCCCCTCCCAGCAGGTCCCCTACCCCTATGGCAGACTTAAGTTTAGTAAATAAGGCAAAATTTGGTTCTGCTTTTGCTGAGAAGCACTGGCTTGGAAAACCTAAATTCTTCATGTACAATTTTTACGCCTTTCAATCTTGGCCTACTTTTTTGTTTGTTTTGTATGAAGTAAACGCTGTTTCTATTCATCATTTACAAAAGAGGAAACCAGATTGGGGAAGTACAGCTTCTTTCCCATCGTCCTGCCGGAGCAGACAAAACCTAGTGGAGATGGTGTCAGTCACCTCCTTAGCCATGTGGTGCACTGTTTCCAGGACAACGGTACAAAAGTGAGCTGTGGGATCCCTTTACAAAGGTGGCTGGCCTCAAATTATTTCCCTCTGGTCTCCACTTCATCCCCCATTTTTCTTTCCTGCTTTAAACTGAATTTATCTAGAAAGTAAAAAAAACTGGGTTGGGAAACACTGGGTGGCCAGACACAAGTATGGTTCAATATCTAAAATAAAAGGCAGATTTATTTTCTGCAAAAACATTTTGAGGAAAATACAAAGCACATCATGACAAGATGGTGGGAGCAGAGCAAATATCTATTTCTAAATCAGTCATCAAGATTTTAAATTGGGGAGATGTCAGATGAATATTGCATTTCTGACTTTGGGGCTGGGCCGTGATGGGGGATATCAAAGCTTTGGCATTTGTGTTCTGTTTTCTGATTAGGCCATGATGGGCTGGAGTGGAGGGAGGCGAGCGCCCTTAACCAGTTACCCATTTGTGTAGCGCGCCTTACCCTCTCCATCTCGTCTCATTGGCTCAGCTTTGTTTCTTAACTTCGCCAACTGCAACCAGCCACTGACCCTGATTCCTGATTCCCAGGAAGAGTGAATTCTGCTTCCAGACATTTTGTACCGACCTTAATCCTCTTAGCATTTTGTTTGTTGATCTGTCTGTAGTAGACTGCATTCCAGTTATAACTTAGTAAAGGATAGCACTGATGGAGGAACGTGGTGAGAGGAAACTTCGATCCCTGCATTACAACAGATGTAGCTTAACTCCAACAAGCCCCTGGTTTCTGAGAAGCGGACTCCTTTGTTGAAGGTTCTTTCAGACTTTACTCCAAAGGGCTGAATTCAAGGAGGGAAATGCCAAAAGGAAATCATGATAAAGCTCACTTTTCTGGTGAATTCCTTCTCTTTAGAGTGAATTAATTTAGATTTTCCCAGTCTAGTAAGAAATCTTTGCGGCATTTGATAAAAATTCATGTTCTTAAGTCTTTGGAACCTCAGTAGCCCTCATGAAGAGGCTGAAAATCCCTTGATAGTTGGTGTTGTCAAGCAATTCTTAGACACCTGACTTCATGCCTGGGTTTTTTGGTTATGGCTGTGTGACAAGCCTTTAGTGTCCTGTGAGAATATTGCTGCATTTCGTGCTCTCGGTGAACTTAGTGAGCCCAGTTCATTGAATTCATCAACAGGAACACAGATTGCTTACATAAGTTGAGGGTCAGTAATTTTTCTGTTTTATACTCGTGTTTCTGCCCCAGCTGCTCAGCCGGCCTTTTGTGCCTGTCTGTTTTCGTAACAAATGAGACCTAAATTTGAGCAAGGCGATTTTCAAGGCCACACACACAGTACGTTGACAGAACAGTAGATGCAATGAAATACTTGGTCTAAAGTTGTGGACTGGTCAGTTGGGATTGCTGCCTGCTTACCTGTCCCTTATTTCTACTGTAAGTAATGGTGGCAGTGTGTCATTGAGCTCTGATAGTGACTGTCCTTAGGCACTGAGGTGGAACCTCCAAGGATCTGGTGGTTAGAGAACTACCCACACTGGTCCACTTGTCCTGTCCTTCTCAGGCGTGTCCTGCATGAGCTCCTGCCCTCTCCCCTGGCCGGTTGTTCTAGATGCCGTTGTACCGGCAGGTGAACACGGTAAGACTGGGCTTGGTAGTGATTGTGTGACACGGGGCTGCGTTCCCCAACCTGTAAAACACGGGTGGGTGCTGCCTGTCGTCCAGGGGGGCCAGATTTAAAGCTGAATGCATGGAAAGTATGTGGAAGTTATCCCTAGACTTAAGTTTTTTATAAGCACTTACCATCCTCCAAACTTAGAGCTGTAACCATGGCTTTACTCTCTTAATCCCCCCCGCCCCCACACACACATCTGATCAGATGTTGACACTCTTACGTTTTGCCTGTCTTTGTCGTTTTTGCTAATTCTTAGTGTTAACACCTGTGGCGGCTTGACTGAAAATGGCCGCCATAGATAGACTCAAAGGGAGTTGGCATTTTTGGAGTAAGTGTGTCGCAGGGTTTGAGTTTCAGAAGGTTAAGCCAGGCCCAGTGGCACTTTCTCAGCTGTGTGCTGATCCAGTTGTAGAACTCTCAGCTACTTCCCCAGCACCATGTCTGCCTGCGTGACACCAAGCTTCCCACCCTGACAGTAATGGGCTAACCTCTGAACCCATAGGCCACCCCCAATTAAGTGTTTTCCTTTATAAGAGTTGCCATGGGGCCGGGTGGCAGTGGCACATGCCTTTAATCCTAGTACTCTGGAGGCAGAGCCAGGTGGAGCTCTGTGAGTTCAAGGCCGGCCTGGTCTACAGAGCGAGATCCAGGACAGGCTCCAAAGCTACACAGAGAAACCCTGTGTTGAAAAACCAAAAGAAAAAAAAAAGTTGCCATGGTCATGGTGTCTGCACAGCAATAACACCTAACTAACACAACACCTCCTCCTTCCTTCTTGCAGTTTATTGCCTGGTCCATCTTCATGCTTTTATTGTATGTGTTTTATTACTTGCTTCTTGCCCTGCTCTCCCGCTTACAGTACAATAAACTCCAAACACCTGCGCGTAGCACTGGACCCCCCCCCCACACCTTAATCTGATAGCGCCTACACCTGCTGTGATCAACAGCCTCCTCCCCCTTTACCTACCTAAACTTAGTTCTGCTTTCACTTCCTTTAAAGCCATTTCTGACCCTATAAATCTCAACATTCCTTAAACCCTGTGATCTTCTGATATAGAATGAGACAGGATGCTCGCTTTTATTTTTATCTTTTGCTGTTTTCTTTCTTCACATTTCTGTGGGCATTATTGTTTAGCTCTTCTCAAAGCCCAAATTTCAGGAACATAGCACTGTTACTTTCTTTCTTGCTATGGTAGAAGTTGAGGATGTGTGCCCTGCCGTGCACTTGTTCTGGGAGTTCCCCTCCTTCCATCCCATGGCCCTACTTGTGAAGACCTTTCTAGGCAAGTAGGTAGAGTGAGAGCAGGAAAGGGGTGAAGGTGGAGTTCCTCTCATTCAAAGTGCTCGTGACCACAAATATCTCAGATTTGGGTTGCTGTTTGGATTTCAGAATATTGGTGTGCGCCTAATAAGTTACTTTGGGGATGAGACACAGGTCTAAGTTAGTGAAATTCATATATGTCTCATGAAACTTCATGTAGTTTTTTTTGTTGTTATTTGTTTTTGTTTTTGTTTGTTTTTCAAGACAGGGTTTGTCTGTAGTTTTAGTGCCTGTCCTGGATCTCACTCTGTAGACCAGGCTGGCCTCAAACTCACAGAGATCTGCCTGGCTCTGCCTCCCGAGGAGTGCTGGGATTAAAGGCGTGCGCCACCACTGCCCGGCCCTCTTTTCTCTTTTTTCTTTTTCCCCCAGGCAGAATCTCAGTGTAGCTGAGGATAACCTTGAACTCCTGATCTTCCACCTCCCAAGTATTGAGATTACCATGTGCACCACCACACCAGTTTAACCATCTTGTCCGTTGTGGCATCATATGGGTGCTCCAGAAGTCCCTAATTTTCAGATGAGGCCTGCTCAGCCTGCACTCTTTACATTCACAGACGGTTGACAAGAATTGCCGTAGGGCTGTCTTGGGTGTGCGGGCCGCTGCGGAGTGCTCAGTTGGCTTCCTCCTGATCACTGTCCTGTAGCTGGGCCCTGTGGGCTTGTTGACACTCTCATTCATCTCTTGCTAGTGAGATGAATTATGGCTGAGATTGTAAACCCTCTGCCTATTTCTTTATACATGCTGCACCCAGTGTAGGATGACCTACATGTTGGAAGGCGTTTTCCTAAAAATTTAAATGAGCAGGAGATACAAAAGGAAGAGGAACTAAGAAGGTTAAAGGTTAAGTGCTTTGGGGTTGATATGGGGCTGACTTCTGTGCCACAAATTATTAACTGATGTTAATAGCTATTGAAGGATGTTAGTTAGCATGTTCCTCAAGCAGAATGTAAATAGTATCTATTTTATTAGTCTGAGGTATGAAGAACAATACAAAGGTATGGTGAACTAAGCTCTCAATATACTGCTGTCTCCAATAAGCATCAAGTTATTTTTTTCAGCACAGCTTTATAAAATTGCTTTTGCCAGTCTTTGCTCTTGCAAGAACTTTTTTAATTAAATGTATTCATTTATTTTACATTCTGACCACAGTTCCCCTCCCTCCTTGCCTCCCATTTCCTTCCCCCACCTTCCCTTCACCCCTCTCAACCCACTCCTCTGTTTCTGTTTAGAAAGGGGTAGACCTCCAATGGGTATCAACAAAGCATGGTATATAAATTTTCTATAGGACTAAGCTCCTCCTATTGTATTAAGGCTGGGCAAGACAACCCAGTATGAGGAATAGGTTCCTGTAAGCCAACCAAAGTGTTAGGGACAGGCCCTGCTCCCACTGCTGGGAGTTCCACAAGTAGACCAGGCTACACAACTGTCACACCTATGTTGAGGGCCGAGGTCAGTCCCATGCAGGCTCCCTGGTTGTTGGTCCAGAGTCTGTGAGCTCCGTGAGCCTGGCTAGTTGTTTCTGTGAGTTCCCTTGTGATGTCGGTAACCTGCCCCGGCTCAAACAATTCCTTCCTTCCTCTCTTCAGCATGATTTCCCGAGCTCAGCCCAATGCTTGGCTGTGGGTCTCTGCACCTGTTTCTGTCAGTACTGGTAGAAGGCTTTCTGATGACAGTTAGGGTAGTCACCAATCTATGAGTATAGCAGAATATCATTAGGCATCATTATGTTAACATTTTTTATTCTCCAGTTGTGTTTGGTTCTATCCTGGGTCTCTGGGTCCTTGAACTCCAGCCAGTATCAGGGGTGGGTTCTCTCTCATGGTTTGGGTGTAAGGCTGACCCAGCATTGGTTGTCACTCCCACAATCCCCATGCCACCCTTATACCCTCCCACCACACACACACACACACACACACACACACACACACACACACACACCCCATAGACAGGACCGTAGGTCAAAAGTTGTGTGGCTGGTACAGCATCCCAATCCCTCTACTGGAAGTCCCACCCAGTCACAGGAGATGGCCAGTTCAGGCTACGTATCCACCATTGCTAGGAGTCTTAGCTGGGGTCATCCTTGTAGATTCCTAGCAGTTCCTCTTGTATCAGGTTTCTACTTGACCTCTTTTCGGTCATCGCTTTCAGTACTCTCTCCTTCCATTTACCCCCTCCCCCAGCCCAATCCCTCATGTTCCCATATCCACCCACCCCTAGTCCACCCACAAGATCTCTTCTGTTTCCCCTTTTCCAGGAGATCCATGCATCCCTCCTTGGGCCCTCCTTGTTACCTGGTCTCTCTGGGTCTGTAGATTGTAGCATGGTTATCCTTTATTTTATAGCTAATATCCACTTATAAGTGAGTACATACCATGTTTGTTCTTTTGCGTTTTGGTTACCTCACTCAGGATGATTTTTTCTAGTTCCATCCATTTGCCTTCAGATTTCCTGATGTCATTGTTTTTAACAACTGAGTAATACTCCATTGTGTAAATGTACCATGTTTTCTTTATCCATTCATTGGTTGAGGGGCATCTAGGTTGTTTCCAGGTTCTGGCTATTATGAATAAAGCTGCTGTGAACATAGTTGAGCAAGTGGGATGATGAGCTACTTTGTTTATAGCAGCTTTAGTCGTAATACCAAGTTGTTGTGTTTTTTTAATACTTAGTGTTTATAGGGTTTAAACAAACTGTCATTCAGTGTTCTGGGATTGAAGTGAATTAGCCGGACTCAGGACACCTGTGTTAGAATCCTTTATTAACTAGTGTGTCACTTGAGCAAGCCAGAAATTGTCTTCTGTCATCTTTCCATTTCTTCTTGCCAAGGGTTATGAATTACAGACTTGTCATTATGAAGATATATATGACAGCACACATTAATTGTAAACCTGATCTTACCTGGTTATTTTTGCTTAACTTTGTCTAATCTTAAAAATGTTAAGGATTATATGGCAAAATATGCAGTCCCAAACATTCCCTTGTTCCCTTGTCAAAATTCATATTGATAAATGCAGAAGTGAAATTGAAAATGTTTTCAGAGTAAGACTTTATTTATTTTTTTGTCTTGTAGGCATTTTGTTCCCAATATCACTTTTGGCCATCCTGTGGTTGAAAGCCTCCGAAAGCAGTTAGGCCAGGACCCTTTCTTTGGTAAGTGGGTTGCTAAACATTTAAAACTGACAAAATTGCCTAAATAAAGGAAAAAGAGATCAAGTTCACCTTGCCCCCTTCTCCTGTTTCTTACTGTGCTGGGCATTCATTAGCTTGATCCTAGCAATCCAACACCCTTCTCCTTTCCCAGGGCTGTGAACCTGATTCTGCCTGGAAAACTCTTCTGCTGAGGGCCTCACTCTCAGCCTGCAGGCCACTTGTCATCTCTTTAGAGAGACCTTTCTTTCTAAGCACCTCCTCCAAACTGATTTTCTCCACTTTTCAGTCTGTTCTTAGAACTGACTATAAGATCCATGAAGGTAGAGCCAGAACTCAACTCGTGATTTTCCTTGTAATTTATTTATAAATGTATATTTGTTATTTACAATATATGTTTATATTGTAA
Source organism: Onychomys torridus (assembly GCF_903995425.1). NCBI lineage: Eukaryota > Metazoa > Chordata > Mammalia > Rodentia > Cricetidae > Onychomys > Onychomys torridus. The sequence continues at coordinate 51,237,005 of NC_050465.1, forward strand.
TATATAATTTATTTGTTTGGCTGTTTTGCCTGCATGTATGTGTGTGTAGTGCCCTCAGAGGCCAGAAGAGGGCGTTGGATTCTCTGGAGTTGGAGTTATAGAAGATTGTGAACTACCGCGTGGATGCTGGGAACTGAACCAAGTCCTCTGGAAGAGCAGCTCATGCTCTTAACTGATGAGTCTTCTCTCCAGCCTCAACTTTTGGGTTTCTTAAGGCTAAACATACATGATTATGTTTAGTATGAACTAGTAATTGAATTTATGATTTAACTAAGTGGTCCAGCAGCCAATTTATTTTTTTCAAATGTGGGCTTTTTGAAGATATGCTTCCTTTCATGAAATAGTAAATCTAAAAGGTTTTTTGTTTCTTTTTTGGGGGGGAGGGGTTGTATTTTTGTTTTTTGTTGTTGTTGGTTTTGTTTTTTTGTTTTTGTTTTTGTTTTTAGATCACTCCAACCTAGAAGTTATTTGAACTGAAACAGATTGAAGTTCCTATTATGTAACCTGTATAATTAAGTAAAGCTTGTTTTTTTGCCGGTAGAGTAATTTTATGAAGGAAGGACTCTAGCTGAAATGTTCCATGTGCCAGCTCTAAAACCCATATTCAACTTTATATCTATATTAAAATAAAATCGAGGTTCTCGTTCACAGTATGTATGTGTCTGTTGGCTATTGTCAGTGGGGCAGCCACAGACACTCCTGCTAATGCAGACCATTAGTCCCACTGTGCAGCCTCTAGCTAATGTGTCCGACCTTTGGACATGCAAAGTTCATGTTATTGTCATCAGTGAAGGTCATACCTGAGAATCGCACAGTTGAGTTACAAAAACTAAACAAAACCATCTCATTGAAGGAAGTTTATAATTTTGTCTTGGTCTTATTCATAGCTATCCCTCACCTTATTCAGGCTGTGCCTGTACATACCTGTGAAAGGATTTATCCATTTGGAGAGGTTCCAAAAAATGTGCATTATTACCTCGTGTCTATCAACATGTTCATCTTTTAAAATTTCATGTATTTGAATATAATCTTGATGATGTTAAAAAATTTTTTTGGAAGGGAGTTTTCGGAGTAAGTTTCTTCTTGAATCTGCTCCTATTGTGTACCATGACTTTTTAAAATTAAATTTGTTATCCTAAGAGCAATGATGAAATAAGTTCCCTGTTCCCACATGCGGTAGTCACACATCCCACTGCTCTTCCTCTCTCTCTCTTACATTCTTTCGTTTCTCTCATGTTGACTCTTACTCCTCACTGTCTCCTCCCTCTTCTGTCATCAGTCTTTCCTCCTGCAACACCACTGCCATCACCAGATGCAGTCCACTTTTCCTGCTGGACGTAGGCAGATGTGGATGATGTGTATCCATATATACATTTGCTAGTTAGTACTTAAGGAAATTTGTTCAAGATAAGGATGAATATGCTTTGTTAATACTTGGGGTTTGAGGCCTTTAATTTCTGTAGTTTTATTTGTTTTTGGATCTTAGCTGTTAGGTAATTGATGAATGACTTCATTTTAAGAAGTAGACCAGGGTTAGAGAGATGTTCAGCAATGAAGAGCATTTTCTGCTCTTACTGAGGACCAGGGTTTGTTTCCCGACACACACACATCCGGTGGCTCACAAGCACCTGTAACTCCTCTTCTGGCTTCTGAGAGCACCTGTACTTTTGTGCAAATGCCCACACACAGAGACATACGTATATATACACATAATTAAAAGTAGAATCTTTAAAAATAAATAAGTAGTCTGTAAGTTGTATGTATTACCTCTAGGGTTCTGGGGTTTTGTTGGTGGAACTGGAGATCAGAACTTGGGCCTTGCACATACCAATTCCACAGCCTTTTACTATTTTCAAAATCTTTAAACTCTTTTATATGTATTTGTGTGAATACATGTGATACAGTGACATGGTGTACTTGTGGAGGGCTGGTCGAAGGACAGCTTTTGGAAGTCATCTTACACCTTCCACACTACTGAGGCAAGCTCTATCTCCTGCACACTCCACTTAGCTGGCCTGAGAGCTTCCTGGATATTCTCTCCACTTCCCATCTCATCATGTATCAGCTTTTCACATGGGTTCCAGGATCGAACCCAGACCGTCAGGCTTCCGTGGCTAGCTTTTGTCCACTATGCCATCGCCCTAGCTCCGCTTGTGGTTTTGAGGCAGCATCTCCCTAAGTCCCCCTAACTGACTTGGAGCTTTTACATCCCAGGCTGGCCTTGAATTTGGAATCATCCTGTCTTAGCCACTGGAGATTATATTACAGGTCTGTACCAGCCACCCTGCTATTTAGAAAGCTCTCAACTATTAAGTCTTAATTTTGAGTATAAAAAACATCTAAGAAATAAACTAACAAGAAAAGCCTTTATTATCTAAGACAGTGCTCTGTATTGTAGGGAACCCTGGAAATCCTCTTTAGCTCCTTCATGAGGTCAAAGTTATTTTCAGAATACTGAGACATTATTTGTCATTGTCCATACTGGTGCTGCAAATCAGAGGTAAGTTGTTTTTTATTTTTGGTGTCATAAGCAGTCAGTGGTGCAGTGGCATCAGATTCCTACAATCATGACTCTGCTTCACTCCTGTGTGTATGCAGTATGTATCTTGGAAGCAATTTAGAAAATATATTTTAGTAAGTTTGTCTCAAATAATGTCTTGTTGATTTTTATGTGACAGAGTAGGAAGAACAAAGCATTTCTGCTGCATGTGTGATGAAGCTTTTCATTTGAACAGGTGCTTTTCTCGGCCCAGAGACCTTGCACCATTACATGAACTGAACTAACACCAGTTTTTGCTTGGGGAAAAAAAAAATGACAGCTAACTTGTTTGTTTTAGAAAATGGCTGTTTTGCAGACTTCTTTTTAACTAACAAAGTAAACTTGTCACTTCAAAGGAAATACCTGTGTGTGTTTTCAAAGAGTTTGTAAGAAGAAACTAGTTTTGAAAGCTTTGTGCACAACCACACCTAGAGAGAGATGCTCCTTACCATATATCACAGGGCTGTTCCCATAAATACATTGTGGGTTGAGACATCACAAGTCAAAAGTGCATTTAATATGACTAACCTCTAACCTTGCCTAACTTCCAGTGTGCCCAGAGTGTTTAGCTAGCCCACAGTTGGATAAAACCATCTATGTTGTTATAAAGTGTTGATTGCCTCTTGTTATTTATTACAAATATCCAGAAGATAGTTCCTATACACAGCACAATACACATAGAACAGGGCGTTTGGGTTTTGGGGGAGGAGGGGTGTCTCATGTAGCTCAGGCTGACCTTGAACTCTTTTTTTTTTTTTTTTTTTCTGTTCCTTGAGACAGGGTTTCTCTGTGTAACAGTCCTAGCTGTCCTGGAACTTGCTTTGTAGACCAGGGTGGCCTCAAACTTACAAAGATTTCCCTGCCTCTGCCTCCTAAGTGCTGGGATTAAAGGCGTGCACCACCAAGACCTGGCTGGCCTTGAACTCTTGATCCTCCTGATCCCACTCTAAAGTACTACAGGACCATGTTTAAGACTGTGCCTGATGTGAGCAAGACTTCTTAAACTTCTTCTAGACTCGACTCCTTATCCCATGAGGAATTTTTACACAGCCCTGGGTATACAGATATAAAATAAGCATATAAACCATACCTTTACTGGTAATAAGTCATAAAGTAATTGATTTTAAAACAATTTTTTGGTATATATATATATATGATTTTACCACTTATTAAAGATTAAAGCAAATTTGCATACTAACAAGATGATGTGCTTGTTTTTAAATAAGGAATATCTTGTCTGAATATTTCCTGCTACAGGATATAGCATCATTAATGATTTTCTTACATATATCTGTATTAAAAGCTTAACTTATAATTAAGCACAATGTTTAGTAAGCAACAACTCATAATAAAATAGAACAGGACAGTGTACTGTAATTATGTGGATGCAGTCTGAAATTTTCTTATGTAATCCTTGCAGTGATGTGAGATGATACTCAAAAGAAGCATTTATGACTTGTCCACTTGTCATCATAATTTCACTTGTGCTGTGTTACTGATGGCAAGTAAAAATAGAGGTCATCAAGATAACCAAGGGGGTAAAAGTGTTTGTTATGTAGGCTTGACAACCTGAGTTCTAACCCCTTTTTCCCATTGTGGGAAGGGAAAATCAGATTCCCAACAGTTGACCTCTGACCTCCACATGTATACCATGGCATGCACACACCTATACTTACATATCTGTCACACACACACACACACACACACACACAAAATAATAATGATTTTATAGAAATAAGGTAACTCAGTCATAAGCACTGTGATACCAGGACACTGGGTGTGATCACTTCAGCCAGCTGCCAAGCTGTAAATGAGTAGTATATGGTGTATGTACTCCAGTTAGAGGACTCAAAGAGCAAGTCGGTGTGGGGTACACGATATAAAACTTAACAAGTGTTTATTTCTGTAACTTCTGTCTAGCATTTTTAAACCACAGGTGACACAAGGCAACCTCCAGAATGAAGCTGCACTAAGTAACCTGTGCAAACAGGTCTTCTGTGATTTCTGTTAGTATTTCACGTGTTGACTAGTACTCTGAGATGTCTAATACACATAGCACCTGTACATCTAGCCAATATCAGCCAGAGTGTGCTAGAATCTGTCTGAGGACTACTGATCTTACATGAAGTTTTTACCTATTAACATGTTTCTATTTGTTTATTATTGTTAGTCTAGAAATGTATACTGTAATGCTGGTATTACTGCCTAACTCCTTTCCAATGCTCTTGATTTTTGTAATTCTGAAGTGTTAGGATTTATTTTTAAAATACAGCATAGCAAGGCCAGAAATATACTTCCTCTGACAAAAATCAAACAAACAGTCATTACTCTCCACACTGCACTGCACAGAATTGGTCAAAGGGTTGCTTATCTTGTGGTCTGGCCTCTTTGAAGAGGCCCTTTCCTCATGAGACACATTCAGTTGTAAGAACTTGAAGCAGACCATGCCTGTGTTATGTATATGAAGCTTTAGGCTTCCCCTTCTCACCAGCCTGACTTCTGTCTCCTCTGTCACTCCATTCATTGCAGCTCTGCCCTTCTACATGCTGAGGCCAGTCTTGGGCGCTGTTTCTGTTCCTCTCACCCTCTAGGTGGCTGTGCCTTCAGAGCCTGACTTTCCTGGGATACCGTCACTTCACTGAAACCTGCCTTTTCCCATCACATTAAGCTAAATCCAGCAGCCTGCAGAGCTCTGCCACCGTCGGACATCACGTCCTCCTCAGCTGGCATTAGCTACTCACCCTAGTTTGTATTTTATCATTTGTGCTGCCATAAAAGTTCAGTAGAGGTTGCTAAACAAGCATGTGGAGACAATCACGGTTATCTTTCCGAAAGATAACAGGCTGTATTGGTAGTGTGACCCCTTTCAGCCATTAAAAGTGGCATTTCCTGGACTCACAACTCAGTGTCCTGGTTTTTTTCTCATTGCTTTTTATATGTAGCAGCATGTGCTTTTTGTGGAAACTATTTCATAAGTGAACATAACCAAATTGTATCTTTAGGATGAAGACTATCTATACCAAAGTATAACTGATCACTTTGTGATGCCTGAATAATTTATATATATAATGACCAAAACAAAACAAAAAAACCCTACAGGCTGACTTCATCCCATGAGCTGGGTATTCCTCTCAGTAATGAACGGAAAATGTCTTTTCTTCTCAGATATGCACATGATGGTGTCTAGGCCAGAACAGTGGGTAAAGCCAATGGCCGTGGCAGGTGCCAATCAATACACCTTTCATCTTGAGGCAACTGAGAACCCGGGGGCTTTGATTAAAGACATCCGGGAGAATGGGATGAAGGTAAATTGATGATAAGAGTCATGTTTTGTACCAGTTGTCAAAGTTTGAAAGATAAGTGGGAAAAAAATGATAGGGAAAGAGCTGGATGTGGGCAGCTGGGAGTCCAGAGCTAAAGTGTAAAATGTTTGTAAGATATGTTCTGCTTATGTTTTGCCTTGGAGTCATTCACATTTAATGGCATGTTATCGTTAAAAAACAAACGGAAAAAAACAGTGCTAGATCCTTTGTGGCCTGCATGAGTCACTGAGAGGGGGAAGTGGATACAGAGTCCAACCCCTGGAAAAGAAGCTGTTTGTTGTAATTGATGTCCACTGGCCAGGAGAAAATCATTTTTCTATAGTGGAGTTTTACTGGGTCTATAGGCCATACTCTAGGGCAGGCCCAGTCCCCAGGAGTAGTTGGCCAATACAAAAAGAACTCCTAGAATTGTTTTTTTGTCTCATTGTTTTGTTTGATTTTTGATTTTTGTATGTTTGCTTGGTTTGGTTTGGTTTCATTTATTTTTTCGAAACAGGGTTCTTCTCTATGTAGCCCTGGCTGTCCTGGAACTTACTCTGTAAACCAGACTGGCCTCGAACCCTGAGATCTACCTGTCTCTGCCTCCCAAGTGCTGGGATTAAAAAGTTAAATTAAAATTTTAAGAAAATGTGTATTAAAAAATACACATGTGCCACCACCGCCAGGCACATGTGTCATTTTAAGAGAAAGCAGGAGAGATTATAAAGTTGGGTGGATAGGGAGGATCTGGGAAGAGTTGAGGGCATGATCAAAATATATTGTAAGAAAAATATTTTTAAGTAAAAATAAAAAAATAAGGTAGCAAAAGTAAATCCAAATCAAACAACAACAAAAAACTGATGTTGTGCTCTGGATAATTTGCATACTGTTTTGTGAGTTGGTTTTTTTTAAACTTGGCCACAATATTCGATAGGGAAATGATGTGATTTAGCATTTGTGTGTTACAGGTCGGCCTTGCCATCAAACCAGGAACAACAGTTGAATATTTGGCCCCATGGGCTAATCAAATAGATATGGCCTTGGTAATGACCGTAGAACCTGGGTTTGGAGGGCAAAAATTCATGGAAGATATGATGCCCAAGGTAAAAGAAATATTCTGTTCTGGGGTGAGGCTTTTACTATAGGTGTTTATTTAGTAGATGTGTCCTGCTTTGGAGGTGAGGGAACAGATGCCTTCAGATACTGTAATACAGTATGATAGTTTTAAAATAAAAGCTATTATCCATATTGCAGATTTTTTAAGCTACTATTTTTGTGACCTTGGGTCACTTGAGAATTTTCATTAGTCTTTGCATAGCTATCACAAATTGAATGTCACTTGCTAAACTACTTTGATAAACATAATATGCTTCAGTCTATTGAAAGTGACCCCCAGTAAAGTTGTATGTACAGTTAAGCTTGTGCCAGCTCTGATGTTTTGTGTGTGTGTTGTTTTCCCTTGTGCACTGTGGGAGTCACTGTTTCTTCGTATATGTCTAGGTTCACTGGTTGAGGACCCAGTTCCCAACTTTGGATATAGAGGTCGATGGTGGAGTAGGTCCAGACACTGTTCAGAAATGTGCAGAGGTGAGATGGCTCCTCAACCGTGACTAGGCCATTCCTGTAGGTGTAGTCTACATGACAGTCCTATCACCAAAGAATTGCTCGAGTGGAGTTTTTCCTTGGGAAAATATTTTTTGCTCAAACATAGGCTTAGGAAAGTAAAGAACAAGTGAGTTTCTAAATACGTGAATTGTTAAATAGTTGATGCTCACTGAGCATCGTCTATTAGAGCCTGTTAAGTTGTTTGGTTTTGGACTCTTCTGTGGTGCTGTTCCTGCTCAAATTAAGAGACATATTAATCAGTAGTCCTATAAACGCTAGTTCCTGAAAGAATATTATTGGAGATGTAAAACCCTGCTATCAGGGTCTCATTGGAGAAATTTCCTCACTGTGATTCTCCAGCTTCTGACAATGGATTACACAGCAGTTTGGCTTTCCCTCAGCTCAGATCCCAGATCCAGAGCTGTATTTGGATCTATCTTGTTTGAGCTTCTTAGGGTGTTCCCTTTTACACCCCCACCCCCATTACTTTGCCTCCACATTTAAAAATGTTATCCAGGGAGAATTTTCTAAGACACTGTAAGTGCTGGAACCTAAGAAAGCATAAAGAGACATTTTTACATTCTTTCTGACAAAATGACAAGGCACTAATGTTCCCAGTGTTTTATGGTTAGCTTCCCATTTTCAGTCTCCCTTCAGCCTCCCCAAACAAACAGCTACAGGGTTTCCTTAGTGTCTCTGGTCCTTGTAGGCCTTAGGAAAGGCCTGACTGGAACTGAAGATCTAAGAGGGCAAAGCTTCATTTCTAAGTGTCAGCAGAGGTCCTGTGAGCAGCGAGGACTAGTTTAGGCAGCAATTCAGTGACTTGGAAGGCGCATTTACAAGTAACTGGCCTCATTCATAAGCATTTTCCCTTCTTGCACTCGGCTTCTGGGAAAGCGCTGGCGGAGACAAGGGTGGAAAGGCTGCCCCAGGACTTCTTCTGTGGTGGTTTCTTCCACGCTAACACACAGCCATGTACTTCTTGCAGGCAGGAGCTAACATGATTGTGTCTGGCAGTGCCATCATGAAGAGTGACGACCCCAGATCTGTTATCAACTTACTAAGAAATGTCTGTTCAGAAGCTGCTCAGAAACGCTCTCTTGATCGATGAAGCCACAGGAACCTGGGTGCTGCTCATGAAATCTTTTTTATTGGAAAAGAGGAATATTAACTACCAAATCACACTGAATCGAAGCAGTGCTGCATTCCAGTGATTAAAATCAATTGTGCAGGATGTTCAAGAGGTTAGAAATAACTGCCTTTTTAGTGATGCCATTTAGAGATTAGCGTGATGAAATATTCATGTTTATATTGGGAAAATGATTTTTGTAAAGAGTGAAAATATGGTTTAAGATTAGACAGAAATGTGTCTTAATGCCTAAAGAGGAAAATTAGCTACTATGAAAACCATTTTTCTGTATTTTTAAAAAGAATGTTCTGTTGTTTCCTGGTTTACCCCTAAAGCAAATGACATCCATTTTCTCTGTTTCATGTCATTTGTGGTTTGTTTATATGCCTGAGAATATGAATGGAATGGGACAAAAATTAGAAGCTTTGGTGTGGTGGCATGTCATGGTCTGGCATCTGAAACATTTTTACTTTTTATCTTACACTTGGTTTATTAAAGACTATAAAAATAATGTATGAGGCCTAGGGTTTCTGAAATGCAAGCACAGACTTTATCAAGGTATTTTCTTTGTCACAGTAGGCTACTTAGTAATTCCTTCCTGCTTCTGGCTCACACTCAACTACCATTCTTAGGGCTGTGAAATAATACTGTTGTGGCAGCTCTGAGCAGAAAGGAACCATACAGTCTCTCTTGGAAGCTCCACTGGGCTGAATCCAGGTTGGCTCCATTCTAGATCTTTGATTTTAAGAAAAGTCACCCCAACCTGTTTTCACTATCAACTCTTACGTCTGTTGAATGGAACCATAATTACTGTGGGTTGATAATTAAAAGTGTTAACATGATACTAGATAGCCTATAGTTCTACTCTTAGACTGTAAGGGATGCTCAACACAAAATGGCAAGCATTGTCTGTTTTGTGAGTTATTAAGAACTTTGTGCTTAATTAACTCCTAGATTGTCTATAATTGTTAGCAGGTACTTTTTGGGCTGGTACATAGAAAGGGTCCAGTAAAAGCAGGCTTTCTGGTATGTCCTATTGCTCTGACTACAGGTGGCTCCTGAGAGATAGGTTAGAAAGAAGAAAGGTTTTGTTGTTTTTTTTTTTTAAACTTTATTTTTAGTGTAACTATACTTTCTAGCAGAATCAGAGTAAGTAAAGAATACTCTGGAAATACAGATGGGTACCCCCAAGGAGGTTTATATAATTTCTAAGAAAGAAGAAGTAGGCTAAGAGAAGACAGGATACAGACTTCATCCATGAACTAAGTATTAATAACAGTGTTCCCAGTTATCAGAAAACTGGAAATACGTATCGCCAAGTTCACTCTCATTCTTGACTATGACAAGAACACAAGCAGTATCATTAATTTCTTCAGGCTACTATGAGTTTTGAGAAATAAGGTTTTAAAAAAATAAGGAAATAAGGACACTGACAAACTTAGGCATGGAGCAGAGATTGATGGGGCTTCTTCCTGCCCTATAAGGTAAAGTTTTTTAATACTTGTTTTTATTTTGGCTTAGGAAAAGTTTGTGCCACGAGTAATAATAGCATTTAATCAAATCACACAATACAAGGCATATAGAAATAACTTTAATTAAAAAACTATGTAGAAGATTATAATATCAGTCATGACAAAGATTTGAATTATTGGCTGGGACAACTTGTATTTTTCTGGCTTTTGTTATCTTTTTCTTTAAAAATAAATGTACAGTAAAACTATAAGCAAAAGTTTGTAAGTATTGAATTTGAATGGTTCCCCACCCCCCATTTGCAGGGACCAGTTTAATTTCTAATTCTCAACAAAACCTTAAGTATCTAATCCCACAGACCCTAAGCCCAGTGGCCAGGATTTTCAGTATTTATGGGAACTACAAATTGAGTAACCTTTCTTTGCATAACAAAAAGTGGTTGATACAAATTGTCCTTAACTTTCATCTAGAGAAAATGGTATTATAGCTCCAAAAAGAATTTTCCTTAATGTACACTCCTCAGTATTCTATATTAAAGTCTTAGTCTTTGAAAAAAAAAACTTGAATTCTTGATCTAGGAGCCTATTAAGAGTAGGTATTTGAGTAAGCTATGGCAAGGAGAAACCAAATTAGAAGCTTCTAGCTGTACGTTTGCTAGAATTACAACCATATTATGATTTGTGTGCTGTTCTACATTTTAAATTGCTGTCTTGAAGAGGTACGTAAAGCAAGTAAAACTCAGGGTGAATTTTCAAAGACGATAGTTTTAAAATGTATCAATATATTAAACTCTAAGTTGCTTCTCTTAATTCTGTTAGGAGTAAGCAGAAAGTCTGTGGTTAGTCCAAGAGAGAACAATGATTTCAAATAAATGAATATTGTATTATCTGATATAAGAATTTCCATAAATAACTTATATTGGTTAAACAATTTTTAGAATAAAAGAAAAAACAACTCCCTTTCCGTAGTCAAAGCTTTCAGATGTCTATTATCAGTCCACACCTGTGCTAGATATTCATGGCAACTTACATTGCATAGAGTAGTTCATATATGCAGTTTTAAGACTGCATGTGTGCATGTGTGTGTATATATTCTGTATACACACTAGTATATTCTCATATTACTGAGGCAATTTTAATGAACTGCCATGAGAATAGAAACAAAGAATAGTTGTCATCTGATGCACATCAACTGTACTGTCAGGGAGGGGCTCTTAACAGTTACCCCCTAGTGTGATTTCGCATCAAATTGCAGCAGTGCTTGTGACCTGTATTATTGACAAACACAAGTTACTAGCGTTTGTGTAGGTGAAAAGCTAGCTACTTCTGTGATTCAGGAAAAAACCTTCTCTGGCCTGTTTTATGAACAGTGAAAGATGGATACATGCAGTACATCCTCCTTGTCTGGAATTGTGGCCAGAGGAGCGGGAGATTCAGAAGAGGATTTAGGTTTTTCTTCCTCTTTTCCTGTCAGTTACATAGTTTTCATAATTTGTCCCCTGTCACCTATTTCTTTTAACATTAGTAACTCCTATACCAAAGGTTGTGTGCTCTTCCGTTCCCTCTAACTGCATTTTTGGAGGGTGGCCATTCTCTGGTGTAGCTCTACAGAAGACGTCGTCGCGGAAGGCTGTGCTTGCCCCCTCAGTCTGATCCTTTCTTTCATCTTGGCATAATAAGGCTGCAGTGTCCTCATCCTTCAGTGGAAAAGCTCGCCGTTCCCACCGCAAAGACTGAAAGGGGAAACATTTTCAGTTAAGTTTCACCTGATTTGATTATTTGTTAAGGAATTTGTAATGTCAGTTTTTATAATTATTCTTTGAGTATCTAAGTTCAGGTTTTCATTTCCTCTCATGTCAAAATGGCATATACTGAGAATTTCTTGGCTTTAAGGAATCATTTCTACTCTACTAGGAAGAACAAATACTGCCACAGAACCCTTTAAGGAAGGATTTCTCCCATTTGCTGTACTTCATTTCTGTCCCATTGTTATTACAGATCCTTTTTCTTCCTAATTTTCTGCAACCTGCATATTAATTTCTATAGTCCCTCCATTCTCGATGCAGTTATTTTTCAACACCTGTAATGGGGACAGGAAGCATGAACTTTGTGTAGTAGTAGAGTCTACTCTCCTCCAGTAGGCGCTGCATTTGTGTGGAGACAAGTAAAACCCTTTGTTCGCAGCAGGGAACCAGAGGCTGTGCTTGCCATGTGCCAGTCTCCAGTGCTCAGCTTTATTCTTTAAGAAAGTGCAGTAGAATCCCCCATTCCCAAAGAGGCAAATAAGTAGATAGGTCAGAGTTGTTACTGGCAGGCTGTGCCCCCCAAATGAAAATACAAGTAAATTTCTAATAGAATGGAACTAGAGTGCTCCACTATAGACCTTCATGGACATGCTAGCTTGAACATCTCACTGAGTTTGTTATGTAGTAAAACAATTTACAATAAGCAATGTCTACACACAAGTGAGATGAAGTTAAAGGACAATTAAAAGAAAATGCAGTCATATAACCTAGGCTTACCTTGATTTCTTGACTATCATTTAAACAAAGTGAATCCTGAGCACACAGACTGTGGCTGTCTGCTAGGAGCTCGAGGGGGCTCTCGGCATTAACACACTGCTGAGCACTGCTAACTTCACTTGGGTTTTCCTTCAGAACCAAGTCCTGTCCTTCCACGTTTTTACTGTAAGCTCTAGTAAGGAAATAAATGAATACAGGGTATTACACTAAGTCAGTGCTGTGATCTCCTAGTGTTTCTACTCCAGGTCATCCGATGATCTTCCCAGTGTTGTTTTTAGGAAAGGTTTCTATCCAAGGCTTAAATATCCTCATTGAATACTCAGTCTTCATTGTTACAGTTCTTTGGTTTGACTAGACAGAAAGGGCCATGTATTTGATTTTTACAGTCTTTGAATTCTCAGTTTATTCTAGAATTGTTTTAACATACATGAAGACCTCAATTCACATTTTTCCTCTGTATTTCTGGAAAGTTATATCTAGGATGTGGAAAAGAACTGGAATTCTAGAGTTTCATTTATATTAGGAGATCTCTTTTGACAAAGATTTACAGTACATCTGAACAGCTAGGCAGAGAAAGGACTTTATTATTATTTAACTAATTGAAAGATGTTCTTTAAATGAAGAGACAGCTAGATTTTTACATGAACTTGCTTTTTTAGTTGTGGCTATATTAAAAATAATGATGTAACTACAAAAATACTAGAGGTATTTCAAATTGATAATTACTAATTATGTCATTTATTCTTCCCCAGTCTTATGGGCTTGTTTCTGGTTTTTGAGACAGTTTGGCTCTATGGCACATGTTCTAACACATGATCATCCTGCCTCATCCCCATGAATGCAGGAACTCTGAGAATGTGCCCATATCTAATATTTATATTTTTAAAAGTCCCATAAACTATTTGTCTTTTATACTAAAATAAAATTTCTCAAAGAATTTGTGTTAAGTATTATTTTTGAGATGTTTGTTAAAATAGATTACCTAAACTCCAGTACCTTATGCTGGGTTCACTGTTTAAAGTACGTTGAAATAACTTGCTTTAAGATTCTGGAGAAGAGTTCCTCACTGTGCAATCTATACTGGTCTTAAACTGGAGATCCACCTAACTCAGCTTCCTAATTAATTACTGGCATGTGCCACCATGCCTGTATGAAATGACATGCTTTATATAAAATGTTCCTAATATTTCCTGGGTAAGTATGAAACCATGGATAGTAGCACATAAAGTATGAGAACCCCATTCTGTCATATGTAATTTCCCAGATGAACTTTGAATGTCAGTTTCTGTATGCAGGTGGTTTTGCATCCTGTGATTTCCTTCTCGGTGGTCTTGCTTGAATTTCATGGCTAGTTTCTGTTCATTCCTCAGATGTTATGGCTGTAATGTTTTAAACTTGAAATACTTGCCTGTTATTTCTTCTATGCCACTTGCTTTGCTCCCAGAGTGACCACCTAGCTTGCTCTCTCTCTTCATATTTTTTGTGTCTTAGGGAGAAGACTTCATCAGAAAGATCTTCTATCTGGTAAGATTTTTAAAACATGAAAACAGGTTTTAAATGGTCTTTGTGAGCACAGAGCTTTTTAAAACATCCTACTCTTGGCCCATATTTTAATATGTACCTAGATTATAAATGGGTTCTCTCCATTTGCCACAGCTGTGGGACTGTTTAGTTATTGTTTGGGTACAGGCTCTCGCTGTCCTAAGGCAAGCTTGAATACGCACCCCTCTTAACCTGAGGCTCTGGAGTGCAGGGATGACAAGTATGTGCTACCTTACCCAAGCTCCAAAAAAGTCTTAAACTTTATTCATTCCACAGAGTAATTATGGATTATCCATTATGAAGTACACTGTTCTAAGAATATGTCAATGTCAAAGAAAGTAATACCAATGGAGGTAAATCAGAATTTAGTTAACTGGCTTAGTTAACTGGGACCGTGGGGAATTTGGTTTTCCTGGTAATGATCATTCCGACTTAGCAAGAGTGCAACAGAAAAGCAAAGTGCATTAATAGTAAGATACGAGTAGCTTGCCAGACGGTGGTGGCGCACGCCTTTAATCCCAGCACTCGGGAGGCAGAGCCAGGCGGATCTCTGTGAGTTCAAGGCCAGCCTAGTCTACAGAGTGAGATCTAGGGCAGCCTCCAAAGCTACAGAGAAACCCTGTCTTGAAAAACCAAAAAAAAAAAAAAAAAAAAAGAGAGAGAGAGAGAGAGAGAGAGAGAGATACTGGTAGCTGAAAAACAAGACCAGTGGGTATAGAAGCACTGTTAGTTGACAGAAAGTATGTGTGTGTGCCCTCTGTATAACTCTAATTTTCATTAAAGACCATCACCTTGGAATTTGTGTTATATAGTATTTTCCCCTCTAGTTGTCTCTTTCCTTAGTTCTTTGAGAGTTTTGAGATTCATACAGTGTGTTTGACTCCCATCAGTATTCTTAATGTAATTTTACCTATGTGGGTTTAGAATCCTCTACCAATAATTTCAGCATCCAAAAGTTGGGGTAGGGGGACAAGCTTTTCATATAATTCATAGCCTGATCAGAAATGCTGTGACAATATTTATGATTTCTGTTATATCCCATTTGTTGTGTATGTTTAACTACAAAATCATTAATATTTAATTATTGCTAGGACTGTCCTTGACTCTTGGTATTAACACTACAATATGTACCACACTGCCTTTTGGTTTGGTTTGGTTTGGTTTGGTTTGGGAGATAACACTATGCTATATAACTTTTGCAGTCAAATTTGGGAAAGAACATTTTTCTAAAAAGAATACCCTTTTTTAAAAGATTTTTATAAATAAAAATCATGGTTTATATTTCCTTTTAGATATTTAAATATCAAATGATTTAGGCCTTATTATATGAAAGGTGCAATTATCACATTAAACATAGGCAGCTTACCTCTTCTTTGCTTAAGTTATGTTCATCAAGAGGCTGAAGAACCACCATCCTCCAGCTGTTGAAAACAAAATAATTTCAAACAGCTTTTATCCAAATACAGCAGTTTTATTTTCTAAACGCAGCTAAATATATTAAGTTTTACTTCCTCAAGACTTCCATAATTCAAATGGGTGCATTTTAATAGTTTGTCATTTTAAAGAGAAAGGATTTTATAAGAGTAGATAGAAGATGAATTTTATTCTTTATACCTTACAGTCTCTTCTATGTAGCTGTATTCTCTAATTATGTGCTGTCTGAATTAAGTCACTAGTTAATTAAGCCAGCTAATCACCTGGCTTGGGCAAAAATGAGGAGAAACCTGGCCTGATTCCGTTTTCTTTGGTATGGAAATGTGAATCATGCCCTCTTTTTAATTACTAGCTTAACAAACTGGCTCACAGAATTCTCCACTGTGAGTTGAAAATACTGTTGCTATGAAACACTGTTAGCCACAACAGTACTCCTTATTTTAGAAAATGCCAGTCTTGTAGACTCGTAACTGTAGTGCCGACTAGTAGAGTACCAGATTAATTCCTTGGGTTAATTGTGAAGAAGTAAGTGAACTTACAGAATTAAAATGGAAATGAATGGCCATGAGTTCATCTCCAACTCTCTCTCTTTCCTAGTGCCATTTCCATATCAGAGAGACTGCTTTTGTTGTTGCTATCAAACGTAGCTGCCTTCCTTGACAGTGGACATAGATCCATGCATGGAACCGAGGAGTGCCTTAGTCCACTTCTTTGCTAGCTCACCCTTCATGTATAAACTATTCCAAACCTCCATGTCTGGCTAGACCTTGCACACTTGTATCTATGTAAATAACCATTTTTACCTTTTGGATTATTTTCCTATATATTCCCTTTCATTTTTCTATTTGATTTTTTTATTGCTGAATTAGAGATAAATCAGAAACTCATTTTTGTTTGCAAACATTACTGTCTTAACAGTGAGAGTACACATGCAAATAGTTGAGTTTTTCTTTGAATTCTTTGCAACCAAGTATAGACCTCTATCATGAAAGGCAAGAGCTGTTTGTTGTAATGTTTACACTGCTGAAATACCATGTTAATAAATATACTTCATAGATACTTAAATATAACTAAATAAAAATCAATTGTGAATGCTAAAGTCAATCAATTTAATGTAAAGTTTCCTTTTACCGTTTCCTTTCTATGCAAATAGGGAAAGGGGAGCATTCTTTTAGTTAAAACTTGACTCTGAATTTAAGTTTATTAAAGAAAGAAGAAAGAAAATAGATGGAAGTATACATACCGTGGAGTAAGTATTTCTTTATACTGGAGTTTCTCTAACTTAGCAGGTGCTACTAATGACATGGGAATCACAATGTTATCTATATCGTAAGAGCTCTCACTTCTTAACCTCCGCCGTGCAGTATTCTGTAACACAGAATTATTGTACTAATTTAGTGATGTTTTAGTTATCTGTGCTCATATTCCTTCATTAGTTATATAAAAATAATATGTAGTATATCTGTGACATAATTTTTGTAAATTCTTGTTGTCAAATCTTACTTTAAAATGCTAAGAAAGCCAATTAAATTAAGGGTGTTTATCTTTTTTAACCTAAGACATCTCTTTTGGAACACATGTAAAGAATATTTTGTGAAGAAACACAATTATTTGAAAGCTCCTGAGTGAAGATGGCTGCTACAGATCTTCATGTATGTGCTCCTGGCCCCTGGGCTTCAGACTGCCCATCTAAACCTCCATACCTGTGACCTCTCTCTCCTGAGCAGCAAAAAATAAAACAATTTAAGAACACAAATCCCATATGTCAATAGCAAAACTGTGTTTAGCTTTAGATGTTAAAGAGTAGAGATAGTCATAAGGGTTTTTGTTGTTGTTTTCGAGACAGGGTTTCTCTGTGTAGCTTTGCGCCTTTCCTGGATCTCACTTTGTAGACCAGGCTGGCCTCGAACTCACAAAGATCCACCTGGCTCTGCCTCCCGAGTACTGGGATTAAAGGCGTGCGCCACGACGGCCCGGCTGAGATGGTCATAAGTTTTTAACATAACCAAAGAATAAGGTGCTAGCTTCCAAGTCAAAATGATTTATTTAACCAAATTTGCTATTTTCTATTAAGATAGTTCTAAAATTTACTAGTGAATAAGACTAGCATAGATTAATAAAATATTCTGACAGTTTTTTTAATAGCTTTTTTTATTTTTTAAAAAAAATCTATAAAGCTAGTTAGAATTTACAAATTTAAAAACAACCTACTTGTGAGGATGAATTCTGAGTTCTTGATGTAACATTGGCATTAGAGACAGTAGTAAAATCACAATGGGATCCTGGTTCTGTACGTTGAAAAGCAAATTCTTCAAATCTAGTTCTTTCTCCTGCTGTGGAAAGAACCCTTCAGAATGTCACATGTTAAAAATGACCACATGCATTAGAATTATTTTCCAATAAGTGAGAGGTGATTGAGCATTGTTTGTTTGTTTGTTTGCTTGCTTTTAAAGACATAATCAGAAAACAAAAGGAAATTATAAAACAAGTATATTCTTGCTACCGAGTATTCTTGGGGCCTGAGTGTCGTCTGCCTGGTTCACTTTGGTTCCTTGAGTGACCGTTTCCATTGTCTTTCCTTGTTCCTGTTTTAAGTGTCCCATTCAGGCTGTATTGTCAAGACTGATCTTAAGTTTCTTTTCTTTTTCCCGTCTTTGCCTGTCTTACTTTCTATGAGATTTCCTTAAGTTGACCACCTGAGTTTTTATTTTTATTGTATTTCATTTATTTTTATTTAATTTTAGTAAATTCTAAATATTCATGTTTTCTGGTATTCACTTGATATAATATCCTCATCCTGTTTCATGAATGAATTTTCTGAAAATTTTCATTTCCTATAAAAAAAAGTTATGTGTTCCATCAAGTTCTGCTTTTTATTCCTCCTTGTAAGTATAGGTGCGTTTCTGTTCTCTGTTTAGTGCTGTTATCTGCATTACTTCAGTATGAATTGTTTAATATTTTCTTCATGATGTAAAAAGTAGTAGGACCAACTCTATATTTCTTCAGTTGTGAAAAAAAGTCTTTATTGGTTAGTAGCTTCACAATTCACATATTAAAATGGTAATTGCCTTCTAGGTTTCTTTTATCCCAGAAGAATTCATTTTTCATGGCATTGTCTTGTTAGGGACATGCCTAATTTACCAAATTTTTGTAATTATCTACTTATTTATTTGAAATATATCACTGATTTTTACTATCCCCTTATATCCATTAAATTTGAATCTATCACTCATTTCTATTTAGATAATAATCTATATTTTATTGTCTATGTTATTAAGAGATTACAATTTTCCCCATGTATTGACATGTATATATGAAAGTTCCTTAAACGTTAGGTGATCTTTGCTTGGCTGCTCTTAAGAGACACTGAAGCAAAATCTCTAGATGCATTTGTGAGTGTGTTCATTTTCTACCACAATGTGTTCGATCAGATTGTAGTGATTATAGATCTGTTACTTAAAGTGAAATTTCTAAAGACACTAGAGACAAATGTAGATCCATTGTATAAAATTATAAATCAGTACATTTTGGATATAATTAGTTTCTAATTTACTAAGTTTGTCCATGTTATTGAAATATAACATCTGGGAAAGATTTAATTCATGAATATGACGTGTGTTAGGACAATGAGCAAGAACCGGATGTGTACAAATTACTTTCTCTTCAAACTATATCATGCTGGTTTTCTTCTTTATCATTAACAACATCTATAAAAACTCGTCTCCTAAGTCCCTACAACAAATCACACTTGATATTATTAGAACATGTCTGTTTTCAACTACTACTTCTTGTTAATCTTGCAAATGTTAAGTGGAGAGACTACTAGGGAGAATTAAAAAGGGGCATTGAAGTTCCTCGGTTGAATCTTGACCACTTTCTCATAATATAAAACATTTAGTAATACTCATAAATTACTATCAGATAACCTTACTCTGACTAGTCTGATTCTGCTATAACCCTGGAGACTAAATCCAGTCCAGATAACAGGTGACAGAAGGCAAGTCATCAGAAAACAGGAAACAAGTCATTAATTGTCATGAAGTGGACAGATACCCAGCGAGCAAATTCTGAACTAAGTACATGACTATACTCATAGGGACATGGGTATTTTAGGTAGGTAGTGAATATTCTGGATTATAAATTCCCACGAGACAAGGGTTCTTTGAAGAACATAATTTTTATTTTCAATATTTAACACTAATGGTCCCATCTTCATTTTAACCTACCTAATGCTGTTTCACTCAAGTGTCTCTTTTTTCTTCCCTGTAATAGTTGTGCAGATGACTGTGACCTTATCTGAGGCTTACATATAGGTGAATATCCATTTCTCCACTGATTCAGAGAAGTCCCTTGTACTAAAACAAATGAAAAGAAAGGCTGTGTGATGTTTTTGTCCTCTAACAGAGACAGTGAACAGCTAACTTGTTTCTACTTATAATGTTGAAAATTTTAAGGTATTAGTTCAGAATTACGTGAAATGAAATAAAAACTCAATTACCAAGATGGGATAGTTCCTAAACTAAAAAGAAATGAAATAGTAGGATTTCTCAAAAATGTTCTCAGGAAATGCTCAATTTCCACTTGTTTATAAGTGGATAAAAAGAAGGGGCTATGCTCTCAATGTCTTCAACATCAGTGAACACTGGGTCAGATCTGTGAGTCTGGATGAATGCCAATTGAAATCCTGAGGTGGATGTCCTTAAATTTAGAAACACTCTTCACCAAGTAAGCGTCAACATGTCATGACACATGGACTCTGTAAAAGCAAGAACCTCATTTTACCCAATTGTGACAATGATACCACTGTTACTTCACTTTTAAAACCTGAATTTAAAATAATTTTATGTCAGTATCTCTGCCTCAGTTTCAACACATTTATAATAGCAGCTGTCTTTGGGTTATAAGGATTCAATGCAGTAATTCCTGAAATAGGTGTCTCCCATGGAAAATTTGTCATAAATATTACCTTAATCATCATGAGTGCTGTTTATCTGAACCTCACAGTTCCAAGTATTGGTTTAGTCAGTATCTTGGCTCCTTTTGGGGGATCAGGGAATAAAGGTTTGGAAAAGAATAGAAAAAAAATATGTAGACTCAAGTGTCCAACACACCAAGGGAAAATAAAAGGCATAGAGCCTAAGTAGCCTAACCACAGTTATCAAAAACCTAGTTACAAGATGGCAGAGCACTCTAAAAATGGCAAGCCAGAGTTTTTGATACACAGGCTTATGTGTAGATGCACACATTTGCATTTATGAAGCATCTCTGCAGAACTAATGTCCTATGGAATTTAGCTGAAGAAATCCAAAGCAGAAGTACAAAGGAAAACGGTTACCACAAAAATTTGATGAGTGTCAGTGTTTTACTAGACCTGCAAGAGAGTAAAAATGGCAAAGGAAAATGATGTGGAGCAACTGGTAGACTGTAGAAGCCAGTAGCTACCTCACTCAACTAGACTGTTTAGAGAGGTTACTGTTCAGATAACAGAATCTACTTTTCCATAGAGAAATGGGTTTAAGGTAAGGTCCTCATCATGCCCACTTTGAAATGTTCTGTGTTGTCCCAGCTCCAATCTGGAAACAGTTTTGAGATCAAATCTCTGTGCTTTTCTCACAAATTGATTATGTAAGTAACTGTGGTAGAAGGGTGCTAGCCATAAATGTCAGTTTCAAATGTAAGTATACAAACTCCTAAAATCTTCAGTACTGACTGATACCATACATAAAACAACAGTGGAGACGTGAAAGAACCATCTTAAGAACTAGTTTCTGGAGTGTTCCAGAGTATAGAATAATAGGACTAAAACAATAAAGAGAAACAAGTCCTTGAAGCCTCTGCAGAGAAATCTCACAAATAAAATGTACGTGTTCGGATTTAAAAATGATAATTAGTTGAACAATGGAACAAAATAGCCACAGCTAGGAAAATGAAAATTTGGGCTGGAAAAGCTTCCACAATTGAATGGAGAGAATGAAGAAAAGAAAATGGAATAAGAGAGCAAAGTAAATGAAGAAGAGCATTTGAAGAAAGAGCCCTGGATTTTTCCTGAATTGCTTACAATAAATCTTAAGATTTTAAAGAATTTCACTTGAATGCCAAACAGCAAGTTTTTAAAAAATCTGTTGTGTGTCATAACAGTACACATAGATAAATATATCCTATTTTAAATTTTAAAGAAATTTAAAAGATTACTATAAATGAATGAGGATTAGTTAACTGGATGTAAGAAAACACTAACTAGGGAAAATAGCAGAATTCTTAAAACCTCTGAAACTTTCTTCCATCCAACAAATGGAGAGAAAGATGTTAAATAGGAAGTGACAAGAGTAATCTTCACATGCCTGGACAGCAAAACCAAAGAGGGGAAGCTTACATCAATTGTACACCTTTACTGTCAGTTATTTTAAGCAAGTCCCATCTAGATCATCCTTTAATATCTTCATTGCCTTATAGGTCATATGAGGGGAAAGAGGAAAAAAGCCAAACAAAATGCAAGGTGCAAGCAGGACACAGTCTCTTGTTGGAGTTTAAAGGGTCTTCCATTAATTCCCTAAAGTCCCTTAAAAGGATACAGGTAACAATTTGTAATCTAAATATCATTGGCTATCATGATCAAAGGAAACTAAAAATTAGACTTTCAGTGTAAATAGGTTATTGTGTTGGACTTAATGTAGACATAAAGAGATTTCAAAACAAGCTTGTAAGATCATATTGGATGAAGCAGCCTGAGCCCTGAGTTTTTGGATTGTTTATAGGTTATGCTTTTCTTACTCCTTGCAAATAGTCACTTTAAAAAAGTTAAATACGACACCTTTGACATACTCAAATTCAAAAAACAATTGAAACAATACAAAGAATTTCCATATGCCCAATACTCAAATAATCAGATCCTCTTCTGTATGAATGTACCTTTCTGACATAATGTTCCCTTACAAAATACAGTGTTTCTCAAAAGCAAGATCTTTTATATACCCATATAGTTGTCAAGAATCAGAAAATATTACTAGCTAATTTATAGACTTATTCATATTCACCAGTTTTCCCTGTAGTCTTTATGGACTCTTAATCATGTAATGTATTCTTTATGTCTTCTCTTAAAGCCTTATCTTGAGCTCTGCTCCCTTATTCATACCCTATAATACTTTGATAAAGACAGGCCTTTCAATTGGCTTTTTCTGACATCTCTTGATTAGATTAATCGTGTATTTACTCAACTTTACAGTTGGACTTTACCCTGCTTCTCTGTCTTTAGTCCACATGACTAAGTATAAAACCTAAGAGGACAGGATGAAATGCTGCAGCAAGCCAAGGATCTGTCTGCTTAGCTCCCACATTTACTCTCAGAAATACCAGGCTATTTGTAGATACTTGTAAGCACATTGTATTATGTCTCCACAATATGCATTTATTATCCATTATTTAAAGTCTTACATAGTGCCAGTGTCTGAATCGGCTGAGCCATAATTGAAATGCAGAGTCTTGGGCCCCATACCCAACTTCTTGAATTGGAATCTGCATTCTAACAATATTCTTCAAGCAATGTGTTTGCATGTTGAGTTTGAAGAATACTCATTTGGAAACTTTCATCTTTGTGTAAATTGCAAAATGGCACTTAGCATTTTTATCTTTCTGGAATTCCTCTGTCTATTTCTCATCCCCCTTAACCTCTCTTTTTGCCTTAACTTAAAGGACTTATGATAGATTGTTACCATGTTTCTTTGCATCACACCCATAATAGTTATTCTGGTTGACTTTCTCCTTTGTGTTCTCTCTCTCTCTCTCTCTCTCTCTCTCTCTCTCTCTCTTTCTCTCTCTCCCCCTCTCTCCCCCTCTCATACACTCATACACACACACACACACACACACACACACACACACACACACGTATATATGTGTACAGTAAATCAAAGGAAATTAAATACTTATTATATATTTATATAATATATAAAAATATATATTTAATTTCCTGTGCTTTACCTTTGATTTTTCAGCACTTTATAGTCTGCTTAGCACTGAGTACCTTCTCCATGTGGAGCCTACTTTTATTTTAGACATAAGAAGAATCCTCATGCTTATTTGAGTTGAGAATGGTAGGGAATAAAAAAGAGACAAAAAAAGAATATTGTATTGGTTTGCCTAGTAGAATGACAGCATGAATCTCAAGCATATTGTACTTCATACATTTAAATTTTTCCATATTGTGTAGCATCTGACATATCACTCTATTATTGATAAATTCAGTATCAACTCATTACCTAACATTTATACTGCCTCCTTTCTTTAAGTCAGAAAAACAGTAGACCATGAGGAGAAACATAATCCTCTTCTCTAATGCATCATATATGCTCATTTTTGCATACTGCCTTTCATTGAAACATGTACATTTTATAATTTATACATACCTCAAATATGAAGTCATAATTTAAATTAGAATATAAGTGTATAGGTCTTTTTATCTCATACTTTACTAATTATTCAGATGTTGCCTAATATTTCTCTGACTATTATTTAGGCATTCTGTAGCTGCTAGGCGTCAGCTGCTGTCACCACCATCATGAAAGACCACTTTAGAATACTGCATTTCTGGGTTTGTAAAAAGAATTTATTAAATCTCAAATCTTATGTCATATGAAAGTACCTAGTCATAGCCTATATTTTCTAATACTGCTTTTGTCTTCTTAAGCATGGGTAATTGCTTCTTGCCCAAGGTGTTTTGAATTTTTTTCTGTAACTTTTACTGTGAGAAATGTTAAGACACAGACACTATAAAGATGATCTCCTATGAATGTTGCAGCCATCTTTAACATAATCAGCTAAGACTAATTTGTTTCATCTCACTGTTGCCAACTTTTATGCTGCAATTTTAAAATATAAATCTATACTTTTTATTTGTATCATGTTACCATGAATCTCTAAAAAATGGATAAAGTATAGGTATAAGTAAGTGATCACAACACATTATTTATTAAAAATGACAAAATACTTATTATACAACAAAAGTCCATGTTCATATTTGGATTGTCTACAAAGTGTATTTGATAATAAGCTTTTTTTTTTTTAAAGCCAGGTGGTGGTGGCTCACACCTTTAATACCAGTACTTGGGAGGCAGAGACAAGTAGATCTCTGAGTTTGAGGCCAGCCTGGTCTGCAGAGCAAGGTGCCAGAGACAGAGAAACCCTATATTCAAACTTCCCCATCCTAAAAAAGTTTTTTAAGTTTGTATGTATGTAACTAATTTTTCATCAGAATTCCAACAAACTCCTTACATTGAATATGACTTACATATTTACTTTTTTACAAAACTGTAATTTTTTTAAAAAAAAACCTTCCATTTCATTGCAGTATTTGTTGTTTCTATCCTTAGATGAACCTTTAAGATACTTTTAAAATTGCATAGTCTAGTGTATATTTAACCAATTAACATAATTCTATCATATTTAAGTTGTTACTAATCTTACATTATCACAAGTGCTAAGACATTCCTGAATAAAGACTTTTATATGTAATATTATACTAAATTTTAGAAAATAATTGGATCATTATACAGTTTGCAGTTCAGTAAATATTCTCAGGAGGTCCAAAAGTAGCGATTTGGTCTTAAAGTCTTCTAAGTGAATCTTCGTGCCTCCTAAGTGGTCTGTCCCAATCGTTGGTGTTACGTGAAATATTCAAGAATATTGTTTTCATTGTAGTAATAGAAATTATTTAAAATGTATCATCTTATCAATAGGCAAAATATTTAAATATTCACAAAGTGTCTAACACACAAGTCCTCAATAAATGTTATATTCTTCTTTTCATTATAGTTATTACCAAGGATACCTAGATTTTCTAGTTTTTTAAGGCAGTGTTAACATATATATCTGAAACATATATAAAAATTTCATCAATCTTAAATTTGTTTTAATGTGCTATGTGAGAACAGATTGTAATCAGCCATTACTTAATTCTACTGAGTACAAATACAAGGTGGTTACTCAGAGCACAACCTTTGACTCAGACTGCTCTCTAGCCCTACCTCACTGTGATTTGCTTATTGAAGAATAACAATACCTGCCTTTTGTTTAAAGTACCTTCTGATACTGTTGATATAAGACTACATCAAGCATTTGTTCTTGTCACTGGTTTAAAGATTTGTATGTATGAGTGTTTTATCTGCATAAATGTATATGTATCATCTGCATACGTGGTCCCTGTGGAAGTCAGAAGGGGGCATAAGATTCCTCTGAAATTAAAGTTGCAGATGGTTCTGAGCAACCACGTGGGTGCTGGGAACGCACCTAGGTCCCCTGCAAGAGCATGTGCTCCTAGCTGCTGGGCCATCACTATAGCCTCTTGTCAGTGACATTTATGCACTAAAGCCGCCTGTCTACACTATAAAAATACACAGTAAGTACCTGTCTCTCTCTGAGCCTTCCTTTGTTTTCTATTTATTTTAGTTCCTTTGACTTGGCTTTTGTTCAGTATCATCATACTTTATTATAACTATAAAGCGTTATGACAGCTCCTTTTGAACTTTTCAAAATTATACTTGCTATCTTTCAACATTTTCTCTGAGATAAACATCAGGATAATTTTGTTCAAAGAGAATATTCAGCCAGGCAAGAACCCCAGGATTTAAGAAGCTGAGATAAGGGGACCCTGAGTTGAGAACAGCAGAGCTGTCTTACTGTGTTCCACTTTGTCCTGGGATTAACTATTGTAGCCCAGGCTTCCGTAATTCTGGCAATCCTCTTGTCAGCCTCCCAAGTGCTAGGGTTGTAGAAAAATAATTCTTAATGAATGTAACTTTACGGGTTGTGGATTTAGCTCAGTGGTAGAGCACTTGCCTGGTAAACACAAGGCCCTGGGTTCGATCCTCAGCTCAAAAAAAAAAAAAAAAAATGTAACTTTAAGAGTGTAGTGGTGCATGCCTTTAGTTGCAGCACTGGGAGGCAGAGGAAGGCAGATCTCTGAGTTCAAGGCTTGCCTGGTCTAATGGGTTTGCTCCAGGACAGCCAGAGCAGACAGAGAAGTCTTGTCTCTGAAAACAACAGCAGCACCACCCTTTCCTGATCCTAATTAAAATTCTCTGTATACAACAAGATAGGCAAAGCAGACATCTTAAGTCTCCAAGTGTCTTCTGACAAGAGCAGTTTACTCTCTTCATAAAGGAACACGTTGTCATGCTATGTCCCTATAAAACTGTAATTTATTAAAGTTTTCCTAATGTAAGTCCTGCTTAAGAGACATTGCCATCTGTCTTGAATGGAGACTTCGATACTTTATCTATTCTGTCTGATTACTACTGCACTTTATAAAAGTGGGTGGTTTTTGAAATCAGTTCTCTCTGCCTCACAGCAGTCTTAACTGAATTCAGGGCCTTTGAACACTGAGCAACACATAATGCCCCTCCTCGGGCCAAAAATGGCTGGGTTTTATAATAAAAACCACTTAACATATATTTATTTTACTCTGGAGTTTTGTAGGTAAATATTTTTGCCTGGAAATAATTTGTTTGACTTCTTTTGATACTAAATTACAGCTTTGCAGACAATCAGAAATGCTGATTTGTTTTTTTCATTTCATATTGCTTCTAAACATAGACAATGTCTTCATTCCTTTTCAGCAAACTCATGAAGAGTTCATTATAATTTCCTTGAGGTTTTATTATATAACCTTCATTTTTTTACTTAAAATTATAGAAGCCAACTCCAATTTATTGTCATTGATGTTATTAAATAGGTATAATTCTTTTACTCAAAAAAAGTAACAATGCTATATATTCTAATGGTTACCAACTTTCTTGATCATTTCATGATTATACTCTGTAAATATAAACAAAATCTATGCTTTCTATGCTTTCTATGCTTTCTGGTGAGGCTCTATATGTGGTTGAGCTACATTTTTCAACACTACCAGTTTCTTTTATGTCTTCTTCAATACTCTTGATGAACTATGGGATATTTCAAGATCACCAAATCTACTGTAACTCCTGCGTTCATTCATTCATTCTTTCATCCATCTAGTCATTCTCCCTCTCACCCTTCCCTCTAGGTCCCTCACCCATGCTCTCACCTTCCGTCTTCTCCCTCCCGGTCTCATGTCCTAGGTCCAAGGGCCTCAAACAATAAGCAATCCACACCACGTGCTTCTCTGTGTGTGTGTGTTTATGTGTGTGTGGCTTATGGAAAAAGTGTATTAAAAATTAAGGATTTGCATTTATTATTTTGTTAAATTTTATTTACTTAGAAGCAAAAAAATAAACGTGGGCAACGTAAAAATGTACAAATGCACAGGATTTGTAAATGTGACATACCAGATTGTGGCGCTATGATACAGTCACCTACAAATGGATTTTCAGCAAGCTCTCCTTTCAAGTCAGTCTTCTTAAATAAGGTCTCAAAATGAAGATGAAGGGGAATCTCTGGAAGAAGAAAGGAAAACATTAATTTTCAGAGAATACCACTTTCCATAGCCTAATACTAATTTTGTTTCCTTTTAATAACTAGCACATAAGCTTAGAAAAATAAAAATTTACACAGTAAGAACTTTGAGAAATAGAAGCATCAGAATACTTCCAAGAAGGTTGGTAACCATGTTTAGAAAGTTACAGATTTGGTGTACTTAATAAACAAGCTAGCATATGAAGAAATGTTAAGATCTTCCTTTAGTATGTAAAAAGAAGAGTCATTATAAATGTAACTTAGATGAATAGACACAAATGCACCTAAAAGATCTTTACAAAAGCATTTAAAAATAATGAAAATGATATGTTGATATGGTTGTTACACAGGGAAACACTGCTAAGAGCAGAATACATGAGAACACCAAGTTTCACATTCTGTGTCATGAGTATAAGTGAAGCTACTTGTATAAAAACTAAAATTCATTGAGAAGCTGTCTTCAGATAGATAAAGCAATTGAAAATATTGACATTTTATGCTCAAAAATGAGCCAAATTAGAAGCAAAATGTTCTTTATATTTAATTACATTGTGTTCAAGTGTGGTGGTTTTGTACAAGTGCCACATGTAGGTATGTGGAAGTCAGAGACAACTCATGGAAATTGGGGTTTTCCTTCTGCCATATGGGTCCTTGGGATTGAACAGGTTCTCAGCCTGCGGTAAGTGCCTTTTACCTGGTTACTGAGCCAACCTACTAGGCCAAACTTCACATTAAGGATTTTTTTTTCAATCATAAATATGAAACCTGGGCCAATGAGATAGCTTAGCAGATAAGGCACTCTCACCAAGCGTGACCACATGGTGGGAGGACAGAACTGACTCCAGAGTTTTGGATCTCTGTGTGGTATCTGACTTATACACACACACACACACACACACACACACACACACACACACACACACACACTCAAAATGAATACAAGTTTTATAGAATGTAAAAACAGTCATTTTTAAAAGCATGGATAACAGACACCTAAACTTTTCCTGAGAAACATTTTTATAGAGCATTTTTTTTTGACCTATTGAATGTTTTGCCAGCAATAGGCAATTAGTCATTAACATGGGTAGACTAAAGAGGTTCTGTGGACCAGGCTAGCCTCAAACAGAAATTTGCTTATTATCTGTTTCCTTAGTTCTGAGATAAAAGAGGTGTGTCACCTTGGCTGGCTCAAAGGATAGATTTAATGGCAAGTCCATGTGTAAATAGAAAAAATATACTTTAAAAAAGTCTTAAGTGTCATTATGAAATTTGCTGCAAAAACATGAAAATGAAATGGAAACAAATTAAATACTATGCTTTAAAATGCTTTTTAAACTTTAAAATTTTGTTTTCAAGTTGCCTAAATATAACCTGTTTCCCCAACACTGTTGTAACAAGAAATCCATCTGTTCTACCATGGTGGGGGCTGGAAACATGACTTAATTAGAGATGGCCCTTGTTCCTATGTACCTCCCCAAAGTACCTTATGGATTTTTAGCAAAGTATCTTATGTTTATTTCTTATATTTATATGTGTATGCTATTAAAACTAGAAACAAGTACCATGAGGGATTTATTTATACTTCTAGCACCTATTTAGTATAGAGTAGGTATTGAGATTTCTGTCAAATGCAAGAAGCTTTAGCTTGTAGGTAAAGAAGCTAATCTTACTAGACTAGATGTCTTAGAGTCTGGAGAAGTATATATTGATATAGTCTCAGAGTTATGATTTAGAATGAGGCTCTCAACCTTCAAAGGTACATCAAGAGAGAAGCAAATCAGTTAATAATAAAGACTAATAGGAATGTGGGTCTGGTAATAAATACCTCAACTGGCTCCATTGTTTATTAGCTAAATGACTGTGGGTGAATAACCTCCAAGTTTAATATGCGCATGTGTGAGATGAAAAGGACAACAGTGTGCTCTTTAGGGGGTTATGAGAATTAAAAATATCCAGTGTGCTTAGTATACCTAAATAATTCCAGGACTACGTGGTAAGGCCCCATCTCAACAATCACCCCACCTCCAAAAATAAAACTCCAAACATTTTTAAGAGAGTGCATGTACTTAAAGGTTATATTTTATTATAGGAAATAGTTCCATTTTCCTGAGTTAGCTTACCTGATGGCAGTGACAGCACAGGATGAAAAGAGGAATCTAGCTTTGAGACATGCTCTCTGAACAGCTGGGACGTGGAACTCTGTTCCCTGTTGTCCCATCTTAAAGGTGATCCCATGTAAGGCGGCTGTGTTGCACTTAAAAATGCTTCTTTTGAAGGTAACGTCTACAAGAAAAAATGGAAGGGTTCACCTTTTGAGACTTGATCGTGGACTGTTACACGATATGTACATGTGACGCCACAACAAAGTCCTGGTTATTGTTTCCATTATAAAAGGTTTAATTTTTTTAAAAAGATTTTTTATTTTGTATGAGTGTTTTGCTTGCATTTGTGCGTGGTGCCTATGAAGTCCAGTTTGGGGTATCCCTCAAACTGGACTTATGTGGGGTAGTGTGCTGCCATGTCTCTTCAGGGAATTGAACTCAGGTCCTCTTCAAGAACAAGTGCTCTTAACTGCTGAGCCATCTCCCCAGCCCTATTGAAAGTATTTTAAAATGAAATTAACTGTTATGTATTAAGCATATCCCCACAACTATGCCCAACTTTCTTATTCCGCCAGTGTATTTTTATACTTTCCTTTGTCTTCAGTAGGAGATAGGAATCCAAATATATTGTCCATATGTAATACTAGTTTGAATTTTTTACTTCTGAAATCTTTATTTGAATGAAACAATGAGTTCAGTTTCATTAATAAATAGAAAACTGGCCAAAGGAGATATTCTTGTTTTGCAACTGATATATAGCAGGAATGACATCAATTTATAAAAATTTCAAGTCATGTGGGTGGGGCTGGAGCGATAGCTCAATAGGTAAAGTCCTTGCCATGCGAGGATGAGAAGACCCTGATTACACCCAGCACCCATGCACTGTTTACAAGGGTATAGTCTCGGTTTGCCAAATAACTTTTAATAGCCAATTGGTATCCGGGCTACTGAAATCACCACGTTTTTCCATGGTAAATTTCATTAATATGCATAAAGGTCAAGTCAACCTTGGATTGTTTTGAAGAGTATTAGTAGGGGTTCATCAGATTTACTTTTTCAAAGACTCAGCAATTGGTTTTGTTGGCTTCATGTTTGTTTTATATTTCATATAAATATATATAGAGATCATCTGTGCTCTCATTTCAAGGTAATTTATCAGGCCACTGTTAATATGCTCTCTGTCTCATTTGTTTTGTTTTTAAAGCAGGTTTCTCATAATGTGTGACCTTAGTCTCCTTGAGCATCTGTAATTAAGTAATGTAGAGTTTTTGGCTTCTAAATAACAGATTCCAGAGGCAGGAAGTCTTAAGTGACAGATTCTATGTCTGTTGATGGCCTACATTCTTCATGGATGTATTTTACCTAAATTGTCACATAGCTCTCTGGAATTGACTTATAAGGACACTAGTTTCATTCTTGAGGATTCTTTCTACCCATGAACTAACTACTTTCTAAAAGTCCTAGCTCTAAATAATCACATGGAAGGTAAAGTTTATATATGTAAGATTGGGGAAACACATTCTATAGAATTCCACAGTGGCTCTCTAGGAAATGTTGTCTTGATTGATGCCTTACAAAATACATTAATTCCTTCTTCCAAAGTTTTAACTCACCAAGCAACAACACAAAAGTCCAGCATCCCATTATTTAAATGTATACATTTAATATACATCAGGTACAACAAGTAAGATTCAAGATTCAATTCACCCTCCAGCAAATTCCCCTCCATCTGAGAACTCACATTATAACTTCAAAAATAAACAGTAAGAGGAAACAAGACGGATATTCTCATCTACCCACCCAAAAGAAGGAAATACTTGTGCAGAAACAGACAGTTTCAAAGTATGAGACACAACACCATAAAGGAACTGAAAGATAAACAGACAATAGACATTTTTATACTTATTGTTAGGAGATCTGAGAAGAAGGGAAATATCTGTGAGGCTATCAATGACTTGGTCAGTACTATTAACTAAGTGAACGTAATTAGCACTTATTTAAAAGTTCATCCAAAATCAACAAATTTCAATTCCTTTCAAGTGTGGATGGAACATTCACATGTATAAAAGTCTTGTGTTGGACCAGAAAACAAATTTCTGTACATTTAAAATGTCTGACTGGAGGGCTGGAGGTGTGGCTCTAAGGTTAGAAACCCTCTTCTGACTTCTGCAATCACTGAGTCCATGTGGTGTGGTGCACACACACGTGCAGGCCAAACACTCATACAGAAGGTGTTTTTAATTACAAGACAAATTTGAGATAATACTGTGATGTTTGGAAATTACTTCTAAATCTAGGATCAAAGAAAACAATCATGAGACTTCAGAAAATACAAAGATGCTAGAAAAAGGAAAGGAATTAAGCCTCAAGTAGGCAATCTGAGCCATGCTAATGTGACACTCCCATTAGATTGGCTAAAATTAAAGCACCGACCATCTTATGTTAAGCATACATAGGATCATTAGGACACTCAAGTAGTTATATTTCTGATGGCAGTGTAAAATACTGTCCAAAAAATGATGACACAAAAAAGATGCACACTAATATATTTGCAGCTTTTATTAATATAGTGCAAGTCAGCAGCAACCCAACAGCAGCAGATAAATTATGATAGTCACACAATTGTAAAGTGCTTTATATGATCTCATTCCTCTTTAGTCCCTGTTTCCTTTCGTGCCCCTTAAAATCATTTCATAGTAGTTGGTCCGATTCTTTTTTTATTCTTTATCACAGAAGACACTAAGATTGAAATACTTGAATCTTTGTATGTGCAGTTGCCCTCTTCTCATTCTAGTTCTGTCTGTCTGTACTGGAGCCACTGCCAAGTCCATACTCCTCTAAGTCCTAGCACCCACTCAGTCTTCCCTGTCTAAAATGGACTCTAAGCTAGTCCTGAGTCTTTGTCGTTATACATATCAATAAGCTTTTGAATTTCAAAAATGACTTGCTAAGTTTTACTGAGATTACCTTCAATTCAGAAGATAAAATATCTGCTACTTAGGAAGATATTTTACATACTACATAAAAACTTTCATGTTTCTATGGAAGAGTTATATGATCCTAGAAAATTTATAATCTCCATTTGAGGATATACCTTGCTTTTTAAAAATAGATAGTTATTTAAAAGGTTCTCCTATGATAAATGATTTTAGTTCTAATAATTTGTTGATGATTATACTTCCTATAGAATTCACATCATAATCATCATAATTTTGTGTCATCCTAATTGTTCCTTCAGAACTGCCTTTGTCATCTAGCACCTAAAGTAATTAGTTTCAATGGTGGCTGCCCATCTCAGCCATTGTAGGCCAGATGTTGTTTTGAAAGCTTTGCTTTCTTTTTAGAAGCATCTGTTTAGGTGTGTGTGAGTCCCTTGTTTAGTTGATGGACTTGTTCAAACTAAACGTGTGCTGCTTTTCTCGGGTATCAGGAATACATGTTTGTGTTCTAGGAAACTCACTTAGCCTTATATTGCAGCCCTCACAAAGATGGACTAATTCCAATCACTCTATTTTTCATTTCTAAAGACCCAATTTTGTTTTATGGTTGTTAAAACAGTCTGTTCTGGAAGTTACCCTATCTGTACCAAGCTCAGCTTTTAGTGTCTTTGTCTCTTTCTTTCCTTTCTCCAGAATCTTCTATCTCCTCATTTCTCATTTTCATTCTGTTTCTTCCAAGAAACAATATTCATTAACATTTCCATTTTGTCTTTTTCCTAACTGAATGTAAGCTCCATGAAGGTTGGAACCCTTATATCTTCTTCCCTATACTATCTCCAGTGTCTATGAACTGTGTGGCACACGGGAGGTAATGTTTCTTACTAGAAGACAGGAGAAGGAAGAGAAGGAGGACATACCAAGTACAAGTAAAAACTAATATGCCAGTGATACACATGAAAGCCTGTTTCCCAATAGAAGTCCTTCCTGAATGACGTTTCATATGTACTTAAGGAAGTTGTTAACTATACCAGCTTTAACCTACTGGAAGTTTGCACGTTGTAAGGCTCGTTCATATTAATCAGACTGGTGCTCTTCTATTATGAAAGGGAGAATGGAAATGTATTAGTCCTGCATATTTCTCCAAAACAAGAAATACTGGGCAAATAATACTAGTAAAAATAAATCAACAAAGAAGTATGAGAAGAAAATGTAGCATTTTATTTGGCAAATATGATAGAGAATGCCATTCCTCACTGGCTTTAAGAACTAATACATAACACAAAGAAAGAGCATAGGGAAAACAAACTAAGGACCACACAAGGTTGTAAATACCATAGACAGTTTGTGTTCTGAAGAAGATATAACATTTTTTTCATTCACAACACAGTAGAGTTTATTCAGTTGTAAGTCAGAGGCATGAAGAAGAGAATCAGATTTGGTTCATGTTCTACCATATCCTAATTCTTGATGTTAGTATACTATTATCAGCACGTCTGAAACATTTCACAAAATGAATTCATTGGTATCATAACTGAGAGTAACTTTTTTCTATCTCTTCCCTTCCAAAACTTTCCTATATCATATCAAATATCAGTTAAGACTACTCATTCGTTGTACAAAATGTCTCTTCGTACAAGTCTTTCCTTCCAATTCAGTCTTTATTACATCTAATATATTCTAACAGTTAACTTGTTTTGCTGGTATCTCCTTATTGCAAACTGGCCTTTTCAAAGGCACCATAGTAATAGTTCAAAAACAGTACTTCTGACATTTGACTTCCCCCAAAACAAAGCTCATTACTGATTCCCTAACTAATTACTCTAATTCATTGTATCCTATCATCCTCATTTGTATTTGATGAAGACTTACACGGCAGACATTGAGCTGTGTGTGTGTGCGCGCGCGCGCATCCTCTTAATGTTACTTAGTCTCAACATGACCCTATAAGGTAGCCATACTATTTTGCTCTTTGATTTCTCAAATGGGGTTACCTGTGTGTTCCAAAGCAGAACTCATTTGGAAAGTTGCATAATAGAAATGGACTGAACTGGGCTCAAATTCCTCCCATTCTTACAACTGTACCTTTTTGCTACAACTCTTTATAAAAAGATTTCTATTTCTATGAGGTTAGAGAGATGGCTTAGTACTTTCTGCTCTTCCAGAAGACCTGGATTTGGATCCGGCACCCATGGGAGATGACTTGGAAGCATGTGTAACTGCAGGTCTTAAGTTTCTTACTGGCACCTGCACTCATGGACTCCACCTACCTAGTTAAATAAAAATAAGTCTAAAAATCTTGGAAAGGTTTGTTTCTCCAGCCTCTTGACTGTGGGATACTTTGTCCTACAGAATACAGTGGAAATGATATTTGTGGTTTGTATCTTCTTTCTTGTCATCTTAGGGGGATTGTTCTTAGGTGACATGAAAGGAAGTCATTTTAACTTGTGGAACAGAAGTCACAAGGTGAATGGAACTGAAGCAGCCAACTGTCTCTTCTACCTCCAGAGGAATGAGTGAGGCTACAGCATGGCACAACAGTACCACAGTAAGAAATAGAGCAGGGCTGGAGGTGGAGCTCAGTGGCAGAGTGTTTGCTTGGCATGAGGCAAGCCTTGGGTCCCATCTCCAGTGCTGACAAAACATGCAACTGAGATTACAGTCCAGTGTGTTTTCCAAAACATACGTGAAATGACCAAAATGTGCACTCCCTCCCTCTAGGAAATCACTCAGTTCTTAGGAAAGTTTAGTACTATCCAGATTGACCTATAATTACATAAGGCCTATTTTCTCACAGAAGTAATGTTATGCATGTAATAAATTGTATTCTCCAACTTGTAAATTCCTTGGACTATAGAACTGTTGCAACAATCTTTACCAAGATTACCTCTCATTCTCTAAAGAAAATATTCTTTCCAGGGAAAGTAGATGTGACACACAGATGACAAAGCTGCTTTCCCAGTACTTATGTCCCCTACTTTTTTTCATTTAATCAGACACCTCATACCTGGAACTAACCAGTTTCCTCTATCAACAGAGTCATTATTTGTTACCTACAGATTATTCTCTCTGCCCTCAAAGCACAAGAGATTATCTGAGACATTTGATATGAAATTTCATTTGTCTGTAGATGTGCCTTGTTTCTCCAGCAGGAATTTCAATTTATATAAAATCATACTACTTTGAACTTTTTCTATTTTTTTTTTAATCACGGAAACTTACAAAAGGATGGACATACCTATGTTTATTTTTGATGTTATCTTTTTCCTGTTTTTAATGAGCATTTTTTATTTGTATTCAAATATAAAGTGTTCTTTAAGTGTATAAACAAAGTTTATAAACCTATTCATTTCACATTTTAAAAAGGAAATGAAAACATTAAAATGAATACCTTAGAAACATTACTTTTACTAATTTCCATAAAGACTTATTAAGGAATTTTAAACTTCACATTGCTTTTTAAATGTGAGGTCTACTAGAAAGAACT
Organism: Onychomys torridus; assembly: GCF_903995425.1. Taxonomy (NCBI): domain Eukaryota; kingdom Metazoa; phylum Chordata; class Mammalia; order Rodentia; family Cricetidae; genus Onychomys; species Onychomys torridus. The sequence continues at coordinate 51,273,498 of NC_050465.1, forward strand.
GTGTGTGTGTGTGTGTGTGTGTGTGTGTGTGTGTGTGTGTGTGTGTGTGTCTTTATGACATGGCTTGTGGATTACATGCTAAAACTATGACTCTTAAATATGTGTCTAACTATACTAATCAAGGAAACTGAGGCTATCAATTTGAGAGTGGGGGAGGGCATTTGGAAGAAGGAGAGGAGGAAATGAAAGTAATTTTAATTTAAATTTTAATTTAAAATATGACAAAAACACCTTTTAAAATATCACAAGAGAGAGAGATGACAGGAGACAACTGTCTGACTTATGTAAAATCCTGACCAGGTCACATTCTTTATATTATAATGTAATAATTTATGATGCATATTGTGAGTACATAAATATTAACAGACAAGGAGTAATCACCACTGTCCTAATCCCTAATATAATGGGGACTGCAAGCATGAACTCTCTCTGACCTTCCCTACGTCCTAGCCACACTCTGCCAGCTGCCTCTGCTCTCATCAATTACACATGAAATTACCTGCTTCAATAAACTCCATTTGTTTCAACATTTAAGTTATTAAATAAAGTCTTAAAATAATCCTAGTATCGTAATTTAAACAGAACTAGGTATTAGAGTATTATGTAAACTATTTGTATGACTAATCAGCCACCACCTATTTCTTTATTTTTAATTAGCATGCAAACCGATTCTCTTATGGCATTCCCAAATATTGGGAATCATTTTGGATGACTTTCCCCTCCCCCACTGCAACTCTCTCAACTCCTTTATACCCTTCTCAGTATTCTGCCTCACTTTCACATCAAGTAATTCTATCACCTTTCCGCCCTGCTCTCTTAAAGCCTTCCCTCTCTGCTTTACATAGACTTCTTTTCATTTCCTGGATTCCACCTACATATACTCCCACGTACATACACATATATGAAAATTTAAAGCTAGATTCATGTATGAGAGAGAAGATGCAATATTTGGCATTCTGTTGTAAGCTATAGTGAGCATTTTACCTTTTCTAGTATTATAGACTCTCTTTGCAGGAGTTGGGTAGGGTGGCTCCCTGTTAACTGAGGCTGAAATGCCAACTGTAGAACAGAAGGTTGAGTGGCAACTGGCAGGAAAGAATATCTGAAGTATATTATGGTCATATAATCATTTTAATTACTAATTATAAGTGGAATATTACCTTAAGGAATGTTATTAACCACACTTACATAGTAAGAATTATAGTATTTTTATGGAGAACATTTTTACATGTCATCTATGCTTGCCAATGAATTTTTCTGGATCTAAAGATATGTCTATACTGCAGACATTTCAGTTAACAACTGCTGACCTGGTCTCCCAGCTGAAAGGAAGAAACAACCAAAAGAAACTTATGGAAGATTCAGCTCAGATGGTATACTCAAGCTGGTGAAAGAACTGTTCAAATAGCAATAACACTTCCAATTGTATACTGATATTCCTTTGAATACATGCATTCTTTAATTCTATCTTGGGCCTTAGTTACTCCAAATAAAACAGTTTATGGATATTACATATGAAATAAATGTAGAATAAACACAGAGAAGTTAAAGATAAAATTATCACATGTCAGGTACTATCTTGTGTCTGAGTCACTTCCTCTTGTCTGTATGCACATGCATGCAGGAACCCACATTAGCCACAAGAGGGCACTGGACCCCTGGATCTGGAGTTAGGGTTCTACTGTTAAAGGCAGTTCTCCCATGTGGGTGCTGGAGACTAAATACAGGTTCTCTGCAACAGCAGCTTCATATCTGAACCATCTCACACATGGTAATTAATTTCTTAATCAACTTAGCAATTGTTGGTTTTTCTCAGAGATGATTATTATAAAAAGAGTAGCTAAAAATACAAATAATCATTCTAATTATAATAATTTGTTTAAGTTGCAGACCTTTTTTCTTTTTTCCCCTTTTATTGAAAATACATTTTTTCTCATACAATACATACTGATTATAGTCTCCCCCCCAATCCTCCCACCTCACCACCACCCCATCTGGATCCACTCCCTTTCAGTCTCTCATTAGAAAAGTACAGGCTTCTAAGAGATAACAAAATAAAATACAGTAAGATAAAGCAAAAACCATCACATCGAGTTGGACAAGGCAAACCAACAGAAGGAAAAGAGCCCAAGGGAAGGAATAAGAATCAGAGACCTCCTCATTCACAAACTCAGAAGTCGCCACACACACACACACACAAACACACCCCGCACCCCGCCAAGACTATACTGAAAACTAATATATGTGCGAAGGACCTGGTGCAACCCTTAGTCTTCTATGTCTTTTGTCATGTTGCTGTAGGAGAACAGTTACCACAGTGCTATCAAAATATGTATGGTACATAGTACAAAGTAAATCCAGCCTGGCGGTGGTGGCGCACGCCTGTAATCTCAGCACTTGGGAGGCAGAGGCAGGTGGATCTCTGTGAGTTCGAGGCCAGCCTGGTCTACAAAGTGAGTTCCAGGAGAGCCTCCAAAGCTACAGAGAAACCCTGGCTCCAAAAAACAAACAAACAAAAAGTAAATAAATCCAAAGATCTGACCAAGCGGTTTCTCCTAAATTTTTTTAAGTGTATTATTATCATTATTAATATTAGCATATGTGTGTGGGTGCATGCATGCTGGTTCTCTCTACTGTGGATTCATTTACACTGCAAGCGTTTTTACCCATTGAGTCATGAGTAAAAGCACTGAAACCCCTGACTATTTCTAGGGTTTTAGGCAGAATGTTCAGAGTACCGAATGGTTTCTTGAAATAGAAATGACATTAGTATGAAGACTCACTCCAGAGAACCAAAGTTAGTATCAGGATCTCAAATATAAGAGCCTTCATTGGGACTTCAGAGAAGTACCACATAGTAGAGCTCACTCATATTCCCAAGACTTGGGAGACAGATGCAGGACTTTGCAACTTTAAAAAATGCCAGGCAGTGGTGGTGCACACTTTTAATCCCAGCACTCGGGAGGCAGAACAGAGGCAGGTGGATCTTTGTGAGTTCGAGGCCAGCCTGGTCTACAGACTGAGATCCAGGAAAGGCACAAAGCTACACAGAGAAACCCTGTCTCGGAAAACCAAAAGAATAAAATAAAATAAAATAAAATAAAAAGTAAAGAGCCACTTTCATGAGTGCAGACTTTAATCAAGAAACCTGTTATGTGTCTACTTGCACTTCAAAACTAGTATGTGCCACACATTTTCCTGGACTGCACTTTCCTTTCTGCCTAACTCTGCTGGGTAATTTGTAGAGCAAACTAATAATTTTAGTCACAAAATTATACTTCTTACTACCAAGGTTCTATGCTTGAAAACAGCACACAAGGATCCATACTTGAGAAGCCATACCTAAAGTCTCAACCTGGACATGTTACTTGATGGCATCTGAGACCTTAAACTTGAGCCTAACACCATAAATGGCATGATACTAGTAGATTGGAAAGAGAGGTAAAGTGGTTTAGAAATGTGAATCATTGAGACTCAGAGAATGGACTGTGGTAGTTTCAAATGATGACCCCTATGAATCATGTCTTAGTATTATTCTTGTCCTTTTATAAGCCCTCCAGAATTATCCTACATTCATTCTTATTAGTCAATAAATTCAATATTAATTTAAATAATTCAAAGCCTGGATCACAATGTAAGAAGTTTTGACTATTGTAAAGAAAACATCCTAAGTGAAATCAGTGTCTCATTCAGCCCTCAGCAGAGAAGTTTCTTATCATAGATGGAAATTAATTCAAGACCCACAACTGGACAATATGCAGAGAATGAGACTTCAGGGCACTCAGTTCCAAATGGGATGTCTTCATCAAAGCCCTCCCCTCGAGGATCAGGTAACTATGCAGAAGAGGAGACAGGAAGGTTGTAAGGACCAGAAATGATGGATGACTGGAAGGAAGTAGTCTTCCAGACACAGCAGGACTAACGCACACATGAATGCACAGACCGTGGCAGCATGCACGAGATCTGCATGGGTTCATGCCAGAAGGAGTCCTAGCTCTGAGAAGCCATTTGCAACTGATGGCCGCTGGCAAAGGGAAAAGGAAGAAGTGTCACTTGGTATATCAAAGACACCCCAAAGCAGACCCCATGCCTGGGAGTAATTAGCCAACACAAAACAAACTCCCTGGTTGGTTTGTGCTATTTGTGTGGACCTTTTTTTTTTTTTTTTTTTTTAGTTTTGTTTGCATTCATTTTCATTTTTGTGAGGTTTTTTTGTTTTGTTTTTTTAAGAGAAAGAACAAAGTTGGGTGAGTAGTGAGCTGGGGAAAATCTGGGAGGAGTTGAGAGAAGGGAATAAAACAAAATGATAAAAAAACATTTTAAATAAAAATCAAGTTCTAAAAAAAGAAAATCATGTGGAGGGCCTGGGGAGATGGATCAGAGGTTAACAGCACATATACTATATTCCAGAAGACCTTAGTTCAGTTCCCACCACCTATAACAATTGGCTCACAACCACCTTGGAGCTCCATCTCCAGGGCAATTTAACATCCCTCATCTCCATGGGCACCTGCACACATGTGCACATAACAGACACAAATTCAGACACACACAAGAAAGAAAGAAATATGGAGAGCACATGGAAAAGCCCCAAGACAATGTGGACATAAAAAGAGCCCTAGCAACCAGCACTATTAATACTCCACATGGTTTATCCAATTATCCCTACTATACTTATTATTGGAAAGACCTTAGGCAAGAGTGTGAGAATCACTGCTCAGATAATCTACAGAATCATGAAAGCTAATAGTAAACAGTTTTAAGCCTCTGTGCTTTGGATTGGTTTGTTATGCAACAGATAACTAAAACAAGAGCCTTTCTGAAAGTGTGCTGTGTGACATGTATGTCCATGTCTATGGGAAGACAAACAGCATGATGCCTTATATACCTGATAGCCACCACCATGATCAAAATACAAAGGTGTAACCACAATACTAAGTCATCAAGGTGCCCTTTTCAGGCCAACCTGACCATTCTGCCACAATGTACTGAGATAAGTGCAATGTCTGTTGCCACAAATACATTTTTCCAGTACATTTTCCTGGCTATTTAGCTATCTGATAGCATACCATGTATGGCACGTCTTAGCCATCATAATTTTATGAGCCAACTCAAACTAAATCTCTTTGTTTCTACCTCTTTATGTTTCTGTCTCTACCTCTTTCCTCCCTTCTCTTTTCCCCTTTTCCTACTGATGTGTCTACCTACAGAACTCACAACCTATACAAACTACTCAAGTCACTTTGTATAATATATATTTGTTACTCCTTATGTTTATGAGTTGTCGTGTCTGAAGAATAAAAATATATATAGTGGTGTTGTATAGTTTTATTTCTTTGATAAGTAATGCCTTTTAACATTTTCAACATATTTTCAACTTTACTGGTGACTAGGATATTCTATTTTATGAAAGCTGTTCAAATCTCATTATTACTGACAAAGGTTTTATTTTGATAAAATGGAACATACTACTAGCCATTTTGACCATTATAGCCTATAATTCTATGTATATGCCCATTTTTAATTAGTCTTTCTTCTTGAACTTCTTTAGCCATGTAAAAATATATATTAGATATATATCCATTCTGGATTCAAACTGTTTTGTTTTATATATATAGTTTAACATGTGCATATAGCCAGGCATGGTGGCACACACCTTTGATCCCAGCACTCAAAGATTAAGAGGCAGGAAGATCTTCTCTGACTTCCAGGCCAGGCCCGTCTGGTTTACATAGCAAGTTTCAAGACAACCAGGGCAAAACAAAACAAAACAAAACAAAAATCCCCTAACATATGCATGTATATGTGTGTGATATATGTTACATGTGATATAACAAATGTCTTCACTCAGTGTATACTCTCAGACTTAATGATGCCTTTGTTGAAAACAATAACTTCATCAAAAGCCAAATTAGCAATAATTTCTAATCAGTAATATATTTATCTTGTTTAAGAAATCACCTAGCCAGGAACATAAAGATATTTCCAATTTTTTTCCTAGAAACTTGTTTTGACATTCAACTTCAAGATCAACGAGAGAGTTTTATCATCAATCCATTTTTGCCTGAAAAACTTAAGAGGTCTTAACATCTTTCACATCACATCATCTCTGTCCTTTTCGATGGGAACTGGCAGTGTTCCTGATGATGCACAATTCTGAAAAATAATATGAGCCCGCTACATATCTTAAGGAGATCCATGTCCCTAGACCGAAGAGTTCTTTGAAGACAGGATTGTTAGGCCCATCTCCATGTCTGGCTTCTGCTGAGATGAATGACTTTACTCACAAATTTAATACCCAGCATCTCTGGGAAGTTTGCCGATACCCTTGGTTCACTCCAGGGCATGTTATATATATGTTCTCTCTCTCTCACACACACACACACATTCTGCCTAAAGATGAAAATATCCCATTATTAAGTTCTAGTTCCTTTTAACTAAACAGTTCCTTACTCAATTACCTCTTTTCTCTTGTAGTTTACCAGAAGCAGCCAGGAGGAACTAGATCACGTCTCCCCAGTTTGCTTGCAAGTTTTTTTTAGTAAATATTCAAAATCACTGCATTAGCACCTATGTAAAAAGTGGGCCTGGCTGGGTATTCCTGCAACTGCAGCTTTGGGGACTGGGGGAAATAGGCAGGTCCTAAGAGTTTCCCAGCCTGATAGCCTAGCCAAGAAAGTGAGCTTCCAGTATAGTAACACCTTGTCTCAAGGAAATAAGGTGGGTAGCAACATCAGAAAACACTTAATGTATTATGACCTCTACAAGCATGTCTACTCTCACATTCATGTGCAAGCACCACACAGCTGTGCACATATACACGCACACTTTCACATTTTCCTACCAACATTCTAATAATGGCAGCACGTATTTTCAAAGATGTCAACAGCCTTATCTTTTATCCTCTGCACTTTCTGAATTCACAAGAATCTAGACTTTTTTTCTATTATGCACCTTACAGGTTTTTTTATTCTTTACCTATTCACCAAATGCAAAGCATTATACTCTTGGGGCTTCCCTAACAAGATGCTATAGATGGAGGGGTTGAAAATTTCCACATTGACTTCTTGTAATTATGGCATCCCAGCTTTAATAGAGCAGACTTCCCAAGGTCCTGGGAGGCAATGCTCTTTTCCTGTTTCCACCTCCTGGACTTGTATCATCTTTGATTTATGGTAACATAACTCCAGTCTGCTTTTAGTTCCACAACGCCTTCATCTCGTTGTCTTGTTTCCCAAATTCTACTTTTTCTCTCTATGAACATGGACCACTGACTTAGGGCTCATCCTAAGTCCAAAATGATCTTGGTTTAAGTTCTTTAAATATGCAAAGACCCTATTGCTATCACAAGCTGGCCTACAGTCACACTCTTAGGAACCAGGTTTCAGGACAGGGACATCGTTGGGGATAAGAATGTCAATATCATCACGGTTGTTTAAATGTTTTACTCCCCTCTCTGCTTCCATGGGTAGAAACAAAAGTCACCTATACTACTTCTTTTATTCTTATGCAGTTAAGATGTTTTCCCCCTCCGGACATTTCCCAGATTTGTTTTTGGATTCTACAGTTTGAATGTGTTTTAGATAATAGGTAGATAAATGGACAGATAGATGGATAGATGGGTAGGCAGGTATTCAGTCTGAAATTCTGCTTTTTACATGTTTGATTTGTTGTTTGCCATTAATTTTGGAAATTTCTCATTATTTCAAATCTTTCTTTTGTCCCATTCTCTTTCTTTCTTTTGATATTCCAATGTCTCCAAATTCTTACATGTTCTATTTCGGTTTTTAAAATTCCCTTTTCTGTTTGAATTTAAGTTTATGAAGTTTCAATAGTCTGTGCTATGTGCGGTGATCTTTCCTCAACCATGTCCAGACCACAGATGAGCTTGCCATTGGCAAGCTTAAGTTATAGTGCTTTTAATTTGTAGCATAAATTTCTGGTTCCTTTTGATTTTCCATCTGTTTACATTGCAAATCTACTATGTCTTCTACTTTATGTATTAACAGCCCTAATGTAACATTTTAATTAAGATTGTCCATATGACAATCCAATTCCTTTTTTCTTGATGTTAGGGCTAATGGTTTGTCTCTTCAGTATGTGTTCTTCCTAATATGCCTTGCAGAGTTTTGCTGAATGCTGAGCATGATATACAATATAATAGGAAATAAGTAAACCTTTTATTATTGTTATATAAACTAAAAGTAATTGCTATTGCTATATAGGTGCCAGATACTTCAGAGTATCATTTTATTAGTATATATTCATGGTAAAAGTGTGAGTTTCTTTGTGGCATTCTTATGTATATATGAGATGTTCTTTGATTTTATCTATTTCTTTTACCCTCTCCTATCGATCCCCTTTCTCTTCAAAAATAGTCATACTTTTGTTTTCATGTTTTTTAAGCTAGATTCTATATATGAGAGAAAACATGACACTTATCTTCTGAGCCTGTTTTATTAACACAATAATATCTAGTCCCATCCACTTTGCTGCAAAAGAATAATTTGCTTCATTATGACTAAATCACTGTGTGTGTGTGTGTGTGTGTGTGTGTGTGTGTGTGTGTGTGTGTGTGTCTCCTCTTTGTCCATTAACATGTGGAAAGATGGGTTGATTAAATGACTGGGCTATTGTGAAAAGTGGTAGGATAGACAGAAATGCAGTTGATTATCTTATCAGTATGCTAACGTACATTCCTTTTAGGTATATGCTTAGGAGTGGCAGAGGAGAATATGATATTATTCTATTTTTTTTTCTTTTCTGATTTCCATACTGATTTTCATAGTGGTGGCATTAATTTATATTCTACTAATGATGCACATAAGCTGCTTATTCATCTATCTTTGTAAGAATTTCTGTTCCTGGATATCCTGATGATTGCCATTCTGACTAAGGTGAAATGGGATCTCAATTTAGTTTTGATTTGCATTTTCCTGAAGGCTAAGCATGCTGAACATTTTCCTACAGATTCATTAGCCATTTGTACTTCTTTTAAGAACTTGACTACTCAATGCATTTGCCCATTTATTTATTGGATGGTAGAAGGCTAGAGGGCTTGATCAGTTTTTATATATATACTCTGAACTTATTGTTCTTGAGATATATTCTAATTATGTAGTCCTCTTTGATCCGGAACTCTCTATGTAGACCAGACTGCCTATGAACTCAGAGAGCTCCAACTGCCTCTACCTCCCGAATCTTGGGATTAAGGTATACTTACACTCAGCCTGTATTCTGGATATTAATCTTTCTTCTGTTGGATGAGTAGTGGACACAAATTTTCTCTCATTCTATAGATTATTGCTTCACTTCATTTTTTAATTTGTAATGTAGAAACTATGTGTCGGGGCAGGAAGGGGAAGGTACTATGCATGTGTATAGAAGCCAGAGGTCAACACCAAATGACTTCATCTATAGCTCATACTTTGGAGACCAGGTCTCTCACTAAATCATGAGCTTCCATTTATCTAGACTAACTGGCCAGCAAAACCTCTGGGATGCATTTGACTCTAAGGTCCCTTCCCATGGCTACATACACACACCACTGCTCCCAGATTTTACATGGGTGCTAGGTAGTAACTCAGGTTCTTATGCTTGCAGAGCAAACCCTTCATACACTACGCCATCTCGACAGTGCCTAGAAACATTTTAATTTCATGCATTTGTCGCTTCTTTTTTCCAAAGTTTTTGACTTGTACACAGAAAGCCCTTGTTCCTATGTTTTAATGAATTTTCACTAAAACAGTTTCAAAGTTTTGGTTTTAATATTAAAATCTCTTATTTAGTTTGTATATATTTTGACAGGGTGAGAGTAAAGGTTTCACTCTATCACATGAAAACCAATTTTTACAATACCATCTGGTGAAGATGTACTTTGTAAAAATTTATTTATGAACCCTCTTGGAAATGCGATGGCTGTAGCTATGTGCGTTTGTTCTTGTTCTCAGTCGTCTTCCTTTCCAGTGCTTTGAGAAGTCTTGTTGGCATGGCTCTGTTCTATAATTTAAAGTCAGGTAATTGATTCCCCCAGCATTGCTATTTCTACTCACAAAGCCTTTGGTTATATGGGATCCATTTAGTTGTAAAATTGCTTTTTCTGTGAAGAATGTCATTGAAATTTTGGTAAGGATTGATTGGATCTATACAGAACTTAAGATAGTATACATATTTTCACAATAGTAACTCTGCTGATCCACTGACATAAGGTGTCTTTCCATTTTCTATCTTTTTTGGTTTCTTTCATCGGTGTTTTACAGTTTACACTTGTATAGTTAGAATTATTCCTTTATTTTTGTATTTGAAGCTAATGTGAAAGGGATTCTTTTCCTTATTTCCTTCTCAGCATGACTGTAACTGTGTATTTCAAAGTGACTGTATTTTGTGTGTTGATTTTGTATTCCACTATGTCTTGGAAATAGTTATCATATGAAAAAGTTTTACTGGGGAGTCTTTTTTATTTTTATGTGTCTGGGTTTGCCTGCATGCATGTTTTTGTACCATGTGGATAGCTGGTATTCATGGAAGACAGAAGAGGTCACCTGGTCCTCTGGAATAGCAGCCAGTGCTCTTGGCTAAACCATCTCTCCAGCTCCTAGTACGATCTTTTTAGTATCAAATCATTTGCAAATAAGGCTAATGGAATATTTCTCTTTTTTATAAGTTGTATCCATTTCATTTCTTTCTCATGATTTATTGATCTGGATAAAAAATACCAGTGATGCATTAGGAAGAATGGAGAGTGGACAACATTGTCTTGCTTTTGATTTTAGGGAAAATGCTTTTATTTGTTCACATTTTGTATATTGGCTATACATTTGTCATGCTTCAGTGTGTGTGTGTGTGTGTGTGTATGTGTGTGTGTGTGTGTGTGTAACATACCATAAACAAGTTAGTTTCATTCCAGAGATTAATAAATATAACACACATGTATATAAAAGGAACATAAATCTCATGATAATCTTACTGTCTCAATAGATATAGAAAAAGCCCTTAACCAAGTCCAAATCCCTTTTTTATAAAAGCCCTGAAGAAATTTGGAAGAGAAAGAACATAACCACCCTCTATCTATATTTAGATAGCTGGATAGCTGGATAGACAGACAGACAGGCCAGAAGCCCTAATTTCTTAGATGCTATCATCCCATGCTTTCTGGCTTCTCAAGTGTTTGTTGAGAGGACACATCTAATGTTATTCCGATAGAGATGCCATTGGAAGTACATTGACATTCTCCTCTAGTAGCTTTTTTTTCCATGTTGTGTTTCACATTTCATTTTCATTTTGACAGTCTTCTGTTACTCTTCCTGTATTCTCAATGTACTACAAACTCATCAGTGACTCACCTTCCGAAGTGCTAAGACGACAGGTGTATGATACCACACCTTTCTCATGTATTTAGTATTCTTCCCTTGTTCTACTGTTTGCCTTTAACTCTGATGTGGCATGGAAAGCCTCTATTCTTGTCATATTTATCATGGATTCTTAGTGCCTCCAGTTCCAGTCTGTCTATTGCTGTGGATATCGCTCTGTGTAAATAAAGTTCTGATTGGCCAGTGGCCAGGCAGGAAGTATAGGCGGGACAAGAGAGAAAAGAATTCTGGGAAGTAGAAGGTTGGAGAGGGACACCGCCAGCTGCTGCCGCCGTGAGAAACAACATGTAAAGACACTGGTAAGCCGCAAGCCATGTGGCAAAGTATAGACTAACAGAAATGGGTTAATTTAAGATAGAAGAAGCAGATAACAAGAAGCCTGCCACAGCCATACAGTTTCTAAACAATGTAAGTTTCTGTGTGCTTTCTTGGTTGGGTCTGAGCGACTGTGGGACTGGCGGGTAAGAGAGATTTGTCCTAACTGGGCCAGGCAGAAAAACTCTAACTACAGTCTATATCATTGGTTTGAGAAATTTTCTGTTACCCTGTAATTGAATAGGTTTTTCTATGCCTTTCACTTAAAACTCAGCTCTTCTATAACATATACTCTTAGGTGTAGCTAGAGTTTTTCTCTCCGGGTCCTGCCAAGCGCCGGCAGTCCCATAGCCCACTTATACAGATGCTTATATTATTTAAACTGCTCAGCCATTAGCTCAGGCCTACCATTGTCTAGCTCTTACTCTTATACTCAGCCCATTTTTGTTAATCTATATATCGCCACGTGTTCCATGGCTTTACCTGCTGCCTTTACATGATGTTCCCTGGATGGCAGGCTGGCGTCTCCTCTCTGCCTTCCTGTTCTCTCAATTCTCCTCTCTGTTAGTCCCGCCTATACTTCCTGCCTGGCTACTGGCCAATCAGTGTTTTATTTATCAATCAATCATCCACAGCACTTGGGTTTGGTCTCTCCCAAAGTTTTTCAAAGTCATAGGCATCCTGCTTTTTATGTATTTTTTAACTCATCTCTAAGTGTACTCTTGACCTTTATTATCATTTATTATTGTTACTATTATTTGTTTGCTATTTAATTTGTTTCCTTGCTGAATTTTCAATCCATGTTGCAGACTTTTATTCTTAGGTCCTGAGTTGATGTCTTCTTTAAAGTCAGGTTTAAAAGTAGGCTTTTGCATTCTTTGTCTTATATTTCAACTATTTCAGCATCTTTGGTTTTACCTATTGAGAAGTTATGATCTTTTGGATAAGGGGTCATACTGTCTAAATTTTTCATATTTCTTGTGGTTTTATACTGTGACTTAGACATCTATTGGGCTGTATATATTTTCTTTCCTTTGTATTTTCATACCTTTTGAGAGGATAGTTTTCTCTTGGGCTTATGGTTGACACTACTCTTTAAAGGAGATGAAGCAAAGATTCATAACAAAACAATCATTTGTCCAGAGGATAGTTATTAAAATGCAAATGACTACCTACATCCTTAGTAAGGTTATAAAATGTCTCAGATCCTAACTACAAAAACAAGGAAGTTGAAAAATTATTAATGCTGAAGCTACTACTAAGGAAAAAGAGTGGAGAGTTTTAAGGGTAACCGAGGAAGTGAGGAAGGAGAAACAGTAAGAGCATATGTAGGAACGATAACAGAGGCAGGAAGAAGACTCAAACTCCAGAAACAAGCAAAGCAATCATAGAACCGTAAGAGGAACAAAACCAAGAAAAATTAAACTCTAAAAAGGAAATAAATAGAAAAACAAATCAACAGCCAATCTTTCCTCCCTGCTTAGATACTGTGAACCGTCTTTTTAACTTAGGCTACAAGCCTCCCACATCCTGATTCACTTCTGAATCCTTTCAGGTTCCTTCTCAGAGTCTGCAGCTATCCCCTGTTCTTGCACTGGAGCTCTTCTAGTTTGGTAGTGAAGCGTGTGAAAAAGGAAGTATTCTTAATCTGGTGATTAAATCTCAGCCTTTCAGTGTATCTATGTCCTTGAACTGTGAATTTAACAACTGTTTCTAACCCACATGTACACACCCACGTAAGTGAGAAATAACCAGTAATAAAAATGGAAAAGATGTTCTTCCTTCAGGTGGTAAAATCTTTTTCTGAAGACTCTTTGTTATAGATAATGCCTAAGCCAATTTCACATTGGTTCTCTTCCTCCTTATATGCTAACGCCATTAGCCATCCCCTCTTAACTTTCAGTTTTAAAATGTGTCAGTCTATCAATGAATGGTAGTCCATGTGGTTAGTATACCATATGGTTTTTGTGTCTACAAACAGAATTTGGCTTTAACTCTTGATTTTCCTGTCTCCCAATATTTCAGGGTAGCAATTAGCCTCACAATCTTAAATCTGTGACAGATCCATGAAATGGAATTAGCTTTTAAGTTGCTCACTGTTTTAGTCTAAAGATAGGAGTGATTACTGTCTAACTTTTTTGTATGCTGGAACTGAAACCACAAGTCCTGAAAATGTACTTAGTAGTATAATATTTACAAATTTAAACCTTTCCCCCTTGGTTGTCAGAGGAATGGTGATCAGTTAAGTACTTCCCATGTCCTCTGTACAACTGTAAGAGCTTTACCCTCCCTCTCCAATGCACTGTTACTTCTCCTCACTGCCTTGTGTCACATTGCCTTGTATGACCAGTGTGTACAGAAATGTACAGAAATGTTTCTAGTACCTTAATTCTCCAAAGGATGACCTAGATGCACAGGAGTTAATTTACTATATGTATTAGCCACTAACCTTTAGTTTCAGTGGGTCCTTCCTAGAATAAGTTGGTTTCTTAGATAACAAAACAACAGTTAGCACATTCAGAAATTTCAGCACTGGCTCTTTGTTGTTTGCTTGCAGTGCTGGGGATGAAGCCAGAAGAGTTTATGGATGGTAGACTGGGGATGTAGTCAGTAGCTACATCCCCAACCTGATAAATACTTTTACCTAATCTACCAACCACACTTCAGTTTTCTCATTGTTCTAAGAAAAATTGTTCCTCTGACAATATTCTGTTTTGTGTTGTACATTAATCCTCTCATATATCTTCTTAATATCTCAAGAATAATTCTTCATGACATGACACTGAGAACTCTAAGTTTTCCAAGCTAGTTGTTTCTTAGTAGCATATTTCTAAACTTGGCTCTGTCTAATCATTACTCATACTTAAATTAGAATGATGTACCCCTGCATCATACTAATACTGTCTCTTTCTAGTAAGCAACTCTGGCTTTGATAATTTGGGTGATGTATTTTCTAACTGTCTATGGTACAATTTTTATGAACCCCTGACAACAGGCAGGAGGGGTGGTTGTACTTTAAGTCTATGCAGATCTCCTATTTACAGTCTCCTCCTTGGTCCTCACCCCAGTTTCTTATTAATTTCTCACTATTCTTGCCCCGTCATTCATTCACTTTCTCATCCATTCTATTTATTAACACCCTGCCCTGTCTTTCTACATACCTACCTACCAGCCAGTCCATCTTCTCTGTGCCATCACTGTACTCATGGGTACATGTGGTTTTTTGTGTTGTGTTGCTTTGAGACACTGTGTCATGTAGGCCACACTGGCTTGGACCTCAATTATGTGGCCTAGGATGACCTTGCTTTTTTCATCATCTTGCCTCCACCTCCCAAGTGTATGTCACTATGCCTCAAACCCTGGGGCTTTGGGAATGCTTACCAAATGCTCTTAGAAATTTATCCATAGCCCTAGCCCTCTCTTGTTTTCAGTAGTTCATTACTATCCTTATAGGGACAGGGATGTAGCTCAGTTGGTAAAGTACTGGCCTAGCATTCACAAAATTTGGGTTTAATTCCCAGCATACTCATAATCCAGGCACCCCAGCGGTGAACAGGAGGATTAGTTCAAGATCATCCTTGGCTACACAGTAAATTAAGGCCAGCATAGGATACATAAGACCCTGTTTAGAAGGAAGAGAGGGAGGGAGGGAGGAAGAGAAGAAATTAAAAATTTTGATACTCAAATATTCCCACATTTGGCCAGAAGAAACTTCTCAAAGCTAGCTCCTGCATTAGTGTTTCCCACTAATCTTATACCTTGTGTTTACCTGAGCAAATATTTCTAACACAGATGTGTAGTACATTTCATTATTACCCTTACCTGAATGTTTCAAAAATCACCTTGACATTTAATTTTCTTTAAAAATTATTTTAATATACTTACAAAACAGCAACATATATTTATTTTTTTAAACCAGAAGCTTGGTCATAGCTCAGTATAGGGTGCATGTTGAGCATGCATGGGGCCCATGTTAAATTTCCAGCAGCAAAGAAAACAATAGTTATTATTTTTTTAAATGAAGAAAAAGAGAAATTTTAGTGTACACAGAGTATACTGCTATGTTAAAAAACTTATTAAATCCCAATTTTATTGTCACTATCAATTATTATCTAATTTATAACTGTATTTTAAGTTTTTATATGCAATTATTCCATGTATATATCTTTATATAAATATATAAAACTCACATCCAATTGTACTCAAAATATACTGCAGTGAACTCTTCCTTCATGTTCCCTAAATGCAGCCTTACCTGAGGAGTCCAGTAAAAGGTAGGGCTCAATCGGTAGAGCTTTCTCTTATGGAAACTCTGAAGTGGCCTTGTCCGGGCAGCTGTGCTCATGACAGCCAAGGATGGGGATTTCATCCGCGTCCTGTCCTTCCTCCTCTTCTTACTGTGCTTCTGAGTAAGTAACCAGCTACTGGAGGAAGAGAGCTCATCTAAGTTCTCTGAAGCACTGAAGTGGATGAAATATTTGGAGATAGGGGGTAAAAGAAAATGAAAAAAGACAAAGAAAACTAAGTGTCAGTTTTCTTGGTTTATTATGATAGAAGAGTATTCACATTAGCCAGTTTTGTGATAACAATAGGTAAAATAATTGACATTAATGGAGAATTTCATAGTAAAAATATAGAAATAATTTCTATTTTCTGCTACAAAAGGTACATCTTCAAAGTTAAAATGTTCTTTAGTAAAAAAATGAATGTTCCTTGCAAATCAGTAATTCACATACGACACAGTTTTAATTATTTATGCCAATTTCTTTTTGCATTTAGGTAAAGTACGTCAGAACCAAAGGCTTAAAAAGTACCAAGGTCTCCTCACTGCATCTTTAATCCCTCTTAAATAAAGAAGCTCACTGCATACCAAATTTCAGTGAGTTCTGAAACAGCTACAATCCTATTATAGTTTAGAAATGTTTAAAACTTATAAGTTATAACTAACTGTAAAGTAATGAAATAAGCTATATATGGAAAATATGATTCTCTAATTACTCTTTGTACCAGTTTTTAATGTAATATTTAAGGTTTTTTTTGTTTTGTTTTATTTTTGTTTTATTTTTTTTCGAGACACGGTTTCTCTGTGTAGTTTTGCGCCTTTCCTGGAACTCACTTGGTACCCCAGGCTGGCCTCGAACTCACAGAGATCCGCCTGGCTCTGCCTCCCGAGTACTGGGATTAAAGGTGTGCGCCACCACCGCCTGGCTATATTTAAGGTTTTGTGAACTGAAGTTCCCAGAAAAAAGACATCTCTTTTGAAGATTTACAAACTGCCAGGTTAAAACTTCATGATTATGTTGGACTATTACACATCAAGAGAAAAGTATGTGCTATCTTTAGTCCCTAACAGCCATTTGGTACCTGTCTCTGAATTTGATCTAGCTTTATTTTAACTAGCAGTAGAAAACCTTTGGAATATATTAATAATATAATATATTAATAACTAACTTATTACCAGACCACCAGCTTCTACCAACACAAAAATTAAGAATGTCAGGAGTCAGCACCTGAAAAGGCTAACAGATGCCCACTTTGCTGCAACTGGACTACCTGAATCTCCAACCCTGTATCTGTTAGGTGCCTTGGTGTATGTCTTTCTTTTGTTCATAAAAATATTCATGAAATTGTTTCCACAGTGGAACATATCATTCAAAGCAACCTGAATCTGTTCCTACGTGTAATCATCAGAATAAGCAGCCATAGGAATTTTGAATAGCTATTTTAAGTTAACACACTTCATTTACATTAGTATATTACATAGGATATACTAATATATTGATATATAATACATAGTAATATATTTATGTGCGAATATAAGTAAGCTTTTCAACCACAACAGGTACCAATTTCAAGTTACATGGCCCAGCACTAGTTGACTTAGTAGTCAGCAAGTAACAGGTGAATTTGAGATAGGCTAGACAGACACAGGGATCAAAGTGACAAACAGCATACTGGCTGATAGGTGATCCAACTGTAGTGTAGGATGGCAGAGTATTATGTGACCACTCAACACCTGCTGGGACAACTGCTAACTACCCTTTGCTTCATTATAATTACATCTCCATTTTAGTAGTCTAGAAAATTTGCTACATCTGAAAAACCCCACAGAAGGGCAGAAAAGCTGGTTAGCCCTATTCCAGGACACACACCCACACCCCTTCCTGGAATCCCTCACATTTCCTCTACCTTAACTCAAGAATAGTCCTTCCTTTATCATTTTAAGTTTGGGCATAAAAGGAGCTATTGGAGATTTGGGATATGTTTCTTCCTGAGAAACCAGCTATTACTGCTTCATGTAATTCTGTCTTGTAATAAACTTGCTCCAAATGCCTTACTTGCTATGTCTTTAATGGTGACAAGAACCTTTGAGTAGAGGTCTCGGTTTGTTCTCCTTATCTTTCCATATCACTAATCAAATAATACTATTGAATTAAGAACAATTGGTGTTTGCAGATAATACAAGTCAGGGTTTTTCTAGGGGCTGGAGAAATAGCTCAGTCTAAAAGACCTGTCGTGAAAGCACAGGAACCTGAGTTTGAATGCCTAGTGCCCTTGTCAAATCCAAATGCAGCAGGTGCCCTGATTTCTTTTTTTCATAACCCCAGAACTGGGGCAGGAGACAGGCTTAAATGAAACCTAAAACTCAGTGGGGTGGATGCACTCCAGGTTCAGGGAGACCTTGTCTCTGAAAGTAAGGTGAAGAATGCTTAAAGGAACCATCCAACTTTCAACCTCTGGCCTCCACACACATGCACATACAAGCACGGGAACACATACATACACCATACTCCTACGCACATTCATACCAAACACACACACACACACACACACACACACACACACACACACACACAAGATACTGTTTTCTCTAACACTCGTGTTGCTTTTAAATCATATTACAGCTACTATAAGAATATTCTTTAGATTGGATGAAACAAAAATTCAAGAATGCTTACATAGCCATGGGAAACCAGAAAGTTCTAAAGAAGCCTGGGTAGTTATGCTGATGAAAACAAAAAGAAGAGCTAAGAAGTAAAGACCGTAACTATAATACATTCAACAACTACACCGTGGTATTTGTAACAATTAGTAATAACACAAAACTCATCTAAAGTGTTTTGCCAGTTCCGGTGACACTGGTGTGTAGTACTCAGGTAGCCTCAGCGATGAAATCATACTATAAGGTCAAGGCCTGCCTGGTGTACAGAATAAGGCAAAGACCAGCCTAGGCAATGTAGTGAGACCTATCTCCACATGAAAAGAGTACTATGTGCTGGGTCCATAGCACCATGCCCAGATAAATATGATTTTTTTTTAGTCTAAAGCCAAATATTACCATATTTAACTAGTTAATAATTGAGATACATAGCTTGTCAAGCACTTAAGATAGTTCCAAAAGTTTATAAAAAGTACACACATATATATAATTTTTAAAGGGCTAGGATGGATATATATAAAACAGTGGTCAGAGCACCTGCCTAGCATGTATAAGGCTCTCAGTTCAATTCACAGTACAAAATAAATATATACTTAAGCTGTAGTCTTTTAACTTTTTGTTAGGATTTCTACTACACTTAAACATGGCTATTGAGAACAAAAGCAAAGTACAAGACTTAACAACCAGATATAAAGTATAGATTTTGTTGGATACTGATCCTAAAAAACCAGTCATTAAAAGATAACTTTAAGGATGAAAAGTTGAATGTGACTAGAAAACTTGATGATAATGATATATTATGGTTAGCATGCTAACTATATGTTTGATTTGATAAATAGTCAGGAGGTTCAGGAACTCAAGACCAAGGTGACAAAATATGATAAATGTGATAATAAAATATTACATATTTTTAGAAGAGTCTATCACATAAATATGCAGAACTGTTTAGTGCTAAAGTAATAGACTCCTGGATTTACTTGAAAATATTTCTGGAGTGAACAAGCATGTTAGAAATAGAAATAGCTAAATAATTGAACTATAGCAAAATATGGAGATGACGAAGCCTAGAAATAGATTAATTTTTCATGTTTTCTATGTTTAATGTTTTCCACTGAGAAAAAGAAACTGATTATTATAGTGTTATTTGTATTATTGCCTCTGGCTATTAAATTCAAATGGGATGATTTATTGTTATTATTATTATTATTATTATTATTATTATGATTTCTTTTTGTAGTTGTTTTTAAGAAAAGTTCTTACTATGTAAGTCAAATCTAGCCTCAAACTTGCCATGGCCCAAGATGGCCTAGCCTAGAACTCATGATTCATCTATGCCAGCCTGTTAAGAACTAGGACAACAGGCGTGTGCTACAATGCCTGCCTAAAGAGGATTTAAAAACATGAAGACAAA
Source organism: Onychomys torridus (assembly GCF_903995425.1). Taxonomy (NCBI): domain Eukaryota; kingdom Metazoa; phylum Chordata; class Mammalia; order Rodentia; family Cricetidae; genus Onychomys; species Onychomys torridus. Next base: position 51,293,533 of record NC_050465.1, read on the forward strand.
ACAAAACAAACAAACAAAAACATAAAGCAGAAAGCTACTGTTAATTGTCACACATTATTTCTTATCTGAGTTCAAAAAAGGTAGTGTTTTTCATTTTAAATAAAAATTAGAAATATACACACAAAGAAAAGAAAAAAATAGTTAAGTGAATTGGGGAGACTGCTTCCTGTGCATTGCATATGTGTTTGGACTGCTCAGAACTCATGTGAGGAGTGTGGTATGGGGCCTGCACAGTACAAGATAGAATACAGGCAGATCCTGGGAAGCTAGGCCTACCTGCTAAAGATTCCTATCTCAAAAGGTGTACCTGAAGGTCAACCTCCACACTTACATCATTGGAGATAAAAACAAAAAGAAGACGTTTTACAAATAAAAGTAACTCCTATTGGCACTACTTTAAAAACACAGCAGGGAAGTTTCATTTCTCCACTGACATCATACATCCAGCTAATATGATAATTAGTGTCATCCATCAGAATCCAAACTTATATTGAAAACAATTACTCGGAAAACATTGCTAGCAAACAATATTCTTATAACTGAGAAGTGACTATTGAACATTGTGATGGTAAAACTATTACTTTATATTGTGACTAGTTTGACAACATATCTGCAACTTTTCAATTATGATACCCAATTAGAAGGAATGGTTGCATTTCATGGGAGATAATTACCATTAATGGAAATAGTATGGCAATGATTCATTGGAATTTAATTATATACCCCATTCTAGAACTCATTAAGGCAAAAAATCAAACAAAAGTTTAGACCTTGTTTCAAGTAGAAGTTCTCTTTCTCAGAGATAATATATAGCATCTTATGTTCATTTTAGAATATCAAGTCTAAAAACTTATAACTCCCTCACTGGTAGAATGCAAAGCTTCATTTATTTGGACATTTGAACATACTTATTTGGTTCTCAGTGAGCCCAGTGTCAGTGCTAGGACTAACAAACTAAAAGATTAAATCCAACCTTAGCACTTCTGAGTAGACAGTTCCTAGTTAATAAACAAGGCTGAGGAAATCAATGAATAACAAATGCACAAACAAGTTCCCCAGAAAATAACTAACAGTGAGTTAAAGACATGAGAAGAGGTTTTAAGATACTTCTAAAAATGACCTAAATATTTAAAAATATTTATCACAAATAGTTTTATTTGACCCTCCAAAAGTTAAAGAAAGGCTAAACTTTAAAATTTAAATTTCTTCCATAATACACCATATGATACACCATAATGGAAACCTAGAATGAGTACACTTTGATAGAAGAACTAAAACGTTTTACTTGGGAGGTTACTTCTATGACATGTCAACTGTACAGAATGCAGTGAAAATCACAAATGCAAGCAAGCTTCCATTACTGTTAAGTGTGTGTGTGCTTGTGTGTTCGGATGCTTGTGGGGAGCAGAAGAGGAGCTCTTTGGAGTATGAGTTACAGGCATTAAGAGCCACTCAGAGGCACAGGTGCTAGGATCAGGAAATCTGATCCCCAGGATAGGGCAGCAAGCACTGAGAACTGTTGAGTCATCTCTCCAGTTCTAATCCAGATGCAAATTAGATGAGAAGCAAAACCCATGGAAGCAGTCACCAGAGCAACAGAATACTGAGAATACTGAAGTGACTATTGCAGAGTAAAAGTAAGTACAATTCCCACCCCCCCCTTTTTTTTTTGGATACAGGGTCTCCTACATTCCAGACTGGCCTCAAAACCCTGATCCTCCTGCCCCAACTTCCTCAGTGCTACAATTAGAGGTGTGAACCTCCGTATCCAGAATATGTCATACTGGGCATGGAATCTAGAGCCTCATGTCAGCTAACACTGTATCAGCTGAGATATACCCAAGCAGCCCCTCAACATTGTTTTAAGAATGTCAGTGATCTGTAAGAAATTGCAAAACATATTGGCATAGTTTGGAGCCTGGTCTACCAAATGTCTACATGCTAAAGAGTTGGCACAGAGGCTGGCATCGATAAAAGGGTGGGGGAACCTTTAGCAGTGAGACAGAGAAATAGACTATAGAGAGGTTCTGGAGTCATAAGAGGGATGACCTTAAGAAGGATGCTTAAGAACCCAGACTCTCTGTCTTCCTTCTTGCTCCCTGGTTCCTGATGAGCAGGCTGCTTTGTACCCCCAAATACTCTTGCTAGAGTGTGCTGCCTCACTGCCAGCCTCAAATTAAGGAATGGGACCAGCTGATGTGAACCTCTAAAACTGAAAGCCAAAATAAATATATCCAAATGCACAGCTGATCATTTCAGGTATTTTTCTTATACTGACTGAAGGATGACAAATATTTCATTCATTCAATATTAATTGATGTTCATAATATGTCTTTTACTGATCACGTGTTCAAAACTGCAATTTAACAAGATAAACTAAAGAAACTCTACTCTTTTGAAGTTTATATAAGGTCAAAAACAGAAGACAGATAATATGTAAAAAGTTTAACAAAACAAATCACAACTGTTATCTGATATTCAAACTACCCATGAAATAACTGATTGATTCCTTGTTTTTTCTTTGAGTAGTAAGTGAAGGCAGAGCCTCACACACAACTAAGCCACATCTCCAGCTCTTGCAATGCTCCTGCCCCAGCTTTGCAAGTGGCTAGGATGACAGAAATGCATCACCATGCCCATTTTGACTATTCTCTTCGTGTAATATATGGAAATATACAAGATTATGCTGCTACCAGTTAGCTAAATTAGTATTATCTCAACTCTAATTCCAAGTTTTGTGTTTGGTTTTTATATTTAATTATGTGTTTATGTGTATGTGTATCTTGTATGGGTATTTGAACATATGAATACAGGTTCCTGTGAAACCCAGAAGACAGTATCAGAGTCCCTGGAGGTAGAATTACAGGATATAAGCCATTTGACATGGGTGCTGGGAACCAATATCAGGTCTTGGCAAGAGCAGTTTGTGCTCTTAACCACTGTGCCATCTCCTAAAACTGTTTATTTTTTAAGACAAGGTCTCACTGTATAACTCACAGGCTGGCCTTAAACTAGCAATCCTCTTGACTCGGCCTCCCAAGTCCTAGGATTATAGGCATGAGCTACCATGCCTGCCTGGCTACAAAAAGACATTTTTAGCAATAAAATTTTTAGAACATTTATCAGTGTTTAAAATTATGTATTTGGGCTGGAGGGATAGCTTAGCCATTAAAGGCTAGGCTCACAACCAAAAATATAAAATTATGTATTTATCTGAATGATTATGATAGTGAGATGGTTTAAAAGAAAATGCATCCCAAAGGGAGTAGCACTATTAGGGAGGTGTGACTTTATAGGATTCGGTATGGCCTTGTTGAAGGAAATGTGTCTCTATGGAAGTGGGCTTTGAGGTCTCATATATATATATATATATGCTCAAGCCATGCCCAGTGAGATAGACCAGTTCCTGTTGCCTACATATCAAGATGTAAAACTCTCAGCTCCTCCAGAACCATATCTACCTACATGCCACCATGTCCCACCATGATGATAATGGACTGAACCTCTGACTGTAAGCGAGCCACCCCATTAAATGTTTTCCTTTATAAGAGTCACAGTGATCATGGTGTCTCTTCACAGCAACAGAACCCCTAATTAAGACAGATGGCATCAGTTATTCCTCAACTAGACTCTTCTATCACAAGGACAGAACCCATATCTGGTTTTATTCAAGATTATATACCCATACAAACCAATAACTGGGCATATTATCATCATTCAGATATGTATAAATTATATGTGACTTTTTATATTACAAGAGACTGGATATTTCTATGGTAGGTTGAATGTAATTGGCCCCTATAATCTCACAGGGAGTGGCACTACTAGGAGGTGTAGCATTGTTGGAGTGGGTATAACCTTATTGGTGGAAGTATGTCATTGTGGGGTAGGCTTTGAGGTTTTCTATGCTCAAGATACTGCCCAGTGTCTCAGTTGACTTGCTGTTGTATGCAAGATGTAGCTCAGCTAATTCTCTAGCACCATATCTACCTGCATGTTGCCATGCTTCCTGCCATGATAATAATGGACTGAACCTCTGAAACTGTAAGCCGCCACCTCAATTAAATATTTTTCCTTTAAGCCAGGCAGTGGTGGCACACGCCTTTAATCCCAGCACTCATGAGGGAAAGCCAGGAGGATCTCTGTGAGTTTGAGGTCAGCCTGGTCTACAGAGCAAAATCCAGGACAGGCACCAAAACTACACAGACAAACCCTGTCTCAAAAAAGAAAAACAAAAATTTTTTTTTTCCTTTATAAGAGTTGCCGTGGTCATGGAGTCTCTTCACAGCAATAGAAACCCTAACTCTGTGTGTGTGTGTGTGTGTGTGTGTGTGTGTGTGTATCCAGTAATACGGTCATGATTATAAGCATAATTTAGATAAGCCAAATGATATAGAAAATGTATTTAGCATGAAACCACAATGCTTACTCATCATTTTATTACTCAACTTGTAACTGACTTTCATCGTGAACCCAAACCAGGGTTCTTGTAAACAGACTCTCATAGTTGCCCTATACAACCAGCAAGTGTTACTTTCCAAGTGAAGCACCAGTGATGCAAAGAATGGTACTATGTCAAAAACCACATAAAATCAGTAGAAAAACTATTTTCATCATAGAACCAGGGAAAAATGACTGAGCATAAATAAAACTAGAAATATTTTAAAACAAGCCTTATGAACAGTCAATTAGAAATAAAAATATTTTTTATTTAAGACTTAATTTATATTCACTAATGTAACTTAAGAATGGAATAGCCATTCCATTAATATTAATACCTAATATGATTTTTATCAGGATATATATTTTCCTTTTTTTATATTTGAAAGGTTTTAAAATAACTAATGATATGACTATTGACATAAAAATTAATGTAAAATTATGGTGATATGTGCCAGTCTTCTGTGCCCAACTCTATATATGTATGTGTGTGTGTGTGTGTGTGTGTGTGTGTGTGTGTGTGTGTGTGTGTGTGTGTGTGTATAGATAGATAGATAGATAGAGTCTTTCTTAAGTTATAGTAAACTAGAGATCAAGAATAAAAAATGTACAAAATGGAAGTCATAGTAATAAGGCAATACTTCCATAGCAAATATTATCACTAGTATGATTTTTTTAGAAGGACTAAAATTCCTAGAAATTATACTTTCTCATGGAACAGTTTTAAATTTACATTAATCTCATCCAAACTGTATCCATGATCTACTGATTGTACTATTGTAGTCCTTAATGTAGAAGAAAAATGACTGTACAGGTATAGATCAACAAAATTAAAATAAGCCAAATTTAGAAGCCAAACTCTTCAAGTAATACCTACCTCCTTGAAATGCCATTAGCCAGACATTTGTGGCTACAGGATTTAGAGGAGAGGGGTGATGAAGTTGGAGACAGGTTGAGAGGGGCAATCAAACTGTTAATGATCTCAGTCAACTGTGCACTCTACAAAGAAACAGTTAACACTTTAGTACAGTTAAGCATCATTAAGATTCTGAATTTCTCTCCTGAGTACTTGTATATGCTGTACTGTATTAACTGATTTGCATATACTGAACCATCCTTGCATCACTAAAATGAAGCCTACTTGGCCATAGTATTTGTTTCTTAAAAATGTGTTCCAAGTGGCCTACTTTCTCCAACAAGACCCCACCTTATAACTTCTAACAAATGACAGATCTGTCACTGCATTGATCTGGTTAGAACCTTCATGTGCCTTAAAAAACCTTCAGAATCTCATGGACTAGGTCTATGATGTAGAGAATAATGCTGAACACAGGACTTTTAGAGGGTATTTGATATCTCAACCCTATCAATAGTTTAAGAAGCAAAAACTTATCTACAGTTATTTGATAAAGCAGACACTCTAAGCTTACCTGTTTTTCTATGTTCCGAAGAAGTAGTGTAGGACTGCTTGGTGACATCTCAAAATCGTGCTCTGGCAAAGGCTCTTGGCTCCGCTGGGGAACCTGAGAATTCACTGAAGTGTTTAAGGAAACTGCTTGGTTTGAAAACTGTATTTGTTTTTTCAAAATGTCTTTTGGAAGCTGACATTCTTCTAAGATCACTATCCCCTAGGGGGTAAAAAACAGTAAAAGTGATCACATCCTACTGTCCTCATGGAAAACATAGAAGTAGAATTAAAAATGCAGTTTATCTCTCTTTAAAAAAATGGATGATTGGGGCTGGAGAAATGGCTCAGTTCTTAACTAAGAACATATACTGTTCTTTCAGAGGAACTGAGTTTGGATCACAGCACCTATGCTGGGCATTCTACAACCACCTAAAACTCCAGCTCCAGGGATCCAACACACACACACACACACACACACACACACACACACACACACAATTTTTAAAAACAGCTTGTTTTTTATCCTTTGTGATTAGGCCACTAGAGTAACTGTCTAGTGGACTAGAAACTGTCTCCATATGCCTGTGCCATAGTTAAGGAGAAGTGCCAAGAAAAAAGGAAAAAGAGAGAGAGAGAGAGAGAGAGAGAGAGAGAGAGAGAGCGAGAGAGCGCCTTGGCCTTGATCCAAAAAGAAGGGGGAAAGGGGAAAACAGAACTTGGAAATCTACCAAAAAAGTTATGGGGCACCTGAAAATTACAGAGAAACAAATAATAGACTGAAAAGGAGAAAGAAAAGCCAACCACAGTTTTACCTCCCCACCTGGAGAGGGAAGGGAACAAGGATTAATGGGCCACATCAAAAAATAGAACTGGGGATTGAGTGTACAGGAGTATGCAAATCACTAAGAAGATTTCCCCAAAACTAGAAGAGACATGCAAACCAAGAGGGAATGTAGACATATACAAAACCAAAAGCCCACTATAACAATTCCAAAAAATAATTACTAAATTAAAAAATACTAAAAAAGATGAAATTGCAGATAAAGGCCTAAAAAGCTTACTAACAAAAATGATCAATGAGCTCCAAGAGGACTCAAAGAGATAAATGAAGTAAGGATATCAATCTATGATCTGGAGAGAAAAGAGAGCAACATATAGGAGAAAATCAACAGACTAGAAGAAAAATTCAACAGGATAATAGAGATTTTTAAGAAAAAAAGTTGGAACTAAAAAGCTCATGAAAAGAAATACATAAGAATTATAAAAACCAGCAGTACTAAATCAATGGTTTATGATTCCCCTTTAGTCTTCTACTATTATTTAAGCAATCAGTATATTTTAAAGAATTATTAATTGATGTTTTGTGGCATTAAAGACACCAATGGGGGATTTTGTAATAAAGGAAGAGGATTGTTGAAGTTGTACTGTTATAAATTCAAATTAGAATGCTAAAATTTTGTAAACTTAGAAGCAATCTCAAGTAGGAACCACAAAGAAAATAACTACAATATATACACAAAGGAAAAAAGGACTTTCAGCATCAAAAATAAGTAAATCTTTAACCGAACGGCTTGAGAGGCAGAAGTAGAAGAATGTATGTGAAGTCAACCAAACTAATCTACATATCAACTTCCTGGCCACCCAGCACTTCACAGTGAGACCCTACCCCCAGAATAAAATAAAGTACAAAATAAAGTGAACAAAAAGAGGGCAGTAATGAAAAAAAAAGAAAAAAGTAATACAACATTCAGAAAACAAACGATGTCAAAAGTAAATTGATCCTTGTAATTAATGACTTTGATTATAAATGGATTAAACCTTCCAATCAGAAGTCATGGAATAGCAGAAATGAATAAAAATGTATCAATGGAAACCTATCTGGAAGACATTTCTTAATCCAGTGATATAATAAACTGAAAATGATAGAAAAACATACCACACAAATAGCAACCAAAAGAGAACAGGGTGGCAATACTAATGTCAGTCAGTAAAGACATAACAATTATAAACATATATACAGCTAATAATTAACCATCATAACAGGAAACAAAACATTATAAAAGTGAAGAAATAGTTGCACAATAATAACTCACTATTGAAGATAAGATAAAAAGTAAATAAGCACAGGACATAACACAGTGAACTAAATAGATTTAACAGACAGCAGCATATAGAATCCTAAGTATACATTATACCATTTTCCCCAAAGACCATATATTAAGCCATGTATGAGTTAAAGCTCAAAATAACAATAAAAAATTTAAAACATATTCTTCAATATAAATATGGGAAGAAGTAAAATTATCCCTCTTTTCAGATGATGTACTACAGAGATTCCAAAATTTCTGTCTGAAAACTCCTAGAAACAGTCAACAAACTCAGCAACATGGCAGGGTACAGAATCAACCTACACAAGTCAATAGCTTTTCTAACATGAAAACAAACATACAAAGAAGGAGATCATCAACCACTCCCATTCACAATAGCCTCAGAGAATACCTAGGAATAAGCCAAGCCAAGGAAATGAGGGACCTTTGAAAAAGAGACAGACATTAGGATATGGAAGGACACCATTGATCATAGGTTGTTAGTATTAACATTGTGGAACTGACAGTTCTATAAAAACATATTTACAAATTCAGTGCACTCCAAATCAAAATCCCCATCTCATTCTTCACAGACACAGACAAAGAAAAGTATTCTAAACTTCATATGAACCAGAGAAGAACCATGGAAAGCCAAAATAATTATGAATAAAAAGAACAATGCTGGGGGATTAAAATACCAGGTTTTTAAGATGTTACAGAGACATAGTAATAAAAACAATACACTGGCACAAAAACAGACATGTGGGCCAATGAAATACAATCAAAGACCTAAACATGAGCACATCTAACCTCAGCCACTTAATATTTGACAAAGAGGCCAAAAACATACGCTGGAAAAAAGAAAGCATCTTTAACAAATGGTGCTGAGAAAAAACTGGATGTCCACATGCAGAAGAATGAGATTAGATCTATTTTCCATCACCTTGCACAAAATCTGACTCTAAATGAATTGAAGACTAAACAAACAAACCGCTATAAGAAAACAAAGGCAGTACCCTGAATGGGACTCCATTTTCCCCAAGACTTGAGGCTAACAATCATTGAGATTTCATGAAAGTAAAAAGCCTCTGCACAACTAAAGAAACAAGCAGGTGAAAGGAAGCCCAGAGAACAGGGGAGGATGTTGGTCACCTGCACATCTGACAGAGGTTTAGTATCTAGAACATTCAAAGAACTCAAAATACAGATTCCAAAACATCAACAAATGACACATTCAAAAACTGGGCCTGGGACCAAAATGGAGAGGCACAGAATGGAGAAAAGATGACTGGGGAATGTCTAAAATGATGTTCCTATCCCTAGCAATTAGGGAAATGCAAAACAAAACAACTTTGTGATTTCATATGCTCCCAGTCAGAATGGCAAAAATCAACAAAGCAACCCATATCAAATGCTGGAGAAGATGTAGGGGGAAAGAATCCCTCATTCCCTGTTAGTGGTATTGCAAACTGGTGTGGGCTCTATAGGAATCAGTGTGGGGAATTCTCAAAAAGTTAAAAATAAATCTACCATATAACGCAGCTATACCACTCAGGGCATATGCCCAAAGGACTGGCCATCCTACTCTACAGGTGTTTCCTCAGCTGTGTTCACTGCCATTCTATTCCCAATAGCTAACACATGGAAACAACCGTACAACTGACAGATGGACAGTGAAACTGTGGTACATACATACTACAGAATACGATTCAGCTGTAAAGAAAAATGAAACCATGAAAAGATCATATTGAGAGAGGCAAGCAAGATCCAAAAAGACAAACTGCATGTTCTTTTATTGGAGGCTCCTAGCTCCAAATCTTGAGATATGAGTGTATAGTCTGTAGTAACTACAGAAAGCAATAAAGTAAAATGGGACCACTGCCAGGATAGAGAGGTTGAGGAGCAATAGACAGGGGAACAAGGTACAATTAATCAGACCAGGAAAATGGAAAAGGGGGTGCTTTCTAGGGAGGGGAAAGAAGGTAAATTTAAAAAGGTGCAAGAGGGTAAAGGGGAATGGCAGTATAAAAGTGATCAGCCTGTCTCTACCCCCAAAGTGCTGCAACTATCAGTATGTACCACAACATCTGGCTAAAAGAACCAACTTTGATTTTCAGTGATTTTCTCAAAACTGGGTTAGTAGCACATAATGTAATAATTGACACTCAGGAGGCTGAAACAGAAGAGTTGGTTGAGGACAGGTAGGCTACATAGTCGGACTTTGTCTCAATAACAAAACAACTAAACAGAAACTCCAAACCTTTAATTTTTTTCTATCCTCATTTGCATTTATCTCTAATTTGTATTATTTCCTTTCCTTTGCTAGTTTTTGGGTCTGACTGCCTGTCTAATGGTTTAAAATTAGGCTGGTGCACAGAGACTTTGTTTTGTTTTGTTTGTGTGCCTGTACTTACATATTCTCCCATTAGCACTGCTTTCACTGTGTCTCATGTGGCATGTTGAATTTTCATTTGCTAAACAGAAAAATAAACCAAATCCTGGAAGACTTACACTCCTTGATTCTATAGTGACTAGAGTAATCAAAATAGTGTAATAACAGACAAATGTAGACAGACAAATAGACAAATAGAACAAAGTACAGAGAAAGAAAAATTTACATATATGGTCAAATGACTTGGAGAATGGTGTCAATTTGGCCCTGGGGAAGCTGGAGAGCTACATGCAAAAGAATAGAAGTCAGACCCACCTAACTCCACATGTAAAAGGTAACCCAAGATGGATTATAAGACCTAAAGCTATAAACTCTTGAAAAAACATAAGAACACCAATGGTACAGATAAAAACAGTATAGATAAATCAGACTTCATAAAAAGAATATAAAAAGTAAAATTACAACAAACAAAATGGTAGAAAAGATTTGGAAATCACATATTAGAGAAACAATTATCTAGAACATGCAAAGAACCCAGAAAGTTCAGCAACAACAAAGCCAGGTAGAAATAAGCAAAAGACTTGATGTCTACATTTTTCTCCATAGAATATATAAAAATAACCAGTAAACATAAAAAAAATGCTCAACATCATCAATATTAATATTAGGAAAGTGTAAATCAAAACTGAAGAGATATCACCTTACATCCAGTATGATTATCATTTTTTTAAAAGCAAAAAAGCAGAACGTTGGCCACAACTTGGAGTAATTGGAACAACTGTATAATACAGTTCATTAAAAATTAACAACTGGGGGGTTGGAGATTTAGCTCAGTGGTAGAGCACTTGCCTAGCAAGTGCAAGGCCCTGAGTTCAGTCCTCAGTTCCATAAATAAGTGAATGAATGAATGAATGAATGAATGAATATAAATAAATAAATAAAATTAACAACTGAGTTACCATGCAATCCTGTAATTCCATTTCTAGATGTATAGCTAAAAGAATTGAAAGAGTGCTGTGTTTTTGTGTTTGGTTGTTTCTGAGAAAGGCTCTCATTATTGTGCCCTGGCTGACTTGGAACTCACTGTGTAGGCAAGGAGACCTTGAACTCAAAGAAATCACTTGCCTCCCTTCTGCAAGTCTGGGGATTAAAGGCATACACCATGTTCTACTGAGAAGAGTGCCTTGAAAAGAAACTCTCTGTACTCTATTGATAGCTTACTCACAACAGTTAAAATGCAGAACTTAAATCTATCACTGGATAAACAAAATGTGATAAATATACAATTATTCAGATTTTGAAAAGGAAAGATTCAAATTTATACTAAAATGTGCATAAAATGAAAAGGGCAGTAGGCTATAAAATAAGCCAGTCATAAAAAGGTAACTATTATGTTTCCACATACATGAGATACTTGAAAACAGACATGGTTAGGGTTAAGGTTAGGGAGAAGGAAAACTAGACATTGTTTAATAGGTATAGTATTTTCAGTTTTAAAAGATGAAAAGAGTTATGGAAATAGATGTCTATATTATTAAAATATTAAATAAAATACTATGAAATTGTATACATAAAAATGAACAATATGGCAAATTATGATATATAACCATAATAAAATTTTTGAAAAAATGTATACTATTTTTATCAACTGGAACTCAGTTACTATATATAAAGGCTTTACAAAAGTAGCATCAATTTTAAGAAATTAATGTATGAATATCTTAAGCTAGCTACTTTTATGAAACTTAATAAAAATTATTTTGTGTGCAGAAATGGGGAGAAATTATACAGGTAACAATTTTAACGAAAATAGAACACTGAGAATACCTTGGAGGCACGAATATGCCTGTGAATATCGGTTAGTTGCTGGATTTTGTATTCTAGCTCTGAAATCTGAGCTTGAAGCCAAGTCCATCGGCTGCCGACTTGCGCTCTGTCTACAAGCCACCTCCATTCAGTACTAGAGTTACTGTGGACAAAGCAAACACTGTTAGTCACAGCCCAAAGTCAGTCAGCTCTTCAGAGTGCTCACAACTTCCCTGACGGCTTTCATGAAATCCCATTTCTACAAATATCTACACCGCATCAGAGATGACAGGCTGACTTCTTATCAAAGAAGGTAATTTGATTCCTTACCATTCACCTACACAAGTACTTGGCGTTAGTCAATATTATGTACCTAACAGTAGATAATCCTTCTGTAATTAATATGTTATTAATGCTAAGGGCTTATATGGGGCTGAGCCAATAAGTAAAATGAAACAAAAATGATAATTCCAAAATCCTGTAAAATAAGGATACTGAGCCTGAACTGGCCATCTTCTATAACCAGGCAAGGCTTCCAGTGGTGGGACTGGGACAACAAACCCACCACAAAACTTCAATCTACAATTTGTTCTGCTTGCAAGATGTGCTAGAATAATTAATGGTGGCTCAGAACTTGTAGGAGTAATCAACTTGAGGGCCATACCACAAGAGCCCATGCCTGACACTGCCTGAATGATCAGGACCAGAGAGACCTAGGATAGACCCAAACAGGACTGGAAAAAAAAAAAAAAAAAAAAGAAAGGAAGGAAGAAGGAAGGAAGGGAAGGAACGAAAGAAAGAAAGAAAAGAACAAGAGAAAGAAAAAGAGAGAGAGAGAGAGTCAATGAAAGGACTCCTAATGGTCTTCTACTATACTCATAGGATCAGTGCCTAGCCCAATGGTCATCAGAGGGGTTTTGATCCAGAATTGATGCAGATAAAGAGACCCACAGCCAATCCTTAGGTGTAGCTCTGGGAAACACCATGGAAGAGGGGGAGGAAGGAAGAATTGTAGGAGCCAGAGGGATCGAAGACACAGGAGAGCATGGCTGACAGAATCAACTAAGCAGGGCTCAGAGGGGCTCACAGGGGCTGATGTGACAATCACGGTTGTGTGCTTAGTGATCTTGTGGGACTCCTATCCGTGAATGGGGGGGTGTCTCGAACTCTTTTGCCTTCTCTGGAATCCTTTTCCTCTTACTGGGTTGCCTTGTCCGGCCTTGATATGAGGGTTTGTGCCCAGTCTTATTGTAACTTGTTACGCTGTGTTCGGTTGACATCCCTGGGAGCCCTGCTCTTTTCTGAAGGGAAACAGTGGAGGAGATCTAAGGTAGAGGGGAGGTAAGGGGACAGGTTGGGAGGAGAAGAGAGAGGGGAGGCTATGGTTAGGATGTAATGTATGAAAGAAGACTTTAAAAAAAACAATGTTGCATGTAAAAGTGAATGCCAAGTATTGGACAATCCATTTGAACTATACCTAAGTTCACTTAATAAACTGTAATGTACTTAACTATGTAATTTTTACTTGGTACAATATAAATATCACTATTGGCTACCTAATACTTAAAGGTATTGACAATAACATACAAAAATATTAATTCTCTACTACATTTCTTTCTCCTTTGCTTTCTTTCTTTTCTTTTTTTCTAATAGTATTCCACTAGATAGCCTTGGCTGTCCTGGAATGAGCTCTGTGGCCCAGACTGGCCTCAAATGCACTGAAATCTAACTGCCTCTGCCTCCCAAATGCTAGAGTGAAGGCATGTGCCACCATGACCAAACTTACATTGCAAATAATTATCTCTATAATAATTAGGGTCTTTGGATATTAAGATAGATATCTTACGAAAAACCTAATGACTTTGCTCTACAGTACAGAGAACACAAAGAGTTTATAAGGAGCTCTACTTTCATACATGTCTTGAATTAAAGGTTGAAGCCTCTTAGTTTCTCTATCTTTTGGCAGGGCATTCTTTGAATCTGTAATTTTAGATTGCAAATGATTTCATGAAAATACTATAACCGCATCAACTAGAAAAATAAATGACTGGAATCATACATGGTATGAGGGGAGGATGGAAGTGGGGAAGAAGAAAAAGAAGAAGAGATGGAGGGAAAGAGAAAAGGGGGAGGGGGAAAATAAATAGATATAGACTACCAACAACAAAAAAAAAAGTCACCAAAAACATGAAGGTATAACTTGGAATTAATAACCATGTAATAGAAAAACATATGAACCTTTATTTTTTTTAAAAAGTACCTAAGATGAATTATCAGAATCATAGACTATACCCCACAATGAACCATAATGATAATTATAGGTGATAATAACATGTCAATATAGGCTCATCAGTAATAGTAATTGGTACAGATGTTGATTCTGAGTATATTTTAGGGAACAGAGAGTAAACAGGAACTCTGGTATTTACTCAGTTTTTCTGTGAACCCAAAACTGTTCCAAAAGCTAAATTTTAGAAAATATATAATGGAAACCAAAATGAAAGACAAAAAAAAAAAAAAAGGCCAGATGTGGTAACACACACTTTAATCCCGACAATCAGGAGGCAGAGGCAGACTGAGCTCTGTGAGCTGGAGGACACCCTGGTCTATATGTTAAGTTTTATGACAGCCAGAGCTACATAGTGAGACCCTGTCTTGAAAACAGAAATAATAAACTTTATAATAGAATATTCATATGAACTCAGCCAGAAAACATATTAAAGAAATAATTTTCTGCCAGATAAACAAGGCTATTGTAACTTTGCTACACAGTATTTAATAAGCATAATAGGATTTTATATCAGTATTTCTAAAAGGCTATTTCTAAAAGATTTTAGTTGCTTGTACTATGAATGAAAATACCATATGCAGCAGATTTCTCTTGACATTATTACATTGCAAATTTTGTACTTTTTTTTAAAAAAAATTTACACTTTCATAAATATGAACAAAGTGAGAGTGCCTATTTAAAATTAGTTTACAACAGCCTGGAAGGAGGGGACAGGACCTGCCTGTACTGAATCCACCAGGTTTAAATGAATCCCCAGGGGAGTCTTGGCCCTGGAGGAGATGGGAATGGAAGGGAGAGGATGGGGGAAGGTGGGGGTGGGGCAGGAGGGGGGAGTACAGGAGAACCCATGGCTAATGTGTAAAATTAAAACACAAATATAATAATAACAATAATAATAATAATAATAAATAAATAATTCGCTTACTATAGAAAATATTTAGTAATACTAAATGCCAGTATGAAGTTTGGAGAGTAAGGCAAGAGCTGCACCATACACAATTTGCACAGATGAGACTAATTATGTTCCCAAGCAGTGTGGCTACTAAAGCCTTAGAGTGAGACAGGACAAGAAACAAGCTATAACTGACGGGGTACAGACTGTCTACCTCAGTGCTAGTCCTACACAGTCCAGCTTTCTTTCTACTTCGGCTGGAGCCATGTGCCTACTACTGACCAACAGGAAACCTGACTATCATTTTATATACCTGAGGACCTTCAAATCCACTGGAGTAGACAGTATGGCTATAAAACCATTCCAGAGAGTAGGAGGAGAGCTCGATGCATAAGCCACAGTAGGTTTCTACTGTGTACAGACACTGAGATTACGATCCTACCTTGTTATTACATATAACTTATTCTGACTGAAACAATCTGAAAATCATTTGGACTGAGAAACTGAGACAATAAGTAAGATGCAAAGCTCATTGAAAACCAATGGAATTAGGGGAGTTCTTTATGGAAAAGACCATAAAGAAAGCAAAGGTTTTTATTCAAATTCTTCTATTACATTTTGCTTCAGTTAGAAAATTTCTCTATTAACATTCACTTTGACTTGGTTATGAAATTAATGACAAACCCCAAATACAAAAGAGGAAAACTTTTCATTTCTACATTATTAAATTTCTGGTAAAGTTACTGTAACTGAAGTTAGTGTCCCACACATTTTCATGTTTACAAATTCTATCAAATTACCTTGAGTGACATTGTAGTACTAGATGAAATTTAAATGAACCAAATCACGCCAAAGCCTTATGGTGTGCGGAATGAATTTTTACAATGGATAATTTATCCTACACTTTACTATGAATGATTAAAAGCCTGTTTCCTAGATGTGAAGGGACTAAACTAGTTTTTTCATCCAAGTGCTCCCTTGCTGAAAACCATGTTTTTCTTAAAAACATTAAGTTGTAAACATGTAACAATTAAGAACATAGCTGACTTTTTTGAAGAATGGCAACTGTTGCATTTAAAGTCAAAATAGAAACAATAAATATAAGCAATAAATAGAAACAATAAATAGAAACAATGACATAACTAGAGTGTAGACCAGGCAGAACACAGATAACATATATCAGAGAACCTGGACAAGTTTGGGATGCTAAACCTAAGAATAACGGCTCCCTGCATCTCAGAGAAGTGCAAAACTAACCACAGACCAACAGTTAGTGACCATTGGTGGTATTCCCATCTCTAATAAAAAAGCAAGGCAAACACATCTAAGTGTGGACACCATTGGGCTTAGAGAAACCAGTACGTCCCCCCCCAAAAAAAAGTCTATGTCTTAAATTTCCATCCTTGTTGCTTATAGTCAACACTTAACTTGATGATGGAAATAATACACGTTTAAATAATTTTGGCTGCAATATCCCTGGGTGTTATTTTAACTTAAAATTTTGTTTATTTGGGGGTATCTGCCTGTATATATACATGTACACCATGTGCATATGCGGTTCCATAGCAAGCCAGAGAGTGCTAGGGTCCCCCAGAACTGGTCATAGAGAGGTGGATGGGTGCTGAGAAACAAGTCCAGGCCTTCTGCAAAAGCAGCAAGTGCTCTTAACCACTTTTATACCTGACCCTACAGTCTAGATTTTTGGCTTTGAAATGTAGTTACTGAAGCAAGAGCTTTCCAGTATTACATCTTAGACTACCAAGACCTAAAGAAAGACATGCATGATTTAATCTGTTCTTTAACACAAGGTTTTGCTCACTAATATTGCAAATTAATGATGACTAAATATCAAGAGAGAATATCCAGTTGTAAGAAATGACTATGTAAGGAAAAAAAAAAGATTTGTCCTAGAAAAAGGAACTGGGTCAAATTTCTCAACTGGTATTTGCTCACCTAGAAAAATCTTAATCTTCTCTGGAATTACTTTCCTTTAGACCAGAGGTTAGAAACTTTTTCAGTGAAGAGTCAGACAGTAAATACTTTGGGCTTTGTGGCCCACAAGATCTCTGTAACAATTCAGCTCTACCTTTGTAATATGAGAGTAGCTATAGGCCATGCACATCATAGATGGCTGTGTTCCAATGTAACTACTTTCAAAACAGGAACTAAATCAGATTTGGTTCATGGGTTTATTTGCCAACACCTGCTGAAGATTTTTTTCTCATATGCATCTTCTGCTTCCCAAAGGATTTTGAGGTGGTCCTTTAATAACTAATGCCTGTGCAAATACCATGTCCACATCCAACGAGGCTATCTTATTGGTGTAATTCTTTTATCAATCTTACCTTATTAGAAAACTTCATTCCTACAGTCTATACATAGTTAGATAAGGAAATGAGTAATGCCCTAAGGTATGTATTCTTATGGAACAGTGGTCTGAATGTGTTTTGTTTGTCTTGAGAAAGGGTCTATGTAGCTGATATATTATCATTATAAGTGGGGTTGAATTTTGTCAAATTACTTTTGGCATTAATTTGTATTTGGATGTCCAGTGTTAAATCATTTTCCTTCCTCTCATAATGGGTGTGATCATGATGAGACTACTGTGCCACATTCTGTTTGATATTTCCTTTGGATGTTTTGTTGGCTAGAGTGAAAGCAGGTATATTTTTGCTGCTTTCTTACATTTTTGTGTAGTATCAGAATCAAGATAATGCTGGCCTCATAGGAAGTGGGAAGTATTTTTTTCTCCTTTATCCTTTCAAGAAGTTTTTATAGAATTGTGATTATTTGCAAATCCGTTTCAAAACTTTTAATCAGTGAAAACATCTCAGCCTGAAATTTCATGTGGAAAGTATTAATTATCCAGTAAGTGTTTCTAAATGATAAAATGTTTATCATGTCTTCTCTTTAGTAATATTTGATAATTTTGTTGCAAATCATCAAACTACTTGGTCTTAACATTTTCGTTGATTAGCATATAATCGCTCATAATAGTCCAGGGTTATTGTAATAATACCTGTAATATCTTTAGTGATGGTTTTATTCTTTCCTGCTTTGAGTCATTTTTCCTAGTCAGCCTAGAATTGTTTATCAACTCAGTCTGAACAAAGATCTGTGGTTCATTATTCCTTGATTTCTAGGGTTCCCCCTCCCCACTTTTGCTTGGTACTGCATTTGCTATAAGTTTTTTAAGCAAGCACAGACCACAGATTTTATACCATTCTTTTCTACATATACATTTATAGCCAAACATTCCTATCGGCATCACTTCAGTAATATATGGAATTAAAATAACATAAATACACGAGGTATGCAATTTGTAATATCACCCACTTAAAAACATTTTATATTATTGATTTTTGTTATCTATATTATTTAGAAATGTGTGGTTTACATATTCCAGATCCATATATTTACCATTTCCAATCAGTCTTTATTTCTTTTCTGTAGATTTGAGTTTAAAACAAGTATGATTTTTCCTTAGCCTGAATATCTTATGAAAATGTATTTAATGCCCATTTTTTATCCTTCACTCATGGCTGACCACCTGTCTCACCAGTAGCTCTCTGACAATCACAGTGCAGAAATGTTTCTACTACCCACAATTCTTTCACAGATGAGACCAGTTTCCCAGGCATTGGCTCCTCATCTCACTCAGGCTTCTGTTAAAGATTTTAAAATTTTGTGCAGAAACCCACCTCTTCATGTTCAATCAACCAACCAACATCTTTTAGCCTATGCTGTAGCCATTACAATGGTGATAAAGTGAAGAACAATAATTATTGAACAGGAGTTGGGGAAGTCCCAAAGTATCAAAAGATGGCATCACTATTGAAAAGGCAATAGATTTGAAGGGTAAATATGGAAATAGTAAATTTGTTCAAGACCTTGCCAGTAACACAAATGAAGAGATTGTGGATGGCACCACCATTGCTACTGTTTTGGCTACTCTATTGCTAAGGAAGGCTTCAACAAGATCAGCAAAGGTGCTAAACCAGTGAAAATCAAGAGAAGTGCCATGCTAGCTTCTGATGCTATTAACTGGCGATCTTAAAAAGCAATAGAAACCTGTGACAACCAGGGAAGAAATTTCTTAAGTTGCTACAATTTCTGCAAATGGAAACATCATTTTTTACTCGACGACAAAAGTTGGAAGAAAAAGTATCATTAAAGTGAAGGATGGAAAACCTTCAATGATGAATTATATTGAAGACATGACATTTGATCAAGGATATATTTCCCAATGTGTTATTAATACATCCAAAGGTTGAAAATGTGCTTTCCAAGAAGCCTATGTTCTGTTGAGTAAAAAGAAAACTTCTAGTGTCCAGTCTATTGTACCTACACTTGATATTTCCATGCTCACTAGAAGTCTTTGGTCCTAATCACTGAAGACACTGATGGAGAAATTCTAAGTATACTTCTTTTGAATGGGATAAAAATTGCTTTTCAGGTTGTAGCAGTTAAAGCTCCAGGGTTGTAGACAATAGAACCAGCTTAAAGATGTGCCTATTCTCCTCTCTGGGGACTAGCTTTTATGGTACCTAAAAGAACATGCAAGCTTCTAAAGGAGAGAAGCAGTCAACAATCCTACCCAGCTATGACACCTATGAATCACAATGACTAGGATGGCACAATAACCCTAAGGGTGTAGCAGTGGCACACATATCTAGGCAGTAACCAGTAGCTATATAATTGTACTTAAGACCCACTAAACAAAAGGGAAATAATATCTAGTACTGGAAATCTAGCCAACTACTCAGGTCTGGTGAAATTATGAATCTTAGAGAAGAAGTTACAATCACAACATCACTGCACCATCATAATCCCTAACTGCATTCTAAATATTTGTCCTCACCCCTTGTCAAGGAAACTTGTCTTTAAAAAAGATGGACATTGGTACAGAAAACCACAACCTATCAAACAGCATAGTAGAGTCCACTCCCAATGAATATAGCTACAAAACAACTCTTGCCCCTAAGGTTCAGGGAACACTGAAGAAGGAGGATTGGAAAGATAGTAAGAGATAAAAATCAGGGAGTTTGTTCTGAGACTGTGTCTCCTATTAAATTTCAGAAGGCAAACCCATAGTTTCACCAACAGACTACCTAAACATAAGCTGAACAATGAGAACAGACATGCCAAAGTGGACGGGGGGTGGGGGAGACCCTGAGACCCCAACCCTACACCGAGAACTACAGACAACCAAGGAATGCTGAAAGCAGGGTAAGATATAGTCCCCAGGAAGAACTCACTAATTGGTTATCCAATACCACCTGGTCAGCCAAAAACATACAAGTAATATATTATACAGAATAAGCAGGTTATAGTTAGGAATATATATGTATATACATACAAATGCATGCATGTAACAATAAATATTGAGAAAAGGAGACTGAATTTGAAGGAAAGTAGGGACAGTTATATAGTAGGGTTTCAGTGGAGAAAAGGAAAGAGGGAAATGATTTAGTTATCTCAAAAAATAAAATAATTTATAAAGAAGAAGATGTGGCTATTGCTACTGATGGTTCAGTGTTTGGAGAAGAGGGGCTGAAAGTAAATCTTGACCAGGTGACAGTTCAAATTGAAAAGCTAAAGGAATGACAGGCTGCACTATCAGAGAGCTATTCCATGGCTTGGAGAAGTGACGTTGGAATACACGACAGGAGTTACAGATGCTCCCGATCTTACAGAGCAGCTGTAGAAGGCGGCACTGTTCGGGGCTTGGGGAGGGTGCTGCTTGGACCCATTGCAGTATACTAGTAAAGATGAGGACAATGGTAGAAACTGAAAGAGCGCTTAATTCCTGTAATGACTATTGTGAAGACTATCGGTAGTGAAGAAACTTTGATACTTGAGAAACTTCTGTGAAGTTCCTTCAGAAGCTGGTTATGATGCTGTGCTTGAAGATTTTGTGAACGTGATAGAAAAGGGAATCATTGGTTCCAGAAAGCCTGTGAAAACAGCCCTATTAGATGCTGCTGGGCAGCTTCTCTGTTACCTGCAGTAGATGCTGTAAGGACAGAAAAGACCCAGAATGGACACAGCGGCCATACCTACAAGATACTTCTTTCTCTCCCTGCCCTCCCATAAACATTCCTAATCCTGGGGTGAAAAAAAAAGATTTAAAGTACATTTATACTGAGTTTTGCCAGTTTTTACTTATTTGGAAATGTCATTTATCCCTGTTTTGAAAACCACTTCACTGAACAGATAGCATTACTTGGCTGTTTCTTCTCAGCATTTCCGCTCTATCATTCCATTGGTTTCTGAACTCATACATTCTAATGAAGGGCAGCAGTATTTTATTTAGTGAACAAATCTAAATAGCCATTTTTTTTTGGCTAAGATAAAAAATAGGTTTCTATTTTGGATACCCAAAGTTCAGTGGTTATTTTATTTTCAGTTTATCTTGTTTTATGTCTTCCTTATGTTCACAACAGATATTCTTCTCTCATCATCTCTGTCATTTAAAGGTCTGTGTCTACTACTAATTATTCTTCTTTGTATACATATGCATATACATCGATCTTATAATTGGCCATACAAACACACAAACATATAAAAAGAAGATTGTTCAGTGTGATCCTTCTCTAGAACATTATTTTGGTGGGTTATTAAATTATTGGCTTATTTAACTGCACCAACTTCATCTTGCTTTTAAGCTTTGTCCAAGCAAGTATATACAACTCATTAAATTCATGATGAGTTGGATGGTCTGAAGAAATAGCAAATTAACAAAGCTTAATTATCAGCAAAGGAGAAATTTGGCTTTGGTATTTTTGTATCTAACTTGCTAGATAGAAAAAATTGAACATTGAGAACTCTGTTAGCAAAAGCTACCATGAGACTAACAGAAACTAATCCTGGGGATTCAGGGTTAAGAATGTAGTGTAACATCCAATAATGGTACACAATGAAGTCATATAACCACTAAAGAAATGAGAATACATTTCCAGAAAGAAAAGTGAGATGCTACAAAAACAAAAAACTGTTACTTCACAAAACAAAATTAGGGTTCCTCTAAGACATTACTTCACTACTACAGCAAGTCTTGGTATTATAAAGACCAGGAGCTATTGTGCATATCCACATTTTTCTTCTTAACCAATGAGAGTTTTATGTGTATGATGTTGGATGCACCTGTTGAAGCCAGAGGTGTAGACATCAGGTATCTTCTTAGCATGCTCACCTGATTTGGGGGATAGGGTTTCTCATAGGCTGACCTGGAGTCCACCAATTAACTACACTCTGGCCAACTATCCTGGGATCTCCCTGCCTCCATCTCCCAGCACTGGTATTACATCTATGCCACACCCAGATTTTTACACATGAGCTGAGGATCAAAACTCAGATCCTCATCCTCACATAGCAAGCACTTTACCCACTGACCCTTTTCTCAGCTCTCCTATGAGTTTCATTGTGATTGTCCTGTCCTTGCTGCATCATGTAAGAAACAGAGGTCAAGAGGGATATAAAATGTGTCCACTAACTTGTAGCTCATCACTTGATGAAAAGCCACATCTGAACATAATAGAGGAATACTCTTCTCCACTCTATGGTTCTAGCTGGTCATCTTTAAGGAATTGGTATGTTTTATATAGAAGAAAGGAGTAGATGCTCTATGGAAAACCAACGATAAGCAAACAGACAGCACATATGCAGTCCCTCTCCCAGTACCTAGTCATCTTTCTTCTTTCTCTTTTTCTTTCTTTCTTTCTTTCTTCTTTCTTTCTTTCTTTCTGTGTGTTCTTTCTTTCTTCCTTCCTTTCCTTTCTTTCCTTCCTTTCTTCCTTTCTTCCCTCCTTTTTCCTTTCTTCCTTTTTCCTTTCTTCCTTCCTTTCTTCCTTCCTTCCTTCCTTTCTTCCTTCCTTCCTTCCTTCCTTCCTTCCTTCCTTTTTGTGGTTTTTAAGAGAGAGTCATACCTGTACTTCCAGCTAATCTCAGACTCACCTTATAGCCCCAACTGCTCTCAGGTGCATGATCCTTCATACTCAACATTCAGAATGCTGGATTCTAAGTACTCACTAACACATTCAACTTTTTGGTAACAGAACTCTGAGCCCTTAGCAGAACAGCTGGAGACTCTATTTTTCAATCTGAAATGCTTTGAAATCTTAAGTTTCAAAGTCTGACTATAAAGAGGTAAGCCAAGATAATTTGTGCATTTGCTAGACCTTGCCTTTAAATCTAATTGAGTGGCTCCTTAAAACTAGTTGGGTGTGGAAACAAGATGAAATACTAGTGAACCAGTGCAGGCAACAAAATGATCTTAGGGAGATTCCAAGCTAACTGATCTGCAGCAAAATCTGAGCATGCCTAGTTACTGTTAAGTGAGGAAAAATCCTATGTATATGAAGGTTCCCCTCCTATGACAGCTTAGCATGTATCTTAATCAATATCTCCTTCAAAAATACTTTATGCCATTAGGATCAGTTAACAAGTTCTTAAAGTGTTCACTGTCTGCCAGACATGCTGGCTCATGCCCCTAATCCTGGGACTTAGGGATTTGTAGGCAGGAGGAGAGTGGATCCAAGCCCAGCGTGGGCTAAACAGCAAGATTCTACCCCCATAACCACAAAAATACAATAAAAAAGACAGAAGAAAAGAAATGTGGACTTTAGGAATGCCAATGATAAACAAAATTAAGGGGTGAGAGTATTAAAGAGTTTTCAAATATAAATGAAAGAGTGGTACAATGTGAACCATTGTTTAGTTAACCTAGAACCTAGTTTAGCCCGCAAAACTAACCATGTAAGCTGCCTAAACCAAGCTTCTAGTATGACTTTAAAAGAACTCGCACTTCACCCAGAAAATTGAGTTCACCCTCCTTCTCCCTCTCTCAAGCCCTCTCAACACAAAGGACGAGAGAAAGAAATTGGGGTATATATTTATAGACACTACTGCTACCACCCTTTTTCTCTTGAATAGGATTTGGTTGGGTTTTTGCTTTGTTTTTCGAGACAGGGTTTCACTGTGTAGCCCTTGATATCCTGTAACTCTCTCAGTAGACCAGGCTGGCCTCAAACTCAGATCCGCCTGCCTCTGCCTCCTGAGTGTGGGGTTAAAGGCATGCACCACCATCATCCAGCAAATAGAAAGAATTTTGAGATGTAATGGTCTGTTAAGTTTCTTAACTGTCCTTATACAATTCTTATGTATATTGACAACTATGGACATAGAGAAATAAAAGCATAATGAATTTGTAAAGCAGAATGAAGCATACTTGCAAAGGACAAATCAATAATTCAATAAGCATTCTGAACACTACATAAAGATCCAGCTGAAGGGAAAGTGGAGTTAAAATCCAACAAAAAAGTTCTGAACTTCCAAGTTAAAACAACTCAGATAAAAGTGCCTCTCTTTGGCTAAGGCACTATCTATGTAGACTTACTGGTAGTTCTTCCAAACACTGCTGCAGCTCTAAAGAGAGGAAAAGAGTACTAAAACTACCTCAGCAGCACCAAAACCAAAACAAACAGAAGACGAAATAAAAGTACCTTTGTTCCTTAGAAAAGGTGACTGCAGCCAGGCGGTGGTAGCGAGGCAGAGGCGGGTGGATCCCTGTGAGTTCAAGGCCAGCCTGGTCTACAGAGTGAGTTCCAGGAAAGGCGCAAAGCTACACAGAGAAACCCTGTCTCGGAAAAAAAAAAAAAGAAAGAAAGGAAGGAAGGAAGGAAGGAAGGAAGGAAGGAAGGAAGGAAGGAAGGAAGAGAAGAAGGGAAGGGAAGGGGAAGGGGGAGGGGAGGGGAGGGAAGAAGGGAAGGGAAGAAGGAAAGAAGGGAAGGAAAGGGAAGGAAAAGAGAGAAGAGAAGAGAAGAGAAGAGAAAAGAAAAGAAGAGAAGAGAAAAGAAAAGAAAAGAAAAAAAAGAAAAGGTGACAGCAACTTAAGCAAAAAAAGTAAGTCGAGGCATTTCTGGAATACTTTATACCTTCCCAAATAACTTTGTATTCTGCAAAGTAGCTAAACTTACATTGAAAATACTTAAGTGCCAGGCAACAAAAACCCATGGAATTTTAAAATCTGATCCTTAACAATAACTGTTATAAAAATAGTTTTCACTGATGTTTGTACCTAAAATTAACCAGACCATTCTTTAAAGGTTTGTAGCATGCAAGTCCTTGAAGACATTCAATTCCAATGGAGACTAGCTTAAGGAATGATATTTAAAGTATAGTCTAGAGATAGACTTCATTATTCAACTTGTTTTGTAACAAGGAAAATAGCAGAGCGTATTCAACTGAATCTGCAACCTGACATCTTTTGATGTAGCAGGAATATAGGGCAAATTTGAAGTCAATAAACTGAGCTATAGGAGAGTATTTCTACAGAAATTTCAACATTTTGTTTAGATATTTATATGCCACAAAGGCTTTCTCTTTAGTTGTGACTAAGTCTGTGAATATTTAAAAATATTAACATGATTGAAGTGGTTTGGAAATAAGCCAAATTAAATTTCACATAGTCACACCATTCTACTATATAACAAATATACATAATATTCACACTTACATCATTTTTAAAGCAATAAATGTCAATATTGTAAACAAGCTTCGAAATTTTTTACATGCACAAATTCAACTACTGCACTTCCTCAATGCTAAGACAGTACCAATTTAAAGATACACTATAAATAAAATAATAGAAATATGATTTGGAGAAATCCATTAATTGTACTCATGACTTACGTATATTATATACATCCCAGTTTTAGAAACAGTGATGTGGAGCCAGGCATGGTGGCACATTCCTTAATCCCGGTACTCAGGAGGCAGAGACAGGCATCCAATCTCTGAGTTCAAGACCAGCCTGGTCTGCATAGCTAGTACCAGGCCAGCCAGGGCTACATAGTGAGACCTTGTCTCAAAAGATGATAAAATGGACTGATGTTATCAAAAGTACACATTTGGAATCCAAGAAATATTACACTGAAAGTACATATAAATTTTCATTAGCTCTGCTTTCTAAGAATGAAAATTTAGTTTTAAAAACTTAATGGCAGCATTTTCATTAAAAGATCATTTATCTATGGGGTGAGTTCCAGGAAAAGCACAAAGCTACACAAAGAAACCCTATCTCGGAAAAAAAAAAAAAAATCACTTATCAAAAATAGTTTTCCACAGGGCTTAGATTTTTCTAAGACAACATAAAACCATTATTTTTAATAAGATTTATTATGGGAAAACTGGCAAAAATTATACATGATTCTTTGTATAGAGTGTGATGTTTTCTTATACAAGTCAATATGAGGTGATTAAATGAGGCTCATTACAAATCATCCCTTGCCACCACACTCACACTTTACTTGTGACAACACTTAACATCCACTCTCAGCGACTTTCAAGCAATGTCATGTTACATTCAATAGTCCGCATTCTGACAAAAGAGCTCTGGAACTCACTTCTCCTAACTAGAGAGACTGTCTCTGTCACCAGCATCCTCCTCCTCTCTCCCCCACTTCATCCATGACAGCTCTGGTAAGCACTGTTCTACTGTGCCTCAAGACTTCTTTACAGTCTCCTTCTAAGTGAGGTTACACTTTCATTTTTCCATTATTGACTTCTATGTTCAACTACTTAACAAGTGATGTATTTCACTTTTTTAAAAGGCTGAATAATATTCCGTTACATAGTTGATAGTGGATGAATATGAAAATGGTAATGCAGAAATGAACTCAACTTACTGATTTCATTCCCTTTGGATAAATACCCAGAGTAGGATTGCTGGAATAGAGATGTTAGTTGTATTTTGAGCTTCCTGAAGAAATTTCTTTTTTCCATAATGACTGTACTAATGTACATTATCAACTGTGCAAAGTTTTCCTTTACTCTGTACTCCCTCCCTTCAGCACTTGTAACCCTTCTCCTAAGCACACTGACGTACACATGTAAGACGGTATTGGTGGTTTTCTAAGTAGTACTGCTGAGCTGCATTTACTTTGTTTTGAAGTACCTGTTGGCCATCTGTAAGTCTTCTTTAGAGAAAAGTCTACTCAGGCCCTTTGATCACTTTTAATTGTTTCCTTGTTCCTGTTTGTCTGGCTTGAATATGTAGTTTGACCATTAACTTGTTAGATGTATGGTTAGCAAATATTCTCTCCCATTCTATAGGCTGTTTATATTGTTTCTTTTGTTGTGCATCACGTTTCAATTTAACGCACTCCCATTTATCTGTTTTTTGCATTTGTTTCCTGGGTTTTAAGGCCAGACCCAGAAAATCTTTGCCAAGACTGTGCATCAAGCTTCTTCTCTCCACTTTCTCATGGGAGTTTTACATCTTCATGTCTTATGTTTATATCTTTAATTCATTTTAAATTAGTGTGGAAATATGAAATGGCATAAGGATTCAATTCTATTATTCTGCATGTAGATGTCCAATTTTCCCAACATTTAAGAGATTATCACTTACTATTTATATGCTCCTGGCATCTTTCTCCAAGATGAACCGGACACAAATGAGTAGTTTCCAGAGAAAGAACTGAAGAATAAGATTACAGGCATCTGCCACAGTGCCTATAATTAGAGTTATCTTCCCATTTATTTGTGTCTACTTTGATGTTTTTATTAATATTTTATAGCTTTTAGTATACATCTTTCACTGCTTTTATTGAAGTCAATCCTAAATTATCTTTGTTTTCATGCTACTGTCAAAGGAACTTTTATTCTTGATTGCATTTTCAGTTTAGAATTAGTGTATAGAAACAGCACTGGTTTCTATACATTGATTTTTATATATACCTAGTTAGCTGATTTCATATTTCTAACAATTTTCAGGGTACCTGTTTTTCCCACAAGATCATAGCACTTCTAAACAGCCTATTTAGCATCTTCCTTTTGCATTTGTATGTCCTTTTCCCTGATTTGGCTAGGAATTCCAGTCTTGACTGGGAAGCAGCAGGGTTCTGCAGATTCAATGTCCATGCCCTCTTAGACTTCCTATGCTGAAGCTCAACAGCAGTGTTGTGATTCTAAGAGGTAGTCATTTGGAAATAACTGGGTCTGCTTTCATCTCAGGACAGGTGTCCTTGCAAGAGGCCAGTGGACTTGTCCACTCCCAGTACCATGTGAAAACCTAGCTAGAAGACAAGTGTCATGTATGAAGACATTTCCAAGAATTCAATCTGCAAGTTCTTTGACCTGAAGGCTCCCTAACCTCCAGAAATACAAGTAATAGTATCATACATTTCCTGGTCTAAAAATGTTTCATTATACCTGCCTGAACAATAAGTACCCTTGTCTTGTTCCTTATCTTAAAGGAAAGCTTGCAAGTTTACTATTACTAAGATATTATCTGGGAGCTTTTCACATGTTAGTCTTATAAGATACATTTCTTTTATACCTAAATTGTAATTTTAACCAAGAATGAATGTTGAATTGCTTCAGTTTTTTCCCATTTATTGAGATGATCATGTAAAGTTCTGTTCTTGTTCTGTTAACTTAATACATTCATCAATTTGCATATTGCATCATCTTTGCATCCAAGGAAAAAATTCCATTAAATAATGGCTCATGATTATTTTAATTGATGAATTAAATCCTTTAAATGAATTGTTTTTGTAAAAGGTTTTGCATTTATATTCATTACAGATACTGGCCATTGTTTCTGGCTGATTTTTATTATTTCTTACCTTACACTAACAGGGCTAATTTATTCGTTTCTGACTTCCTTACGTCTTAACATTACTTCACATCTTTTTTGTAATGTAAGCATTTCTATAAACCTCCTTATTAGTAACAGCTTTTGCTATATTCTGTATGTTCTGGTACGTTGTTTTCCACTTTACTTTCTCTAAAGATATTTTACAATTTCTCTGTAAATTCATTGATCTGTTGGCTTTTTAGGAAAATGTTTAATTTCCATTTATTTGCCAATTTTCCCAAACTTTTACTCATTTCTAGTTTCATTCCATTTTAAATGTAAAAGGTTCATGATACAAATTTTTTGTTTAGTTTTTTTATTATTCTTCTGCTTATAAAAGTGTGGCTTCAGGCACCACGTGCCATAAAGAACAAGTGGAGCCAGAGACAACTTGTGGAAGGCAGGCAAGAGTCAGTCCTTTCCTTGCACTGTGGATTCCAGGAACTGAACTCAGGTTGTGAGGCTTGCCAGACAAGCACTTCTGCCCAGGAAGCCATCTCACTGGCCTTAGAGATACAATTTAAGTCTTAAACTTGTTAGGGTTTATTTTCTGTACTATCTATAATGTGTCCTGAAGAATGTTCCTTGTGTGCCTCAAAAGAATGTACGTTCTGCTGCTGCTGGATAGAATGGTCTGTTAGGTCGGTCCATTTGATCCAAAGTGTAGCTCAAGTCCAGGGCTGGCTTTTAGATAGTCTATATGGATGATTCACCTACTGTTGAATGTGACTTATTAAAATCTATTGTTACTAAACTAGTACATTTTGTCAAATACATTCAAATTTGCTTCATACAGACAAGTATGAGTAGTGTACACCTGCAAGCCCAGCACCTGAGACATAAATTCAGGATATTGAATTCAGTGTCAGCCTAGGGTATACACTAAATTCCACACCAGCTTGGGCTACATAGGGAGATCTGATTTCAATTTTTTTCCTTTTGCATTAGTTACCCCAAAGTTGGGTATGTGTATATTTGTAATTTTCTATCTTTTGATAAACTACTTACCAGTACATAGTGACCTATTTTTGTTTTACAGGTTTTGTCTGTTTTTTTCTGCTATGAGTATTGCTAACCCCTGCTCTCTTCTAGTTTATATATTCATGGAGTATCTTTTTTTAAACTCCCTGTACTTTGTGTCCTTTTAAAGCTGAAATCTCTTATTGAGGCATTTATAGTTGGGCCTTTGTTTTTCCTCAGTCCGTTCAGCAATTCTTGTCTTAAGAATTTAATCTTTTACATTCAAGAATTAACTATTAATTAAATACAGATTTCTTAGTGCCATTTTCATCATTGCTATTTTTAAAATATAGTCTCTTTGTTCTTCATGATCTAGTGATTTTTCTGTTGGGCTTTGATTCCCTAATCTTTTCTGTAGTATGAGTTTTTGCATGTGGTAACCATGAGACATAAAAATGATTCAGCTGTGAGTCTATTTTAAGCTGGAAACAAATGTACTAGTTGTTACTATTCTATAATGAAGTAGCTGACACTTGGTACCCTGTGAAGAAAAGAGGTTTATTTTAGCTGATGTTTTTGATAAAAGTCCAAGACTGGCGATCCAGTTATTGCAACCCCTTCTGCTTCTGGTGAAGAATTCCATTTGGCTGTATTATATCATGCCAAATGGCATCACTATGGTAATGATGAAGTCAGGTATCCTAAGGTGAGATTAGAAGCCAGTGAAACCATGAGGAATTACTCTTCTTATTTTACAGCAACCCTTGTAAGAATTACCTTAGGGCATGACCACATGACCTCCTAGTAAGAGCCCCTCCCAAAGCTCACATTCTCTCACCGTGCCACACTAGGAACACATGTATTCTTAGGGAAACATACTCACACAGACATAACCTCAATTGCATACAAAAGCTCCACACTTTTACTCCTCTCTCATTTCGTGACTTGTCATCACAATGATACTTTTATATTCTGTAGCCACTATAAACTAATATTGCTAGTCCTTGACATTGTCCTACCTTCACAATAAAGACTTAGGTTCTTTCTACATCACTATTATAGCACATTAGCATAAATCAGAATTCTGACTTGATTACTTACTTTGACCACCAACTGGCTGTTACTAATTAACTTTTCTTTCAGCTTGAAGAATCACTTTTATGATGATATACATATATGCACATATATACATATATATACATATACACATATATATATACAGGTTTACTGGTGGTACACTCCTCAGCTTGTTATTCTGTCTTCATGTTTAAAGGATAGCTTTGCTGGGTGAAGTGTTCTTACCTGGAAGTTTATTTGCCTCTGAGCCTGGAAAACCTTTTGAAAATCTGATGACAGCTTCCCGAGTCCCACCTCTTGCCACATTCAAGAGCCCGCCAGTGCTTTGTTGTTCATGTAGTATGTGTTATATGTGGGTGTTTACACGCCTCAGGACAAGTGTGGCACTCAGAGCACTACTGCTGGAGCCAGTACTTTCTACCGTGTGGGCTCCAGGAACTAATCAAGTCTTTCTCACCTGCAAAGCCATCTCACCAACCTGCCAGTGGTGTCTTCGTGACTTCCTCTAGGCTTTCTTCTTAGTTTCTTCTCTAACACGATTTTCCCAAATAACTTTGCATTTCACAGTCTCTTCTGCTTGACCACGTCTCCTCTGTGCCTTCTGCTGCAGTGTTCATTTCTTTCATTCTACTGCTCAGTTCAAAATTGTTTGGTTCTTTATTTCAGTCTCTCTGCTACACTTAAGAATTATTCTCCTGGTTTCACTGTCCATATTCTCTCATGCTTTGCTGAGCTTCTCTAAAACAATTCTGGAGTCTTTTCCAGGAAGTTTATTCCTTGAGGTCAGTTACTGAAAAAGTGTTGCACCTGTTCGGTGGTATCTTGTTTCCTGTTTTATTTTTTTCCATGCTTCTTGCTCTGCATGACATACACATCTTGGATGGCCTGCTCTTTTACTCTTCATCAACTGGTGCCAGTGCGTGCCACGATAGCTGGCATCGAGGTGACAGGCAACGGCTCTGGTTCAGCAGAGGCAGAGCTCAGACCCTTAAGTCTGCTGCCTGAGGCCAGAGTAGCAAAGACTACAGACAGGTTCTCATCATCTAAGGTTGGGTGTCCACTGAGGTAGCAAGGGCTATTGTGCTCTTTAGTAGGAAGTCTGGTGGGTTCTTTCTGGCCTTTTATCCACCTGAAAAGTCATGGTCAAGCTCCCTCTTGGAATTGAATCTGCTTGCAGATGTGCCTTCAGTAATGGTGTCAGTGATGTTTCAAGCATGACATCTAGAAAGCAGCCATAGATCTGAGGCATGAGCATGGCCCTATGTTGAAGGATTGTTCGTTTTTAAGTGAAATAAGGATAGTAACAACTACATCCCATGGCTGACAGAACTAAATGAGGTGTCACATATAATTAACTAACAAAAGGGCAGCATGAAAATAATTTGTACTTAATAACTACCCTAGTTCTCACATCCAAGCAAACTTCAGTTATAATGACATCAGAACACCACAAGACAGGAATGCTCACTCTGTCACATTTTACTCATTATAAAAAATAATACAGGGCTGGAGAGATGGCTCAGCAGTTAAGAGCACTGACTGCTCTTCCAGAGGTCCTGAGTTCAAATCCCAGCAACCACATGGTGGTTCACAACCATCTGTAGTGAGATCTGGTGCCTTCTTCTGGCCTGCAGGCATACATGCTGTACACAAAGTAAATAAATAAATCTTTATATATATATATATATATATATATATATATATAAATAAAATAAAATTTAAAAAATACACTAGTTCTATATCAATTACTAAAAGTAATACTGTTTCTAATTCTATACTGATTATCCATTTTGGAGAATTTTTTAAAATGACAGACTATTTCTGCCTAAAATTATATCCAGGAATTTGTATCAATTCAGAAACATTAACAGATCCCAAGAAATTTGAAATTGTGCTCCATGTGACTGTTTAAAGTCAAATTAAATGGAAAACTTAGTCCTTCTAGCAGATCATCATTCACTGCAGATGAAATCATGTGTTTTCTATTTACTTTGTTATAATACCAGCTTGAAAAGATTATGAATCTCTTATGATCATATTCTCTCTTGTCAAAAATAAAAACCAACCAACCAAATAAACAAACCCACAGCAGGTCAAAGGCATGCTTGTAATCTAGCAGTTAGGAAGCACAGGCAAGAGTATACAGAGTTCAAGGCCATCCTTGACTACATAATGAGTTCAAGGCAGCTCGAGCTACCTAAGACCAATCTCAACTCTACCTTCTTCTATAAAGCAGCGTACCACTTTACATGACTCACAACTACACATACAAAACCAGTGAGGGTATCCCATGTAATCTCTTAAAAGTTCAGACTTTAATTACATTCAAAGATAGAAAAAAATGCTTATTTATGCCTAATTGGTATTACTATTCCTACGTGTTTTCCCCAGAAAGTAGAGTAACTTACTTTTAAGTATGTTTAGTACTCCATCCATATCCATAGATACTGTAACATCTGCAGATTCAACCAATCACAAATTGTAACAATTGAGAACTTAAGAGCTGTATGAAGCCCTATTACAAACCAAATGTACAGAAATTTGGGAAATATCCTCTGGGAAACTACTTCCATACATAACATGTGGAGTTTTTCTCCTTGTTTTTATCCCTACAAACTTAGTATAACAACTATTTACATGGCATTTACATTGTTTTAAGTATAATTAATCTAGAGATGGTATAAAGTATATAGGAAAATGTCACAGTTGCACATAAAACACCATTTTATATAATAGACTAAAGATGGCCTATGGATTGGAGTATTTGCAGAAGATCCTGAGGCTGACACTTAGCATATCTGACTCACACATATAGCTTAAGAAACGAAAACATCTTAAGATATCATTATCTCAGATTTCAAGTCCTATTACAGAACTATTATAATAAAAGCAGCATAGGCCTGGCAGAAAACAGATATGAGGTGGTTAATGCATACCTTTAATTCTAGCATTCAGAAGGCAGAGGAAGGCAGATCTCTGTGAATTGGAGTCTAGCCTGGTCTGGATAGTGAGCTTCTGGCCAGCCCCATCTACATAATTAAATTCTGTCTCAGAAAACACACATACACACACACACACACACACACACACACACACACACACACACACACACACGTTGATCAACAGAGTAGAACTGATGAGCCAGACATAACTCCACATACATACAAACACCTGATTTTTGACAAAGAAACCAAAAATATATACTGAAGAAAAGACAGCATCTTCAACAAAAGGTGCTGGTCAATCTGAATAGCTGCATTTAGAATGTAAACAGATACATACATATCTATCACCCAGCACAAAACTCAACTCTAAATGGATCAAGGCCCTGAATGAAAGACCCGACATACCCTGAACCTTACAGAAGAGAAACCAAACCCGACAGAAGAGGAAGTGGGGGATAAGTCTGAACTCATTGTCACAGGAAAGGATTTTCTGAACAGGACGCTGATAGCAAAGGCGTTAAGAACAACAATAAATGGGACCCCATGAAGCTAAAAAGCTTCTGTAAAGCAAAGGACACCATCATTCAAGCAAAGTGGCAGCCTGCAGAATGGGGGGGAAATCTTTAATTATACATCTGTTCAAAGATTAATTTCAATAATATATAAACAACAACAAAAAAAACTGAACATCAAGAAAATAACCCAATTAAAACTGAGATATAGAACTAAACAGACAGTCCTCACAAGAGAAAACACAAATGACATCCTTAATGTTTTCAAAATGTTCAACATCCTTAGCTATCAGGGAAGTGCAAATTAAAACTATTTTGATATTTCATCTTACCCCAGTCAGAATGGCCAAGATCAATAACACAAATGACAGCATATGCTGGCCAAGATGCAGGGAAGGGGGAACATTTATTCACTGCTGATGGAAGTGCAAACTGATACAGTTCCTATGGAAATCAGTGTGGTGCTTCCTCAGGAAGCTGGGAGTAGATCTACCTCAAGATCTAGGCATACCACTCCTGGGAACTTGCTCATGCATGGTCACTGCTTTTCTATTCATAATAGCCAGAAATTGGAAACAGCCTGGATGTCCATCAAGTGATGAGAGGATAATGAAAATGTGCTGCGTTTACACAATAGTTTATTATTCAGTTATTAAAAAAAA
Organism: Onychomys torridus; assembly: GCF_903995425.1. Taxonomy (NCBI): domain Eukaryota; kingdom Metazoa; phylum Chordata; class Mammalia; order Rodentia; family Cricetidae; genus Onychomys; species Onychomys torridus. The sequence continues at coordinate 51,328,646 of NC_050465.1, forward strand.
TAAAAATCATGAAATTTTCAGACAAATGGAGTCTGCTAAAAACAAGCATCCTGACTGAGGTAACCCAGGCCAAAAAGACAAACATTGAATGTTTTCTCTTATATATGGATGCTAGCTTTTAACTTTTAGATGTTTGTGTTTTAATATGAATAACCACAGAGATTAAGTAGCTATTGAGGGACCAGAGGAGAGGAGGACCCTTGCAAGCAAGGAGAAATAGAGTGTGATGTTACAGAGGGACAAAAGGCGAACCAGGATAGGAGAATTAAATTGAGAGGAGGAAAGAAAGGCAGGGTAAAGGAGGGAATCTGGAGAAACAATACTAATGGCCTTTTGAAAAGCCATATGGGAACTTCCTAGGGTAGAATATATGAAAGGAATTTAAATGGAGTCAACATATAATGGGAGACAATGTCCCGACTAGATATACCACCAAGTAAAACCTCCAGTGTCAGGAATGGGTTAAATCTATTAAGTCATTGGCCAAAGAGGCCCCATAGACTCCCTCTCCCCAATAAAATATTGCCAAGGCTATTGTTTATTCTCCATAACCTGAGAATAAGGCATATCTGCTGAAGACACAAATTACTCACGTCATCAAACATGGAGAAATGAAGCTGGTGTATAACCAGAAGCTCTACCCCTATTGCTAGTGTTCATGGTGCTGGAAGGTACTCTGCATGCCACTGGAGGAAGCAGTCATCAACTTCACCTGGCTACAAACAACAAACCCGCAAGATGCACTGGTGCAACAGTAGCCTAAATGCTATACAGGCAGCTGTCAACTATTTGATTGGGTTGAAGGCCCGCTCCATGACGTGGAACCCATACCTGACACTGCTAAAGTGGCCAAGAACCTGAGACTAGACAGGCGACAGGCCTAGGGCAAAACCTACTACTACCCTTCTGTTAAAGGAAGACGGCAATAAAATGACTCCTAATGACTTGTCCTACTGCGATACCCACAGGGCACTCACTCGGCCCTCCCTCCTCAGAGGAGCATCTTCTTGCAGAAGATGGTGAGTAACAAACAGACCCACAACTGGATAATGTGTGGACTGAGAGACTTTGGAACACTCAGCCCTAAATGGGATATCTCCATCAAACCCCTCCCCCTCAGGACTCAGGGACCTATGGAGAAGAGAAGGCAGAGAGATGGTAAGCGCCAGCGGTGGTGGATGACTCTGAAGAAACAACATCTTCCAGACACAGCAGGACTGATACACACAGAAACTCACAGAGACTGTCAGCGTCACAAGACCACAGATTCAAGCCAAAGTCCCAGCATTGACAAGGGAAAGCAGACACAAAGTTTAATCTCTAACCAAGAAGCTATTTACAATCCATTCGTGCTGGGAAATGGAAAATCAATTTTCTCCAAAGCAGTGTTACTGGGTCTATGAATCACACTCTCAAGAAAGGTCCCATTCCCAGAAATAGTTGGCCAACACAAAATGTACTCCATCGTGGTGGTGGTGGTGGTGGTGGTGGTGGTGGTGGTGGTGGTGGTGGTGGTGTGTGTACCTTTTGTTTTGTTTTGATAAAATTTGGCTTATTTTCTTTTTCCAGTTTTTCGTCTTTTTCATTTTTGTTGTTTCTTCTCTTTTATTTTTTGAAAAAGAGAAAGAACATGAAGTTGGGTGATAAGGAAGTAGAGAGGATCTGGGAGGAATTGGAGGAAGGAAAATCATATGATCAAAATGGGTAGGAAAAAAGAAAAACATTTTCGTAAATTCACCAGTTTTATGACTTAAAGATCATGGCAGTATTTCAGAAAACCTACTTTCTTATAACAGATCTTGAAAGCAAGATGATTGCTACTGTATACAGAATAGAAAAAAATCTAGTAATTTGCACTTACACTGCCACATTTTTTCTAATAGTATATTCATCCAACTCGTCATCTGAGCTGCTATCGGTGGCATCAGAATCCAGACCTTCTTCCACATGAGACAACAGCCCTGTAGCAGACAGGGCAAATCTTTGGATTTCTGCAGCTGTACACTGAGTAAAGCCATTGTTTGTATCATCCCAAAACTTATCGTCTGAAGCCAATATGTTGACTTCCGGCTTAATTTCAGTGTGTTCAAGTAAACTATTCCCCAAAACTGTGGTGGGATCATGAAAGATCTTCATTGTGGGCAGCTGGCGCTTCATAGAAAATTTCATCTGTTGACCATAGTGCTTAACAACATGCTTTGCTAGGAGCATCTGCAAGTGTTTCTGAGTCCGTCTAGCCTGACTGAGTAAAATTTTCTGTTTACTCACACAATGAAGCAAACGAGCATTCACCTCCTCCTCTTTTTCAGCAGCTGAGGAACAAACAGGCATATCTGAGTGACTAGGTCCAACTTTCCTTTGGGTACATTGCAATAAACTCTTTTTAATCTTAGTATCAGTGAATTTACCCAAAAGTGCATTCTTTTGGTACCATTTACAGTTTTGTAGATGTATTTTATCTACATTTTTGTCTTTGGTGAGATTTGAATCCAAAACAATCTGTATATCTTTCATGCACTGGCTTGTGGTATCTGAGAGTTCTTTTTTGATGACCTCATTCTCAGAATGAGGATGGCAGATCTTACTGAGTTGAATACTGCTGCCATTACACAGTACGTTTTTCAGCTTACAGCACTTGGACTCCATTACTTTCTTTTGGTTATAATTCTCATTATATTTATTTAGTGTCGAATTAGAACTCATTAAAAGAACTGTCTGAAAATGTTTTGAAGCCTGAGGGGAGGAAAAATGTTTTAAATTCACAAAATTAGTATTTAGAGTAGGTTCAGGAGTCGGAAATCCCAGCATCTGAGCGAAAGTGTCTCCTCCCTTAAGCTTTTCATCTACAGTTCTTGGACTTTCCATGCACAGCATCTTGTCAGATTCCATGGTACTTGGCAGAGATGAAAAGCAGATACCCTTTGTTGTTGCCTCCTTCAGAGCTGGGGTCATGGCGAATCCTGGAGATAATTACTGGAAGCCTAAAATTACATAAAAAAATACATGATCAAACATCTCAAAAAAAAGCTTGATGCTTATACTTTTGCCAAGGGCAACTTTAGTTTTTGATGTTTCTGATTAAAATGAGCATGGCACCAAAGACTTCCTTTATCTCTCAGCTTCCCACATTATTTCAATAATGAATAAGCTGTTATTCTTCACTCTGATTGTGAGCCTAATATGCACAATCCCAATTAAAGTTGCACATTATTAGACTGGGAATATAGGTCAGTGGGATAGTACTTGTGCAGCAAACCTGAGATCCTGGGTTCCAGCTACAGCAGTACATACAAAAAAAAAAAAAAAATGCTCTTGCACACTATCACATTAAGGGCTTAATGACAAATACATGTGCATCCAAGTACATCTCACAACTATGTTGTTGGCAGAGTTTAGTGAAAGTAAATAGAAAAACTTACGACTTTGAATCTCTTAATCATATTTGAAAATGTAAATCAATCACACAATTGCAAAAATATTTATCTTTATGAAATAGTCACTTTTTCTAAAATGAAGTTCCATTTAGAATTTATTTTTCTCAACTTGAACATTAATAACTAGAATGAAATAAGCTAAGTAACCTGTTAATAAGTAGACCTAAATGAGCACAAAACATGAGTTCATAGTTGTTCAAAAATAACGTGGCAGTGAGAAATCACCTGATCTGAGACATGTATTTTTCCTAAAAATCTAACTGCAATGTTTTTCCATTATCACAAATAGACATTTATTACTTATTATTGTAATATATTCCTTCTACATACAAAATAATGAAAACCATGCCAAAAGACCAGTGAAGATTAATTCCAAAGTTAAACAAATTTCAAAAGAATGAAGCATTACGTTCTGACATACAGAAAAAAAATCTAGTCAGTACCACTTAAACTTACCAACTGGTATACTTAGTGCAAAACTTTACAACATTAACTATTTTAAGTTTTTAATGATAATACAGTGGAACTATTAAATTCCATAATTTTTTCAACACACATAACACACTCTAATATTATGTGCACCCAGATGCTAGCAGTAACTGTACTTCCTTCATTTTTATTTTCCATAAAACTAGCACAAATGATCAAGAAAAAGAAAAGGTGTAAAAAAATTGTTAAAAAAAAAAATTCAGAGGGTTAAGAGCAAATAGCCAAGTAGACAATATCTACAACATATAAAAGAGAATTATTAATAGCTAGGATATATAAAGAACTTCTGCAAATAAATAAAAGACATTAATAAGGTACTTTAGGTGATAATGTCTAGATGGTCATTTTTTTTTCTCTTTTTTTTTTTGTTTTTGTTTTTGTTTTTGTTTTGTTTTGTTTTTCAAGACAGGGTTTCTCTGTGTAGTTTTGGTGCCTGTCCTGGATCTCACTCTGTAGAACAGGCTGGCCATGAACTCACAGAGATCTGCCTGGCTCTGCCTCCCAAGTGCTGGGATTAAAGGCGTGTGCCCCCATGGCCCAGCCAAGATGGCCATTATACTTGATCATAGTAGTAAGAAATGCTTATCAGCAAAGCAAGATCCAAGTTTCCAAACACTAAACTGACCAAAATGATTCCAGTCTGGAACACCAGTTATGATGAGGCAGGAGGAAAGCAAAATTTCTCACATCCACTGAGGGCACAAATTGGTTGGGCAATTTGTACCTAAAGTAGAAAATCTGCTTGTCACAGGTATATGACAATTGTTCTAACACCAAACATTAGTTGAAAACAAATTAAACACAATGGAATAACATAGTGAAGTTAAAAGACTATCACTATGGACAGACTAATGGTAAAAGGACAAAAGACCAGTAGGTACGCACACACACACACACACACACTTTATACTATATAACTACAACACAAACATAAAAGCCTGTCTGTCATGTATATGGATGCTCAAGCTTATACTTAATAAAAAGTGAACTAGAAAAATGCCCACCATACCTGAAACAGTAGTTGCATCAAGTTTCATGAAAGAGAATTAAGAGTGATAGTTTAAGAGGGTTTTCATTTTCATTATAAATTTATGACTTTGGAAAAAAGAACAAATGTAAAATACACAAATGTTAATGGTTAACTTTGTCTCATGTAAAATGTGTTTATAGTCTGCCTTCAAATTTGAATTATCCCAAAATTAATACACTTTTATATAACTAAACAATGAGCTCTAGATAAATACTCACATTCATCCTAAATTTTAAAGGAAAAATGAAAATATGATTTTTTTGTTTGCAAGACGGGGTTTCTCTGGGAAACAGTTCTGGCTGTCATGGAACTCATTCTGTAGAGCAGGCTGGCCTCAAACTCACAGAGATCCGCCTGCCTCTGCCTCCCGAGTGCTGGGATTAAAGGCGTGCACCATCACTGCCGTCAAAACTTTTGATGATCAATATTTTGCAGGGTTTAAGAGGGGCGAAAGGAACCAAAAGTAATGCTTGGTTTTCTAGCTTCAGCACATCCATGGTCGTGACATTTTGGAAACAAGACATACCTGGAAACCTTTTTTTTCCCTTCTTTTTCAAGTCTTGTTAGAGTTGTATTATATTTAAAGAATGTATCTGCCACCCATGTGGAGTCAGCCAATCAAGGCTATTGTTCAAGTAAGAAGTCATAATTAGGCAGTAGTTGGAGAAGTCATGGCATATAAACAGCATTTAAAGCCAAGGAACTGGAGTTTACCTAGGGAGAAGGTCAAAACAAAGGAAAGGAGCCTGCAACAGAGGCTAAGGAACTTCGTAATGGCTATGTGAAGGCAGCTACAAGAGAGGATGGGCCCACAAAGGAGAATGAATATATCATCAGAAGAAACTACAAAATGTCGGGGTATGTATAATCAAGACAACCAAGTATTTAGAATATAGAAGAGGTCAAATAAGAACAGGCCTAAGCAACCAGGGATATGACTTTCTAAGAGATCTGTTGAGAAGTCCCCTGGCGTTTATTTTCGGTCCAGTGTAGTTAATTGTAAATTAAAGATCCACTGAGATCCAGTCTGCTCTAACTTTCCATCTTAGAGAAAGGGAAATACCTAACCCCAACCCTCTCTCCGTCCTTTCTAATCCCCAAGGCACAGCAACACAAGGCAGACCTAGCCACCAGACTATGCAGTATCATTTTATTAAATGTTTGACATCTTATTAAACATTTTATTAGAGTTCATTTTACACAGCTTTCAATTAAAAAGCTTGCAAAGCGCCCTAAGAGGAAAAATAAAGTTTTAAAAGATGGGATCACCAGACAAGGGATTTAAAACAACCATAATTAATAAGCAATGGGCTTTTAATCAAGGGGGAAAAGACAATACACAAGACATAAGTAAGCAAGTAAATTAATGGAAGTCCTAACAAAGAGTCAAAAACAAATTCTATAGATCAAAAACAGAGGCAGGGCACATGAGACAGCTCAGCAGGCAAAGGTGCCTGTCACCAGGACTGAAGGCCTGAGTTCATCCCCCAAGACCCACATGATGAAAAGCAAGAGCACTAACATTAACAAGACCCCAAATCACACTGATCCAGGAAGCGCAGAGAAAACCAAGCAGAACATATGTCAAATCAATTCATATAATTTTAAATCATAATTTATGTCACTTAATAAACACTGTGTTCAAGAATTATATGAAATTATGTTACTTACTGTATAATAGCATGTCCACAACAAATAATACATTTAAAATTATGCACTAAAATATCTTATTTGTATGCATGTGTTTGTGGTGCAGGTTCCATCAAACTCAGGCTCGCATGTACTAGGAGAGTTCTCTCTGACTTAGCTATCCCACCAGCCCCTGATTTTAGTGACAGGTTCTTAAAAGCAGCACTGGATAGCCTCAATTCATAATCCTCCTATGGCAACCTGCATAGTGTGCCTAGTTTGGGGGGGGGGGGCAGGGGGTTGCTGCTTCTTTTTTCCAGACAGGGTTTCTTGGTGTAGCCCTAGCTGTCCTGGAACTCACACTGTAGACCGGACTGGCTGCCAAGTCAGAGATCCACCTGCCTCTGCCTCCTAAGTGTTGGGATTGTACCTAGCTTTTAAAAGAACAGATTTGATTTATGTATTAGATGGAGCTAGAGACCTAAGCCAGGGCTCAGGCATGAAAAGAACTCTGAGCACCATTTCCAGCCTCATGTCAGGTACTTTTCATGACGAATGAAGCTGCACTGGGCTTTGTTTTCATCAACAGTTGGATCCTTGGATATTGTTTGGCCCATGGGAAGCTTTTTTTCTTTTTTTTTCCTCAGGCAGTCTTGCTGGGTAACATGGACTCACTATGGAACTCTTAATTCCCATACTCTTGCCTCTATAGGAGTGAGCCCCTATGAGTGACTCATACAACAGGCTTTTAACAAAACTTCTTGAACACCATCCCTAAATGATAAAACTGCTCAAAATGTTTAACAAAGGAGATTTATGAGACATTTTCTTGCCACGTTGTCAGATAAAAAGGTTAGAAAACATTAACACAGAATGTAACTGCCTAGGAGAAATATGATATGAGCTACATATGTTATTTTAAACTTATTACCAGACATTTTAAAAATAATTATTTCATTTAGCAAATGAAAATATATCATGTGATCAAAATAAAAATTTCTTAATGAGCCTATATATAAATATAAAACATATATCCTTTACATATAACAAATCTTCAAAACCATGAGTTTCTTTCCCACCATCTTAATGTAGAAAGAGCCTCATTTCAAATGTTCAGGTCAGTGTGGCAAGCAATTACCGTACTAGTACAGTGCAGGATGTATTCTTCCTTAAATAACCAGGAATCAACCATTAACTACAAGATTTCAACCCACAAATCTTAACCAAATATATATATATATTAGGCACCTACAATAGTCTAGGCAATACAGAGAAAAGAAACTCCAACTATTTTCTAAAAAACATCTTGATCAGTTTCTAACTACACACTGGGAGATTTCATCCTAGCTAAATCTAAAAATATCTAACTACAAAAATATTGGGTTCTCTGATTCCAGACACTCCTACCGTTGGTAAGGATTGTTTTGTGTATACTCTAGATACTCAAGTCTAATGTGGCAGTAGAGTAATTTAGTCTAACAACCTTGAAGGAGAAAAAAATGGGAATAATAAAACTTTTTATCTGTCAAAGATACTCACTAAAATATCAAGCTAATGGTATTTTTTAAGTGGATACTACAAGCTTAAAAACTGCCTACAGTCTTTGAAAGAAAGCAGCTGTACAGTCTTGATTCTCTGCAAAGGCAAGAGCTCCTCATAATCCAAAATCCAGTTCTACTTCATTTTCACAACCAATTGGTTTGTCAGCTTTCCTTTAACTTAAATTCATTAGTATCTTGGCAAACAGAAATTCTGTGGTTTTATGAGTAGCATTTATAGATGATCTGTCAAGTACATAAACCTTCAACAAACAACCCAGATCCAAATATATACTATTCTTACAAGACTCGGAAAAAATACCAATAATACTTTCTGTAGGACAAGCAAAAACTTATAACTTAAATAATAAACACTTTACAGTCACTTTTTCTTTCTTTTAGTATATATTAGTTGTATTGTTATTTTTTTTGTAGTTGTATTATTATAAAACCAAATTAATCCAGCAAGAACAATGAACTGGATTATACTGTTAAATCTACACCATAAATTCTAAAATTTGAGTCTACAAATTAATCCAAAAAGCATTCGCATTACTTATTTTGAAATTATACTATTACAAATAGGTTTTACCCTGTCCCCAGGATGTTTTCATAGTAGCTCAAGCTGTACTTTTAAGATTCATAATACATTCATATTTGAGTCTGGTGTTAACTAAAAGTAATCTAATCCTCTAGAGATCATGAAATATAGGAAAAGCAGTTATCTTTCAAAACTTGCATGTACATGGGGAGATAACTGCCAAGACAATATATTACGACTGAGTTGGTTCAGACACTTAGTAATCAAATCTTTACAAATTAACAACTTACATATTGCAAATGATTTTTGACATTTCCTGAAGAAAATTATTTAAATACCTTCACACTGGAATTTAATAATCTAGATAAGAACCACTGGTCCTCCTGAAAAATGAGTATTAAAATTAACTCTGATTGCCTATCTCTCCTAGTGCTCCAGATTTTTGTTGTGCTTTCTATTCTAGAATGCATATAAGCATTCCATATTGTCTTTGGAAAATACTCTCTCAGGTTTGAAACCTGAACATTATATGTACGTTTAACCTTATTCTCTTAAATGCAGAGTAGAAGACACAAATCCACCTATAAAAATAAAAACTACAATGGGCAGTGGTGGCACACACCTGCAATCCCAGCAGCACTTGAGAGGTAGAGGCAGGCAGATCTCTTTGAGTTCAAGGCCAGTCTGGTCTACAAAGAGTTTCAGGACAGCCAGAGCTGTTACAGCATAGAAAAGACATTTCCTGGTGAGTATTTACTCAGGGTGGAGAATTGAGCTTGCTTTACCCAGCAGAGCTGCATAAGGGGATGATTGGACTACTGGCATGGTTACCAGGTGTGTGGGGGAGGTCTTTTGCCCCACCTCTTGGCATTGTTATAAAAAACACTTTTGAAGAGAAAGGGGCTGGTGGATTTTGATCCAGGTCCTCCCGAAGCTATCCTGTGTTTCTCTGTCTCCTCTCTGCTATCTTTCTATCTAAAAGTTTATTCCTCTCTCCTCCTCATAGGAACCCTTGAAAAGGTGGGAGCTGGCCTCCACATCACAGAGAAACCGTTTCATAAAACCAAAACAATAAAAATACGAAATACAAAACCTACCAACAGTATTTGAAAGGGATTCAGAAGCAGGGCCAAATCTTATTCCACATATATTACTTAACCCATGACAATAAGGAAAAGTAACAAAATGTGAGATTCTCTTTTTGTCTTTACACTTATTTAGTGTGGGTGGGGTGGGGGGTGGGGTGGGGGGTGGGGGTGGGGTGGGGTGGGGGGGTGGGGTGGGGTGGGTGGGGTGGGTGGGGTGGGTGGGAGTGTTGCTATGGCAGAGGTCAGAGGACAACTAGTCGAAGTGGGTGGTTCTCTCTTTCCAATATTTGGGGTCCAAGGATCCAGCTCAAGTCATCAGACTTGGTGGCAAACACTCTTATCAAATGAGCCATCTCAGTGGCCCGAGTTGGACTTTCTAACATTACTAAAAATATAAGAGAATTCCAATTTTCTAACTTGTCCTTATAAAGGCAAAAGACAAAAATACAGAAACACCAAGGAGAATGAGTTCATATTGGTTGAATTTTTATCTCATAGCACTAGAAATCAGGGGAGGGAGAGATGGCTCAGGAGTTACAAGCACACACATTGCTCATGCTCAACTTCCAAAGCCCAGGTAGGTTGGCTCATTATCACCCAGAATTCCAGCTCCAAGAGAGCAGACACCCTCTCCTGGCTTCCTGCACTCACATACACAAACCCACAGGAGGCACTCAGATATATACATGGTATTTTAAAAAATGTTTTAAAGTATCCAAAAAATAATCAAAGCCATAAATACAAAATATAACCTATTTCCAGATTTCTTTATACGTTCTTTTAGGGGATTCTCAGTTCACTACAGAAAACTTTCCCGTAATTGTCATGAGCTGAATACAGTTAGCTCCGCACTTTGTAGTCTGTGATGTTTATAAGCAAGAGCTGCTTCTTCCACTTTGAAAACTATGCCTAAAAAGGAATTCTCATTGAAGACTAAAGAATTTAATTAAAGATAAAGCCACTTGGGTGGCCACATAACACATCAAACAGCTCATACTTGAAGCAGAATTATTACTATTCAGCTGTATGTGCATGACTCATAAGACTATAAATGAAGTTGATTCCTGTGTACCTACATTTAGATGCAGAAATTTATGTTGAAAAGGGCATTATCACACATTTGCTCAGTCCATTCATTTTGGCCATTTAACGTCACACAGTTCAACACTGATTAATGACCTACTACCAGGCACAGTTTTGGGGGTTTGTTTTGTTTTGAAGTACTACAAACGTGCTTAAGAATTCTGGGTTTTATAGAGCTAGAAAAGAACCTGAAATATTGTAAAGTTCAGGAATGATTTAAAATATTAACAAATTTTCACTGTAATAAATAGCTGGATTTTAATGTCAATATAAAAACAAATATTTTTGAAAATATAAAAATAACATCTGGCATTAAAATTTTCCATTGTGGCAAAACAAAATCCCAACATGAAAGAAAAAACGAAAAGATAAGTTACAGGCTAGCTTGGACTACAGTGTGACTTCCAGGCTGATTCAGATCTCATATGGACATCCTAACTTTAAACACACACACACACACACACACACACACACACACACACACACACACATACACACACACATAAAAAGAAAAACTCCACTATGAATTATCTTCATTTTTCACTATACACTAGCAACTAGCAACTATAATGATATCATTTTTACTAACATGGTTTTCTTTTTAAATCTTTCATGACTAGGAAAGGAACAAAATTCTGTGAAATGCCCATTTAGCTCAACATTTAGAAAAAATAGGGAAATTTTTTTAAAACTATATAGCTTCTCTTTCTAAATCTAACATACTAAATAAAATAAGAATGAATGTGGGTTATCTTTTGTATGGTATTACATTATAGTACTATAATAATAAAGGCTTTAAGAACAGAGGAAAGACAAACTCGTTGCTAATTTCCCACTGTCTTTTACACTATAAAGCAGCCTCATTTTGTGCTGGAACAATTTGATAAACCAGATCAACATCAACCTTGACTATAATCCTAAACCTAAAGGAAGCAGCTTCCGACTCCTTCAACTGACATCTAATATAGTAAAGACAGACTTCAAGGGAAATGAACAAGAAATCTATGAAGCCACGAAAGACATCCTGGAAACAAGATGGCTTACTGCATACAAGGTTGATGGGGGTAGACTAAAGGGAGTTAACACGTGGGCTACCAACAACAATTGGAACTACAACAAAGATCTTTAGACACTAACCATCTGATTGGTCTAACACATAGTCTACGAGAAACCAGGATGATCAAAAGGAAATTTTCACTTTAGCTTCTTGGAAGAGCAGTAAATGAGGAAAGGTGGTGAAACCCTGTAAGTAATGTTATAAGCAGAAAGAGCAGATGAAGATTTGGGCTATGCCATGCTTAAGACAATGGGAAGTTACTAGAATTTTTAATAAAAAAACGACTAAAATCAGTGAGCCCTAGCCTTAAGGAACAAGTACTCAGCTACTACATTATCAATTATGTACTCCTCAGACAAAAAAGGAATCCGAGACAATTTCCCGACTTCTCACAGGTGAAAAAAAATTTAATATTGGCAGCCAATTGGCAAGTCTTTACTGTGCATCCACTATTTGATACACAGTATGTAAATATGAAAGTTTTCTCTCAAGCACCCTATAGTAAGTTAGGAAATGCAATAGGACCACAAACTTGTCCCTCGTGAAAAAAACAAAAACAAAAAATAAAACAGTACTGTGATGAACAAAGATGCGACAGGAAGCACATTCATACCTCTGAGTAAATTTATGCCACATTCTCAAAGCTGGAGACATCACAAGAGCATAAAAAGAAACATTAACGACGCTGACCCAGAAACTGCCCTCCTACAAATGGGTGGGGCGGAAAATGTATTATTTCAAAGACTTGTGTAATAAAATTTACACAAAACATTAGAAAAATCCCAAACATCTGCCAATAGGAAAAACTTAAAATAGACTCATATGATGTTATACAGCTATTAAAATTATTTTTCAAAGAATATTAATGTTACTTAATGCCATTAAATGTTTCTGGATTAAAATTACGTGAAAATGTATGATCTCTAGTTTTAGGGAAAATTACACATAGCTGACAGAAAAATACAGAGAAATATAGTTTTCCAGGCAATTTTAAAATAACATGTAAGAAAATAAGCAGGTATTGTTTAAAAAGACACCTATTACCAAGAACCTGTAAATGTGTTATATTTACTGGCCAAGATTATGAGTTTCACATTTCAGAAATTATTCTAGAAAGGCTGACAAAGGGAAGTAACAATAATCTCTGTAGATCAAAACTACAAAGCGATAAAGTGATCATTAAAACCGGGAAGAGAAACATGAAAGTTTCAGCAGCCAGGAGTGGTGCCACACCACAGGCTGCCAATGTCAGCTCTGAAGGGACCTGGACTACACAGCTAGTTCCAAGGCCAGCCTGGGTTACATGTCCTGAAACAAAGTGCAACAGCTCTGGACTAAATTAAATATATCTTATTTCACGGCTTCTTGTTAAAACTCCGAAAATACGCTGGCTTTATTAAAACTGACGTTTTGTTACACCACATTATGTGGAGATTTACAGTCACTAACAGGGCACGTGATCTTCATTACTCTCTTTTAAGGCAGGGACCATATTGCGCAATGGTTTACTAGAGGAAACAGATGTATCAGCAAGGCTGTGACTTGCCCAAGAAAACAGCTAGCTAGTTCTCTGGAAACCGCAAAAATCAACCACCGGTGTGAAGCCTCTTAAGCAATCTGCGTTCCACACCTGCACCTCTTCTCCCCCACCCCCACCCCCACCCCCTCCACTGTCGAATTTATTTTTAGAGCTGCTTTTCCTAGCCCCAAATCCTGCCCAGTTTGCCAGCCGTGCTCAGTCAGTAGCTTCGGGTAAGTTCCGTTGCTAACAAACTTGCCCCCATCCAATCAGGACCGGAGAACCTTTCTACGGACACCAAGTTCAACAAGTTCAAGGCGAAGGCGGCGGCGGCGGCGGCCGCCAGTCTTTTCAGCCTCTCCAGCACATAACCGAGTTCGGGGCAATCCCCCACAAGGTGACTCCCACAACTCCAATCTCCCTTGCCCCCGCGATGGGGACCAGCCCGGGCGGGGCACCGGGGGACGCCCACGGCAGCGCCCGCTTCCCGGCCGGCGGTTCGAGACCGCACGACGCCGGCCAGACAGGCCTTCTTCCTACCGAACCTACTTCTCTTTCCCCTCCCCTCCGGCACCGGCCGCTACACGAACTCGGACGTGTGGTCCCTCCGTAAACCGCTACCATCCCTCCCCCATCCCCCGAACAAATTCTGAAGGCCAAAACCCATAACGGCCCAGAAAAAGCAAAAAACAAAAACAAAAGCAACGTCGCCGCTGAGGCGGACCGCTGGGCCCAGAGCCCGGAGTAACTTCCACACGGCCTCGCCCGTACCCGCCGGAGAGGCTCGGCGGCTCCGGCTGCGGGGGGCGGGCCCAAAGCTGGGGGGTCGGGGGGGAAGGGGGGGGGGGGGAGAGGAAAGCCACGTGTTCCGCCCTCTGCGCACGCGCCAGCCAAAACAAAAGGGAGGCTGGCCAGGCCCCGCCCTCTCCCCCCACGTGACTGGCATCCAGGCCCGCCCCCCTGCCCCGCCCTCCCCTCTCCTCCCCCTCCCCTCCCCGCCGTGTCCGCCAAGGCTGTTAGGTTTAGCCGTTTAAATTTGGCTGCGGTCCGACTCCCTGCCCTAGAGCGCACGGTCCTGGGCCGGGGCGGCCCGGGAGTTCCAACGGCCAGGAGGATTCGGGGTGCGACGGGGGGGGGGGGTGCACTGCCCGGCGGACGCCGAGCCCCGCGAGTCTCTCCTCCCTCCCTCCCTCCCTCTCCCCCCACCGCCCGCCCGCCCGCCCGCCTGCCCCGGCGGTCTTCTCCGCTCTTCCCGCCCCGCGCCGCCGCCGCCGCCGCCGCCGTCCCTCCTCCCCCCCCCCCCCCCACCGAGGAGACCCACCCCCCTCTGCCCGCCGCTGCGACGCCGGCCACTCGCCTGCTGGGGCGCCCTGGCTGCCCTCCTCCGCCGCCGCACCTCGGGTCCGGCCGTGGTGGGGGCCGCCGTAGGCGATCTCTAGCTGTCCGCCCGCCTTCCCCCTCCCACACACCCGGGGCGCCGCCGACTCGTCTCCAGAGCGCGCCCCGCTCCCGCCCCGGCTGCCACCGCCGCCGCCGCCGCCGCCGCGGTTTAACAGTCCGCGCCCGCTGCCCGCAGCTCCGGGCGCTCGGGGGACGGAACCCTGCCGCGGGAGGCGGGGGAGGCGGGGTGGGCGGGGCCCGGCTCCGGCCAATGGCAGCGGGGGAGGGGCGCGCCATGCAAATGAGGCGGGCGGCAAGGGGAAACCCCGGCGGGGGCGGGGCCTGCGGAAGCCGCCCCGGAGCGTTCTGCAAGCGGCCCGAGCGCCGCCCCGGCCGGCCGAACTCTGCGGAGGCCGAGCCGGCTCCGAGTGCGTTCCGCTCCGCCGCCGCCGCCGCCGCTCGGCGATCTCTCCCAACACCGGCGCCAGCCCGACTGCCGGGCCGCTTCCCGCCTACGCCGCGCTGCGGTTTCTGTAGGTCCGTCCGGGACACGGAAATAAAACGCGGGGCGCGGGGGAGGGGAAAGAGGGGGCACGCGAGTCCGCTCGGTCCGCTCGTCCCGCTCGGCTCCGGCGTCCCGGCCGTCCCGGCCAGACCGAGGGTTAAGCAGCCTTCCTCCACTGCCCAGGCCCCCTTGATCCTCGGTGCCTTTGCCTGTAGTGAGAGAGACTCAGATCCCAAGTCAAACTGTCGGACCTCCCACGGACCTTAAGATTGTTGGCAAATCTGCCTTGGATACATTTGAGTTAGTTTATGGTGGAGGGGCGCTGCTGCAGTTAACTCTCCTCCGCCGAAGCGCAGAAACGCAGGATTTTATATGGAAACAGTTGACTAGAGAGGCACAAAAAGATCCCTTGAGTCTTGCACCTTGTCCAGCTTGCTGCTTCACCGTTAAACGCACCCGGGCATTTCCCCAGGCTTGAACTTGGGGCTTAAAGAAAAAAAAAAAGATAACCTAAATATAGCTACTTAGATAATAAGAGTAGAAGCTTTGCTCAGCAGATTTTTTTTTTTTTTTGGAATGCTTTAGGGAGTGAAAGACACTAGAATTTTAGATCCAGATTTATCATTTCTACCTTATTTATTTGGAAGGGATCACAGGGTGGGACCATGGCAGAAGTGTGAAGAATTGAAGTCATCAGGAAGTAATACTTAGACATTACCGGAATTGGAAAATTAACCACTACTCTTTCTAGTACGTTGACACACATAGCTGAAATAGTTTTTAGGATAAACTGTTTTCAGTAGGGAGAATAGTTATAAAAATTACTCAATAATTACTCAACATGGGTCAAGGGAAGACATTTCAGGAAATATTAAAATGGATTAAAAGTCATGAACTAATGGTGTGTTGGAGGAAAAATTAAACACCTACTGGGTATTTGTCATATTTAAAGGGCTACCATAGTCCCTGAATACAGAGGCAGAAAATGAGTAAAGCATTTAAATAAAGTATGTGGTGAGGCCTGGATTGGGGCATTCCAGGCCGAAGGGGGCTAGCCTGTTCTCCATGGTGAGGTCCAGGACAGCCATGGCTATATACCAAGACCCTGTCTAAAAACAAACACAAAATTGCATGGTGGAGGTAGTGGCAGTTGGAGAAGTCAAAAGTGTTAGAGTAGTTCTAGGATCTTGGATTCAACTGGGCATTCATTTTAAAGACTTTAAAAAAAAAGAGAGAGGAAGGCATCAATAACTCAGGAAATAGTATCCTTAAGGGGAGGTACTATGTATCATATTATTAGAAGAGAAAACAACATTGTCAACTCTACTGTTAAATCATGAATGGCAAGGTCTGGGGGCGCACCACAGCAAAAGAGCACTTGCCTAGCATTAGTGAGGGGTGCTCTGGGTTCAATTTCGAGCATACTGAAGAATGACAAGGAACTCAGATTTAAATGGAGGCAGTTGTACAGCTATAAAATTACTTGAGGTACAGTTATCTCCTGTGAGGGAATAATTATCAAAGCAAAATACTTGTAAGTTAACTATTAACGTGTGCTGAAAACATATTTTGTGATGGTTAGGAAGGAGTTAAGGCAGTGAATAAAGTCCCTGCCTTTGCAAAGTGTAGTAAGCTTTGCAAAATACACACAAAAACCACAAGGTTTTAAATATATTGCCTAATTCGGTCATCAAACATAGGAGAAAGTAGGTTGTTTTCCAATACTCAAGGTTGATTCTTTTAGCTAGCCTCGGTCTGCCAGATTTTGTGGACCTTATATAAATATTCCAATCTATGATACCATCCTATATATAACATTTTCCTCTTCCCTTCATACTCAACTTATGGTACTTCAAAAGTAATAAGAATGAGAGGATATTTAATGGCATGGGTTTGAAAATCCTTTTTAAAAACACAAGGAAGAAAACTCAGTCATTTCTGTAGCCTATTTTGTAACTAATAATTTCATAAACTAATTGCTGTAGTTTATGAAATGGCGTTAACCATCACTTAACTACACATTAAGCACATTGTTCCTTGACACTAAATGCTGTTCTAAAATATGCTTCTGTTACATGTAATATAAACACGCCAGCTTTCCAGACACCATAGAACACAAAGTTCTAAAAATTGATAGACTAAGTCCTTTGTCAGTTTCCTATTTTACTTATTTAGCAAAATCCTGCAAGAATTCATGTGCTCTTAATCTAGTATGAGATACATTAAAAAGAATTCTGGTTTCCAAGAAAAATATATTGTTGGTTTGAGAAGGGTGGGGCGTGGGTAAAGCCAAAGATCCAGCCAGAGCAAGGAGAAGAGAAGGGCACAGTTCTTGCTGACATAATTCCGACCTGACTGGAGGCCTGTTAAAAAAAAAAAAAAAAACGCCCAGGTAAGCGGTATTGCCACGATTTCAGGAGATAAACTCCTACACCGGCATTCACTCAGTCACTTCTTCCATTCAGGAAACACCACGCAGCACTTAAGGCCCAGCTGACACTGTGATAAATGCCAGAGATAGAGAAGGACACCTGGCTTCCAGCAGTGGCCAAGAATGGATTACAAACACAGCCTTTTGTGTCTCCCTTCCCCGCCCTGTGTTTCTTTGTAGCACTTTACCATCCAGCATAACACAGATTTTTATTTTTCTCTCTCTGCTCTGGAATATAAATGAGCCCTATGAGCTCTGGTTACTTTGCTCGACTCTGAATCCCAGAGCTTAGGACATGCTTCCCAACAAATGTTGAATGGAAGAACATTTCATTCTTACATTCTGCAGTTCTCTATTAATTTTCTGTGTTAAAAAAAAAAAAAAAAGATTAAGCTCAGTGGCATCCAGTTATCAGGATACTTACAGTAATAAGTAGCCATCTTGGATTTAAACACAGTCTTGACTGGATCCAAAGCTAGCCTTCTTGCCCAACTGTCATAGAACAGAAAGCTTATGCCCTTCGAATTTCTGTGCCAGAAACAACTGTCTTCTACTGTCCTATATACATTTTGTATTTTGTTTTTTCAAGACAGGGTTTCTCTGTGTAGCTTTGGAGCCTCTCTGTAGACCAGGCTGGCCTCGAACCCACCGAGATCCACCTGCCTCTGCCTCCCGAGTGCTGGGATTAAAGGCATGTGCCACCGCCACCCGGCTGACTAACCATTATTTATAGATGAAAAGTTTAGGGGTATGCACCAAAACTGCAGGAACCAGGGCTGGCTACAAGAAAAGACCATACTGGCCCACAGAGGTAGAAGAATAAAAAATAACTGAATCTATCACTTTTATCTACAGTAGACTCTAAAATGGAAACAACCCTAAAATATATCATCTATAAAAGGATAAGCAAATTGTGGGGTTATCCATATATTCTATTATGGAATGTCACTGTGGAATAACCATAAGTGCTCTTTAAAGTTTTTTTCATACAATGTATTTTATCATATTTTTTCACCTCCCAGATCCTCAGTCTTTTTTTCTTAAGTGAGCATATAAAATAATGGGTTTCATTATTACATTTTCATCCATGGATGCATCCTAAACAGAATGCTGAATGAAGGAAACCAGACACAAAAGAGAGTAAATATTGCACGATCCCATTTATGTAAGGCTCTGGGAAGACACATGTGACCCAGGGTGACAGAAAGCAGACCAACAGTTGCTGAGCTGGGGGAGGGGGAGAGACTAACTGGGGTCGCTTAGAGGGGTTTGGAAAATGTTTTTCTATCTTGATCCTGGTAGAATGCAAAATTCATCCAAACATTTAAATATAGTAAATGCATATTGTACTTCACTACACCCTCCTTGATGAAAATGGACACAAATCTCAATGAGTTTCTAGTCCATAAATGGACTGTATGAGGAAGGGATAGGTTATGTACATCAGAAAGCCCAAGAGAGGGGGCCAGCTAAGTGGCAGAGCGCATGCCTAGCATGTACCAGCCCTGTATTCAGTCCCTAGAATCAAAAACAATGGTTTGAAAGCCATAGTGTTCTTGGGGAGTGAGGGTACTAGGGATTAATTAAACCTAGAACATCTCGCAGGCTAGGGAAATACACTACTTGAGCTCCTTCTCACCCTCTTTTCTTTCCATTCTGTTTTATTACTGTATTTTCTCTGAGATGGGCTCCAAGTTTCCCAGGCTGGCCTCGAACTCCCGTGGTCACCCAGGCAGACAGTGAACTTGCCATTCTCCTGTCTCAGCCTCCTGAGTAGCTGGAACCACAGGCCTCCGCTCTAGGCTACTAAGAGCTCCAGAGCTAAAATAATAACACCACTGAGTCATCATCAGTCCAGCTTCTGCTGTCCTTATCGTTTCTCAGAGTGCTCACGGTTCCAGGTGCCCGCCAGTTTCCCATCATTACTGTCCATTTCCCAGGTACCTGAAAGAGCCTTCAACGTGTCTCTCCTTAAGTTCTAGCAAACCCTCTACACGTTTATCATGTAAATATACATAGTAACGAGGGAGCCTAGGAGGTGCAAGTACTGTAGTCCAAATACGTTTTCTCCTCCAACAACATAGGCCTTGATTTTTAGGAGAAAATACTTTTTGGTTGGACAATGGTCTCCAAGTGGTAAAGTGGGTTGTGGGCTAAGTTAAGCTGTTCACACCGTGTTGAGTCTGCCCTCCCTCTGTCTTCCTAGTTTTGTGAGCCCGTCCTTAGGTAAGTGAAATTAGATTTGGGCTTTGTTTTTGGCAAGAGAAAATATTCTATCTAAATAATCTACTGTAAAATGGAACATAACTTACTTTGCAATATGGTAAGGTAAATTTGTAATGGATTTAGCTTAAAGGAAAATACTTCTGAAAGAGTATATTTTTTGATAATAAGACATTTTCCAGGGGCTTTCCTGAAATGGAAAGAGAGAGAGAGAGAGAGAGAGAGAGAGAGAGAGAGAGAGAGAGAGAGAGAGACAGAGACAGAGACAGAGACAGAGACAGAGAGAGCAAGCAGCTATAGGATCTTGAAGCTGGACTCCGGGACCGAGATGTGGCTCCAGTACGGGGACTGCAGGACAGTAGAGGGGCTACTGTTGTACCAGATAGAAGGTGCTTTCATAAACAATGAGTCATGACACTGTTCCTCAGAATTACCTGACATCTGGTGTCTATTTTTAAATAATCTCGGAGAGTGGGGAATATAAAATTGGTCCAGCTGATAATTGGCAAAGACGGGTGACACATGTCGTTCATTAAATGCTGCTCTGTGCTTTTTAATGTGTCCGACATGTTCCATAATTAGAAAAGCAGGGGCAATGTTGTAAGGGGTTCCCCTCCCCCTTTTCTTTTAAAGGCTGGCCCCGAACAAGCTATGTAGCTCAGACTAGCCTGTAACTCTTGAGCATCCTACATCTATCCACCTTCCAAGCGGGCTGAGCAGGTTCACGAATAAACACTATACATTCATACATTAAAAATGTGTAATTTTATACATTAAAAAGAATAACGACTACAGTTAACTGAAGTCTATTAAAATTTCTGAACTCAGTCAGGCATAATGGTGTACACCTTTAATCACAGGACTTGGGAGGCGCGGCGGCGGCGGCGGCGGCGGTGGCACACAGATCTTTGTGAGTGTGAGGGTTCTAATAGCCAGCTATAGGACAGCCAAGTCTATACATTAAAACTCTATCTCGGGGCTGGAGAGATGGCAGCTCAGTGGTTAAGAGCACTCACTATTCTTCCAGAGGACCCGGGTTCAATTCCCAGCACCCACATGGCATCTCACAACTGTCTGTAACTCCAAGATCTGACACCTTTACACAAACATACATGCAGGCAAGGCACCAATGCGCATAAAATAAAAATAAATACACAAAAAACTCTATCTCTAAAAAAAAAAAGAATTCTTACAAATTCTAAAATGAATCATTACCATTAGGAGTCCCTACAACACATCTTATCCAAAGGAAAAAAATCAAGATTATTTTGAGCCTCTTATTTATAAATTGTAACTCAGGGTGTGGCATCCATGCATAGACAACTTCTAGATACCCCTTCACAAAAGGACTTGGCATTTTATTCTAAGAAATACATTTCAACGTCAGATATAATGGCAAACACAAATAACCCTAGCACATAAGAAACAGAGGGAGGATTCTGGCCTTGATGCCTGCACAGACAACACAGCTGTCTGTCGTGATCTCCTAACAATTGCATTGAAGTTGGCATTGAAAAGAACATCTGGGCCAGGTGTGGCAGTGCATGTCTGTAATCCTAGCCCTCTGCAGACTGAGATGGGATGATCCCAAGTTCAAAGTTGGCCTGGGTTATATAGCAAGACTGGTTTCAAGCAAACAGATAAACAACAACCCTAAGGAGCTATTGGCAATTACTGGCAGCTGGGGAAGGAGCCTTTTTTTTTTTTTCTTTATGGATATGGCTGCTGCTAGGTTGTCCATGCTCCACTGGATGGTAATCAGTGACTATTGCTATAATTAACGAGGCAATTCCATGTAGTTTATCTGTTAATTAAAAGAGGTTTATTTCAGGGGTAACTTACAACCAATAAGGGGTCGATTATAGGATCTGGGATAGATGAGGTACAGTCCAGCATAGTTCTCTGGGGAACTCTGACTTGGTCTGCAAATCCAGCCTCCAGGACCATGAGGAGCTAAGAGAATGAACACATCCACATCTTGGGTCTTAAGGGGTCCCCAGTTGGCCACAGCCCAGGTGCAGGTCATAGGCAGGTGTGGCAGCTTTCACAGTAGGGGCAGCATTTCAAGGTCAGAGGTGGAGCAGCTACCCACTACATCTTCCCCCTTTTGTCTACATAAGAAAGTTCTACCCACTACACCTTCCCCCTTTTGTCTACATAAGAAAGTTCTACCCACTACATCTTCCCCCTTTTGTCTACATAAGAAAGTTCTACCCACTACATCTTCCCCCTTTTGTCTACATAAGAAAGTTCTAACTAAATACAAAACTCTATACGATAGGAACAAGTATCAAATATTG
Source organism: Onychomys torridus (assembly GCF_903995425.1). Classification (NCBI taxonomy): domain Eukaryota; kingdom Metazoa; phylum Chordata; class Mammalia; order Rodentia; family Cricetidae; genus Onychomys; species Onychomys torridus. The sequence continues at coordinate 51,350,893 of NC_050465.1, forward strand.
TCCAGGAGGCATTTCTCTCCAATCCTGGAACACTCTAGGAGGCAGTCAACTCCATAGCTTCCCTTTGGAAACTAGATGAGATTTGTCCAGTAAACTTCATGGTTAAGGGCTGTGTTCACCCTGCTCAGTACAAATTCCTTTCCCTTTTGTGTGTCACTCGAGTTACTTCTCAGGAAATCTCTTGAAGGTCTGTTTCTCAGCTTCTGACTTCTGTGAGGTCCAACAGACACACAGACCAAACGTTAGAAAATTCTTATGAAAATGCAGTTAATGAATACAAAAGGAGTGAGAAAATTAGAAAAGCAATTTCAATTACCAGTAAAATAACAAAAAACTGATTGATATTAAGGCACTTGGTAAAACTTAGGATACTCTATGCACATATCATATTAATACTATCTGAATTCCCTGATCGACTTCAGGATCACTGCAACTGAGAAACAACATGTGTGTCTGATGAGCTGATATGATAGGAGTATCTGCAGTGCAGCTTATTAAGTATCTGGGGAAAGAACTGAACCCAAATCAAACTAAGCCTCTACATCTTTCAGTTTACAGGAACTAGAGAAGACAGAATAATAAGCAGAAACCATCATGAAAGATCAATGAAGCAAATCAATAAGGGTGGACAGTCTACAAAATATGAATTAAGTTTTCGGTTCCTAACAAATCAACTTTATGAAGAAATGGGGAAAATGAGACCTAATTCATTTCTATAACAATATTGCCTTGATAAAAACCAAAAATGCAATATACATACTGGGGAAAAAAGGTACAATTCAAAAAGAAAATTAAAAGCCAAAAACAAAACAAAACAAAAAAACCACCATACAACTTCATCTTCCTTATAAACCAGCACAATTCTCAAGTTGTCAAAGAATATGTAAAAGGAATAAAACATAATAACCAAGCAGAGCCAAACTCACAGATATAAGGGTGGCTAGCTATTCAGGGCATTCTAGAACTACAGTTTGAATGTGTTGTACCCCAAATCCATGCTGATGTGTCATTGCCGAAACAACACCACGAAGAGACGAGGCCACTACAGAGTGATGAATCTGCAAGGGTTCTGCCCTCACAAGGGGCTCATGTTCTTATCAAGGACTTGGGAGAACCAGCTAGTTATCCTTTTGCCTTCTGCCATATGAGGATGCAGTGTTAATCCCCACCCCGGGACACAGTGTCCAAGGTACCATTTTGAGAGCGAAGACCAGACATGGCTATCTTAATCTTGGACTTTGGCAGCCAACTGGGACAAGGATGAGAAGTTAGTTGCTCTTGCCTCTTCACTTTATTCTTGCTCACTGTTGTCAGGAGAAGTTCTATCATTATTTAAAAAAAAAAGAAAGAAATGATGATGGAATGAAGAAATGAAAGATAATACAAGTTAGGGAGAAAAAGAAAAGTGACTTCTGATTCCTGGATAACATTGTTTATATAGGAAATTCAAAGAAATCTACACGAAGTAACTCCTAGGATTAAGTTCAACAAGCCCTAGGCCACAAGATAAATAATTATCTTGATAATAAATAATTATAGACCAGAATTAAACAGCAATGCAATTTTCAGGGGCTCCAAAAAGGTGTTTGCATACCAGCATAACAAAGCACGCCCATGACACTTTAGTGATGAACTCTAAAGGCAGCTGAATAAATAAAAAGTCTAAGTGAACAGACCCCCCCACATCCCCCACTCCTTATATATGCCCAGGAAGATCCCAGCAGATGACACTTCTCTTTACACTGATCTGGAGGTCTAACTCATCCCAAACAAAAGCTCTGCAGGGTTATTTTTATAGATCTAGACAAATTCATTAAAATAGATACAGGGTTGAAAAAGAAGAGTAGCCAAAGCAATTTTGGAAAAGAACAAAGCTAGGGAAATTCCACCATCTAATTTTCAACCTTTCTAAAAGCTACCCAACTCAGGACAGCAGCGAAAGAATTATGGTCATGGACGACTGCCGCAGGACAGGGCCCACAAACGGACCCAGATAAACACGGTCAGGTGGTTTCTAACCAAGGTGCAAAAAGCAGTTCAATCATTAAAGATACTCTTTCCACAGTTAACACTGGAACACTTAAACATAGGCTGAAAAAAGAACGTTAAAAGAAAAAGCTCACAACCTTATATAAAATTATTGAATGAGCATAGATCTAAATGAATAATACAAAATGTAAAATTCTAAGAAAATAGAGAAAAAATGAATGGCCTAGGTTTTCAGTAAAGAGTTTCTATATGTGATAGCAAATATAGGATGTATGAAAGAAAAAATAAATAAATAAATGGTGAGAAATGAAAAGGCTACCTACAACTCATACATCTGACAGGAGGTCATCTGCAGGGAACAGCATGAGCCCGTGCTCAGAGCCACATAAGCCAGGCCTGAGCAGCAGCTGGATCAGCAGAAGGTCCTGAGGGTCCCCTGGAACAAAACAAGGGAAGCTTGTGAGGTCCTTCTACCCTGGCCAGTCCTCCAGGGCTTGCCTAAAGGACACTTGGAAGTGGTACTTTTAGCTACTCTTCTTTACATACACACGCGCACACACACACACACACACACACACACACACACACACACACACAGAGAGAGAGAGAGAGAGAGAGAGAGAGAGAGAGAGAGAGAGAGAGCCAGAGCCAGACCCAGAGCTTTGCCCTGTGTTTCACAAAACCTAAAACAGAGAAACTCTCCAAGCTCAACATTAAGAAAACAACCTTCCCCACCAAAATGGGTAAAAGACTTGAGAGAACTCATCAAAGGAAATAGGTAGAAGATAAGCTTAAGAAAAGCTTCCTAGCTGGGCAGCGGGAGGCTCATGCCTTTAAACCCAGCACTCCGAGGCAGAGCCAGACTGATTTCTGGGAGTTTAAGGCCAGCCTGGGCAACAGAGCGAGATCCAGGATAGACACCAAAACTACATGGAGAAACCCTGTCTCAGAAAACAACAACAACAAACAAACAACAACAACAACAAAATTAAAACCACGAGACATCAAGGGACTGGAGAGATGGCGCAGAGGTTAACAGTTAAGAGAAACCAGGTTCGGTTCCCAGCACCCTCATGGCAGCTCACAACCATCTTATAACTCCAGTTCTAGGAAATCGAATGACCTCTTCTGGGCCCCATGCCCACCAGGCAAACACATGGCACACAAATACACATGCAGACAAAACATTCATGTGCATAATATTAAAATTAATAAAAAAAAGTTTAATGAGACATCAGTAAATGCCTTTTATCATAGTTAATATAAAAAGGTGAATATTTAGAGCAATTGGAACTCTTAAGTGGATGGTTAGAAGGTAAATGGTACAGATCTCTGGAAAAAGAGTTTGCAGTGTTTTTATACATGCAATTCAACAGCTCTGTTCAGGGATTTTAATCTTAACCAGAAGCTAGATTTAACTTTAACCTGAACCACGCTCTCCTTGCAAAGGGGAATGAATAATAAATCAACTGTGGTATACCCATATGGAGATACTGCTTAATACCAAAGAGGAGAAAGCTATTATTGATTCATGCAAAATGGATGAATCTTAAGTGCAGTTTTCGAAGACAGAGACGTTCTCAAAGGGTTATGTGCCGTTTAGTTCCGTTTATATCATTGTCTCAAAATGACAGAACCATGATGACAAAGATCAGATCAGCGGGTGCCAGGGGCTGAAGGTCTGGGAAGCTATGACTATAAAGAGCACAGGGGACATTTTAGGGGGTGTGAAACCGTTCTGTATCCTGTAACTAGAGCTGCATGAATCTATGAGAACTGAAATAAGAAATCTATCTATGCTAAAATTCTGAGAGCTGCAAAAAGCAATGTTTACAGTACAGACAACCAAAGGAAAAATATACATTATTTTTAAAGAGATAAGGAGAAAAGATACAGGGTAACTCTAATACAAGAAATTTAAGGGTTGATACAACCAAAGTTGGGTTTTTGTGTCGTTTGTTTTTATTTTTGGTGTGTGTGTGTGTGTGTGTGTGTGTGTTTGTGTGTGTGTGTGTGTGTTATATGCATGGCGTACCAGTGTAGGCCAGAGGATGGCATTGGAGCCCCTGGAGTTACAGGCAGTTGTGAACCACTGATTTGGATGCTGAGGATGTATGTAACTCAGGTCCTCTAGGAGACAATACCTGTTCTTAACAGCTAAGCCATGTCTTCAACTCTCAAAATAGAATTTGTAGATCTTGCTTAGATCCCAATTTAAACAAAAAAAAAGGCATTTTTAAAAATATAATCAGGGGACATTTATAAATAATCCTAGAATTACATGCTAAATTGCAGTTTCTGCAGTTTGAGAATAGCATTCTGGCTAGATGTAAGAAAACAAAACATTTTCATCTGTTACATATGTATTTTGGAGTACATATGTGTATAAAATAACATTAAATCTGGGACTTGCCTCAAAAGGGGGAAAATGTCTATGATAATGACTGAAAATAAAAACTGGAGGTTAGTTATACTATGCTATCTTTAGTATATTTGTAGCTCTCCAGAAATCTTTCTGGAAAACAAACATTTAAAAGATAGTATTTTTCAGCATGTATTATAAGCGAGACACAGACCCAGACCTGCAGTTGATTTCAATCTCAATGTCAAATTTTTCCAGTGACTCCAAATAAATAGATGCTGCATGTGCTAGAAATAATACTGACATGGAAAAAAAAAATCTAGAAATCGTGTACTTTCAGCAATAAACTACTGAGATTACTAGGTTAGTAAAGATTTGCAATCAGATTTTAAAACAGCAACTCAAAGCAGTTTTCAATGACACCATCAGGAAGTAAGGGGAAAAGGGGAATTTTAAAGCAGTAATTTTTTGATCCTACAAATCGCAGCCTCCAAACAAAATTAAGCAAGCCTTTAAATTCTCATTAATATTTACAAAGCAGTGCTTCCTTCTGCTTGCCCAGCTTGCTCTTTTGAGCGTTGTTATTATTTATTGTTTCTTGAACACTCAGCACTGAGTGGGATTTGGATGATAAATGTCCTCCCTAGGGGACACTGCTCGAAGCCACACAAACAGAGCACAAAGAATAACGATTTAAGACATGAACGCCAAATGCGAAACTGAAGAGCACATTCTGATTCTTTTAAAAATAAGGTTGTAAATTCTAAGTTCTCAAGGAAGAATATGCGTTGAAACCCAGAGCTGTCCACCTCTGCATTGTAGACTCGAAGAAGCCAAAGGGGTAAGGGAGAGTCTAGCAGCTTCTTTAAAGCTCCTCTTGGCAGGAGGAAGGTCCAAGTTGCAAATGTAATAAGAATTTACATTGGGGACTGGAAGGATGGCTCAGTGGTTGAGTGCTCGCTGTTTCTGCACAGGACCAGAGTTCAATTCCCAGCACCCATCCTGGGCAACTCACAACTTGCTATTACTTTAGTTCCAGAGGATCTAATTCCCTATTCTGGTCTCTGTGTGTACCTGCACTAACATGCACATATTCACACACACGTAGACATAATTAAAAACAAATTCTTATTTTTAAAAAATAATTTGAGCCTGGCTTAGTGGCACATGCCTTGAATCCTGCCCTTGGAAGGGGAGGCAAAGGCAAGCAGATCACCATGAGTTCCAGGACAGCCTGGTCTATGTAGCTTTTCCAGACCAGCCAAGGCTACATACATTGTGAGTTTTCTCAAAAAATAAATGAAACAATTTGAACCCTTCTTATGTTAATAAGTGCATATAAAAGGAGCTAATCTGGCAACCCTGACAAGTTCTGTTTAAGAAACTAAAGCTGTGAATTATGAGGAAAGGAATATCCAAAGATCCCACCTCTCATCTGCTGTACCCATCTGTAGGAATAAAGTAGTGTTTATGTTTCTGGAAGTCGAACAAGAATGTATTTTCATTTAAAAAACTTTTCACTATTATCACTATGTGCCAGAAGAATCAAACCACTAAACTGTCAGTTTATAAACAAATGACTTTATTTTTCATAATACTTACATAAGTCTCAAATATGATATTCCCACTTATATTTTTTAAAATTTTATTTGTTTATGTATTCTGTTAGGTATGAGTGCTCCATCTGCATGCATGCCAGAGAGAGCTTCAGATCCCATTATAGATGGCTGTGAGCTTCCATGTGGTTGCTGGGAATTGAACTTAAGACCTTTGGAAGAATTGCCAGTGCTCTTAACCACTGAATTGTCTCTCCAGACCTACACTCATATTTTAAAGGCTTACTTCTATTATACTTAGCTTGCCTGGAATATTTAAATTCTATTAATACTAGTTCATAGGAGGGTTATTCCAGGCTTGCTTTCCAAAATTTTTAACAGCCTGGTTTATAGAAGATGCACAATATTTAGTAAATATAAATAAATCACACTGGTGAAAAATAAAAGGCTTTGCTTTGGCACCTACCAAACATTTTGAATTTAAGGATGTTGAATTACTGAGTTTTCCTATTTAAATCAAACTGAATGGGATCTGTTGAAAGCCTACGTGTCTTACCTAAGAAACTATGCAATCTCACATCAGAACACATTCTCATTTTTCAGTGCCTCATACACATTCAACACATGATTTGTTTTAAATTTTTACTTTATTTTTAATTGATACATAATTGCCTCTAAGTATACAGTCTGTTCTTTTCTGAAGAAAGAAAGGGTTCCATTCATTGCGTAGAAAGCATGGGGTTGGTGGTAAGATGGTAGAAACCAATGTTCTAGGGAATTTGGAACAAAAAGTAGCTGAAATGACTCTCTATGAGTTACAATTATTTTGTCTTTTCAAAGTCTGTAAGTATTACTAATGTTATAAGAATATAAAATTATTTTGGCCTCAACTTTAAGGATCAAAGCAATTTATGCTCTTCAGAAAGCATATAAGACATTAAGGCTCTCAAGTTAGAAAATCTTCAATATTTACTGTATTTTAAAAAAGCTTAAACCTTTTACAGTATAACTTTAGACTCTTTGGGTTCAAAAATTTTCTTTTTCCTGTGTTACTCTTTATATTTTATTTCTTCCTCTGTAACAATCATACATAAAAACAGCTTTACTATTTCCCCCCTTTCCAGGTTACATTTTATCTCAAGTAGATTTGAATCCAGATTAGCTGTATATAATAGGATTCCAGAGTGTAAACAGATGTCTAGCTGTCACTGACGATCTGTCTTGCGATCAGCTCTTTCATTATTTCGTTGGTACCACCGTAGATTGGCTGAACCCGAGCATCCACATAAGCCCTAGATAAATCAGAAGAGAGTTGAATTCATATAAACATGGTAGAAATTTTAAATTCCATCTTTCCAGATAATTAATAATTGTTTAGTTAAGGAACTCTAAACAATAAGAGCTCCTTACAAATAACTGGTTTTTCCAGAACAGCATTCACACTAGGTTGGTATCCAAAAAGCCATTAAGATAACAACTCAAAACAACCCAGGTACACTAACTTAATTTTATAAAATTGAGCTTATATAACAACTTGAAAAGTCTACGTTTAGAAGTACACGGAGCATCTTAGTTTCTTCTCTTCTAGCCTCCCCAGAAAGTTGAAATCCTCTGACCTTAAGGGGGAAAAATTACTTATTTCCAGACATTTCTTTTAATGGCATCACTTCAAGCACCCCTGATGTTTTTAAAAAGTTCTTTTCCCCCCAAAAGTTAACAAGTAGCTTATTCTGGGGGGAAATGATTAACAGTCACTCTTGTCACAGCTGGGATTAAAGTCCTAAGTGGCTGAGCCCACTGAGACCCACACAGACATGCACACATAATCAGGAGTTCACTTTTCTCTCATTCTGCTGCTGGGAGAGAACCCTGTCTAACACGGGCACTGAACCCAGGATCCTGATAGCTGAGAGTTCCACCACGGACGGAGCCCCAGTGCCAACCTTAGGACTCACTTTTGGCAGCTATGGTAGCAGCCATCTATCTGTTCTCACCCTTTCTCCTTTCCCTTCAGCCCTCTGGAATCCAGGGGGACAGATAGTACTGCTTTGCAGGCTTAAAAATAAAAGGAGATTTAGAGAGGCTGATGCATTTGCTAATTAATGATTACCACTTACTGGTGGCATAACAGATAATTGTCCGACTGGAACAAGAATGTAGGTGTCTCGCCTCTTTGGCAAGTGAACTTTCATTAGGTCACAATACTTTCATTGTCCCAAACCTGTAGAGTTAGTTATTGAAGCTCCAGACTTTTTGTGGCAGGAAAATTTAAAGACCTTTCTTTTTCAAATATAAAATTGGGGTTTCAATTATTTAATTTCTAAGACCAAACATGCTAATTTCTCAGCATATGACCAACTTTGAACTTACACTTTTCCCCCATTTCCCAAGGTACCTTGCAGATAAGTAGGCCCTCATTTAATATTTACCTACGGGATGAACCGCATTAGAAAGGCTTTCTGAGATATATAAAGCCCACCCCCAACCCCGTTAAGATTTTGTTGTTCTCTACAAAACCAAGCACTTACATCCTCTGAAAACTTTCCTAGCATTCCAGCCTACCCAGGCAATCCCAATGCTTCAGACATTTTTGAGCTGGGTTGGGTATTTATTTTTACATTAAAAAGTTCTACCAGGATATATAATGACAGACCAGCAGACCTTTCATAAGTTACTAATTAAATTGACTCTACTAAGATTAACAGAGAAAGGTAGTAGAGAAATGTTTAACTGCAGTGAAGTTTTCTGTCTCACCTCCTCTACCTAGAATGGCTAAAGATATCTTCAAGGGTCTAAATCAAAACTTAATAAAACTAAAATTAACTCACATGCCAAGAATTAGCTATCTACAAATCATAAAAGGGAACCAAACACACCTTTTACCTATAAAGCCAAGACTTAATAACCTATCTATCACTTTCTTCACCTCCCCCACCCTGACACTAAATGTAGCTTAATCTGAAGCAGTTATAAGAATCATAAGTTGGGTGATTTCTTAAATCAAAGTCTGTATATACTATAGCCATATACTGTCTAATGTGTAATTGGCTTTTGCACAATCAGGATTTCCCACATCTTTGGGGGAAAGAAAGCTTTCTAGATAAAAGATTCCCATACTCTTTGAACTGGAAAGTCAGGCAAGGACAGTGATTATTATTTCTTAAAGGAGTTCAAGTCTCCCGAGCTGAAATCAGAAACTGTAAGTCATTGGTCCCCAGGTTGTCTTGCTACTGACTTAAAGCAATGGCCTCTAAGACAGCAGACACCCCAGCTTATGGCACACTATAACCTTACCAAGGTACTGGACCTCTCTTCACTTGGCAAGCCTTTCTTCGAACGTAAACTGAGCCACACAGACACTGAACCAAGACATGCCTGTTCCCAGCAGCAGTTACAAGAGCTTAAGCACACAGATATAAACATTCATTATCATTTCGCCCACAAAGCCCTCTTATAAATAGGATGGGTGATTGCTGCCAAAACAAAAACGCACAGGCAAAACCCCATGGATGATAACCTCTGGGCTAGCATAATGCCAAACCTCACTTCTATTTCATGACTCCACGGGATCTCCAAAGGAGGCTCTGCTGGGACCAAGCCTACCTGAAGTGGTTCTGAACAGACATCTCGAAGTCTAAGTCAAATGGTTCATTTGGAAAAAACAAACAAAACAAAAAAAAACCCCAATTCCATGCTTAGGTTCTCTCTCAGAGAGAAAAAACACTTGAATGATAGTGAGTTTATTATGAAGTTATACATTACAGATACCCAGTACGTAAAGCTTCTAAGCAGTGTGATAACTCTAGAATTAACAAGTTATACCTACGCAGGAACTCCTGTTCTTAACGAAACGGCAAACTTTTTAGGAAAACTTTTTAGAAGCCTATAACATTCCTACTCTCAGACCCAGAACTAAATCAGGTGGGTGTTTATGTGTATTTATCAAAAACTTCCTTGGGCAATTTCTATAAACGGAATATACTGGGTTTTTTAAAAAGATTTATTTATTTATTATGTATACAATGTTCTGGCACGTGTGCCTATCGGCCAGAAGAATGCACCAAATCTCACAGATGGTTGTGAGCCAACATGTGGTTGCTGGGAATTGAACTCGGGACCTCTGGAAGAGCAGGCAGTGCTCTTAACCTCTGAGCCATCTCTCCAGCCCGCTGAAAATACTATTAAGTAAGAGGAAAAATATTTTCTAAGATGATAAGGAAGAGTGAAGGAGAGGCAAGAGATGATGAGAAGGAGATGGGAACAGAGAAGGGAGACATATGGAGGAAGACACCATTTAAATTATAACTGTTACTGTGTCTATCTGAGGAAATTCATATATAACCCACTAAAAAGAAGCATCTCTAGTTTTATTTTTCCTTCTTTCTTTCTTCCTTCCTTCCTTTCTTTCTTTTTTTTTGTTTTTTGTTTTTTTGTTTTTTTGTTTTTGTTTTTCAAGATAGGGTTTCTCTGTGTAGCTTTGGAGCCTTTCCTGGAATTCTCTTTGTTGACCAGGCTGGCCTCGAACTCACAGAGATCCACCTGCCTCTGCCTCCTGAGTGCTGGGATTAAAGCATGTTCCATCACACTGCCTGGCTTATTTTTCTTAAAGATAGAATTCCATTCAGAAAAAACATTTTTATTTTACAAGCAGGATTCTTAAGGCATAATATGTTAATTCTTCTACTATGCAAGTGAATCATTCCGCATTGCTACACTGTTGTGTTTTAAAAGTAGCTAGGTTGGGGTTGGGGATTTAGCTCAGTGGTTGAGCGCTTGCTGGCAAGCGCAAGGCCCTGGGTTCGGTCCTCAGCTCAGGCAAAAAAAAAAAGTAGCTAGAGATGGTGGTTAGTGGCAAATCGCTTGTCCAACCGTTCAATTCCTATGATGGCCAATTCTGATTATCCACTTGGCAAAAACTGGGAAGACACAAGCTTCCCGGTGTAACTGTGAGGCCGTTATTTGTATTATGTCAGCCTTGGGGCATGCCCGTGAGAGACTGCCTCAATTGGGTAAACTGAGGTGGGAGACTTACTCCAAAGGAAGGTGGTATCATTCCCTGGGCTTGGGTCCTAGACTGCCCACAGAGAAGGCCATCAGCTGAGCAGCAGGATTCTTCATACCCTGCTTCCTAACAGCAGGTCCAACCTGACCGCCCACTCAAGTTCCTGCAGCCAGGACAGCCACACTCCGATGGGCGATACCCATAAACTGTGAGCCAAAGTCAACCCTTCTCTCCCTTCAGGTACTTTTGTTGGGGTATTTTATCACACCAATAAAAAAAAGTGAGTAATACAGAGAGGGACAGAGACAGAGAGACAGATAGATAGGCAGAGAAGTAGACAGAAGGGGGAAATATGAATAAATTAAGGAATGATATTTTTAAGTGGTATATAAAGCCAAGCACCATATTTAAAAGTATGTTAGAGTCTTCATTTTCTTTAAAAATAAAATCCTAATGAGAAGCTAATAAAATAATGCCACTTCTATTTGCACAAATATATTCACAGAAAATGCAGACTTTCCCTGTATATTCGCCATATAAAAATTTCCTTTCTCCATATCCTTAAAAAAAGCATCAGCCAGGTGGTGGTGGCGGCGCACATCTTTAATCCCAGTACTCCAGAGGCAGAGGCAAGAGGATCTCTGTGAGTTTAAGTCCAGCCTGGTCTACAGAGCGAGATCTAGGACAGGCAACTAAAACTACAGAGAAACCCGGTCTCAAAAAACCAAAACAAACAAAAAAGCTCATAGTAAGGAAATTGAGAAAGAAAGGGTATGGGTTGGGGTGGTGGGGAGGATCTGGGAGGAGTTAGGGAAAAGGAAACCTAAATCAGAATATATTGTATGAAAAAAATCTATTTTTAATTTAAAAAAAATCACATTTTTTAAAATAAAGAATAACGAAGGCATCATAGGCTAGGTGCAGTGGTGGTGCACACCATTAATACCAGCATTGGAGGCAGAGGCAGGCAGAGCTGTGGGAGTCTGAGGCCAGCCTGGCCAGACAGGGTTATACAATAAGACCCTATCAGAGATGGGGGGGGTGAGAGAGAAAGGGAGGGAGGGCAGGAAAGGAGGGAGGAGGGAAAGAAAGAAGCATTGCAGAATCACCACACTTACTTTGCAATTGGGTACTCCCACATGTATCCCCAGCCTCCATGGAGTTGGACACAGTCATAAGCGACACTGTTTTGCAATTCAGATGCCCTAAATGATCAAAATAACAAGCAGAAAAAGAGGTAGAGTTCATTTGGTAGAGTACTCACAAATCCTTAGGTTCAAACCCCTACCACACAGAACTGGGGTGGTGGTTCATGTAACCCAACACTCAGGAGACAGAGGCAGGCAGATCAAAAGTTCAAGGCTAGCCTTTGCTATGTAGTGAGTAGAAGGCCGCCCTTGATACATGAAACCTTGCCTCTAAAAAAGCTTTCTCACTACTCAACAATTTATAAACTATCTTTTAATATCCAGCACCATTATGTCCATAAGACTGGTATGTTCAAGAACAAGGCCATTAGCTGTGCAAAATCCTCTTCCCCAAAATACATAAAATTCTTTTTTATACCTTTTCCCATAAGCCAAAGAACTTGTCATAAATGCAAAATATCTCCCTCCCAGCCCAAAGTGTAAGTTCATGTTAATTTCACATTCCTTTTTAATCTCGAAGTCCTATCATTATAAAATCATTACACGAAGTACCATTCTGCATATTTCCCTTGTCTAGTAATGACTGAACTCAACTTGAGTTAATAAATAACAATGGGAACGTTTTCTAGGCTGCTTTTGGGCTCGTGGAATGAAATGATTTTTTCTCCCCAACTTTTTTAAGGAAACCAATCCCCATTCCAACATGTGATTTAAACCACACTTGCCCCTGAAAACACATAAAAATGTTACCGGGGTCTGCTCTCTGGCTCACCTTTAACACCACTGTTAATCATCCTCAATTCAAATGCAAGTTTTTCTAAACTCTATGGGGCTTTGGCCAGACAGCCAATACTTCAGCATTTTTCCTTAGATCTGGAAAACACCTCACATTCTATCCAACCTAAACATTTCCCGGATACTATGGAGCTGTCCCTAGAGAACTAAATTCAGTTGGAGTTATTTCATGGCATTCGACACAGCAAGACTCCCAAATTTCACCCTTTTATTCTTTCTGTCTTCTTTCGCTGCCATTCTTTAGATAATTTGAAATTAAACATAGGACTTGAATGTGACGCACTCACTGACCCTCCTTCAGCCACTGACTAGTTTACTTTTCAAAGCAAGTTATGAGTTCCATACCAACTTGAGTAATTTTCAGGACATTATAAACAAACCCAATGGGACTTTCCAGATTTTTTTTTCCCCAGTGCTATTTTTCGCTTACAGACGTCTTTCTTGAACACCTTCGAGGCTGAGTTTAAAGGCTGGCAAGATCCCACAGCCGGCTGAACAGACCCCACATGTGAATTACGGTAATGTGCATACCAATATTTCGCCATGGAAGCTGTGGCAGAATCCAGACGTTTTGCTTCATGCAACTGCAGACAGCTGTCCACAAATGCTCTGGTTACACATATGTGTGTCTTTAATTCTGCTAGTTTATGCTGCACCGTCTGGAGATAGAAAGTCGGAGAGGAGCGCGTTAGAAGTACAGATCACCGTGACTCCGCACCTCCAATGATTACATAACAGTGGAACATTTTAAACAAAACAAAAGTGGAACTGTGAGGATTTCTTCCAATTAAAGCGCATATGTTAACTTAAATGGAAAAAAGAAAAAAAAGAAAAAGAAAAAGAAAACCCGTGTCTTAGCATTTAAAACGCTGTAGCAAATCGTGGGAAGATAGGTAAGTGCCTGGGGTGGTATAAAGGGAATGGCTTAAAGAACATCATGAGTTAATGTGTGAGCACCACCTTGTGGTAGGAGCTGTCACCTACAGCTGCTAAAACACCCAGTTTCCTCTGGAGGTTCAACAGGATTTACTGTGTATTAATGAAATTAAGGATATGCATTTCCCTGCTGTGCCTCTTTGGCTTAAAGTGAAATAATAAAATAATGTGCTAGAGGGGCAAGATGGATTTATCTAATCACATACACATCATCAAATACTTATTAGGTTAGTAATCTCAGTACTAATAATGGAAACTGGATAGGCAGAGACCAAACTCCGGGAACCTACAGCCTCTCCCATCCCTCTGAAGAGTCTCATGTAGCCTCTAACTAGTTCTGAATGGTCCTATTTGCAAGTGTTCATAACTACATCTCTCCCCTCTCCTGCTGCCCACAGACGGCCAACAGTAAGCTTAGGGATCATTCCATTTTAGACTATTCTCAATTGTTCCTCATTGGGCTTCCTTTCATTAAGTTCTATTTCACTGTTTCTTGGCTCCCACACCCTGGGGTTTGAGTTCACATCTGTTCTCGCTGGCACCAGCTCTTAAACCTCCTTCAGGACACTGGCTTGGACATGTGCCTCCAAAAGCATACCCTATTCTAACTGAGGTCTGAGACCCATCTGTGGCCAGCTGCCACTCACTTCCTTGAGGAAGTTACAACCTGATCACGCTGCTGTGGGGTGTGTGAGACATCCACTGTGGCCAATGGCAGGCATACCTGTGGAGGCTACACTGAACACTCAGAAATGAACCTTATTCTTCAGGGGCCTGAAGCAGGCTTGAGTTCTCGAAGGAGGTTGTGGGAATAGTCTCTCGGGGGATGTTGGATCTAAAGCTGAATTTTCAGGGTGACTAGTGCAGTGCTGGGTATAATTTTGGGGTTTTTCATTCTTCAGAAATCAAAGAATGGGAAGAGAACAATGGTGGGCCCAGGTAAGAGCTGGGTATGTCAGATGGAGTGGGAGCTTTGAGGGGCAGATGCTTCATGGGTGTATCAACTCTTGTGTTGATAAAACCAAGTGTAGGGTTGGGGATTTAGCTCAGTGGTAGAACACTTGCCTAGCAAGTGCAAGGTCCTGGGTTTGGTCCTCAGCTCTGGAAAACACAAAACAAAATAAAACAAAAAAACCAAGTGTCTTCTTGTGGATTTGCCCCCACCCTCTTCTAGAAAGTGTAACTGGCATCTAATAATTCCCATAGCAAAGCCAGCAGCACCCCACTTCCACCTGTGAGTTCCGGCCTCCGATGTGGAGCATGCAGGCAAGTCCACACTTTTCTATCTCCTTTTCTAACTCTATATGTCCTTTGGCCAAGTCTCTACCTTAATCAGCATAGAGTTCCGCCCACCCCCTTACACATTCAAGTTTACAGAGAGAAAAATCTCAAAGAGTGGGTCAAATAACTTTCTATAGACCTCAAAAACCGTGGATCCTGAATTCTAGGTCTACGTCTGGCTTAAATCCACGACACTATCTAACATTTCATTTGAGACAGAAAAGCTCGGATGGGTAGGAATATCAGACCATTCTCAAGAACAGTTGAGTTGCCCCTGTATGATGTGGCAGATGAGGCTTTATGCACTATTTAGAATATGAAAAGGTCAAGGTCTCTCTCACATGAAAGCTATTCTACACAAATGCTGGGAGCTTCTGGAAGCTGAAGTTAAAACCCAGACCCACTTAACATTCTTATTGCAGCACACGCACTTCGTCCAGAGGTCTAAAAATAACGAGGGCTTCCAAGAGCACATAATTTACTGTCTGGAGATAAAGAGATTAAATATTTACATATTCCTGGCATTGAACTGGGAGCCAGTGAACAGAACTGTCCTTTGTACTTGGCCAGAGACGGCACCATGCTTTCTGAAACCACTCTCCAGTGAATGGCTGCTAAAGATTGCATCACCCATTAACTGGGAGGGTGCTTTTCATGAATGATGGACGTGCTCACAGGAGTATCTCTAACAGTTATTGATATTTGCTAACAGTAAAAAGTGCAGCTCGAATTTAGAGAGAAATCTTAGCCATGCAAGGTGGCCTGAATCTGAAATTCCAGTGCTGGAGAGGCAGAGGTAGGGAGTCAGGAGTTCAAGGCCAGCTTATACTCTATGAGCCCCTGTCTCTGTCTCTCTGTGTCTCTGTATCTGTCTGTCTGTCTCTCTCTCATACACACACATACACACACATGGGGGGGGAAGGGAGAGAGAGAATAAACAAACTAAAAATGTAATTTTAAAGAAAATATTAAGTAATAAACAACACTTATCTTGGAGCTTTAGGATTTGAAGACACCTTGGAATGGTTAGCAAGCCAAGAAGTAAAACTGTGAGTCATTATTAGCAAGTATTATGAGTTAACTATTAAAAGAAAAACCAAACTCAGTTTGCTACCTAAACTTGCTGTTAATTAATGTCATATTTAAGGTCTTAGGAGGCAGATAGTTTCTGTTTGAAGACATTTGAAGAAAAAGACTATTCCTATTTCTTTCTCAGATAGTTTGTCTTTAAAATCAATAGTACGTACCACACAGAAAATGACGCAGACCCTAGTTAGAAAAGAATACCATTCCATCTTCCCTTCGCTGCCCACAGGTGAAGGAAACAGGGGAAGAAAAGAGGACCTTTTATTTTAAACATAGTATGATTAAAATGTTAAGTTCTTGCCAGGCACAGTGACACATATCCTTAATCCCAGCACTTGGGAAGCAGAGGCAGGTGATCTCTGAGAGTTCAGGGACAGCCAGTCTACAAAGTGAGTTCCAGCTCAGCCAGGGCTACCTAGAGAGACCCTGTCTCAAAGACAACAGCACAGGATCTAACTCTGTGGCTGGAGAGAGAGCTCTGCAGTTAAGTGCACTGACTGTTCTTCCAGAGACACAAGTTCAGTTCCCAGTCCCCACATGGTGGCTCCCAAACATCTGTAACTCCATTTCTGTGGTATCTGTTGCCCTCTGTTGACTTCCACGGGCACCAGGCACAGAAAACCACATGGCGCACAGACATCCATGCAGACAAACACCTATACACATACACTAATAACTTTTAAGATAATGTAAATTCTAGACATAGAACATCTGTGTCATTTTAGTTTACTCAACCTTTCTGCCTTCACCACTTTGTTAATAAAGATAATAGTAATAACTATTATATACAGTTATGAGGAAAAAAGATAAAACTGCATTAAACGGTGTCTAAGAAATGGAAAGCAGTTAATAAATGATATATATTATTGTTATTTTTAACATCGCAACTATACTGTTTTTATCAGCTATTGCAGGGTAAATCATGAGCTGTGGTATCACCCCTGGAGTGCACTTGTAATGCCTGCTTCATTATTACGGTAATACTCTAGTCTAAAAAGGAAATGAATTTTGTGACATGTACCAGAGTGGGCCAAAAGCCAATATATACAGGATTCAAGGATTATAAAAAGAAAGGAAATATAATTATGTGAAAGTAGCATTTAGCCAAGTATAATGTGGTATGTTCAGGTTATCTATTTCCGTTAATAGTAAGAACCAGACGGCAGCCAGCTCTAGAATAAGAGATACAGGGATGTATTAGTCATCTGTCTTCTCTGCATGCATTTCTAACTTGAACTATGAAAATATTATTCAAAGATACTTACTAAAGAAAACTGAAAGAAATATCAACATACACTTCCTATGAAAACAATACTACTTTACATAAAAAAATATGAAGCTGTAGGGAGCTGGTGAGATGCTCAGTGAGTAAAGAGCTTCCTACGTAAGCATGAGGATATGAGTTTGGATTCCCAGTAACCCCATAAAAGCCAGGCATGGTAGTATGTCCCTGTAACCCTCACACAGCGGGATGTAAAGACAGGTGGACTAACCAAAATAGTGGCAGATTCAGTAACAGACCTTGTCTCAAAAAATGAGCTGGAAAGCAATAGAGGAAACTACTCAGCCAACCTCTGGCCTCCATACATGTATATACAGGTGTACCCACCCGCACACATTCATGCACATACTCATCACACACAGCATACACCCACCCATCCTCCACCCATACACACTCACACACAAGTATCTAGATCAGTGGTTTCTCAGCTTTCCTCACATTGCAACCCTTGGACATAGTTCCTGATGTTGTAGTGACCTCCTCCAACCATAAAATTATTTCATTGCTACTTCATAGCTGTACTTTTGCTAATCTTATAAACTGTAATGCAAATATCTGATCTATGCTATAACTGGTATTTGATCCCTGTGAATGAGTCCTTTGACCCTTGGGGTTGCGACCCCCAGGTAGAGAACCACTGACTAAAGATGACTATTGTTACCTACTGAAATCTAGTGAATTCCTTTCCTTGTGTAGGAAAGTAACAAACTTAGCACATGCTTTGAAAAGAGGCACACAACCACTTATCTTCAGTCATGCATTGCTTAACAAGGTGAACCACTTTAAGTCACAGGCCATTAAACAATTCTACCATTGTCTGAGCCACCGTGTATCAAAATAAACCTGAATGGTACAGGTCACATGTTTGGCAAAGCATCTTGACAAGCAAGAGACATGTGGAGTCTGAGGATTCTGCTGGCATAATGTATTATTTTAATGTAAACTTCCTTTAATGAAAGAAGCAATGTAGCCCAAGACAATGAGTGTAGCATTGTACATAAGCAATAAATTTATTATCAAGTATTACATACTGCCTAATTGAATGCACTATGTGTCTGCATGACCGATAGACTGCTTACACCAGCATCTCCACCATCACGTACTGAGCTACCATGCTGTGAATGTTCTATCACCAGGTCATGTTTGCAGTCCATCACTGATGACTACATATGACTATATTTTAAATTATGTGCATTTATTTCTAGTACATGTATGTCTGTGGGCACAAACATGCCACAGTGCCTGAGTTGAGGTCACAGTTGTCAGGAGTCAGTTCTGTCCTTCTACCCCGTGGGTTCTGAGACTCACACTCAGGTCGTCAGGCTTCCTGGCAAGTACGTTTACCCACTGAGCCATCTCACCAGCCCCATGACTGCATCTTAAAGAAATCCTTTTCTTTCATGGAACAAGAGTGCAGATGAGTTGCTGCTTCCTTTATGGTTAAATGTCTTATCACATGCTTTGTGAATCACTCAGGGAATCTGGGTAGCATATTTTAGAGATTTATTTTACTATTCACGTATTTTCTGTGTGTGTGTGTGTGTGTGTGTGTGTGTGTGTGTGTGTGTGTGAGCGTGCGTGCAGCATGCCCATGAAAACAATATTATATACAATGCCCCATTAAATCCTTATAGTAATCACATGAGGTAGGTACTAATTTTATTTGTAAATAGGAAAAAATATCTCTACTTGTGAGTAAACACAAGTCTTACAAACTTCAAAAATTTTTAATAGTAAGACTTTACAGTTTGGCACGTCAAATGAACTCCTAAAATCTGCAAACAGGAAAAGTATTTCTTTCAGAACACAACTTGCCCTGACTGTAGAGCTTTCAGGAGCTATGTGAGGACGTCAGCTGCACTTGACTGTAACGCTACAAGGCTGTTTCTGTAGCGCTATGAAGCTGCTTCCATTTCTACCTTTACCCTTCACCAAGATGCTGCACCAGGGCCATTCTACTTCAAAAAGATCAAACTTAACGCCAACCCTGAGCCTGCCAGTGAGACCTACCACCAACATGGTGATTGTACAGTTGACACAGGAAAGTAGGAGTCCAGACGTCCATGTCACCCCTGCTGAAGTCTCCCCTGCTGGCCTCTGCGACAACCCTCCCCCTCCCCTTCTGCCCTTTCTTCCTTTGCTTCTTGCAGAACCTGCCTTTTCTATGTCACCGTCAAATCTTGGTTTCCTCAGGACTCTGCCCTGGGCCCTCTTCTTACCTTAGCATCCCCACACTTTCCTCAGGCATCTCATCCCCTTTCATGCTTCTAAAACCACCTTGCATCAATATTGCTTAATTAACCTTTCATCCTGGCCCAACTGAGACGATTAACTTGGTAAATAGAAGCACAGCTGTGAGGACACACTTACCTGTATGTGTGCAACTGTTTTCCCAAAAGCTTTCCTTTGCTTAACATAGTTCCTGGTTTCTTCAAACATGAACTCACAGGCAGAAATGGCCAAATCTGCAATTAACAGCCTTTCCTAGAACCCCAAAATTAAGTCGTAAGCATTATTACATAAACGATTTTCATACCATTTCAATAAGTCCTATAAATAGTTTTTATAACAAACTACTAAAGATTAAAGTTCTAACTTACATCTTAGCTGTAAGAAAAGGCTCCCACAGAGGTCTGTGGTTATCATAACACAGCTAAGAAAAATGCTACAGTGTCTGGTTTTTAACCATGCTGTCTTAACCACACAGATGTAATTAACTCCCACGTTGGTTGTTTTCCCTTATTATCCTACTACAGGACAACGAATCTGTGGAGCATTGTTCCACAATGTCTTCAAGTACATCTTCAGTTCAAATTCTACCAATTAGTGCAAACATAACTTTAGTAACTGAATCTCACCATGCTGGGATTTCTGTATTCTTCTTCACAGCCACTGGCTTTTGTCAATTTCAAGTTTACCCGAGGCCATAGCCACCACCAGGTGAACACACTTGAGGAAGCGTCAACCATTAGGCAATATCGATCCCAAAGCTCAGACTCAAAGACTGCAATAGGACGGATTTTTCTGTCTAACACCCTTTGAGTCACAGTTATTTACAACCTGCCAAATGTTTTGTTACGTCTTGGTTGTATTCTGCCAAGATCCGTTACTTACTTATATGACCTATAACAGTGATCCTTCTTTATATGCAACTTTATACCCAGATGCCTTTTGTGGCACAAGCTTGGCATGTGTGGATCTATAAGGCTCTGTATTCTATTTCTGCTCAGTTTCTAACAGGAAGTGCCTAACCGGAAGATGGCAACAATAGGCATTTAATACCTGTGGGAGCTCTTGCATGAGGTAGTAGAAGCCTTTATTCTCTTCCCCAAGGAGGGCACTAGCTGGCAATCGGACATCTTCAAAAAATAGTTCTGCCGTGTCCTAAGAAACATAGACCAAGCAGAGAATGAGCACATTGTTTTCCCAGTAACCCAAAAATGTTCACGACTTCCACAGAAGAAGAAACAAAGAACGAACTGGAATGGACTTGGAGATCAAACGTCAAGTAGGGAGCCATAAGCCAGGGCACTTTATCTAATTCCATCGCATTCCACGATGCTCTCTCCCTGCAATACACTACCACCCAGGCTTTGGCACCATCCAGTTCTCTAGGTCCCGGGAAGATAGAAATTCTAACACACGTTAAACAAAACATGTTTTCTGGTAACGTATACCAAAACGCTGCTCTTACTTCCTAACCTTCTTTCTAAATTCCACCGATGGTTCATTACAATTACAAAAGCGAACTTTCCCATTTCTGAAACAGATATTCAAACCTCCCTGGTTGCCATTTCTGAAAACATACCCTGGCAACCAACAGAGGAAGATGCCTCCATGTTTTCTGACGGAGAGTAAACACAATGCACTGCCAGGATCTGATTCAGACTGTGACTCACCTGAGCTTTCATTCCCATTTTGTGTAGTTTCCGGCCCTTGATAAATCCTTTCATTCCATTCTCCACCAAGAAAAGGCTAATACCGTGGGCAGGCGACCGAGCTTCGCGATTGGTGACAGCGACCACGATCACAAGGTCACTTAACCAGCCATTAGTGATGAACACCTGTAAAAATCCAAATGCACGGCAATACCCTGTAATATCCTGGTCCATGTGCAAGCTAATACTGGGGTGGTGTGTATGTGTGTGTGTGTGTGTGTGTGTGTGTGTGTGTGTGTGTGTGCAAGAAGACTAGCACAGACAGAGGTTACCCCATCTGTGCACACACAGATGACCTATTCACAATGGCTGTTAGTAAACAGCAGGGGGTCACCAGTGCAATACTAAAGTGTACACATTTCTCCACTCGTGTGATAAATAATAGGAAACTACTAGATTATGTCTCTGAAATAAAACCAAACTTCCCATTCACTTGGTAAACTGAATTTTAGAGGGGAGCTATAGAGCGGAACAAAGAATTGGCTTTTTAAAAGTAATTTAATATATTCCTAAACTGACAGGTTTTTTTTTTTTAAAGACAGTTTTGGGTATTTGTTTGTTTTATAAAGATTGACTACTTTCAAAATGGCCTAAATAAAGAAAGCATTATAGTTAAGTTGTGTGGGAGTAGGGAGGGGGGGATGATGATGACAAGCTAAACAGGAAATACGAGCTGATGACCCACAGCCACTAATCACCGACACCGCCTTCTGTACCTTGCCTAGGCCATCTCCACATTCACGGCGTAGTCACCCCTAAGTCACCCACTGAATCTGTGAAAGTGTCTCCCCTTCATTTTGATGAGACAGACTCTCACTAAGCAGCTGGCCCGAACTTGTTATGTAGCCCAGGCTGGCTTAGAGTTTAAAATCTTTCTGCTTCAGCCTCCAGCGTGCAGGGCATAAAGAGAAGATGGATGTGTGCCTCCATGCCCCGCTAAGCCGCAATTCTTGATACGATCTAGACCTGAACGCCTACCTGGATTCCACAAAATGACTCATGACCACAGCACATCCCACATCCTTCCCACCCCACACTCCTCCCCAATAGTGAATATTAACTTACCCTCTACTGCGACGCATGCTTTGATAAACTACAGAGTCATCAGCTCTGCATTCAACTCGGCGTGATGCGTGCCGGTCCATTTTACTGTCTGAGTCTATTGACTTCTTTTCCACTACCGCCATTACCTTGTCTCCCCAGCCCTCATCAGTTTGTGCACCAGGTTCTGAGACAGCTCTCACTAAAACTCTACCATCCGTCCGTCAGGTTCTCGGAGGCACCATTCTGAAAGGCAACCTGACCACGCCATGTCCATACTCCAACATCCTCGAACAGCTAGGCTTCGAGACAAATTCTAAACCCTTAGAGCAGGCATATAAAACTCCTCACAAACCGATGGTAGTTTAGGCCTCCTTCCTCCTCTCCCGCCATATTTTGCCTCCGTTTTCTGTCCTCGGCTCAGCTCTACAGAAGCGCTGGTTGTCTCACACATTCTAAAGCCTTCCAGACCCATGTGTCTTTGAAAACTGCATTCCCTCCCCTACGGAGGCCCTTCCTAACTCTGACAAAGTGAATCCTACTCATCTAGGTTAGACTAAGCTATGTATCACATCATCTAAAATTCTTTCCAGTCCTCCACTTTGGGCTAAGTACTCCTAATGTTCCATCAACTTATCAGAATGCCAGACTCAGATGAGATGTTTTGTTTTGTTTTGTTTTACAGCATCAAAACCTGGGTCTCCCCCACTGAGCCATATCCACAACACCTAGGACATTGCTTCTTAAAGTGTATTTGAATAATGTCAGTGATTCACGACAGTCTATAAAAGGAAATTTTCTAAGGGACAAGATACACTGTCTTCAAATTTTAGAGACTCACAATGCACACTGGCCTCTCAAAGAAGGAGAAGCTCTCTACATTTTCCCAAAGGTATTTGATACTGCTGCTGCTATTTTCCTGTACAGGAAGTGCTGACATCCGAGAACAAACTGTTACTAGGCACTGACAACGTAAGTTAGAGCATCAGATTTCAAGGAGCCTGACAGTACCACACTATTATTTGATTTCGTAAAGATAAAAGCATGAACTTAACACAAACTGAAAATGTTTTCAATGAATGAAGTAAACACAACATAGTTGCATATGCTTGGAATGCCAGCACTTGGGCAGATAACACAGGAGGATCGCGAGTTCAAAGCCATCCTGGGCTTCACAGCAAGACCCTGTCTCAAACAAACAGACACACAGCCCAAACAACAATGTCCGCCACCCCCTACCCCACCACCACCACCAGAGTGATAATATTTAGCATTTGAGAAACCCTGGGCTCAAACCTTTGCACCAAAATAAAGAGCAACCAAACAAGAAAATTCATCTACAAACAGGCCTTGTATTAAAGACAGACATCTTTCCTGAACATTTAGTCAACTCAAACACTTCTCCTCAGGGATATATTTGCTCTTGAGTCATCAGAACCTATCTGAGGAGCTCTCCAAATCTATCAGTAAATTGTTTCTCGAAAGAACTGGAGGGTTCTTGAAATTCTATCACCTGCACTTTTATCGCTTAAGATCTCCTGAAACTTTCTGATATTTGTTTGAAACCTTTTCTCCCAATCTTTCTTTTTTCCATTTTATTTTATGTGTTTGGGTGGTGTTCTTTTTCTCTCTCTCTCTCTCTGTGTGTGTGTGTGTGTGTATGTGTGTGTGTATGTGTGTGTGTGCACATGCATGCAGTACCCACAGAAGCCGGAAGAGGGCATCAGATTCCCTGGAGGTGGACATAACAGCCAGTTATAAGCCACCACGTGGGTGCTGGTGACGGAACCTAGGTCCTCCAGAAGAGGGGCCAGTACTCTTAACTGATGAACTCTCTCTCCAGCTCCCTCTGAATCCTTTTTTATAAAATTTATTTACTTATTTGAGGGTATACATACATGTGAAGTTCCTCCTTGATCACTCTCCACCTTATTCTTTGAAGTAGGGTCTCTCCTTAAACCCGGGGCTTGCATTTTCCCCCCAGTGATCCTCTTGTCTCTGTCTCCTTTAGGGCTGGGGTTAAAGGGGTGCATGGAACCACACCCACCCAATCTTTCATCGGCATGGAGTTCACCATTGTTTGTACCACTTTGGGGCAACAAACAACTTCATTTTCATTGCCATGGTCGTCATCATCTTTTTTCTGGGGTGAGGGTGTATTTGTCAAGAGTTATTTGAAAGCTAAAAGCACCTTTGCAGTCTTT
Source organism: Onychomys torridus (assembly GCF_903995425.1). NCBI lineage: Eukaryota > Metazoa > Chordata > Mammalia > Rodentia > Cricetidae > Onychomys > Onychomys torridus. The sequence continues at coordinate 51,375,513 of NC_050465.1, forward strand.
GTGGAGGCTCAAGCAACATGGAACACAGAAGAGGCTAGCTATAGACTCTGCCATGTAAGAACCATGGATTTCTTACTCCCCTGAAAACTCTAAAGCAGTTCCTGTGTTGGTCCTTAGGCTGACCACAGCATCCACTGTGTGCAGTTCCTAGACACTGAGACCCACAGCCTGCTTTCAAAGAGAAGCCCTCCCACACACCTTGCTTCCATTGAGAATCCAATCACTCCCAGACTTCTTGGCATTTGTTCTTACGCCTTGTAAATCACTGTAATGGAAAACAAAGGTCAATCAGTTGGCAATAACCAAATTATGCCATAACGTGGCGCACGCCTTTAATCCCAGCACTCGGGAGGCAGAGGCAGGCGGATCTCTGTGAGTTCGAGGCCAGCCTGGGCTACAGAGTGAGTTCCAGGAAAGGCGCAAAGCTACACAGAGAAACCCTGTCTTGGGGGAAAAAAAGAGAAGAAATGGTCACTGAATCACACTAAAAACACATCTGATGTATCTTAAAGGTCTTACATGAAGATGAGTGACCTAACCAGACTTTGCATGAGTCACAGAAGCCCACCGTGCTTAAGAACTCCAAACTGGACTACGTTGACATTAGGCTTGCTAGCTCCCTAAATTATGAATCAACATGTACTTTCCTGCCTTTATTTGGTTCTTATTACTATCTTTTCCTTAAAAAACAAAAATAGGCATTTAAAAGACAGGGGCTGGAGAGATGGCTCAGTAGTTCAGAGCACTTGCGGCTCTTCCAGAGGTCCTGGGTGTAGCTCCCCAGAACCTACATGAGAGCTCACAGACATCCATAAGTCCAGTTCTGATTCCCTCTTCTTACCTCCATGGGCACCTGTCATACAGTCATATACATAAAATAAATCTAAAAGAGTTATACATTTTCTACTGCCTTCCTCCTAACAAACCATCTCTAAAAGGAGCGCATCTTTCTAGATATTTCTATTTAAAATATGAAAAGGGGCTGGAGAGATGACTCAGCGGTGAAGAACACTTACTGTTCTTCCAAAGGACCCAAATTGGGTTCCCAGCATCAACATCAGGTGGCTCAAAACCACTTGTAACTCCAGCTTCCAGAGGACCCAATAACGTCTTCTGACCTCTGTGGAAACCTAAATAATTCACACACACACACACACACACACACACACACACACACACACACACACACACAATTTTAAAATAATAAAATTATAAAAAAAAGACAGTATTCAAAGAAGAAAATTATCCATTTACTGTTGGTCTTTGGAGACAAGATTTGATACATAGCTCAGGCTGTCCTAGAACTCACTATGTAGCCCAGCCCAAACAAAGAATCCTCCTGCCTCAGTCTCACTAATGCTGGGATTTTAAGTGTGTACCATGAGGCCTGGTCATCAAAAATAATTTATCTCCTGAATGAACATTCTCAAAATATACCCTTCTAGTATTTTTCAATGGATATAAACATGCATATGTAATATAATCTGTTTTATAAAATTAGAACCATACATGATTTTGATCTTCATATCTAGTATTTTTCTGTGAGATAATTTTTTTTTCTTTTTTGAGACAAGGCCTCTCTATTATGTAGCTCTGGCTGCCCTGGAACTTGCTTATAAACCAGGCTGGCCTTGAACTCACAGAGATTCACCTGCTTCTGGTTTAAAGGCATACACCACACCCAGTATGGTAAGATAATTTTCATTTACATGTTTTTTTAATTACATGCTTTATTTAATGTCATGTATGTTTGTATGTGTGCACGCACACTACTACAGCATGCGTGTGGAGGTCAGAGGCCAACTTTTAGGAGTCAGTTTTCTCCCACCCTGTGGGTCCTGGGAAGAGACCAAACTTAGGTTATCAGGCTTGGTGGCAGGCATCTTTACCCAGTGAGTCATCTCACTAGCTCAAGCATTAGCTTTTCATTTTTATTAATACTCTACTATGAATAAGCAGAATGTATAATGAATCCACATTACATTATTTTATGTGATCCTTGTACTTTTATACTCCATGGTCCTTAAAAAATTACTCTCTACATTAGGCTAAATAATAATACTCACCCTCCCAAAGATCCCAGGTCCTAAGCTGTGATACCTACATTACATCATCTGGAAAAGGGATCAGGCATGTGTGGCTAACTTAAGGATTTTTGAGGCGGAAAGATTATCATGGATTATCTGGATAAGCTCTAAATATCACAGATATCCTTAGCAGAGGGACAGAATGGAAGGAAAGGGCAACCCTGGGTAATAAGCCAGTGAACCCTAGGAGCCACCATGAGAAGAGAGGAGCAAGGAGTGAGTTCTTCCCTTTATCCTCCAGGGGGCGTATGGTCCAGCTAATAGTCTGATTTGGGTCCAAAGATACTAAATGTGGATTTCTAGCCCCCAGAAATGTGAAAGAAACTCACTTAAAGGCTAAATAATGTTGAATTCTAATGATATATTTTTCACCAGTAGGATCAGTTTCTAAAATCTGCACTTGGGTGTGGTGGTATTGTGTTCCCCCAAAATATTGTGCACTCTAATAAACTTATCTGGAGTTAGAGAACACAGAAAGCCACTAGATACAGAGCCAAAAATGGTGGCTAGAAAATGGGTCAGAGTGAGCCATAGCAGAAGCTGGGCGGTGGTGGTGCACGCCTTTAATCCCAGCACTTGGGAGGCAGAGCTAGGCAGGTCTCTGTGTGTTCAAGGACACAGCCAGCATGGAGACACATGCCTTTAATCCCAGAAATCGAGCCTTTAATTCCAGGGAGTGACAGCAGAAAGAGAAAGATTATATAAGGCGTGAAGACCAGAAACTAGCAGCATTTGGCTGGTTCAGCATTTGGCTGGTTAAGCGTTTAGGCTTCTGAGCAGCAGTTCAGCTGAGATTTATGGGGATGAGGACTCAGAAGCTGCAGTCAGAGGAAACAAGACCAGCTGAGGAACTGGCGAGGTGAGGAAGCTGTGGCTTGTTCTGTCTCTCTGATCTTCCAGCGTTCACCGCAATACCTGGCCTCAGGTTTGATTTTATTAGTAAGACCATTTAAGATTCCTGCTGCACATGGGTTGTTAAAATAGTTGTTCCGGAGACTAGAGAGATGACTCAGAAGCTGAGATCACTTGCTTCTCTTGCAGAGGACCTGGGTTCAGTTCCCAGCACCCACAGCAGGCAGTTCACAACAGCAAGTCCAGCTCTAGGGAATCCCATGCCCTCTTCAGGATTTCATGGGCATCCACACACATACAGCATATATACAAAAACACAAACACGTAAAACAAACAACAACAAAACCTGGTTGTTCCATGCAGAGACACAAACAGGTTAAAAAAAGGTCATGAAATAGGTTGGTGACTTGACCTTTAAACTTGTCATGTATGAAACGCTGAAAAATGGCTTAAACACATACAACCGAGTAACGACAAGAACTCAGACCCTCATAATATCCTTGAGTTTCCCTGATTCTAACACTGAGACTTACAAGATTTCCAGAACACGACAGATCGGGTGTCATAATATCCCAAATACAATGTAATCATCAATTTGCTGTATGTACTTCTTTTAAAAGACCTCCTTTCTCGTTTTCTTCTTTCTCCTAACATGGGAGGCATAGTAATTCTCTATCTTATATGAATTATTATCACCGAACAAGAATTAATGTGAGGAATCAGTGTGAGAACACTTACAAAAACCTACACTATCGTGCAAATGTACTTAAGTGAACACAACAAAGTCGCCTGTGAACACGGAATGGTTTCCAGCAACTGCAAACATTTAAAAAAATTATCATTATCTTTATTACTGTGTGTAAGTGTGTGTGCCGGGGCACGCGCACCTTGGGGAGCTCATTTCCTCCTTCCACCTTTATGCACATTGCACTCAGGTTGACAGGTTTGCAACAAGAGCAAGCACCTTTATCTGCCGAGTCACCTCATTGGTCCAGCAATGGCAACCCTCCTGTGGAGGCCAAATCTAAGAACAGAGATGGGCTCGACGTAAGGCAAAACCAACTGTATCCCATCTTTTCTACTCTCATACATGTGTCCTTGTTGACATTCCTCTTAATTAAAAATGTTTCTGTGTTTGGACTCTCTTCTTTTTAAAATGCACAGCCTTGGCAGCCTGTGTCTTAGAGTTTCAAGTAAGCTAAACAGCCCGCTCAACACATCCCACTTTAAAAACAAATACATCATGCTAAAGACTCACCTCATACGCTGCTACTGTGTTTTCATTACACCACATTGATATCTTGAACATAGCAGATATTGCAACTGAGGTTTCATGTTGTGAATTATGCTGTGTTCACTTTTGTCTTGTATACAGCTCAGAATCACTTATAAACTGCAACTGTCACCTAGTACCATAGGGACGTGGGGAATTGGTCCCAGGACCCCTATTTCCAGGTACCAAAACCTACAGATAACTGCAAAGAACCTATTCTACATATGTGCACATACTTTAAATGTTAATTTCCAGATTAGCTATAGAATTCAGGCCAGTGTAAATGCAATGTAAAGACTTGCTGTGTTTTCTCTAGTGAATAATGACAAGAAAAATGCTTACACGTTTGGTACAGATGAAAATATTTTTTCCAAATATTTTCTACCTGAGATTATATGAATCCATGAATGCAGAACCCATATTTATGGAGAGCTGTGGAGTATATCTAACAAATATTTTCTGTTCCGATACAGCTTCTGAGAATTCGAACCCAGTGCCATGTTGACTCACCTTCCGGCTCCAGGCTCTGTCATCGCTATGGCACCGATGCACTTGCCTGCTGTCATCTGGGGGATGAAGCGCTCAATCTGCTCTTTTGTGCCATAATTTGCAATATAGGGCATGACAATATCTGAATGAAGGCTGAAACCAGGGCCTGTGCAATTTGAGTATGCTCTTAAAACAAAAAGAGAAAAACAGAACCATGAAATAGCTAGTTGGCTGCTTTAAGGGTCTCTAATTTTCAATTTTACTGAATAATGTAAAGTATGAAAGGTCTCACTGGGCTGGGTGGTAACAGCCTGCCTTCCCATGAGCCTACAACCTTCCCAAATGGCACCTCTGTTTTATTAACCTGTTAATTGTGGTTCTAACATAGTAGGGGTGCTCTAGGAGCCCCTCTACAGGCACTCACTTGATGAACTAAGAGATAAAATACTGACGGCCTGCAATTATATTACCCTGACACTGCAAATGTCTAATTATGGAGAACAGCTTGGGGACATAGCCTAATGCAACTGCAGTCAATTTATAAACTTTCTAATTTACTGTTTTCCTTGTAAAATTTATGATTAAGTCTCACTGCTTACAACTGTTTAAAATTACGTTCTTAAATACACGTAAAATATTCTAAATTACTTATGTCGCATAATTTATGTATTGTCCCATTGTAGTACATTAAATTGCATCACAATTTAGGGGGTCGTGGTCAGACCTAACAAGGACTTGAGAGCACAGCTTCCTCTACTCCTAATAAACTATGTTCTTACAGGAAATCCCCCAATAGCACACCGGTGGGAGCATGTTCATTCACCCTTCCTACACCTACATTTAAGTCCCAGACATGTTCATTTTTTCCAATTCTTAATGCAACTGTGAACAAAGTGTTACCTTCACAATTACCTTGTGATTATTGGGTCAGGATTTGACCACTTTCACAAATTTTGCATATAGGCAAAATGATAATTCCAGGTTAACATAATTTACGATCACCTGGCAATGAGGAAGACCTGCTTTCATTAAATAAAATCTAAGTGCATTTCCCTTATGACCAACTGTTGCTTCAAAATCTTCTGCCATTTTAGCTGAAATCTTTATGTAGTCTTACAATGTAACTTTTAGCATATTCATCAATGAAATATTTTTCCAATCTACTATAAAAAGGGGGAGGGAGGAGAATAAAGCTATCTTTTTTAACTCTTCTTTTTTGTTTGTTTGCTTGCCTGTTTGTTTCTGTTTTTTGTTTTTTTTTGTTTTTTGTTTTTTGCTTTTTTTGAGACAGGGTTTCTCTGTGTAGTCTTAGCTGTGCTGGATCTAGCTAGCTCTGTTTACCAGGCTGGCCTCGAACTCAGATCCACCTGCTTCTGCCTCCAGAGTGCTGGGATTAAAGGCGTGCGCCACTGTGCCTGGCTATTTTTGTTTTCTAAGACAGCTTCTTGCTATGCAGCTCCAACTGGTCTAGAACGCTATGTAAAACACACTAGCCTTGAACTCTGAGCAACCCCACTACCCCCCTCCCCCCTGCATGCTAGGATTACAGGTATGTAAGACACCTGGCCTGTCAACAGCATCTAGTTCAACAACGTAAAAGGACTTAAAAAGAATGGAATGTCTTTCCACATGCAAGATTGCATATACACATGGGTCATCTCCCATATTTTACTCTGAACTTTTAGTCGCCCAAGAACTCTAGAAAGTCTTTTCATGATCCCTTCAGGAAGGACAACTTACAAAACACGACTCCCCTTTCAATGTCTCCGTACTTACTGCTCTTCCCAAGTAACTGCGGTGGAAAAGAAATCTCCACCGATACCGCCATGTTTCTCGGCAATGTTGACGCCGAGCAGGCCTTGCTTGCCAGCTTTCTCCCAGAGCTCTCTGCTCACTTCTCCAGCCTTCTCCCATCTGCGAAAACAAACTTAAAGTCAGACAGACGTCCTGAAGATGATGTGAACGACCTCACTGGGAGCTTGAGGTTTGGGCAGGAATAGGTCCTTAATTTGAAGTAACAGACGGCACTGGCCACAGCCCTTTCCATGTGTAGCTGGGTCTTGTGTCATTTCTCCTGTTTCCTTCCTTATCATTGCTATCCTCTGCCCCCTCTTGATCTACCAACTAGACCGGTAATTCATAATTTATAATTTCTCAAATTTTCTCAAAAAGCTCTAGGGTACAAGCTTAGTTTTAGCACATAGCAATGAGATCTCCCTAACAGGACTTGTAAAGATTTTCCACGTATTTCCTTAAAACGCTGAATTTTAACTGGGCATGGTGGTGTGCACGCCTTTGATCCCAGCACTGTGAATGAGGCCAGCCTGGTCTACATGGCAAGTTCTAGGCCAGCCAAGGCTACAAAGACCTCTCTCAAATGGGAAAAAAAAAAAAAAGTCACAGAAGCTGTTTTTAATAATACTTAAAACTCATTTGCAATGTTGTAAAATTAGTGACTTTTGAAATACAGCAAAATTCTATTTTAATAAAAATGAATTTCTTGTTCAATAATAAAATGATTAATCAAGAGATACCGGTAGGGGGGGGCTGAGATGGCTCGGTGGTTAAGAGTGCAGAACCTGGGTTCAATTCCTAGCACCCACACAGTGGTTCACAACTATCCTTAACGTAAGTTCCAGAATGCACAGGACACACAGAAATGCATTCAAGCAAAACACTCATACACATAATTAAACCTCTAAGATTTTTAAAACACAGTATCGGTATAAAAATATTTAGAGGTGGCCAATGACTCACCAAGTTGCACTATGCTGATCTTTTTAACATTTGCATACTTTGGTTCATAACAGAGAAAGAAAGACTATAAAACAGACTAAGGATTTGACAATTAACCATAAGTTTTGGGTTTTTTTGGTTTTTGGTTTTTGGTTATTTTTTATTTTATTTTTTGTTATTCTTAGGTTCCCTTGTAAATCCACAAACTTTCTTGCTCTTGAATGCCACACTTTAAAAGGCCAAGTGTGGTGGCACAAGCTTGCAGCCCCAGATACTCGGGCACCTGAGGAGACAATACTTGTGTCTGAGAATTCAAGACCTGAGGAACAATGTGATATATGAGGACTCAAAAAATAAAATTAATAATATTAACAGTAATAATCGAGTATTTACAAAATCTCGACATCCTACCTATGATCCCAACAGTGTTGTGGTAAAGCATAGTGAACAGACAAAGAAAGCACTTTTTTGTTGTTTGTTTTTCAAGACAGGGTTTCTCTGTGTAGCTTTGTACCTTTCCTGAAACTCACTTGGTAGCCCAGGCTGGCCTTGAACTCACAGAGATCCGCCTGCCTCTGCCTCCCGAGTGCTGGGATGAAAGGCGTGCGCCACCACCGCCCCGGAGTAAGAAAGCACTTTTTGCATCACGTGCGCTGCATTCCAGAAAAGGGTCCTTTCCGGGTGGAACGCTCAAGTAGGGAAGGAGGGCACTTACTCTGTATGGTGAGGAATTACTTCTTCCTGAAAAAACTTCCTTACGCTTTCCCGGAAAATGTCGTGCTCCGAGGAAAAGATTCTTCTGATTCCAATATCAGTTAATTTTTTAGCAGAAGGGGTTTCCAGACGAGCCTCTGCTCCAGAATGAGAACATCTTCAGGAAACAAGCATTAAGAGAGTTAAAAGAACCGTTACTCCTTATACCCAAATGAATGCCACTGAGCAACATGGAACCCTGAGATAAGCTGCCCATAGGACCTCCTCGCCTCCCAGCCCCTGTCTCAGAACCCTCCCCCGGCCCTCCTGCCACAAAGAAAATAGCACTTTGTCACAATTCAACTGTCTCCATTCAGCAATCTGCAAGGTGAACCATGCCTAACTCGAACCACAGATGTGAGCTGAGGTGAGTATACTGTTTCCAAACAGCATATGGACTACTACACTGCATAAAAGCCAAACAGTACAATTAAAAAACTGTGGTAAATTTTCATGCCACATACAACTTCTAAAACAATGCAGACCCTCCCAAAGTAGCAATGTATCCAGAATCACAATTCCAAACAGCAGGGGCATAAGATTTGAACTGTTAATTTCACTGTTACACTGCAGTATCAAAATGTCTGTTGGGGTCCATTGGAATGTCAATCAAAATGCTCAACAAGACTCTGTGTGGATTAGTATGGAATTCTTTAGGATCTTCATCAGACACTTCCCTCTCCGCCCCCCCCCTTCCTCTCCTTCTCCACGCCCTCCGGGAAGATAAAAGGACTTTTCATCAGTTCCCTCAGTTCAGTTGTATTCCGAGTTTTATTTGTTTCCAGTTCCCCTTAGGAGGACAACCCTTTGCACATCTTCAAACTCACAACTGAATAAACTTTTTTAAACAGAAATTATTTTATTTGAAAACAAAAAAATATGGGTTTCAAGAACAGGGCGAGTCCATTCACCCTAGTGGTGACTTTGACCTTCATTCACCACGAACAATGATTCCCATGCCTGCCACTGTGTTCTGGTCCATGCATTCAGGATGGCATGGGAGCTGGCTTCCAGAGGTATTCTAGATCCTTCTTAGACCCTCAGGGAGAGGCACACATTCCATTCACTTGTTCCAAGCAGTTGCCAGAGGATTACAAAGCCCATCACAAGGTAGCCAATGAACTCCAGAGAGCCAAGGAGGGGCTGAAAGATCTTCCAGTCTGAGTTAGAAATTAGTAACTCTGTTTAGTAAAGGTCAAACCATTTTTCACACAAGAGGTTGGCCACCATGCTAATGAGGGTCTAAAGCTTCGTCCTCTCTCACAGCCTGCAGGTGATGGGCAGCATGGTGGCAGACCTGGCCAGTCACCAATGGAAGGGATGTTCTGGAAGTCTGTGGCTATCCCATGAGGCTGAATACCAATGCCTCGGCATACTGTAACAGACACAAAGTTCCTCCCTTTTAAGGCCATGTGGAGACCTCTGTTATGGGTCACAATAGGCATCAGTGCCCACCAGCTGCCCTCTATCCCACTGATACTACAATTCTCATAAATAGCTCTTGGTTTTCACTGCACCAATGCAGGGTCTCTAAAAAAGTGAATACATATTAAAATGCAGAGAAAACTTTTTTTTTTTCTGCTGCGTGTTAAGTTCTAACTTCGGTTTCTCTCTTTCTGGGGTGGGCCCTGGTTTTTCTTGAGCCTTTTTCTGGAAAAGATCCATTTCTTAATTACATAACTAGAGTTGATGACTTACATTTCTTACCAGCTTTTGATAAAAACAAGTTAATACTTGTTTCTAAAACAAGTTAATACCCAAACCAGAAAAAGATCCAACAGAAAAGTTAAAGACCAAGCCCTTGAAGAACACAGACCCCATCATGGTAAAAGCCAGAGAAGCTAGGGATAGAAGAGCATATCTCAGGGTGACGAAGGCTATATATGACAACCTATAGTCAGAATCATGCTAAACATAGAAAACCTCAACCATTCCCATTAAGATGGGATCAAGACAGAGTGATTCTCTCTACTCCTACTCCTGTTTAATTCAGTGCTTGAAAACTTAGCAAGAGCAATAAGACAAGAAAACAAAAATAAGTACGGTGTAAATAGGAAAAGCAGTCCAAGTATCTCTACTTGCAGATGATGTGAATCTAACCTATGAGACTCTAAAGATTCCACCAAAAAAAAAACCCCAAAAAACAAAAAACAAAAAAACCCCAAAAAACAACAACAAAAAACCAAAAAAAAAAAACCCCCAAAAACAACAACAACAAAAAATTCTCAGAGATAATAAACACTTTCATCAAAGTAGCAAGATAGAAAATTAACACACAAAATTCAGTGGTTTCCTATATGCCAATAACAAATATACTGAAAAATAATTCAGGAAAACAATCCCGTTCATAGTACACACACACACACACACACACACACACACACACACACACACACACTTAGGAATACATACTTAACCAAGAAAATAAAAGACTTCTACAATGCAAACTTGTTTTGTTTTTTCGAGACAGGGTTTCTCTGTGTAGCTTTGCACCTTTCCTGGAACTCACTTGGTAGACCAGGCTGGCCTCGAACTCACAGAGATCCTCCTGGCTCTGCCTCCCAAGTGCTGGGATGAAAGGCATGCGCCACCACTGCCCGGCTCAATGCAAACTTTAAGATACTGAAAAATGAAACCAAAGATGACCCCAGAAGATGGAAAGACCACCTATGTTCATGGCTCAGGAGAATTAATATTATGAAAATGGCTATCTTATCAAAAAGCAATCTACAAATGCAGTGCAACCCCAACAAAAATTCCTGGGCTATTCTTCAAAGAGATAGAAAAAATTGTTAGAATTTATATGGAGAAAAAGAAATTATATGAAGGCACAAAACACCAAGGTTGGCCAAAGCAGTCCTGAAGAAAAGGATACTGCTGGAGGTATCACCACACCTCATCTCATTATAGGACAGAGGCACAGTATAGAAACAGCCTAGCTATGGCAATAGAACACACACAGAGAAAGAACAATGGAATGTGGGATGCAAATGTAAGTACAGGCAACTCCAGCTACCTGCTCTCTGGTGAAGATGGCAAAAGTCTACACTGGTAGAAAAGACAGCATCTTTAGTAGATGGTGCCAGGGAACCCGTACAGAAGATTAAAGCTAGATTCTTATCTCTGACCCTGCACAAAGCTAAACTCCAAATGGATCATCTCGATGTAAGATCTGATATCCTGAAGCTCCCAGAGGAAAAGTAGGAGGGGCGCTTCAACACACAGGTACAGTTAAGGGCTTTCTAAATAGGACTTTGAGCCGGAACACCTTTAATCCCAGCACTTGGGAGGCAGAGGCAGAGGCAGGTGGATCTCTGTGAGTTCGAGGCCAGCCTGGTCTACAGAGCGAGATCCAGGACAGGCACAGCAGCATAGAGAAATCCTGTCTTGAAAAAAAAAAAAAAAAAAGTAAAATAAATAAATAAATAAATAAATAAATAAATAAATAGGACTTTGGTGGCACCGAGCATAGGAAATAAGACCACCACCAACAAATGTGATCCCATGAAACTAAAATGCTTCTGTTGAGCAAAGAAAACTGCCAGTCAAGTGAAGAGGCAGCCGGTAGAGCAGAGAAAAGCTGTGCCAACTCTCCATCTGACAGAGGCTTAGTGTCCAGAATGTACAAGAAGCCAAGCAGCCCAATTACAAAATAGGCTATGAAATGGAATAGAAAGATCTCAAAAGAAGAAACACCTAAAAAGTAAATGCCTAAAAAAGTGTTCAGTGGCCTTAGCCATCAGGGGAAAATTTAAAATAAAGCTATTTTAAAATTCTACCTCACCTCAAGTCATCTTGGCTATCAAGAATAATACAACATGAGGAGCCGAGCGGTGGTGACGCACGCCTTTAATCCCAGCACTCAGGAGGCAGAGGCAGGAGGATCTCTGTGAGTTCAAGGCTACTCTGGTCTATACAATGAGTTCCAGGACAGCCAGGGCTCCACAGAGAAACCCTGTCTCAAAAAAACCAACCAAACAAAAAAGACTATAAAATGACAACTAACCCTGGCTGGGATGTTGCGAGTGTAGACTAGTGAAGCCACTTTGGAAAACCATGTAGAGGTTTCCTGAAAGAAAGATAGTAAGCGAGAGACCAAGAGAAAACTAGAAACGGGACTGCCATAGGACCCAGCCACACCACTCACTACACGGCACGTACCCAAAAGTGCTGTATCCTACCATAGGTTCTTTTTTTTTCCTTTATTTTACATCCCGACTGCACTACAGTTTCCCCTTTCCTCCTCTCTACTCCTCTTCTGTTTCTGTTTAGAAAGGGACAGACCTCCCATGGGTGTCAACAAAGCATGGCATATCAAGTTGAGGTAGGGTACTAAGCACCTCCCTTGTATTAAGGCCGGGCAAGGCAACCCAGTATGAGGAGTAGGTTTCCAAAAGCCAGCCAAAGTGTTAGGGACATTCCCTGCTCCCACTGCTAGGTGTCCCACATGCAGACCAAGCTAGACAACTGTCACATATATGTAGAGTGCCTGGGTTGGTCCCATGCAGGCTCCCTGGTTGTTGGGTCTGACTCTTGAGTTCCTACGAGCCAGGTTTGTTGATTCTTGTGATCCCTCTCAGTCCCATCGTCCTTCTCCCTCTCTTCAGCAGGATTCCCTGAGCTTGGGCTAATGTTTGGCTGGGGGTCTCTGCATCTGTTTCTACTAGTTACTGGATGAAGCTCTCTGATGATAATTGGGGTACACCAATCTGATCACAGGAAATCAGGCTACCATATCCACTATTGCTGGGAGTCTTAGCTGGGATCTTCCTTGTAGATTCGTGGGATTTTCCCTTGCGTCAGGGTTCTACCCGACCCCGAAATGCCCCCCCTTTCCTGCCATCTCTTTCAGTGCTCTCCCCTTCCATCCACGCCTCCCACCCGATTCCTCATGTCCCATCCCCAACCACCCCCAGTCCACCCAGGTGCTCTCTTCCCCTTCTCAAAGAGAGCTATGTGTTCCCCCGTGGGCCCTCCTTGTTACCTAGCCTCTCTGAGTCTGTGGACTGTAGCATGGATATCCTTTACTTTATATCTACTGTCCACTTATGAGTGAGTACATGCCATGTTTGTCCTTCTGAGTCTGGGTTACGTCACTCAGGATGATCTTTTCTAGTGCCATCCATTTGCCTGCAAACTTCCTGATGCCATTAATTTTAACACCTGAGTAAGTACTCCATTGTGTAAATGTACTACATTTTCTTTATCCATTCTTTGGTTGAGGAGCATCTAGATTGTTTCCAGGTTCTGGCTATTACAAATAAAGCTGCTATGAACATAGTTGAGCAAGTGTCCTTGAGGGATGACTGAGCATCCTTTGGATATACGCCAAAGAGTGGTCTGGCTGGGTCTGGAGGTAGCTTGACTCCCAATTTTCTGAGAAACCACCATAATGATTTCCAAAGTATCACACAGATTCTTACACACCCACATCCATTGTTGCTGTACTCACAACCACCAGAAAATGGGATGAGCCTACATGTCCATCAACCGATGAATGGATGCTGAAAATATGGTACTATGTTAAGACTTTTCTGTTGCTGAGATAAAATGCCATATCCACAGAAGAAAGGGGTTGGGGGGGGGGCTTATACTTCTAGAGGGATGAGGGTCTTTCACCATCCTGGCAGGAAAGCATGGCAGTGAACAGGTGGTTGGGGCAGGAAGCTGAGATCTCACATCCACAAGCACAAAGAAGAGAAAGCAGGCTGGAAATGTCTACAGCCCCCACCTGCATCCCAGCGATTTACTTCCTACAGCAAGGCCACACACCTCCTAAACCTCACTAGAGCTGCCAAACTCATGACCAAATTTTCAAAAGGTCAGAGAGAAGAGGTCACAAGACCTGCAGGTGGCCTCACAGATCTCGACCACACCATATCAACTAGATAAAAGTTTACTTTAGATTACTATTCGATAAACACTTTAAAGTACATGTTTTTCCTTACAGATTTTCTATACATTGGTTTTCCCTTCATGTCAAAAACAATGCTGGGGTTGGGATACTATGCTTCTTATATTCAGACGAAATCATTTACCAACGTAGAGACAGAACTTGTGTGTAAGTCTGCCTGGGCCATAAAACAAGACACGAAAATTCCTGAAATGTTTCTAAGCTCAGAGAAAGAAACGCACAGAGAATAAACACTTTCCAGTTCAATTAAAGGTGCTGCAAGGAATGTGCGGAGGGCAGAAACCGAAATATTTACTTCGCAGTTGAGTTTGCTGGAACATCTATTTTTCAGTTTTGAGACTGTACTGAATAAACCAACAATCTACAGGTTAGCTTTTTAGTTTTCTCTGCCTTTTAAGCCAGGGTCTCGCTAAGTAGCTCAAACCAGACTTCAAATTCGTCGTGATCCCCTGGCCTTGGTGCTACCACTTCACAGCCTCATTTGCATAAAACAAGGAAGAAACTGCATGAAACGAACCACTAGCACCCTCAGCCACTGGGAGCTGGCTTTAGTACTTGCTCTTGGCTCCGCCTATGCCTCTCTTCATAAATGCTGAATCAGACGGCGTTTCAACAAGATCGTTGATCATTATGCTCATAAAAGTTTAAAAAACCCGTTACGATAAAACTGTAGCTCCTGACTCATTATTTTCCAATAGTCTCTTTAAGCTCCCCCCCCACTCCCCGGTGAATCAAAATAAGATCATTTTAGGGTTCTCTAATTTTAAGAGCGAGAAGACGACCTGATCAAAAGGCAGAACATCACTTGCTCAGTGTATTTTGTAGGCTAGAAAGCATTCTTAAAGTCCTAGGAACTTTTCTGTCTCTCCCAGAAGGGGGTAAGCATTACCACATCACTTTATGGTACTGCACAACAATGTGCTAATTAGCTCATTTAAATGCCCCGCCACCCTAATTAACAAAGCTTTGAGCTTCCAGCTTGCTTTAGCCAATGAATGGATTTTAGGAGAGGTAAAACTTTTGATCTCAGCATAAAGACCCTTAATAATCTCTAAAGGGCTTGAGAGCTGCTGATTAATCCCTCTACATTTAATGAGTTTTAAGGATTTGCTAGTAAATCTACAGCTAATTTATCAGATGGGGCCCTCGCCTGGAAGCTGGAGTCGAAATTAGTATTGTTGCAACCCGTCTTCCGGTCCGCGCCTCCGCACACCGAGTCCCAAGTTCACTGTCAGGTTTGATAGTCCTCCACCTCGGGTTCCAACTGGGCCAAAGGCTGCGTGCAGCTACCCGGTGGCAGCGCGCCCGAGGGGTGACCGCCCCCGCTGCGGGGCAACAACTTTGAAAGCCAGTTCCCGGGACAGCGGGTAGGACGCGGAGCGGGGCCCGGGCCCCGAGCGAGCATTCGGCCGAGCCTTGACTTCTGGGGCCCAGTGGCCCGTGTCGGGGAGAGGGTGGTGACACCCCGAGGTCTCCGCGCCGCCGCAGAGGGCAGCCCCAGGTTGGGCAGAGACGATCGGGGCCGCCTCGCCCTGCCCCGGCCGCGACCTTCCCCGCTCGGCCGTGACTCGCCACACCCCACCACTGCACGCCGAGACCCGGGCTGCCCCGGCACTCACCGGGCGGAGGGCGGCGGGCGTGGCGCGGAACGGGCGCTCAGGACGCGCAGGGAGCGGAGGAGCAAGCGCGCAGCCATGGCGGGACACCGGGCGGACGGAGGACTGGGCTCCGGCTCTGCAGCGGACGCGGGCGGGACGGAGGGGCGGCGGGACGGAGGGACGGCGGGGCGGCGGGGCGGGCCTCGGGGACAGCCAACTGCGGGCCGCAGGGCGGGGCTGCCAGCTCGGGCGGGGTCTGCGCCTCGCCCGCCCGTCTGCCCCGTGCGCCTTCCCTGTCTATCCTGCGGCAGGCAGGACAGAACCGGGGTCCCCGAGAGGGTCCTGGACACTTTGTGGAGCATCCAAACACCCCCAAGCCCCTCACGGCGATGTGCGTGACATTCTTTTCTAATGTGGCAAGGCTCGCTTCACATAGACAGCTGTAGGGATACTCTCTGTAAAGGATTGTGTCTGTTTCCTTGTTTTTGTTTTCTTGCAAAAGTTTGTAGCTACGCTATGGAAAAAATAGAAATATATGTGATGTGGGAAAAAAAAACTCAACAGTTGATTCAATTATCCAATAGTACTTGAACTCATATAGGGTAGTTTCTTTCTTTCTTTCTTTTTTTTTTTTTTAAGTTCAACGAAATCTGTGGCAATTAAGTGTATGAATTTGACCTTCTGTAATGGGGAATGCCTGAAAGGTTTTGAACGTCCAGATTAGATTTCTAAGGAGGCAGATTTCTTAAGTCAAGGAGAACAGTCACCGAATCTGAAACAATGAAATAGTGAAAGGGAAAGGTACTTTGTGTTAGAAGTCAGCAACTGACAGCTTTCTGAAATACAGAAATATTTAAAAGGCAAGTGTTAGTACTTCACAGAACCAACAATCTGGGAAGACATGAAGTCTTGTTTGCTCTTTAATTAAAAAAAAATATTTTAAATTATATTTATTATTTACTGTGCGTAAGTGTGATGTATGTACATCTTGGTGTGTGTGCGCGCGTGAGTGTGTGTGCGTGTGTGTGTGTGTGTGTGTGTGTGTGTGTGTGTGTGCCTGCACATGTGGAGTTGAGAGTCTCTGTTAGGTGTCTTCATCAGTTGCCCTTCAGGTTTCCTTACTGAACCTGGAGGTTATGGATTTGGCTAGCCAGAGATCTACCTGCCTCTGATCCCCCTAGAGCTCACTTTACAGACACACCCAGGAGAGTCCAGATAATGCATGGGTGTTGGGGTGTAGAGTGTAGGGGTATAGGGGATTCAAACTCAGTTCTTTTCACCCATAGGACGCCCCCCCCCATTGGAAACCCCTCAGCCTCCTCAGACTTTTAGGCCCCAAACTGTGTGAACCACTAATTCCCTCCTAAGGTTGTGTGTCTAATGAAATGTCACAGCACTCCAACTCCCAGAATGCAAGCCGATTTAATTCTCCACCTTTGTGTGCACTGGCCCCAGCCTTTTTGAGAGATGGTCGCAACGACCTTTTACAGTCAAACATACATCATGCCTCTCTCCCCATTCAGTGAATTGATGCCAATAGTGTCAAGCAAAGAGTCACCGAGGTAGGATTCTGGAGGACTTCCCTGGGATTGTTGGGCCTGAATGATACTCTTCAAACCTAGCCCTGCTGGTAGCCATTTTTCTAGTCTGTTGGTTTCCAGTAGGGCCAGGGGTGCACATTCCAATAACATTTCTCTTAGAGCCTAAGATGTACTGCAAAATCCTTAGGAAAATCTTCTGATTTCACAGCAAGGATTTATCAACCTTTATTTTTTAAAATTAAATGAGCTCAACATCACTATTTACATCCAAATTACTCTGCTGGCTTACTGAGAAGAAACGTCAGACATGAATAGTAAACTATCTCCTGTTTGCCCTTTCCTCAGATGTTCAAATACTAACATTTTTTACTCACTTGCCACATATACAGGAGTTTTTCTGAACCATTTGAAAACCAACTGTATATACTACACCTCCTTCTCCCTGTTATTTCCTATGAACAAAGGGATTACCTTAATAGCCATAGTAGAATTATTAAATATAGACGTTTAATACAGTAAAATTCTGGTGTGTTTGTTGAGACAAGATCTCACTATGTAGTTCTGGCTGACCTGGAACTGGCTATGTACACCAGGCTGGCCTTGAACTCACAGAGATCTGCCTGCCTCTGCCTTCCAAATGCTGAAATGAAAGCAAGGTGTGTGCTACCATGCCCAGTTTAGGTAAAATTCTTCAAAAATTTCCAGTCTGTTTTTCCCATTTCAGCAAATCTCCGGTAATAGCCTTTCATTACAATGAGCTTTGAGACAGACCCCCATCCAGGCCTGTTTTTGTCTCCAGGTGCTGGGGACGGACTTGAGGGCCTTGTGCTTGCCTAGCAGACACGTTCACACAGAGCAGGATGTCTTCCTTATCATGTCCTCACACACAGTATCAGCTAACCCGGGGCAGTTTGCTTTGCCTTTCTTTGTTCTTGGTTTGCTTAGTTTTAGTTTCATTTTCTTTTTTGCCTTTCTTTATCATTCCTTTACTAGAAGTAACTTAATCTGTGTTTGGGTTCTTTTTCCCCTGTTTCCTAGTGGCAGGGTTAATGCAAATTATGTGTGTTCTCCGTCTTGTTCTGTTCCGTTCTTGCTAAGGCTCATTGGAGCCACATTTGGTGAAGATCTTGTTCATCAAGTTTCTTTATCATGAAGTTGCTGTTTCCTTTCATAAAATAAAAACAAGGAAGTGCAAGTTCTGTGTGTGTGCCTCTGTGCATGCGTGGGTTTGTAGGTGTGTGTGTGTGTGTGTGTGTGTGTGTGTGTGTGTGTGTGTGTGTATGTTCCTGGGCTAGAAGTCAGACCTTCCACATACATGCAACAAACCAGCTTCTAAGTATACAATCAGCTGTGGTAAAGTGATATAAAAGGTTAAACAATAACCAGGATTTTATGAATCCCTGGTAGTATAAATTGAGCCATTTATATTCCCTTGTAGGAATATGGCACACATTTACTTGAGAGTTCTAAAAGGCATGCCCTTTTAGAGGGTATGAGACAGGGTTTCTTTGTATTGCCCAAACTGATCTCATACACTTCTACACATTTAAGCAATCCTCCTGCCTTGGTATCTAAGTAAGTAGACTACTGGCATTTGCCACCATGCTCGGGAAAGGGCATCCTTTTATTAATTGAAATGTCAATGGCAGCCAGAGCCATATGTCAATGGATATGCCTGAGCTTGGAGCATTAAAAGATAATGAAGAAAAAAGATGGGCTATGAGGAGTGTAACAAAATGAGGAAAGCTCATCAGAAAGAAGAAGGAATGGGTAGAGGAACCTGTCTAACTGGAAAGTCTACGTTGGCAAATAGGAATTCCAGCGTAATAGGTAGGTAATCTCAGGCCAGTACGCTGGCAGACAGTGTCCTGCAGATTTGCGTTTGAGATTACCTGAATTTGAAGTTCTCATCACTAAGATCGTGGATTGGTGCTTGCAAAGGGTCAAGCACACAGATTTGCTGCAATCACTGGCAGGCAATGGTTGGTGGCCGGCATTTTTATAAGTACTAAATATCAAAGCAAGTAGTTGACATTGGGTGTGATAGGAAGTAATAGGTTAAAGGAGAAAGGAATTTCATTTGTCTATAGTGTAAAAACAAGCCCTGTTTCTTTATGGCTAAAGAGGGTGAAAGTAACCCATTAATTCATTCTTCCTCTTCGTAAACAAAAGAGTGAGTCTCTTCCAGTCATGAAAGTGTGACCTTGTATAAGATAAAATGCCTGCTCTCAAAGGGGCAGTTGTATTCCTGTGAAAATGGAGTGATAAAGGCTGGAGATATGGCTCGGTGGCTGAGAGCACTGACTGCCCTTCCAGATGATCAAGGTTCAATTTCTAGCATCCACATGGTGGCTAACACCTTCTGTAACTCCAGTTCCAGTGGATCCGAAGTCCTCTTTGTCCTCGACAGGCACTAGACATGTAGGTGGTGCACAGACATGCATGCATACAAAATAAAATAACAATGCTTAATATTTTTTAAAGAAGGGAAGAATATTATAACACTTAAGACAGAGTGTGTCAAAAGGAGAAAAGTGATGGCACGAGGACGAGGAGAGAGAGAGAGAGAGAGAGAGAGAGAGAGAGAGAGAGAGAGAGAGGGAGCTGAGCAGTGGTGACCTTGACTTCTGCCCCTTTTCACTTTATTTTATGGCATAATAGGAAACACATGGGAAAGAACATTCAAGACTGTGGCTGAAAAAAAACTTTTCTTGAAGTTTCCTAATCACTCTGTGTCTCCTTTCCTTATTTGTAACATGGAGGTATTAATAGCATCCACCTCATGCCCTTGTTGTGAGGCTAAAAGAAAATATGTAGAGAATTCATTCTGGGCACAGTAGGAAACCAGTACGCAGTCCTGTCATGGCTGTGTCTCTTCACACTAAATCTAAGAGGTGGGCATGCTCTGCCCAGGTTGCCAGGGAAATATAAAAACCAGAGAACCTGACCCTTCCTCTGATTCAGTTCCCATGCCTACCTTTAGGGAGTGTCTGCAGCAGTGGATCCTGCCAATCCTTGTATTTTTTTTTTCTAACAGACAATTTGGGTATTCCTTGTGTTGTTTCTAGACCCCAAGAGGGAGAGCATGGGATAATAATCTCTTCTCCTCATTTCTTGTTCTTTCCATCAGAGAAAAAACTAGACAGATAATGTCAAAGCCTCTGTTAGTAACACTATTTAGGGAAATTCTGACCTTAGTATCCTCTAACCCAAAATTCATAAACAACACAGGGATTTTTTTTTTTTTTTTTTTGGTTTTTCGAGACAGGGTTTCTCTGTAGCTTTGGAGTCTGCCCTGGAACTAGCTCTGTAGACCAGACTGGCCTCCAACTCACAGAGATCCACCGGCCTCTGCCTCCCGAGTGCTGGGATTACAGGCGTGTACCACCATTGCCCGGCCAACACAGGGATTTTTAAAGTTGGTGTTAAAATAGGTTAAAGGAGAAAGGAATTTTATTTGTCTATAGTGTAAAACCAAATGCTGTTTCTGGTATAAGCAATTGTTGGCAATGTTAAACGTGAATCTTGTCATCTTTAGGGGATCAGAATGTTCATTTCTCAAGGGACACCATAATCTCTAGGCCATGAGGGATACAGGGGTTGACCAAGTACTTGGAACTATTAAAAGTCACTTAGCTTTGAAAATGAATAAGATAGTATCACTGTCTAACAGACCATATATACATCAAGATAGCAAGAAATATCAGGAATATGGAGCCAATAAGTGGGCTGAAGTTGAGAGTTTATCTGATTAAAAGAGAAGGAAGACAGGTGTGAAGAGATCAGGGCTCAGCTGGAATCTTCTCTAAGTGTGGAAACTACTATAGCTCGCCTGGATTTTCTGAGGCCACTGTGTGTGTGTGTGTGTGTGTGTGTGTGTGTGTGTGTGTGTGTGTGTGAGAGAGAGAGAGAGAGAGAGAGAGAGAGAGAGAGAGAGAGAAACCCTCAGGCAATTCCAAAAAACCATCTTTGCTACTTATTTAAAATACTTTCTCATATGAATTCTTATATGTCGGGATCTGCTCATAGATTTTTGTTGTTGTTGGTCTGTTTCTCTACTTGTCTATGTAGCTCTGGCTGTCCTGAAACTCTCTATGTAGACCAAGTTGGCTTGAATTCACAGAGATCTGTCTGACTCTGCCTTCTAAAGTGCTAGGATTAAAGGTGTGTGCCACCATGCCCAGCTAATATTTTATTCCTTTTTAAAATTTAACTTATTGGGCCGGGTGGTGGTGGCGGTGTACGCCTGTAAACCCAGCACTCAGGAGGCAGAGGCAGGTGTATCTCTGTGAGTTCGAGGCCAGCCTGGTCTACAGAGTGAGATCCAGGACAGACTCCAAAGCTACAGAGAAACTCTGTCTCAAAACAACAACAACAACAACAACAATAAAACTTATTTATTTATTTTACATCCCAACCATAGTTTCCCCTCCCTCCTTTCCTGCTACTCCCTCCCTCCACTTACCTCTTCCCCATCCACTCATCTGTTTTTGTTCAGAAAGGGGCGGGGCCTCCCATGGATATCAACAAAGCATGGCATATCAGTTGTGCTAAGACTAAGCACCTCCCCTTGTATTTAGGCTGGGCAAGGCCACCCAATATGAGGATGAGTTTTCCCAAGAGCCAGCCAAAGTGTTGGGGGACAACCCCTGCTTCCATTGTTAGGAGTCCTGCAAATAGACCAAGTTCCACAAGTTCTAACCTCTTATTCCTAAAATACTTTCTTCCTCATTTCTCTCCCTGTTTTCCATTCCTGGTCGCCATTTCCTTTTATTTGGGGTGGGTGGTATGTGCTCTGGTGCACATGTAGAGCTGAGAGGACAGCTTGTGGGAACTGGTTCCTTTTCCCACCATGTGGGTTCTGGTTATTAAACTCATGTCATCACACTTCTCGGCAGCTGCCTTTCTCCACCTAGCCATCTTTACCAGCCCAACTGCCTGTCTTTCCAAAATGATATTTTCACAACAGAGTCTGGGTATGGGGTTGGGGCTGGGGAGTGCTGAGTACAAGGAAGACTTCACTGCTGTGTGAAATTTAGTGAGAAAACACCCATGCTAGCCTGACTATCCAACGCCCAAACCTTCTTGGCCCTGAGTACTTCATGATTTTTTCTTGTAGTTGAAAAAAGAAGGAAAGCAAACATGAGGGGCTGGTGCTGACCACTGGTGTAAAAGGAGAAGGTGGATAAAGAACATCCTTTGGGACTTGCTCCCCTGATGGAAGTGCTTAAGCTTTGTGTCCCCAGGCAATCTTTGTTGCCCATGCTCTGGAAAGAACAGAGCCAAAGCTTGCAGAATCGAAAAGCATTCTGTCCTTGGTGGCTGTGCAAGGTTGTGCCAGATTTCAGGATTCTGGCTGCTTGCCTGAAGTCTGCATGTAAGTTCATATAAATCTGTGCTTCTGGTGGCCGGAGGCCATAGAGCTGCTAAACCTACCTACTGGGCAGAAAGCAGCAGGAAATCCCAAGGGTTTGCTTGGACTATTCATTCTGAGCACTCAAAGAAAATTCGAGCTGAATTTCATTTACTCAAAATTCTTGGGACCAGAACTGTCTCAAATTTGGGGAAATTGTATATACATTCTGAGATATCTTGGGAATAGGACCGGAGTCTAAGCACAGAATTCCCTTGTATTTTATACAAATCTATGTGGAGGGAATTAAGTTTATGCCAAATTTTTAGTGTCTTTCTTTTGACTAGACCCTATCAAGTGATCAGCTGTGGGATTTGTCACTTCTTCTATCGTGTTGGTGTAGATGTAACTGGCTTGTTAAATAAGAAACACAGGACCGATTGCAGAGTTAAAAACCACGAGGTCAGAGCAAGAGCAGAAAACCTTACCCTTCACTGCTTCTGACACCTTTAATCCCAGAAACCCAACCTTTAATCCCAAGGAGTGGGGGCAGAAAGAGAAAAGTATATAAGGCATGAGGACCAGGAATTAGAGGAGAGAAAAGCATGTATTTAGTTAAGCATTTGGCTGGAGAAGCGTTCAGGCTTTGGAGCAACACAGTTCAGCTGAGAACCATTGGGATGAGGACTCAGAAGCTTCCAGTCTGAGGAAACAAAACCAGCTGAGGGAATGGTGAGGTGAGGAAACTGTGGCTTGTTCTGCTTCTCTGATCTTCCAGCATTCACCCCGATAACTGGCCTCGGGTTTGAGTTTTATTAACAAGTACCTTTAAAATTCCTACTACATGTTGGTGTTCAAAGAGTATTCTGGCATCTAGGATTTTCGAATCAGCAATGCTCACCTGATTATAATTTTCTTGAATCCCCAGAAGGAGATGATAACTCTAAATTATCCCTTCACCATGAGTTTTTATCCAGCTACTTATGGATAGAATGTGGACTATCTGTGCTACGAAGTGTTGCCTTTGCAGGTGAAGAGAGTTCTAGGAAAAAAGTCAACTTTGTAGAAAGATGGTGGAAGAGTTGATAAAGAACATCTCCTGCTCTCCATTTAAAAGGGTTTATAATACCTTTGGGGATATTCAATAGAGTGTCTTCAAGATCCACAATGCAGACATGAGTTTGATAGTATTTGCACTTAGACTTTCATTTAACTAAGCAAGAATAATATAAGCTTCTGGGAAGTTTGAATTTCTATAAAGATACTATACATGCGCACATACACACACTATGTACGTATAAATATATATAATAAAATATATACACACAAGGTTGGGTGAAGGGAGGGAGACTGTTTTTCTCTTTTGGCATAGATCTCACCTTTCTATGACTGTGCCATTGAAAGATTAGGACTGGACTAAACATCCTTGATGTCTGATAATTGCATTGTAATATGTAAAAGTGAAGTGCATATTTCTTTTTTATTCCATCTGGACTTTCTTCCTGTCTTAGTTCTTGGGGAAAGTGTACCAGTATTCATTGCTCCATTAAGTGTGTGTCACATTCTTACACTCCAAGATTATAGAATTTAGCTAAGAATACGGTCAGGGCCTGAATTCAAGCATCCTTATTTTCTTACTTAGCTCTTAAAATGCAGAAATAACTTACAATATTGGCCATTCAAAACTTCCATTACAAGTAACATTCAATTACAAATAAAATTACTGGCAATTAAGACAGTAACACAACTAGCAATAAATCTGGGTTCTCTGAGGAGAAGTATTAGTTTGGAGTAAGAAACTGTATTTCTCTTATCAGGATACTTTCGCTTTACTTCAAGCAAGTATTTTACCCAAGGTGACCACTGTTGTCAACGAACCTTCACCTATTAGGATACATACAACTTTTGGCAGATAGCAGTAACTAATTGTGGAAAAGTTCGAGGTGGGGAGAAGCTGTCCAATTCACAGTGTACTCAACTGGGAAGCAAAGTTACAAGAAAAGCAAGTTTGAAAACTGTGCCACTTATGTAGGCACTTACCGAACATAAATTTGTCGGCAAGCTCAGAACAATTCACACAAGATTTAAAAACAAACAAACAAACAAACAAACAGCTTTCTCCCCTATGAATAAGATCCCCTGATCTTTGGTTTATTTGCACCTGACTCAAAGATATTCTACAAACAGAATTCTGTTATTATTTGTGTTAACGTGTGTGATCTATACGTGTGTTCATGTTGTGCATGACCATGTATATGAAGGCCAGAGGGTCACTTGGGTGTCTTTGCTCTCAATGAATCATATTTCTTTCTTTCCTTCCTTTCTTTTTTATCATTATTGAATGTACTGGCTAGTTTTATGTCAATTTGACACAAGCTGGAATCATCAGAGAGGAGGGGGCCTCAATTAAGAAAATGTCTCCATGAGATTGGGCTATAGGCAAGTTTGTAGGGAATTTCCTTAATTAGCTATTGATAGGGGAGGGCCCAGCCCATTATGGGTGGTGCCATTGCTGGGCTAGTGATTCTGGGCTCTATAAGAAAGCAAGCTGGGCAAGCCGTGGTGAGCAAGGCAGTAAGCAGCACTTCTCCATGGCTTCAGTATCCGCTCTTGCCTCTAAATCTCTGTCCTTCTTGAGTTCCTGTCTTGACTTTCTTTGATGATGAATTGTGAGTAGAACCATAAGCTGGATAAACCCTTTTCTTCCCAAGTTGTTTTGGTCATCACAGCAACAGTAATTCTAAGACATTGAGACAGTTTTATTATATATTCCAGTCTGGTCTTATA
This sequence comes from Onychomys torridus, assembly GCF_903995425.1. NCBI lineage: Eukaryota > Metazoa > Chordata > Mammalia > Rodentia > Cricetidae > Onychomys > Onychomys torridus. Next base: position 51,400,896 of record NC_050465.1, read on the forward strand.
CTTACTTCATAGCTCAAACTAGCTTCAAGTTGGGCAGTCTTCCTGCCTCAACTTCACATGTGCAAGTTTATAGGCATGTGTCATCATGTATGACTAGTATTCACTATTTCTTACTAACATTCATGGGAAATTGTATGATATGACGTAGTTTGAGATTGTCATGGTATCAGTAGAACACGATTCTTCCATTTTTTGCTACTAGAAAATATTATAAGGATTTTTTCCTAAAATAATTCCTTTGAAGAACAATTTCTTTAGAATAAAAGTAGAGGGTGTGATTAAGAATTAGGATTCAGCCTGGTGGTGATGGCGCATGCCTTTAATCCCAGCACTTGGGAGGCAGAGGCAGGTGGATCTCTGTGAGGTTGAGGCCAGCCTGGTCTACAGAGCTAGTCCAGGACAGACTCCAAAGCTACACAGAGAAACCCTGTCTTGAAAAACAAAACAAAAGCAAACAAAAGAATTAGGATTTATAGAGCAAATATAAAATTCAGAATACAGCCTCTGAAAAGCATTGAGTTCATTTTCAATTATTCAAAGCCAACTAGATGGAGAACTGTGATTTGTCTGTTTTCCCCTTTAGTTTTCTTTATTTTGCATTTGGTATGTGCAAAGCAAGTGTACCGTTTCTCTTAACCTCTTTCACTTTGAAATCCCCCAAGTTGGTTGAAGGTGCTATTGATCTCTGGGCCACTTAGGCTTTAAGTATGTGCAGTTACCACACAGACATTTCATTAGCTACATATTTTCCATTTTATGACCTCAATATCTGTAACTGAGACCTCCAGAGTAGCCAGGAGAGAGGAAAAGCCTAAAGAGGGACTCATGGGTGGGCTTGAAAGTGGCATTCCCTTAACTTGTGCTGCATGGATGGCTCATAACTGGTTATGTGCTTCATGTGGCCACACTTTGCTCTTTCTACATGTGAAGGAGCTAGAAAATACTATATTCCCTCATACCAAGGAAGGAAAAAGCAATGGCTGCTGAACATATTTCCTCAAATCTCCTATACCTGCCACCTACAAGCACATCACATCCTTCCAGTATAATGTAGTTGCCATTTAAAAAAAAGATATTCATATTTCTATTTTATGTGTGTATGTGTTTTGCCTGTGTGTTAACTGTACCATGTACATGCAGTATCTGAAAGGTCAGAAGAAAGCATCACAGATCCCCTGGACCTGGAGTTCCAGGTAGTTGTGAGTGCTACAATCTAACTTGGGATCTCTGCAAGAGCAGCAGGTGTTCTGAACCACAGAGCAAGCTCTCCAGCCCTCCATCTTACTATTTTTAAACTTTGATTTGTCAAATGATTTTCTTGTGTGTTATTCTCCTCTTAGGTTGATTCGATCAAGCTCATGCATACGGGTACAAAAATCTGTAAACAAAAACAAAAAACAAAACAAAACAAAAATAAGTCCCTGGCCAAAAGTACTTGTCTCTTGAAGGAGTTATAGACATGCACAATATGTTGGAGTAAGAGATACAACTATATAAGCGTCTACAAATTGTCAATCAAGTATCAGGGGACACAATTTCTTGAAAGTGAGGACTGTGTCTTGTTTGTGGTTTCTATAACATAAGGTATGTGTGGTGCAGTGGGGAATCCTACACATGTTAAAGACAATGATATTTGATAACTGAGTGTAAGGGGTAAGGAAGCTGATGAGGAAAAGGTTGTTTGGAAAGAGTCTGGTGGAAGACCCTGTTCCCCTCCCCATCTCCTTCCCTAAACCCGCCCCTTCAAAGCCCACCAAACACAGCTCCTCCCCCAGAGAGGCTCATGACGACTCCCACAGGGGATATATAAGTGGCATCCCCCAAACAGACTCATGGTTCTTCCCTTCTCGGTCTCCTTTCCCGGTCTCCTTTCCCGGTCTTGGTCTCCTCTCTGCAGGCCAGGGATGGGGATTCCCGGGAGCGCTTTACCCATTAAACCTGGACTTTCCAATTTGGTCTGATTCGGTTTGTTTCATTGGCGGGGAGGCCTTCAGCAGGCCTAAAACTTATCAAAGATAAATAGACTTCTAAGCATTTTGAAATAAACAGAGGAGAGTTTAGAGGAACCTGCATATATGGGTACATGGGTTTTTCATAATTAATTATCAAATAAAATGAATTCAAACAATTAGATGACAGCTTCCAGTGTGCACAGAAAATGTAATGTAAAGAATATTGAAACATCACAAAGAATATTGAGACAACAACCCCATCTGTCATCCATAAAGTGATAAATCCAGATGTGTGAAAGTCAATTCACAAAATTGTGCCTTTTAAAATTATGTGATAAAATTATACTCTCTGGCAGTGTGGTGGTGCACACGCCTTTAATCCCAGCACTCGGGAGGCAGAGGCAGGTGGATCTTTGTGAGTTCAAGGCCAGCCTGATAGAGCAATATCTAGGACAGGCACCAAAACTACATGGAGAAACCCTGTCCCCCCAAAAAAACAAACAAACAAACAAAAAAACAAAAACAAAAACAAAACATCTCTGCATGTAATTTTTTTAGTACAAAATTTTGTTATTTGCAACGTTGACTTTTTTATCCAACATACTTAGTTAACAGTATTAAGTTTTGGTCAGTGGGAGACTTGATAGCTTAGGAAAGTTATAAATTACTATTAGATACATGAAATTCTCTCTCTCTCCCTCTCTCTCTCTCTTCCACCCCCCAGATTCTCACTATGTACCTCCAACTGGCCCCACACTGCACTGGGATTGCAAGTGTGCTGTACTGCATCAGGCCCAAGAAGCTCTACTCTTCTGGCAGGAAATTTGAAGAATCCTCATCTTTCATTGACCTGCTAAAAGTTTTTATTTGATGGTGAGTGACTATCAGAATCTCTTGAGGGAAGTTCTCAGATTAGGTTTTGTGAATCAGTCAAAACTGGATAGTTAGAGGCTTGTTACACACTCTGTCTAAAAAGTCTGCCCACTTATATTAGTTTCCTGTTGTTATAACAATTTGTGCTGAATTTAGTGTTTAAAATAAGAAAATTTTACCTGACTTCTGGAGGTCAGAAGCATGAAATCAGTTCCACTGTGCTAAACTCAAGATGTTCACATTACATGCTGTGTTCACATTACATGCTGTGTTCACATTAAATGCTGTGTTCACATTACATGCTGTGTTCTTTCTGGATCACCTAGGGGAGGCACTATTCCAACCTCTACTTCTGTCTTCACAGCCATGTCCTGGCTGATCCTCACCAGCTGCTCTAAAGGGTTCCTATAATTGATTACATTGGGTCCACCAGGCATCCAGAATATTCTCTTCATTTTATAATCCTTATTATTATAAGCCTATCAACTGCCATAGAAATTAATATATTCATGTGTTCTTGAGATTCATGTGTCCATGTTTTCAGTCTACTACATTTGCTAAACATGTGGAATTAAGAATAGAAGAAAATTTAGGGGTGTGAGGAGTAAATATGACATCTTTGTGAATATATCATTTGGCATAGGGTCCACTACTACTACCACTTTTTAATACTTCCTTCCAACAGATTTCCTACATCTACAACATCCACTTGTTTTGTTCAGTACGTGCTTGTCTTGCACATAGTAAAGTGCCCAGTGATACTGCCTATGAATGCCTCAAACAGAATGCTTCAGTGGATGCCTGCTAACATTACCTGACATCTCACGCCTTCTCATTTTATGTGAGTATAATCTCAATCAATTAGCTTCTGTAAGCCAGAAATCCTGCTATTTGATGTATATTGTGCATTTTGAGGAGATTGCTAATACCCAAGAAGTTAGAGATATAGAAATTCTTCAACAAATACTTATTTAACAATATGAAACCATCTTTAGATTAAAGAAAACAAAATGTGAGGTAATTCTTATAAAAGTGGTTCAGTAAATGTATTAGCAACCTCTGGTAAGTTTGACTTATAAGATGTACACTCAATGAACAGTACGAAATACAGTATAAGAACTACATATGTTGGCTTTCTTGATAAGACCTCAAAAGGCATTGATGAATTATTAACCATACAGAAAATGATTATGTTTAAGACTCTCAAATCCCATTTTATGAGTTCTGAAAGTGTGTCTGTTTGGCAGTGGGGCAAACATATGAATCAAGCCTTGTAGACATCATTAGGTGAGGATGTGAAATTGCTAATTACAAAGAGAAAGACAATTGTCACAAGAGTAAGATAATTCAGTTAGCATGATCTGCACAGTTCTTTTTTTAGGCAGATAGTGTGGGAAGCCAAATTATAATCATAAGGTCACCTAAGGGACATGATTTCTGAAGAAGGGCTGTTACATAACTTGGACATCAGATAGGATCAGGTTACAGTATCCTTGGTAGGGCTAGCCTTTGTGAGGGAACAATTATACTGAAGATCCACAGGCTATTCTTCCATTTGTCTGTTCTCCTTCAGAAACAGTATGAGTACCTGAATGCTGTGGCTTCCTCTGTTCTTCATTGCTGTCCAGCACCCTTCATTGAGAGACAGGATCTCAGGGTGGTTTTGAACTCATGACAATCTTCTTGCCTCTGTCTCTTAAGTGTTGAGGTTTTCAAGCATGGACCACAGTGGCAGTTCTAGCTTTTACCCCATTTTAATTAACACAATGTTTCAAGTAATAAAAATATTTCAACAAGTCATCTTATTGAAGAATATCATTTTCATCAGAAAACCCTCCTTATTCTTATCCTCAGATTAGATAAGGGAATACCAAGGCATGCTCAAAATGAGTATTAGGTACCAAACATATTCCTGCCTACATCTGTAATGTAACGGCACCTTACTTCCTTCTGAAAATAAGGTCAATTACTTCTTGCCTGCTGTTGTGGAATATGTAAGACCTAAGCCTGGAAATTAAAGTTCAGTGGGGCTCTTGCTATATCTCTTGGTAGAAGCAGCCTTCCACTGGCATTCATTCTCCAAACCCACAGAGCCCAGTGTTTCAGGGTTAGAAGCATAAACTGTCTAAGCAAGCCATTAGAAATGGTGATAGTGGGGACACTAATTGAGGACTATGTCTCTGTATCTTTAGTGGAGATATGACATCATATAAGGGTGTCTGATTGGCAGTGTATTCCATGACTGGAGGATGAAGTCTCACCTAGAGAAAGATGCCTCATTCTCATCTCGATGCTGGCATCTCAGCTTTGTTGCTAATAGGTCATTATGCTGCTCTACTGGAGTATCAGCTTTGAAGGTAAAGTTGATAATAAGAACAATGGATTTTGTAGTAGTTTGAAGCTCATTCACCCCATAAGCTCATAGGGAGTGGCATTATTAGGAGGTATGACCTTCTTGGAAGAAGTGTGTCCTGTGGGGGTGGGCTTTGAGGCCTCTGATGCTCAAGCTACACCCAGTGTCTCAGTTCACTCCCTGTTGTCCAAGGATCAAGATGTAGGACTCTCAGCTCCTTCTCCAGCACCATGTCTGGCACATGCCTTTAATCCCAGCATTCGGGAAGCAGAGCCAGGCAGATCTCTGTGAGTTTGAGGCCAGCTTGGGCTACCAAGTGAGTTCCAGGAAAGGCACAAAGCTACACAGAGAAACCCTGTCTCATAACACCCGCCCCCCACAAAAAAAGAGTTGCTGTGGTCATGGTGTCTGTCTCTTCACAGCAATAGAAAACATGACTAAGACAGATCTTATGGTAATGTGCCCACTGCTGTGCCTCCTTAACTAGACTTGGATGCTATTTGAGATTTCATTTGGTGGATAACATGCTCCACAAACATTTGAAAAATGATGCTTGCTGAGGCTTTAAAGCAAGAAAGGCAAAAACCACATCCATACTTTGTGTTAATTCTGAATAACAGGAGTCCCTACCTGTTATAGTTAGAATGTGAAATGTTTCTCACAGACTCTTGTGTCTGAGCATTTGGGCTCCAGCTGGTGGTGGTGTTTTAGTGTTGTGGAATCTTTGGAACATGTGACATCACTGAAGACAAGCCTTGAAGATTAGACCTATTTCTGCCTTGCTTCCTGTCTGCCTCTGTGATGTGAGGAGCCCTGTACACACACTCCTGCTACCATGAACTCTGCCACATCTTCTCCACCATGATTGATGGAGATGCCCCTAAGACTGTGAGCTAAAATACAACCTTTCCTTCTTTAAGCTGGTTCTGTAGGGTATTGAATCATAGTGATGAGGAAATTAGCTAATACCCCATCCCTTTCAGAGTGTAGGGCTTGAATGAGTCTTAGCATTGCCTCACATTTGATCTTGAAGACTGTGCAGGACTGTTTTCTGTGGGTTGATGCATGGATTTTCAATTGAAACAGTCAATAAGTGAGGCTTGGTGAGGGGAAGCCCATGTTATTAGGTGCGTACACAGTTTTTATCCCATTTTGTGATGCTCTATTTATGTGCACATTTTACCAACACTTGAACGTCCTCTTATAGGGCAAAGCTGACTTATAACCATTCTAGGTGATTGTTTAGTGCTTGTTCCATGGAAAATTCACCCTGGCAGATCTTGACTTCGAATACACAAATACACACACACACACACACACACACACACACACACACACACACACAAGTTTACATACATACATATACATATACATGCACATATATACACAGTTTTGTATTATAGTCGTGTGTGTGTGTGTGTGTGTGTGCTGGTACATGTGTGCCATGGCAGTGTGAGAAGGTCTGAAGGCAACTTTCAGGAGTTGATTCCATACCACTAAGTAGTGTACTGAGCATGTTACAGGCCCATGAGTTCCTGGGCTGATTCTCCTGTCTTTGCCTCTCATTTTACAGTGGGGATACTGGGGTTACAGTTGGGCCATAGTGGCACATACCTTTAATCCCAGCACTTGGAAGGCAGAGGCAGGAGGATCTCTGTGATTTCCAGGCCAGCCTGGTCTACAGAGCGAGTTTCAGGATAGCCAAGGTTACACAGAGAAACCCTGTCTCGAAAAACCAAACCAAACCAATGTTTGCTGCTGTGTCTGGCTTTTAGGCTGCATTTCCCCAGTTCAGTTAACACAACCAACATAACATCTCACAGGCATGCCCAGACACTAAATAATCTTCTAAGGATATATCTGGAAATGTGTTCCCTGGGTGGGTGATTCCAGATCCTGCCAAATTGACCATGAACACTAACCATCACATCTCTGCAACAGGCCAGGAAGCAAAGAGACACTGGACTAAGGGTCAGGACAACCTTCAAAGGCCCGCCACTAGTGCCCCTGCCTCTGGTAAACCAGGTCTTAACTCCTGAAGATGCTCTACCCCACTCTGCCAAGCAGTGTGCCAGATGGGGAAAAAGTGTTCAAAGCATGAGCCTGTGAGAGACATTTCAGATTCAAGGTATAACATGTATTAAACTTTGTGGACATGGTTTCACATGCCTTTGATTCCAGCACTCAGGAGACAGAGGAAGGATGATCTCTGTGAGTTTGAGGTCAACCTGGTCTACAGAGCTAGTTCAAGGACAGCCAAGGCTACATAGACGCTGTATCAAACAACCCTCACCCCCACCCACCCCCACAAAATCCTCAAGTCCATATGGATAGATTATTCCTATTTAACTTTACATTCTTTCTTCTTGGCACATCACTTTAAGGCCTCATTCTTATCATAGTCCTATGTGCTTTGCAGCTCCTTTGATAACTATTCTACCCATATATTAGATACTTAGCACTTCCTGTATCAGACTCTTGCACTTCACCTCTGCTTACCAGTATTGCCACTAGGAGTAAGGCAAGAGGAGTAGATTTCAAAGAAAGCAGTATTGCCTTTTAAGACAGAAGTCTATGTTTGGGAACCACACAGTGCTAGCCTTCAGCAAGAAGAAAGATGTGGAACAATCCTGTGGACCTGAGGATTCAGGATTTGGAATTTAAGACTTTTGAGTATGCCAGGCCAAGGTCCTCCTCCCTAGCTTCAGAGTCCCATTTCTTTCTGATTGGTGGACCCCCAGACTTGCCCGAATGGAGAACTCCATCTCTTCTGGTGCTCCTTGGAAATGAGACTTCTTTAAAGATTTATGTTTTTTAACTGAGATGTAATCACCTTCATTCTCTCACTGTCTTTTGTAAAGCATCTGTTCCTCACCTCTATGTCTCTACTCCATTAGTGCATTCTGCTTCCCCTGCCATTTTGGACATTGAAGTGGGAAATCCCATTTTTTCAGACTGAGACTGTGTTCAGAAACAGTGACTACAGACATAATTAATTGGTTTTGCCAGGTTAAATATACTAGCTAGAATCCTTATTAAAATGGAATTTTGACACAAATTGAATATGCAATTAGAAATCTGGCTGATCTGATACTTCTGGAAGCAAAGAATGTCCAGGGTTGTAACCAAGCCTTGTTAGTGAGCCATGAGGCAGGTCCCTTCCTACAGTTCTCAGGTGGAAACATCCAACTTTAAGAACTGAGATGGTTCATTGTTTGTGGTCTTTTGGTAAAACAGCTCATGGTGATATGAATGAGGTGTCTTCTGTAACCTCAAGCAGTTGAATACTTGGTTCTCAGTTGGTGGCTGTTTGGTAAGGGTGAGGAGGCATGGTTTTCTTGGAGGAGGTGTTTCACTGAGGATGGTCTTGGGGTTTCAAAAACTGCACCCTATCCCCAGTGTGCTCTCACTACTTCCTGTTTGTGGACTGGGGTGTAACCTCTCGGCTGCTTCTCCAATTCACTGCCTGCCTTCCTGCTGCCGTGGTCCCTGTCATGATGATGATGGATCCCAGTCCCTCAGGATCTATAAGCCCCAAATAAACCCTTCCTTCTATAAGTTGCCTTGGTTATGCTATTTTATAACAGCAATTTAAAAGTAATTAAGACATAGTCTTAGTAAGCTAATGTATCACCCAAGGATATCTAATATTTACCACTTGCATGGAATTTCTCAAATGCCATAGATTTTGCTCCTTTCAGTAAGCTCTCTTTATTTGAAGTCTTAAGTGCACTATTGTAGCATGCCAGGGGATATCTGTGAAGTTTCTCCCTCCAGTGATGGCCAGTTGATAGCACGTGACACACATTCATAATCTCATTATAAAAATTGCTTCTTCAACCCATAACCATAGTCTTAGGCTAATTACCCCAGAAAAGATGTTGATCTTTGAATATAAGAAGTTATAGGGTGGTGCTGTTGGTGATCAATGCATCTGAAGAATAAAGACAATTGAATTAGGTAGAGGAAGGAGTTAAACTATAGTTGGGTTGCAACAATGGCTTCATCCAATCCCACTGAGATCTCTGAAATTGGGATAACCTTGCGAAAATTATTCTAAATTGAAACACGGGTGAAAGTACAGACCAGTCTTGTTCTGGTTTTAAAAAAGTAGGCTGATTTTGGAGAAAGGGCTGGGAGTTGAGTCCTCCAATAGTCTAAGCATTTAAGGATGTGTGTCCCTTTCTTAAAGGAGACAAAGGAATCTGACCAGTGTATGGGTTGTTTTCATTATACAGTGTCTTAGACTAGGGTTTTATTGCTCCGACCATGATCGCAGCAATGCTTATAAAGAAAAACATTTAACTGGGCTGGCTTGCAGTTCAGAGGTTTCGTCCACTATCATCATGGTGGGAAGCATGGCAGCATTCAGGTAGACACGGGTGCTAGAAAGGTAGCTGAGAGTTCTACATCCAGATCTGCAGGCAGCAGGAAGAGAGAGACACTGGGCCTTGCTTGAGCATTTTTACAACTACTAGGTGCAGGATGCTACCTGGCAAAGGCCACAAACAAATGCATCCTAAATGTAAGAATTTCACCCCTAAATGTAAAAGCTTTCTGTTTCATTGACCAAATATAGTGAAATGTGATATGTGCAGGGTCAAAACTGGGCTTGTGTAAGTTTGAACCAAAAAGTGAGAAACAAAACAAATACACAAAATGACCCCACCCCCAAAGCCTAGAGAACAATGTCAGCAGGTTTCAAAAAGTTATATATATACATATAATATATATCCTTTTTTGTGACAATGCATGTTTAATAAAGTTAATAATATTCAGAGAAGTTTCTGGAATAGTTTTTTTTTTTTTGCTTGTAAATGTTACATTTTATCTTGATGATTAAATATCGAATGAATTGATTTCAAACAGGTCATTGAAAGATGCATTAGTAAGTCTGTGGGTGACCAGGCTTAGTACATAAGAGGTATATAATATGATATAGCATTTTAAAAGCCAATATGGGTTTGACATGGCCATGGCCATGGATGGATATCTTCTGAGGGCCAAGTAATGAGAATCCCATTTTAAATCATAGTAAGACCATACTGAACTTTGCTTTTGCTACATTTGTAATCCTTGAAATGGAAAAAATTGGAATGCTTAAGATATCTAGGGGGAGTGGTTTGCAAAGGTGGGACACAAACTAAATACAATAAAGAGCTTAAGCAATTCATGAATATTGGTGCTCACGGCTATTTTGAATGATGTGAGCAATAAAGAGCACGATCTGGCAGAGAAAGGGATAAGCCTGGGCAGAAATATGATCATTGGTAAAATATGCTGGAGATTCCAGTAATATCTCTCCTTTTCTCAAGTAGTGTTCCCTGAGTGCCCTACCCACTGGCCCTTTGAGGCTTTTAACAAGAAGGAAACAAATGATCTGGGACTGAAATGAGAAAGACATACTTCTTTTGGTTAAGCATTTATATCTAGGGACTGACAGTGTAGCTCAATGGAGAATGCTTGACTAGCATGTGTGTAGCTCTGGATTCTATTCCCAGTACTTGAAGGGCAGCCCAACAAATCACTAAATGTACCGGAATTGACACTCATATGCAGGAGATGCTTTCTGTGGTACTGTTGCACAGTAGGGTGAGAGTATATAAGTCATGTTCTGTATGCTTCAAATTAGATACAAGAAAAGATTTGGAATGTTTTTTTAACACAGAGAAGTAATAAATGTTTACGGGGCAAAATATGTCTATTCTGATCTAAACATTACACAATCAATCAATATATATGTGTATATATGTGTGTGTGTGTGTGTGTGTGTGTGTGTGTGTGTGTGTGTGTGTTTGTTGGACATTAAAATGTATATCTTTAATTTTATCAGTTAAAATCTGAAAAAGTACATCTATTTGTACTATTTGTATTAAGGCCACGTGGAGTGGCCTTAATAATTTCACCAATATCTATTTAAAAATGAAAAGCATACTAACACAACAACAAACTCTGGAACATTTTTTTGGCTGGCCTCTTGTAGAGGTAAGCTGTAGAGAAGATCCTCACTTTCTAGCATGAAATATGATCTAAGGCAATGCCCTTCTTGGACCTTCTCCATGGGGATTTAAAAGAGAAAGGCTATGTCAGAACATTAGAACATGAACTTCAAGGTTGACAGTGAGTACAATTTCACTGTAGATGTTTTCTATTTCAAAATTTTGATACAGAATTTTTGTGTATGCCTGAGTTGTCAGCCAGAATAAGTCAGCACTACTTAGCATCTGCTATATATGTTGACTCTTCTTGACTAATCCAGTGACAGAAATTCTTGAAGCTGGTTTGTCATTTCTAGTCCTCTAGGTGCTATTAGTAGGCTCCTACTGGGATGTTAAACTATCCATTGGTATTGTAAAACATGATAAATACATAAGCAAATTTCTCATGGTATTTGCATTTGAATTTTCTTTTTTTTTAATAAATAATTTTTTCTTTATTATTATGTGTTTTAAATTTTATACATTAGCCATGGGTTCCCCTGTCCTCCTCCCTCCCGCACCCACCCCCGCCTTCCCCCTAGCCACTCCCGTCCATTCCCATGTCCTCCAGGATCAAGGCACCCCTGGGGATTCATTTAAACCTGGTAGATTCAGTACAGGCAGGTCCTGTCACCTCCTTTGAGACTGAGCAAAGTGTCCCTGTGTAAGCCCAAGGTTCCAAACACCCAGCTCATGCACTAAGGACAGATCCTGGTCCCACAGACTGGATGCCTCCCAAACAGATCAAGCTATTCAATGATCTCACTTATCCAGAGGGCCTGATCCAGCTGGGGGCTCCACACCCTTTGGTTCATAATGCATGTGCTTCCATTCATTTGGCTATTTGTCCCTGTGTTTTTTGCAATCTTGGATTCAACAACTCACGTTCTTGCAGACCCTCCTCTTTCTCGACAGTTGGACACCTGGAGCTCCACCTGGGGCCTGGCTGATGGTCTCTGCATCCACTTCCATCAGTTATTGGATGAGAGTTCCAAGACGACTGTTAGGGTGTTTGGCCATCTGATCACCAGACTAGGTCAGATCAGGCTTTCTCTCCTCCATTGCCAGCAGTCTACAGAGGATATATCATTGTGGATTTCTGGGGACCTCTCGAGCACTCTGCCTATTCCTGGTCTCATGTGGTCTTCATTTATCATGGTCTGTTATTCCTCATTCTCCCTTTCTGTTCTTGATCCAGCTGGGATCTCCTGATCCCCTAAGTTTTCTTTCCCTCAAATTTTGCCCTTCATTACTCCCACTGTCATCCAGGTTGTTCATGTAGATCTCATCCATTTCTCTGTCATTGGGTGATCCTTGGGTCTTTCCTAGGGTCCTGTTTTCTAGGTAGCCTCCCTGGAGTTGTGTAGCAGTCTAGTCATCTTTGTTTTACATCTAGTATCCTCCTATGAGTGAGTACATACCGTGTTTGTCCTTCTGAGTCTGGGTTACCTCACTCAGGATGATTTTTTTTCTAGATCCATCGATTTGCCTGCAAACCTCATGATGTCATTGCTTTTCTCTGCTGAGTAGTACTCCATTGTGTATATGTACCATATTTTCTTTATCCATTCTTCAGTTGAAGGGCATCTAGGTTGTTTCCAGGTTCTGGCTATTACAAACAAAGCTGATACGAACATAGCTGAGCAAATGCCCTTGTGGTATGATTGAGCATACCTTGGGTATATGCCCAAGAGTGCTACAGCTGGGTCTTGGGGGATATGGATTCCCAATTTTCTAAGGAAGCGCCATATTGATTTCCAAAGTGGCTATACAAGCTTGCATTCCCACCAGCAGTGGAGTAGAGTTCCCCTTGCTCCACATCCTCTCCAGCATAAGCTGTCTTCTGTGCTTTTGATCTTAGCCATTCTGACAGGTGTAAGGTGGTATCTCAGAGTTGTTTCAGTTTGCATTTTCCAAATAATTAGGGATGTTGAGCAATTCCTAAAATGTCTTTCAGCCATTTGATCTTCCTCTGTGGAGAATTCTCTGTTTAGTTCTATAGCCCATTTCTTAATTGGACTGTTGGGTATTTTGATGTCTAATTGCTTGAGTTCTTTATATATTCTGGATATCAGCCCTCTGTCAGATATGGAGTTGGTGAAGACCTTTTCCCATTCTGTAGGCTGTTGCTTTGTCTTGTTGACCATGTCCTTTGCTCTACAAAAGCTTCTCAGTTTCAACAGGTTCCATTGATTGATTGTTTCTCTCAGTGCCTGTGCTACTGGTGTTATATTTAGAAAGTGATCTCCAGTGCCAATACGTTCAAGAGTACTTCCTACTTTCTCTACTATCAGGTTCAGAGTAGCTGGATTTATGTTGAGGTCTTTGATCCACTTGGACTTAAGTTTTGTGCACGGTGACAGATATGGATCTATTTGCAGCCTTCTACACATTGACATCCAGTTATGCCAGCACCATTTGTTGAAGATGCTTTCTTTTTTCCATTGTACATTTTTGGCTTCTTTGTCAAAAATTATATGTTCACAGGTGTGCGGGTTAATGTCAGGGTCTTCAATTCGATTCCATTGGTCCACATGTTGGTTTTTATGCCAGTACCAAGCTGTTTCTATTACAGTAGCTCTATAGTAGAGCTTGAGGTCAGGGGATTGTGATGCCTCCAGAGGTTGTTTGATTGTACAGGATTCTTTTGGCTATCCTGGGTTTTTTGTTTTTCCATATGAAGCTGAGTATTATTCTTTGCAGATCTGTGAAGAATTGTGTTGGTAATTTGATGAGGATTGCGTTGAATCTGTAGATTGCTTTTGGTAAGATCACCATTTTTACTATGTTAATCCTGCCTATCCACGAGCATGGGAGATCTTTCCATTTTCTGACATCTTCTTCAATTTCTTTTTTCAGGGACTTAAAGTTCTTGTCATATAGGTCCTTCACATGCTTAGTTAGAGTAACCCCAAGGTATTTTATAACATTTGCGGCTATTGTAAAGGGTGATGTATCTTTGATTTCCTTCTCAGCCTGTTTGTCTACTGTATATAGAAGGGCTTCTGAATTTTTTGAGTTGATCTTGTGTCCTGCAATGTTGCTGAAGGTTTTTATTAGCTGTATCAGTTCCTTGGTTGAATTTTTGGGGTCACTCATGTATACTATCATGTCATCTGCAAATAGGGAGAGCTTGACTTCTTCCTTTCCAATTTGTATCCCCTTAATCTCTTTATGTTGTCTTATAGCTCTGGCTAGAACTTCAAGTACTATATTGAATAAGTAGGGGGAGAGGGGACAGCCTTGCCTTGTTCCTGATTTTAGTGGTATTGCTTTGAGTTTCTCTCCATTTAATTTGATGTTGGCTGTTGGCTTGCTGTAGATTGCCTTTATTATGTTTAGGTATGTTCCCTGTATTCCTGATCGCTCCAAGACCTTTATCATGAAGGGGTGTTGGATTTTGTCAAATGCCTTTTCTGCATCTAGTGAGATGATCATGTGTTTTTTTTTTCCTTGAGTTTGTTTATATGGTGTATTATATTGATGGACTTTTGTATGTTGAACGACCCTTGTATCCCTGGGATGAAGCCTACTTGATCATGGTGGATAATTGTTTTGATGTGTTCTTGGAGTCTATTTGCCAGAATTTTGTTGAGTATTTTTGTATCAATGTTCATGAGGGAGATCGGTCTGTAGTTCTCTTTCTTTGTTGCATCTTTGTTTGGTTTGGGAATCAGGGTAATTGTAGCCTCATAGAAGGAGTTTGGTAATATGCCTTCTTCTTCTATTGTGTGGAACAATTTAAAGAGTATTGGTATTAAGTCCTCTTGGAAGATCTGGTAGAATTGTGCAGTGAAACCATCAGGTCCAGGGCTTTTTTTGGTTGGGAGACTTTTAATGACTGATTCTATTTTCTTAGGGGTTATTGGACTATTTAAATGGTTTATCTGGTCTTGATTTTACTTATGTATGTGGTACCTATCCAGAAAATTATCCATTTCTTTTAGATTTTCCATTTTTGTGGAGTAGAGGTTTTTGAAGTATGACCTGATGATTCTCTGGATTTCCTCATTGTCTGTTGTTATGTCCCCCTTTTCATTTCTGATTTTGTTAATTTGGGTGCTCTCTCTCTGTCTTTTGGTTAGTTTGGAAAAGGACTTGTCTATCTTGTTGATCTTCTCAAAGAACCAACTCTTTGTTTCATTAATCCTTTGTATTGTTCTCTTTATTTCTATTTTATTGATTTCAGCTCTCAATTTGATAATTTCCTGGCGTCTGTTCCTCCTGGGAGACTTTACTTCTTCCTGTTCAAGGGCTTTCAGGTGTGCTGTAAAGTCACTAGCATGAGATTTCTCCAGTTTCTTTATGTGGGCATTCATTGCTATGAATTTCCCTCTTAGCACTGCTTTCATAGTATCCCGTAAGTTTGGGTAAGTGGTGTATTCATTTTCATTGATCTCTAGGAAGTCTTAATTTCTTTCTTTATTTCTTCCTTAATCCATTGGTGATTCAGTTGAGCATTGTTCAGTTTCCATGAAATTGTAGGATTTCTGTAGTTTTTTTTTTTTTGTTGTTGTTGTTGAAATCTGACTTTCAACCATGGTGGTTTGATAGAACACAGGAGGTTATTCCAATTGTTTTGTATCTGTTGAGATTTGTTTTGTGGCCAAGTATGTGGTCGATTTTAGAGAAGGTTCCATGGGGTGCTGAGAAGAAGGTATATTCTTTTTTGTTTGGGTGGAATGTTCTGTAGATATCGATTAAGTCCATTTGAGCCATAACATCAGTTAAGTTCATTATGTCTCTGTTAAATTTCAATTTGGCCAATCTGTCCAGAGGTGAAAGTGGGGTGTTGAAGTCTCCCACTATTAATGTGTGGGGTTTTATATGTGATTTAAGCTTTAGTAATGTTTCTTTTACATATGTGGGTGCCCTTGTGTTTGGGGCATAAATGTTCAGAATTGAAACTTCATCTTGGTGGATCTTTCCTGCGATGAGTATGTAATGTCCTTCATTATCTCTTTTGATTGATTTTAGTTTGAAGTCTATTTTGCTGGATATTAGGATGACTACACCAGCTTGCTTCTTAAGACCATTTGATTGGAAAGTCTTTTCCCAGCCTTTTATTCTTAGGAGGTGTCTGTCTTTGAATTTGAGGTGTGTTTCTTGTATGCAGCAGAAAGATGGGTCCTATTTTTGTATCCATTCTGTTAGTCTGTGTCTTTTTATGGGTGAATTAAGTCCATTGATATTAAGGGATATTAATGACCAGTGATTGTTCATTCCTGTTGTTATTTTTACTTTTTGGTGGTAGTGTGTGTGTACTTCTCTTCTCTGGGGTTTACAGCTGTGGTGTTATCTATTGCCTGTGTTCTCATGGGTATATCTGCCTTCCTTAGGTTGGAATTTTCCTTCTAGTGCTTTCTGTAGGGCTGGGTTTGTGGATAGGTATTGTTTAAATCTGGTTTTGTCTTGGAAGGTCTTGTTCACTCCATCTATGATGATTGAAAGTTTTGCTGGGTATGTTAGTCTAGGCTGGCATCCATGGTCTCTTAGTGTCTGCATTATATCTGTCCAGGTCCTTCTGGCTTTCAAAGTCTCCATTGAGAAATCGGGTGTTATTCTGATGGGTTTGCCATTATAGGTCACTTGGCCTTTTTCCTTTACTGCCCTTAATATTCTTTCTTTGTTCTGTACGTTTAGTTGTTTAATTATTAAGTGGCAAGGGGACTTTTTTGGGGGGTCTTATCTGTTTGGTGTTCTATAGGCTTCTTGTATTTTCATAGGCATTTCCTTCTTTAAGTTGGGAAAGTTTTCTTGGATGATCTTGTTAAATATATTTTCTGTGCCTTTGAGTTGGTATTCTTCTCCTTCCTCTATCCCCATTATTTGTAGGTTTGGTCTTTTCATGTTGTCCCAAATTTCTTGGACATTTTGGGTCATGACTTTGTTGGTTTTAGTGTTTTCTTTGACTGATGAATCTATTTCTTCTACCGTATCTTCAACACCAGAGATCCTCTCTTCCATCTCTTGCATTCTGTTGGTTATACTTGCCTCTGAAGTTCCTGTTTGTTTACTCAGATTTTCTATTTCCAACATTCCTTCTGCTAGTGTCTTCTTCATGTTTTCTATTTCCCTCTTCAGGTCTTGGATTGTCTTCCTTGCTTTTTCATGATTTTCATTCAAGGATTTATTGTTTTCTTCTGCTTTAATTGTCCTTTCCTCTATTTTTTTTTATAGCATTCTTCCCATTTTTTGTTTGTCTGTTCCTCTACGTTATTTTTTATTTCTTCTATATAAGGCTCTAGCCTCTTCATGATGTTACTTATAAGGCTGTTTTCTTCTTCTTCTTCCATTCCGTGATGTTCAGGTCTAGCTGTTGGAGAAGGGCTAGGTTCTGGTGATGCTGTATTGCTCTTTATTTTGTTGTATGTACTTCTGCCTTGACGTCTGCCCATCTCCTCTTGTGTTCATTCTTGGTCTTTATCAGTATACTTGGTCCAGAGAGAGTTGACAGATTTAGGGAGCCTCTCTCTGGTCCAGATGGGAGTGCTGGTCCAGATGAGAGTGCTGGCCGGATAGGAGCTGGGGGGCTTGGGAAGTCCCTGATGTCTCCTTTTTTTGTCCAGATGGGAGCTCCTCTTGTCCAGATGGGAGTTCCTCTGGTCTCTGGTCCAGATGGGAGTTCCAGGGCAGACAGAAGCTGGGGGCTGGTCTCTGAGTCTCAGGAAGTGGCTGGGGGTCTCGGGCAAATGGGTGTGGGGGCAGGGTATGGAGACTGCAGTGTCTGCCTGCAGTCTTGGAAAAGGGGAGCCTTCCAGCAGGGCCCGCCCATTGGCAGGCAACTGGGGCCAAGTTGGTCAGGTTCTCCTGGAGTAGCCTGTGTCCAGTGGTGGGACCCAGGTGCAGTTGCCTCTCTGACTATAACCCAGGCACTCACCTCTGGTACAGATGGGAGTTCCGGGGCCTATATATATATATATCCTTTTTAAAAGCAAGGGGCTCACTTTGAACTGTGAAGGTAATATTTCTTATTCATAGGATCCGCTTCTCAGCTGAGCTACTGGTATAAGGCCCATGTGTAAGATGTCCTTTGTTTCTGTATTTTTAAAGTAGACCCAATTAGCTAAAGTAACTTAATCCTCACAGCAGAACTGAGCAGAAAGTACAGAAAATTCCCATGTATGTGATCCTCGCATCCTGCCACTACCAACAGTAACACAGCAGAATAGAGCATTTGTTACCATTAATGAGCCTTCACTGGTGCATTACCTAGAACCCTGCTGCATCACCTAGAACCCATAGTTTATGTTAGGGTCTGTTCTTGGCATCTGTATTCTTTACAATGATGTAAAGGACAATGAAACGTACCACAACTAACATCATATAAAACATAAATTAATATGTACAGAATAGAAAGTTCTCTATGTTCTGCCTATTATTCCTTCCTTCCTTCCTTCCTGCAAATCTCTGCAAAGATTTAGTCCAGTGATTAGCCGAAATGCTTGGGATCTAGCCACACAACCAAAGCTTGTTAGCTGGCAACTAAACCGCTAGTACATGAACCCAGAGGGGCACACTGTACATTCAAATCACAACAATGACCTTTACCAAATCAGGATGTGGTCCAATGTTACACTGAACTGGAAGGTTATTCTGAACTGGAAGATCTGAGAAGGACCGTTTCACTGCTTTGTCATGTCAGGGTGTTAGAAGGCAAAGTCTGGAGAGTTTAAGTTGTTTTTCTCACAATTCAAAGTCCAGCTTGATGGCTGTTGAATTCATGTCTAGATACTATTTGGTTTATTGATAGGTTCCTGGTTTTTTTTTGTTGTTGTTGTTTTGTTTTTGTTTGTTTGTTTGTTTTGTTTTTTATGGATTTTGACAAGTTAAAGCCTTTTGCTTTTCGTTAATCTCTTTCCCTTGACCCATTACAGCATTGCTTTACCTCTTTTGTCAAAGATCAACCAATTCTGTTTAAGTCTGTATAGTGTCGGCCGTCTATTGCGTTCTATTAATATCTGCCCATTCTTTCGCCAGTTCTACACTGTATTGATTGTTGTAGTTTTACAGTAATTCTTGAGGTTGGGCAATGTCAGTCCTCTGCCTTTGTTCTCCCTTGATATGGTGTCGACTCTTTAGCTTTCTCTCTCCTTTAAGGTTATTTTGGTCTTTTGCCTTCCATATAAATTTTAAAATTAACTTGTCAAAATCCATAAAATAACCCATGAAATAATATAAGAACACAAAACCAGAAGACATATGCACTGGCTAGTTCTATGTCTGGTTGACACAAACTAGAGTCATCAGAGTGGAAGAAGGAGCCTCAATTGAGAAAATGCTCCCCTAAGATTGGGATATAGGCAAGCCTGTAGGGCATTTTCTTAATTAGTGATCCATGGGGGAGGGCCCAGATCATTGTGAGTTGTGTCATCCCTGGGATGATGGTCCTGGGTTCTGTAAGAAAGCAAGGCTGAGCAAGCCATGAGAAGCAAGCCAGTAAGCAGCTTTCTCCATGGCCTCTACATCAGCTCCTGCCTTGAGGTTCCTGCTCTGTTTGAGTTCTTGTCCTGACTTCCTTTAATGATAAACTGTGAGTGGAAGCATAAGCTGAATAAACCCCTTCCTCTCCAAGTTGCTTTGGTCATGGTATTTTATCACAACAACAGTAACCCTAACTAAGACAATATAACATATACGTAAAGAACCTGTAAGTTTAAAAAAAGAAAGAGAAAGGAAAAGAAAGGAAAGAGCCCCCAACAAAGCTTTATAAGACAAAGAAGACCCCAAAATGCCATTGAGTTGGTTGTGTGTTGGCTATCTCTTGCTGGATATGGAGCCTGGCCTTCAGAGTGGTTTGTATACACAGTGAGACTCCATTGAAGAAAACTAATTTTTCATTTGTGAGCAGTTATCAGCTGGAAATAGCTTCTGGGTTAGGAATAGGGGCTTGTGTCCACTTCCCCTCGCAGCACTGAGATCCCATTGGGCCCAGACTTGTGTAGGGCCTGTGCATGCTGCCGCAGTCTCCTTGAGTTCATATATGCAAAGGTCCTGTTGTGTTTAGAAGGCCTTGTTTCTTTGGTATCCTCGACTCTTTTGGGCTCATACAATCTTTTCTTCTTCTTTTCCACAAGTTTACCTGAGCCCTAAGAGGAGGCATTTGATGGAGACAACCCATGTCACACTGAATGTTCCAAGGTCTCTCACTCTTTGCACATTGCCCAGCTGTGGGTTTCTATATTTGTTCCCTTGTACTGCAGGCAGAAGCTTCTCTGATGATGGCTGAGCAAAGCATGGATCTATGAGAACAGTAGGATGTCACTAGGACATTTTATTGCTATCTTCCTTTAGCAGAACAGTAGAGTCTTATTTGGGATTACTATTTCTGTTTTAAAACACCATGACCCAAAGCAAGTTGGGGAGAAAAAGGTTTATTTTGCTTATGCTTCCAAATCACTGTTTATCATGGAAAGAAGTCAGGACAGAAACTCAAATATGGCAGGAACCTAGAGGCAGGAGCTAATGCAGAGACCAAAGACAGATGCTGCTTTTTGCCTTTCTCTCATGTCTTGTTCACCCTGCTTTCTTGTAGAATCTACCACCACCAGCCCAGGAAGGACACCACCTATAATGGGCTGGGTCCTCCCATATCAATCACTAAATTGGAAAGGAGAAATTCAAAGTATCTGTATTTGCAGAGGCTGTGGTAGTATACATAAGTTGCCCTAAAAATGTCACCAGGAAACTGTTAGAGCTGATAAATACTTTTAGCAAATAATGTAAAATATCTTGGGGTGACTCTAACCAAGCAAGTGGAAGATTTATATGGCTAAAGCCTTAAGACCTTGAAGAAGATATCAGAAGACTGAAAGCTCTCTATGCTTGTGGATTGATAGAATTCATATACTAAAAATGGCCACCTACCAAAAGCAATCTACATATTCAATACAATCCTCATCAAAATTCCAACACAATTCTTCACAGATTTTGAAAAGACAATTTTCAGCTTCATATGGAAGCACAAAAATCCAGGAAACATTTTCTGTGCTTTTGACCTGGGTTTCTTCTCCTTCCTCTATTCCTGCTATTTTTAGATTTGGTCTTTTCACAGACTTTCTGGATGTTTTGTGCCTGATTATTTTTAGATTTAACAACTTTCATTGACAGAGGTACCCATTTCTTTCTATCTTGTCTTGAAAGCTCAAGATTATTTCTTCCATCTCTTATATTATGTTAGTGAGAATTATCTCTGAGGTTTCTGTTTGGATTTCTAAAGTTTTCATTTTCGGTTACCTTAGTTTGGGTTTTCTTTAGTGATTCCATGGCTGCTTTCACGTCTTGAATAATTTTCTTCATTTCACGCCACTGTTTGTATTGTCGTAGCTTTTTTTATTTTTCCTGTGTAGCTCTAGCTGTCCTGAAACTCTTTCTGTAGACCAGACTGGCCTCTAATTCACATAGATCTGCCTGCCTTTGCCTCCTGAGTGCTGGGATTAAAGACATGTGCTACCATACCTGGTGTTTTCATAGATTTCATTAATGGATTTATTCATATCCTCTTTAAGGTCCTTGAACATATAATATCTATTTTGAAGTCATTGCCTTGTGCTCATCTACACGAATTTCTCAGGACTCACTGTTGTGGAGATGCTGGGCTCGGATGGATAGATCGTCCTGGATGTTGCTGATTGTGTTTTTACACTGGTATGTAGGCATCTGGGTTTGGGATTGTTGTAATTCTAGGTGCTGGTATCTGGTCTTATCTTTGTTGGGTGGGTTTTCTTGTTCCTTGGTGTCTGTTGACCACTCTGGATCTTATAGAGATGGTGGGTATGGGTTGTCTGACAGGGGATACTCCTGCATCATTGCCAGGTGGGGCAACGGGGGGGGGGGGGGGGTCCTGGGTAGAATGTGTTTCTAGGTATTGGGAACTGACACTTAGGAATGGGGATGGGCTAGAAAAGGGGACTAAGAGTGTCCACAGCAGCGGGGAAAGCTGGGTCTGCCAGGAAGGTCTGTGGAGTTTCCAGGGAATAGAGGAAGAGAGGGAAGACAGGCCCCTGCAGGTGGTCTGCTACGGGGCTGGGGAGGAGACTGGAAAATTGGAATTGGAGGCTGGGAAGGAGAGTGAATATCACCTACCTAATTCTCTGGCCAGCTTAGTCAGTGAGTTCCCAAGGAGAGACAGCCTTGGGTGTTGGCAGTTGAGACAAAGGTCTGAAAGACTCTTAAAAGTCTAAGATGCTTAAAAGTCTACACGCTAAGTGAAAAGGCCAACAGAGAAGAAGGCTGGCACTCTGTACATACAGGATAACAAGGAAACCTGTGATCCCCAACCTGGGCTTTGAGCACCAAGAAGATAATCTAAAGACTCCTAACAATGGCCTGGCCACATTTGGATGTTGTTTTCAAACGTAAACACAAGAATGAATGAGATGAAACAGTCGGTCATTTTACCACTTCTCGTCAACAATGCCAGAAGAAAAAGAACGTGCACATTAAAAAGTACAGGGAGGTGGCAGGGAGGGGCAGGGAATGCGCTAGCCGGAAGTGGGTCTAGCACATGCTTTTAACCCCAGCACTGGGGAGGTGGAGGTAAGTGAGTTCAAAGCCAGTCAGGGCTACATAGAGAGTCCTTGTCTCAAAAAGAAGGGCTGGGAGACGGTTCACTCAATAATGTTACTTGGCATGGATGCAGAAGGACTCAACTTCTATCCCCAGAACTCATGTTTGTAGCTGCAGCAGCAGCAGCAGCAGCAGCAGCAGCAGCAGCAGCAGCAATGGGACCATGTAACCCAACATGGCCCTCAGTGGCAATACAGGCCATTTAATCAACATGGCCTCTAGAGACAACCCAGACTATAGGCACTAATATGGCCTCCTGCAGTAGCATAGACTACAGAAATCTACCTGGCCTCTGGTGGTAGCAAGGGCCTCAGACATCCATGTGGCTTCCAGTGGCAGCCTAGATAGTCATATGAAGCCTGAGATTGAACATGGCCTGGGGCAGTGGACCACAGATACCAACATGGCCTCCAGGGACAGCATGGACCATAGAGGTCTTCCAAGGAGGTACAATCCAAAAAACAAACAAACAAAAAAATGAACTGTTCTTCATCACGGACATGCTGTCATTACTCAGATCCAAGGGTGATCATCCGGCTGGGCAGTGTGTTGGGTGCTGAGGCTGTGCAAACTCCAAGCTGCTGCATACCACCCTGTTGGCCCTACCCAGCAACAACATGTTGCCCTGTTCAATGCAGCCCTCTCTAATACCTGTCATTACTGTTCATCTCTAGTTCCTCCTCTCTCTACCACCCACTCACCTCCATCCTTCCTACCTCTCGTTTGAATATTCATTTGTCATAGTGTCATTGGAAACTGTAATGCGTTACACGGCATATATATATATGTACTCAAACAGCTTTTACATGCAAATATTAATTGCACTGAATCTTTGGTCTGATTCAAGATTTCTGGTTTCTGAAGCACCCTTGTTGAGACTCAATTCAGATATCTTGCTGTTGCCTGGAGTCAGAGCGATGTTGCAGCTAGGCATGACTGGTTCCCAGGGAGCTCCTGGTTGCCACACACCTCCCTGCCCAGGGTGTCTGCTGTCTCAGGCTTGCAGGGCTTGACCTTTATGCTTGTAGCAGCAGCTCTGCTCCCGTGCTTTCCTTCTGTGGGAGCTCCAGGCTGCCGCACATCTCCCTGGCCTGCAGATCCATGGCTCATCAGGCACAACTTTTGTGCTTGCAGCCTGCTGGCTGAGATGCCTCAGCGAAGGGTATAGATCCGTCATTCTCCAACAAGCTTGGCTCTGTTCAGTCATCTTTCTTTCCAATTCCATGAGTCCATTTTTAAAAGCATCTTTCCGTAAGACTTGCCTTTCTATTCTTTTTATTTTTATTTTTAGGTTGTTCTGGAGCTACTGAGGCTCTGCACACTTCTTTCCACTGCCAATCACCCTTCTGAGCCTCCATAGGTCTCTCAGAGTCCACAGAGCTCTGAGGCAGGCAGCTGCAGCCATCTTTTTTTCTCCTGTTTGGGCATTTTTATCCTGTCAGTCTTTTGTTTGTATATAATGGTTTCCAATTTTGTGTTTTTATTTTATTTTACTTTACTTTATTTGTGTGTGTTTCTTGTGCTTCTTCTTTTTAAAAATTCTGGTTTTCTTTCTTTCTTTCTTCCTTTCTTCCTTCCTTCCTTCCTTCCTTCCTTCCTTCCTTCTTTCTTTCTTTCTTTCTTTCTTTCTTTCTTTCTTTCTTTCTTTCTTTCTTTTTAAAATTTGCCTATTTATTTTCTAGAGAGAGAAAGAAGGCATGGAATTGGATGGGTGAGGATGAGGAGGAAGACCTAGGAGGAGGGGAAACGGTGATAAGAATATATTGCATGAAAAATTTATTTTCAATAACAAATTGAAATTAAAATATAAAAAAAGGCGGTCAGGTGTGGGGGCAGGCACCTGTACCCCAGCACTGCAGAAGCAAAGATTGGAAGGTTTCCCCAGGGGCTTGCTCTTCAACCAAAGAGACAAACTAGTGAGAACTCCAGGTTCAGGGAGAGACCCTGTTTTAACACATATGGTGGACAGTTGAGGAAGTCCACAAATGTCAGCCTCTAACTACACACACACACACACACACACACACACACACACACACACACACTCACACATGCACACACATATACATGTGCACTGTCATAAAACTACAGATATCTTTATGCAACGTTTCAAAAATGGTACATTTAGTTTACGAATATTGACATTTACTACAAAAGAACAAAATATTCATGGAAGTAGCAGGAACCAGTTCAGCATGGTGCTTGTCTCTTAGGCAGAAGACAGGAATAGGATCCGGGGAGAGATAGAGGACAGGCATGTCTATCTGTGAACCTGTATTTCACAAGCTTTTTATTAGTGCTCAGGTGGTTGTGACATCATTCTGTGATTTTTTTTTTGCATGCTTGACATATTCTATTATGTATGTATGTATGAGAATAAATTTCACCCATGAACATGGACCACCCACCCAAGTGGGCACTAGATAAACAGAAGCCCCTCTCCACCAAATGGCTCAGCATTTATGCTCAGCCAGCACACTGTTACCATGCAACGGTGCCAACCAATCACAGATCTCCATTTTTTCTTTTAATTACAGTCACATGTTAGACCATTGTAGGAATACAGAACATTGTGAGACCAAAAGAGGAACAGTACACCTTGCAGGTAAAGGTTTCTGTTTGTGATAAAGATGTTCCTGCTTGTTCTGTTCAGGTTAAGGGTTCTGTTTGCAGTTCTAACTCCTGTTTGTCCTGTGTGAAGTCTTTGCAAGGTTTCTATTTGCAATCAAGAATAACTTCCTGTTTCTTAGATATGGTGTAAATTGCAAACCATGGTTTTCTATCTGCACTAAGCTTGTGACCCCCTTCACATCATGTACAGCCTTTCTCTTGTTCCTTTCCTTTCATTTTATTTTTCTAACAAGGTTTAACAGCCAACGCTCTTGCCCCTGTGAACACCTTATCTCTGCTATAAAAGGACCTCAAGAGCCGGGCAGGGGCTGCTCTCTCAAATCCCAATTTCGGATGAGAGAGCCGGTTGTCCAGTCCCAAGTGTACACCCCCAAATACAGCTTGCTTTAATTGGACAATCATGGATTTGGTCTTTTCTCCTCATGATTCTCAGGTTTAAAAATATCTAGCTATTTGTGAGTATAAACAAAGCAGTTACGCCTTTACTCCAAAGCTACACAGAGAAACCCTGTCTGGAAAGACAAACACAAGTAGCTTTTGTTAGGTAACCAGTTGGCTTCCTTTTTATAGATATGCATCTCTCAGTCATTAAAATTGAAGGAGAATCCCATCTGATTTCAGAATTGTCTTGTTGTATGTGTACATTTGTATTTATTGATCCAGACCAGACACAGCTTTACAAGTGTGACAATGAACGGTATTTCTTCAGCCTGTGTGTGTCCCTCGGACTACAAAGCTTAAATAATGCTGGACATTAGGTTCAAAGGGAGGGACGGTGGGTTCAGGCAAGAGCGGCTATTGTTTCTTTCATCTCTTGATAGCACTGCTCAAGAAGCACTAATTGAAAACTGGTAGAATTAACGCAGTGAAACTGGCTGCCATCTGTTGGTGGAACATTTGAGGGACTCCAGGTACGTCTTAGCTTCCTTAGGGCTCTAGTGTTCCTGATAGAATGACCCACATTTAGCTACTGAGGACACTCAGCCCCACCCAGATTCATTAGTATTTGTTTCATTAATAAGTCAGTTAACAGGGGTTGGGGATTTAGCTCAGTGGTAGAGTGCTTGCCTAGCAAGCGCAAGGCCCTGGGTTCGATCCTCAGCTCCGAAAAAAAAAAAAAAAAAAAAGTCAGTTAACAAATCTGAGTACAGCAGTGTGTTTTAGTTCCAGCCACTTTGGAAGCTGAGGCAAGAGAGGGTTGCTAGAGCCAGCCTGGGAAAGCATAGAGAGAACCCAAGGAAAACACAACAACTTAAGGACCAACCAAACCAAAGGGAAGAGTTTGTTCTAGAAGCTGCATTGTGTGTGTGTCCCTTCTGGAGCTCAATTCTGGATGTCATTGCGATGAATGTCTTTCTCACCTATGTCCACAGCCAGCTTGACAACGGTAAAATGCATTTTATAATAAAACCAGAAGATGGCAATAGAGTAACATCAATTTAAAAACCAGCAGCTTTCGTGTGATTTTATGTATGCAGCCTTTGTCCTTCAATATAAGGCTATAAACCTGTTCTCCAACCTTTTGTGCCCCAATTCCTGTAATGATCTTATTGTAGAAGTGGGCTGAACCACACACTGTCCTTAAAAACAACAACAGAACAGGCCAATGACAAAATTCCACATAGAATCACCATTCTCTTGCTGTGTGAAGCTCAACACAGCAAAGCCGTTCTCAGTTGGGCGAGTTCTTATTTTAAGACGTTTGTGAGAATACCAAAAAACAAACAAACAAATGGAAACAACAAAAACAAAACAAAATGACAAGACTGTCCAGGGAAGACAGTTCAAAAGAAATCTGTGGTCATTTTTGCCCCCAGCTTCTGATGTGTAATGCCACAATATGGTTAAGTAGTGAGGTTTGTCGGAAGGTTTCGGGTCAGTACTCATCTTTCGTTTACAGGCTGTGTGCTCACAGGCAGTCCCCCCCCCCCCCCCCCCCCGACACTAAATTTCCTCTTCTATATAAAAAAAAAAAAAAAGAGTAATAATAACAGTGCTGGAGCGGGTTGGGAATTTAGCTCAGTGGTAGAGCGCTTGCCTAGCAAGCACAAGGCCCTGGGTTCCATCCTCAGCTCAAAAAAACAAACAAACAAACCAACCAACCAACCAACCAACCAAAATAACAGTGCTGGTGATTTTGTGGTGATGTCATAAGGATTAGGTGGAATGATACATTTGACTCTCTGACATGCAAAAGGAAGCTAAAACAAATGCGGGCTATTTTTCTTGCCATGACGCTTGCAGGAAGGAAGTTTGCTTTGTGTTAGTTCCAACTGAATACTAATCACCGGATTGTATTAGAATTTTTGTTGTTGTTGCTCGTTAAGTATGTGATTGAAGCAAATTGAAAGCGGCCTGAAGATGTCCATGGGCAGGCTACAAGTTTGTATTTTCAGTGTGTGGTAAGTAACTACAGCATTCTTTCAGAACTAAGAAGAGTGTTCTCTCTAGCGCCCCTTCTGTGTCCCGGATCTTTTATTCTTTACACTGCATTCAATCTCTTTTAATCAAATTACTAAATGCATGCTGGTCTATTTTCCCTCATTGATGGTGTGATTAGAAAGCCATAGAGCAGGTCTATTATGTGAAGCGGTCTTATTTGTGACTGTGGTAGTTGTAAACATAACTAATACATCAAGGTTCTGCTCATTGCCACAGTGAGGCCAATATTCAGTAGGCCGGCGGATGTTTTCACACTGAAATTTTTCATTTGAATTTGCGTACGGTAAAAGGCTTCATTGAAATCAATAGAAAGGTTCCAACCCACTGAGAGAGCTAGCATTAAGGATCAATGACCTCTGTAAAAGTCTGTAAGCCTGTATGAAAAAGCCCCCCATATTGACAAGCTCTTTCATAGCAGTCAAAGCTGAGCTGAGACTCAGGGAATTACTATTCATTGCTGCCCACACAATTACACCCATTGTCTTTCCAGGCCACCACACTATGTGTGCTGCAGTCTGTTTTGCTCTCTTTGAAAGGGAAGCAGTGCCGGCGACAGAAGCAAAATACTTTCCTGTTAAATAGTAAAGTTCTACCACGGCAATGGTTTTTATCTCTGGCGACACATTAGCGACACCCAGGGGTTTAAAGAATATTAAAGCCAAGGTCTCACCCCAGGTCTTGTAGATCAGAATTTCCGGAGGCAGATATGGAACTCGTTTGTAAATGTTTCCTAGGTGAGTCTAGTCTGCGCTCAGGGTTGATCCCCCCTGAGCTCAGAGTCAGGAGGTTAGCATTCCAGCCCCGACCGGATGATGTTTTTATGATGCCCCTGTCTTGGTTTCTCTATCTCTTTTCTGGCGCGTTATATCCTCCTCAGCACCTTTCACCACGTCAACCACCGACAACAGCGTCTGCTTTATCTAAAGGGATTTCCTTGGCTTCGTGTCTCTGTCCTCACAACTGACAGGTCTAGCTCTCTCTCCTTGTCTCAGAGTCTGGAGGACCCTTTTTTCCCTGCTAAAGTTTTCTCTCCCACCTCAAGCCTCCTGCCACTTTCAAGACTGTGGCTTCTCGGTTATCCTCTCTCCCGAGATAAACAATTCAGACGCAGCAACTTTTGAGCACCCACTGTAGAAATAAAAAGGAGAATGCAATAGAACCCTGTCGAGGAAGAAAGGAACACAGACCTAATTAGACTGGGGTGTGAACTGAGCAACAAGGGACGTACGTGAAGAAGACAGAGCAAGACAAAAGACAGTTGCCAAGTTTTCTGTACTTACTTCTTCGCATGCTGAGATAATGTCACTTTGCGTTGTCCGAATGGTCATCAGTTTTCCCCAATTTTAAAATTAATTGCCCTTTTAGTCAATGCTGAGTTCCAGGAAAGAGCGACTTACATTTTGTGCCTCAGGTTCCCCTTCCATTTCCCACCTTTCCTCCAGTTTTGGCATCCATTACATACTTTCAGTGTTATCTGGTTTACATCTTGAAGATCCCATTCAATGACCATTTCCATCTAGACAATCAGTCTCAGGAAATACTGTAAGCCTGATTAGCCACCAAAGCTCATTCCAATGGTAATAGCAGTATCATCATCTGAAAATATTTCCAGTGCTGAATGCTTGTTTGCTTGAGTCAGGGTCTCATTTCATTGCCCTGGAGGTTCTTATGTTCATAGCGATCCTCCTGTGTCAGGCTAAGTATAGTTTAAAACACACACACACACACACACACACACACACACACGGTCATAGATCGATTCATTTTGTGAATTTCCCAGTTAGTTGCATTTAGGCATTTTAGTTGTTTGCTGATTATTCTTACATGCTCCAAACAATTTAATTTGTCCCAAATCATTCATTCCACTTATTTTCCTAAATGATACCATTCATCCTTCTCCCTCTGTGGTGAGTGGTATGTGGTGTGTGTGTGTGTGTGTGTGTGTGTGTGTGTGTGTGTGTGTGTGGTGTGTATGTGTGGTGTGTATGCGTGTGTTTAGGGAGGTGCATGCACATGTAAAGGCAAGAGCAAGAGCAGGACATTGGATGTCTTCCTCGGTTGCTTTTCCCCTCCTTGACTTGAGATAGGATCTCTCCCAAGGAGCAGAAGCTTGCTGTTGGGGCTGGGCTGGCTGTCCAGTGAGTCTTTGCTGTCATAGTATGTTCTCTAGACCTCTGGGGTGCTCCAGAGTGGAGAGACAGCATTCGAAATGGATTCACCTTGTCTTCAGACCTGATAATCATGCAAATATGAGATTTATGGAGCAGACAGCTACTTTTTCGTGGAAGTCAGAGTTCTCAGGGAACACTAAATGCTGAGTCAGAAGATGAAGGGAATTCTAGAAGAAGAGACTGAGAAATTCTGTGTCTGTATTTATTGTACAATGAATTTTCCCTTAAGAGATTCACAATGGTCTGTTCTGCTACGGACTATGGCTACCCATCATCATGATTTTAACTGGAGATGAAATATTTATAAGGTAATCCATATTATCCGAGTGAAACACAGATTTTTTTTTTTTTTTAAGAAAAGGAAGTTGAGTAGGATCCTCTAATGAACGTAATCTAGGCTGTCCTGATCTAATTAATCCAGAAAGTTGGTGTAAGAATGAGATTAGTTTTTAGCTACTTAGACTCTCTGAATATAATTATCTGTCTAAAGGAACAGTGTTTCTCAAGGCAGTAACAGTGTGCACCATCCCTGGTTCATAAGTTGCCTTTTTGGAGCCTAGTGCCTATGGTGGGACACTTTGCAAAGCCTTGGTGCAGGGCAGAAGGCCTTGGACCTGCCTCAGCTGAGTGTGCCACGCTCTGCTGACTCCCCATGGGAAACCTTACCTTAGAGGAGGTGGGAATGGGTGGGGCTGGGGGGCAAGACTGGGAGGGTGGGAGGAGGGAGGTGAGGGGAATCTGTGGTTGGTATGTAAAATGAATAGAAAATCTTTTAATAATAATTTAAAAAGAGAATCAGATTGTGGTTATAGTTACATGAAACTTTACATGTGATTAAACCTCATGACATATGTACACCCCCATACATACAAGGAATGCATGTGTAGTTGGGTGACCTCTGTGGATGGTGCTATGTCAACATTATTTTTTACTTATTTTATTCTTACATGATATGTCAGCATTGGATGGAGGAAGATGAAAACTTCGTGACTTCCCTGTACATTTGCTAGCAACTTCGTTTTGAATCTACAAAACTAAAGAGTTTCAAATATTGTCATTAGTTACCCTAAGATATTCAAGCAGGTGAGAAGAATGGATATACATCTACTGCATATTGGCTTCAGTCAGCTTGTTTATTTCTCAGAGTAACAGCCTCTGCTCAGTTATCTGAGCAAAGTATCTCTCTCCTAGAACAATTTATACCCGTAATTTGATAAACGCCTAGAAGAGATGTGGGCAAAAATATCTACAGCTGGTTCTGGGTGGGGGAAAAATTCCTCAGATTTCTTAATCTAGGACCAAGACTATAGGCAAGAATGTTCCTCCAATGCTTGACTACTTCTGTTCAAACGATTTGTAGTTAGAAGGGAAATGTGACTACTCAGCAGACCCTGTTTACATCCACACAGCTGTTAGAAATGGATTTGGGATCTAGATTTAATGCTGATTGCTCTTCTGGGATATACCATGCGGGTCTGAGATAAACCCATGCACAAGGCTGGCATTAGAAGTTGTGTAACAGAAAGGAATGATTAGGCCTTGACGTTTAACTGGCAGCCAAAGTACTCCTCCAAAGTGTGTTCAAATAAAAGGGAGAAATACATTTATTTTATGGTTTGCTAATAAACATATGCTTTATGTTTGTTTCTCCTTTTTTTTTGAGATAAAGTCTTTAGACAGGGCTCAGGAAAGCCTCAAAACTGCACTGATCCTTTGGACTCTGCCTCTCAAATACTGGAATTACAGGCACGTGGCACCATGCTCAGCACATGTGTATTTTGATTTGTGCCTTTTACAGATGTTCCTTCCACTTCTGGCAGCATTTGTAAGGGAATACATTTTATTAGGTTTTCTAGGTGCTTCTGGATAGTTGATGGTGGTGGTGCCTTCCATTTGTCTGGGGGTGTAGAGAGCTGCGTGTAGCCGCACCCTAAAGATGGCTCTGGCTTCTACCTTCTGCCTTCCCGATGACAAACACTCTTTATGGTAAACAGCTCCTTATTTGGCTATGGCTGGATTCGTGTGCTGCTGGCATATGCGTGAACCTGTGGACAGTGCCCACGTGGCTGTCTGGGGTTGGCAGCCCAGCCCTACTTAGGTGCTGGGAGAGGCTTGCCCCGGAGAGAGAGACACAATGCAATTAATCAAAGGTCTGATTAAACTGTGATAAGAAGGATCCCGGTGTCGCGTCATCCTTGCTGGTCGAGGTGGGCGCGACATGGGGGTCCTTTTGAGTTTCCAAGTTTCTGTAATATCTTTATAACATTATGCATAACTCACAGAATTTATTATTTTTTAAAATTATTTTTAATTGTTTTATGTGTATGAGTGTTTTACCTGAATGTATGTCTGTGTACCACTTGGGTTCTAGTATGTTAGGCCCTGGGACTGGAGTTATAGAGGATTAGAGGCTCCATGTGGGTGCTGGGCATTGAACTCAGGTCCTCTGGAGGAGCAGCAAGTACTCTTAGGTACTGAGCCGTTACCCTGGCCCTAGTTCTTGGTTCTTAGAACCAGGGAGGGAAAGATGATCCTGATTACACCATAGCAATTGCCCTATGATTGATCTCCTCCCCCAGCTTCACCAAAGGAATGTGGGTGCCTTCACCTGCTGTCAGCCCTTGTAACATGGTTGTACAAACAGGAAGAGGTACCTCATTTGGACAGATGCAGCCCCTGAAGTCCATGTCGAAGTATTAGAGCAAGATGGTGATGCCTCTGTAGGAAGTTAACAGCTTCTCCTTTTCCAGGACATGGGGCCCCTCTCCACTGGCTTAGCCAGCCTGACTTTGGCTCGCAGCCTGTACTCCACTATTTGCGTGCTAATGTAGCATCCTTAGTGTGCCCTATTGAGGCAAGGATCAAAACCACACTTTAAAACAAGTTATATTTAAACTGTAAAATGTTAGCTATGCAGCAGCCCCGTGGAGGGACTCTAACAGAATTTATTCCAAGGTAACAGTGGCACTGAATGTATCACTTCTAGGTAGAAAATTTTGGCCCATACATTTAATGTCCATACTCAGTAGGATAAGTCATGAGGAGAAGGGTCTTGAGTCTGCAAACAGCATGGATCACAGACTGAGATTCTCTCACAGCAAAATACAACAACAACAACAACAACAAAAAAAAGAAAACCCCACTGCTCTGACCACTGAAGAAGTTTTAATGACTCCGGAAGATGGATGGGAGAGTATTTGGCAGACATCGCCCATCACAAACCACAGGTGTCCAAAGGATGTCCTGGGACTCAATGGATGCCAGTGGAAGATGGCAAGTATGAGGCAACTTTGATAGCAGCAAAGTCACACCATATTAAATTGTATAATTGGCTGCTGAGTAATGCACCAGCTCTGCTTAGTAGGAAGGGAATGAGCCTTTATGGGACAGTCCCAGGGATGCCCAGATGTCCTTGTTGCTGGCATCATCCAATGGAGGAGCCAGGAGGTCTTGTCAGGATGCACAGTATTGGTGAAATATTTAGCTTTCTGCTGTCCTCAGCCCATCTGTTCCCCCAATTTGCCAAACCTGAAATGACTCAGGTAACAAAAATAAAATGCAAGTTAAATGTTGCTTGGTGCAACCTATTTTGAATATTTTATTTGAAGCCCACAACTTTAAAAGGACTTTAGAGGGAAAACGTGGCCCTCTCACATTCCTGCAGGAAAGTTATAATTATTTTATAGGAAGGAAAATTTGATAGCCTTTTCCTGCTTTTGTGTAAGCCACACTTGACTCATCTCACTATAAAATTTTAATATAAGAAAGAAGACACCCCATAAATAACATTAATGAAAAGCAAGCTGACTGAACAGGTGCGAATTGACAAGGAGGCTATGGGTGTGGGAGTCAGTGCCTGGGTGAAGTGCAAATAATAAATCTGAGAATCCAACTGGTCAAATGCAATGAATAAGAAAATGACTTTGGGGGAGGTGAGAAAACCACTTTGGAAAACTTCTCTGGATATTTGATTTAATAATTAAATCTGCCGATAGATGATATGCTGCAGGAAAAAGGCAGCGAAATAGCTGAATGCCCGTCATTACCTTTCATGAAAGAGATGAGGTAACAAAATTTTAGTCTTCAAATGACTATATGTGAGTGATCTGGACTTGATGGGGCAGGGGTAGAGAAACAGCTTTATTCAGGCTTGCAATCTTCTGTGGTGTATTTTTGTTGAGTATCTTTCATCCTGTATAAAGCCCTACTTCACATACACTGAATTTTCTAGTCTTTTTTATTCAATTAAAAGTAACCCCACTTACTGTCCATTTAAGCCAAAAGAAAGATCTTGTTTTATTTAGGAATTACAATGTTTCATTTGGGGGCTGAAGAGATAGCTCACCTGGTGAAGTGCCAGCCACACAACCATGAGGGCCAGAGTTCAGATCTATGGCACCTGGGCATGGTTGTACATGTCTGTAATCTTTGCCAAGGGGGAGATATGGAGACTGGCAGATCTCCTGTGATCTCTGGCCCATCGGTCTAGTCAGTTGTTGAACTTTGTGTGCAAAGAAAGACCCTGTCTCAAAAAGATAAGATGGTCAGTAATAGTAGAAGGCACTGAATGTAAACCTCTGGCCTCCACATGCACAATCTCCCCCTCACCCCTGCCATTATTATAAGAACCCCAAACACAATGTTGTTTCCCTTCATCCTAACCTACTCCTGCACACCTCTAGTAAAAATTAGCCTCAGACTCTCTGTCTTCCTCATTGTCCTCTGACTTCTGGAGCAGCCTTCTCTGGGGGATATGATAGAGAGAGGATTTAAAAAAAAAAAGGAATACAAACTTTCATTGTCTGGCATGGTGTGTTGGACCCTTCATTCCCTCTGTCATTGGAGGATGTCCATTCAATGCCAATGGACAAGCATTTCTGATGCATTTCTGAACTCCACGTATGGGCTTCCAGATCCATGTTATGGATCCTCCCCAGGTGTTACCAGGAGTGAGATTCAAAGATGGCATCCTCTGGAGATCCCCTTGACTTGAGGCAACACTCCACCCTCTTGTCCTTAGAAGGGGAAGCACAGCTCCTTTTCCATGCAGCTGTACTTTTCTTTGGGTGGCCTTAGTAGTATTTGCCAGGAGTAGCCTCTTAAACTCTCTCAGACTTTTTTTGAAAGCACAAAGAGAGGAGACATCAATTTCTCAATTTCAGACACACTTTCAACTGCTGTGTCACTTGGCTGGATGTAAAGGGACCATTGGGCCTCACGGCCTGACAATTTTTCCATTTTTCCAATACACACTTGAAAATTTAGAAAGCAGAGGGTTGGTGCCAGTGTCTGACTTCTCTTCACAGTCTTGCAAGCCCTGCATTGGTGTTCTGAAGTCACACCCTGAAACATGGAAGTCCTGTCATGCTTTGGACAAAAAGGGAAGTGGATTGGATGCTTCTTTTTAAATCAAAGTGAGCAAAGAGTTGATCAAATCCACTCAAGAGAGGATTGGTTTTTGGCTCACAGGTACAGCAGGGTCTGCCATGATTGCTTGGCCCCGTGCACTTGGGCAGAACATCCTGGAAGCTGGAGTGGGTGTCAGAGAAGCTTCTTCACTTCTTCTTGGCAGAAAGAAATTCAACGAAGAGGATGTAGATATTCATCTGGCTTTCTTTTTTGTGCCTTTTAATTTTGGAGTTGGGAGCCCATGGAATGGTGCTGTTACATTTAGGCTGGATCTTCCCCATTAGTTAATTGTAGATGAATCTTAAATGGTCTTATTAATAAAAAAAAACTCAGTGTGTAGAGGAATTTCTAAACAGTCTTATTAAATAAGAAACATAGAACCAAATACAGAGGTAATAGCCAAAGAGATCAGAGAACTATCAAAGAGCCATGACTACCTTATCTTACCACCTCACCGACATCACTAACCCAGAGAGAGTTTCTTCCCATCTAACTTGTGTTTTTATTACTTTCCTGTTCTGCCTTCTCATTGGCTCTAAGCCCAGCCACATGACTTCCTCATCACTGCCTATCTATATAGACCTCCAGGTCTCTATGGTTGGCACTGGGATTAAAAGCTTGGCTGTGTCCTTGACCACACAGAGACTCTGCCTGCCATGTGATAGGATTAAGGGCGTGTGCTACCACTGCCTGACTCTTGTTTATGGCTATGTGACCTCTGATCTCCAGGCAAACTTTATTTATTAACATACAAATAAAACCACACTTCAGCACAATTAAAATATCACCACACTCAGTGCCAGCTATTGGGGTAAATTCTGAAAGATCAGAGAGACAGAACAAGCCACAGCTAAACTCACCTCACCAACTTCTGAGCCAATCCTGTTTCCTCAAACTGGAAGCCTCTGAGTCCTCACCCGATTGGATCTCAGTTGAACTGCTGTTAAAAGCTTAAAAGTCTCTAGTTTTTGGTCCTCATGTCTTATATATCTTTCTGCTTCTTGCCATCACTTCCTGGGATTAAAGGTGTGTGTCACCATGCCTGGCTGTTTCCAGTATGGCTTTGAACTCACAGAGATCCAGATGGATCTCTGCCTCTCAAGTGATTAAAGGCATGTGTGCCAGTATTTTCTGGCCTCTATGTCTAATCTAGTGGGCTATTCTGTTTTCTGGCCCTCAGAAAAGTTTAATAGGGTGCACAATATATTGGGGGACACAATATCACCACAGTTAGTCATCTCCAGAAATGTCTTCTCAGGCCTCACCAAGCCTATAGTTGCTCCTAAGTCTAGTCCAGTAGACAATAAAGCCAATCATGATAGCAAGTAGGAAGCATCTGGAAGACTGTTTCTCTATAACAACAGGCAGTCATAAGGAGGGACCATGAGGCTCAGGCTGTTAAATCGCCCCAAACCCACTATGTTTATTGAATCATATTCATCTGGTGACAAGATTGGTTTCTATGTTTCCCCCAAATCCGTGCATTGACCTCTTCTGCTTTGCTCAGTGGCCGTTTGTGTGTGTGTGTGTGTGTGTGTGTGTGTGTGTGTGTGTGTGTGTGTGTGTGTGTGTGTGTGTGTGTGTGTGTCAGTACACAGGCTCTCATATCCTATTTCCCTTGCTCTCTGCCTTCTGCCTGGGTCTTGACACCTGCAGAAGGCTGGAAGGTGGGAAATGAAAGAAGATAGATTTACCTGTTTGCTTTTGAGATGTAGGGTGTGAATGGCTCCCTATAATTGCCAGCCTCTGGATGTGTAGTGCAAATTCTAATTGGTCTTAATAAAAGCCTGGAGTCAGATATGGGGTAAATGCTGAAAGATCAGAGAAGTAAAGGAACCAGCCACTAGAGAGACTTTTTAGCTCTATGGAATCCTTAGACCTAAGGAGGCTGAGCTCCCGTCTCCTCCCACCTTATATTTCTCTCTTTCAGCCAGCCATATTACTTCCTATCTGTTGTTTCTTCAGACCTCCAGACATCTATGGTTAGCTAATGCCTACTTCCACCTCCTGGATCTGTTTCCTGGGATCAAAGGTATGGGCCTCTGTAGTTAGAGTTTTCCTGCCTGGCCCATAGTCAGGACAAATCTCAGTCACCCACCAGTCCCCTAGTTGCTCAGACCCAACCAAATAAGCACACAGAGACTTATATTACTTATAAACTGTATGGCTGTGGCAAGCTTCTTGTTATCTACTTCTTTTTATCTTAAATTAACTTATTTCTATTAATCTATACTTTGCCACATGGCCCATGGCTTATCAATACCTTACATCTTTCTTGTCATGGCGGTGGCTGGCGGTCTCTCCACCCAGCCTTCCACTTCCCAGCATCCTCTTCTCTCTTGTCCCACCTATACTTCCTGCCTGGCCACTGGCCAAACAGCATTTTATTTATACAGAGCAGGCCTCCACCACCTGGATCTGTTTCTCTTTTAGATTAGATGAGTCTGTGTAGCTCAGGGTGGCTTTGAACTCCTGATCTTCCTGCTTCCTCCTTCCAAGTGCTGGGATTAAAGGTGTGTGCCACTACTTGCCTGGCCTCTATGATTAACTAGTCGCTGGCTCTGCACCCTGATCTCCAGGCAAACTTTATTTGTTAGAGCACAAACAAAATATCACCACATTTCCCCCTTTTTGTCTAAAATAAAAGAAGATTATAACTAATTTAAGAAAAACTTTATATAATAAGTACAATAACTATATTTAATATATGCAGGCAATAAATATATCAACAATGTCTAGTTGATAAACATTTGACAAATTCAGAGAAAATACTCCATTATTTATCCTATTTTGTGAGGCCAAAAGGCTATACCTAATTCACTTTCTATTCTAACTTGCATTACCAAAACGATCTTTTAATGTCTCTCAACCCTATACACTTTACACCTGTTTAGTTAATTTCTTTTTTGAATCTGGTAACAAGGAAAACTATAACTATAAAGTTGTCAACTCTATCAGTCACCTGAGAAGGAAATAATATTACCTGAGTAAACAGGAAGTACAAGCAAGCGGCTTCCAAAAAAAATATGTGAAATGACAGAAACAGCTGGCTGCCTGGAAAGTCACTCAAGGTTCCTCTGTAACGTTGGGACATTCATCTTCAGCCTTCATTACTAGAATATCCTTAGAATATTTTTAATTCTTGAACTGTTTCCTTCACCCATTTTATTGTTTTTTTTTCTTGGCTTTCTTTAAGAGATTTATTGATTTCTTCCGATTTTTTGTTTGTCTTTTTCTCTATTTCTTTAAGGATATTTGTAATTTACTCTTTAAGGGCCTCTGTTATCTTTATAAAGTTGTTGTTAAGGTCTTTTTCTTCTGCTTCATTTGCAATGGGATGTTTAGGTCTTGCTATAGTAGGACCATTGGGTTCTGATGGTGTCATATGTTTTTATGTTGTTGCATGTATTCTTACTGCTGTTTACCCATCTAAGTTTGGGATAATTATAGGTACAGGTGTTGATTCTTGTGATGTCTTGTGATGTCTTCATTAGATGGGTCTTTTGTTCCCTAATTGTCTATTTCCTTTATTGTCTTTTGGCCTGAATAGCCAAAGGTTCTGGTGGTTGGCTGGTTCTCAGGTCCAGTAGGACTGTCTCGGCTGAGGTTCAAACTTTTCTGTGCAGCAGGATATTCTGAAGGGTTGCCCTTCCTTGTCTTGGCAAAGTTCAGCAGTCACTTTCTTTTGTGTCCTGCTTGTCCAATTTGAACAGCATACTGTCAGTTGTAGAGGTAAAAGTACTTTCTTACTCAGTGGCTAACTTTTGCCACAAAGATAATAGACTCTTTATGGAGTTTCTTCAATGTCCATCATCCTCTCTAAAGTAGATTGGTGCTGCCAGGAGCAGACATGTCTCATTGTCAAAAAAAAAAAAAAAAGGAAGAAAGAAAGAAAAAAAACAACCTATGTTGTTAAAATGTCATATTCTGTAGATCTCTAAAGTGTTTTAAAGATGACCTGTCTAAAATATATCTCTGTTTGACCTTGAAAACACACCTAACATGACTCAAGTTTGATTATGATGACTAACTACTAACTTGCATTTCTTTTTTTCCCTTTTTTTTTGCATGATAACTTGCATTTCTTTATTCTTTATTTTTTATTTTAAACAAAAAGGGGGAAATGTGGTGATATTTTGTCTGTGCTCTAACAAATAAACCTTGGTTGGAGATCAGAGTGGGGAGCTAGCTACTAGTTAACCATAGAGGCCAGG
Organism: Onychomys torridus; assembly: GCF_903995425.1. Lineage (NCBI taxonomy): Eukaryota > Metazoa > Chordata > Mammalia > Rodentia > Cricetidae > Onychomys > Onychomys torridus. The sequence goes on from NC_050465.1 coordinate 51,440,487, forward strand.
CAGTGGTGGCACATGTCTTTGATCTCAGTACTTGGGAGGCACACATCTTTAATCCCAGCAATAGGGAAGTGGAGACAAGAAGTGATATGGTTGGGGAAAGAGGAATATAAGGTGGGAGGAGACAGGAGCTCAGCCCCTTTTCGATCTGAGAAGTTGTGGAGATAAGAGGTGACTGATCTTTCAGCATTTACCAATGTATCTGATTCTGGCTTTTTATGATTAAGGCCAATTAGAATTTGAGCTACATGGATCTTCATTATCTTATAGTTTTCTTACTCTACCCATGCCTATTTGTATAACTGCTTCATTACTGTCTCTTAAGTTACTCCCTTGAATGTCCATCTGTATGCATCCATGAACCAGGAATTACATACATTAGCATTAATATGGAGGTCAGATGCACACCTGTGATGACTAACTTTGCATGTCTGTCAATTGGTTGTAGTATAATAACCAGTTGTTTAGAGAAACAATATTCCTGATTTTGCTACAAAGATTTTGTAGATGAGAATAACATTTGTAAGAAGTTGGCTTTATTAAGGCAGATTTACATTGATAAGATGTGTGGGTATCATCTAGTCAGTTGAAGGCCATTAATTTAAAAACTAGTTTCCCTAAGAAAAAGGAATTACAGATAGTAGTATAGTATTTCCAAGCACAATGCTGCCAGCTATGTATGTAGTCTGAGTTCTCTTCAGAGACCTCCCGTGAGACCCAGGTGAGACTGGATCCTGATTAACACTACAGAAATGAATTTCAGCATCAACTGCTATAGCCAAAGTTGGAGGTTATTTAAGGAAAACATTATTTTAACATAAACTAAAGTGTGTGCATGGGAGTGTGGGAGACAAACAATGAGACTTAAGCAATAGTTCATATCCAAGAGTGGGTATAAGTTTCTCAAGAAAAAAAATCCCTATTAATGATATGACTTAATGCTCTTTTACACACACACACACACACACACACACACACACACACACACACACATGCATATGCACACAGGGTCTGCATTCTCAAAAGACCCTGACTTCATTATAAATACATTTGCATTGTGGTTTTGATCCTTGCTGTTTGGCTTTTGAAAGGATCCTGGGATTCTGAACAGGAGATTCTGCCCAGCATGACTTAGCAAGGCAAAAAGGTCACTTTATTCGCCTCATAAATATTCCCCAAAAGTTCTTTGAAAGTCCAAAACATAGAACCTAACCATATGCTAATACATGAATGTGTATGCATGTGTGCATGTTTTAGTGGCTTTTGAAGTTTCATTGCTCAAGAGATATAATCCTGTAAAGCTTCAAAGATTAAGTAACACTATTTTGTACACTTATTTTTATCTAAAGAGATATTCTTTAGTACATGAGATTATGATTGGATTATGAGGCACTTTGTAGTGTTTATAAGTGATGAAATAAAAACAGTTCAAAGAAGGTCAAAGAAATCTTACTATACATGGGTTGCAGATGGTCAAGCCATGCTTGGCTGTAAACATGGTTTGCATTCTTATCTGTAAGCTTTTTTTGGAAAAGGGATTTATAGGCCTTTGTAAGCTCTTTGGAAATTCTTCACAGATACTTGCTTTGTTTTGAAACAGGCTTCAAACTCAATAGGTAGTGGTGGATGACCTTGAATTTGTGATGCTCCTTTAAAGTGCTATGACAACAAACAGGGTCAACAATTTTAGTTTCACAGTGAGTCTTAGACCAGGTCCTGCATGCCAAGGACTCCTCTGTTTTCTTATATGCCCTTACTTTTTCTGTGTTTTTTAAAAACCCTGATTTATGCCTATTTTTTTCATTTGTATTTGAACATCACAAGTGTACTATATATTTCCTTCATTTGCTCTGGAGGACTCAGACTAGTGAGCTACCTTTACATCCTAGCTGGACTATGGAATGTCACCTCATGTGGCACTGGCCTATGCAGTAAGAGAGGAGAGGGCAGCACTATTTATTATTTTACAGACATACACAGTAGGAGGAAGGCAGTTCCTCCAGGAGAATTAGAGTGTGGTTAAAAAGGAAGAGCATATATTAGAACATTAAAGTGAATTAATGTCTTCTGTAGACATGGCCTCTACTTAACAAGAATCTGTATCTTTAACTTAGAGAGCGTATTACTATCTAGTCACAATATAGAATCTGTTGCCATGCAACAGAGGCAGAAGGATGTACCAAAAATAACTCTAACAAAGGCTATATACTCATTCTCATTCTGCCTTCAAGAAACTTGGATGAGTCTCTTAACCCAGTCTTCCATTTTCTGCCAACCTGTAATAGCAGGCAAAGCCAGACCTGTGGACACACACCTATAGCCCTAGAACTAGTGAAGCTAAGGCAGGAAGTTCATGAGTTTGAGGCCAATTGGTCTACAGGTGAGATCCTGCTATATATATATTGAATATAAATAAATAAATATATTGAATGTGCTAGTAGTTTATAAAAAAACAAAAATCAGACAACTATTTTTCTGAGCCCCATGTAGACAATCACAGCTGCTGTGTGTTCACAACTATGATAACCTGTGTTGTATACAGAAGACAGTGCCCTACTACATAAAAGCAAGGAGGAATGTGAGGGTGAGCTGGAGCCAGATTAGGAAGAAGGGCTCATCAGGAGTGGGAGGGGTGAGAGAGGGTGTGGGGAGTGAATATTTTTCTTTTCATTAGGAAATATTTTATTCATTTTAGATACCAACCACAGATTCCCCATCTCATTCCTTCTGCTCCCCTCAGCCTCCCCCCTATCCACCCCCCATTTCCTCCTCCAAAGGGGTAAGGCCTCCCATGGGGAGTCAGCAAAGCCTGGTACATTCAGCTGAGGCAGGCCCAAGCCCCTCCCCCTTGCATCAAGCTATGCAAGGTGTCCCACTATAAGTAATGTACTACAAAAAGCCAGCTCATGCACCAAGGATAGATCCTGGTCCCACTGCCAGGGATCAGACCAAGCTTAGAAGTCCAATTTGCTAGCCATTGAGCCACAGAGCCACATGTGGGGAGTGAATTTAACCACAGTGCATTGCATACTAGTATAATATTGCCAAAATGAAGAACCAGACCCAAGGAGGAGATGATTAGCACCGAATGCTCATGGGAATGGACTGAAATAGTTTAAGACCTGTGTATGCTCCTCTTAGGAATAGTTTAAGTCAGTTGCCAGCTTTCCTGACTTTAGAACTTAATGGACTCTCACTGTCCCCAAGGGACTCACTTGTACCAACCATGAGCAAATCATTCAGAAATTTCCAAAGACTACACACGAAAGACAAGACTGTACATGGCATATCTTAGAGCAAAGATGTTATTACCACCTACAGATGGATTCTGTTTGCAATTTCCCATTGCCTATCTTCTCTCTCCTTCCTCTTTCCTCTTTCTTTATCCCCCTCCTCTCTCTGATGTATTTCCATCATGTGAACTAATTTTCATCCCTCTGTTATTATTCCATAAAATAAGCAAATAACCAAACACAAATAAACATATCCCCGAAGTGAGCTATACCTAACTTTGGAGTTAGAATCTGCACTGTCTAATCATATTAAAGTATTTCTTTAAAGCATTTATAATGCCCTCCCCCATAACTCTATTAAATGTAGTCAATATTCCTTTATCTCATTATATAAAATATGCCCAGTATGGCTAAAGGGATAGGGAGATTGGAAGCTAGGATCAGAAGTCCTTCATTTGGTGGCTTTTCTTTCATCTCCTAGGACACATGTAGCACTAGAAGACTCTTCCTGTCAGAGAGGCTCTCCAGCTCTAAATTATCTAATGGTCATACTGTTTTAAAATAGCACTGTTAAAAGAGAACCCCAAACACGTTTGTTTTGCATAACTGGGGCTTGTAAACTGAGATGAGTGTCAGTAATTAAACAACATTGGATTCTTTCCTTGGAAGAAGAGAGCTTTTGCCCTACTTTTGGAAGCGTGTTAATCTCACGCCACTTCAACTGTCCTCTACTTCAGAGGCTTGGGTCTTTAGAGAGAAAAGAGGGCAGGCAAGCAGGAGGGAGTACAGGGCAGGTGAAAGCATCTGTTTGTTCTGCTCTCATGTTGGTGTGTTGGGGAGTTGCCAGAGACCAGCTGGGGTAGGCTGTTCTTATTGTTTTCTGGACACCCACAAGCACAAGATGATGACTTTTAAATGAGTCTTTTCAAAATTACATGTACATACCAACACACACACACACACACACACACACACACACACACACACACACACAGTGGCTGAAGCAAAGCTCGAAGCAAACAGAACAGCAAATTATCAATTATCAGTGGTCACGCAGCAATCAACTATGACTTAGCTGCATATATTCAAAGCAGGCTTGGGCAGCCTACGCGCAATGCCATGGAATACCATCATTGTTGAAAGGGTCATATTATCAAGAAAAGGAAGCCGAATTAAGCAAAATTAATTGTCTTGCCTATAATCGGGTATTTAGATCTTCCTAGTTTGCTAGCTTCAATTCTTTTACCACCACACATTATTCAAGGAGGAAAACAAATTCAATTAACTTCCCTTCTTGCTTTGCCAAACAAATGGACGATCATTAATGTATAGCTACAGATGCCATCTCGTGATAAAGAGGCTGGGAAAGTTTATCAAGGCCAACAGGGCGTTCAAGCTTAGTGTAGGTCATGAGAATGAAAGGGTGCAATCAAGGAAAGGATGCATGGGGCTTTTAATTTCAATTCTGGTTACTCAAGTGTGTGATGAAGGGACAGGCAAGAGCCAAGAGCCTAAGTAAGGAGACCCTGATAAAAGAGTTCACATTGTCATCATTACCCTGTTGGGGACCTTCATATTATTATTATGTTATGATGATACTTCACAGTTTTGATCTTTTTCAACTAGTATAATAAAAATTAGTATTTTTGTGGTTTAGACAACTTCCTTTGGCCTGTGACTTTAGCAAAGTTGGTAACTGATGTGCTAAGTCCTCCATCTAAGGCCGGGTGAATTTCAAGGGATATTAAACTTGTTTCTTATCTGGTTATACATTATTCACTGAAATATTATTTGGTAGGAAATGCTGGATGTCCAGAAACCTTATGATCCATTTTATCATCTTTTTATTTGATCCAGGAAGTTGATTTTCATGGGTAGTAAATAAAGTTTATATCTAGAAAGATGAAATTATGAAGCCTGTCAGCATGCTTATTACAGTTTATACCACCAAACAGGTTTGCTGTGACTTACAGTAAAAGTACTTTCAGTAAGGCAATTAATAATAAAGCTAGAAAGTTCGATAAAAAGATATAGAGGAGTAGAAATATATATATAGACACATATATATATCTGTAGTGGGCTTTCTTTTAGGCCACTAGCCAGCTCCCAAATCATGACATGGAGACTTAATATCAGTTTTAAATGCTCAGCCTTACCTTATGCTTGTCCCACTAACTCTTATAACTTAAATTAACCTGTTTTTCTTCATCTACATTTTTTAAAGATTTATTTATTTATTTATTATGTATGCAGAAGAGGGTGCCAGATCTCATTACAGATGGTTGTGAGCCACCATGTGGTTGCTGGGAATTGAACTCAGGACCTCTGGAAGAGCAGCCAGTGCTCTTAACCTCTGAGCCATCTCTTCAGCCCCATCTACATTTTTGTCTATTGGCTTTTTACCTTTCTTTCATTCTGTATGTCTGGCTTGCAGCTGCCTGGCTAGCTAGCCACCACCGCCACTCCCACTCCCCACCCCCGACACAAGGCCTGCCTATCCTTCTCCTGCCTTGCTATTGGCTGTTCAGCTTTTTATTAGACCAATCAGGTACTTTAGGCAGGCAATGTGAAACAGCCACACATCTTTACATAATTAAATAAATGCAACATACCTTTACATAGTTAAAGTAATATTCCATAACATATAACAAGTGTGGGACAGTTTGAAAAAAAAAAAAAAAGTAAATTTGTTATGAGCTTCCTGACTGCCAAGGCAAAAGGAAAACCCAGTGCCTTTACTTGGAAGCAAAGACTTCCATTTTGTTTTATCATTGTTATGGACAATGTACACATTATGTTACAGCCTCCAAAACTAGGTGAAGAAACTCAGAAACCAGGGACACCCTACTGTAAGGAAATAATGAAATAAATGAATGAATACCCAGGAAGAAATGAAGACCCATCTTCCTTGGCAGATATGAAGGTCTGTAAGGAGACTACCACACTCCCCATTGTGAGCTGAGAAGCGATACTGAGTGACCTGGGTAGGTGTCTGGAAGTCGCATTAATGACCTGTTTAATTTTTATCTGGATAAACATTTTCCTAAAGGACCTAAAATTCCTTGCAATCCTTTTCCCCCTTCCTTGGACTTTTGTTCTACCGCCATCATTTGTTTTAAAAACTAAGAAAAGCAGAGTATGTGGGGTGCTGCTGCTGGAGAGAGGATTCAGAATGCATCGCGTGAATGTATGAAGCCCTCAAAGCACAAACTTGATAAAGGTTTAAAAAGAAAAGAAAATGAAAGCCACATGTATGTTACTTTTCATTACAAAGGACAAAAGCAATATGCCTCACCTCTGCAGAGAGGTCAAGAACGGACACATAAAAGCAAAGAAAACTTGCAAATGAACAAGAATGTTGTAGTTTCACTTGCCCAGGGAGAGCTACCAACACTACCTTGACATTTGTGGATGCCTACCTGCATTTTGTAGTGCAAAGCTTTATTGTATTTTATTTGTTAAAACTAATTGATTCTAAGCTGAATTATTGATCCAAATAATGTCTGAGATTTACTGTTTATTAGAATAAATATGGATAGATTTTTTTTTTCCTCTGTGATAGCCTAGTGATTCAAGACTAGACTGGGTAACATAAGACACTGTCTCAAAGGAAAATGCTAGGTGTGATGGTATACTGCTCTACCCTTGAGAAACCTGAAGTAGGAGGATTGTGAATTCAAGGTCAGCCGGGCAGTGGTGGTGTATGCCTTTAATCCCAGCACTTGGGATGCAGAGGCAAGCAGATCTCTGTGAGTTTGAGGCTAGCCGGGTCTACAGAGTGAGTTCTAGGACAGCCAGCTCTGTAGAAAGAAACCCTGTCTCAGAAAGGAGGAAGACAAGGAGCAGGGGGAGGGGGAGGGGAGGGGGGGAGGGGGAGGAGGAGGAGATCATATTTATTTTAGCTTCAATCTCTAGGCAAAAAGAATTACTGAACATTGAAACCCAAAGAGTGACGGGAGTTATATTGGTGTTTAGAAAGGTAAACTGGAAATATTGGGGGTATACGTTGTGACTTGAACGTGAGTTAATTATTTCTGGAATCTGAGGACCAAATAATAACAGATGACATGAGAGGGAAAATGGGGAGAAATGCTGACAGGTGGAGTCATCAGGCTTTGAACACAAAGACCCTGCCTGCTAAGTGATAGGACTAACATTGCATGACGTCTGTTTTTACTAATAATTATCCTGATAAATTTTATTGGGGGACACAGATAAATTTTCACCACAGAGAGGCACACAATGGATAGGAGTCTTAAGTTCATGGGCTGGGCCACAAGGTAGATACAGGGTTAGAAATGGAACAAAAAGAAAGAGCTTCTTTTCAGATAGGATGATTGCTTTCATTCATTCAGGATGCATGGAAAGTGGTCTGCACAGTGATGTGCAGGAGCCATGTTGGGTAAGTTGAGGATGGCTGGGCTTAGCATTTGGGAGAAACATCTGTGGTGGTATTGTGTTCCCCGAAAAATTGTGCACCCTAATAAACTTATCTGGTGTCAGAGACAGATCAGCCACAATATTAAACATAGAGGATAGGCAGTGGTAGCAGATGCCTTTAATCCTAGCATTCCAGAGGCAGAAATCCATCTGTTCAAGGATACAGCCGAGCATGGTGACTCACACCTTTAATCCTAGGGAGTGATTGCAGAAAGCAGAAAGGTATATAAGGCATGAGGACCAGAAACTAGAAGCATTTGGCTGGTTAAGCTTTTAGGCTTTGGAGCAGCAGTTCAGCTGAGATCCATTCTGGATGAGGACTCAGATGCTTCCAGTCTGAGGAAACAGGATCAGCTGAAGAACTGGCAAGGTGAGGTGGCTGTGGCTTGTTCTGCTTCTCTGATCTTCCAGCATTCACCCCAATAACTGGCCTCAGGTTTGATTTCATTAATAAGACTCTTTAAGATTCATGCTACAAGCATCTGTTTGGCTAAATGCAGACTTGGGTGTTGCTGGAGCTCAGCTGAGTTTATGATGTACGAGACTGAGAGCCTGTACGTGGAGAAGCGAAGAGGCAGGTGACGAAAATCTGTGGGCCGTGAGAGGAGAAAGGACAGGTGCAGCAGCCGGCAGAAGAAGGGGCAGCTGAGGAGCAGAGTCAGAATGCCTTCCCTGGAGGCCAGGGGAATCGATGATGGGCCAGAATGACAGATGTTTCAGGGGGTTGACAACTGGGAATTTAACTCTGGATTTGGTCATTCATCTTTTTCAAGAAAGCAGGGTGGGTTGTTTGTTTGTTTTCAAGACACAGTTTCTCTGTGTAACAGTCCTGGCTGTCCTGGCCCTCACTCTGTAGACAGAGCTGGCCTGAAACTCACAGAGATCTGCCTGTTTCTGCTTCCTGAGTGCTGGGATTAAAGGCATGGGGTTGGGGATTTAGCTCAGTGGGAGAGCACTTGCCAGCAAGTGCAAGCGAAAGGCCCTGGGTTCGTTCCTCAGCTCTGGGGGGTGTGTGTGTGCGCCACCATGCCTGGCAAGAAAGCAGTTTCATGGTCTGTCTAAAATAAATAAATAAATAAAAGATTAGTCAAAGGATTTTCCCATTTGCTGAGTAATTGGAACATGAGAAATTGGATGTAGTTAATGCAGACTGTTCTCCTGAAAGCTGCAATAGTGAGAAATGAAGGAAACTGAAGGGCAGTGAAAATATGCACCTTCAAGGATATTATTCAATTTAAACATAATTCAGTGTCACAGTTTGATATTTCCATTTAACATTCCAATAGGGGAATAGGTGATAAGAAGTTCTAGAAGCTGAAATCTAGGACAATGCATGTTTTGCTGGGTTAGATCGGACCCATGGGAGGCCAGTAGACAGCAATATACAGCTCAGAGTCTCTGTGAAAGGACCTCAGAACGCAGTTGTGGTGTGAGAACTGAGGTGAGTTAGCGGGATAAAGAAGCCATGAAATGGAGAAGGTTCTTTGAAGGTAAAGAGCACCATGTACCCATTTCCAGAAGTAAGCACCTGCAGGGGTGAGTGCATCCTTGTGGAGTTCCATTTGGCTCACACAGTGTAGGGGCAGAGCGGGGAGAGATGAAAGAGGGCGCACAGAGGGTATGCAGAGGGCTCACAGAGAAGTTTTTGAGCCAGGTTGGAGTGTGTTGGTCTCCTCTCGGAGGTGATATAGACCTTTGAGGTGCTCAACACAAGTGAGTGACACCATTCTGTTTAGTTTAGAAAGGGGCTTCTGGTTGAATGAACGCTGTAGATATCTTGGGAAGGAGAATGATATGATGAGAGATGAAAAGAACCCAAGGCTGTGCCAACAAAGACGTTGACAATTGGAAAAGTAGAAAGTTGGACTTGCCTTTGTTTATTTTTTGTTTTTTTTGTTTGTTTTTTGTTTTTTTTTGTTTTTGGTTTTTGGTTTTGGTTTTGGTTTTTCAAGACAGGGTTTCTCTGTGTTGTTTTTGGTGCCTGTCCTAGATCTTGCTCTGTAGACCAAGCTGGCCTCGAACTCACAGAGACACGCCTGGCTCTGCCTCCCGAGTGCTGGGATTAAAGGTGTGCATCACCGCTGCCAAGCTGGACTTACTTTTAAAAGAATGCTAGAGTGATAGGTTGGTAGTTGATGAATTGTGAGGGCTAGAAAGGAGGTTAGATTAAAATGATTACATATATCACTCCAAGTCAGAGTGGAGAAAGTATGTGCTCTGATTTTGAGATGACGACTTTGAGATGTCGGTGGGACAGAGAAGGAAATCTGCTTCATGTGGCACCTTGAAGCACATGGGAGGAGAATTGCAAAAGCTAAGGATTTGGGAGGCAGGCATACATGGATTATAGCTTAATTCACTATAAGGGTTGAGTTCACCAAGGGAGAGTATATACAATAAAAGAGGACAGAGGAGAGACTCTTGAGCAGCCATAAGATTTAAGAGATGAGTAGAGAAAGCAGTTTCACCAAAGAGATTAAGAAACACGAAGGAAATTTAGAGGAAAAGGGAAAGTGTTGTGTTGCAGATGTAGAAGCTAAGAGATTGAGCATTTCAAAGAGAGTGGGAAGATAACACTACATGCTGTAGAGGGATAAAATAGGGATTAACTAAAAATTGCTTGTTCTCGATCCCTTTGGCCAGATTCCTATCTTGTACTTTCTTTTCTAGTATGAATAAGTAGATCTCTTTATAATTTAACTTTGGTCTCCGCACAGGTTCTACAAAGTAAACTTAACCTAATATCATGGCATCTTCATAGCAGTCCAGAGGGCAGTACTACATACAGAAAGCAAGAAGAGGACATGTGAGCTTGCCACATGCCTAGTAACTGACACTCTGAATTTATTTTGCATCACATAATAATCCTTTTAAAGACTATTTAATAGAAGATGAACTTGTAAAGGTCAAGTGAACTGCTCATGGTTGCACAGCTTAGAAGAGCAGTAAGGGGATTCAGACCCAAGCCGGGCTCCCAAGCACCTGCTGGTTAGGGAATGCTTTGATTTCTCTGACAAACATCTAATAGAAAGAGACAGAAAAAAAAATCAACAGAAGTAAGTGTAGATTTGCCATTTGGACATTTTTTGGCTGAATTATAGTTTAACTTTAAAAATATTTTAGATTAATTTCCTTTATGTGTATGTGTGTTTTGGCTGCATGTGTGTCTGAGCACTGCATTTGAGTCTGGTACCTGTGGACCCTAGAAGAAAGAGTTGATTCCCTGGGACTAGAGGTACAGGTCATTGTGAACTGCCATGTGGATTCCAAGAAATGAACCCTGGTCCTCTGGAAGAGAATGAGTGCTCTTAACCACAGAGTCAACTCTCTATCCTCTTGCATTAAAGTTTAAACTCAGCTTCACCAGTTACCAGCAGTAGGTGATGATGAAGTACACCTTATGCACGTGGGTTGAGATTTTGATGGATTGTTGTATAGTAAAAAAACAAAAAAACAAAAAAAACCCCTCAAAAACATTTTTAGTTATAATGTTTTATACACATGTATACACACACACACACACACACACTTAATATATTGTGTGTGGCATGTTTGTATAGTTGCATTATGTGCATGCGTATGTGGAGGTCAGAAGTCAGCATCAGAAGGTGTTTTTCAGGCAGTGTCTGCTAGTTTTTTGAGACAGGGTCTGTCACTAGCCTGGGACTCACCAGACAGGCTTGTCTTGTCTGACAGCCTCCCCAGGGCCAGAATTATGTGTGTCCATGCCGTTTCTTTTATGTGGGTTCTGGGGATCACTTCACTAATAGAACTATCTCTCCTAGACCCACATCTGTACTTTTTATTTCACTGCCAAACATTACCAATTACCCTACTTCTTTGCTAATTGCAATATACTTACTTCCACACTACATAAAAATTTTATGAGATGTGTTGATTTTCTCTTCAACAGGTTGGAGAGGAAAGGAAATTTATTATTGTCCTTTCAAGGATAAAAAGAAAATATAACTGATATGCTGCTGTATGATTACTGAACATAGAACTTGCGATTCTTTTTTTTTTCTTATTTTGATTTTCATTTTGACTGTCATATGATCTTATAAGAGCTGATAGAGTTTACATTAGATTTTACATTTACAGCATCAGTTCCAAATTTTTCATACCTTATGAACACCCTTTAATCTCCAAATATTTTTGGTGGCATGCAGAGAAGGACAACACATGAATGGTAGTTATCAACTTACATATGTGGCGTGATATTAGTATCAGTAATTGAAAACACTCATTTTTAAAATTTATAATATTTTTACATTTTACATACCAACCACAGATTCCCCTCTCATACCTCCTCCCATCCGTTCCATTCCCCCCCCCCACCCATCCCCCATTTCCTCCTCCAAAAGGGTAAGGTCTTCCATGGGGAGTCAGCAAAGCGTGGTACATTCAGTTAAGGCAGGACCAAGCTCCTCCCCCAGGCATCAAGGGTGAGCAGGCATCTGACCATAGGTAATGGGCCCCAGAAAGCCAGCTCATGCACCTGGGATGGATCCTGATCCCACTGCCAGGGGTTCCTTAAACAGACCAAGCTACACAACTGTCTCCCATATGCAGAGGGTCTAGTCCGGTCCCAAGCAGGCTCCACAGCTGTTGGTCTAAAGTTCATGAGTTGACCCCCCCCTTCCTCCTTGCTCATAAAATCCCTCTTCCCTCTCTTTGACTGGAATACCAGAGCTCAGCCTGGTGCTTAGCTGTGGATCTCTGCATCTGCTTCCATCAGTTACTGGATGAAGGCTCTATGATGACAGTTAGGTATTTGCCAATCTGATTACAGGGGAAGGCCAGTTCAGGCACCCTCTCTGCTACTACAAGTAGTCTAATCTGAGGTCATCCTTGTGGGTTCCTGCGAATTTCCGTAGCTCCAGGTTCCTCCCTTACCCTATAGTGCCTCTCTCTATTAAGATATCTCTTTCACTGCTCTCCTACTTTGTCCCTCCCCCAGCTTGACCATCCTGTTCCCTCATGTTCGCATCCTCCATTCCCTCCCCTCTATTGTCACCGCCCATCCCCAGTTTACTCATGGAGATCTCATCTATTTCTTCTTCCCAGGGTGATCCATGTGTCCCTCTTAGAGTCCTCCTTATTTCCTAGCTTCTCTGGAGCTATGGGTTGTAGTCAGTTATCCTTAGCTTTACATCTAGTATCCACTTACAACATGAGTACATACCATGTTTGTCTTTCTGAGTCTGGATTACGTCACTCAGGATGATATTTTCTAGTTCCATCCATTTGCCTGCAAATTTCATGTCATTGTTTTTATACAGTTGATAATATTGGCATAACTGGGTGTCAACGTGCAGAAGATTGCAAATAGATCCATATCTATCGCCATGCACAAAACTCAAGTCCAAGTGGATCAAAGACTTCAACATAAATCCAGTTACACTGAACCTGATAGAAAAATAAGGAGGAAGTAGCTTAGAACCCATTGACACAGGAGACCACTTCCTAAATATAATACCAGTGGCACAGACACTACTACTAAATGGGATCAAACTACTAAATGGGATCTCCTGAAACTGAGGGGCTTCTGTAAGGCGAAGGACATGGTAAATAAGACAAAATGACAGCTTAAAAAATGGGATAAGATCTTCACCAACCCCACTTCTGACAGTGAGCTGATCTCCAAAATACATAAACAACTCAAGAAACTAGCCATCAAAATACCAAACAATTCAATTTAAAAAATGGGCTACAGGGCTAAACAGAAAATTATCAACAGAAGAATCTCAAATGGCTGAAAGAAATTTAAGGAATTGCTCAATATCCTTAGTCATCAGGGAGATGCAAATCAGAATAACTCTGAGATACCATCTTGCACCTGTCAGAATGGCTAAGATCAAAAACACTGATGGCAGCTTATGTTGGAGAGTATGTGGAGCAAGGGAAACACTCCTTCACTGTTGGTGGGAGTGCAAACTTATACAGCCACTTTGGAAATCAGTGTGGAACTTCTCACAAAATTTGAAATCAATCTACTTCAAGACCCAAGGATATCACTCTTGGCCATATATCCAAGGGATGCTCAATCATACCACAAGGACATTTGCTCATCTATGTTCATAGCAGCATTATTCATTATAGCCAGAACCTGGAAACAACCTAGATGCCCCTCAACCAAAGAATGGATAAAGAAAATATGCTACATATACACAATGGAGTACTACTCAGCAATTATTTTCTTAATTGTTTAAATGAAGTGGGCCTCTATTTCTGAGCAATGTTAAGACTGGTCCCTGAAAAGTCTAAGCTTTATATTCAGAAAGTCCACCTTCAAATCTTACAGATGAGAGCACAGAGAGAGATTCAGTTAGAATAAATTTAAATGCTTGCTTATGGATCAAACTAACAAGCTGTGACATATATTTTTGTTTTCTTCTGTAGACCTTTTTTTTTTTCTTCTGAAAAATATTATGTCATAATTACCGAGAAAGCCAAGGTGGAATTTTTAACTTCTTGGTGATCTGCCACATAACACAGAGATTGCTCATCTTCAGTTCTTTCCTTCAGCACCATCCTGGACTGGCAGGAGTTGCCTGGGTGAATAAGACTCAGGTGAACAAACAATGCTAGAAGGCATTAACAGCCTCTATACTCATCACTGCAGGTCTTCCCTTAGGAGGGTGGACCTAGGAAGATGCCCACTCTTGTCCTTAGAGGATGCTTGACACCATTTAGGCAGGGAAATTTGGGCTCCTGCGAACCTTGAGTGGCCTAGGATAGAGTGGCATGCTGTGTTCCAGAGTATACTGCTTGGATCTGGACGGAGGGCGGTTGTCAGCGAGAAGTGAGGCTGGAGTGGGGTGCTCTAAAGCTGGAGTCCAAGGCATGGGCCACATTTGGCCTGATCTAGGAGGGGCAGTGCTTCTCTTTTGCATGGCTGTGGTGTCTCTGGTCAGTCACACTGTTAGGAGATAAAGTCTGTTGGGATACTGTTAGGCGAGAAAAAGACCTGTTGGTTGAGAAAACTATCTTTTCTGAAGCTTCTGGAAGGCTTGCCAGCAGGTCTTGTAACCCATCACTGTTCCCCATGCCATGACTTTTTCTTAGCCTAGGACTTACCCACTTACTGCTTACCAAACTGTAAAATTGAAATCATTGCCTGAATTACTTATTCATCCTCCCACCCCCAGACTTTCGTGCCTTGGTGATTGTAGAGTGTTTAGGTCATTAGTCTGGACTTCAAACTGATGTTTACGTTTAATTTCCTTTCTTTGGGGATTATAGACATTGCTGAGGAGATCTATAGATCCATGATTTTCTGAAAATCATGGCGCTGAGGGAACATATTCTTTCTTCATTCTGCTAAGTTGCAAGTTATATTTGTCATCACTGAAAAAGAATTTTACCATTGCTGTGAAAGGCTGCCGTGAGATGACAAGTTAGGAAAGGTCTATTACAGTCCCTTTACTATACGATATTTCTTGAAAAATATTACCTAGAAGTTTAAAAATATAACTTAATTTTCCATTTAAATAATAGTTATTTATTTCATTGCTAAAGAGGAATACATTCTTATGTGCTTAGATTTCAAATGTAATTTTGAGACAAGAAAAATCGATGTATGATGTATTTCGTAGGCAAGGTAACTCGAAGACGGTTTAAAAACAAACTTGAAAATATTTGCTTATGCAGCACAGGCTTTTTAAAAGTTATTTTTAAAGGCTGAGGAATTCAGGCACCTGTTGTTTCTCCAGCAGTGGGGAGTGTTAAAAATGACTGCCGCTCTTCAGCCTGCGACTGCATTTTGCACCTGCTGCTACTCAAGTTATGGGCGTTTCGCACATGGTAATTTAATAAGGTTAGGTCCCATGACAGTGTGCTGAAGCTGTCCCGTGGGGAGGGTTAAAACAGTTTCATAAAATCTTGAGGGGAAAGCATTATACATAAAGCTTGAAAGTAACAATTTAGCACCCCTCAGACACCATGCTTTTCTGGCTGAAAAAAGTTTTAAAGAAATGGACGTGATGAGAACGGAGCCACAGATCATAAGAGAAAAATGAACCCTTTATGATGAGGCTACACGTAGTCGCCGTTTTCTCTACACGGTGATCTTTATATTTTTGAAAACATTTTTTTTTTTAAGTTTTTGGTTTTTTTGGGGGATGGTTTCTTTGTGCAGCCTTGGCTGTCCTGGAACTCACTATATAGACCAAGTGAGCCTCGAACTCAGAGTTCCACCTGTTTCTGCCTCTCAAGTGCTGGGATTGAATCCATGCACTACCACACAATTTAAAAAAATGACAATTTCATATGTGACCTTTTGAATTAAAAAACTATTTTAATTGTCTCATGTAATAATTAAAAGTAAATGTGTATTGAGAACCTCACTGTTCAATATGGTAGTCATGAGTCACATGTAGCCATTAAATTAAAATCTTGAGTAAGTTAAAATGAAGCATAATTAAAAGTTCAATTAACTCATCTCACTAGGCACATCTCACATTCTCAGTGGCACTGGTGTGTGGTCCCCATAAAGGAAAGTACAGTTGCAGCCTTCCGTTCTCCGAGATAGGTACTCTGTGGTGTTTCCAATTCTTGGTGTTAGGTAAACTTAGCTTCAAGGTCACAGGGTCATAGTTCGCTTTCTTTAAACATGTTGTTGCAGCGTCCCAACTTAGCCACCAAAGCACAGGTTAGTGACTAGAATACATGTGGCTTTTGCCAGATAGAAGGAGTTTGTTGACTTGAAGTTGTCAACATCCCCTCCCAAGAGGTATACCTCGGCCAGTGCTTCTGAGAGAATTTGGAATCTTCCTTGTGATGGTTACCTTTTCAGGGATGTGGGGACATCTACACCAAACTAACCCTTCCTCCTTCCAGGGTCTGCTGTGGAAAGGTATATGTGATTCATAGAGGTGATAAAGCTTATTTTGTAAACTTTTCCATTTAGGTTTTGTGCTTCTTTGATGTATATATAGTAAAGGGCTAAGCTGAGATATGGGCACATGTGCACAGAAAGCAGAACAGGTTGTAGTGGGAGAGGAATAACAATAAACAGAATCCTGAGATGAGCAATGAGCCCTTCATCTCAGGGAGGTTTTTGTTTTGTTTTGTTTTTTGTTTTTTGTTTTTTAAGTAACAGCTAAAAGGTCACACTGTATTTTATTTTTGAAGTCATCAGAGAGAAAATTCAAAGTCTTCTACAGTTTTCTAATAGACCGATTGTTACTACAAAGGAAATAGATTAAGCCATAAATAATGATTAACATAAATTTGAAGGACCCAATTTTACCTTAAATTGCCTAAATAGTCTGTTAAAATGCCCCAGCTCCTATCTGAATTTCCTCATTCTCTACTCAACTTTAAAAATAATATATAACTTTATTATTCAATCTGTTATTGGTGTAGATTGCAACAACTTTAATTTTTCTTTTTGAATTTATTATTTATTCACCTGATTATTTTTATTTGTGTGTATGTGTGGGGAGCGGGGCATGGCATGCATTCTGTGACCTGAGGACAAGTGTGGGAATCCGTTCTCTTTTGTCATGTGCATCCCAGGGATAAAATGAAGGTCTTTAAGCTTGGTGGCACTTGCCTTTACCCACAAAGCTGTCTCATCAGGCCCTTCAGTGGCATTTTTAAAGTAAATTTGTAACTCATCAATATTTTTTTATAATTTACCATAAGAATTGAATTCTTAAAAACTATTTTCGTAAAGCAAAAAAGTAAGACACAACACAACTTGAGTATTCCAGACTGACCAAGTTTATTGATGTACTGTTTTAAGAATGTTGTGGACCCAAGTAGATGATAAAGGGATGCTTGGACTTGAGATCATCAATATTTATTTATCTCCCCCAGAACAGTGGATGCCTGATTTGTGTGTAATGAAAAACTCAAGGCTTATAAAAATCAAGGGAATCCTTCAGACGAGAATGGTCTAGATTGCTTTGATCTTCTGGGTGGTAGTGATAAGAAGATTTGGACAGTTAGCCATGGGTCTTCTTGAACTGACATTCTGGCCAGTCTTCCCAGACACTGTGATCTGTAGGGTAAACAGAAGCAACTTAGATGTTGATAGCATCTTTTTGGAAAGAACACTCTGATGGAAACCATGAGCCAACACTCTCAAGGCAAGTCACATCTTTGCTTTAAGAACCTTGTTGCTGGCACTTGAATCTCAGCTATTAAAGTGTAGTTTGTTAGAGCAGTATTTGTTAAAAGCTAATGGTATTCAAAGAACTTAAGACAGTGTTTTCAGTAGTGGTACATGCCAACTAAATTAACTAGTCTCTGGTTAGTTGAATTTCTACTGTTTAATTGTAGTATAGTTTAAAAGACAGGGTTTATAGACAGGCAAAAGGGTTTTGCTTGTACACACATATGAATATGTTGCATCAATTGTATCAAGAGGATGGCATATTCTGGTTAATATAAACAACTTGCAATTAGGAGGCAATACTAATTATATCTAAAGCATATATATGCATATGCAGTGAAGCTGTTATTTCTTTAAACAAAATATCACCCAAACCTTAATATTAAAGAGAGGGTAGGTGTATACCTCGAAGACTCCATTTACACAGACATGATGTGCTTGACAAAGGCTGTTGGACAATATATACAATTAAGAGTTAGAAAAGTCAAACTGGATTAATTAAAAAGAAGTTGAGATTTGACTGTTTTACAGATGACTGTCTATTTGTCTCAATGATATTATTAGAAGTTATTCTACATAATGTATTTATAACAACCAAATAGGAATTATTTATGGGTAAAAGGTACATTCTAGCAAAGACTGGCATGGCTGGATGCCTTTATTTTCTTCTTTTCCCTTCTCCTCCTCCTTTCCTGTCCTCTTTTTTGTTTATTTTTTTCTTATGCTTTTTCTAAATTTGGAACATTGTAAATTTATACTTTCATCAAAGCTATTAATATATTTGTTGAAATGTCACTGGTCTTTGGAGAGAGAGTATATTGGGGATATTGTAAATTTCAAATGATATTACACAGCTTTATTTTCAATATTTACTTTGAGCATGTATTGCTTTCATACCCTTTGTGTGACATTGTTGTCCTGGCAGCTGGAAATAAGCAGCTGGCTACTATGGAGTGGTATTCTCTTCTCTCCCTCACCCACTTCTGTGTGCGTCTCTGCCCTCCTCATCCCCCCCCCCCTTGTGTATGTGTGTCTATCCGTCCATTCCTCCCTCTTTTCCTCCTTCCAGCAGGGTCTCCCTCTATAGCCCAGGCCTGGCTCCTCTTTCTTCAACTTCCTAGAATTACAAATGTATGCCACCACATGAAACTATTAAATGATTTTCATGTAAACAAGACCACTAGACAAAGAGAACTAAATTTCAGGACCAGCCTTGCTGTAAATGATTTGCCATCTCTTTGACATCCAGTTTCTTGATTCTTATGGTTTTTGTACTAGTAAAACACTTCAAAATCTGTTCAACTCTGGTGATGCATTATACGTAATTCTAGTTTAAACTGTCTATCCTTCAGGGATATCATGGAAAAGTTAAGAGGAAATAAAAGGAAACACAGGTCAAACAGTAAGACCGCATGGGATTTCCAAAAAACACTGGAATTAATTCTGCATATCTGTTTGGGTCCTCATATAAATATCTCAGAATTAGGTCATTAACTTATAATAAATAAAATGCATCAATAAAGAAAAGAAAAATAAGTTAACATTGAAAACGAATCTATCACTGGGCAGTGATGGTGCATGCCCTTAATCCCAGCACTTGGGAGGCAGAAGCAGGAGGATCTCTGTGAGTTTGAGGCCAGCTGGGTCTACAGAGTGAGTTCCGTGACAGCCAAGGCAATACAGAGAAACCCTGTCATGAGACAAAACAAAACAAAACAAAAAACCAAACAAACCTAAAAAAGACAAAACCAAAAACAAACAAACAAACAAAAATGGAAAGAAATAAAAGGAAAAAAAAAAAGAAATCTATCTTCAGTGAGGTAAGAGCTGCTGAAGCGGAAGGTGCTGGATGGTTGTACCTTCATAGTTGATGCACCCGTTGGAGTCTTCCTGGCCCGCCAGCAATGTTTCCACTTCTTCCTCCTTCATCTTCTCACCTGGTGATACAAAACACTCCTAGTTTTAGAAACAGGATGACAGAATACTTTCAGATTCCCACTATAAGAAGGGATCAGCAGCCATGGGCTCTTGAAACTATGACTGAACTCTTGGGGGATGAACGCTTGTCTCTTCTTATTTCCCTCTCTTTGAGCTGATTTTGGATGGATGGATGAAATAATCATTATCCCTCATGCCCCATCTACAACCTGGGGGAAGCACAATGTTTTTCTTACTCATGTCCAGTACTCTGTGTTATTACTTTACCCCCAAACAGACGCACTATCCAAGAGGCCAAAGGAAGAAGTCACAGACTTTTGACTATTATTTTTTCATTTTTCTTTTGGCATCTTTCCCCTGACTATTTTGATTATGACATGGCTTTCCTGGCATGGTCTTCCCTGTGTATAACTCGCCTGTTCAGCTCACGGAAATGCATGCCCTTACCTAGAGTGGCAAGGACATGGCGGAGTTCAGCACCCATGACGGTGCCATTGCCCTCCTTGTCAAAGACGCGCAGACCCTCAACAAAATCTTCATAGCCTCCCTGGTCCTTGTTGTTGGAGATAGCTTGCATCATGGGCAGAAACTGTTCAAACTCAATTTTCTTAGCATTCATCTCTGGAAGAAAATTGCCATTTGCAGAGTTAGTAGTCACTGTAAGACACCATCTCTGAGTCACAAACCAAATACAAATGTTCATAAAAATCTTCACACAGTTTAAATTTCAGTTGATAAACCACTAAACTGACAAAAAAATATGTTAGCAGACAATAAGATGAGTTCTGCAGTCCCAGTGCTAAGCTTTATTCCCAGCTCAACCCAACTTTGCAGCAGTGAGCAACTTTATTTTTATTCATTGTTAGTTTTTAAAGACAGGATCTTACTCATCCCTGTGTGGCCTCCGACTGGCCATGGAGGATGACGTCAAACTCCTGAGCCTTCTATCTCCACTTTGAAAATGCTGAGATTAAAAGTATGTCCCCCCCTCAAATGTGGTTCGACCTTCCTCTCTTTAAATTATTTTACACATATGTATGTGCACCACACGTTTGCTGGTGCCTGCAGAAGGTGAGTAGGTGTTAGACCCCTTGGAACTAAAGTCGCTGGTTGTGTCACCTGATGTGGGTGCTGGGGACCTAACCTGGTTCCCCTGCAAGAGCAGGAAATGCCTTTAACTGCGGAGTCCTCTCCTCAGCCCTTTGGCTCAACTCTTCCAACCTCTTCGTGCACTGCAATCTCAGTTTTAAAATAGAAGTACTGTTCAGTGTTATTGTGAGATTTTAGTGAACCCAGTGCATGAAAAGCTTGTTAAAATGTTTGGGACAAATCGATTACTTAATACATTTTATTAGTACTGTGATTTACTATATTCTGTAAGTACCAGGGAAACAATATAAAAATTTCCATAATAATATAAACATTGAATTTTGACTACATATGGCCCCTATGCCTGAGTCTTTGTAGAGTCTTCAATTTCTTTAAATTTGAAGTAATTTTAAAAAGAGGCTCACAAGGAAAGAGTGTGTGTCAAATAGTGTGTGACATCCTGACTCCTTTCTAATTCCAGACCAGAGATGCTAGGATGTTCTTCAAAATCTCTGATGAGATAAACTTATTCACAAAAAAAGTATAAAATAAACTACCCATGTGTGTGTGTGTGTGTGTGTGTGTGTGAATATATATATATATATATATATATATATATATATATATATAATTTCATCTATACATATCTATGTATAGTGTGTATATAGATGACATTATATCCCCCCAAATAAAAATTTCCCTCTTCTTTTACAAAAGAAAATCTGACACACTGGGCAGTATTAGAAAGATCACATTTGGGTGTTGAGTAAATGAGGACTTACCTAAAAATTCTGTTAAAGAGGGATGCTTCTAAGTGAGACATTGTTATGTGAAAATGAGGCTTAGTCTGCTTTCTCACATTCCTGCCCATTGGTCATGTCTTCAGTGAAGACAGGTTATCTTATGTAGAGGTAAGTTTTCTTGCAATCTATGTTCTTGTTCTCTCTCTCTCTCTCTCTCTCTCTCTCTCTCTCTCTCTCTCTCTCTCTCTCTCTCTCCTTGTCTCTCTTTCTTAGTGAAGAAAAACCCACCAGTGTATTTTTTAGTCCTCAGGAGAAACACAGGATCAATTTCCTGCCCCTCATTCTTCTCCCCCACTAAGGCAAAGACAAACAGCCCACATTTCTACTTGAGAAACCTTCCATTTTGTGTCTTGTCTTTTTTGTTTAGAGTCACATTTTCCAATAGGTTGTTATACTTTGCCATGAGCCACTGGGATTAAAAGCAATTTCCTTGTTCTGGACTCATGACTGGATTTCCATATGGAGTGAGTGACTTCTGTAATTTCCCCTTATGCACCTCACTGATTCTTGTTCCAGGACTTACCTGGGGAGAGAGAAAGCAGGATTTTCAAGGTATATATATATATATGTTTGTAAATAGAAAATACTCATTAAGATGTAACCCTGCCTATTTAATTAAGATAGCTGAGTTCCTTTAAAGTGGTCACTGAAGCAAAGCCAAAGTACCTTGGCTAAGGTCAGTAGATGTGTCTCAGTGGCTTCGGAACACTGCAACTTTATTTTCATGGTTGTTATAAAAAAAAAAAAAAAAAAAGGTGTTCTCTAGAAGGATGCCATTATGATTTTCCCTGGCTTTATAAAAGTATATTATATTTTAGCTATATATATATCAATGTCTTTGTTAAAATTTTGTTTTACAAGCCAAGGATCGGGAAGTCGGCCATGAGACTGTGTCTCCTGGGCATGACATGGGGAAGATGCACCTATAACGTCAACAGTATGGCTGCCTGAACAGAACCTGAAGAAGGGCAAGAATAGACATGAGACCATGGATGTGGGGAATCTTAGGGGACCCCACTTCTAAACAAACAACTACAGGCAAATGAGAAAAGCTGAGAGAGGGAAATTTCACCTTTCCCAGGGATGAGCCTCCTAATTACTCAAAACCAAGTGGTCAGCCCTGACATCATACAGCAACACTAAACAGACCCAAAGGGTTGTATGAATGTGTTTATATATTTATGCACCTATATAAAAAGTAACAGTGAAAGTGTGGATGTGAGGGGCAGTGAGGGGAAGCATGGGGAGGGTTGGAAGGAAGGGGCCTGGGAGTGGGGGGTGGAGGGAAGTCCACTCAGCGTACTGGCTCCACTAGGAAAGGAGGGAGATGATACAACCGTGTTTTAGTTAAAGTTAAACTACTTTCTAAAATGTGCTTTTGCCTTTAAAGGAATGAACTCTGGAAAAGGGATTGTGCCCATCTATGCCTTACCTCATTAGCCCCGGACTTGGATATGATGCTGAGCACGATGGTCTCATCATTCCATCCCCTTTCTCCCCTCCAGTGTGCTGTTTTAGCACACTTACAGGTCCTCAATGAAAGGTAGCTCTTTAATTTACAAAAGCTGAGGCTTCCCAGGGATGAGAGGCATGGCTGCCACCCTCAGGAGCAAACTGAGTCTATTGTGTGGGAGCCCCTTCCTAATTTTCACTGGTCTTCGAGAAACCTACCTTCATTGCTGGGATTCCCGAGAACCTTCTTGACCTCTGCATTGGTGGGGTTTGTGCCCAGAGCCCGGAGGACATCTCCCACTTGACTTAAGGTGATCTTGCTTTCTCCTGTTCTGTCAAACAGGAGAAACGCCTCCTTGAATTCTGCAAGAAGCACAATACGTTCAGGCCCTGTTGGGTTCTGGCTTTTTATTTTCCGAAACCTTCTAATTAACCCCAGGTCCTTCAAGGGTTCAGTTCAAACTCTTCTCTGTTTTTATAGTTTCTTCCAACCACTGAAGTTTTCTCCCCCTATTAAACAATCACCGGCCAACCCTTTTGGTGTTTCTGTGGGGAATTGTTTTAAAGCAGCATTTCTAGTTTTATGCCACGTTATTACTAATGTGGAATTAATTTTAATTATGGAAATTGGAGCTCCCAGTGATAGTGATTCATATTCCTTTCATCTGTGTAGGAAGCAAGAGCCACTTAAAGTATTCTGATGCCTTGAGAAAGCTTAAGAGTCTCCAAATAGTCCTTCAAGTAATTGGCAATGCTGGTAAAATTTCAAGAAAGCAAATTTCCAGCTGGGGCTATTTTATGTGAGTTTAACTCAAACTTCTTAAGTTTGTAGAAAAATCTTCTTTGGGAACACAAATTTTGGGGTTTGGGGATTTAGCTCAGTGGTAGAGCGCTTGCCTAGCAAGCGCAAGGCCCTGGGTTCGATCCTCAGCTCCACATACAAAAAAAAAAAAAAAAAAAAAATGGAACACAAATTTTACCATATCCCAGTGCCTTTTAATCTAAGATTACACTGGGTGCCATGTACACAATCAGCTATAGGTCATGTCCCTATTCTTATTTAAATCCTATGCAATCTCACCATAGTCTGCCCCAACCTGGAAAAAGAAAGGCTTATGCCTTGTGGTTTCATGAGTCACATACTATTTTTTATCTTTCTAAAGGTCACGTGGAACTGGACTCCTCTCGCCACTGGCTTCAGACACCAGGCCCAGTGCTCTGAGGGCGCCCAGTCACCCGGCTCAGATGCTGGTGTAGAAATGGGACTTTTATGAGTGTAATGGCATCACTCTGACATATGCTTTGGTCACTTACAGGTAGAGGCCAGAGAACTCATTCTTTTAATCCTGGACTTTTAGCCCAAGGTTTTAGTTCTTCTCTTCCTCGTTCCAGAACACACTGGAGACCTCCTTCCTTGACTGGCTATAGTAACAGCATTTTACTGTAATCTCACCATGCCCCTCTGTTTATATGTTGTTTGTGGTTTTTGCTGAACCTCAAGAACAGAGTGAGTTGTCTTCACAGACAACAGTGCAGGCAAAGCCTAACAGGTTTTCCTATGTGTCCTTTAAGAACGTATCAGCTGACCTTTTTGCCCAGCACCACACCATTTCCAAAATATCGAGTGATGAAATTATTCCCTGCCTGTTCTATAATGGTGGTTTTGAACACTTAAATGTGGCTGGTGAGTGTGAAGATACAGACTTTAACACTGATAATTTAAAAATCAATTAATGCTTAAGTAGCCATATATAGCTGGTGGTCATGCTGACAAACAGCCTGAGTCCTAAACCTTCAAAATGCTATAGTTTTCTTTACTTTCCTCCCCTTCCCGTCAATCCAAATAGAATGGTACCAACAACATTCTTCATTCACTAAGCAAGGACACAAATTCAAGTGGTTTTAATTTATTCTGAAGGCACAGAATTCCCACTTAGTTTAAATAGTTTACATCTGTTTTTCTGACACAAAGAAAAAAAAAAACCCAGGCCAATGTATCAATGTTTATTCAATTTTGTGGCTAAAACCTGTTTTCAATACTGGATGATGGGTCTCACACTCAATGCTAAGTACATTTGTCTCAGCAAGAGCTTTAGAATCTTTCATTGTTTGGTCCAGTGATAGTTTAAGTGATATTGTAAGTCGAGAATTGTAGAGGACTGAGAGGCCAGGGTTAATGATGTAGCTGCATCACCAGTTAAAAGTATATTTAAACAAATTAGAATCATTATTTCCTTTAAGACAAATCCTTCACAGTATAACTTTAGATGATCTTGAATTAAAAGTTACCCAATCGTCTAAACTGTCTACATGAGGCCAATAACCATGATACTGGTATCAGTGAGTTTGTACTACAGCAAATAACCTTTTGTTTTAAACTGATACCCAGACAACATCGTAACAAACATGATCCTGAAAGAGACTGAACAATATGGAAGGCTTTAGGTAGAGAACAGTTACTAGCCACCCATAATTACTTCTATCTTATATATTGTATACTATATACAATACATTACTATACATATTATGGCTGATCACCTAACATAATAGCATCACAAAACTAACCTGTTTCTGTCTTTCTTTTCTACAAATTAACTTTATTTAGTTGTCCATATACTGTGAATATTTCACCCCATTAAAATTTTCTCCCTATACTTCCTAACCCCCAAATTGAGCTTGTTTAGGAGACTGGGCCCTTTTGAATCCAAAGACACAAAGGGAAAAAAAAATTAAAGTTTTAGGGAATCTATCCAGGGTCTCTTCAATTTTAAAAAAAATGTTTGAGACTCATTGATAGTGTCTGTTCATAAGAAAACTGTCTAGTCCGTTTGAATTCATCCAAGATCATGATACTCTTCCTAAATTCTTTGGTCATTGAGGAAGAAAGACCTGTCATGTCTCCAGCTGTGTGTCTCAGACCCCTTAATGAAGTGCTGGACTAGGATCCTTCTCTGTCTGCGAATGCACTTCCAGTCCACAATTCCATGTTTCCTGGGAGACTAGGCAGGTTTGACCACCAGGGCTGCTTTCCTAGTCAGTTTCATTTTCCAGATTGAACACTTCAGACCTACCAAATCTCTCTCTAGGGTTTTGATTAGCACATTAATTCTCTAAAACCTGTTGTGAATAGGTTTCTAAAACCTTTGTGGATACGTCATATATAATCTTTCCTATGTATCAAGTTTATCATCTTATTTAGAAATCAGAGGCTATATAGGTCAGTATTCTATTTTTTATCTCCTTAGATCTTTGATCACTAACTATAAGCAAGGGCTTCAGTTAAGCAGGGTTATATTCAGAGTGATTGAAAGCAATTTATATTTAGAAGAACTCCGCCAGTATGGCAGCACTTAGCTCATGCCAAGGGGGCTGGTTCTCTCACTCGACACCTCTATGAGTCTGCGCATGTGAACGGCTGCAGCTTTTAACTTACCATCCTGCTGTTCCTTAGAGAACTCGATCTGTCAGAAAGAAATCAATCACAAGACATGTTTCAACCCGAAAAGAGCGTCCCGATTTATAAGTGCGTCCAGCTCATTCCCTGAGTGCTCTTCAAAGTGAGCTCCAGAAGTCAGCCCAGTTTTCTGAGCTCAGGCATGGCATGGACACGAACAGTCTGAGCCACGAAGGCGCATGCTGTGGAGTTAAGTGACATTTGCAGGCAGAGTTCTGCCTTTGGTAGAGAAGCTCAAACCACTTACCGGCAATCTGGTCAGCACTGAAGGACTGCATGGCGAAAGAGAGAGAGAGAAAGAAAGAACTTTCAAATGCATTGACAGAGTGCTCTCTGCTCTGAGACCTTTGGGAAACCATGTAGGGGGTCTCAGCACAGGAAGGGTGTGTGAGGGCAATTTTGAACCTAGGAGTGTAAAATCTACTGCAAAAGATAATTAGGAAATCTTTTCTCATTATCTTCATGATGTCAAGATACTAAAAATGCTAAATTGAACACTTTCTAGAATGCCATAGTGGTCTATATGTAGCATACATCTGATAAGATATACATTTAAAACTGCAAATAAAATGGTATATAAAAACCATCTTAGGTCCTTTGGTTTAATTAACATATTTTTGTACTGGTATATAAAATTGAAGAATCAGATGCAGTTTGCTTAATTTCCGCTATCAGTTATCATTGGATTCTATTTTTAAAGCATACTATTTCACTATAGTTGCACTTTCTTTTCCTTCTAAATTCAGATGAATCTTACGTGAAATAGCAAAAGCTGCCGTAGCACAAAGGATTGCTCGGGAGAGGAAGATGCATTTGTTTTTCCAATCTGGTGCAAGAGTTGGAAGCAATTTCTTCTAGCTTCGTCATAGATCATCGAAACCAGTATTAGGTTCCCAAATCCTTCTACTAAGCAGGTTCTCCCTCCATTCTATTCCTTGTCTGCCTGTCTTCTCAGTAAGCTCCTGTTGCTCATCTGTATCCTTCTATAAGTGGCATATTTTCTTGTAGAACCCACCATGATGGAGTTCTGGGCTGCAACACAGCAGTGGGGCTGACGAGTAAGCTGAAGGCAGCTCCGATCCCTGAGTGGAGTCTTCCTTCTCAGCGGCTTCCTTTTATTTCTGCTCCAGCTGACCTCATATCTAGCATCGGATTTCACAGGACAGTCGCCACTCCTCCTGGAGGAGTTCTTTAGCTTTCTTAGGGCAAAGAGAGAGAGGGACATGTACCCTCGGGCTATTTTTAGGAACCCAGGATCTACAAGTGAGCAGCCCTAGTGAGGCTGAAGCCTGCCAGTACTTTTATGGTCTTTGCTTCTGAGATGTTCCCTGCCACATATTCCTTTAAGACGTTTCTTTGCTCATGGAGAACTCAGGATTCCTCCAGGGGGGCTCTGGCTTCTGTTGGATAATTATGGACCTTGCAAGTGTGGAACTTCTTAGATGAAACTGGGTTGAGGTTTCAAATAGAAGGAACACTCTC
Source organism: Onychomys torridus (assembly GCF_903995425.1). Taxonomy (NCBI): domain Eukaryota; kingdom Metazoa; phylum Chordata; class Mammalia; order Rodentia; family Cricetidae; genus Onychomys; species Onychomys torridus. The sequence continues at coordinate 51,468,498 of NC_050465.1, forward strand.
CAAAACTCTTATGGTAAAGTTCTGAGGACTTGAAAAGGCATTTTGTGCTCTGTATAGTTCTTTGGATTCTTCAGAATACATCCTCATGGCAATCTGGTCAGGGTCTCAAGTATCCATTAAAGATTATGTTTTTGCAAGCAATATTCTTAGGAGAATAATCTAAGCAAAAAGTAGCTTGGGGTTCCACTTCCTGCCTCTTTTCATCTCTGATATTAAATTTGGGCATGTTCTACCTTCCCTGTTTTCTTTATTATGGAGACTATTTATGTATTTTTATTTTCTGAAATTCTTAGCAAGCAAGAAAACTGACACATCAAGTTTGTTTTATTTTTTGTTGCTAAGTTCTTACTAAAACCAAGCTGCCTTGTTCAATGCTTTGGGTGGGGCTCAGTCTGCAGACCAAGAGTAAAATAACCTGAAGTTATTTAGGCTCATGCAATGCAAAATAGTACTTAAATATTTTAAAGGTGTTTACGGGACTTGGCCAGCAATAGCAGCTTCTCTGAAAACGTGGAATGCTGGGATGACTTTGGGGAGATGGCCACTTTAGGGTGTTTGCTGGAGTTCAGACACAATGGTTTTCATTCTCTACACATTTCAAGTAGCTCAAAGAAATGAACTAGGTGTAAGATGAATTGTGACTTCTACAACTGTCCTTAAAGAAGCTATCCATAAAAATCATAAAGTGTGTCACTGAGAAGATGGATATTTTGAACACAATCTTTTACTATTTCAGGAGAAATAAATAGCTAAATATATACCTCCTCTTCAAAATACATAATTATGTGCATGTACAAAAATATCATGATGGTACTCTGTTCTGTGTAATTATTAGATGTTAATAATAATATTTATTAGATGCTAATCAAAATAATTATTAGATGCCAATCAAAATATTAAGAAATAGATATCACTTTCAGCCCAAGATTTTTTTGTGAAAAAAATCTTACAGGATCTTGAGTCTCCAAATGAAGAATGATAGTTTTTAAGTTAGTAGTACCTGGGTAAACAGGTCTTTATAAAGAAACTGATATTTTAAAAGGTTATTGGGGAATGATAGTTAACAGAGAAATTAAATATGTTTTGAGTCATTAAAAGTAAAATGAAGGAGAGTATTAAAATTAGAAATTTATAATCTTTAATAATTGTGTAACTTAGAATGTCATGATTTTTGGTGTCTAAGTTAAAGTACTTATAGAACATACTTTCCATCCCCTTTCTTAATTTTATAATTATATTTATGTATTTGCACCATTAAATTTGAATTTTTTAGTTATTCTTATTGAGAACTAGTATATAACCTTAGTAAAGCTAGTAACTATAAATATTACATTGAAGTTGCCTAATGATAATTTTCACATTTCACTTTTTTTCAGATAGAAAAATGTGGCCTTGCATACATGTAAAACCTGATCAATTTGCATAAAAGCTTGTGAGTAAACTGGAAAGTCAGCACAAAACTTGAATTTATGCTGTGAACAAGCCATTCTTAACCACATAGATATCATGTAAAGGTTTGTCGTTACTTTTAAAATAGAAGCTGTAGGGTGGTAAGAAACTGAAATTATTCCACCCTAGTTTTTCTCTGTATTTTTTTTTTTGTTTGTTTGTTTTGGTTTTTTCTAGACAGGGTTTCTCTGTGTAGCTTTTGTGCCTTTCCTGGATCTCGCTCTGTAGACCAGGCTGGCCTCAAACTCACAAAGATCCACCTGCCTCTGCCTCCTGAGTGCTGGGATTAAAGGCGTGTGCCACCACCGCCCGGCTCTTCTCCACATCTTTATCAAGTCCACAAAACAAAGTCTAGATTTTTTTAACCCACTGAAAATCAAAATATAAACTTAAGCATATCAATTGACACAAGAAAGAGTAAACTATAGCTAAGTCCATAGACCCTTGGATCTAGGTTATGTGCTTAAGAATAAAGGGGAAATGCAACCCTGTGTGTCCACTGTTAGGATGGTACACTCCCTCTTGCCTCTCTCCGTGTTACAATAGGAACACCTTCAGCTGTTTGAGCAAATGTTTGAACTGATCACATAGCCATTTGGTTTGGACCTCAGTTTGAAAGTTCATCATCTGGTGTGCTTCAAAGGTTGGGTTTGTCTTTTCTGTCTGGCGTGCAACCCACTATTCTCTCCTCTTTTCATAGTAAACATTCTTCCATAGTTCATAAGAATTCCTCTTCTTCAAAGAACATGTCTTTCCCAGGGTGCACCTGCCTCCTTGTTCCCGTTGCAAGCTAGTCAGCCTTCTTGTTCAATCTGCTGGGAAGCCCCGGCCAATGCTGAAAGCCCATAGTTTGTTTCTGATGTGGACCTGAATGAGTTTTAGCACAGCATCTCTCTCTAGGACAATGACTTTGCCTTGTACTTAGGGTCTTGTCTATCACAGCTCTACAGGTACCTCCCCGACTAGATGCATAGTCAATTTTCATTCAGTTAAAGCCATTAGCGTGCTAATACACTACACTCTGTGGGCGCATTCAGGGTGGTATGGCTGTAGGCCCAAGTTCCTCTTTCAAACATAAGTTTTTCCTTTAGAGTATAGGTCATCAAATTTTATCTGTTCTTTTAAAAATGTTTACATTCCAGAGAAATTATGTATATTCTCTGCATCTTCAGCACCCACAACTGCTCAGCATATAGTAGGCATGCTCATTTAAAATTCCCTAATATTTATATTTCTAGCATTTTCCTTTAGATTTTATAAGAATGCTTATGGTCCAGAGTTCTAATCGGTCAATCTTCAATTTCTTTTTAAAGACATCTTCATTCTCCTATCCTATGTCTTTATCTCACATGGTTAGAAAAGGCCACATTCCCCATTGCGACAGCTCATCCATTCACATTTGGTGTTGAGTTTAGGTAAATAGCAGTCTGTAAGACACCTGCCACTAAGAATTTTTACTGCCAGTGACAGACTCTTTTGCTTTGAGAATTGTCTTTCAGCTAGTCATCATCAAGTTTGGTTCACTGATGAAAGAAATTTTCTGGCATCTAGAAGGGATTGCTTTATAGGAAAAAAATATTACCATGAGGTTAAACAAAATATGGAATTGATATATGTTAAATTTTAGTATCTCAAAAGAAGAACTGTAATTAAAGGCAATGTGGGGAATGTGTGGTGTTGTATACTAAGGGAAACGCCCCAGGAAGGAACGTGGACTACGACCATCAAAGATCTCCCTATTTCAGGGGATGGACAGATGCCAATGACCGGAACTAAGAAAAGAAGCTGCTGTAACCAGAGCCAGTTTTCGGTCAAGGGAACATTGTTGGATATTCCTTCTTGCCTGGCAGAGAAATCAGAGTTAGACTATATAAACCTTTAAGAAAAAAATTAAACTGATTTCTCTTTCAGAGTTTTTAGAATCTACCATAAAAGGCCATTAGAAATAATATTTGAAACCCTTAGGATGTTGTGCTTCATGATAAGTTACTTAAGGTCAAAGGCAAAAAATTTCTCTCCTTGTAATTTTGAGCCCAACAAAATGTATTTAGGATGCTTATTAAAATATTATATAAACAGGGAAAATTAGAGCAATGAGGACATGGTACCAGTCCAGGCTCTCTGATATAAGAGCTATTAGATGGTTAGATTGGATTCATTGGTCTGAAATGAGACTAACCTGGTAAGGCTATGTTCAACAGGCTTAGCTAGCTGGTCATCTGAATTCTGTCATCTAAGCACAAAACCTGTGCAATTAAAAATAGCTCAGTTCAGATCTGTAGGAACCAGTAGAGACCTAAGTGAATTTTGATACAAGTTTCAAAATGGGATCCAAGTCTGCTCCTTTCCAGTTTTCTCTCCTGCTTTTCTATAGCTAATAAAAATGAGAAATAAATGTAAATTTTCTCATGAGCTGCACGTTTCCTTTGTAAATTTACTTATTTGTATGTAATTTCTTTAAAATTAAAAATGTATTTTTATTCCTTCACTTTTAAAGTTTTATAATGTAAGCATTTGAAAAAATACTATACATGCTAAGAAATTATTATTGTTTTTTCTGTTTGTCTGGTATGGAAGTTTCTTCTGGGACAACTGTGATAAATAAATACTGAATACTCTTCTAGAGACTTTGATGGTACATGAGAATTAGAATGGGAATCTTATTCTGACTGTCTTGACAAATCCTGTGTCTTTTGATTTAAATAACATCTCCTGAATATATGATTTCTTGGGTTTCTTATGGGTCTGATATGTTTTGAATTTTGCATCCTTTAATTAGTCAACTTACTTTATGGAAAAAGACAGGATATCTGAAAACTCAACTGATAATTATGTTGTAATCATTGCAATAAAGAAAAATTTATCAAAATGTAATTTCACATCAGTACATTCAAGTTGACTGGATTTTTATGAACAGGAGCTAATATACTGTTGGGTGGCTGGTAGTTAAGGAACAGCTCACTCACAAGGACAGAAGGAAAAATGACTTAGGGAAAGCTCCCCGCCTCCAACTTCAGGTCACTACTATTCATTTCTGACTACAACAATTGGATTTATCATCCACATAATTTAAAATTTAACTAGTGTATTTGGAAGCCACTGATACTTTTATCTTGCAGGTTTTGCCATCACGATTCTGGTCTGGGGTGAAAAACCAAACCAGAAACATTGATGAAGACGTAAACTATATAATATCTCATTTTCATACAAGAAGTGTTTCAGTCCGAAGAGAAGAAAGTACAGTCTCAGCAGACTAAATATAATCCTTTCCACAATTTCCATGAGTCAGACGGTGCTTAATGCTGTGTAATTATGGAATGGCTTCTAAAGACAACGTGCCAGGGGCTTCATTTGCAGTTCTGAAATGTCAAGGGCTAAATTTGGCACTGCCACTTTATGATCTTCTCCTCTTGCACAGATTTAATTATCTTTAAATGAAAAGCAGTTTCGCTTGTAGTTGGTGAACACATCTCTTCTTTTGCAAGTTACGTTTTACATTGTAAAGACATTGCCCGGTTACATAGACTTCAAAATGTCACGGTGGAGAGAGTTACAAAATGCCCTTCAAGGTTTCCACTCCCTTCACCTGTTTTCTTCTCTCACAGCAGAGACACATAAAAGACGAAAGACATTGTTGACCCCAACTCACACGCTTAAATAGTTGTTGCTCCCCGCGCCCCCTGCAGGATATACTGTTTTCACTCATTTTTTTTTTTTTTTTATTAGAGACTGACTGTGTGTATTTGTCTCATGCTTTTCCCTCAATGATATTAAGGTTAATACTTAACCATATCATATCTGTGACATTGCTATTTCTGCTTATCACTCCAAAGAATGCTAATTAAATTAGTGTGTTTATTTACAAGCAAATAGAGGTCTCAGGAGATTAGCCTGATGATGACAGATTTAAAGATTAGATTTGGTCTGTCTGTCTGAGGGTTTATTTAGTAGGACAAAACCACAAGTAGCTTAAAATTCAACATTTTGTTGCACATGGATACTTATTTTTATATCCGTTCCTGTTTATAAATTTTTACAGGGAGTTGGGGCAAAGTGAGTAAGACTCCTTTGAAGTGCCTAAAATTCCATCTTCTGTCTATAAAACAGAATGTGTAACTCCCCAACGACAGGTGTAAGGGAGGGTAAGGGAAGTTGTGAGAAACAGAACACTCAGAACTGCCAAGGTCAAAGTCTTGCAGAACTCACTCTGCAGTGGGCCTCTCACTCCCTCTCCTGGCTGCAGGGGATGGTGCAGTGTAATACAGAACAGCTCTGGTAGGTCCTGCGCCTTTTGTGTTCTAATTTTTTAGAAACCAGAGGTAGCTGAGTGTTTAACACAGTTGACTATGGATTTCATCTGCTGGTTAAGTCTTACCATCGCCACTTAACTAGTCATTTAATGACGGGCCTCATGTGAATTCAGTTTCCTCCTTGGGAAAAAGAGGATAAAAACAGCAGTGGTGGTGCATGCCTGTAATCCCAGCACCCAGGAGGCAGAGCCTCTGTGAGTTCGAGGCCAGCCTGGACTACAGAGCGAGTTCCAGGACAGGCACCAAAACTACACAGAGAAACCCTGTCTCGAAAAAACAAAACAAAACAAATAAGCAAACAAAACAGAAACAAAAACTATCTCTGTAATGTTGAAAAGGCTAAATGTGAAAATAATCCAGGATAAATTCACAATGGATGCTGGGTGCTATTATTACAGTGAGGTTTATAATTTTCAGTCCTTTTATGGAGCCTGGCTTCAAACATTCCCAGAAATTCTTTTAATAGGGTTGGGTTTATTTTAGCCTTGTTAGAAATGAGAGAAAATATAGGTGATACCAAACAAGTTCTCATGTCTGAGCCAAAATAAATCTATACCTTGGACCTCATACACAATATATATATATATATATACATATGTATGTATATATATTGCTGAATGTTTGGTGAAGGAACATTTATATATGTATATATATATATGTATGTATTTGGGAACAGTTGACAAGTTACGTGCTGTATTGAACATTTAAGTCTTTCAAAGTCTGTGCTTAGTTATTGTTTGGGGATGTGTTATTTGGTAGAGTTTCTGTCAATGCATTATTTACCACTACTGATTTTGTAATATTTCCTGCAATATCCAGTCAGGAGTGACCAGAGTGTGGCATGAATATAATGCAAATTAAAATTTAAGCAACACATTGCAAGATATGATGAAGGTCTCCACTCACAGCAAATCCGGCTTATCAGCCAACACATGCAGCATGCAAAAAAAAATTCATATTAAAGATATCTTAAAATCCAGGCATGTGGTCATCTCATTACTCATTTACTTTCACCATTTCGCTTGGTTGCAACTAATATTCACTTCCTTATGTGCACCCACAATCATAACGGTGGGTTTTAATGCCTATAAATGTGATCCTGGGAGGCAATATTATTCTAGACCTGGGATATGTTGCTGGATATATCAGCTCTCTGAAGGCAAAGAGAGCTGAGAACTACCAAGAACAGTAATATTAATGTTCAAATGATAGTGGAACTTTGTGAAAATGTCACTTACAAAAATGTGTGTGGACATAAGACATTGGGTAGGCATTTGCTCAGAGACTCTCAAAGATTTTTATACCAGGACAACTGAAGAAGCATTCTAAATAACTAACAAACCAGGAAATCAAATTGGAAAAGCACATTTAAGCAAACTAATAAAAATATATCCAAGATTGTTCAGAGTTTATGGTGAGTCAAGTATGTAGCTATTAAATGTGGTATAGTTTACAACAGACCATGGCCTTAGTTGGGAAAAGTATTGAGGAATGAATTTAATTATTGTCTCCTATATATAATTAAACTTCAGCATTACCCACAGTTTAAAGGATAGTTAGCTTTCTAATCTTACAGGATTTATGAAATAAGTCTTACAATCTAATTAAGTTTTGTTCTTTATAGAGTTTTCAGAAAGTTAATGAATATGTATATAGATATGTTCCTTTTCTCTTCTTGAAAAAAAGTTATAATTTATATGAGAAAATATATCTAGAAACATCAAGTAATTAAAAGCATCACAATAGGAAATGCTATAATATATTTTCTAATTATTCCTGTTACCTACTGGGATGAAATTAAATTTTGTAAAGCTCCCAAGCTGCATTGTATCCTCTGACTTTGCTCAAACACTCTCCAATTTGTACTGATTTCATATTGATGAGGGGAAAAATCACTGAAGGAATTTATATCCCTTTGCAGAAACAAGACAGCTTCAGTTTTGTCCTTAGTGACCCTTCCATTGGGAATGGTCCTTGTGAAGGAAACCAAAGGTTAATTCCCTTCCATTTCTTCATGATTCATTTAGCTTCTATTTTTTGATATATGTTCCCTCTTAAAGTCTATTTTGTCTCTTGTTCTGCAACGAAAAGCTGATCGTGGGGCATATTGCATTCCTACCACTCAGGACTTCCTTAGTTTTTCTTGCTCACACCAGCATTAATTTAATACAAGAATGGAAGGCTGGAGCAGAGAAGTGCCATTTCTCTGCTGGCTGGAACAAGTGATTGGCTTGATTTCTGGATTAAAAAAAAAAAAACTGATGTTAACAGAAATTTATTCATTACTTTTTGATACATGATTTCTCTGGATAGAAAATTAAAGCCTGTTTTCATTAGTGGGACACTTCTGGGTTTTTTTTTTTTTTTTTTTTTTTTTTTTTTTTTTTTTTTTTTTGTAAGACAACACATTTTCTTTCCTTCCAGAAGCTTGTCTGAGAAACAGGGATGATATTGTCTCACAAATCACAATAAATATAAAAAAGAGTGGCCTGTTTTACAATTCTACAGCCATTGAAGAGAATCAGGAAGTAGTGTGATGGCTGTAATCACATTTGCATGCTACAGTCAGCATGCATCTGTAAAGACACGGACTGATTGCTGGAGATGAAAGATTTGGTTTCTTTTTAATGAACTAACTATATGCATCTTGTTATCAAAATAAAAGAAAAACCATTTTTGGAAGATCCAACATGCATTTTTCCTAAATGGACACGCATTAATAATGTTACATCCTATGACCAAGTCTTTTCAAATCTAACTTCAGATAAAGATTAAACATTTATAATAACATGCTTGCCCCCTTCGGAACATGTCTCATTTTGTATTTAGCGGGAATGTTACAAATATTATGACTATATTTGATTCCCTCACATAAACCCATGTGAGTTCTGATTCAATATTATTTTAGGGATTTTTTTTTTTTAAAGCTCCACAGTTGTATTAAGAGAGTCAGTTGAATTCTTGTGTGTGGAATGCATTGTAACTTTCTTCTGCAGTGTTAAGCCTGAAACGTTAGATGTACTACACACAGAATCCTTGGCTTGGATGGAAGGATCACCTCATAAGCACTTTGACTCTGTACTTTCCCATATAAGGCTGGGTTCCTTAGATGAAGGTTTTCAACCTGCCTCAAGGACCAATCTGAGCCCAGTTAATGAGGAGAAGGTACATATCTGATGTGTGGCTCAGAGATAACAGGGACACTCATTCGTCATTTTCCAAAAACAGATCATCTCTCCTGAAGCTGAAAACTTGGTTCACAGAAAAGCGTTCACAGGAAAATCAACCCCATTCTCCTTAGTTCAAGATCAGCATGTAAAAGGCTCAGCACACACTAACAGTTATAGAAATGACCGGATATATAAATGTATATTATATACGGATATAATATACACCTGTTAGTTTCGTTTAGAAGGAACTCACACATTCTGAATTAAATGCAGTGCATAAATAAACACGATGACAGTTGTAGCCACTGAAGCACCCGAGTGCCTGATTTTCTGCACTGAGATCTCTCTGAGTGTTATAGGAAATTTTATTAAGCAAAGTTGAAGAGGGAATTAATTTGAATTGAAAAAAAAATTCTCAGATGAAACGAAACAGCTGTGAAATCGATGTGTCCAAGACAACTGGTTCATCAGCTGTCTTCAACTTTTTTTTTTTTTTAATGATGTCGTTTTAGAGTTAGGGATCCAATTTCCACGGAGATTTTATTTTAAAAGTGCACTCTTTAAATATCTGTAAATGCAAGAACTATAGATGGGCGTATTTCCCCCTAAACTGCACTTTTGACAAACTAGGGGGAAATGGAAAACAGAATCAGCAAAGACTGAACCACAAGAAAAGAGGGAGCACAAGCCTCCCTTGTAGAACCCAGTGTTAATAACGTCACTGGAATCGTAGGCTGCAGCCCACGTTATTAAGCAGGATCCCTGGCTCCTAAAACACACGGGTTCACTGAGTAAGGCCGTTCCTTTTCAATGAAAAATATACCTCTTCACTCAAATTCCTTCAGTTCCTGAGTGTTGAAAGATGTTTCAGTGACCAAAACGATTCACCTGTTTAGTTACCTTAATAGCAGACAGGTCGATTTTTTCTTCTTTAGGTTTGGCTGGGGCGGGGGCCGGGGCCGGGGCTGGGGCAGGGGCAGCAGCAGCAGGCTTCTTCACGTCTTTCTTTGGTGCCATTTGGATGAAATGGATGGGTTAACAAAAGAAAGATCTCCTCCGGAAGACCCTGTCAGAGTGACACTTGGAAGAGCAGAGGCGGATCGCTTGACCCACAGCCCAGCGTCTGGAGGTTGGACCCAGAGTGTTGAATGGTATAAGGGCATGCATATATATTTCACTTAGTGCCTAACAGAACCTTGACACACGCTGCTGGATTGGCCGGTTCACTTGTCCAGGGGGGTGGCATTCCGGCTCAGACTATAAATGGAATCTAAAGGGTCAGGGCTTCCTCAAGTTTTTTGAACGCCTCTTGCATTTTTTTTTTTTTTTTCCATTCTCCACCTCCCTATATAAAGGAGAAAGAAGCGTGACAGAGCCAGACATAGTTGCTTTGGTGACAGCAGATGGACATACCTTTTTCTTGGTAGAATTACAGTTCTGTTGAAGCTGTAATTTTTTTTTTCCGTCCTAAGATACTTTACCGGATTCGATTTCAACTTGGAATTTTGGCACAGGCCATCACCAACTTTCACCCAGCTTCTTCCCTCCTGCCCCTCCCTCCCTCCTTGGCCATGATGTGCAAGAAAATGTTGGTCAGCAAAGAGGTCACTGGTAGTGTTTAAAAATAAAAAGCAGACGTATAAGGAAAGGCTATCAGATCTTAAAGTGGTTTCCTTTCTAAGGAGTACAGTCTCTGTCTCCATCTGTGTGTCTGTGTCTCTGACCCAAAGAAAAATAATGTTCAAATTATTCCCTATAGCTTCATTTTTTTCTGTATAATTTAATGAAAGGATGGTAGTAAAATAGTTTTCAGCCAAAGTATGCATTTTGCCACTTTGCTTTCTAAGTGACATAAAATGGAATTATTTGTTACCTGCATCTTTACTTCCATGTCAGAGGGACAAATAGATTTTTAGGTAAATTAAAAAGGAAAGGTCTTTAATTATCAATATTGTGCCTGTTTTGCTGGCAACTTCATATTTGCTATTTCTTATTTTTGTTCTTGGCTTCCAGTGTGCAAGGCTAGACTCATACTGAGTAATATATGAAAACCAAAACCCGGTGTATTGGTATATATCCTTAATCCCAGTACCCCGGGGAGGCAGAGGCAAAGGCAGGCAGAGCTCTGTAAATTCAAGGCCAGTCTGGTCTACATAATGAGTTCCATGACTGCCTGAGCTACATAGTGAGATCCTATCTCAAAAACAAACAAACAAAGAAATATACGAAAACCAATGGATATAACTAAGTGACAAATTCTACCAGAGAGGATGTCACAATTATGTTACTGTCCAGTGTCATCCTCACTTTTGTTGTTTAACTTGTCTGACATTTAATTAACAAATACATAAATGTTGTTGTTGTTGTTGTTGTTGGTGGTGGTGGTGGTGGTGGTGGTGGTGGTGGTGTGTGTACAATGCACATTAGAGGGCATAGCTTGCGTGTGGATGTCAGAGGATGACTCTGTGGAGTTGGCTGTCTTCTTCCACATTAACGTGGATTCTGGGAGTAGACTTCAGGTCATCAGGTTTGTGCAATAAACACTAACCACTGAACAATCTCACTGGCCCTGCAAATAGTTATCAGGAAAACAAAACAGGAGAAAGCTGGGATTTTTAAGTGAACTTGGTCATATTCCACATAAGAATCCATTATGTATATGTACATATATGTATATGTATATATATATATATATATATATATATATATATATATATATATATATGTTGTTATTATATATAGCTGTGGTTAAAGACAGCAATTTATTTTGGCCTAATAAAAGTCTTCCCCATATGTTGTAACAACAGAGATGGAGACTCTCAAAATATCAACAATTCACCCATTTACAACAGATACCAATTGGTCTCCTCAGCTCATGTACTGGCTTGACTTACTGAATCATCTTGCTCAGGAAAAGCTTTAATTAATTAATTAATTTTTATTTTTCAGTGCTAGAAATGCTTGTGCACAGTAAGCAAGCCTTCTACCACACTGAACTACACTGTTAGCTCAGGACAAACACTTTCTAAATCATGCTAAATTAAATTACTTTTAAACTAACAAAAACCGTGTTCATGAATGAGGTACCAGATATTGTTTCCATATATATCTACACTGTGCAAATGGGTTAAACAGATTTATTGTTTAAACTTTCATCACTTCCTTATGGTGAAAATATTCCTCCTTTTAGTTCAAAGAGTTCTGAACACACAGTAACTATCTGTGGTTGTCATACTATATGTACCCACACACTAGGGATTCTGATACTCCATAATGCCAATATAATTCATCAGTCAACCTTCATCTACCCCTACCTTCCTGCTACTCTCCCCAGCCACTAGCAACCTTCGACACTCAACTTTAATCACATCCTCTCTCTGTGTCTGCCTCTGTCTGTCTGTCTCTCTTAGTGTGTGTTAGGCTGGCATTGAAATTGCAGTGATCCACTTGCTCAGAGTCCCAAGTATTGGGATGATAACCACATCTAGCTCAGATCAATGTATTTTGTATTCATATGTAAGATTACTCAATGCTCCTCTTTCTGGCATCAGAAAATTTTTTTTTCAAGCATGGCTTTAATTATATTTTTGAGTACAAATTTCATAGACAAATAATGTTTTACTTTTCTTCAAATTTTCATTTTTTGCTAACATTGTTGTTACTTTATGCCTACCTTTCTAAACAAAAACATTTTTTTCTTTTTGGTGATGCAGGTTTAAAGTAAGAATTATTCAGACATGATTTGTTGCAAAATTTTTGTTTCAGGCTTTATTTGATGTGTGATTTAAGAGATATTAGCTATCCCTTATTTTTGTTGTTGTTGTTTTTGGTTTTTCAAGACAGGGTTTCTCTGTGTAGCCCTGGCTGTCCTGGAACTCTCTGTAGACCAGGCTGACCTCGAACTCACAGAGATTCGCCTGCCTCTGCTTCCTGAGTACTGGGATTAAAGGTGTGTGCCATTACCACCTGGCCTAGTTATACAATTTTATTTGTATGTGTGAGTGTGTCTGGATTGTATGTAAAGGCACTACATGCATACACTGATGTGCAGTTTTAAACCTAGAATACAGGTGGTCATTGTGAGATTTACTTCTCTACTCATTGGTTATTAGAAGGTGGACCTTATACCCCAAGGATAGACTCTGACAACAGTTCCCTAACACAGGCACTGTATTTCTAACAGCTTTCTCCCAGATGTGTGCTCCCTACTATAGACTCTGCATCACCTAAATTAAGACTTTGATACTTTTTTCTTACAAACAAAGCAGTCATAAGAATCTGAATATATTTTATCTAAGTATATGGCTTATAAATAACTAAGATATAATTAAAATAATGCTGTTTATATTAAAATAACCATTTTTATAAATAAAATAGAATTGTCCACTGGTTTGTTTTTCCTGGGATTTTCTTCAATGAATACGCTCTTTGAATTATGTTATTAATTCAAAGGCCTATATTAACACTTGTCTTTGCATGCAGAAGTACTTTACAATCTTGAAAGGGATGAAGAGCAAGGGAGCTTTATCTTTTCCAAAAAGAAAAAATTGATTTTTTTATATTTAGATGACGAACAGAAACAACAAATATATGGTAATCTTGATGCTCTGTTAACTCACCCAAATTGTTTGACATTCATTAGTAATGGCAACAAATAATGACAATTTCTACACTAAAGTCTCAAATACTCAAAATTGGAAATAGGAAGACCATATTTTCATATTAAGGAAATATCTTGTGGTTGCTATATACCCAAGTCCCTGTATTTTTATCTCACAGATTTGTGGATTCATAGAGAATAATGTGCTGGTGTGAGTTTTTCTTCTTGAAATCTCAGATAATGAGTGACTTTTATGAAGTTAAAGGTATCTGACACCCTCTCTTCACTATTTATACTAGGCTTGACCATGTAGCTGAGGTATTACTTGAGCACCCCAAGCCCATAACCCAGTTTAATTCAGAGGAAAACATGAATCAGACTGAGATTGAGAGGTAGTCTACAAATAGTTGATAAGAACATCTTTAAATTTTCAATGTTACCCAAAGTAGGGAAAGGCTGAGAAACTGTCAGCCTACCGAGACATTATGAAATGGGATGAAGTCATCTGATCTTACTTAGGGTGCTGGGATAAAGGAGACATTAGCTAAAAACAGTGTACCAATATTGTCTTGTTGATAGTAACACATGCAATACATGTGTTCTACTGATAACTACTTACAGGGCCCATGGGATTGTTCACTGGTTAGTATTTGCTGTGCAAGCCTGATGACCTGTATCCCATCCCCAGAATCTGAGTTACAATAGAAGAAGAGAACAAACTCCACAAAGCTGTCCTCTGGTATCCACATATAAACTGTGCCCATAAATGTGCATTGTACAATGTTGATATTGTTTTGCTCTTTTGGGGGGCCCACCACCCAGCTTCCAAATAAATCATGCATGGAGGCTTATTCTTAATTATAAATGCCCAGCCTTAGCTTGGCTTGTTTTTTGCCAGCTTTTCTTAACTTGAATTAGCCCATCTACGTTTTGCCTTTGGGCTTTTACCTTTCTCTATTTCTGTATACCTTTCATTATTTCTTATTCCATGTCTGGCTATGTAGCTGGGTGGCTGGCCCCTGACATCCTCTTCTCCTTGTTCTTCTGCTCTTTCTTTCTACTTCTCCCAGATGTCTCCTTCTATTTCTTCTCTCTGCCTGCCAGCCCCACTTGGGCCATAGGTGGGTTAACCCAGCTACACGCCTTAGCTATGTGGTGGTTAATGTTGATCAGTTTATTCATGCCAAATATGGAGCAAAAGAGATGGCGAGGTCATAAGAAAAGGACAGCAGCTGTTCCTTCAGGTCACAGATAAGCTTGACATCATCTCTGCACTCCCCCCTTTAGTTCAGACACAGGTATATCAGTCCCTTCTCCAACGTGACACTGAAGCAGTGGGTGGTGGCCCCAAACGCCATCTTCCATAGACTCTAATCTCCTATGCACTTGGGGGTTTTGAGCACAAACTTGTGACTTCATCATGGCCAACCTGGGCCTTCGGTTTCATGAATTTGGCCACCTCCTTCTCTATCTGCTTGGCGATGGCTCTCTGCTGCTTGAGGCCCTGCACATGCTCTCTCTGAGGTCACACCAGCTCCTCCAGCCCAGCATGATCTGCTATCCTGGCTGCTATCACCAAAACCAGCCTTGGTGGACTCACAGTTGCCTTTATTCAGTCTTTCTAACTCTATGCTATCAGAGCCCATTTTTCTTTTTTCTTTTTTTTTAAGTTTTTATTAATTATGTATGCAGTATTCTGCCCACATGTATGCATGCAGGCCAAAGGAGGGCATCATATTTCATTACAGATGGTTGTGAGCCAGCATATGGTTGCTGAGAATTGAACTCAGGACCTCTGGAAGAGTGGCCAGTGCTCTTAACCTCTGAGCCATGTCTCCAGGCCCTCAGAGCCCCATTTTTATCTTCTCCCAATGCTCTTGTCAGTTTCCCAAAAGAACAGGACCGAACTCCAATTTATTTACCCGCTGTTACCTGGTAATAATACTACATTCCTGGTGCATACTCTAATAGACACCAGGCTTAAAGCAACTGAACAACATGTATGAGATGAATACATTCTAGCCGTTGCCTTGTCCATGGCTATGTGTGCAAGGCTGTTGTGTAAGCCAGGGAAATGAAAGGGAATGCTGGACGTTTCAGTTCCTGGGCCCCAAGAGTCTTAAACAGAAGACAAGTAAGTATTCTATCTGAATCAAATAAGAAATGGATTAGCATGTGGCAGGGCTTAACCATGAGGTGAGCCACAGTGCCTGTGCTGTCCCCTGTCATTCCCCTGAGCTTTGGTAAGCATCTAAAAACACTACCACAGCAAATGGTACAGTTACACATAAGGAACACTTGGGAGATTTGGACAGTCATCAGCTGCCACTAAGAACATGAATCCTCAGCTGTTGCCCTCTCTGCCCTCACAAGTTGGTGTCACATAGCCCCATATGTGGGTCCATAGAGAAATTCCACTTTAATTCTGATTACCATATTCAACTCAATCAGCATTATAATTTCTAAAGGCCTCTAAGTTATTTTTCCACAAGTGATTTCTGTGTGTGAGTAATGATACCTAAATGACAAACATACACTTTTGCTCAATAGTACTATTTTTAAAATGTTTATTACACAATAATATACAAATATGCAAAGAAAATTTACCAAGTAGGAAGGAAATTATGTACTTCTTTCTCTCTCCCTTCCCTCCTCTTTCCTTTCTTTTTTGCTAAGTTTTAGGTTGAATTATCCCATATTTGTTTTACTTTCTTAAAAAATATAATGAAATATTTTTATTTGAGGATAAATTAACAAAAAGTAAGAATAAAATTCAAGGAGTTCCCATGTATCTCATTGTTTCCTCCTCCAGGGAGAACACCTTACATTAGTAGGTTCCCTTTGGGAGTTTTGAGCACAAACTTCTACTTAACTTCATCACAGCCCAACTGTGCCTGTGCCTTGTGTTGCTATAATGTATTTCTCTCTCTCTCTCTCTCTCTCTCTCTCTCTCTCTCTCTCTCTCTCTCTCTCTCTCTGTGTGTGGTGTGTGTGTGTGTGTGTGTGTGTGTGTATGTGTGTGTTCTTTGGGGGAATATTATTTTAAGATTTTTGTTGCTTTTGTTTATGCTGCATTAGTTTAACTTTGTGAAGCTGTGTTACTGTTCCTGTCTAAAATAACTGATGGTCTAATAAAGAGCTAACTGGCCAATGGTGAGGCAGGAGCAAGGATAG